>NC_136116.1:13648132-15090632 GCF_965212315.1 Lampetra planeri
GTAATCCATACAGTCTGGGTCATTCGTTGATAGAGAGCTGTTTTCAGAAAACCAACTAGGACACGATTACTCTTTGGTTCTTTCGGTAAAGTCACGTAGATGCTATTTTTAACTGCAATTTTGTGTTAGCAGCTAATACCAACTGAGCTATACTGTAGCTCTTTTTTAGAAGCGACCTTTCCACACGAAATTGTAGCTCAAGTTGTTAGTGGCTTCTCATCACGTGGACATTTATAGCAGCCAAATCCTGCAAATGTATGATTCTAATGTCTTCCTCTCTCCTCAATAGGTAAATTAACACAGTCTATAAGGCAGTGGTTCTTAACCTGGGTTCGATCGAACCCCAGGGGTTCGGTGAGTCAGTCTCAGGGGTTCGGCGGAGGTTAAGACACACACCTGACTCATGATTGTGCACCAGTAAAACATATACCTATGTTTTGAATTTGAAAAAATATTTTATTTGTTCAATTAAGAAGGGTTCGGTGAATGCGCATATGAAACTGGTGGGGTTCAGTACCTCCAAAAAGGTTAAGAACCACTGCTATAAGGTAACCTTGAGGTCAGGCGAGCAAAAAGTCATTGAATATTGTAGAAGTGTAATGCGGGCGAAAGCGACCTTCCGGATGTGACGTCACGAGGAGGCGGAGCCAGGTGACGTGGGTGAAAGGTAGGGGGTCCTTAAGCGCGTAAACCGGAAGGAGAAGTCAGTCGGGGTGTGAATGGAAAGGTGTGGGGCCACGCGGGCGTACGAGCCGAGGGGGCACCGTCAGAAGCGGGAGCCAACCCTGGGAACAGTAGGGAGCTACTGGGAGGTGTAAAGCTGCAGACAGAGATAGGCAGTAAGGCTGTGTGTGAGGGGCAGCGAGGTGGCTGCCAAGAGTCGCAGGAGCAACGAGAAGGCGAGACAGCACGAGGCTGTCAGAGCTGCAGCAGGAACCAGCACAGAGAGGAGCTGTGCGAGAGTACAGCAGCGGAGCTGCTGTGGGGCTGCAAGAGCGACAAGAACAGCAGCGGGGCTGCTGATGTGGACTGGAGTGACATCGGAACCAGCACAGAGAGAATAAGAGAGACAGCCGTGTGGGAACGCAGTACGGACCGAATAAAGGACACTGAGCCAGAGATCGTGGTCAAGTCGTTTATTACACTGGGGTCAGAAGTGAAACGGCATGTCTAAGCAAGTAAGGAAGAAAATTCCCCCGGCGCCAGCATCGGCTTCTTCGTCCGACGACGACGAATTCCCTCCGACCACGGATTCTGCTGGGGTGGTGGAGGAGAGCCCTGCTGAGGCGAGCACGGGGACGGGCGTGGAAGATGTCGGCGCGATGGCGGGTCCGTCAACAACATCGGACGCTGACCAAAGATGGCAACAGGTGGCAGAACAACTGAAGACACTCAAGGACGTCCTGGCGCATCTATGTCACCTCGTTACGCCAAGGACGACGATGGAACGAGAAGGTGCTCCACGGGCCGCCACGTTGCCTGCCCTGCCGCCGCCATTGGCCACGCGGCAAGAAGACGCCATCTTGCGCGCTCCGCGGCGCCAAACCGCCATCTTGGCCACGCCGCGGGCCGACGCCATTTTGAATTTGCCTCCAGAACAACCATCATTGGAAGACGGCGTAAAGAGGAGTCGGAGTCGCCACCTTACTACAGTTAAGGAATTCTCTATCGGGGGCGATTGGAGCGCTTTCGCCTGCCGATTTTTGGCGGCGGTTCGTTCAGCAAGATGGACCGATGCGGAGGCCTTGGAAGTGTTGCCGACTCTACTGGACGACGAATCTGTTCGATTTTTCCGTTCCATAACGGCCGATAAGAAGAAGACTTTATGTGGAGTTTTTGAGGAAATGGCCGACGCCTATGAGCCACCTGACGACGCGCATCGGCGATTCGCTCAACGACAACGAGCACCCGAAGAATCGCCCGTGGCGTTCAGGGGTGCGGTGTTGGAGCTGGCCATGGCAGCATATCCTGACACGCCACAGGATCTGCTCGAGCCTCTCATATTGGGGAAAATGCTGGAGCTGTCTCGGGATCTGGGGATCCCCATGCCTGTGTGTGGGCATGAGAAGCTCACGTCCCGGGCGGCAGCAAAGTGTCTGGATGCGCAGTTTAATCTCCGTCGCTGGAAGCAAGTGGCGGCATGGACGGGTGGGCCCGTCAAGGAAGGAGGCGCGATGGGGTGGGACCCCACAAGGGCGATCTATGTGCCGGATGAGCGGGGTCCACAGGAGCTGACGGCTGCCTCCTCTCCATGGCCGGGGCCGCGCGCTACGCCATCGGGACGGGGCCGCCGGGATGCAAGACCTGCGCTTCGGCGCAACGAGGCCGATTGCTTCCGCTGCGGCCGTAGGGGCCATTACGCCAAAGATTGCTGGGCCCGCTTCCCGGGTCCGCCGCAGCAGGAGCCCACAACACCGGACAAGCCGACCAAGGAACCTCCGAAACAGGCATGTCGGCACGCACCAGACACTCGGCAAGGCTTTACACCTCACCCACCACCTTTGTTGCGCGATCCTATTGTTGTTAAAGAAAGGCCATCGACGGGGCCTTGTCATTCAGTTACGCAGTGGCGCAAATTGGCACGGAGAGTTGTCGCGGCCGCTACGGGTTTGTCCACTGTACCGGGGTCCATACAAGGTGTGGACGTGCGCATTTTGGTCGACTCGGGAGCGTCTGCGACTATTATATCGGATGTCATTTTCCATCTGTTGGGCATTCCGCCGGGGGCTGTGCGTCCGGTTTATGGGTCTTGCGTCGCTGCGAACGGGGGTAGTATGGGTATCGTGGGCCAGGTGGATGCTAAGATATCTATAGGGGATGTGTCGGCTTCGGGCGTTGTGTTAATATCGAGATCTTTGGCGGTTCCTTGCTTACTAGGCACGGATTTTTTGGCTAAGATGCCCATTTTGATTAAAATCAATGAGAATTGTATTGAATTGCCGGGGGGCCGTCGAATCTCGTTTCTGCCGTCGCCCTGGGGGCGACCTGCTTCGGCCGTACAGGTGCAGGCGCTGTCCGTCGCATCTGTGGACATCCCACCTGGTTCACAGATGCTTATACCCTTGCGGTATCGGAAGCCCCTGCCCAATCGGCTAGGAGCACAAGGGGTCTTGTTGTCACCATCCGCCACGATAACAACGGGATTGGCGTTAGTTGGGGCACAGACCATCGTCCGGCCGGATCAATTACCGGTTTTACAGGTGCTTAATGCGGGGGTGGAAAACATCCGTGTTCCGGCCGGTACGGTTGTGGCACATGCCACTACGGCGTTTGCGACGCACGATTGTCCGCATCGCCGGGGAGTGGTCGCTGGTGTTTCCGAGCCAAGGGGTTCGGATAATCGTTGGATCGCTACCTTATGTGACGAAAATTCTTCCCTGTCCGTGGGGCAACGTGATGCGCTGCGTAAATTGTTGCTGATGTATTCGGATGTGTTCAGCTCCGACGATTTGGATTTGGGACGCACATCGTTGCTTTCCCATCACATTGAGACGGGCGACGCTGCCCCTATTCGGTTAAATTCGCATCGGATGAGTCCAGCGGAGCGAGAACACGTTCGGGGGGCGGTGGAAGACATGTTGGCTGCGGACATTATATCGCCATCGAACAGCCCATGGGGCGCTCCTGTGGTCTTGGTTAAGAAAAAGGATGGCAACTTGCGATTTTGTGTCGATTTCCGGAAATTGAATAAGATATCGGTGGCAGATGCGTACCCCCTGCCGCGTATGGACGACTCCCTTGACGCATTGTCGGGGGCTAAGTTCTTTTCCACACTGGACCTCTCTTCGGGATTTTGGCAGCTTCCCCTTGACGAGTCCTCACGGGAGAAAACCGCATTCCGTACGCCGCAGGGGTTATTTCAATTCAACTGCCTCCCGATGGGATTGAATGCGGCCCCTGCTACATTTCAAAGATTGATGGAGCTCGTTTTGACGGGGTTGCAGTGGGAGACGTGTCTTATATATTTGGACGATATTATTGTGTTCAGCCGCACATTTGAGGAACATTTAACGCGGCTGGAGACAGTGTTCACGAGGATGCGCTCTGCCAATTTGAAATTCAAACCAAAGAAATGCCACCTACTGCAACGGTCCGTCCGTTATTTGGGGCACATTGTGACTGCAGAGGGGGTGTCCACGGACCCGGAAAAGACGGCGTGTGTCCGGGATTGGCCGACTCCGGCCTCTGTAGGGGATGTTCGGCGGTTTTTGGGATTTGCCTCGTATTACCGAAGATTTGTGCCGGGGTTTGCGACGATTGCGAGGCCCTTGCTTCTCCTTACGGGTAAAGGACGGAAATTTGTTTGGGGAGAGCCGGAAGAGGGGGCCTTTCGGAGTCTGCGTGATCTATTGGCTACGGCCCCGACATTGGATTATCCCGATTTTGATCGCCCTTTCATTCTTGATACGGACGCGAGTGACACAGGTATTGGGGCGGTATTATCACAGTCTAAAGGGGGCGTAGAGCGCGTCGTGGCGTATGGTAGCCGAGTCTTGTCGCCTGCGGAAACACGCTACTGTGTCACTCGTAGAGAACTTTTGGCGGTTGTTTTTTTCCTACGGCAATTTCGACCGTACCTTTACGGTCGTTCTTTTATTGTGCGTACGGATCATGCGGCCTTGCAATATGCACTTAAAATGGACCAGCCATCGGGACAGTGGGCACGTTGGTTGGACACGCTGCAGGAATTTTCCTTCCAAATTCAACATCGGAAGGGAGTGCGCCATGCGAACGCTGACGCACTTTCTAGATTACCAGGGCGCGCCCCTTGTAAATGTGCGTAGGGGACGCATAGGTGTTCGCCGATTCTGAACCCCCCTCAGCCGCTTACGTTGGCCGTCGGGAAGTCGGATACTCCGATGGAACCGGGACCGACTGATGGGGTTTTGAATCTGCCGCGGTCTGTCTGGATTCGGGAACAGATGATGGACGAGTCATTGTTGTCCATGCGGAAGCGGTCTATGAGGGACAATGGGAGTCCGAGTTCGGCTGTGGGGCCGCGAACCGCTCTCCGAGATGGTCTGCTTATGTGGCAGGAAAGGTTCCAGGAAAGCTGGCGTGTGGTGGTACCAACGTCCTTGCGATTTGAGTTGATTAGAACTCTCCATTGTGACACACTATTGCATTTAGGGGTGCAGAAGACCTTGTTGACGTTACAACGTCATTATTTTTGGCACGGCATGGCGACAGATGTCGTAGGGCACGTGCGCGCGTGCCCTGAATGCGCCCGGCGTAAGCCGCCTAAACATCCTTACGTGCCGCCTCTCCAGTCGATTCAGGTGTCTCGAGTCAATGAATTGGTGGCACTGGACATATTGGGACCCTTCCCACCATCGGCGAGGGGAAATAAATATTTGCTGGTAGGGGTTGAGTATCTCTCCCGTTGGCCGATGGCCTGGCCGTTGCCCGATCAGTCGGCCGCGGCCATCACCGACGCCTTTTTGTTTGGGTACATTATGGACAAGGGGGCGCCGGAGAGACTCCTCACGGACCAGGGCCGAAATTTCTCTTCTAAATTATTGGCTGAAGTGTGCGCAGGCCTTGGGACTAAGAAGATACGGACATCTCCATACCATCCGCAGACGGATGGTATGGTTGAGCGGCTGAACAGGACATTGTCTGCCATGCTTTGCCATACTGTGAGTGAACAGCAATCGGATTGGGATCTGCACATCCCCGGAGTGCTTTCGGCGTACAGGATGACGCCCCATGCGGCTACAGGGTATTCGCCGTTTTACCTTATGTATGGTCGGGAAAACGTGCCTCCGGTGGATGTGCAATTGGGTACTGGGGTGAAGGGACCTCGTAAACCACTCCCTGAATACATTCAGGACACGGTTCGCCGGGTTACGGAGGCGCGGGAAAACGCCCGCGTGGCTACGGCCAAAGCCCAGGCCCGGAACGAGCGGTATGCTCGGCGGTCTGAGGGAGAGTGCCCCTGGAAGGTGGGAGACCTGGCCTGGCTCCATTGCCCGCAGGTGCGGCCGGGGACCTCTCCTAAATTGCACAAACCTTGGCATGGTCCTGTGCGCCTCATTGAGGTTCCCAATCCACAGTCGGCGCGTGTTCAGTTTGGTTCTCGCCGTTGGGTTGTTCATACGTCGCGGTTGAAACCATATGTTGCTCCCCTACGTGATGCGTCATCTCCCAATGTTGCCTTGCCGGGGTCTGTTGCTGCTGACTCTGACTTTTCCCCGCCTGCGTCCATTGATCTTGCTGGAGCGCCTGTCGTACCTGTTCCAGACAGGCCGACCGTGACACCGCGGGGGAGGAGTGGGCCTGTTCGGAGGGCGCCTGCCAGGGCTGCGGTACCTTCAAGCCCGGCGACCCTTCCGACCCCGCTGCAGGCGCATTCGCGGAATACGACCAAGACTGATTCGTCAGGGACACGAGATGTCGGTGGACTTCCAATCGCAGCAGGGGAATTACCCCCTGTCATTTCTCGTGTTCCTTCGCGTCCCCGTTCTACAAGTGGGCCGCCGACCGTCCGGGACGGGCCGGCGACCCGCACTCGTTCCAAATCGCTTACGTTTCGTTGATTGTATGTTGTTATTGTTCTTGTTCTTGCCGTCGTATTTATCGCATGCTTTCGTACGTTCGTCGATGTTACTTGTGTGTTGTTCTTGTTGTTATATTGCATGCTTAGTGTCCTTTAAGGGGGAAGGTCGGTTCACCGCATTACGCTTTGGTGTTGTTCAGCCGAGGTCGGCTGGGTTTTTTCTATGGGGGAGGGTGGTGTAATGCGGGCGAAAGCGACCTTCCGGATGTGACGTCACGAGGAGGCGGAGCCAGGTGACGTGGGTGAAAGGTAGGGGGTCCTTAAGCGCGTAAACCGGAAGGAGAAGTCAGTCGGGGTGTGAATGGAAAGGTGTGGGGCCACGCGGGCGTACGAGCCGAGGGGGCACCGTCAGAAGCGGGAGCCAACCCTGGGAACAGTAGGGAGCTACTGGGAGGTGTAAAGCTGCAGACAGAGATAGGCAGTAAGGCTGTGTGTGAGGGGCAGCGAGGTGGCTGCCAAGAGTCGCAGGAGCAACGAGAAGGCGAGACAGCACGAGGCTGTCAGAGCTGCAGCAGGAACTAGCACAGAGAGGAGCTGTGCGAGAGTACAGCAGCGGAGCTGCTGTGGGGCTGCAAGAGCGACAAGAACAGCAGCGGGGCTGCTGATGTGGACTGGAGTGACATCGGAACCAGCACAGAGAGAATAAGAGAGACAGCCGTGTGGGAACGCAGTACGGACCGAATAAAGGACACTGAGCCAGAGATCGTGGTCAAGTCGTTTATTACAGAAGGATGGCTCAATAGCATACAGAGGAGAAAGAGAGAGATCGTTTAGAATATTCCCACAAATAAATGTGTTGAGGTTGGTGGGGAAACGTGCAGTGCTTTGGCTTTGAACTAAAAAAAACGTCCAAATTTGCCCCTATTCCGTCCTAGCACGAGTTTATTGAGTGGAGTAACTGCTATGTATACATGTTACACTTCATGAAGCACACTAAGTGCATGGTTCTTTTAAACTAGCCGCGGTTGCGGTGGTGTGGCACATGCATTGGCATTGCTGTGTTCTAGACGGTGGCTCGGATGGGTGGCAAAGCACGTGAAGTGGAGTGGTCTCGTTCCCCGCTCGCATTTCCCGTTACGTGAGCAAAATGTCACCATTGTCCCACAACACTGTGGACTGACAACCCACGCGTTGCGGTGATGTCGTCTTTGTGTGTTTCACACACGACGCGTGTTTCATTGTCGTCGTCCGCTTACACGACACGTTTTCTCAAACAATATGTGCACAGCGTTTGGGCAAGTTGGCCTGCTGCCTTGACTGTAGTTGAACAATTGCATGAGATTATTATTATTATTGTAGGGATTTCAGCAATGACGAGAACACGTGTCCGTGTGTCTTTCTTCATGCAACCAATACATACAAAGGCTGCCCGGCAAAGTGTGTACACAAGTACAGTGATGTATTGTATGCACTAAGTGAACGGTGACCGTAAGGTGAAATAGAAATGCACACAAGGTGAGTGGGATCTCGTGTGTGTGTGTGTGTGCCGGTCAATGTCAGAGTTCATCCGTGCTCCACGCAGTTACTGACAATCGTCTCTGTTGGAGGCCCTGTGCGCATGATGCAGCCAGCGGTGGGAATGTCACTTTCTTGTGACATGGGTCAATCTCCCTCTCGGACAACAGTCGTTTTACTTCACACAAAGCGGTACTCATTGTATCAACCCAGGGGGATGATGGGCTGTGAGTAAAGTCACTCTGACCAAAGTCCTACGCAGCCATATCTCTCAATGTCTTTACTGTATGTTTGGTTTAAATATTAGATGGCTCAGGTTGAGTGCTCTCAGATTATAAATTGCAATTACTGTTGTGTATGCCTGTTTATACACAATAGCATGTAGGCATTCAATTATTGAATAAGTACTCTAGCGGAAAATATAAATATTGAAATACCTTGTTAACAATTTTTAAAGTTGGTGTGTATTAAACACAACAACCTCTGTTGTCTGCTTTCTAATCTAGTAGAGCATGCCCGTTGTTATTACGATATACTGTGTCACCAAGAACTACTCGACATTTCATGGGTATTTTAACACAAGGGAGTCGTATATCTTCATTCTAAAAGGAACATCAATTGAGTGGCTGTCATGCCCGTTGTGAGTCCTGAACCCATTTGTTGAAATTCCATGTTCCCACGGCAGGAATCGGTCTACTCATAAGACACCCAGGGTTGAATTCCCATCAAGTGATGCAATGTTACCACGTGGTATATATCCCGCATTTTGTCCCAAGTACGGTATGTCAATGATTAACATAAAGATAAAGATGCCCCCTCTTTATCAATACTGTACAGAAATTGTTTGCAAGCACCTATTAACACTGACCTGGCAAATGAGGGGGTAGTGAAGCCACCACGATGGCAAGCCACCAATTCCGAGGTCTCCACATTGCACCAACTCCTGTCCTCAGGGCGACATCAACTTAGGAGCGGTGCAGTAGTCCCCTTTACATTGCTACGTGTGCATGGGTAGCTATCTGTGTCTGAAGCAGGTTACCTGGGACCGTAATGCAGTATATGAACTACAGTTACTGTTTGTAATGCCAAATCAGTACTTGAAACCCAAGACAATGTTCATGCTGTACTGGATAGCAGAACTCCAATAATTCGTGGTGATATGGGGCGGGAGGGCCATATCATGAGTCCTGTAATCCGTGGCATGCCGCAGAGATGTAAATAGTTTGCGACGACGCAGTGTGTGGCGGTTCACCGGAGGAACTAACACCAACAACAACAACATCAATCCACAAACAACTTGCAGATGACGGGAAGTGGGCAAGTGGTGAGCGGCCAAAGTAATCCGTGGTAAATTCCCGGAGTGCAAGATTACGAGTTTTCTCAGATCCAAATAGTGTCAATCTGCGATTATGGGTCTATGTTAAAGAATGTTTGCATTATTTCTGACTTGATATCCAAGTCTAAAACATGCAACATTCTCTTCTACCAAAAAAAGCTATTTAATTTTATAATGTTTTATTTTTATTATTTTATTATTTCCCTTCTACGTGACTTTACCGAAAGAACCAAGAAGATGAATCCCTGCAGTCACGAAAGCTTTAAATCGAAATTTAACCGCCTCTACGGGGAGGGATTCCACATAACTTTGAGATCCTTCAACAAACTCCGAGATAAGAAGGCTCAGCTAATCGAGTCTCTCACCTTTCTGAAGAGATGCGCGACTCTAACCTTAAACATACGCTGCCAAGCTTGGTGGTGTTCATTCGGACGCTGTCTTTCCGACAGCCCTGTTCTTCACCTGAGGACGGCTGTTTGCGTTGTGGCCCAAACGTCGTGAGAATTTTATTCTATTATGTTTTATTTTTATTATTTTACTACTTCCCTTCTACGTGACTTTACCGAAAGAGCCAATAAGATGAATCCCTGCAGTCACGAAAGCTTTACATCGAAATTTTACATTTCTCTCTGCAGCTCCGTGAATAACTTCACAGCGCTCGCATGGCTAGAAAGCCAGCGGCCTCTTTGAAATGCGTATCGCTTTGACAACAAAAATATTACTTGAATACAAATGACAACAAGGTAATACAATTATAATGAAATTAGAATAAATTGGTATAAACTACGGATGCCAACAAACGTGGCGCGGAATATGAGAGGAATTAGCCGCTCCCGGAAGAATTCCAGAAATCCACGATGTTTGTAGATTGGAGCACCATAAACAGTACATGTATATTGAAACATATACACGCTACTTGCAATAAACTTCAGTTAATTTTTACGTGTGCCAACTCATTAGTCAAACAATTTAATCTTACACTCGAATTTGGACAGGTCTTATCGAAGGCTGGTTTAAGTATTCGACTCATAATCGGGTGTTGAGTTCTAATTTAGTGTCTCGCCTGGTTTTACGTAAAGAGACTTTCGCATTGGTCGTAGGAATTTAGAATTTACACCACTGGCTCAGGACCAACAACGGTGATGATCACTGCCACACATTTCCATGAAGCACGAAGGGCATTTGAGAAGATACTCTTCAGTCCGATATGGTGTTTTGGTAATTCCCTCCAAAAATACGACGCAGGCAGCAAAAAGTATCTGACAATTGCACCATGGATTCCACGCAAACTGGCCTGTATGTATGTTGAACTTCTTTCGCAGCGTGCGTAGCTACCCGTGCAAATCGGAGGTGCGGTTAATTTAATCCGTGTCTAGATTGGGCTGTCCGCCCTAATGTACTGCGCCGTGTATCTGAACCTTGAGTGTGTTGTGGCAGTACGATATGACACACGCGTTCTAATTAGTAACATCAATTGGCATTGACTCAGACGCATTTCTGTGTCCAGCATCTTGCTGCAAATAATTCCCACACGTCAATTTGGTGCAGTGCAGGCTGGGTGTGTGGCTGTAGGGACACACTTAGAGCACGTTGAACGTGATGTCCCAGTGGGCAAGTTGTACTGATGTCAGGATGGTTGCACAGTCTAGAGTTTGGAGAGAGAAAAAATAAAATTCACTGTCCATTACTCCATAGTCATGCCATCAAAATATCTGTTTAATACATTTTGATTGTTAGTCACCGTATGAGTGAGTGGACACGGTTTGTTGTGTGCACATGGACTGCTTCCAGCTCATAATGTTTGACATTTACCGCCTCTGGTGTAATCTATATTTTAACCAGTGGTGACTAAGTGCCCATGTAAATCGTTTCTCAAGCACACAGGCCATGAATATTACAGCAGCAACAACAAAGAGCACTGTACGCTACATGTATAGAAAGTCGAAGGGGTTTCTCCAGTGGACGTGGGGATGTGGCCTTCCCCAAAGTACTGCACCGAGCCAGCAGTAGGGCTCTGACCTCTGAGGTCAGACAAAAAAAAACTGGGACATATCGTAGGAATGAGAAGACAGTATACCATAAGCGAGGAGAAGTATTTCTGCAATACATTTGTCTTGAGAGGGGCATTATGTTTTCTGCAACTGAAACTGGGATTTGTCAACAAGTCCTGGAAGAAAAAACAACCTCTTATGGATAATATTGGTCGCGAAAGCTTACGTGTTAAACTGAAGAGGAGGGCACTCTTGGGAAAACCAGGATAGGTGGCAACCCTAGCCAGTGAGTGGTAAGAATTCCCCATTGTTATGGCAGAACAAGGTCCACAACCATCGTGAATTCCCGCAGAAAAGTGGAGTGCTCATTTTTTGTGAACTCCGGAGGGATGATGGTCTGAGTTGACCTCTGCCTGTGATTTGACCATCTCATTACAAGTGCAACGTTCTAGGCAGTGTAGCAGACCTGACTAATCATCATAATCTCAGCATCAGCAATTTTTTTAAATTCTCTGTTGGATGAAGGCCTTCCAATGCCGTTGCCACCCCTCATGATCAAGTTTGTCATTTTAGCACTCGTGATGTCATTGCGAAGTCACTCCCATACATATTCGTTCAACATCAACAGTGATTTCCCTAAAGGCCATGCTATACTGTAACTATAAAGTATGTTTTTAATCATCAACTAAGCTTCAAACTCACGTGGGACAGTGGGACACCCAGCCGACGTATGTGTCCACTGGATATATTTCATTAAATTAATTTTTTTGCCGTGAAAAATTATAAACGCAGCTGCCACACGTGGTTTAGCTACACGCCGAAATCCTAGTCTCGGCATTGGCTGATTGAAAAGGGTCGTTCAGATTATATTTAAAATGACTTGTTAAACCTAGCGACAGTTATGGATCACGTCCCACGCATGCACCGTAGAGCTGGCGTGGAAAGACTGCATTGATCACTCTCCCTGTTGTTTTAGTCTTGCTGTTGTTGGCAGCTACAGTGTTGGTATTACCCCTGGGAATGTTGTGCATTAGCAGTTGAGACCCGTCCTACACGTAGGCAGTGCAGCAGCGAGCTACAGGCAGGAGGGTGGTGATCGCTGTTACATTGCTTATGGCTTTATTTTGGTGATTTCGAAAGCGTTTTTTTTTGTTTGGCGATGTTTGTTTGTTGTAGTACGGAGTTAGAATGATGGCTTTAATCTAAGTTGTCTTGTGGTTGTTGTTGTTGTTGTTTGACTTGCATCCCACTGGGATTTTTGCACAGCGTTGGTGTACGGTGCTTTTTTTCTCGAGGACTTTGCAGTTTTTTCCTGGATTTTTCTGTTTGCGCATAGTCACTTTAAGATGTTTTCATGTTTTTGTTTTTTGTTTGTTGCGGTTGCACCCGATTCAAGAGCCGAATGGCTCACAGGGCTATACCAAATAAATGAAACTGAAAAAAAACTGATAGATTCAGACTTGTAAGAATTTAGGCGAGGGCTTTTAAATTGAACCACAGAAGCAATTAACATCTCATTGTGTATGTATTGTGCAACATGTTCACAGAACCGCATACGTGTGTTAGTCATTAAATGTCATCCCTGTGTTTGCTTTGTAACACTAAGTCGAATTCCAATTAAAGGCTTTGCATGCAATTCAAATAGTGTAATCAAGAGTCCTGTTTCTCAGCGACAATCTTAATGAATATATTTTTTTTCAGGAGGGTCTTGTGTGAGATGCTTCCTCCATTTGAATGCAGCGAGATTCGTGTCATTCGTGGCCAAATTTACTGCCCTTACCCATGGAAAATTTTGTCACCCACGAATGGATTATTCCTATTATCCATGTTATCTCTGTTGATCGGCAAAGTCGTCCTTTTTACCGCAAATAACCATGCGAATTATTTTTGCGGTAATCAAAAAGTGCCCCCACATATGAATATGGATGAAGTGTTTCACAATCTTTTACTGTGTAGCAAGAAACCGGGGTATCCAGGGGGAGACCCACACACATACAAGTAGAATATACTCAGTGGTCTGCACAAATAGGTCAGCAGCCTGCATGCTGGAATTGCCCTCTTCAGACCACCTCATCGCCCAATAGGTGGGTGACTCATGCTCGCTGATAGTCTCTGTGTGGTCCACCAACCCCCCTGCTAGGATTTTCTGGATTAAATCAGTGTGCCACTGTGAACGGCGGCCCAGCTAAGAAGGGAAAATATAAGTGACGTTGGGTTAGATCGTCTAAATGTAACTGTGTCGTTAACCAACCACCACCCGACATAGTCAATGATTAAGGTTTGGAACGACAACAAAACGTGGAAATTAGTTGCTCTCCAACACACCGGGGTGCTGAAGTAGCAACTGATTGGCACGTTCTGTTTAAGTGACAAACCTCACTACTTGGCTGTGTCGGTGGTGGCGGGTTTACCACCACATTTATATGTACGCGATCTAACCCAACAAAAACCTCCGTTACTGACAGGTCACTAGATCATAGTGCAGCACGCTAACCACTGCACCACCACTGCTCCACCTTGCATATCACACGCAAAATAAGTCAAGACCCCATCCCTCTTCAAATACATGGTGTGTTTCATCATCTTTGTTCATCTCGTGTGACGAAAACTTTCCATTTCTGTAGTGGAGACAGACTGTAGATTTGCCAGATTAGAGCAATTCGGGCTAAAGGAATGACTAGGTGTTTGAGCTCACCTCCATGTTTTTAAATGACCTGATTTGTCTCTTGTAACGAGTGACGATTGACCTAAAGAGGATGGCCCTCTTTTAGGCACGACCGTGCTGAACAGCTGATGATGATGATGATTGCCACTGCTGCTGATGATTATTCTAATGAATCACACCTCTTTTTCGACAGGCCTGTGAAGCCAAGTACTGTAATTACCACAAGGATGGTTTCAGCCGGCCTTTCACGTAAGTGCAATGATCGGTGAGTGCTTGTGATGTGCGCACAGCGTTGCGGGGCGCAAATTGCTCGCACCTCTTAAATGGAAGCCGCTTCTGAAATGGTGGCATCGCTGCTCAAAGGGGACACACGCTGAATTGTGCACGGTTACGGAAGGGGACCGGCGCCATGTGAGTGAGGTGTGTGGGTGGCCCCAGGGTGGTTCGGGGCACGGGGCAGGGAGGGCGAATGTCCTCGTCACAGTACTGAGCCAGCGCTGCTGGGATCCTGGTTTCGGATTGATGGCAGCCATCCATGACTAAGTCCGCACTGTCATCTGTGACGAGTCAACGGTCTCACCCGGTTATCTCGTTAATGCGTTTAAAAAAAAATAGAATCTTCAAAATCGACCTTTCTCCTAATTTTTTTGCATTAACATTCGTACTCGCGTTCTGGCCCATGTGATGTGGACTAACCTCCATTGAGTGCGACGGAGCACGTTACAGTATCATAAGGCATGAGGGGTTATTATAGGCGCGACTCCACGAGTAATCTGTGGTTTCATTTCCCAGGAATATTCTCTAATATGATAATGCGTTTCTCTGCTGGCAGAACGAGCTACAAAATTATGTTCATTCTATTCATGACATGATTGGGTACAACAGCACGTTTGGAATATTGCCCGACAGTCAAAATATACAAAAGCACTTTCCTGCTCAGCTGAGTGCGCGGCAGCATACATTTCTTTTGCGCAGCCACAAGCAAGTGGTGGAAATTCCACGTTCCTATGGCAGGGGCGAAGCTGTCTATAACGACAACCGCCATGGTCGTCCCACAAAGTGGTAATTTTATCCACTCCAGATGATCGAACGACTTGAGGCCATCGTTGACTAGACTTTGATCTTGTGGCCTTCTGAATGCGAGACATACGCCTAACCACTGTGCCACCTGATCGATTATGGAATATGACTGCAACCCGTGATTCAAAACATCGTAGGGTTAAGTGAGATATCAGCAGGGGTGGAATGATGTATCTATTAATTAATTGATTAATATCTATATTTAAACTGATGATCCAAGTTCACAATGGTGATTGTTAGATAATGTGTTATATGTACGGTAATCGGCTCACATTATGTCCACACCCAATAAAGGCTGCATGGAGATGATGTAATCTTTAAAAAGTACAAATATTTAAATCAGATCGTGAATGAATTGGAGACAATTCATGGAATTTCATGGGGCAGTGGGGGTGAATAATTCCACCCTCGTGATATAATACACTATTGCAGCTGTTACAGCCAAAGTCTCCAAACAACCATCTGTCGCATGCGGAGACTGACGCACAGTTGAGGGCAAAGTCGCTGTAGCATTGTTACGTTGTGTGCAGCGCTCCGTCAAAAGAGGTTCATGTGGAAGGGGAGCCATGGCAACGTGACAAATGTTACAGGAGCTGAGCATCTGTGTGAAGCTAAGGCAGTAAACACAGTGCCTATCATTTTCAAATGGAGGGGACAGGCAGAGTGGGCAGGTGTTTTTGTTGTTGTTGCCAATATATAGGTAGCCCTCGCCAATTCTCTGGACGATGCTGGCTGCTTCCCCGGTTCATGGAAACCGATTTGTCTTGCCCTGGGCAGTGCAGCATCAACCTGTTGACTGGGAAAGCATATTTTTTCATGATGGTACATATATTTTAATCAAAAGTTGTAATCGCTTTCAACGTTTAGAAAATGCTTAATGCAACCCTAATATAGGAGGAGTTAAAGCTTCATTGGTGGTGTGAATTTATTACTTGAAACACTGCCCTGTGGAGCAATACCTGACCAGCAGTGGAGTGGCCTGATTCTATTGTCACGTTCTGGACCCGCCCTTACTGGACATGTGTGACAAAGAGCTTCATAGCTCATCGGATTCCTCCAGTACAATTCAATATTCTGATTCTGCTTTGCTCGCAAATCGAAATTCATGAGTTCGTTACCCGGTCGGGGATCAAATCCACCTATCACCTTTTTCGATTTAAAGCTTTCGTGACTGCAGGGATTCATCTTCTTGGTTCTTTCGGTAAAGTCACGTATAGGTGATAGATGTTCTTGGTTATTTCGGTAAAGTCACGTAGAAGGAAAATAATAAAATAATAAAAATAAAACATAATAAAATAATTCTCACGACAGAGTCTGTCTCGGCAGACCTGTTCTCCATCTGAAGACGGCTGCTTGCGTTGTGGCCGAAACGTCGTGAGAATTATTTTATTATGTTTTATTTTTATTATTTTATTATTTTCCTTCTACGTGACTTTTCTGAAAGAACCAAGAACATCTATCACCTATATAGGGCCAATCAGTACCACTTTGTTTAAAGTCAAAGTAGCTAATACTATTGAAAAAAACTCTTCATGGTACATGGGATTATTTTAGATGGATAGAATACGTTTGTAGCCACGTACTCTCTCACGGGATACATTGCAACATTGTGACGTTCCTTGGGCGGGTAGTCCCATGGGCATCGGTGGCATATGAACACACCGGACCGGCATTTGGGATTATGTTAGGTGTTAATTTGGAGCTTTCGTGACTGCAGGAATTACTCTTTGGTTTTTTCGGTAAAGTCACGTGACTTTACCGAAATAACCAAAGAGTAATTATGGTAGGTGGCCAGGAGATGGCGGTGCAGCAATGAATTTGATCACATCGCGCTGTCCCCACGCGTTTGTTGGGTTTTCTCTGGATACTCTGGGTTCCCTCCCACATGTCAAACACCTTTTAAAAAATGTGATTGACCAAACACACACCAATTGCAGAGCCCTCCTGAAACAGTGTCTCGATACTCGGGGAAACTGTTGTTTTCCTGGAGAGAGGACGTTATTGCAGTAAAATAGCAACGGTACTGTATTTGATTTGATTGTTCACTGTTCAGCAACCATTATGAAATAACCCAACCAATATGGTGTAATTTTACGGCAGTCCAGTACTGTATACATTTAAATATGTATTTTTATTTTCAGAATAACTGCAGTACATATTCCAAAGCTAGCACAAGCATAATGCACAGGTTGCCGTTAAAAGAGAGAGCTGAGAAAATGAAGATGTTACTGCTTTGTAAATTGACTTCACACAAAACATTAATTATACGCCACTTTGATTTTTAAAGCGAAGTAGGCTTGATCTTTGATAAATTCTCAAGTGAACATGGCCTTTGTGGTTTACGTAATTGAGTTATAACCGTAGTCAGTGGAGTTTAATTAACCCCCCATGTTATTTTGAGGTGCTATTGATTTCGACTTGGGGAAGTAGAAATCTGTGGAAGATATAAAACTGAACATTTTTGTTATTTTACCAGGTAAGGCCCACTGAGTTTTCTAGCTCTTTCTTTAAGAAGTGACCTGGTCACAAATGACAGCTCAACAAAGTGGCTTTTCACGTGGAAATGTATAGCAGCCAAATACTCTTAGAGGCATGTTTCTAAATATCCCCCCCCCCCCCCGCAGAGAGAGATATACGCCTATATTTGTTATGTTTCTCGTCTGTTAATGTGCGTCGTGTTTACTTTTTGCACCTTCACTTCTTGCTCCCTGCAGGTGCCCCCCGTACGAAGATTGCTGTGGGAAAAAGTGTTGCGTCCGCGTGATTTCCCTCTACCGCATCTGGTATTTCTGGTGAGAGCGCGCGCACGCAGACGCACGCACGCACCACTACCCCTTCTGTTGTTCCCATAACCGCGGGCGACCGCTGCACGTGCTGGCTTCACGCCGCCGCAGCCATCGTCTCATCTTTAATCTCGCCTAAGCGAACGGGTTTTCGCGCAGAAACTCTTTGTGAGACATTTTCACGGCCTCGTGGAAAGACTGTGAAAGTGGCTCACAAAAGTGGCCCTTCCCACAGCGCCTGCGCGATCTGCGGTTGCACTTTCTGCCGGCGTGCGAGTGCCTCCCCCCTCCTGCGTGCGCTTGCTGCCAATGTGCTCTTGGCGATTGCTTCGCCGAGAGGGAAAGGCTCGTGCTACCGACGAAGGAGTTGACCTCTTTGGCGTCTGCGTTGACATTGCGCAGAAAGCACACTTTAAAGTCATTTGAGTTTCCACCGTGTTGTCGGCAATGAAAAACGACTCTTACCCGCGATCCGTAATTCACAAAAATTAAACAAGTTATTTGGTGATGGTGCATTGGTAGTAGTGCACAAACACAATTACAAAACACTTTCGACAATAACACTGCTTGAAATAAAATATATATTAGGTGACATTTCAGACATTAGCCCTTCTCCATTACATATGAAGAAGGACCATTACCCAAAAACATTGTGCATTATATATATTTGTTATATATTATGCATATAGGCAGTGTTATTGACGAATGTGTTGAGGTTTTTTTGTTATCCACAAATGCATGGAATCATTAAACCATTATCCGCAGCTAATGAGTTGATGATATGCAAGTCAACCCGACTCTGCGGATGACCGAGTCATGGATGAAAAGAATCCCAAGAGCAGAGAGATTTTATTTTATTGATGTACTCATGCAATTTGTACTTAAATATTTCATTTATTTTTATTTCGTCACTTGTTTACCTTTCCTATAATTTGCACCCCTAAGGTTGTTTTTATATTGTTCGTTGTTGTACCTTTTTGACCCGCGCCCAGCCGGGACACCTGTGAAAAAGAGCTTCATAGCTCATCGGATTTTTCCAGATTATGATTATTGTCATTAACTCGGCTCACTGTTGCGAGTTGAAGCCATGCTTTTTCTCCCTCGCCTCCATAATGTGCCGCGAAAAACGTTGTTGCTACCAAATAAATTGAAAACACCTTCGTATATAACTGAATTTCTTTCAATGAGTTGCACACACCAATTACGCTACTCTTGAGTTGATCCTTAAAAGGCGTCCTTGATGGCGCAACTGCAGGGTAAAGGGGAGAAATGGAGAGCGATGTGGAGCTGGGCGGTGGGGGGAGTTTGTTACAAAAGAAGCAACGGGGATTATTTTCTCCATATTCCATCTGTGCAACACTACACATTATTCAGAATGCTTTTATATCATGCCCAGCCTTCCACCGTTGCATCTAACATTTGCTTGAAAGGCATCCATTGCACATGAAGGCATAACTCATTATGAACACAGTGGCACTTTTTTTCCCCTATTCCTTGGAATGTTCGTATTTAAAACCTAATAGGATAGCTTTTTTGTGCAGTCCAGGCTGAGGCCATACACTCACTGCACTTGAAAACAGCTGTCAATTACGGTGGCCAAAACCTAGATGTGAACCCAGGACTTGAGTAGTGTTGGCTTGGCATTATGACGAGGGCATGTGTCCTCTGAACTTCCTGACCACCTCACTAGATATATCCCAGTAGCAGGGACTGCACTTGCCAGGGTTCAATTCCCGAAACTGCCCAGGCCTGTAGCTACGTTACTTGCCATTGCCAAGAATCTGTCGATTGCCGCAAAATAGACGTTAAAGACTCAATTGCCACACAGAAGGGTATGCAACTGCGTATCAGATTACAAACCTCAAATCCACAATGCGGGACATACTTGGTTCTCCCTACAGAGTGTGGCATCTCAGTGGGCTTTATGCGGTGAAGCAAAGGACATTGAATTGCTTTGCACATCATCTCCAGGACTTATTGATTGGGCTGTGGGTGAACGAGGCCATGGAATAGGTGGAAGATGATGCTAAGGAATGACAGGTACTTGCCAGCTCGGGGATTGGAGTGTGTCAGGCTATTTACACTCTTCCTGTAGCAATGTTAAATCACTTCTACAGGACACAGTCTCTTTGTTGAAAAGTCCTCTTTTGAAAATGTGTTTTCTGTGTGAACAGAGCCGATTGTTTCACCTGTCCATCGAAACGCGATATTTAAAGAAAGATGTCGCACAAAACGCAATTCAGTGCTATTCACTCGTGAAATGGTCGACCGGTTCTTTAAAATCCCTTTTTCCCTCTGCTTCTCACGGCGTAGCGCTGCAGCAGGCGAAAACGCCTGCTAACCACGACACCACCGCCAGGTGCGGAGTAGTGGTTAGCACACCGCGCCGCGAACCCGGCGACCCGAGTTCGATTCCCTGCCATGGCTTATGTCAGTGGTGATTAACCGCACCGGTCCCAGGCCTCCCCTAGGTCGACTCAGCCTTATGTCAGTACCTGGTGCTGTGTGTAAATATCAGCGCCGGGGAGACAAAGGTTGCCAGGCGTGGTGCAGGCCACACCACCACCCCCTTGTGCACCTTCACAGGTGGCCGGTAACAGCACTTAAGCCTGTGCACGTCACACGGGGGATCTCTGTTTGTGTCGCCTGGCCTGCGCGCGGCGTAGGTTCTGCCTTCTGCTCGGGATCCTCTTCTGCTGCGGCTCGGGGCTGTGGCTGCGCAGGAGGTACCTGGGGCCACGCGGCATCGCCAGCCAGCCCCCGCTCACCGTCACGTACACCGCGCACGCCAGCGGGCCCAGGGCCAGGAGGTTCCACAGTGAGTTGTTGTGCCACCCTCCCCACCCTGCCCACCCTCCCCACCCTGCCCACCCTGCCCACCCTCCCCACCCTGCCCACCCTGCCCACCCTGCCCACCCTCTCCACCCTGCCCACCCTACCCACCCTCCCCACCCTGCCCACCCTCCCCACCCTGCCCAAGCTGCCCACCCTCCCCACCCTGCCCACCCTGCCCACCCTGCCCACCCTCCCCACCCTGCCCACCCTGCCCACCCTGCCCACCCTCCCCACCCTCCCCACCCTGCCCACCCTGCCCACCCTGCCCACCCTCCCCACCCTGCCCACCCTGCCCACCCTCCCCACCCTGCCCACACTTCCCACCCTCCCACCGCCGCCCACACCCTGTGCACGAGTTGTGGTCATGGGGTCACGGCCACCAATGCTACTTTCAAAGACGCGTGAGAGACTCAGCCGTGGCCTCAGCCAGGCTCAGCTTGCAGAAACCATGAGCACGGCTGGGACCATGGCTAGAGCCGGCTCATTTCTTCAGAACTGCTTTTTGTGTTTAGTTTGTTGTCCTTTAACGCACCTCTAATTATCACGGTTGGCTACGTACGGTGTGTAAGAAGTTCTACATACATAAGTACGTACATACAGAGCCAAGCCTATGCCGGGACCTGACGAAGTACACGGCCCTTAACCCTCGCGCCGCGCCCACCGTGTGCCGTCCCCGTCACAGACACGCTGCCCTCGGGGATGTACTTCTACACGGAGCAGGGACCGTTCCCCGGCGGGCAGGTGCCGGTCGTGTACCCGTACCCGCCGCAGCCCTCCGGCGTGCCACTGTACGAGCCGGGGTACCCGCCGCCCGTCTACCAGCCCCCGCAGCACCCGCTCGCGTGCCACGCTCAGCCGCACCCGTTCGGCGCCCAGAGCCTCGGCCACCAGACTCAGCCGGGCGAGCTGTCGGTGCATCATCACCGTCAGCAGTACGCGCACGTGCCGTACCCGACGCCGATGGCTCCTCCGCCTTCGTACGAGGAGGTCGTGAAGTCCTCGGCGCCGCGGTGAAGCGCGTCTCGTGTCGTGGCAGCGTCTCGTCGTGTGCGTCGTAGACCTTTCCCCCACCCTGTTGGCCGCACACTCGTGCGTGCGCACACACACACACGCGCACGTATACACACTCGGACGAGATTGCCCTGTTTAGCCTTGTCGAATGTAAGGGTGAGTGCCATTCGTGAACACCGTTTAAGACCAGGCGTGGGACACAAAGGGGTAGTGTGGCCGGCACTATGCCTCTCCACCTTTGTATCCCCAGTGCTGATGTTCACACAAACCGTACCAATTACAAACTTAACGATGACTTGGCCTAGGCGGCACTCCAGGAGAGCACCACTTACCACTGATGGCGTGCACAGGTGGGAACTCAATCCAGGCCATCGGGGTCAGAGCGCAGTGCGCAAAGCAACGTGCCACCGCACTTCACGTGCACACATCGACAAAGATACCCCCCCCCCCACACAGCCTTCAGCAGGTTATTGAGGCAAGTGCTGTTAGCAAGCACCTATGAAGGCCACCGCAGCTCAGGAGGGGGAAGCGTGTCCAGCACCACACCCAGCCGCCTTTTCTTCCGCAATTATACAACAACAACCGCTATTCGCCACTAAGTGGCGGTGATGTCACCAAGGCGCTTGTGCCAGGATGGGTGCACCTTTAGGCCTCGCTGGCAGGAGGTCATGGGACAGACCATGGGACAGACGTACTTATTGAATGTTTTTTTGTTATTGCATCCTAGCTGTCATGTTGTATTCTAGGTATACAGAGAGGAGACCTACTGAGTGGCTTCGGGTGGATTAGGCCCTTATCAGTGGCACAGAGACAGGTTAAAATCCTGAGCCAGGTTCGATTCTAAGTTTGAAACTTGGGCTCATACCTCCCAATAAAGCCGTGTTGTTCATTGTGATGAGCATACGATCTCTCCCCATTCACTGGACAGTTTCTAAACTGAGGACTTAAGGTAAATATGCTTTACATATTGGATTATGGGCACAAGGGGAACAACGTGTCTGCTTAGCCGAGGTGTTTGTTTTACTGATAAGAGGAACCTCCAGAGAGGACACGGGAATGTATTGCAGTTGGAATGTGTGTCATCCCTGCCAAAGGTTGTCCCACGTAGGAAATGAACGCCGCTAAATGTGTGATGTTACTAGAATGAGCCTGCTGCTTTTGTTTGTGCCTTGTCTGTATTAAATAGCACAGTGGACTTCCAGTCATTGGTGACAATGCATTATACATGTGCGTATGGACATCAAATTGCTTCAGCATCCATTACAACAGCGGGCATGCATCACATTTGGAGAACACTTCTTTGGTAATATCGACAGCCTTCTGTTATCCTGTAAGGTACTGGGTGAGTGGTTGTCTCTGTCCACATCCTCCACAAATGTCATCGGCCTTGCGTAGGACCGTGCTGACTGCAGTGATCAAATGTTACATTTGTCCATGTGTGTTGTATGTGTACGCAACTATTAGTCGTGTGACAAGCGGTGGTGTCACGGTCAGCACGCTGCACTACAAACTCGACGACCTGAATTCGATTCCCGCGCACGGGAAATACCGGTGACGATTATCTGAAACAGTCCTGGGCCTCCTTGATGTCGACTCAACCTCTAATGAGAACCTATTGCGATGTGTACACATCACTACTAGGGAGACAAAGGTGGCCGGGCGTGGTTCTGGCCACCCAACACCCAGGTGCGCTGTGCCGTCCTTCATAGGTGCTCGCTAACAGCACTTGCCCTAAAATCTGTTAAGGATCTTTGTTTTTGTAACCATTAGTGACGGAACTGAGAACATGGGGATATTCGAACACTAATGACCAATCTGTTCTTCAATCGGCTGCTGTTTTAAACAACCTTAATGTTGCCGCTTAAACCGAAGGCTTCTTCACAAGAGCTCTTGATTGGGGCATCAATCGTGAGCATCGTCCACCTTGCCAATCTTGACGTACTTGTCCACTGTCCGTGTTCTAATTCAATGCACGGCACCTGGGCAGAGTAGCTTGGGATGTCATGTGCCTATCCACCAGTCTCATTCTAAATATTGCTTAGATTGCCTTTGGCAGGTCAAAGTGGTCCATGGTTATGGAACTTCCCTTTCGTGGAAGTGATTTTGTAGTGTCAGGGCGCAGAAAGTCCACACGCGCTCTGTGACTGAAGGCATGGGGCTCGGTCGCATCTTCTTGACCGTCAGGTTGTTTCTGCGTTTTTTCTTTATTTTGTAGAAACGCTTTGGAGAAATTCCAGTGGATAGTTGTTGAAAACTCTTGAGTGCTACAAAGATTACGTTTTTTGAAGGATTAGGCAGGCATTTTCTGAAGATTGGTGCCACGATTACAGTGGTGGATTTTGGTTAACGATACAGTCAAGATGATGCTATTCCACGTGTTATATGCAGTATACACACAATACAATAGAATGCAAATTGCACGATAATTTGCATTTATGAAGCCTCTGAATGCGACTACATCTCAAGAAGCTGAACAAATTGGGGAACATTTACAAAGAGATCTATTGAAGCATTGTAGTGGGATCTTGTGATTCTCACGTTAGTACAGTGTCTGTTGAAATTACGCCATAATTTAAAGCAGCTGCTTGGTAGGAAGGCAATTGTTACCGATATTTTGTGGAGAAACAGATGAGTCAACCCAATCAGTGCAAACGTGGTTTTTAACAACACATTAGGCACATTCTGCATATTGTTTTCTATTAAATACCTAACTCTATTTGTTTGCAGTGTGCTATATAGCTTTAATTAATTCAGTCTCTCTGCTCAAATTGGCATTGGTGTCTTTCTCCATAGGTGGCTCAAAGCCAATGGTGAAAATTTCAAATTTCTATGGCAAGGGTGAGTCACTGCAAAGGGCAACCACTGTTGGGACTTCGACAAGGTGGTGCTTAATGTATTGTCTCCAGACGAGAAAGTTTGCCGAGTCAAATCCCCGACCAGGTTTCGAATGTGAATTGATCACTCTGTGATGGCACCACCTAGCCGGATGATCGGTACGGAGTAAACGTGACACGATGTGCGATAGGATTAGAGTCGCATTAACATTCCAAATAGATAGCATGCTGGTATTCGCCCATTTCTGCGGGCAGATTTACGTTCAGCACATTTCATGGCATCTGCTTTTGCGGTAATGGCCATGAGCGCGCGTCAACGGCAAGTGCAGCGCTACAGACGTTTCACGGCAACGTCTTGTCGTGATTGCTGCCTCCACGCGCAGTCGACAAACATTTCGCTGGGGGTCCTGTTGCAGAGTCGAGTCAAACGACAAAACGCGCAGCAAACCTATGGCGTTATTCTTTGGTTCTTTCGGTAAAGTCACGTATTAAGATAAAATAATAAATTCAATTAAATACTAGCGTACAACGTTTCGATTGCAACACAAGCAATCATCATCAGGTATAAATTAAATAGAAACACAAATCTAGTATACTTAGAAATGTAATGTAATACAACAGAGAGTCGGATACCATAACAGTCAACACCCTACCTGGTTGATTACGTTCTTCCTGAGAATGCTAAATTTGAGAGAGAGATAAAACACAGAACCAGATACATATAGACTTTTATCTTTATACGTGACTTTACCGAAAGAACCAAAGAATAATTCCTGCAGTCACGAAAGCTCCAAATTAAGTTTAAACCTATGGCATATTTTCGTCGCACCTCCGGTTAGAATGGTTGGCTACGTATGGTGCGAAAGAAGTTTAACACACACACATCTGTTGCTATGTTTGATCTTTGATGTTCGTTTAGTATTCACCAATATATGAAATAGATGTTTGTCCAAACATAGCAACAGATGTCATGCCATATCGACCTGCTCATTATATAGATTATAATTAACTACACCAAGCCCCTCCCTTCCCCAACAGGATTTTGTGTCTCAAATATATTTAGCCACCAGCCGCCAATGATTATGTATTATTATAATAATAGTGAGTCTTGGATAGTCACATTTGTCGTCAGAGTTGGGGACTACTCTCGCTGTGGACACACGCGTTGGCGATCCGAAGGGGAATTCTCATCCCTGAGCATTGCTGGTTACAGCGCAGTGTTTTCACAAGCGTGCATCACACGCCGTGTGGCCATCACCTTGGACACCTCGAGGCATTTGATTAGTTAAGCACGCTGCGTCGGACCAATGTTTGGCGAGCTATTCGCAACGCTGGCCAATTGATGTTCACTCTTCATGTCTCCGCTGCAGTCATTGTTTCGTTTGTAGTTAAGAAATATTATGGCGGTTGATTTCTGGAAACAGGTCTGCCTCCAAAACTAGCACACTTCATTTCCCACTTAATGATCTCCTCCATCAGCAGATAATAAATAAGGGAGTGGCAGTAGAGTCATCGTCGCTTTAAGTGGTTTTCTACGGTGTTTTTAGAAATAGTAATACACAAGACTAATAGCAAAAAAACTATTTCGTTATTGCTAATCTGTTGTCGACTTCTCACAATTGAAAGGTTGTGAATTAAAATCCCAGTTGGGGGTTGACTCAGCCCATCAATTTGGGATCAATGAATTTGGGATCAATGAATTTGGGATCAATGAATTTGAGATCAATGAAATGAGTCACTTTGTGAGAGATCGACAGTGGACTTCTTATGGACAAATTAAAACCTGCCACATAAATGGAGAATTTCCACACTTGGCCCAGGATTGTGGAACAATGAGTGTAATGTCAGGAGTGGAAATTAGCCGCTGTACAGCGTGATTCAACAAAACTGCGTTCCATTTTTAAATCCTTTATATTAAGTTCACGTGCTTGCTTGCTTGCGCGCTTACGACCGTGCAAATCTTTCGGTCGTTTTTTAACCCACTTCCCGTGATCCAATCGAGCTGACATTTTGCACACAGACTCGTTGTGCGTGACAATTTATTTTCGTGAAAAAATTTTTCCAAAATTTTACACTTTTTAGGAAAAAATAAATTATATGTAATTACCAATTGCTTAATGGTGGCAGACAATCATCTGACCCATAGGTGGCAGCCATCTCAAGCCAGAGGACGAGAGGACTCTAGCCGCCACGCATATAAAGGATTTATAGTGAAAAACTTAGTTTTTACGGGTTAATTTTTTTGTTCATTGTGTTAACTCTTCATTCACACACACACACAGCCGGGAAATCACATTCCAAAGGTCTGATATTTAATTGTCATTGGAAAATCTGTCTGTTTATGTTAGTTCAGTGCTTTAAATTCAAGTAAAGGGCTCTTGTGCGCTACTATACATTTGCACTGGGGTAAAGCCTACTAAAGTGCAGACAAGTCACATGGGGCAGTTTATAAATGTTAGGTGGGTGGCTATTTTGCTAAAGGGATCAACTTTTTTGCCACGTATATAATTGATGTCGGTTTTCTGATAACAGCAGAGTAACATGATGAGTACTAAAAGTAGCCTTTGCATGTTGCATGTCTGAAAGTGTATACTTAATGTGTGATGTACCCTAGTGCCATTCGTGTGTGTGAAAGCTAGGTGTGTCCACTTGTAGTCGGTGGCCCCTGTTTCGCGTTCCTCTTTCTGCCGCTCTCCGATGGCAACATTTAGAGCAGCCCACTGCGGTAAGGGTGTCAGAGGCAGGCAATACTGGAGAATCTCTCCACACGAGCGAGTCTTTCCTTTTGCTTTCGGAAACCTCGAAGAGACGCGGATTGACGCATTGACAGAAAGTTGTGTGCGTGTCTTCTTGGTTCTTTCGGTAAAGTCACGTAGAAGGGAAATAATAAAAATAAAACATAATAAAATAATTCTCACGACGTTTCGGCTACAACGCAAGCAGCCGTCCTCAGGTGAAGAATGAAACACAACTAAGCTTGGAGAATAATTTTATTATGTTTTATTTTTATTATTTTATTATTTCCCTTCTACGTGACTTTACCAAAAGAACCAAGAAGATGAATCCCTGTAGTCACGAAAGCTTTAAATCGAAATTGCGTGTGTGTGTTCGAAGAACGAGCGTTCGTCTCATACTCTGAGTTCAAATCCCGGTCGGGAGTCGACTAAGCCTATCATCCCCTCTGGGGTCAATAAAATGAGCACCGCTGTGTGGGATCACAACAACTATCCCATGCGCAGTGGTGGACATTCCACATTGCTATGGCAGGAGGTGAGTTGCATAATATGAAAAGACCAGTTGACTTCCTACCAAGTAGTACTCCTTATAATCAACCAAGGAAGGTTAGAGATCTGAGTGAACATTTTTGGCAAATTAACCTGGATTTGAACTTTAGAGTGTTCAGTTATTGTGAACTCTAGCCGCAGCAATGTCTGCCAAATTGAAGTGTTAAGCATAAAATAACAATGGAATCTGTTATCAGTTATTGAAGGAAGATTAGTGACATAAATGCGTGCCTGTGGTTATTTTTCAGCATCCCATTCTCAAAACCTTTACAGGATTATATCAGGAGTAAAAAAAAAATCTAATCCCACATTGTATTTTTGAACATCCCCTTCTGTTGTATAATAGTTTGCTTTTGTAGATTATACAGCTGGTATTACAATGTTAATTAACTTTTAACATTTTTGACCATTGAAGCGGTCTTTTGAAATCCAGAAATGGTATATTCAGTGGTGTATCACGAAATGTCCTTTGTCAAGTCGTTTGTACATGCATGCGATTCTGTTGTGTGAATATAGTTTTCACACAGTGATTGAAATATCACTTAGTTCTGGGCAACACAAGTACATTAACAAATGAATACAGGTTTGCAGGATGTATGAATTATTTAACTTAATGAAAAATATCAATTTGAGCCAAGAAAAAGCCACGTGCAATAAGTTTGCCGAATTAAAGAGAAAATTAATTGTTGGAGGCACACAAATGGAGAGAAAAAAATGTATATTTAGGACAATTATTGAGGATAGACCAGGATCACAATTATGAAATTCATAGGCAAGAAAAAGCGGGATTTATTCATTTTGGAATATTACATTTGACAATGAAAAGCAACATACCATTGCGCTTAAAGAATAACGTTTGCAATCATTCCCTATCCCCTGCTATAGCACATAATCCAAAACAGACCCGGACATAGAACATGGAACAAAGCAGAAAAATAACCAAAGATACATGGAAAGATGCACGCTGGGATTTATGAGAGACAGAAAGTGTAGCACAGACAACTTCATGAGTTTGTGGTATGCTCTGAAGCCGAACCTGTTGTTCAACCGTGCTTAGTAAAATGTTGATGGATACATGATTATTGATTCTTGGTTATGATGATTGTTGGATACATCTGAAATGCTAGATGACTACAGCTTGCATTTGCCAATGTTGTTACAGTTGGCAGTGGTACATGACTCAAAACTCATTTTTCAAACACCATCAATTGGTACAACGTTCATGCAATGATGGCATACTGTGTTGTACCTCACATTATCGAACTCAATCGAAATTCACTTAACCGTGAGATAAAACACATTGACACTCGAGTGAACTTCGGGCAGAAAGACAAATGTTCTATTGTATTCAGTGGAATTGTAATTATTAGTTGATACGAAACATTGGCAGGGAAGAGGGTGTGAAATTTAATTGAACACAACTGCAAGTAAAATGCTCTTGAGACATTATCTGATAATTATTTGTGGGTTAAAACTGCCTGCGTTGAATAGATTAACAGTTTTAAAACAAATTAATGTGTTCTACATTTAATGATCTTTAAAAGCGTGTTTGATAAAAAAAAATTAATACTGTACTTGCGGTAAAAGCAGTATTTATAGTCAAAAATTGTTCATAGTAAAAATACAAGAAAATGTTAAAGATATTGGAGTTTTTTTGCGTGTGTTTATGCATACGAGTGCTTCGGTCAACATTCTTTACGGAACCCAAAGTTAAATAAAAGTGTCTCCATGTCCCATCGAGTGTTGGGCAGTGTTCGCCTCCATTGGCAGCCCCAGCGGGGGTGATGCCACATTCCTGTAGCAGGGGGCATTCTGTTCTCAGCCACGACCTCAGCCGAGCACCAGTCGACAGTTCCACGACGGTGGATATGGACGTCACCATACAGGTTTACAGTTGACCTTGCAGGATCCTTAGCACGGTTGGCTACGTACGGCGCTAAAGAAGTTCAACATACTTTTACGTGTTGCTCAAGACAGCAGTGCATTGCCTATAGCCCTATACCAATGCATTGCACAATTCGATATTAAGTTATCAATACATGTCGCGGTTGTGACGTTGATAGAGTCTTGTACTGCCCAATATTGATATCGACTGCTCATATTGTTCATCTTGATTGCTATTTTTGCTCAAGTGCTCGAAGGTAACTCCTGTGATTTGTTTCGTGTACGGAGTTGTGCTGTGGTTAGAGCAGTTAACTCGCAGAAGGTTATGAGTTCAGGTCCTATGTGACGGTCAGTTCACCCATCATTCAGAACATAAGTACAGAACCACTGTGGGAAAGTCAATAGTGTTTGTTTTTCCCTGTGGGAAAACTCGCCCCTGCCATAGTAATGTGGAACTTCCACCACTTTGACGTTTTGAATTACTGTATTGTATCGTAATTAGCCAAGGAAAGGAACAAATATCTTGTGATACGACCTCACACAGTCATTGTAGTCCCAGGTAAGCTGAGGATCTGCCCTTAGGCAAGACGTGATTGCCATCAGGCGAGTCATTCCATTCACGGAATAATTTAAACATATACCGTAGTTTGCTGAAGAAAAATAATGCATTTTTAAAGTGCACATGTTTCTATTTATAGCTGTGCTCACTCCCATCCATCAGCCGATCGATCCTCCTTCCTTATCAATTTCTCAGACAATCGATCAATGTTGCTGTTGTAATATAATGTTTTGTTAGATAATCACGTAGGCTCCTCGTCTCGCCTTCCCATGCGTTTTTGCCACAACATCCATGCCAATACCATCCTTTATTAAGCGTTGTGGGTGAAGATTTAGGGCCACATTCACATCCCAAAACAGCCGAAACGTATTCGCCCTGACGATTTTCCACATTAAAATTCGACTTAAAACTTTCGTGACTGCAGTAATTCATATTCGTTGGTTATTTCGGTAAAGTCACGTAGATATAAACAATGATCCAAAAATAAAGTGAATAAAAATACCACGACGTTTCGATCGCAACACAAGCGGTCGTCATCAGGAAGCCACAGAACATCTGGAACACCCTTACAGCATATGGCATATGAAGTCCAAAGGCATCCATGAGTTTCATTGGAGGCTAAAGTACCCTCCAACAACGAAGCAAGTCCTCATTTTATGCCACGTTGTATTTATTGGCCAATCACCAATTAAACATTCTCCCTTCAAAGCCAACAAAGTTATACAACGCCAACGCTAAGCCGGCCAAGCTCTTCATAATGCAACAAAAGCTCGTTAATCTACCACCTAATGCCCTAACATCACATCAATCTGGCAACCGCTTTTTGACAAACCAGATGCAAAATGTGATATTAAATACACACGGGCAGATTTGCTTCCTCCACCTAATGGCTGGACGACTGCAGGTACAATGAACGACAGGGGTTTTAACCGCCACGCCAAAGTCTACTTGAGCCAAAGGATCTACAGGTTATGATGATGTCCCATCCCACAGGCGGAACATTTTACCCGCAAATTACTCAATTGGGATCACGCATGGCAGCAACATCGCACCCGATTGAGAGACCTTGGCTGGCAGGACCCTCCTGAAAAAAAAGAATCTTGAGACTCAATTAGACCTGCCAGTAAAAACGAAAGGAATCGAAAATAATGAAGCCTCGTTCGTGTACTGTGTGCGGTAAAGGCCATCTGGGAATCAATTGTGTTTTATCCGATGTGAATCAAACCATGATTACATCTGCACATGCTGATCGGGTTCACGAGTATGGATTCATAATTCACCACGCGGAAATCAACTATTAATATTAGTGCACAGTGAAATAACTGAAAACTCAACACTTTCGTCGATAACACTGTGGCCTGAAAATATAAAATACACAAACGGTCGATGGCTATGTATGGGCGGGGCGTGGAAGACGTGGGCGGGGCGTGGAAGACGTGGGGGGGAGCGGGGGGGGGCGCCGAGTTCATAAGGGGGGGGGTTGGAGAGAGGGCAGTTTTTACTGCGACGTAAACATAGCGTCTGATTGGTGGATTATCGGCACGTGATGCATATGGACCAATCGCAGCGCTCGGAGGCTGCCGTTATATAAAGTCAACAGTCGCCGACGCCTCAGGGTTGCGGCGGTGTTGGAGGTGACCATGAAGACGCCCAAGACGCCGTGGCCGGCGATGGTGAGGTCCGCCTGGCGTCTCCGCTCTTGTCGCAGCGGGTCAGGGTTCTCACTCGAGCCCGTGCGTATCACTCGCTGTTGTTGTTGCTGCTGTTGTTGTTGTGGGTGCATGGGGAGCGCGCTGCGAGTTCGATTGCCCGCTGACGGCCACTTAAAGTCCTCCTAACCCGTGGGTGACGCTTCATCAGAGGCGGTACCTTGTGCCGTGGTGTGTAAACACCCCCACTGGGGAGACAAAGGCGGCCGCGCGTGGTGGTGTCCACCCCAACCTCTCGTGGGCCACGGTGCCGGCCTTCAGTGGGTGCTACTCTCGAACAGCACTTGCCCCAACAACAACGAGGCTACACGGGGGATCTTTGTCTTTGCGTCGTTGTTGTTGTTTTGTTGTTGTTCAGCGCGTCGTCTATTTAACACTTCCCCTCGTGGTGGCCTCGCTGATGATTGCCAGCACGGGTGAAGCCGCTTCGTGATTATAACACCCGCGCCTTGCCAAGTCACGGCGACGGTTACCAATGATTTGAAGCTTTCGTGACTGCAAGGATTCATACGCTTAGGTTTTTTCGGTAAAGTCACGTAGGTGAAAAAATAATGACTCCACGATGGTCACCAGCAATAGTTGAAGCTGGCTTGTATATGTACACCGGTTGTGCAATCGTGCCCATGATCGCCAGCAAGGCTAAAATAAATGTGGCTTGTGGTGTACACGCTTGGGGGAAGGCACTGATGATTACTGATAGCGGCGAAGCTGGTTTGGCATGACTAATATGATTTAACTTCCCTGGTAACCACCAATATACAAACCTGTCAACCCCTTATCAGTGCCCTACCTTATTACAGACCAATTCGGACCGTATTGGTCACCCCGTGCCCTCGCAAATCTCAAAGTTCATCCTGCAAAGCCCCATCGCAAGGGAGAAACACAAACAAACAGACGACAACAAAAAGACAAATGTCTGTAATGAAACGGCTGTACGCCGGATGGACCTGAAAACTCAATTTCCCTGTACAATCTTAATTTTAGAACTTATTTAATTTAATTTATTATTTCATCTTTAGACGTGACTTAACCGAAAGAAACAAATAATTATTCCCTGTACAAGAATACGGGGTAAACGGCACGGGTTGGCAGCTATGAATATCGTGGACCCTTCCCATGTGAAACGAGACGTAACTGATGACAACCAATTTGGGCCATTCGTATTAATAGTCAACAGAGTGGACATGTGGTGCAGCAGTGATAAGATCTACTCGTGGTGGGTCGGTCATCGTAAAGCTGCTTTGCATATTGATCACTTGCCACGACTCTATGCTGCATGATTGTTGTTGCCATCAATGATTCCTGATTTGGCACGTAACACTTTCGGCCTCGCCTAAATAGTACTCAATGTGTGCGTGTGCCTAGTTTGTAGGTCTGGGTTGTAAAATGGATCTCGGACCACTCCTTTCTATGAAACTCCCTTCGCGTGTGCAGACAAAGGTACTCGATATATGTTTCGATTTGGGGCCGTACATGAATGACGTCACGCGATTTTGGACGATTTTTGACCCCCCCATCGTCACACGGCGTCACAAAAAGTCAGACCCCCACTCAAATATGACGTCACAAAGCTCTGCCCCCCCCCCAAAATGCTTCAAATCGCTTTAAACTATTGTCATTGTAATGCGTATTTAATGTGCCGCTGCACTCTGATGTTGTAGGAGAAAACATTTATTAAAAAGTCTTTAATTAAGTAGAACGTGTTGTCTATATTTATTTAAAGTTGCACATTTTGATGTGACGTCACATTTCTCACCCCCCCCCCCTCGTCACATCGTCACAAATGTCTGACCCTCCCCCCTAGGTGCGTGACGTCATTTATGGACCGGCCCCTTTGAACATCGACGTAATGCTTTACATTATAAATATGCAGGCCATGCATTTACTCGTGTTATTGCAAACATTTCTCTCTGGCATTTTTTTTATAATAACAGTGTCTACGACGCTTTACTTGGGAGTACGTTTCAGGTTTCGTAATGAGTAGACCCCGTTAACATAGCAGAGAGCGAGAGAGAAAAAAAAGCTCGAAGATTACTTGACATTTTGTTTACCCATTTCAGTCATGGCCTTGACTTGTGTGTTACAGTATCGTTGGTTGAATTACTGTACTGTATTCTCTGGATTAATAAAAAGGTAAACGTTTGAGGTGCATCCCAATTTTCGGAGCGTCTTATAACCTTGAGACTACGATACATGTCGTGTAATTGACATTTGTCTGCATGTATTCGTGTTTTTTTATGAATAGTGTTGTCTTATGAGAGGCAGTTGAGCGTTGGTTAGGCCTCTCTCCACTGCAATCCCAGAACACGTGTTTTCGATTCCCAAGCGTGCACACGAGTTTAAACTCATATCTGATCCTCTCCATGACTGTTCCCCAACATTGACTTGGCCATAGATCAGTGGCTGGTACAGTATGTCTATTATTATGATTGCTAAGGAGATAAAGATGGCTGGATGTTCTGCTGACCACCACCTAAAAACCATCATTGTGCTGTAGCAGCATTTAATATTCAGAGCACTTGCCAATCCAGTTCAAACGCGGATTGGGGCATCCCAGAGTTTGACTCTGTATCCTAGAGTTGGGATATCCCATTACGGTACTTAAGTATTAGATTTCCTATTTATATTTCAATAATCCAAGGCGCAGTTGAGCTCTAACTGGGATACGACATAACCTTTTGATTGTGATTAAAACAGATTTCAACGCGTGAAATTTTGCCTGCGAATAAAGGAAAATTAGGTCTCTAAGCACACTTTCCTTATGAATATGAAGTTGCAAAACTCAATGAAATGTCACAATTCTGCAATTTAAATTATGAACCACTTTAGACATTAACTTTTCGTCTCGTTTTTACTGGCTAGTTTGTATTGCTTCTCGTTTGTCTAGCCACTTTAATTCCCTTTGCCATCACGTAGAATTAATGTACAATTCGAGTACATATTTAATAGCCACTTATGACATGTACAATCCAATGCACATATGAGCGTAAGAATTGATTTTAGTTTGTTCATCATCACGTCTAGTCTCTCCAACTATCGTATTTCATCATCTTTGTAGTTGTAGAAACTAAAACAGAGGATCTTTGTTATAAGTTGTTGACTTCAGGACTTTGTGAGAGCAAAAAAACCCTATTTAAGTAAAATGGCACGTACGCTTCACGTTACATTGCTCAAGCTGGAGAAATATTCAACATCCTTGTTCTGCCAATTCTGCATTGCAATGAAACGACACACAGAAGAGAATTTCAGCTAAAACAAGCAGCTGCCTGCATGTCATCACCATGCGCTTACTTGTTGGGTACATTCAGTAGTAAAGTTATGCCCCTATCTGTATGATTGCAGGGCATACATGCCGTTCATATGTTACAATGTATTTGAACAACCTGCCACTAAAAAGGAAGCTGTAAACGACTTTGTTAGAAACCGGTAAGTTGCTTTAGAAACTGTTACGTTTGTTCTTGTAAACTAGGGACATCTTGTGACGCGGTGTTATTTCGCACAAGTGTACCCCCCTGTGATCGGCCGTGACAAATAATACAACTTTAATCCATAATACAGGTTTTTTTTGGGTTAGAGCGTGTAAATATATACATGTGTAATTAAACCCGCCACCACCCGACTGCCAATTAGTAAGGTTTGTCACGTTAACAGAATTGTAAATGTTGTGGTGGATTCACTCTTCAACATACCTGTGGGTTAAAGTAGTGAACTATTTGTCTTTTGTCAACGTGACACTTTTTTTTACTGATTGGCTGTGTCGGGTGATGGAGGGTTGCGACGCATTTATAAATAACGCGATCTAACCCAAAAACCTTTATTATGAATAATATTGTTCGCGAAAGCCTACGTGTTAGAATGTGCCAATTCGTCACTAGTAAAGCACTAACCGGTGTGTTGGAGAGCAAAGCCACAACATTTACAATCTGAGTACCGTGACGTTTCGCCAGCAATTATAACTCGCCTCATCAGGCGACAGCCAGATTTGTGGAGAAATCCTCCTGTTTCGTTCCTTCAGACGATTATGGATATTGGTCACGAAAGCCTAGTGTTAAACAATACAACTTTGCTTTGCCAAAAGGAAACTGAGAATTGTCACAGAGCATTGAGTTTGTCGTCGTTTCTCAGTCATAACTGCACAAATGCATTCCACGTGGCCTCTGCTTGTTATGCAATCCATGTTATACTGTACCTCTGTTTATTACATCGAGTTCGTTATATAATTCACTTGAAAATTATTTATTTCGGGTGCAACTGCAGCCGTTGTCAGATCCTTTGAAACGTTTTTGACATGTTTTCGGGCTCATTCAAACTACTGTCTTGTTGCAGTATTTTTATTTGTATGTTTTACATAATAAAACATTTGTGTAAAGACCATGTATGATGACGCATTGAGGCACTGTGGCAGTGTCTTGACAATCAGATGCTCATTCATTATCATGTTGGTTGGGGTCGACTCAGCCTGTCATCATGTAATGGTGCCATGATTTGACTGGTTGCTGCTGCTTAGGGATTGTGGAGTGTTAACCATTTATTGATTCAGGATTAAGCATGGAGACACCACCATTGTGAATTTTAAGTCACTTTAACCGAAATGAGAACACATTGAGATCCAACGAGATTCTCTAAAGCAGCAAATTCGTACATGCATGAGACAAGGACGACTGTGGCCAGTCGACAGCGATACAACGTGTACAGTAGACTTGTCGATCCATCTGTATGGAATTTTGAAATACTTCATCCCACCGAAGTTGGAGTTTACTCGCAGTGTTGGAGATTTTGCCCTCGTTGACAGTCATTGTGGCAGAGATGAATTGGCATTTTTGTCGCCAGTTCCAACTTGTCATTGGCATATTGGCATGGATTTATCATACAGTTCTCCATTGGAAAACAAAAAAACTTTTGCTGGCTGGCTTCCTAGCTGGCAGGCGCACGTGGTAGTGACGTCACCGTACACACGTGCGTGATGACGTCACCACGCACACCTACCTGGTAATCCATTTATATAGCGCTTTTCATCAAGGATCTCAAAGCGCTGTACAGGACAGTAGCAGCAGATACTCGGTATAAAACATATATAAATACATTTTAAGGATCATTTACTAAATTAACAAAAACATGTAAGAAGCGCAAGTTTAAAAATTGGTTTTAAGTCGCATTTTTACAATGTCCACAGACTCGGAGATCCCTCTGATATCGCGTGGAAGAGCATTCCATAGCCTGGTGGCTACACGGGGAAAAGCTCGGTCACCCATAGACCGAAACCTCGACCTGAGAATACAGAAGATCTGCATCCCCAGATATTAGGGACCTTGAGGAGACATGGGTGCAGCATGGCAATGGTGTAGGCTGAGGCAAGATGGGTCACTACTTTGTAAGTTAGCAATATGATATTAAACTGTATTCTATGGGAAACTAGAAGCCAATGTAGGGAGGTAAAAACGGGCGTAATATGATGTGAAGAAAGTGTTCTGGTTAACACCCGAGCAGCCGCATTTTAAACATGATCCAAATTGATCAGCACGAGATGAGATGAAGGCATGGACCAGCTTTTCTGCATCTGAGGCAGAGAGAAGGGATCAGGTACAGGAGATATTCCGAAGACGGAAAAATTAAGTCTGTGATCTTTTTAAAATGAGCCTTGAAGGACAATGTGGGATCACAGATGCCCCCTGGATTTGTGGCTTCCTGTGCCAAACTGATTACACGGCCGTCTATCGTAATGTTGAAGGGTGCAGATTTATGAAGTTGGTGCGGTGACCCAACGAGTATCACCATTCAATTAGAGAAAGTTTTGTTGCAACCAACTTTTGATGGAAGCCAGCGCCAAAGTAAGCATGGAGGCAGACAAAGGGATATCGGACTCGGTATGCAAGTAAAAAAATTTTTCAGAGCAAATGACCGAGTGGGACCATATGAATACAAGAGAGAAGAGGGCCAAGAACTGAACCCTGAGAAACCCCAAATGAAACATGGCTGGGAGCAGATTTAAAATCTCCCATGGATACAAACTGTTCCCAATTAAACTCAATAAGATCTGTACCAACGGAGAGCAGTTCCTGAAACCCCCATGATGCTTTCCAAGCAATCAGTCAAGATGTCATGATCGATGGTGTCAAAGGCTGAACTCAGATCCAGCAAAGCAAGAATACTGGGTGAGCCAGAGTCAGGAGCGATCAAAAGATCGTTCACCACTTTAACCAGAGCTGTCTCAGTGGGTGTGTCCAGCCCTGAACCCTGACTGAAATTGATACAGAAAATCAGAGGACAAATGGGGGTTCAACTGCAAGGCAATCAGGCATTCAAGGACCCGCATCACACAACCTTCAGCTAATTTGTGTGCGTGCTTACCGGCCCCCCTTCCCCCTCCCTCATATCTGCAGGATATGCCGGCTGTGAGTTTTGAAAATACACAATTGGAGCCAGTTGGTTTTGGAGCTTCAGAAGAGTTGCAAAAGCCATCCCAATCCACACTGCAAATCGAACCCCAAAAATCAATTACTTTCGTGTCACTTTTGGACCGACTGGAAGCGGCACAAATTCAGAAACCAGCCAGAACTCCACCCTCGAGCGGGATGCGCTAGTTATGGATGACGGCTACATGAGTGCCGTGCATGCTGGTCCCTGTGTTGTTCTTGTTGCTGCTGCTGTGCAAAGTAATTGTGAGAAATTTCGTGTAGGAAAATACAAAACGGACAGAGTAAATTAAATATTAATAGCGCCTGCAGCCATGCACCTGGCTGTTCCCAGTTGGGTTGTCCTCCCTCGCTGTGTGCTAGAGTAATGATGGCTTAAGTGCCTGGAAGGCTTGTGTACTTGGAACTGAGTAAATGTGAATCAAAGCATTTGTGTAGAAGCCAAATCCAGGCGGTGTATCGCATGTGGGGACATTGTTCAAGCAGAGCTGCTATGTTTGCTTTTAAAACTGTTTGCCCTCTTGTGTTTTTGTATTTAATCAGGTGGTGTTGTGGCAGAGCGTTCAACCTACAATCAGATGGTCGTTAGTTCAAACCCTGGTCAAGGATTGCCTTAACCCACCTTTCAAGGTCAATCAAATACGAGTGGTCATCCTTTTGGGAGTCTCTTCCCCCTCCGTTACATTGGGGAAACTAAGTGACATGTCTCAGACCTTGTTCGTGAACATAAGGCAGATTTGAAACACGGTAGGACCAATACTTCTGCCGTGGCTGATCATTATTTTAATGCGGCTGGCTCACACGAAATTTATTTCTCTAAGACGATGCTACTTTGCAAGCCTACTGGCTATCAACAAAGATTCGTTCATGAAGCCATCCATATATACAGACACAGAGACAATTTCAACCGAGAGAAGGGTTATAGACTCGGCATCAACCACTTTGAGTCATGAGTTGACTTGTGTTTTCTTGTCAATCAACCTCCACCGTCAGCAGTGTGATGTGTGGAGCGCGGTGCAGGGATGATTGTGCTGCTCTATTTGCATTCTGCTGCATTGGCATTGTTGCTGCATTGGCACTCGTGCACCGCCCATGCACCTGGTGCTGTTGATACACTTGGGCTCTGCCCGTCCCCAAACCTTTGCAAACAGTTGGCCTTGAGAGGCTGACTCGTTAGCCTGATGACGACAGCTTGTGTTGCGATCGAAACATCTGAGCCCATTGACCCTCAATTTCACCCATAGCTGTATATTTATTGTCCTCAGCATGCCCGGACTTGTTTTGTTTGTAATATAAATATGTAGGATGATTTAGACATTCACATTGAGTATCTGTACTCAGCCTGGGACTCATTGTTCCTGTACTCGCTGAATAAAACAGATGTAATTAGAGGAATAATTATTCACCCACTCTAGATTTTATTAATTTAAAAAATTTGTAGTCATGTTTAAATCCACAAATTGATTGTTTCCCCCCTTGTATTTCATATACAATTTGTAGTGGTATGAATCTATTAAATCAGTAGTGATATAAAAACAATTGTATACGACTAGCATATCAGTTGAACGTAGCCTCCTACATGCGCAACAACATTCTCGTGTAATGAGCGTAGCAGTCTATTTTCATTGTTGAATTGTTACATCCCTACTTCACGCTATTTAACACGTAGGCTTTCGCGGCCAATATCCATAATCGAGGTTTTTGGGTTGGATCGCGTAAATATATAAATGTGTCGTTAGAACCCGCCACCACCCGACAGCCACTGGTAAGCGTTGTCACGTAAACAGAACGTGCCATCATCATTAGACCTCCTTTGCCAGTACCAAAATATAAGAATAGGGTTTTTCCCCTTTTTTCTGGCAACAAAACTGAAACCTTTTTTTTAACATACCAATTTGTCACTGGTACAGCACACTGGTGTGTTGGACTCGTGACGAATTGGTATGTTCTGTTTACGTAACAACCCTTACTAGTGGCAGTGTTGTGTGGTGGCGGGTTTTAATGACACATTTATATATTTACACGATCTAACCCAAAAACCTCTATTATGGATTCGCGTTATTTAATGTGATACGGAAAGCAGGGCGACCTACTAAATACTTTATAGGACCTCCAGGGACTATGGGTCACTTGGCACACACAAACAAGCTTCGAATAAACACTAACCACTCTCTAACTTTCCATCGGTTTCCATCCGTACGGGGATCGAGTGTTGCCCCTTTAGGTGGGTTTCCCCGGGGGCTCTGGTTTCCTCCCACGCATATAATGACCCTCTTGAAAAAAGCCCCAAGGACTCTGTCATATACTTTACATATATTATTGGTGGTAAGTGTGATTTCCATCATAAATATATTGCAGATCTTGGTAAGCAAAAAAAAAGCTGTCTTTTCTCTCCAGAGCAGCCACCAAAGCTGGTGTAATTCCAATACTTATCAGTGTTTCTCAGAAATGCATACCCAGTCTCTCGACCTTTCCCCGACTCTGATCACTCATGGGAATGTGCGATTGAGTCCTCTTTTTTTTCCCCCATTAAACTCCGCCCTGTGTTCTGTTGCTGCCCCATATAAGTAGCTGCGCAATAAGTCTGACAGCATTTCAGCTTGGGCAGTGTAACGATTAACTTACATTTCCTCTGCGTTTGGAGTCGGGGTGCCTTCAATCCTTTAAACGTGAGTCGAGTATTCGTAGTAACCACATAATATGGCACACGACATGTTTAATGTGAATGTAAAAAGTTTATATATGCTTTAACTTTTGTCGCAGTTTACAGTAGTGTTATTTGGTTCTAGCGGAGTGGTGCTGTGGTTATGGCACGTGACTTGCAATGGGACATATTTAAGTTGAACCTGTTGGGGTTCCACTCGGATCAATACATCAGTGCAACGTTTTGGGAAGTCAACAGTTGTTGGCCAGGTCGCTTCTGAAAGTTGAGTTAATACCTAAGTGGGCTTTACCTGGTAAAATAAAAAATGGATATTTTAGTTTTATTTGTGTTTTTGTATTGTTTGTTGGTATAACGTTCTGACTCACCCTTACTGGACATCTGTGAAAAAGTTTTAGCTCATCGGATTCCTCCAGGATAAATAATTATTCCGATTCTGTATGATTAATGTCCTGCGAACAAGAGACGAGCAATGCCCCCACCCTAATTTTATACGGACACCACCTTAACTTTGATTTTGTAAAAAAAAAAAAGTGTTGTACTTTATACTCTTTGGTTCTTTCGGTAAAATAAATCACGACGTTTCGATTGCAACACAAGCGGTCGTCCTCAGGCGGAAAAAAATTCATCCAGCAGTGGAACTGCTGAACCAGCGAGAGAGCCGTTACAACAAGAGGTTATATATGTGGCGATGGGCAAGCAAGCGGGGTCTGAGCTGGAAAGGAATTCCATCCACGTACGTAAGCACGTCAGTTGTGTTAATGGGGGAGATTAGGGAGAGAGGGATTAGGGAGGGAGATTAGCATGAATGAGCTTCCGTCGCCGCATAAGAGTATCATGCCCGCATATGCGCACAACAGCAGTGTTCATGAGAGATTAGCACCATGAGAGTGTTGTACTTTATTGAACATATATAATAATATTATTCGAGGCCTGAACTCATTTAAACATGCCCATTGTAATTTTACCTGAGCATCTTTATGCCCATACCTTCAGATAATTAATAAAAATGTACGTGTGCCAAATGCAGTGTTGCAAGCATATTCCACTATGATGCACAAATACAATGATGTCTCTACGCTTACCATAAGTTCCTCGTGTCTAATGAAAGCTGTAATTTCTCGGTTAGAGAACTGTCCCAGGCCTGAGTCGTGCTCCCCCACCAATAGGTGATATTCGTATTTTCCATCCTACAGTATTGATGGTGGCTATTGATTCTCTTGTTCCTGTTGTGGGGTTCATCATGGCTGTCGTATTGTTTTGGTTTTAATAAAGATCCCGTCTTAATTCACAAGGTGCAACAATTGTATTACATTGTCGTAACCCAGCTGGGTTGTTGGAAGAGTGGTTGTCCTATCTGTGTAATGGCCCTGCCGTAGAAATGTCGAATTCCACTCTTGGTTTATGGCTGCCAATAATTGTTTGACCACATCATCGCCAATATACACAATTTTAATGCAACTAGCCATAGCTGAATAATGGAAATTCATTGAGTTATCAATGCCACTTCCAATAGCTTCACCTGCAGAATAAACATTGTTTCTCAGCTACCTGTCATCCGTTTTAATTCAACCGTAACTCGTTGAGAATGTTGATGCTACTGCATCTATGCATCTCTGCTATTTTGATGTCCGAGGACACGATGGTCCTTTGTGGGACTGATACGACTGCCAAAAAACATGGCACGCTGAAATATCTTCCTTCTGTGTTCACATATACCGTATAGTCTTGTGCTTTATAATTACATATATATATGTCTTGTTTAAAGAGCGCCTTACAATTGCCAATCAAAAAGTTGTTTTTTGTTGTGTATTTAATTTCTATATTTAAAGACAGCTAAGCAACTACAATAGCCCAGCTAAAGTGTGTGCCCTGCAACCTGACACACCACAGGCATGATATGCCAGGCAGCTTTACACATCGAAACTATGAGGGGAAATTAATGTGTATTGTAAATTAATATGTTCTGTATTGTGCTAAAGCCGGATGGTGCTGTGGTAAGAGTGCTTGACTCACAGGAGTGCTTTGCACGTGTGAGAAAACCCAAAGTACTCTGAGAAAACAGTGGATAACACTCAGAGGCTTGCACATATGGGTTCACGTGTGCATGTTGAACTTCTTTCGCACTGTACGTAGCCAACCGTGCTCATTTCTGGAGTGGGGGATGGTCAACAAACTAAACGCAAAAAGCAGTTCTGTGTGGTGCTGTTGAATACTTCCCGTACCTCCGATTATCACGTTGCAAAAGAAGTTCATGCATGCTAGACACCTCACAATATTGTACAGTAGGACGTTTTACAAATCAATGTGACACATTGATCCAACAATCTTTGCTCACAGAGCACACGGGCTTACAGCAACAACGTCATTGACCATGGGAGCCTGGGGGTGTGCTGCTGCTAACGGTTGTGTGTTTGTTTTGTGCAGATGCCGGCTTTTGCGGATCAGAAGGTCCACATGAAGGATCCAGCACGCGTGCAACAGATCGTGGATTGCCTCATCAGTGGTGGTCCCAAAAAGCTACAGGTAATGGGCAGCTTAGAGACCCACTCCGATTTTAATTGTTGTGTACCATTGCACCTCTCAATCAATGCTCTGACAAGTTGAACTCAGTTTTGGCAATGTGGCCATACAAGAGTTGTCCTCATTTTTACTTGACATGTTTCTGTGACTATATCAATCCAAACATCCACATTTTTGTTCCTCATATCCATGTGAAGATGCATGGATAATCGTGGATGAATTTGCCAACACTTCCCGGTTAATTATGTTGTCGGCATTTTCGTTCGGACAACTTGATCAGTTTAAAACCTTCCGCAACTACTGCTGAGGAACCTTCTATCCGTGGATATAAACCCATCCATCCCCATCGTCGTCATCATTGTGACTGCTCATCCCTATGGAATAACTGGACAACCTGAACCGCTTTTGACCACGAGCCGACCCGATACGGTGAACAAGGAAGCCCCCATCTTTCTTGACAGGGAGCTGTTCATTCCTAAGTCACATGTGACGCTTGGTGTTTTACACTACCCTTGTGTCAATCTTGATTTGAAGCTTTCCTGACTGCAGGAATCCATGCTCTTTGGTTCTTTCGATAAAGTCACGTAGGTAGAAAATTTATAAATCGCGACGTTTTGATCGCAACACAAGCAACCGTCAGCAGTTCTACTGCTGTGTTTGTTTCACCTGATGACGGTTGCTTGTGTTGCGATCGAAATGTGGTGATCTGTGAATTTTCAATCTACGTGACTTTACCGAAAGAACCAAAGACGACGCTTGTGCCACAAGTCTATCAGAGAAATGGCTTCTGAAAGTCAAGAGTATTCTTCCATAAACCAGCTATGGTCCAGGTTCTATTGCTCATCACATATTTTAACTCGGCGGCAATGGCTTTCTGCATAATCAACCATTAAGATCTTTTGTACATCTTTTTGAAGTCTATGAATGTATATAAATAGCTTGAGGATGTTCTTTTGCTTTTAAAAGATAATTTTCTACTTGAAGTTCCTCTTCATCATGTGCCCCCTGATTTTGTTAGTTTCGGTCATCTCCAGGTGAAAAAGAGGAAATATAGCAATCATTATAAAAACATATTGACAGTGGTGTTCCTAATGTACCGTCGTACTTAGAGCTTGTGGAAGTTCGCAGCCATTTAAAGCCTCGGTTGTGTTATTTAAGACAAAACAACCACTCTGTTTCTTCATTATACAACCACGTTATGTAAAGAAGAGACGGCAACATGTAGGGGCGTGTGGTATTGTTTTGCAAGCCACGAGCTCGGGTGAACATTGACGCACTGTCTGGCTGCATTCCAGAGAGCAAGGCTAAAGAGGTCGATACTTATTCATATCTGCAAAAAAGGAGAGAACCCCACACAGAAGAAAAATTGCAAACCTTCGCAACAGAGGTCAGCACACTGACTTCAATCGTAGCTTTTGAAAATGTGTGGCCCGGAGAAGGTTTTTCTTAAACTTGACGTGCCAAATGTTGGGCTGAAAGCATATGTGCAATGTACGTGTTTTTGCATCCTTATACATCGCTCTGAGGTCGCTCGATGGCCGAGTGGGATTTTGAGTAAGCTTTTGAGCCAACTTGTCTGAGCACCAGCTATTAATGAGACATATTCTGAGATCCTGGGTGCATTTGAGCAACTCATTTTGTGCCTTCCGTATCATCTAAATCATTTGATTTATAACAATTACGAAAATATCATCCAAGTAAAAGCCTGTTCGTATGCAAATGGTGGGCACTCATCTCCGTTGGTAGCCGTAAATCAGTGGTGGAAATTCCACGTTCCAATGGCAGTAGCCAGCATCTCATTTGAACCACCATCCGCTTATCTTCACACAAAATGGGTTTTCCAGGAGGTAAGTTGGGGATCGGTCAGCACTGTATACAGAGTTGAATTCTCAGCCCTTCCGATTGTGGGTTGAACACCGTTTAACCTCACGTGGCTGATGACAAAACATTGCATATTTTCATGATAGTCCCCACACACATTTAAACCCGTTTTTTTATGATTCACAGGTGATAACAGACTTTGACATGACACTGACAAGGTTTTCCAACAATGGAAAGAGGTGCTCGACTTGCCACAGTAAGTGGGTGCACATCAACAAGCATAGCTCCCATCATCGCTGCTCAGCTGCTGTTGTTGAACTTGAGCACCTACGATTGGCACGGCTGGCTGTGGTGCGGCGCAAAAGAAATGTAAACATACACATTGCTGTCAACCCCTTATCAGTGCTGCCTACCTCATTGCAGACCAGTTCACACCTCGGTTGTCACCACGTGCCTCTTATAAACCTCAACGTTCATCCTACAAAGTCCCATCACAAGGGAGAAACACAAACAAATAGACCAAGATAACATGTTTTTGCCCGGATGAAAACGGCTGTACGCCGTATGGACCTGAAAACTCAATTTCCATGTGCAAGAATACGGGTAAACCGTTCGGGTTGACGGGTATGCATACAAGTGGTTTTTACCCAATACAGGCAGGCGGTCTCCGCCTTTACGATGTCACAATGCCTTCCTGGAAACTCCGTCGTCGTAAATTGGACCGTATTTTCCCATAGACGGTCGAAGCAGTAGAAACACTCCTTTTACGAGTCATATTTAGTGGGGTTCAACCGGTAAAAAAATCCACAAAAACACTCGAATAACAAAAGCTCCGCGCCAAGTCACATCAGAAACCAGACTGACTGTTCAAATGTGTTCCGAGTCGTGTCGGAAGATGCGTCGTAAATCGGGTTTCTGCCACCATAAATCGATCCATGGTGGCGTTGTATAAAAGTCGTGAATGTGGGTGTAGTTAATCGCCTGTACTTGTCCGGTTGGACATTGATATTTAATACCTTTGTCCCTTTTTTTGCAGATGCAATTGAGACTTGCAATCTCATGACAGAAGAAATAAAGAAACAGGTACGTCCACTTTTTATCCTGATGATTTTGTACGTTTCACTCTTTCACGTGCTTCCCTCCATCTAAGTTTATTCGCTAATGTAACTCCTTTAAACCTCCCCATCCTGTACAGTTCTGTAACCAGTAACCCTCTTCATGATATAACCAGTCAAACCGCTCAAGTCGACCTTTCACCTTCCGCGCTGTTGCTGCTGTTGTGTGGAATATCTGCCCACTTTTTGTCCGCATTGCTGGCATTTTCTTCCTGTTCAACAGCTTCCTCGAGACACATCGCTTCTACTCTGCGTGTGCATGCCTGCCATCACAGTTCAAATCAAGACAAACTCGCCGCATTTGTTGTTATACCATTGCCTTATAACAGGAAAATATACAACGCAGAAGCGTGGTCACCACATCTACGCCTCTATATAAGGAACGAAACGGGTGGACTTCACAAATCTGGCTGTCGTCTGATGAAGCTAGTTGTAATTACTGGCGAAACGTCGTACTCAGATTGTCAATGTCGTGGCTTGGCTCTCCAACACACCGGTGTGCTGTATTAGTGATGAATTGTCACGTTCTGTTTACGTGACAACCCTTACCAGTTGGCTGTATCCAGTGGTGGCGGGTTTTAACGACGCATTTATATATTTACGCGATCTAAACCAAAAAACCTCTTATGGATGATATAGTTGTTGATTCAATTTTTTAATGAAGACTTGCCATCTATTTGACATAATTTCATCTTCATCACTGACGTGACTATTTATTGAAACTCATTATGCATGTTAGTAGAACATAGGTAATTACATAACTAAGCACAAATCCATTAATTGTTTCGTATTTATAAAATAAATGTTTTGAGTCCTGCCTATTGGTTTTCAAAACCAACATTATCCAGCAGCATTTGTTTTAGGAAGCAAATCCAGGATTGGTTTTGACTTTCTGGGTCCCATCAGCAGAGTTGGGCTCAATAAACAAACACTGCTTGTGTTGTCATGTCATTGGCAATAGCCCTTTTTTTCAATCATGGGGGCATGTTCCACACATAAATCAATATGGTATGCTTGCTTAAACATATTCTGCTGCATGTAATCGGTCTGCAAAGCCAGTAGGCCATTACACTCGAAACATTTTGTTGATATGTGAAGATACATTTCTTTTGTTTATTATTTCACCTGCTGTTTTCATTACTTACATCCCACTGTTGTATATCACTTGAAGATATTTCGTTTAGAATCAATCTAAAATGTTTTTTTTTGTGATTAGCACAGATGCAGAGCACTGAATTATTGTGGTTATGATTGTTTTTTTTATTATCATGCATGCTTTACTCGGGGAAGCCAAACTGAGCCTCAGGACTCGTTTTCATGAGAGTCCTGCCAAGTTTTTGATGTTGCTGTTGTGCAATAACCAAAGAGACTGATTTGCAGATACTTTGTCAGCATTGGGATCTTTGGCCAATAAAAATGATATTGTATATTTTTTTCTATGCGAGCAAATCTGGAGAACCCGGAGGAAAGTCATCCAGAACAGGGGGAGATAACATACAAACTTTACATGCCCCCAAGTCTGATTAATTGCTTATTGTTTGAATGCCATCTTTGTTTACGTTTATGAATTGTGACTGCCGGACATTCTATTTGCATTATAAACATTTAATGTTTCCCCCAGATGGCTGCACTGAAGTCAAAGTTCTACCCCATTGAGATCAACCCCAATCTCTCTGCTGAAGAAAAGATTCCTTTCATGGTTAATTGGTATGTATTGTACAAAATAAAAGTCTCCGCGATTGGCTGTATTAATCGTATTTATGCATCTTATATAATTTGTGTTGTGCCTCATTTTTGTTCAGTGTAATTGATGGGTTAACTTCTGTGTCTGACCGGTAATTCTGTAAGGAACTGCCAGAGCCCACGAAAAGCTGTAAATTGGGCATTACTCTTTCATATTCGCAGTGAAGAGGCAGGCGCACAACCAATACCATTGACGTCGGTCGTGCCTCTGAACCTTCCCATAACCTCCTCGATTTGTTTTGATCCCTGAAATATTGAATGGAAAAGTGCACGAGTCGAGTCCCTCGACGATACCCCTGATCAAACTCATGTCGGAAGGTGCTGCACTCCGTTATTGTGCTGCATCATTGGTAAACATCGACAATCATTCCACAGGACAGCCGGTCTTGAATTCTCACAAAGTGGTAATCGTTGTGTCAACCTCAGAGTGGTGTTGTATTTTTTGTTGACTACTTTTCCCTCGAAAAATTGCCTGTGATCAACATGGAGCGATCCCAGCGCAATCCAATCAATTGCACAAAAATTTGCGTTTGTGTTTTTCTGCGCAGGTGGTCAAAGTCCCACGACCTTATGGTGGACATGCAAATCCGAAAAGAGCAGCTGGCCAAGGTGGTGCAAGAGTCTGATATCCAGCTCCGGTAAGCATCGACGCACTCACCCCAACCGTCCCAGCTTCACAGGCCACAGCAGTGCTGTGTAGGGATGACCAGAATGTAATGTGACTGGAGTGGCTCCTCCAACGGGCATTGGATCTGTGACAGCCATGTTGTCCTCCACCAGTTATTCATTGTTTCGGAGGTAAGGTGGGTGGACATCTGTGAAAAAAAGCTTCACAGCTCATCGGATTCCTCCAGTGTAAAGTAATGTTCTGATTCTGAGAGCAAACGAATTAGGTGGGATCGCATTCCTTTTTATTTGCTCTCTGCCGCCACCCGTGGGAAGCTTGGTGTAGTGAGGGAAAACTGGAGACTGGAAAAGCGGATCCCCATGTACCGTTACACCCTTTCACTCTAAAAATAGAGAGTGCCTGCAAGCATTGCACGTGGCCGTTAACATGCCCGCCCACATTTAGCACTGCAACAGCGTGCATGCATTGCGAGCGAAAGCACTCCTTCACTCGCAACATTTGCGTTTTCATTCCGCCTGCAGGCCAAGGTTCAGAGTGGAGCTACAGAATAGTAACGTGTTCATTACTGCAGATCAGCAGAAACGTCAAAGTGTGCATATTGTCTGTTCGGCAATTATTTCCTATGCTTGTTCGCATGTTTTTAAATGTCAGATATAATGATATCTCGAAAGGAAACTAACATTGTACCGTGCACAGAGGGTTGGACTTTCAGTGTGATTTGGCTTGCAAATCAGTGAGGATACAACAACTGTTCACAGAGACTTTGTACACATACTGTTTGAGTGTATTCTTTTAATAGGATATTCCAATGTATTGTGCCATTCTATCGTAATAAAAAAACGTGATACCCGCTACAACATATGGTCCTGTTACAATGGCATCAGTTGTGCCAAACTTCTGCCGCTTCCAACCGAACGGTGTCTGCTTCCCGCCTCGGCGCAGGGATGGTCACACGCGGTTTTTCGAAACGCTGCACCAGCTGGATGTGGCGGTGTTCATCTTCTCAGCCGGCGTGGGGGACATTCTGGAGCACGTGCTGAACAACGCGGGCGCCATGCGCCCCAACGTGCAAATCGTCTCCAACTACATGGACTTCAACGAGGAGGTGCGATGACCGAGCGATCGCTGCGAGCTTGTGTTGAGTCGATGCGGCAAAAATGATGCATCCTCCAGAAGGCCGTGTCGCCGATGGGATGTGGGAAACATGCTTGTACTATTCACATGGTGAGACGGAGATGCAAAGAAAGCATAGTCTGCCTATTTTATTCATGCGAATGACGGGTCGGTTACAGCACTGCGTGGCTTTTATGGAACTAGTTCTGTAGAAAACTCTGCAAATTGATTGAAGTACCATCCAGAATCCGTTAATTAATTCGCTCGTCGTTAATCGCATGGGAGCCTTCAACACGTCACGCCCCGGGTGGGATCCGGCTCTATCCCTGCGACTCGGTGTGCGAATCGTCCACGGTGCGTCGTCGTGTTTCCGCGTCTCGCAGGGCGTCCTGCAAGGCTTCAAGGGGGAGCTGATCCACACCTACAACAAGAACGAGAGCGCGCACTCCAACGCCAGCTACTTTGAGAGACAGCGCGACTGCACCAACGTCATCCTGATGGGCGACTCGATGGGTGACGTGCGCATGGCGGACGGGGTCCCGTACGTCGACAACAAACTCACCATCGGATTCCTCAACGACAAGGTGGGGGGGAGGGGGGGGGGGTCCTTCTCAACCCGGGGAAACGTGACGGCCGTGGTGGGGCACGCTGGCAGCAAGCACCAAGTTGATGTTTAACACGTCGGATTTCGCGACCAATGTTAACCATTTATAAAGTAGTCTTTTTGGGTTGGATCGTGTAAATATAAATGTGTCGTTTACCCTCCTCGTTCTTGTTGTAGGTGTGGATCGGCTCTCACTTGAAGCCCACAATTCTGGCAAATCGCCTGATGAAGCTGGTTGTAATCACCAGAAAAACGACTTACTCCCATTGTAAATGTGGTGGGTTTACTCTCCAATACAGCTGTGTGCTGAAGTAACTAATTGGCAAGTTTTATTTACGTGACAAACCTTTCTAATTGGCTGTGTCGGGTCGTGGTGGGTTAACGACACATTTATATTTAAGCGATCTAACCCAAATCCTTTATTATGGACGAGGTTGCTGTTTCCTGCATGCAGAGGCTGTGTTGACCGATGTCCTCCTCCCAAATAAAGGTCGGGCAGCAGTCTTTTGTCATACACAGCCAGTGGTGGACATGGCTCGTTTTTGCGACAGGGGTTAAGCCACCCATAGGGCAATCACTGTTGACCTCTCATGAAGTGGTTCATATTTTATTGACCCAGAGGGATGTGGCACTGGGTGAAACCACGATCGAATTTATTGAAAACGTCTACTTTTGAACTGAGTGCTCTAACCGCTGCACCACACAGCCACCGTGCCTGGCTATATGGAGAATCCTCTTTGTCGTCGCCGTCATCATCATCAACCACCATGATGTAGAGACTGCTGGATGAAGGCCCCTGCAAGCTGTCACCGTCCCTAATTGCCTTGTGGGAGACATGGAGTAACAGTTGGGTATGACCTGCCTCAGCAGACTATAGTTAACACCAAATAAATAGCATCCCGATCCATTGCACGAATCGAACCTGGCAGAATCCCTGTCCGAGTCGCATTCCCACGAAAGAATCGGGCGACTCGTGCAGCAATCGTTCCTGCAGGAAATCCCCCCCCCGCCAGCCCTCGCCGCGTTGCCTGCGGGGTGCCGCTCGTGAATGGTCGGCGCTGTGTGTGTGGCGGGTGCAGGTGGAGGAGAGCCTGGAGAAGTACATGGACTTGTATGACATCGTCCTCGTTCGTGACGAGACTCTGGACCTGGTGAACAGCATCCTCGAGGAGCTGCAGAAACGCACTCAAGCGGACTGGGCGGGGGAGAAGAGCGACACGCCCAGTATCGTCTAGTACTCAGTAATAATGGTAATATTGTTATTGCTTGCACGTTTTTTTAAATTTTAATATTATATTGAAATACTTCATTTAACCTTTTCAGACTTTATGGGTGTCACGTTTATTGATGCAATCTGATGCACTTGACGGTACAGAGGAGAAAACTGCAACAACTGAAACGCACAATGCTTTCTTTAATATTTTTAGATGCACTTTTAAATGTATAAATACATTGGTGCAATGTTTATTTCTGCGTGATATTTTAAAAAGAAAAGTTAATTAAGACTAACACCTACGCAAAGCTAAATGGAGGTCTGGTTGGCCTCGTGGGTGGGTTTGGCAGGGGCGGCCTCTGCATCGTGTCGGAGTAACGGATTCCACGTTGCGTTTCGCAATGGTCACTTGTGCAGCTGATTGTTTTGTTTATCGGAATGCAGCACTCTTGCTTATTTAGTGATGCGCCTTTGCTGAAATTGCATCGGAGCCAGTCGTTGCGGGAGTGTTGTGTGGTGTTCATTTTGGCCAGTACAGCACAGTATTGATGAAGACATCTGCGTTATAACCACTGTCATTGTTTTCCACTCGTTGCATCGTCAAACAACCTGCACTTGCTGAGACTGTGAAATCCAAGGTGGAGGCAGTTGGGAGGCGTTCATTTCTAAAATAGTCCAATACGTGCACACGATTAGACGGATTGCATGGCATTGTCGGAGTTTGCCCTGTGGCATGTGTTTTGCTTGGATTGTCACATTCGAGACAATTGGGTGGGAAGTTCTCAAATGCGGCATCATCGCTCGGACTGCCACCAGTAGAGTAACGTGTCAAGGTACAGCACTCGGGTGGTGATGGTAAATATTGGTCAAGTTAATCTGCCAGCGATGGGCTCTGTGTAAAGTTCAGATGGGATACATTTCTGCAGTGACTTTTACCAGTCGAATAAAATCCACCGTGTTTTTTTTATTGTGACACAAATTAATATCTGTCCCGCACTTCGGACCTGTTTGCTTACAGATGCTATTTCTAAAGGATTGTCGGCTGTGTAAAATCTATTAATTTACCTGAACAGTCAAAGCTAAAACGATATATTGAAACCACACGGTCGTGTATTTTGTTTGCACTTCAGTATAATTTGTTATGAATGCATCGAACGCTAGAACATGTATTTAAATTACGTAAGAAAATACGTTTTTATAATTACAATATTGTGGAAATCGCAATAAACAAATGTGGCGGTGTGGTGGTGCAGTGGTTCGCGCACTTAGCTATGTGCTGTGCACCTGGCAACCCAAGTTTGATTCGCGGCCATAATTACATTCAGTGGAGCTTGGTGATCTCTACCATCCCACTCCGCCCTCTAGCTTGCACTGGTCAGCACGTGGAGTGTGGGCACACAAACTCCACGACTGGACCCGGGTCTCGTCCACTTGGACTTTAAACAGATTTCGATTCAACTCTCTACAACAGCCACTGTTACGTTATTCGTTAATTCACAGCACGATATTATGCAATAAAGCAGACAAAACACCAGGGGGCAGTTTTTTTATATCTTCCTGCAGGGTATTTGATGGAAAAGCACTTTTCAGTATTGTATGTGTCGTCACCAATTCCGAAGCTTCCTGGTACTGTTCAATGATTATTACGAATGTTGTCCAGAGGGCCACCTCTTCCCTTCTCACCACATGCAGCTGTTATCCATATACTGGGTTTCACTGCTTTGTGTTTAAAACCAAGCTGTCGGTCATCTTGTACGTGTTATTAAAAAAAACTGAGGCTGAAATGCGTTATTCATAAAGTATGGGTACGTGAACAGCTGACATAATCACGTCATTTTGATATCGGCATTGATTGTTTTTAAAACATGCACAATCTAAACATGTTTTTTCATCCAGACATGACTTTTACAAATAAAAAAAATATTTCAAAGCATTGGTGACGTGAATGTTTGTTCTTCGTGCCTTCCTGAACAACCACCCATGACTTCGCCGAGATCCTTGTACACAGCAAGATGCATCTCCTGCCGGCATCTTCCTCAGCCCCAGTGGCTGGGTGATGGAGCTGCTTGGAAAGTGCGCGCACGGCTCTTGGAGACAATGTTCACGTTGTGGGGTCGTCCGAGATGGCGACGGATCGGGGATGCCTTCATCCGGCAGTGGAGTTACGAAGGCAGAGACGGTGGTGGTGGTGGTGGTGATGATGGTGACTGTATTAGAATATCTAGATTTGTATTAGAATGCTTAATATTTGATAGCAGTCCGGAAGGTGGCAGTGTATGGTGTGGTTTTCGTGCTTGCATGGATCCCATGATGATGGCATGCGGCCAGGGTGCCTCTGTCGTGAGTGCCCCCATGTCACAGTCAAAACCCTCGTCCTCTATCGCGTCCACTCAGTCCATCGTTATTTATACAGCCCTTTGTCAATCCACATTACGTAAGTAAACATTACGTAAGTAATGTGGGTTGTTTGACCGTACTTCGTGCTGTTCAGTGCATGTTAGATGGCGTGGGGGCGGTTAGATATCACCAGTGGCGGCTCCTGCAAAATCTCTCAGGGGGGGCAAATGTCTGGATGATTGATAAGGTCCACCCATGCAATTAATAAATTAACAGCTTAAGCATGTAAAGGCAACTTCACTTCTTTAATATTAATGAAAAATAAAGTGACTCTTACAATACATCTTGTTTGTTTATATACTCACTATTAAAACAAACCACTCAAGTTTATTTTATTAAAGATTCCACTAGGTGGCGATAAATTATATTGTTGGATGAAACGTGCTTACGTATGATGACGTTAGCACGTATGATGACGTAAGCACGTTAGGGCGAGCCCTCCCGGAAGCCATAGAGAATGCATTGCAGCGCCCCCGTTCGAAAAAAAACATCTTTGAATGTAAGTCTATGGGGCCACTCGGGGCGATTCTCAGCCGTAGTGAAATTGCCCAAAAAGAGGCGGTACTCCACAGAACGTGACATGACGCTGATTGGACTATATCCAGAGGCTGACAGTGACGGCTAGCGTGACTCTGTGGTTGAATGACATTGGTGGTGCGTCGCCCAATCGCCCTAATGAAGAAACCGCCCCTGGATATCACTCTTTGAGGGTTAATAATTCACGTATCACAAGGACGGGTGGATATTGCAGTAAATGTGAATTATTCAATTGAAAAATTGTTCAGCTCATGATTATTATTGAGTGACGTCACCCGCTAATGATTATTGGGGAGGGGTGCGGCATGTGGAGTGACGTCACCCCCTCATGGTTATTGTGGCGTGGTGTGGCATGTGGAGTGACGTCACCCACTCATGAATATTAATGAGTGGGGGTGGGCCACATGTGGAGTGACGTCACGCGCGGGACGGACAGACATTTCTTGGTGATTATAGTCGGTCATCATTGCACCTCGTCTCCCAAGAAGGAATATGGACCTTTCACCCCTGGATTATGGCCACCAGTGTAAATGAGCACTGTCCACCAAATGCTATTTTGTGTGTGCATTTCAGGGATGTTCTTGATTTTGTTTTTTTTAATCTGAACAATTTGAGTATTGGGCACAAATTACGAAATTTCGGATCATCCCAATTTTTCCAATCATTCACAGGAAGTGATGTCACTTCTATGGCATCACCTCCACGCTTGTGACAATACGTTATGTCACGAATGCTTTAAATAAAACACATGTACGTAAAAAAATATTTGAAACAAATGTTAGAAAGAAAATATATTAATTGTTTTTACATCATTAAAATAATACAATTTAGTTCATAATGCAATATGGTCAATTTAAATCTGAAAATATTAAATAAAATCTAAAACTTGGCCTCAACATCCAAAAATCTAATTTCCAACAACAAAATTGCATCTCAATCTCATCTCTCATCCAAGAATACCCCGTAACCTTGAGGAGATGCGTTTCTTTGTAGACGTGTGGTCATTATAAAAATAGCGAAAAGCGTGCAACCTTGCTGTTCATGGGAAGGGATACTTTTTTGAAAAATAATTTTTCAAAGAAATAACGACTTCGCCAGGGAGGTGCGAGTTTTAAATTTAGAGGCTGGCACTCCTCCCCCCTCCCCCCTCCTTGCCACCAGAGTGTCACATCCATCCATCCCTGGGCCAGCATGTGCCACTTTGCCTGGCCCCCCAGAAAAGTCAGTGTGCGGTGGCTCATGCTACGAATTTCCTCAGCCCTTGATTCTTTGCCCGACCGTCACCCCCCCCCACGCCCCCCACCGGTGTGTGTGTGTGGCAGCCGGCAGACAGAGGCCCCTTTTCACCGCTGTCTTTCTTCGCGCGGGCCCGAGATGTGACATCGTGGCGTTTTCGCGTGTCTCTCGCCAGACTCGCGGGGCCTTGTTTAAAAGTGGTGGGGGGACGAGGCGGGCGGAGTGGGGGTGGATGGTCCCGTCGCGTTCGTTAACAAAGTGGCGAGCGCCGAGTTATATAAGAGACGGGCGTTAGCACCGACTCGCGCGTGAACAACAAAGCGGGCGTTTGTGATCGTGTACTTTGTGTCGTCAACTCGACGGATAATGCTGGTAGTTTTTTTCGCTTAAAAAAACTCTATTATGGATTAACTTTGTTTATTTACCCCGAGTGAATTTGCAACTTCAAGAACGCTTGTTGGATTTTTGTTTTTTTAACAATGGCTTTGATTTCCATGGACAGCTGACTTCCCTGCCACGTGGCCAGTTGGTGGGGAAATCGCCTTGTATTGTGTACGGGAGTGATCAAAGGGTCTAGCCAATCATACAATAGTTGTGCTGTAACGAATGGGTGAACGTTAGGTGAAAAGTACATTTTCAAAAAATCGATTTTACCAAAATTAATTCTCAGAGATGGTTTCAATCAAACATTTGGACGTTAACTTGAAAAACAATTGACCAAAAAAAGATCTGAAACTTCCAGCGAAATCTCAAGGAAAATGAGAGAAAATTCGGTAAAATGTGGTGAAAGCTCAAACTCATTTATTAACGTGGCTCTGAAACGGGCCTAACGGCAAGGTCTAAAGAACCACGGGAAGAAAACAGTTCCCTAATGACAGCGAACTAATGCGCGCCGTGGATCAGAGGTTTCTAGAGTAAGACGATGTACTTCTGGTCGGATATAAAAGCCACCTGTTTCACGCTTAAAGGAGCTTTCTTGTCTTTATCATGTGCAACTAATTGTGTTCCAAGAAAGGTAAATGTGTAATATTCTTGTGCTGTGCCACTGCTGGCAGAAATGCCTCGATCAGAGAGTGTCTGACCTACTCTGGGGATGGAGAGAGATTTAAGAAACATTCCCATTGTTTCAACCGCAACGCCAGGAGCTCGAAGCAGCGAGCTCTGGATTGAAAGTCGGTCCAGTGTGCGAACCATCACACCGCCACGGATGAATCCCACCATTAAGAAAAACTCAACGGAAAAAACTGTGTTTTTCAGATATGCACTTAAGCTGCGTGTGCTGGGCTGTCTGAAATGAGTTTTCAGGCTTCAATACTTATATAAAAAAAAAATACTTGAAAGAGACTTTTAAGAGCACCACCATACTGGCATCATTGCGGTGTGAAGGTTGTGCTTGTAACAGCAATGCGGTACACGTATGGTCGAAACTCGGGCCTCCGTGTCTCTGTAATTACATCATTACAACAGATACGGGCAGTCATCGACTTGCGAACGCGATTCGTTCCAAGGGTTCGTTTGTAAGTCGAACTGTTCGTAAGTCGGAAAACAGTACTCTACCCTACGCACTAGTCTTTGATATATATACTGAAGTGGAAATATATATAATATTAATGTTAATGTCCTTATACAAGAAGAGACTCGCTAAGTATAAATATTATTTTAGGAGAATCATGCTTATGATGTTTTGGCTCATCTCTTGAGTAATTCGCATGTGGGAAGATATGGGAGCGAGCGTTTGAAGAAAACTCAATACAAATAGGTCAACAACCGACTCATTAAATTTCGATTTAAAGCTTTCGTGACTGCAGGGATTCATCTTCTTGGTTCTTTCGGTAAAGTCACGTAGAATGGAAATAATAAAATAATAAAAAGAAAACATAAATAATTCTCACGACATTCAGACTCTGTCTTCTCGACAGACATGTTCTCCACCTGAGGACGGCTGCTTGCGTTGTGGCCGAAACGTCGTGAGAATTATTTTATTATGTTTTATTTTTATTATTTTATTATTTCCATTCTACGTGACTTTACCGAAAGAACCAACAACCGACTCATTGTATTGCCACGTGCCGGCCACATCGAAGGCCTGTCTCGTGCGCGATGCCTGCATGAGCCACCAACCCCCGCCCCAAGCCCCGTCTCGGAGCAGGCCGTGACGTGTGCGTGTCACTCTACCCCCGCAAAGACGCGGAGTAATGTCGCACTTCTTCCTGTGTGTCTCTCTCTCTCTCTGTGTGTGCGCGCTGCAGCTACGAGCCCGGACACCCGAGTTCAAATCCCGATCACGGCCACGGACACCAGTGACGATTATTTGAACCGATCCTGGGCCTCCCATGGGTCGACTCAGCCTCAAATGAGTACCTGGGTGCGGTGTGTAAACATCGCCACTGGGGAGACAAAGGCGGCCGGGCGTCGTGTTGGCCACCCACCCCCACGTGTGTTTTGTGGCGGCCTTCATAGGTGCTCGCTGACGGCACTTGCCCCAACAGTATTTTCAGCCTATACGGGGGATCTTTGTCTTTGCTGCAGCTACACGTTTAAGAATTTGTAGACATTACGCCTTTCGAAATTCCACTTTTACTATTGACCCAGAGGATTATTGGCACTGATATTTGGCACGTACTGGAGATTGCATAGCGAAGCGATGACATTTGTCATGGGTCAATGGAACGTTTGATGATTCATTTCCCGCATAAACCCGGCAACTTAATGTGGGACTTATTGAAATAATTTTTTTTATCTTGAATAGTACTGCAAATGTCTGATCTCTCTCACAAATGAGACATTGTGGCGAGCGTCATCACTTCACGACATCCACAGTCCGACGTTGTCTGTGGCACCGAAATTGGAACGGCGTGGCAACTTGCGCGCTTATTTGAGTTGAACGCATTTTGGGACGAAAACGGTAAAGTGCCGTTCGTAAAAGGCTCCATGTGGCTTCATCATAACGCTGCTTTAGTTCGCAGATAGAATCATGCTTTCTTGACTTAAAGCTTTCGTGACTGCTGGAATTCATGTTCTTGGGTCTTTCTGTAAAGTCAAGTAGGTAGGTTATTTTTTGTTATTTTTTGTTATTTTCTTTGAACCTATCTACGTGACATTACCGAAAGACCCAAGAATATAATAATACTTTCATTTTATATTGCGTCATTCATGCTAATAGCATCCCATACCGCTGTACATTAATGTTTTTTTTTGTATAAGGACCAAATCCCAGATGTGGCTTCATTTTAACTTTTGTTAAAAAACAATCTTTCATGACATCCAACTCACTTGGCCATGCCTAATTTGGGAAATGTGATTTCATCAACATCACAGCATTGCTAAAATTAGTTTCCTACACCTGGATACCAAGGACCTCGGTTTACTGACAATATTCGGAAGTCACTGAAGCTATGCACTTTAAAATCTAGATTGAAAGACTATTTTTTTTAGGACCGCTTTTTTGTGTTTAGTTTGTTGTTGTTCTTCCCCCGCACCTACGATTAGCACGGTTGGCTACGTAGGGTGCGAAAGAAGTTCAACGTATATTATGCAGATAATGCGGTGCGTACAACTCACTTTGCAACTCGTTCTGAAGACACCAAGGGCGTTCAAGTAGATGAAGATGATGTCCTTTGGAGGAATGGTGACATTTACAGTCTGACGTTAAACTCTGATGTCGAGTCAACATCTTTGGGAGATGCGGAGCTAATCCTGGAGGCATTTCCGGAGGAGTTCTAGCGGGAACGGTTGTTCGCTATGAGTTCCTTTCCGAGAAGTTGTTCACCACATTCGCACTCTCGGCCGCCCTTGACTCTTCATTTGTTGAAGCGAAAGTGACCGGGCCAACCCAGAGATTTGCAGCTGAAGACGTTGGCTTCCAGAAGCCACGCTCTTGCTGGCTCGTGACGTGTGTGCCCGTGTGAGTGTGTGCGAGTGAGTGCGTGAGTGTGGCACTGTAGGGGGCACAGGTAGTGCATCGGCCAGTCATCTGAATCAGTCGACCTATGGTACCTGCTGGGTCTGTCCCGTGACCTCCTGCCAGCGGGCGTTCGACACCTCACGTGGCCTTAACGCGCACATAGCCTGGCACAAGCGCCGTGGTGCCGTCACCGCCACTTAGTGGCGAATAGCGATTGTTGTTGTTGTGTGCGATTGTGTGTGTGTGTGGTGTGTTCGTGTGAGTGTGCAGATGTTAACTTACATTATAAACGGATAACTGAACTAGTAAGGATTTAATAAATTCCGCTAATTTTATTACTGGACCTCACATTTGCCAAACGCCTCAATGCAATCATACGCAACCCACTCTCCCTGTCCATTGCTATATCATAACGATCGTTTATATATATTTTTTCCTCATGGAAACATATTCTGTGACTTAAATCCACTTCACATGCGATTCCTGTTTTACAAAAACCCTCAACTCCTGCCAGCAGACATTCTCTCTAATCACCGCAGTACACTTTACATTCTGTCAAGGTAAAACAACACCAATGCCACGTCACTATGTTCTGCACGAGGGTACAGACGTTTTTTTTTATCATAAAATATACAGAAGCATCGGCATTTCTGGACAGATTTTAACTAAGCCCTCTACCATTTTATACATCACGCCTGTAGTCACGTCTACGGATATATAATTAAGTTACACTCGGCGATATATCCTCGTGTTAACAACACTGAACAACCCACACGAAATCACGCAATTACAAAGCTCTGCAACGTGTGGCTTCATGACCTGTCTATTTCCCAGGCCTCACTGGTTGATTTCCAAGAAGCAAATGCTTTTACAGTAGAACTCATGTTATCTGATACCCTATCCTTCCTATTATCCACAATTATTTGCAGATTTTTCGCATTCTGCATTGTGCAGCATTTTTAGCCATTTTTTTTTCATGGATAGGTGGAGTACATTCTCCAGATAACTCCACTGATAATAAGATCCGCGATGTTCATCTCCCACATTACCGCAGATAAGATTACTTCTACTGTATTTTCGTTTTCTCTGTCAGGGGATAATCAGTGCCACAGTCTATGGGTTTCAACCAAGCGTTTAAAGACTTCAGAACCGCAGGATGTAACGCTGTTCGCCCCCTGCACAGTAATACAATTATTTGGCTTTAGAGGAACGATGCATGTGGCTGTGCGGGATGAGAAAGCACGTGGCATGCCACTGTAACTTGTGAAGTTACAATCCTCGTAGATTCACGACGCCACTGTGGCGAGAATGAAACTCCCTCGCTTGCTATGCAGAAGGTCGTGCATTCGATCCCGACTCTGACACCTGCTGTATGTTTGGAGTTTGCGTGTTCTCCCCGTGGTCGCGTGGATTTTTCTCCGGGTCCTCCGGTTTTTCCCTCTCAACATTTAGAAACAAGCGTGTTGAGTATTTGGCTGCAATACATTTCTACATGACAAGCCACTAAGTTGAGCTTTAATTTGTGGCCAGGCCCGCTGCTGAAACAAAGCTGTATAGCTCAGTGCGCCTTACCTGGTAAAATAAAAAGTAAAATAGACTCAAATGAACCATGTTAATTGTTGCCATCAAAATTCTTATAATGTGGACAAAGTAACGAATCACGAAACTACTACTCAGTCAACCTCTATCCACTGCTGGATCAAGGCCTCCCCCTAAGCCGCCGCCGCCACCAGCTCTCACGAATCCCGCGATGTCAGCTCCGTCTAACTCCCGCACTCGTGCCGATTCCACTGCTCCATCCCTGCCGTGGGCGTCCTCTCGGGGGCATCCCTCCCCTCCTCCCCCCCCCTGGCTGCCGTTCCGTCGCTAGGCTCGACCGCCCGCTTCTAGCGACCGCGTCCCCGTGTCTCTCGCTCACTCAGTGCCGGATGTCCTCTAGCCCACGCGTTCCCCGCTTTCTCTCTCTCGCTCTGTCTCTCTCAATGCATTTCCAAGCATGCACCATGCAATGCTTCTCTGCGCGCTTCCCAGCTTTTGTTCCACTCGCTTTGTCAATGTCCATGTTTGTGTGTCTCCGTGTCACAGAGCAGTGGCTGTCAGAGAGCGGTCCCCGTTACCACCGGGGAGTGATCCACGACGGTCCTCCAGGTGGTCCCAGGGCTGTGACACAAACGCAGGTTGATCCGGACAATAATGACAACGTTAACACCTTCAGTTTCTTCCGCGAAATAATGTTTTACTCATATTTAATTTTCAAATTAAGTTAGGTAATATACCCTCATTCAACTACCCTAACCCTAAGATCTCAATGCCACCCCCTAAACACAACCTTCATAGATGCGTTAAAGAAAAAAAATGTGTGTTCCGGTAATATGAATAATTTTGTACAACTGGTACGAAGTGAATGCGTTTTGTCAGCGGTGGCTGGGCGGTCCGCGAAAATGTTTGTGTCAGCCGAGTGATCCGCGGCCCAAACGAGTTTGAGAAACACCGTAATAGTGTGGAGTGTACAGCGACTGAAACGCGTATTTGTGTGCCTTTGTTAAGTAGCACAAGCAACACTTCATCCTGCCGGGGTGGCCAGGAGTACGAAAAATGGAAGCGACGTTGCCAACGATTGAAAATCACAGCGGTAAAATATCTTCTCGGCTTGACTCGCGGCTCAGAGACCACCTCAAATAGCAACTCCCAGCTGGGTAGTGAGCTGGCCTCTGCAAATGCATTGGTGGCGTTTCGAAGCATCGGACTTAGGGCCAGGATTGAATTATTGACTGTGGCATATTCAGTTTAACACTTAGGAGGCTTTCGCGATCAATATCATCCATAACAGAGGTTTTTTGGGGTTAGAACGCGTAAATATATAAACGTGTTGTTAAACCCGCCACGAACCGACACAGCCAACTAGGAAGGGTTGTCACGTAAACAGAACGTGCCCAATTCGTTACTAGTACAGCACACCGGTGTGTTGGAGAGCAAATCTACATACTGTAAATGTTGCGGGTTTACTCTCCAACACACCGGCGTGCTGTATTAGTAACTAATTGCCATGTTCTGTTTGCATGATAAACCTTACGAATTGGCTATGTCGGGTGGTGGAGGGTTTAACGACACATATTTCCGTGATCTAACCCAAAAAAACTATATTATGTGGCATATTCATCAGCAACCATCACGATAAGTGGTTAACTGGTTTTAATTTGTCAGTAATATGCATTTATAGACTTGGGTTTATGGATAACATTTCACCAGTATAAAAATATAGATTTACTTCCCAATATACGGATATCAAATATCAACACATTATGAAGGTGACTTAGATGTCTGGGTGGGACGTTCTGATAAGCTATCTAGCGCTATGCACATGTTGGCTGGATGCTTGTTAACGTGGCTTGCAAATTAAATAGCGTTCACTGCAGGACACTGCAATACCAACTCTTCTATTAATTTCTCCACATACAGTGTTGGGAAGGAGCCATTTGAAAGTAATTAAACATGCTTGCTACTATTAACCGAAGGCTATTGAGAGACCTCGTGGAGTTTAAGGTTAAATCAAACTGTCAACAATCATTTCGCCACTCTCGACTTCTCGCTCGAGTTTCAGAAGCAATATATCTCCCGACCTTTCAAAGTCCAGCGGCTGTTTCACCAACAACTCTGCCCTGCATTACAGACCGTAGTTGAATCATCGCAGCTGTGAGGTTTACGTGGCAGTCGGTTTGCTTCGAAAGTTATTCGTATCACTGTGCAGAATTCGTGCGGGGCGACAACTTTCGTGGGTTCCCTTTCCATCGCATCCACAGACAAACAACCCACAGCCGGTGGGTCCCGGTGAAGGTTCTCGTACTTTGGTCAGGCGTGACATGTTTCACGGTGCTGATATCGATTTTAGTCAAAGGTGAAGGTGCAGCCCTGAAATATATATTGGCAGCAGGACCTCCACTCGAGGTGAGCTCGAGATAGAGAGAGCGAGCCCTACGGATGGTATTTGTTTTGGCTCACCCCGTTCCACGCTGGCGAGCCGTCTGGGAAGCAACGGAAGTCACGGGCCCACCCTTCACTCGGCCACACGCGGCTCTGCCGATCGACTGAGGGTGGCCAAAGCCAAATCGTACCGCTGGGCGGACGGATTGGCGGAACGATTTGAGAAACTTGCACCGTTGTTTCAACCGACCTGCTGGGACATCGAACTGGGAAACTTCCGGGTCAAAAGTTCGGTGCGTGATGGGTCAAGCCATAGACAATTGAATGTTTTTAAGTCTTTAGATTTTTGTCTGAAGCGTATGGTTCTGGGTGTTTTGTAATGGGTGACACGGCGACTGATAGAGAGGAGGAGTCTGTGCCTAGACAAATTAAACGCAGTTGACTGAGAAGCGTAGGGCTGATAAAGTAGTTGGTGACAGTGCAGATGTCCCTTGAGAATTTGTGTTCTGTTGGAGTGGCATTTCTCATTCTGTCTCCCGACCGCAAACGTTTGAATATTTGTTCAATAAGTAATCAGCACGATTACTGACTCCTGGAAGTTGTACAATGTGAAATATATTTGGTGTTTTCAAAACGATGAGATTGTAGTATTTGACCACTGCTATGATTACTCTCTTTGAGTTAACGTACATTATGCTGATCCGATCTAGGTTGTGATTGGAGGCTTTGCCGAATGATCGGTGAGCATTTGGCTGCTGTGCTGACATGAAGCCAAGCTGCGACCACAATCGTTTACAACCTTGAATCATTATTGTGGGCTATTTCTTTCAATGAAAGTAACCATAAACAGCAACGAACTTGCACACGCTAAGCAATGGCAATCTGATTACAAACAGAAAAAAAGGTATAACCAGGGGCGTAATTTCGCGGGGATATTTTCCAGGGGAGGGCGGGGATATTTTCTGGTGCTCAGCCCCGGATAGCTTCGGCTGAAACGAAGCCCTGGGCGTGATCGAACAAATACTTCTGGTAACCCGCCCGCTGCTAACGTGACCACCGCGATGATGCTTTAGGCGGCCGTAGCACATCAACACTCCCAACACCGTCCGTGCATCACCGGCACCGAGACGCCGCCGCCGCCCCTACACAGTCTGGTGCATCTCAATGTTTTCCCGCTGCCTCGAGTGGCCCTTTCCGTTGAGCTGGAACGTGGACGACTGCTGCTGCTGCTGCCGCTTCTTGTAGCACCACACGGCGATCACGGCCACCACCAGCGTCGCGCACAGGACGGTCACGATGATGGCGATGATGGTGCCGTGCTCGTCCGAGGGGCAGTCGCCTCCCGGGCACGGCGGCCGCGGCTGCGGCGTGGGGCCGCCGTCGTGCCGCTGCTGACCTTCGACCTCGGACACGGTGCGAACCTCCGGCAGCGCCTCGCCGGCGTCCGTGGGCAGCGCCGAAGCGACGGGCTCCTCCGAAGCCTCGGCGCCTGGCCAGGGGTCGGCCGGCGTGGGCGACCTTGGATAGGACTCGTGGACGTCCTCGTCATCTCCGTCGTGGTCGTTGTCACCCTCATCCTCGTCTTCGACATTCGCATTGACATCGCCGTCCTCGAAATTGCCGTTGTTGTTGTCGTCGTCCTCGTCCTCGTGGTCGTCGTCGACGCTGTCGGTCGCGAACGTCTCGGGGGTCGTCTCGGGGGTCGTCTCGCCGTCTCCCGTGCCCACCGCTTCCCCCGGCCACACGGGCGGGCGGTCGGTGGCGACGGCCGCCCTCTCCGCGTCGCTCCAGCCCGGCCGCAGGGGCTCATCCTCCTCATCCTCCTCGTCTCCCGGAGAGGCGGCGCCGGGCAGCGGCAGCGCCGAGAGCGTCGGCGCGGCCGCGTCCTCCACGTCCTCCGCGTCCTCCCGGTCCGGCTCGCGCGAGGTCGTGGACGCTTCCTGAGGTTCGCCGCCGTCGTACGGCGAATCCTCGTCCACGCCGCCCTTGCTCGTCCGCTCTCTCTGCTGCTCCTGCTCATCTTCATCATCACGTTCCTCCTCTCCCGTCTGCCCGTCATCCTCCGCCCTCCGCTCTTCCTCCTCCGCTTCCTCTTCACGCTCCTCGTCCTCTTCATCTGCCTCCTCTTGATTGTCCTCCCCCTCCTCGTGCCTCTCCTCCTCCTCCTCTTCCTCCTCCTCCTCTTCCACGTCCTCATCCGCCTCCGCGTCGTCCCCGAAGTCGTGCGCGCCGTCGTCCAAGTGGCCCTGGTCCCAGGAGAAGCCGGCGGGCGTCGTGCCGCCCAACTCGAAGCCGCCGTCGCTCCACTCGCCGCCGACGTCTCCTCCGGCGGCCCCGGCCTTCGCCCCCACGGCGTTGGTGGTCAGGAAGTGCGGGGGGAAGCTGCCCTCCCGCCGCTCGGACAGCAGCCGCAGCAGGTGACCGCCGCCCTTGGCCGAGGAGCCGTGCTGCTGCTGCTGCTTGTCGAAGGAGGGGTCCGCGAGCAGGGGGGGAGGCCCCCTCTGAAGCAGCCGCAGGATGTCCTGCGGCGGCACCCCGCGCGGCTTGCCGGGCTCGTGGCTGTCCTGCCACTTGGCGAGCTGCGAGCCCGCGGCGGCCTCGTCCGCCTCCGCGTCGAAGGGCGCCGAGGCGGCGGCAGTGGCGGTGCTGGCGGCCGCTTTGTCCGGGAATTCGTGGCCGCGGCGGAGGTGCCAGCCGTCGTGCTCTGCCGAGAGAACGCGACAACGAGGCGAGGGCGGCTTTACGCAGAGGTCGCCAACGGGGTTTGATTCCTTACCCGTAACCGGCCGCACCAGGGTCGCAAATGGGTACCCGTTCCCTACCCGAAATGAGTGACAAACGGTGACTCACCAGTGACTCACGGTCTACCCGTACCCGGCCGGGTACGGGTAGCCGGGTATCGGGCAGGGTACGGCTGTCGGGTACCCGGTTGCGACCTCTGGCTTTACGTCGTGGAATCAGCGGCGACAACGCGCCGCGTGCGCGTGTGTATGTGTGTGTATGTGTGTGCGTGTATGTGTGTGTGTGTGCGCGTGTGTGTGTGCGCGTGTGTGTGTGTGTATGTGTGTGCGCGTGTGTGTGTGCGCGTGTGTGTGTGTGCGCGTGTGTGTGTGCGCGTGTGTGTGTGTATGTGTGCGTGTGTATGTGTGCGTGTGTGTGTGCGCGTGTGTGTGTATGTGTGTGCGCGCGCGTGTGTGTATGTGTGTGCGCGTGTGTGTGTGCGCGTGTGTATGTGTATGTGTGTGTGTGCGCGTGTGTGTGTGCGCGCGCGTGTGTGTGTGTGTGCGCGTGTGTGTGTGTGCGTGCGCGTGTGTGTGTGCGCGTGTGTGTGTGCGCGTGTGTGTGTGCGCGTGTGTGTATGTGTGTGTGTATGTGTGTGCGCGCGTGTGTGTGTGTGTGCGTGTGTGTATGTGTGCGTGTGTGTGTATGTGTCTGCGCGTGTGTGTGTGTGCGCGTGTGTGTATGTGTGTGTGTATGTGTGTGCGCGTGTGTGTGTGTGCGCGTGTGTGTATGTGTGTGTGTGTGCGCGTGTGTGTGCGCGTGTGTGTGTATGTGGGGATAACCCTGCTGAGGCTGCGGTGCCTCAAATATTGGAAGAGGTCACCCCCTGTGAGTGGCTGGCTGAGGTGCCAGCTGTTGAGGTAAGTACTGAGGGCGATCCGGAGTCTGAGACCAGGGAAGGCACCGGGCAGAGATGATCTCCCAAGCGAAATGCTGAGGGAGGGTGGCGTTTGTGCACAGACTGCCCTACATGACATCATAACAACAGTCTGGACCACTGGACGGGTTCCGCAGGACTGGAAGGATGCCCTGGTGGTCCCCCTCTTTAAGAAGGGGGACCGTACCGACTGTAACAACTACAGGGGCATCTCACTCCTCAGTGTGCCGGGTAAGGTCCTGGCAAGGATTATTCAACATCGCCTTGCTAGGCACGCTGAGGAGAGGCTTGCGGAGCCCCAATGCGGTTTCAGGAAAGGGCGGTCCTGCACAGATGCCATATTTTCTGTCCGTCTGCTACAGCAGAGGTGTAGGGAATTCCAAAAAGACCTACATCTCTGCTTTATTGACCTGGTCAAGGCCTATGATACCATCAGTAGGACTGGGCTCTGGGTTGTTCTTCGTGCTTTCGGAGTCCCTGACCCTCTGCTCACGATTATTAAGGACCTTCATGATGGTGAGCGGGCCCGGGTAAAACTACGTGGCCGGGAGTCGGAGCCTTTCCCTGTACACCTTGGGGTGCGACAGGGATGTCCTCTGGCTCCCACATTATTTAACATCTATTTCGACTGCGTAGTTCGTGAAGCCTTCAATAGCTGTACCGGGGGAATTTCCATTTGGTACAGATATAATGGGAGGCTGATCGACGCCCGGGTGCGATCAAGGGATGGCTCCCTATTGGTCAACCACGTTATGTATGCCGATGATTTGGTAATAGCTGCTCATTCAGAAGAGGAGTTGGAGACGCTGCTGCTGAGACTGGAGCGTGCCACTAAGAGGTGGGGCCTTACCATCAGCCCCACCAAAACTAAGCACCTGCCTGGGTATTTTGTACCATCGGACACTCCACCCCCACAACTCCCAATTGGTGATGGGGCAGTTGTGGAGAGAGTGGAGAGTTTCCCATACCTGGGCAGTGTGCTTATGACCGGCTCCAGTTTATCAGCAGAGGTCTCACTCCGAATCAGTCGAGCGGCAATATCTTTTCATCGGTTGCGTAACGCTGTGTGGAAGCTACCTGGTCTGTCGCTCCGCACGAAGCTTCAGGTCTTTTCGGCCACGGTCATTCCCTCCCTTCTCTACGCTTGCGAAACGTGGACCCCCCTAGTGGAGCATCTTCGCCGGTTGGAAACATTTAGGCTGGCCTGCCTACGATCCATCCTGGGTTTAACCAGGCTGGATTGTGTGAGGAGCTCACAAGTCCTTGAAAGATCTGGGCAAAGTCCCATCAGTGAGCTCCTCCGGCAGGCAAGGCTGCGTTGGCTGGGTCATGTAGCCCGCATGCCCAGCCACCGCATGCCTAAGCAGCTTTTGTTCGGCCGGATCGAGGGGGCTAAACGGGCGCGGCACGGGCTAGAGAAGAGATGGAGTGATGTGGTACAGGAGGACGTGGAGCTGAGTGGACTTGCCGATGACTGGTACCAGCGGTGTCAAGATCGGCCTCAGTGGAGGAGGCTCGTGAAGGACGCTACTGGGCAGTTGGAGGCAGTCGCCCTCCAACAACAACGGAGGGCGGAGGAGCGACGCTCACAACAACGAGCAGAGCGCCGGGTGGCTAAAGCACAGCAAGTTGGCACAGTAGGGGGCACAGGTGGTGCATCAGTCAGTCATCTCGGTCATCTCGGTCAGTCGACCCGTGGCACCTGGGTCTGCCCCGTGACCTCCTGCCAGCGGGCGTTCGACACTTCACGTGGCCTCAAGGTGCACATGGCCTGGCACAAGCGTCGTGGTGACGTCACCGCCACTTAGTGGCGAATGGCGGTTGTTGTTGTTGTTGTGCGCGTGTTGTGGAGTGGTGGTGTCGCGGTGAGCGCTACGCTGCGCTACGAACCCGGCGACCCGAGTTCGATTCTCGCTCACGGCCAACATCAGCGACGATTATCAGAACCGGGTCCTGGGCTTCCCCTAGGCCGACTCAGCCTCAAATGAGTACCTGGTGCGGTGTGTAAAACCATCGCCGGTGGGGAGACAAAGGCGGGCGGGCGTGGTGCTGGCCACCCACCCCCTCGTGTGCCGTGCCGGCCTTCATAGGTGCTCGCTAACAGCACTTGCCCCAACAGTCTGTTAAGCCATACGGGTGATCTTTGTATTTTTTTGTAACTTCATTCGCACCGTACGTATCCAACCGTGCCAATCGGAGGGCACCTCATTATTTGCCGGCCTTCATAGGAGCTCGCTAACAGCACTTGCCCCAACAGTCTGTTAAGCCATACGGGTGATCTTTGTATTTTTTTTCTAACTTCATTTGCACCGTACGTATCCAACCGTGCTAATCGGAGGGCACCTCATTATTTGCCGTGCCCTGCGGCCCTCCGATAGGGCGCGGCAAAACAAAATCAAGCGCGGAGGGTACCGACCAGAGGGTACGACACCAACGGTCTGAGCGCGAGAGAGTGAAAAGCAGCACGGCAGGGAGGGTGGACAGCTGACAGCTGCTTTGTCAGCTGTCAGAAGGAAGGAGGCGATGGCGAGATGGCATCGATGGCGTTGACTGTGATGATCGCCCTACCGGACATCTGTGAAACAAGAGCTTGATTGCTCATCGGATTCCTTCGGTAGAAATACATATTCGCACTCTGATTAATTGGAGTGCTTCCCAGCCACTCCGAGGAGCTTCCTCTGATCAAGAATAGTGCGCGTGTATCTGACATCTGCTCCCCAACCCCCCACCCCAACACCGCCTTCAGTGACCAGTATAGTGAAGTATTGCCAAACAACTCCCATGACTGACACAGAGTGGAGATGACCTCATCCGAAAATTATTCGGTTTGTTTTTATTTTAGTTCCTCCGTGTGATGAAGACAGTGAGAGGAGAGAGGCTCAAACCTGAGACTGGAGCCTGGGTGGGAGTGGAGACAGAGGAGGGGAGGCTGGGCCACAGCACAGTAATGTGGAATTTCCACAGATCAGCACCTACCCTCGCGCATTTGAGCGAGTGAACATTGTGGCCTGGATTATTCAGCAACAGCAAACCAAGCATACTGGCTTATTTATAATCCCTTTTCTGTCTTTCAGGTGTTTGGTATTTGTACTTTGCAGAGTTTATTTGTTTGAATGTGAATTTGGACGGAGCTTCGGTCCCTGTGTGGGCACATTCTGCTGCCTAAGAGGCTGTTCTATGGGCACTGCCACCCCGTGCTGTGAGCGTTCCTCTCACGGAGCCGACAACCACACACACGGTTCACTAAATACACACGGCGGAATGTTTCCTCGGGTTCCTGAACAAGCTGCCAGAACGCGGGGCGAAACGTCGGACATCATGTGGCACGACCCTGAAGCACGCCGGAGAGCTGTAGCGGCAACAAGCGCCAAAAACCTGCGCAGTGGTTTCATTCAAGAGACATCTTGCATCTGTGGTGCAAAATGTAGAATAAGTAAATGTTGTGGATCTCCAACACACCGGTGTTGCCGTACCAGTAACCAATTGGTTTGTTCTCTTTACATGACAAACCTTACTAATTGGCTGTGTCGGATGGTGACGGGTTTAACGATGGATTCATATTTACGCGATCTAACCCAAAAAAAAACCTGTATTAAGGATGATATTGGTCGCGAAAGCTTACGTGTTAAAATGTAGAATAAGATTCATGGGGCTCAGCTTGTCACGTGGTAAGACAGACATCCCTTTGTTGTAATGAATGTATCTATGCATGTTGAACGTAGTTATAGGGCGCCCAAAATTTTTATTTTTTATAATGTTTGCATTTATTAATGGAAATTAGCCCAACATTCTAATGCAGGACCCACCTGTAAAACAGTCTTAAAACTTATGCTTTCCTGGATAGGACACAATTATTATATAATGTGAGTTAACAAGGTGCCGCCTAAGTGATGATATATTAACTTTTATATTAAGTTGCAGGTTCGTTTAAATAAAAACAGGGTTTTTTTCACACCTCAAACATAACACAACACAGTTCTGTACTGTACGTGTTATTTGCCTGTTATTTTATAATTATTATTTTTATTACATTTCTTATTTAGTGTTTCCATGCTCAGAAAATGGTGGGGATTTTCTCGTCAACATTTGCAGCCGTGAGCCAATGGTCACAAATCCCCGTTCCCACAGTAGGAGCCAGTAGTTGTTTGTACGACACAACCTTGGTGGCATCCAAACACATATTGTGTTCATTAAATTCAATGTGTCCTTGCGAACACGGCCAATATTGCTCTTTGGTATAAAAACACAACGCGGTTTACAAATGTTTAACCCTGTATATATATACTCACCCAGAAGTAGTTATGGGCAAAGCTTCACGTAATGCTACACCCACAGGCAGCTAAAGTCAATCAGCACTGCCTTCTTTACGAAGAACACTGCAAAATAAATAGACTGCAGCTTTTTTCGTTGAATGCGATCATTATAAGTCGTGATCTTGGGGTCCCAGACGCAGCTTAGTTTCGTCAGTATTTCCATCAGCATTGCATAACAGTGCAACAGCGATGTTTTGTTGAAGTTTCAGGTAGGCCTCGGCAAGGTAAGGTAAAAGGTAAAAACAACGAGCCTACCTTTACCCTACCTATTACCCTTACCACAATTCAATCACTCTACACTTACCTTTTACCCTTTAGCAAGTTAAGGTAAAAGGTAAAAACAACGAGCCTACCTTTACCCTACCTTTTACCCTTACCCCATACAAACTACCCGATTACAGGGTAATTACTGGGGTACTACTACACATGAAAAAGGTTTATAACAGGTAAATGCTAGGAAGAGGGCTTTATTCATATAGAGAATACTCTCGATGATTCCAATTCTAAATGGAGGCCACGGACTGCGCCACGGAGCTTTTAGCGAGCGGTAAACACAAGGTATTCAGCAGGTAATACTTCGCGCTACCTTTACCCTGCCTAGATTTGAAGCTTTCGTGACTGCAAGGAATCATATTCTTAGGTTGTTTCGGTAAAGTCACGTAGGTAAAACATCAAAATTAATGAAAATAAAATAAAAACAAAAATCACGACGTTTCGGAGGCAACACAAGTCTCCGTCATCAAGTGATCAATGATCATTGCCTCACTTGATGCAGCTAATTCGGCTGTGACGGTCCCACCTGATGACGGAGACTTGTGTTGCCTCCGAAACGTCGTGATTTTTGTTTTTACTTTATTTTATTTTCATTAATTTTTATGTTTTACCTACGTGACTTTACCGAAAAAACCTAAGAATACTTTACCCTGCCCTTTACCTTACCCCTTGGCATGGTCGACACCTTTACTCTGTTACCTGGTAAAAAGGGTAAACTACTTTACCTTGCCGAGGCCTAGTTTCAGGCAACAATTGACGTGTATTGTTGCACTCAATTACAATCGTTCACATGGATGAGAGGGCCATGTCTACATTGAAAGTTTGCGTTTCGTCTGATGCCCTTCCGCCCCCACCTCCAATTAGCACGGTTGGTTACGTGATGAATTCATACATCACGTTAACTATCTATATATATCCAAAATTGCCTTTAAAAATCAGATTATTTTTGTAATGAATCCGAAGCTCACCCTTCGGAGAGTATGCAGTGCGGCAAGGCAAGTTGTCTGTGATGGTGTCGTGTTGCCGCCTTGGGGTCATGTTAACCCCTCGACGTGGACAAATATCGCAGCTTTCCAGAGTCATTGCAACATCATCCCCCTCGCTATGCATTTACCTTTAAACAATTAATCATGGAACATTACGGCTCACACGTGGCACATGGCGTGATGTTGAATATGTGCAAACATGCCAAAACTATATACTGCTACTCCTGCGGTAAAATAGAAATACTGTAACAGGTTGTTTATCCCTGCCGCTAGGAGAAAATGAACGTGTTGACATTTTGGCTCACTGGCCTCCAAGACACATTTTCCTTTACTCTGTTTCCATGGCGGTTTACTTAACTTGAGATGTATTTACACGTGTAACATACGCCAACTCTATGTGTGTGTCTATATGTAAAGTAAGGGTGACAATATTTTTAGCTGTTATGGTTTTGCAGCCACAGTATGCATTTTTTGTAGACTTGCACTTAGTTTGAGCACATTAACCTAAACGGTCAATCGGATTATTTTAATACACGCTTAATGAGCACGGGCAGAGCAGCGACACACAGTGATGTGAGCACTGCTTTACGAACCCGCCATCCTGAGCAATCTATATGAACTGTCCATGGCCACCCCGTTCACCAACCCACACCGACCAGTGCGGTGAAGTATGGTCAAACAAACCCCGCACGACATGGGGAGGCCTTCATCCAGCAGTCGATTTACAAAGAGCTGTGCACACACACACGACGACTAGTCCACCTTCGCACTCTTAGGTTTTTTTCGGTAAAATCATGGAGGAAATTTTTTTGAATAAATAATAAATAAGATAAATAATAATAGAAATAAAATAATAAATCACGACGTTTCGGAGGCAACACAAGTCTCCGTCATCAGGTGGGACCGTCACAGCTGAATTTCTATTATTTATTTTCTTTTTTACCTACGTGATTTGACCGAAAAAAACCTAAGAGTATGAATCCTTGCAGTCACGAAAGCTTCAAATCTAGAATTAGTCCACCTTCGTGCCTGTAAAACGAGGCCGGAATGACCTGTCCGTGTGCCCAAGCCTCGGCTGGTATGGGCCTGTGGTGGTGCACAGCGTAGCCCAACAATTGACGTAAAGTTTTCGTGACTGCAGGAATTCATATTCGTGGGTCTTTCGGTAAAGCCACGATGATCGATCAAATCATGAATTTTTTTTAAAAATAACAATATCACGACGTTTTGATCGCAACACAAGCAATCGTCATCAGGTGATAAATATCACGGGAGAGCTTCTGAGAAGAGATGGTGGGAGCGCTGCTAAGGTAAGGAGTTGTTCTCAGCAGCTCTCCCACGATATGTCTCACCTGATGACGATGGCTTGTGTTGCGATCGAAACGTGATGTTATTATTTTTGTATTATCTGATCTATCTACGTGGCTTTACCGAAAGACCCAAGATTATAAATTTCGATTGAAAGCTTTCGTGACTGCAAGGATTCATCTTCTTGGTTCTTTCGGTAAAGTCACGTAGAAGGGAAATATTAAAATAATAAAAATAAAACATAATAAAATACAATTCTCACGACGTTTCGGCCACAACGCAAGGACGGCTGCTTGCGTTGTGGCCGAAACGTCGTGAGAATTGTATTTTATTATGTTTTGTTTTTATTATTTTATTATTTCCCTTCTACGTGACTTTACCGAAAGAACCAAGAAGACCCACGATTATAGGCCAACAATGTGGATGTGCGCCCAGTCGCCCCGGGGAGAGATTGAGTCTGCAACCTGTCCCGGTTTCCCAGGATCGACTTCGCTTTGAGGTGGCCGCTGTCCAGGGAAATCTGTCAATTTTACCGTGATTTTAATAGTCCTGGCTTTTGTCAGTTGCATAATAATCATAATACACCACTTAGGACAATCAATTCACATGTAGTTTAGAATATTTTTCCTGGAAGAATCCGAAGAGCTATAAAGCTATTTTTCACAGATGTCCCATCTTCCGGTTTTGTGAGATATTCTGCCCATGATGTGTTTTTTTCGTACCTTAGAGGTGGCAACCACACCTAGCTGGCCACACAATGATAAATAATGATCAGGAATGCATGCAGGGCTCAGATTGGACTGACGTACATACACACCGGTTGAGTGAGTACTGTGCATTGCCAAATTTAGAGAGGGTGGCTGCTGCTGTTGCTGCTCGTGGTGGTGGTTGTGGTGGTGGTTGTGGTGGTTGTGGTGGTGGTGCTATTGTACGGGCCATGTCCTGATGATCACAAGATGGCTCTCCGTATCTCCCAGGGGTCTCCATCCGCTTTCAATTGTTCTGTTCAACACTTCTCGACCCCAAAATCTTGGTGCTGTAAAGGACTATCGGTACAGGTGAAGGCCACGTGCCCAGTGTGAACTTGACCCACCAAATTTTACGTCTCAGCCCCTGCTACCATTGAGTTTATGGAATGTGTATGTACGTTGAACTTCTTTCGCACCGTACGCAGTCAACCGTGCTAATCGGAGGTGCCGGGGAAGGACAACAGTACCACTTCAATCGTTGTTATCAACGCATTTCTGCTGGGCACCTGTGAAAGAAAAAAGCTTTATAGCTTATCGGATTCCTCCAGTAGAAGTAAATATTCTAATATTGTGATACGTGTATCACAATATTAGAATTCAGTACTGCGCACACCAAATAACGAATCAGTTGGCGATGCTGCGTTGGCAGCGGCGCACAATCAACAAACAACAACAAACTCGGCCAACCCGTCAACAATAGCGCCATAAACGAAAAACACTCGCTTGATTCCCAGCCAGGGTCAACGTCAGTGGCGAGCGATGCATGAACCAGTCCTGGGGTCTCCTTCATCAACGCGCACTGACCAGCGCGGTGCAGGACGGTCAAGCAATGCGGCCGGTGGCTGTCGGCACGCTTGTGCGGCGATCCGGCGCGGCGGAGACGAGGATTGGTGGATCACACGAATGTCGCGAAACTCCGTGTGGGCACTGAGGCGCCACACCCCTGGCTTGCCAGGAGAATGCGGTGCAGAAAGTGTGGACTAATCTCCATCTGTTCCACCTGTTTGGAATAGAGTGTTCTCATGCGTAGGATTTCTCCGGGCACTCAGATTGGCTGAAACGCATTTTAATCTGCCTGCACCTCCTTGCATTGCAGTATATATTCGCGCGTGCGTATGTTGAACTTTTTTCGCACCGTACGTAGTCAACCGTGCTAATGCGAGGTGCAGCATGGCGATATGCAGCTTGCACGAGTGACGCGGCATACCAATTACATATTATATTACCTAGCAGTGCGTCGACGAATGCCCGCCAATCATTGTTATACAACATTTGCGAAGTGTCTGTCACCCTGCCCTGCGCCAATTCACTGGACTCAACCAGGTGAAAGGGCTCGAGGAATGTTGTTCCCACACTGCTGCAGGACGTACAGGCAACGGACAAAGCACACCGCCCTGTGTAGAACTGCCAAGGGGGCCCGTGGAATCACTTGAAAACATATGCAATCTCGTTCCCCCGGTCGCAGGAGCGGCACTTGCAAATAAACACAGAGAGGCATGAAGGTTTCTCCTGAGAGATAGATCTCAGCGGGCTCTCTCTCGCTCACGGAAATAAAGCCACGTGTTACTACTACTACCGGAACGGGGAAAATCCTGACGTGATGGTTAGATCATAGTTGTCGTCAATGATCTTAGTTGTCTTTCGATTTAAAGCTTTCGTGACTGCAGGGATTCATCTTCTTGGTTCTTTCGGTAAAGTCAGGTAGAAGAGAAATAAAAAAATATAAAAATAAAAAATAACATTCGGGCGCTGTCTTTCCGACAGCCCTGTTCTTCAACTGAGGACGGCTGCTTGCGTTGTGGCCGAAACGTCGTGAAATTTTTATTTTATTATCTTTTATTTTTATTATTTTATTATTTCCCTTCTACATGACTTTACCAAAAGAACCAAGAAGATCTTAGTTGTCGTCAATGATCGTATTTGTCGTGAATGATTGTAGTCATCGTGAATGATTGTAGCCATCGTGAATGATCCTAGTTGTCATGAATGATCTTGCTTCGTGGGTCGCTGTGACCTGCCACCCTGTTTGTGGGATTTCAACGAGGGGTGCTGGGCGCAGGGTGGATCGCTCAGCGCGCTGTGAACCTGGCGACCCAAGTTCTGTCAACGGCTAACGCCGGTCGCGAGTGCGATCTGCACTGGTCCTGGACCTCCCTCACCAACCCGCACTGACCACTGTGGTGAAGTATGGTCGAACAACCCCCACCAACAAAGCATCGTGGGGAGACCTTCATCCAGCAGTGGATTGACAAAGCGCTGGAAATTATTATTACATGGAACTTAATAATAAAGACGTCGTTTTTGGCGTATTTATTGTTTAAATGCCACCAAAATCCATAATTGGCGCTAACTACGGTAAAATAGTTTAATTTTGAAAGGGAATGGAACTTGTAATGGAACTGACACAGCATTAGCTAACAGCTGTGTTCAGGAGCATTCGATTGCCTTCCATACGTACTCTTCCATTTCGGATTCATATAGTGCCCTTTCCAGGGCTATGGACGTTGTGAAAACATTCTCACAGGCAGACAGACGAATAGGGAGACATTCAGAGAGGTCACATATCCGGGCAAGCTCATCGGCTGATTGAGAGGAGGGTTTGCCCTCGTTTTGCACAGACCAAATGTAACAAGTTCAACATCTCACCACATCTTGGTACAAATCAATTCTTGCCACGCAAACGCAGATGCCAATTTCCAGACAGGTGGCACACCTAAGAGAGACACGGACGGACAGATGCACATGTGGCGAGACGTTAACTAGCTCGCCTGGTATACAGGAGGTTGTGGGTTCAATCCCGACCCTGTGACACCTGCTGTATATTTAGAGTTTGCGTGTTCTCCAGTGGCCGCGTGGGTATTTCTCCTGTTCCTACGGGGTTTTCCCTCCATGTTTAGAAACATGCGTTTAGAGTATTTGGCTGCTATACATTTCCACGTGATAAGCCACTTCGTTGAGCGATCATTTGTGGCCAGGTCGCTTCTGAAAAAGAGCTCTATAGTTCAGTGGGCTTGACCTGCTAAACTCCAAAAAGTGTTTTTAGTATTACGCGCAATGGATCAGATCCTCATGTATATCCTCATGTCGACACCCAATGTTTACTATTATGACAGTGTTGCTTTATGTAAATATGAGTGGTTGAACTGACTGTATTGGTGTCCTCCGAGTGCATTTTGAACATATTTCGGATCGTTCTGATCTAGGATAGCTTGCTGCACATTCCGAATGGACCACAGGGCCTTGAATGGAAACCCATCAGGCACACGAGTGTCATCTCAAACAGAAGCGGTCATGGCCAGACCCATTCTCTGCACGTGAGACACGCGCTCACTGGAATTCGCGATTTATTCACCATTCGTGAAAAAGCTTGAACCGGGGAGAACGGGAAGCAGAGGGGTTGGTGTGTCAACACCTGGCTGATCAGCATTTCCCTCCCCGAGTCCTTGAAATACAGGGCGCTTTAAAAAAATGTGAACACTTCCGAGAATTTGCACCAATACCACGAGAAATGTGCCTCCGGGCTCTGGAGACCACCTGGAGAAGATTCCAGGCAACGTGTTGACAACGGTGGCGAACGAGTGGACACTCTTTGACTTTTTGAAGCTATTAACATTACATTTGTCATCATGTTAAAGTGCACTATCCGTTATTTTTCCATTAAAAACGATGGTCCCGTATAAGTGTTAGCATTTTTTGAAGCACCCTGTACATTAATGTTTCACAAAGGATACCGAGATGACATTTTGTTTGCGTGGGTACGGTTGAGAAAATGGCTTTGTATTTTGTATAACTGTACGTGGTTCACGATCCATAACAGAGTCTTTTGGCTAGGATAACGTAAATATAATTGCGTCGTTAAACCCGCCACCACCCGACACAGCCAATTACTAAGGTTTGTCACGTAAACAGAACGTGGCCAATTCGTTACTAGTTCAGCACACCGGTGTGTGGGAGAGTAAACCCACAACATTTGCAATATTTTGGTCGCGAAAGCCTACGTGCCAAATGGATCACGATACTGCTCTGCTCACGTCGACACTGACGACTCTGCAACCACGTGGTCGTCAGCCACACAATATATCACGTGGTTGTCAGCCACACAATGTTGGTGGTCATGAATGATTCGGCTGGGTAGTGGGGCGGCCAGAGCGGACGGCACACAGTGGTAAAGGTTGCGAGCTCATATCTCGGTTGGGGATTGACACACAGCAAAACCTGCATGTATTCGTAGTATAGGTCAATGCAGAGTGCACATTTCCAAAGAAATAAAGAAAAAAAACCCTAACAAGCATCTTTTGCACCCTCCCGTTGAGCCAGTAATGAGCACCGAAGATTTATGATCGTTAGAGCTCCTCTAATGAGGCCGGCCTTGGGATGTTGGTGCGATTGTGTGCGCATGCACTTATCAGCGTGGGCTGCGTGGAGACACGGGGCTATTTGTGGCTCAGTGAAGCGAGCGGAGGTCGGTGCCAGCTATCGCACGGCACAGCCACATTGTGCTTCTCGTTCTGGGGCTCCATGTACTTTGCATTCTCACGTAGCTATTAGTTCTACCCGTCGGCTAGACCTGCGACCATGGGGGGGTGGTGGAGGTGGGGTGTCGTGTGACTTGCATGTCCCACTGATGTCATGCTGACGGGTGGATTAACCAGCGACGCTCATCGTTTGTCAATTCACGCCAGTGCTGGAACGAAAGCGGTGGCTTCCAGTGAAAGCGGCGGTCGTTTTTTTTTAAAAATCTTGAGCTGGGGACCTGCGTGTCTGAACAAATCCATCACACCGTGGGTGACACGTCTCATCTGCTACCGTCGGCAGATGATAATCTCTCGGCCGGCTTGCCAATCCATGTGGCCCAGCTTACGCGACGGAGATTTGTTTTTTTTGTCAATTGTGCTCCGACATCAACGGAAACATTTCCCATAATGACGACGAGCAATCCACTACGCACAGTTTTAAGATAAACTTCAAATCGAAGGGATTTTTCGACGGAATTTTCATTGCGAATACCGCTTATGACAACAACAACAACTGCCGGTCGGGCGAGTTTATAACGACTGGCATTTGAGTGCCGTTTGGAGTGTATAATGGCCTTCATAGGTGCTCGCTAACAGCACTTGCCCCAACAGTTTGCTCAGGTTATACGGGGGATATTTGTTTTTTTTTGTCTGTACTGTTCATCATTTTTCTAGAGGCGAGGGAGACGTTCGTCTATTTGTATATCAATGACTCGCGAGATGGGCATGAGACATCTGCAAATCAATAAACAAAGGGCATCTCTTTTAATTTTGACAGGTTACACATAATCTGAAAATGTGGCAATATTGACACCTAATGTGCAGTATTCACAGCACAAAGTCACTTGGCCGCTGACGTTCTTGGCTCGAGACTCTAAGCTGCCAGGGCGCACTGCGAGTGAGTTGCCTAACGTCGTGGGAGTTGTTCCTGTTGAGTCCCCAGTGACTCAGCAGGCAGAGTTACGATTCGGATTGGGGCCATTTCGATGGCTGCCACGCTGAAGAAGATGTCACCACCAGTTGCAACGGTGCGGTGTGAAGCAAATGTCCGCGTTCGGAAGCGGTGAAATTCAATCGACCATTGGAGCGGCCACAGTAGGTTTGGTATCCAACAAGTATTCTTTATTTAAAGGAGTGTAAAAGTTATCCTGAAGATTTAAATATAGCAGAGAACTACCCAGCCACGTTCAATGCACCAGCTCACACTCATCCCCCACGAGACTTTCCCATCTCTGGCTCAGCCCCCCTTCATTTCGGCGGAGATCTCTCCCTTAATAATGATTCCAGCTGTCCCCCCAATTGCCTCACTCCCTGGGGAGTCGCCACATCGCCCAAGCAATTATCCTGGGTGTGCGTGTCCACACACACACACACCACAAACCGACTCGCTCCTCCAATCCCACACGAGATGTACAACCCCTGGCCATCCCCTCGGAGGTGTGACCACAGCTCACAACGTTTGTGTGCACGTACGTTGAACTTCTTTCGCACCGCACGTAGCCAACCGTGCGAATCGGAAGGTGCGGGGGAAGGACAACAAACAAAACACACACAAAGACGTTGGCGGCGCGTGTGGGAGGACGCTGCTGCTGTCAAGACACATGATGGCACGTGCGTGAACGACCTCGCGTGGGGAGGGAGTGTGCCAATGCGCTGCACTGCCATCCTGCTGACCTGGGTTCGAGTCCTGGCCATGCACAACGTCAATAAAACGAAGACTACAAACCTCACGCTAATTATTCTGCAGATCCACTCAGCCTAAAGTGAGTGTGTGGTGCGGAGTGGACCAAGGCCACCGTATCGTGTGCCGTGCGAGCCTAAACATGTGGCCGCTAACAGCACTTGCCCCAACAGTCTGCTAAGGCTGTCCGGGGGATCTTTGTCTATGGTGAACATATCCTGGTACAATACGTATCTGCATCAATTTACGCATTCGGCTTCATAGCGTTACATCACTAGTCATCGGTGTCGGCGCTTATTGATGCTCAACCGTGGAGCGAGTGGGCACCCCCTGGGTTGACTCAGTCGAGAATGTGCACCGCATGCATTGTTTCCACGGAGACAGTGCTGCCCGTCTGTGCTGTTAATCATTGCATGTACACAATGCTTACACGTGTGTGCATTGCATGTACACAATGCTTACACGTGTGTGCATTGCATGTACACAATGCATACACGTGTGTGCATTGCATGGAAACAATGCTTACACGTGTGTGCATTGCATGTACACAATGCATACACGTGTGTGCATTGCATGGAAACAATGCTTACACGTGTGTGCATTGCATGTACACAATGCTTACACGTGTGTGCATTGCATGTACACAATGCTTACACGTGTGCGCATTGCATGTACACAATGCTTACACGTGTGTGCATTGCATGTACACAATGCTTACACGTGTGTGCATTGCATGTACACAATGCTTACACGTGTGTGCATTGCATGTACACAATGCTTACACGTGTGTGCATTGCATGTACACAATGCATACACGTGTGCGCATTGCATGTACACAATGCATACACGTGTGTGCATTGCATGTACACAATGCATACACGTGTGTGCATTGCATGTACACAATGCTTACACGTGTGCGCATTGCATGTACACAATGCATACACGTGTGTGCATTGCATGTACACAATGCATACACGTGTGCGCATTGCATGTACACAATGCTTACACGTGTGCGAAAGCTTGTTTCTTCTAAGGTGAAGGCGCAGCCCTGCAATTCCTTTACCTCGCCACTGCTGGCGGAAGGGCCTCCACGGAGAGCGAGCTCCACGTGTGAAGTAGAAACAAACAAACACGTGACTTGACCGACAGACCCAAGAGTATGAGTTCCTGCAGTCACGAAAGCTTTACACCAAAGTAACACCGAACGAGTATTACTTGTCAAGGCACAGCGAGGCTGTGTGCCCTAAGTTGTCTGACACAAGTCAGAAGCTGCGTTAATTAACAATACAATGTTCAAAAGTCATGGCCACATGACGTTCTGAAACACTCGCGTAATAACCCTGTGGTTGCGTTGGCTTATACTGTGGTTGGCTTATGGCTGCCCTGCTCGTTAATATAAGATGGAGGACCCGGCACAGGGATGACAACAGGTTTTTGGAGGCCCTGGGCCAAATGCCAGATGAGGCCCTCTCGATCCATTCTAAGGCCACCTCTGAGACCCCTTCTACCCGTACTAAGACATCCTCTGAGACCCCTTCTACCCGCACTGAGACATCATCTGAGGCCCCTTCTACCCGTTCTGAGACATCATCTGAGGCCCCTTCTACCCGTGCTGAGGCCCCTTCTACCCGTTCTGAGACATCATCTGAGGCCCCTTCTACCCGTACTGAGACATCCTCTGAGGCCCCTTCTACCCGTACTGAGACATCATCTGAGGCCCGCGTGGCTTGTTCTGAAGGACCCTTCTGCTCTCCGTGGCCCTGGCTGGCCACATCAAACCAATGAAGGTTTGGCCGGGAAATGTTAAACCCATGATGGGCTGTCATTCATTTCTGGGGCCCGGTAAGAGGGCGCTTCGCAGTGGAGTTGTGAATTTTCGATTTTTAGGGAGCCCATTTCAAACTGAGGCACTGCTGTGGATCAGTGCTATTTTGGTTACAAAATAAATAAGTACGGTGCAATTTTTTTAAAATAAATGTTGTGTTTTCAATCGTAGGCAGAGGTCAGGATGCCTTATTGCTCCATCTCTGTTGTGGAGATGACACTAAACATCAACAGCTGTGTCTTGTCTCTACATTGGTGAGCTGTTCGTTAATTTTCATATCCACTGCTGAGAGTTTTAAGCGTGCTTACCTACCTGTTTTCCGCTGCTAATGGGAACGTGCTGTTACAGTACTTAAATATCTCAAAGCTAATATGATTATTTTTTCTTATACAAACATGGGTGGTGTAGTCGCATAGTAGTTAGCGCCCTCTGAATCCAGCGACCTGACTATAATATCCGGTTACGGCCCACATTAATGACATTTATGATGTCAACACTGATGCTGCTTGCCCCCCTTTACCGACATGCGTGGTGAAGTATGTTGACAAAAAAGAACCCATACCCAAGATGGTGTTGGGAGGTCTTCGTCCAATGACGGATTTAGAATTGCCGTCATTTATGTATTATTTACATTATATAGGCGCACAGACACTTTTAAAATCTATTACTGCCAGGGAATGATGATGCATCAAACACCGTACACCTCAGTCGACATCTCTCTTGAATGCAGGACGATGTTTTGCCGTCGGTAACCGCTACACGAGCCATAAAAAAGACTCAGCACTTGCAGTGATCTCCATCGGTGACCCCTGAGCTGAGCGAGTGGTGGAAAAACATCCACATTCTCATGGCAAGGGCCAGTCTCTGCCGGAAACAACCACTCTTGACTGCCGCCAAAGTGGTTGCTATTTTATCGACCCCACCAAATAAATAAAGAGCCTCCAATCTGGGTTATGAGGTCGTTACAAGACAAAGGTAAGCTGCACTTTGAACTCGAAGCAAGTCCACGATTTGGAATCATGTGGTGTCGTAAATATGACGAGAGGCAGCGCAGCATCTCTGGACGCTGCACAGCGAGAGGCAGTCGCACACAGGCGGCCCGGCGTGTCAGACCCACGGTGGCATTTTGTTGCAAAATGTCGGGCGCTGGCAAGGATTAGCAGCGGTGCGTCCCCCACCTGCGGCAGAGGTTCACGGTTTGAATGCGGCGGCTGCCCCGGTTAATCGTTTGGCGCCGTCTGCTTCGGAGTGGACCTCGCTGACCGCGTGACGTCCGTCGCAAGAGTTGGGCCATTGTGTGCCAGCGTCAAGGGCCACATTTGCTAGGATTTGAAGAATTTCTCCCAAATTACTCAATTGTTGGGTATTACACAATGCAACATCGCCTCCTCCTATTGCACAGCGCTTGGCAGGACCCTCTTGAAAAGGAATCGGCAGACTCGGTGATGCTTCCGTGGGTAAACAGGGGCAATACTGTTTAACACGTCGGCTTTCGCAAACAATATTATCCATATTAGAGGTTTTTTTTGGTTAGAGGGATAATAATACGAGTAAATATGGTCTTTTACGTCCATGCCTTTGGTTTGTATAATAGTATAATAGTACGTATTGTGAAAACATTATTTTTTATTGAGATACGGAAACAACCTACGATGCAATTCCCACTTCCATAGAATGAGACAATTATCAGGCCAGTCCCTGTTGTCACCGTCAGGGTGTGCGATGCGTACACGAGTGGATGTCAATATCAGTCATAGTCAAGTCATAGTCAGTGTAAGTCATAGTCAACAATATCTCCCTTTCGCTCATTTCAGTAGGTAGCCCTGAGCCGTTGACGGACATTCCACATTATTATGGATGGGACAAGTCTATCTCTATAACTACCACTGGTAAATAAAATAAGAAAAACGCAAGACTTATTCTATTCTCCTGGAGGGTTTATCAACTCAAATATATCCCTCATTAACATATCGCTCAAAATGCTGTTTAAATGATGAATGTATCTTACAATGCAGTAAATGACTCCTCATGGCATACCAATGTTATCTAAACAAAAATACATCTTTAAAATGTAGATAGAATAATTTGCGAGCAGTGCTCGCTCCAAATAGCAGCCGGCTTCGTGTGAATGCCCGCCTGAGATCTACTCCGGGTGAGGCTCCACTCACTGCCATCACACGAGCATCACCTGGTGAGGCCGCGCAGCTTGGAGAGTCCAGAGTTGTCAAGCGACAACTCTGGATAGAGCCCTGCCATCGTAATGTGGATGTTCCACCAATGGCCAACGTCACCAAAGGAGGTGAGCAAAACTCATCGCTTGGAAGGGCATCGAGATATTTCGATGTTTTTTTCTTTGGATTAAAATAATGGACGCAGATTACTTCAATACAATATTTGACCATTGCAAACATTCAATTATGCACGCTACTTACAATATATGCGAAGAGGAAATAGCCAAACAGTTTGGGCAGCTCATTTCAATGGGGCATGACATATTTTAAGGAAAAAAAAACTGTTCTTGTGATATGGTTCCCACCATAGGAATGTGGAGTATCCACTAATTTCTTCGGGATGCACACTTATTTGACTTAAACAATGATTTAATGTTTTTTTTTGCAATGATAAATCTCTCTGAGAAAATCTCTCCGCTTAAAGCCGTCTATATCAGCCAGCCCTGGTCAACCCTATTTCCATCTCACATATTAAACAATAAAAACAAACACCTACAAGTGTTCATTATTTATACGCATTTAGCATCTGCACTGGTGCAAACGAAAATTAAACGATTTTACTCAGAAATGAAACTACGCGCGCGCACAAGTTATTTGCATCGGCACGAGAACGCGGAATGCACGGTGCAGAATTAATTGAACAATCAAATAATTTGAGCGGCACACAACTAAAACGTGGCATTAACATGTCTTAATTGCACACGATTTTCATACCTTGAGCCCGGGCCAGCAAACACATGCCCAAGCTGCAAAGAAGCCACAGGACGGTCGATGCCATGGGTGCTGCCTTCTGCCGGAATCGGAGTAAATTCTCGGCGTGAAAACTCCGGCTTCTGAAACCCACTTTGCCGAAATTTCTTTCAAGGGGCGCTAAACAAATAAGTTGTGTGTTTTTTTGGAGTGGTTTACAACCGTCGTTGGGAAAGGCACTTTGTGCAAGCAGCCTGCTTACAAGTCTATTCAACTGTGCCCAGTGCTTTATTGCTTGCGAATTATGCAGGCAGTGCAAATGCCATAGCGATGTGAAAACTGGCACCAGAGAAAAACTGGCACGCTCATGTGAACAAATAACTTGCTTGGAACGAGACTCAAAACCGCCCAGAAAGCGAGGATCATATATATCTCTTTTGAAGATATGAATTGGATGTCTGTTGTGGCCTAACTTAAGATGGACTGAAAGTGCTATTCTTCTCGCTGTTCATGATCAAGCTCACACAATTAGGGTCAGAGCAGTTGGCTCGAAAAGAGGGGTGCGTGAACGGTTATGCAGGTAGACTTAGACACGAGGCTGAAATTAAAAAATAATAAGTACAACTTGGGTACATTATGGGCCCATTGATGCAGAGTGCGCTGTCCATTGCAGGGGATGTCGATGTGATTGTTCGCGTGTTTGATTGTCTGCCGTGTTTGCAGGCAACAAGGGTAGAGATATAACGAAGGTATAGAGAGAGAGAGAGATGACGTTAATGTTGTGCGAGAGTGTTCACTCCACACCACGATGATGAAATTCTCTGGCACGCGTGGTGACGGGTACTGCAAGATCTGACCGTGTCCGTCCAGTGCTCACCCGAGCTGCATTGCCTTCCGATGTGCCGAACGAAGATATTATTAGGCAGCACTAATTACACACAAAGTGGATGCCGCAAACGAACCACAACACCTTGCTGATCAAGAAGCATGAACCATCATCGCGTGAACTCCGGTCATTCCCGCATCAGCGGCCTTTGCTCACAACCGAACAAAGACGGGGTCACCGCATCGCGCGGCGCTTTCAGATGCGCTTCTGCGGCCGTCTGGAACGCTCTTCCTTCCGATATTCGGAAGCCATTGGAGCTGTGCACTTTTAAATCTGAATGGAAAACTAATTTTTTTTGAACTTATTTTTGTGTTCAGTTTGTTGTGCTCCTCCTGCACCTCCGATTAGCGCGGTGCGAAATAAGTTCTCAATGTGCATGGCACATACACGTTTGGATGCTTTACTAACTTGATATAAAACAAATACAGTACAGTAATTCAATGTTGCTATTTATGTATGTAATAATAACCCTCAAATAACTTTAAAAAGCGGCAATAATTAACATACTGATGAATTAATAGAATTAAACTGCAATGTCGTTTAATTAATAACCGAGTAAAAGACCTTGATCGATGTTTAATCTGCCACGACGATTTTGTCTGAGGGCATCTCCATACACTGGTTACTTCATTGCCAAAAATGTACACATTTGTAAAATGACAAAAACATATCATGAGTGTATCTGTGCTAAAACACTGGGGCAGTGCTCGTATCCGTCGTCATCTTGAGCAAGTGATTATAATTCCACATTACCATGGCAGAGACCAATCTCAGCATTGTAAAACCACTTCTGACTTACAAACATTTTTTTTTATTTACAAAGTGGTTCTAATTTTACTCAACCCAAAGGAAAAGTGAGTGACCTTTGTTGACTGGACAGCATTTGAACGTCATGTTGACGAAATATGGTGCTTTGCATCTAAACAACTACTGAGTACTCAAAGTACTCTCAGGTAAGTGACTATATTTACATGTATTCCCCGATTTACGAAAGGGATGCATTCTTCAATAAACACGTAGAACGAAATTTCGTAAATCGGAATTCCTTTTCCCATTCATTTCATACAAAACAATGTAGGTACAGGTGTTTCGGAGAGCCATTTCAACTCTACTCCTAACCTAAAACATATACGTCTGTTTGCCTTTTTCACAATCCCCCCCAAAAATGTTAAACCGATTGAACAATAACGAATTTACAACTAAAACGAATTCACCTGTTTGTTCAGGGACCTCACCAACAGATCTGCGTGTTGGCACGACTGGCAAGGTGACGTGGAGGGCACCACTGCTGCACTGCAGATCTTCACTCAAAACTATTCGAGAGGAGTTGTACACCCCTAGCTGCTACTGCTATTCAGTGGCCTGAAAATCAAATGTATCGCTCTGGATGACCGCTGCAAAGTATGATCTTGAGTTTTGATTATAGTGGGCTGATCTTCAAAGGTGCATTTAACAAAAATGGATACTCCTATTGATACTCCTGCTGTTATGGAGTGATTCATGCTGCCAGCAATGGCTGCAAAGTTTGGTCGTACATGTTATGTATATCGTTTATTGTGAAATTTGAATCACAGTTCCTATGGTCACCGTTACATTGTTTTTATAGCTTTATTTTGGTGATTTCGAAAACGTTTTTGTTTAGCCATATTTGTTTGTTGTAGTACAGAGTTAGACTGATAACCTTAATCAAAATTGTCTTATGGTTGTTAGTGTTTGATTTGCATCCCACTGGGATTTGTGCACACAGCGTTGATACAGTATATGGTGCTTTTTCTGGAAGACTTTGCTGTTTTTTCCTGGATTTTTCTGTTGCGCGTAGTCACTTTAAGATGTTTCTTGTTCATGTTTTTGTTTGTTGCGGTTGCCCGCGATTCAAGAGCCGAATGGCTCACAGGGTTATACCTCATTACACATGAACTCAACTGAACATCGCGCCGCTGGGGCTGATGGGTAACCCCGCAAGCCCTCCCCACGTGGCTTCTCCTTTGACGATGCTCGTGACGCGTGGCCGCGGTGAAATGTCCAGAACGCGGAAGTTCCATTTCGTTCATCGAAAGGTGTCCGTCCCGTCATCTGTCAATCGCGTTCACGCGAAATTTCGTGAAACCGAACGGTCGTGAATCGATGGATACCTGTACAGGTGTTGTGCACGGTGTTGATGCCAGACAGGTGACACAGTGGATGGAGGTAATGGCACCGGATCAGAATGTTGCCGGTTCAAATATCCTGGTCATGTGTCAGCTGCTCATCCTTCTGCATGTCAACAGTGGTTGTCCGTAAAATAATTTGTTCCTGCCATAGCAATGGGGAATTTCCACCGCTGGTTCAGGGCTGAGCCACTGAGATAAGCGCTGCCCCTGTGGCCATGTGCAATGGAAACCGCTTTGTTGTATGAAGTTCAGTACTGTGGTTGCTGTTCACATCTGCTCGTCACTTATAACCGTGCCTTCATGAACCAAAATTACTTAGATTTTTTTAAAATAAACGCCTGTACTTTAATCGATTGAGATTACAAATGTCATGCTGAACACCAGATTCCTTTGACACGTACGCGGCCATGAAATTCTAATGGTTACACCAACTTATTAATAGTAATTTGACATGTGACATTCAAACTACCCTTCTGTATGAGCAATGTTCTTGTTTATACCATGGATTGCTGTGTTTGGATATTCATTTGTGAAATTTATACCACTCCGAGTATAAGTATGGAGCCAGTCGTCATAAGGGGCCGTCCATAAATGACGTCACGCGATTTTGGACGGTTTTTGACCCCCCCCCCCCTTCGTCACACGGCGTCACAAAAAGTCAGACCCCCCCCTCAAATATGACGTCACAAAGCTCTGCCCCCCCCCCCCAAAATAAAACTTACTTCAAATCGCTTTAAACTATTGTCATTGTAGTGCGTATTTAATGTGGCGCTGCACTCTGATGTTGTAGGAGAAAACATTCATTAAAAAGTCTATTTAATTAAGTAGAACGTGTTGTCTATATTCATTTAAAGTTGAGCATTTTGATGTGACGTCACATTTCCCAACCCCCCCCCCCCCTTCGTCACACATCGTCACAAATGTCGGACCCGCCACCCCTAGGTGCGTGACGTCATTTATGGACGGCCCCTTATACAATAAACATATCTAAGTGCTTCTTTCTACTTTATGTGCCAGCAGTCACTTGCAGGGGTCTCAGAGATCGCTCTGCGATAGCCGCGTCCACGGGTCGCTCTCTATCACGAAGGGCCACCACCGACACTGCTCGGTGATGAGTCTGAATGGATTCTTCATCTTTCAATAGGACGCAAATAGCACCGGTGGTGTAAACATGGTGCCTGCAAATCAATACGCGCACACACACACACGGATGCGTCATGGCGTGGCCAGACGATGAGGAATGGCAATGGCGTGGAAAGATCTTCATACAGCAGTGGATGGATCAGGGATGTCCATAATGATGATCAACATCGATTATTACACAGTGCATAATGCACGGGCATAATATGACTTTGAAACCCCCCGCCCACCTCCTACGCATTCCACAAGTAGTGACTAATCCCATATCTGCATTTCCGATAAATATGCAAAATTCCTATTGATATGCAAATTCATTTGTCAAGGCGCTCTTCCCCCTCCAACCCAGCTTAAATATACGCTGCCAAGCCTGGTGATGTTCATTCAGACGCTGTCTTTCCGACAGACCTCTTCTTCACCTGAGGACGGCTGCTTGCGTTGTGGCCGAAACGTCGTGAGAATTATTTTATTATGTTTTGTTTTTATTATTTTATTATTTCCCTTCTACGTGACTTTACCGAAAGAACCAAGAATATGCATCCCTGCAGTCACGAAAGCTTTAAATCGAAATATTACACAGTAGTTGGTGTGCATGTAGGTGAGACTTGGCCTAATATTGCTGTAGAGAGTTTAAGTTCACGTTCTTGACCTCTGCACATGTTTTCCAGTAGATGTATGTAGTTTACATGCGTGTTGAACTTCTTTCACACCGTACGTAGCCAACCGTGCTAATCGGAGGTGCGGGAGAGTTGATGAGGATCCTTCTGGGCAGGGAGGGTGTTTGTCTAAAAGGTGTTTCTGGGCCATGTTTGTCTAAAAGGTGTTTCTGGGCCATGTTTGTCTAAAAGGTGTTTCTGGGCCATGTTTGTCTAAAAGGTGTTTCTGGGCCATGTTTGTCTAAAAGGTGTTTCTGGGCCATGCTGGACTCCTCTGTAGTGGCAGTAAAATGTCAGCGCCGCTGCACTGACGATCCTTAATAATAGTGACTCCACAGCATTGCAAATAAGTCTGGAAACTTGGCTCATGGATGGTAACCGAGCCCCTGCGTTTAAGGATTCTGCCATCTAGGGGTCATGTTTGTCTGGTTATGACATCACACGAGGCTTGATGTGTCAAGCCACGAAGACGTCGCTGGCAAAGACGACGACTTGTTGTTTCCGAGTGCGACGACCAAAGGAATTGCTCACAATGTGGCAGTGTTTTTTTCTGACCACCCCCCTAACCCACCGACCCCCACTGGAGCCACGCAGCCCCTGGGTGGCTCGGGGTGCATTCTCGTCGCTTGGAGGTCTTCACTTGGCATCAAGATGTTACACCCAGAATCGGAATCTTTACTTATACCGGAGGAATCCGATGAGCCACAAAGCTCGCTCTTGAGCGACATTCACACTTTTATTTTGTTTGCAGTCTTTCCCCCACCCCCCACACTTAATATTATGGTTGCCATCTCCTGAGGTACAAAAGATGCCCAGAAAATATGATGGGAATAAGAATACGGTATCTCGCAGTATCTCATACGGCACTATCAAGTTTGTGAGCATAAAAAGTGTTTCTGGAATTGAGCACGATTATAGGAGCTTCGCGAAAGAGGCGATGGGATGGAAATTCCAAAGTCGATCGGTACGAGCGACAAGAAAACAAGGTAAGTGTTTACACTATGGGAACCTCATTTGCCAGTAAAAATATGATAATTGTTTTTTTACCCTTCTATCTGGCAACAAAACTGACACCTTTTTACAAGGAGTCATGTTTGCATGACTCCTCATCTGGTCCAACCCATGTGAGACTAGGCTCTAAGGAAAGCTGTCTCGGGTGTGGACCAATCAACTTCAAGGACAGTGCACATTATCAGAGTTATGTCTTTTGTTTGTATTTATGACTGCAGGTATTGCGGTCTATGCAAACATGACTCCTTGTAAAAAGGTGTCAGTTTTGTTGCCAGATAGAAGGGTAAAACAACAATTATCAAGGTAAGTGTTGTTGCCTGCAGCACGTGCCGCAGTTGAACACCAGATGAGTGAGCCACAATGGCCTGGTAGCGTTAGTCTAAGTTACATCATTTAACAAAGCAACATGAGAAGATATGCCTGACCTCTTGGCAGGACAGGGCGAGAGAGCGTTGCGGTTGTGATCAGAGAGAAGTGGAGGTTGTGGCGGTGAGTGGGCCACGCTCCCTGGGTCGAGGACGGCATGTCAACGTCGTAGGCACTGGAGTGGCACCCAGAGATCACAGAGACCTAAAGCTGGAGTAGTTTAAAGGCGGAATAGTGCAAGAGCAGACTTTGGAGGTCAGGGGTCAGCTGTACAACAAATATTGGCATCTGACAGGAAAGGGTCAGAAAGCGGTGATGAGGTGCGGTGGCACAGTTGGCGTTGGCTCCGATAGGCTCGATACTGACCCTTGTGAACTCGTATACGCAGGGCCGGGTCGTGATTTCAGGTCAGTCAGGCAGCGAACGCCACCGAAGGATTTTCAGCCAATAAATCCACGCAGCCGCTGAGCAGAACAGATCTGGTGGCAGCCCAGCAGCCACTGGTACATTCAACACGCGAGATGTGACTTTCTGGATATGGTAATCGATTAGCTATTATCGGTTCCATTACGAGGCGGATAGGATGCCATCGAAATCGTTGGAGAAAATGAAGTGTAAACTTTGTTCCCACGTGTGCCGCTGGATGGGAGGTGATGAGCGGGGCTTTGTGATGTCATCGGAATCAGTAGCCACGTGACACGGGCCGTCGTAGCTTTTCGGGAACCGAGTAATCGACCACGAGAGAAAAGTAGCCAATTACAATTTTTTGTCGATTTATGTTTTTTTTTATTGACAACTCGTTCCAGCTCTGTTAACTGTTGAATCGCCTGGTGATGTCCCCAAAAATTAAGGTGGCGAAAAGTTAACTACCTTGCCTGGTATACAGGAGGTCATGGGTTTGATCCCTAACCTGACGCCTGCTGTATATTTGGAGTTTGCGTGTCCTCCGGGTTTTCCCTCCAAATTTAGGAACATGGATTTAGTGTATTTGGCTGCGATAAATTTCCACGTGATAAGCCACTTCGTTGAGCTATCATTTGTGGCCAGATCGCTTCTAAAAAAGAGCTAGTGGGCCTTACCTGGTAAAATAAAAAATAGATTAGTTTACAATCAGAAAATTCAAGGTGGAGCTCACCACTTTCTTGAACTGGAGACATCCAATTCCTAAGATGGCATTTGTGAATTTGAGTCACTTAGGACACTACATTTGTGCTCTCGGTTTCATTTAATGAAACAAAGGAATTGCTTTTCGTAACTCGTACAGTACACAGTGTAATGTCGCATTATTTCGTAAAATGGCACTGGAAAATGACATAACTTAGGAATTCGCTCTTTCATCCCACACTGCCACTCTTTCATGGCCTGTTAAAAATAGATGTTTCTCACAGCGCAATAAAAAGTTAAACTGTAGCTGTTACATTCTGAAACGTGCCAGATGTGTTTTTATTGTTTATTTTTGTGATCTCATTAGCAACCAGGCTGAGATCACCAACTCACTCAACTTGTGAAATCTGTTTAATGGTGACTCAAATCCAGTGGCGGCTCCTGCAAAATCTCTCAGGGGGGGCAAATGTCTGGATGATTGATAAGGTCCACCCATGCAATGAATAAATTAACAGCTTAAGCATGTAAAGGCAACTTCACTTCTTTAATATTAATGAAAACTAAAGTGACTCTTACAATACATCTTGTTTGTTTATATACTCACTATTAAAACAAACCACTCAAGTTTATTTTATTAAAGATTCCACTAGGTGGCGATAAATTATATTGTTGGATGAAACGTGCTTACGTATGATGACGTAAGCACGTATGATGACGTAAGCACGTTAGTGCATGCCCTCCCGGAAGCCATAGAGAATGCATTGCAGCGCCCCCGTTCGAAAAAAAACATCTTTGAATGTAAGTCTATGGGGCCACTCTGGGCGATTCTCAGCCGTAGTGAAATCGCCCAAAAAGAGGCGGAACTCCACAGAACGTGACATAACGCTGATTGGACTATATCCAGAGGCTGACAGTGACGGCTAGCGTGACTCTGTGGTTGAATGACATTGGTGGTGCGTCGCCCAATCGCCCTAATGAAGAAACCGCCCCTGCTCAAATCCAGGACCTCAACGGCGTTGGTTCAGTGCCCACTGACACTGCCGTTATGAACTCACTGAGTCACCCAGCCATCTTTGCTTCCGTTGTGAATAATAATTAATAAATAAACAGACACGCAAGATCTCATTCACACCCAACAATAAAATAACATTTATGTCAACGAGCCCTTCTGGATTAATGTTTCTATTTGCATTTGTTTCATCGGGTAAACTCTGAACTGGTTATGACTTTTCTGAATGTCATCAGCAGAGTGGGGCCTGGTTTCAACAATTCCACTGGATTGCCAGCATGTTTTACAGTCCTCCGTGAACACTGAAATTGTATAAATGTATTATATGCTGTCTTGGTGCACTGTGGCCAGTAAATAAGTAAACAAGCGTCTGCTTCACCTTCTAAAACAATATCACATTTTGCGCCCATGAGGTGGATATTTATGTAATTAATTCACCAGAATATTCTTTAAATCCTAGAGAATATAAAAACAACTTTCCTCACAATGCAGTACAGGGACTCCTCTACGAACGAACGAGTTCGGTTCCAGAGGTCTGTTCGTAAGTCGATTTGTTCGCAAGTTCAACTTCACTCCTGTCGATTCCAAACGTGGTGTACGGCATGTACACTAAACACGGGGAATGACTTTAAGCATTGTATAATCTCCTGCAGATGTAGATGCCACTGTTTCTTCTTCACGTTCTGCAGATGTAGATGCCACTGGTTCTTCCCGTTTTGTAGATGTAGATGCCACTGGTTCTTCACGTTCTGCAGATGTAGATGCCACTGATTCTTCACGTTCTGCAGATGTAGATGCCACTGGTTCTTCACGTTCTGCAAATGTAGATGCCACTGATTCTTCACGTTCTGCAGATGTAGATGCCACTGATTCTTCACGTTCTGCAGATGTAGATGCCACTGTTAATCCTGCATAATGCACATGCATATGTAGTACTAATCACATTCCTGCATTTCCCATAAATATGCTAAATTCCTCTTGATATGCAAATTCCTTTGTCAAGGCGCCCAGCTTATATATATGCTCCAAGCTCGTGTGCTGTTTCATTCAGACTCTGTCGCCTCGACAGACCTGGTTTTCACCTGAGGACGGCTGCTTGCGTTGTGGCCGAAACGTCGTGAGAATTATTTTATCATGTTTAATTTGTATTATTTTATTACTTCCCTTCTACGTGACTTTACCGAAAGAACCAAGAAGATGCCACTGGTTCTTTACGTTCTGCAGATGTAGATGCCACTGGTTCTTCACGTTCTGCAGATGTAGATGCCACTGGTTCTTCATGTTCTGCAGATGTAGATGCCACTGGTTCTTCACGTTCTGCAGATGTAGATGCCACTGGTTCTTCACGTTCTGCAGATGTAGATGCCACTGGTTCTTCATGTTCTGCAGATGTAGATGCCACTGGTTCTTCACGTTGTGCAGATGTAGATGCCACTGGTTCTTCACGCTCAGTAGCTGTAGATGCCACTGGTTCTTCACGTTCTGCAGATGTAGATGCCACTGGTTCTTCACGTTCTTCAGATATAGATGCCACTGCTCGTTCTTCACGTTCTGCAGATGTAGATGCCACTGGTTCTTCGCGTTCAGCAGATGTAGATGCCACTGGTTCTTCACGTTCAGCAGATGTAGATGCCACTGGTTCTTCACGTTCTGCAGATGTAGATGCCACTGGTTCTTCACGTTCTGTAGATGTAGATGCCACTGGTTCTTCACGTTCTGCAGATGTAGATGCCACTGGTTCTTCACGTTCTGCAGATGTAGATGCCACTGCTTCTTCTTCACGTTCTGTAGATGTAGATGCCACCACCGCCATCTATTGCTCGGCGGTCGAACTTACAAGTCTCCGTCCGAACAGGCAACTGGACATACGGACAGGTTTGTTCGTTTCTCTGAACGTTCGCGAGTCGAATTTTCGTAAGTAGAGGAGTCCCTGTACATATCTTGCCATTGTAGAGTATTACATAAAAACCAGATTACACGGAGTGCAGGAGGGTTGTGAAGAGAGGATGATAATGTCAGCCGCGTCTTATTTCCCGTTGCAGAACAACGGGTTCTCTACGAGATGTTTTTTTTCAACAATATATTTTGTACACAATGCATTGAGATTGCTCACATTGCTGGGCACACCGGTTTGGCTCTGGGATTTGCAGACTTCAGCGCTTGCTGCACCAAACTCTGCTGCAAGCGGAGTCCTGCGTCTCAGCTTGTTGTGAATTACATTTCCAGACGCAAATGCGATTATTCTCAGGCCTTTACAAGGGCCTCAAACTGCGCCGTTGTGGCCGTCGAGTAAGCGAGGCTTGGTTTTTTTTTCTGAGCAGATTTGCTTTATTTAAAGATTTAATTTGGGCATTGTGTGCACAACAGTGGCGCGGATAAATTCCGTGCTGCTGTTCAGAGATCTCACCAGCAGGCGGCAGTGAACCGACACGTGCCATCACACCGGTGGTCCGTGTCGCGATGTCCCACTAAAATGATCGTGAGAAATTATACAATTGTACATTGTGATCGAAAGCTGTTGATCATGACATCCTGCACAACCAACACACTATCGTCAGCTTCGACAGTTTGTTTTCTCTATTTGTCTTCAGGGTTTCAATGAAACCTGTGTCCGAAATGTGACATCGATTACGAAATTATCGAATTCATTTCTTCTGAAAATGAGACGTTGTGTGTGTGTGTGTGCCACATCCGTGATTGTCCATCCATGATTTTGCCACATAGATCACCCGACATCATACCGAACTACCACTACATTTTAACCAGAATTGTGTGGTGCGTATTGTGTTAAACTTTGAACCCATTGGGAAGAACAAAAAACCATGACATTGATTTGTCCGTTTTGTTCTTCCTACTAAATATCGATAAGTATTGACGTTGATTTTCGTTGTTGTTACCAGTTGCATTATTAACAATAACCATCAATCGATTCATTGTTTGGCAGGTGGCCCATTCGCAATGCCCCAGAGGTTATGAATTCTTGCATTTAAACATTATACAATGGGTGGAGCTGCGGTCAGAGCACTTGGGCATACATGAGAAGGTCTTGAGTCAAAATTCCGATTCGGGGTTAAGACCAGCCCGTGATGCGTCTGCCGGTGATACAATAACAGCCACGTCGTTAGAAGTCAACCGCGGGCGCCGTCTGATGAGACTCGCGTCTATGCTACCAACAAAATCGAGTGCTGCCCCCGCTGCTCATATAAGCAAGGCGAATGCGTTGACTTGATTTTAAACAACGTGGTACTAACGTACAATGCGTGTGTAATATAGCCCGTGGAACAGTTGACATCACGTAACTCGCGTTCAGTTTCAAGCCACGGGCGCCATGGGGTATGTATACATATGGCGCAAAAACACTGCTGAACACATCCCAATGCAGACATCTCGTGAATAAGAAAAACAGAGTGTTGGGACTCACAGAAGAAGATCTCCTGTAGACAGGAAATTTTTATTGTGCAGAGGAAACACTGCGCATTGTTTGTTTTTTTTGGGGGGGGGGCCGAGACCACTTCAGATATCACTCGCCCACAGCCGGATTAAGCTCGCGTGGGGGCTGGAGCAAATGTTATAAAGGGGCCCTAAATTAAAAAAACCCACAAATATTAAACACACAATTTGTTTACTTGCACAGTAAAGTAATTGTTTTTTTTTTATTTCCCATACAGCCAGATAATACGACAAATCGCTAACCTTAAACACCCAGTCGTTCATAAAAGGCGGTATAGTACTATAGTAATAGAGCAAGTGCAGAATCACTGAACCGGAATTGATAGCTTGAAAGCATTTAGCGCGGGGCCCTTGAAAGTGCGGGGCCCGTAGCATTTGTAGCTACTTTTGCTACTGGGATAATCCGGCACTGCACTCGCCACTGTTGCGAGCCATGGGCAGGAGTTGTGTTCGCAGCACAGCACGGCGAGCCAAACGCCGCGTCACTCCCTAATAATGTCTCTGTCTTGCTGCAACCTGCAAGGCGCTCCGCCACAGTTTAACGGCAATTTTCTCACCCCTCCAGCACCCATGAGTACTTAACTTACAACCGTGGGTGAGTGTGGCTCACTGACAGAGCCCAAGAGGGAATGACAGTCATCTCTGTCGCCTTGCTGCAGACTTGCTCAAGTGCCCTTCTGGAAGGCCTACTAACTATAATAGCTTAAGCTCTTTATTTTAGCATGATATCAAAAGGCGCGATTCACGTCTTGGGGAATATCTCTTCTTGTCAAACTTTTTTGGGGAGCAAAAAGAAAGAACTTTGCCAAAGTCTCCATCTCCGAGAACATCGCAAATCAATCTGAATGTGTGCTTGCTGTATCCTCAATATCCAGCCAATGGAATTGCAGGGCTTCCTATGTGCACTGCGCTTCGAGATGTGGTCCCATTTCGACGTTTGATACACCAGAATTGTAGTAAATATGTTTGAGTAACCCTCACCGAAGCAGCATTAACGTGATTGATACTTTAACATGAATTGCTCCGGTGTGATAACATTTCTGATGTGGTTCCAAACTGACAGCACATCAGGGGACATAGATTTCCACACATGCTGCATTGTGTATCAGCATCTGACGAGAGAATTATTGAGTGGCGCGTTGAAAATTGGAACATTTATATAGTGACTGCATCATGAGAAAAAAAACCCTTAATGGAATCCCACTATGCATCGTTAAATAAATACGGCAGAAATCAATCAGTCACCGTCTGACAATGCTTCTCAAGGCCCAGAGGACGTTTTTTCAAGGTCACACAAAATGACCTCAGGGGCTCGCCTCGAGTTTGGGTTCTTATTCCTCTCCAGAGGATTTGTCTTCGCTCCCCTCCCAGCAAGGGCATTCGACTGACTTATTGGCAAATCTGGTGGCTGTCCAAAGAGGGCTCTGAACAGCCCCTTTGTGCGTCTTAAAACTTAATTCCCGACTGCTAAAAGCTGCTTTGGTGTTGCTTTTTAGCTGCGGTAACAGACATTATATTGTATTAAAAAAATTACATGTTTTGCCATTTGTGATTGTTTTACAATTTTGCATGTTTAGTTTAATTCAATCGATGCTATTCATTTAAATAGGAGGATAATGCGTCGTGGTTTATTATTAATCTGCTAGGGATATTGTAGGTAGGTGGAAAGGTAGATAGATTTATGTTAGTGGGTAGACCCGGCTGCCTTTGCGGAGCCAGAATTGATGTTTGCACACAACACCGGGTTACTAAAATAAGGCTGAGTCTACATAGGAGTTGCCCAGGGGATACTTGAAACAGATTTATATGGGTAGAAATCAAGCCCAGGTGTGTTAATAATGCACCACCAATCACCTCTAGCGCACAAAAGCGAAGGTCGCCTATTTCGCCTATTCAGTATACACCTTTGGGACAAGTGCTGTTAGAGAGCACCTGTTAAAGCCAGAATAGCGGACAATGGAATAGTGTGGCCTGCTCCATGTCTGGCCTCCTTTGTCTCCCCATTACCGATGTACACACAGTCACGCACGCACACTCACACGGCCACAATTCACCAAAACCCACACGACGGTGAGAGTCAAGCCCTTACACGACTCGTGGTCAATGATGGTGTAGACTGCGGATAGTTGAGATGAGCTCACTAAACATCCCAATTTTATAAATTGCCCGGACTGGCTGAGCCCTATCTCTGCAGAGAGGCGGGACGAGGCCGTGTTTAATCCCGTGACGGTGACTTCAGCTGCAGGAATGAGGCGCAGTTCCCTCCCCTTCAAATCATCGTCTGGGTGGTGCTGTCTTGACTGACTCATCGACGAGCACTTATCAATGACGTGCACGGTGTTTCACCGGAGGCTCGCACGCGCCCAGTGAAAGTATAGGCAGCAAATTAATTACTACCCCATAGGCAATCAAAGGCTGCAAGTAATTTGCATTCGTTGATTGTGGCCAAAGACACCGAGGCGATTACATGAGGGCGGGGCGATGCTCATCTCTGTTGGTGGCCGTATGCCGCCGGTGCAAATTCCACATTGCTATGGCGGGGGCAGTCTATCCACAAAACAGCTGCTGTTGCCTTCACACAAAGTGGCACAGGTTTTTGTCGACCCCCGAGTGATGATGGGCTTTCACGCTGGGACCATGGTGCCACCTGGATGGATACTTATTGCTGCCTTTGATCTATTTGAAGCATTAACTCATTTGGATTCTTTATTTCTTACTTCCTGTAGCTGCGCAATTGTAATACTTATTTATTGCGGTGTGTAGTTATATTATTTATTTTATTACAAAATAGTCGTCACTTTCACGCCTGGGCGAGATGCACTCATGGAAAAAAATCCTCCTGAATTATGCCACACAGTCATTAATGCCCCTCTTGCACAGCGCTCGGCATGTTGATACTTATTCATATTCTTGTTGATACTTCCCCACAACTTATCCTTGCGAGGCAAACTTTCTCGTCGCTCCATCTCTGCAGCGGTTGTCCTCATCGGAGCGATCTCTCCCTTGGCCTCACTCTCGCCGATCGCCCGTCAGCCCTTCGAGCGATGTGTCCACATTTCTTCGGCAGTCAGTATGGTATGTCTGATTTGATCCGTGAGCTCCTAGTCCTTTCTCTTAAGTTTACTTACGAGCATGCAGCTGCGTAAATGTAGTTGTTGCTAATTAAATTGAATCATAATCTGCCTGCTGAGGGGGCTTGATGCAGCCTGTCATCTCTCTGGGGCTCATTAAACACCACTTTTGTAAGAAGTCAACATTGAATTTCGATGTAAAGCTTTCGTGACTGCAGGGATTCATCTTCTTGGTTCTTTCAGTAAAGTCAAGGCGCCCTTCCCCCCCTTCCAACCCAGCTTAAATATACGCTCCAAGCATGGTGCTGTTTCATTCAGACGCTGTCTCCCCGACAGACCTGGTCTTCACCTGAGGACGGCTGCTTGCGTTGTGGCAGAAACGTCGTGAGAATTATTTTATAATGTTTTATTTTATTATTTTATTATTTCCATTCTACGTGACTTTACCGAAAGAACCAAGAAGAAGTCAACATTGATTGTCCTATGGACGGCCTGGCCCCCACCATAGGAATGTGGAAACTCTACAACTGGCTCACGGCCATATATGGAGATGAGCACTGCCCCACATCCATTTGATCAGAAAACACGTGGGCTTTAGTATTTTTACTTAAAAAATGGCAAGATACAAAATAAAATGCCCCATCTTGACAAAATGTAAATCATACATTTGAAATCCTCTGCACATTTTGCCTTAAACGGAAACTCAAATTTCAAAGGCAGAGCATGGAAAATTAACAATGCAGGGAATATGTGTTTTATTTCCATGTCAATATGGATTTTAAAGTTATTTTATTATGATATGCTTCTTGAGAAAATAGTTTTCAAATTGGTTAGTGCAATACGGTCGTCATAATTATCTGCTCTTTGTCAATAGACTGGTGAATGAAACCTTTCCCACCACTCTGTAAGTCTCGGTTTTTCTTTTTTTTTTCCACCATAATTCACGAAGCTGATCAGTATGGTCTGGTGAAGTGCGGGCTATGACTGGTTCAGATATAGTTATCCACCGATGTTAAACGTGGATGGGAATTTGACCTAGGGTTCGTAACGCATTGCGAAAGGCCACTGTCCCATCACGCCCCTGACATTAAAAGTGGGGACGCATATCTGGGCATGGTGGCGCACTTCTGCAATCCAGAAATAAGAGTTGGTGGATCAGATAGAGATCACCACGAGTGGAACCCTAAACATCCAGGCCGGTCATTATATGACAGCACTGAGAGGTGGGTTCTGTCGTACTTTGAGTTATCTCTATGATCATGTAGGATTTCTCCCACACTCTTGCTTTCCTCCCATGAAGGAAAATGTGTGCATCGAGTCCTGAGGCTTTGTGAGCATTGCTTAAGAAATAATTGTACTTCTTTTTATTATTATTACCGTACGGTATTTTCTCTTTAATTCATCTAACCAGTGCAGAAGCTGCTTAAAAGTTAAGCCTTGAATTACAATGGTCTGAGTCCAGTGGAGAGTTATGCTCATTACTCGGGGCGTTACGACACGTCGAAAAAAATAGATTCTCACTCTGACAGAGCGTGCGTGTGAGATAATCTATTCGTTTCGGAATCGTACCCACTCAGTAATCACTGTTGTTCGTGTAGGTCCCTGCATTTGCTTGAGGCACCACAATATAAACATTGTCGATTTTTTATATTCTTAGGTTTTTTCGGTAAAGTCACGTAGGTAAAACATCAAAAACATCAAAATTAATGAAAATAAAATAAAATAAAACAAAAATCACGACGTTTCGGAGGCAACACAAGTCTCCGTCATCAGGTGGGACCGTCACAGCCGAATTAGCTGCATCAAGTGTTTTTTTTACCCTTTAATCTGGCAACACGCCTTTTGGCGTCATCTGGTCCAACACCATGTGAGACTAGGCTCTAAGAAAAGCTGTCTCGGGTGTGGACCAATCAATTTCAAGGACAGTGCATACATTATCAGAGTTGTGTTTTTTTGTTTGCACTCCGACCACAGGTATTGTGGTCAATGCAAACATGACTCCTTGTAAAAAAAAGGTATCAGTTTTGTTGCCAGATAAAAGGGTAAACAAAACAATTATCATATTTTGCTACCGGCAAAGGAGGTTCCAATAGTATATTCGCACGTTGTCCAACGCCTGCCCTTTCTCTTATCTGGCTTGCACTCATGAAACCAAAAACAAATCTGTGAACCGTGTTTCTTCTTCATCCTCAAATAAACAGTACAGTACTGTCATAACTTCAGCAGTTGTCGTGGTGTGAGTATTTCAGCCAGCAGTATTGCTCACACGTTTGTGTGACTGTCTCGTTTGTTCGCATAATCAGCCTCTTCTTAAGCGTCATTTCTACCCGGGTGTGGGAGACGGGGTGTGGGAGACAGGGCGCGCTCGCTTTAGCCGCTGGCACAGTGTGACGCATCTTAAGTTATAGCCCTCACAGAGACTTTCCTGGGGTTTTTTTTTCCCAGGGCAGCTGTTCTTGCCCTTTTGCTAGAATATTTTAGCTGCAAACAATACATGTTTCATGAACCAATGTTTCATCCACTCCACTGTCATACGTTCTAAAATGTATAATTGACTTCAGAAATAAAAGTGACGCAGTCAGTGAAATCTGTGTCATTTAACATGTCCGTACTTTTTGGATTTGCGTGTTTCGGTTTGTCTTTACAAATCAAACTGGATGACGAAGCTGGATCTAACCCTGCAGCTTGGCCATATTTACACGAGCGGGAGAGATGGGGGTGTGACAAAACACGGCAGTCAATGTGAAAGAAACTTTCAAATTTTCTTGCTGTGGATTTCACACCTGATGATGATTGCTCGTGTTGCAGTCGAAACGTCGTGATAATTTGTATTGTTTGATATTTTTATTATTTTATTATTTCCCTTCTACGTGACTTTACCGAAAGAACCAAGAATATGAATCCCTGCAGTAACGAAAGCTTTAACTTGAAATTTAAACTTTAACCAAATAGATATTAACAGCTAAACCGAATAATAATAATAATCATATTCTTGGGTCTTTCAGTAAAGTCACGTAGATAGGTTCAAAGAAAATAACAAAAAATAACAAAAACTACGACGTTTCGATCGCAACACAAGTGGTCGTCTTCAGGAAAAGGGGGGCTTGTGTTGCGATCGAAACGTCGTCGTTTTTGTTATTTTTTATTTTCATTGAACCTATCTACGTGACTTTACCGAAAGACCCAAGAATACGAATTCCTGCAGTCACGATCGACTTTGATCTATTGTACATTCTGCTCCATCTCTCACCCCGCGTGTTTATGAGGATAGCATGTACCCTACGGTGCTAGTTAAATCACACGCACACACGTCCGATGGGTGTACACACACACATAAAACTGCAAGATAGCAATACGACCCTGCAATGTCTCAGTTCACCGCAAATGAAGTTTCCGTCAATGTGTCCTCCGCTCGTGGTTCAGGAGGATACTGTCAAATATGGATGCTGCTTGCCGAATTTGAAAAAGTCCACTTTCGGCTTAGTGCTTGGATAGCCTGGTGGTCAATGCGTGCGCTGTTGAGCCAGCTTTCATATATGTTTTACAAGATGTATCCTCATTTGCCAGGTAGTTTCACAGGGATACCACCAAGGTGTAATGGTCAACACACTGAACTTGCAATCCAGAGGTCACCGGTTCGATGTGACCTCCCAGCACGGCAGTTGAAACAATGGTGTGCAAGTTTCCTAAACCCCTCCACCTCCGTTTACCGAGCAGTATGAATGGGCACACCACACTTTGTCGATTGGTGGCAGTGTCATACGTGGTGGGGTAGAGTGTGGGTACTCACACTTACAAGAAATCTGGCCAGTGTGGGAGAGTAGGCCAACATACTCTCTCTCGAGCGCAGATGAAAGAAAGTGTCTCGAGAGAGAGTGAGGGGCTTTTGAGTGATCCTTTCCTCCAGCAGTGGCAAGTACTTTCAGGGCTGCACCTTTACTTTGTAGTGTCTAAGCACGCACAACACAGGCGCACGTGTGGAAACGTGACAGAGATGCCGGACTTTTACCGAAGGCTGCCCGCGATTTTATTCGCCACGGGAAAGCACGTCACGGTGGCTTGTCACGGTGCCTTTGGTTGTGGATGTCGTTTTCACGACTGCCAGTCTTGCCATTGACCAAACCCCCCCCGTATGCTAAGCAGGTTTTGTTTAAGCCTGGTTAAAATACGTACAGTGACCAATGTTCAAAAGAACAGGTGCACGGAGCGTTGACAGATAACACAGAGCATGCTGTCAATTTGTAGCATCTGGCAGTAGTTTTCCAGTTATTTTTTACAAGCATGTGTCTTTACTGTGTAAAACCACCACACTGGAATGTTAGGTCAAAGTACCTATAATCTCTCCACTTCTTCTCTCGCACTGCAAGACTCTAGAATTACCTCTTGTCCTACGTTCCCGCTGTAACCCTGCTCAGGTTTAAGACGTGCATTTCACACTTATCAAGAACAACTTCAGGAGCGCCGTTTGCTCCTGGCCACTTGGCATTTTGGGACCTTTTTGGGCCCTCTGCTCAGCAATCCAGATTTGAAAGCAAGTGGGTTTGTGATCCCTGTGTGAAGACCCTTGAATGTATGGGATTGCTGTGTTCCTCTTGAGAGTATGGGATTTCTCCAGGGCCCCCGGTTTCCTGCCTCGCATAACGCAACACTCATTCCAGTATAATAACAAGTGGCCAAACAACAGCGCAGATGAAAGAAAGTGTCTTGGGACTCAACGTGGCTTTGCTGGATTATAAAACATGAACAGAGAATTGTTATAATTAGGATTGCATTTATAATAACATCACGTGGTATTGCACACAGGAAGAAGACATTCGCTGACACGTCCACAGATTAACTCAGTATGCATTCTCTTAGTTCTTTCGGTAAAGTCACGTAGGTAAAGAGAATTAATCCTTGCAGTCACGAAAGCTTCAAATCTAGAATTAACTCAGTATTCTGATCTGGCAACATGGCCTCTCGGTGTGATGTGAAGAAGGGCCATTGCCCGAAACGTCGCATATCGTTTACTTTATTTTTTTCATTTAAGGCCACACACGCAAGTGTCATTGACGAATGTGTTGAGTTAAAAATAACAAAAAAATGACCGACTGCGGTTGTTGAGGGTGGGAGGGAGTGGGTATGACAGGGGGCGTTGCCCTGTGAAGCCCCGCCCACCGCACCCTCGCGTGGCCACGCCCCCCGCGAGGCCACGCCCCGAGGTGGTGGCGCGCGACGCTCAGCGCCGCACTCACCTGGGGGCACGAGGTGGGCAGCAGCGCGTGAGTCGAGCTCCACACACCAAACACTCACACACTCACCCACACACACTCACACACACACTCACCCACACACACTCACCCACACACTCACTCACACACTCACCCACACACTCACACACACACTCACCCACACACACTCACCCACACACTCACTCACACACTCACCCACACACTCACACACTCACACACACACACTCACCCACACACTCACACACTCACCCACACACTCACACACTCACACACACACTCACACACTCACCCACACACTCACACACTCAGCCACACACTCACACACACACACTCACACACTCACTCACACTCACACACTCACACACTCACTCACACACACTCACCCACACACTCACTCACACACTCACCCACACACTCACACACACACACACACACTCACACACACACTCACTCACACACACACTCACTCACACTCACACACTCACTCACGCACACTCACACACACACTCACACACACTCACCCACACACTCACTCACACACTCACCCACACACTCACACACACACACTCACACACACACTCACTCACACACACACACTCACTCACACACACTCACTCACGCACACTCACACACACACACTCACACACACTCACCTACACACTCACCCACACACTCACCTACACACACCCACACACACACTCACTCACACACTCACACACACTCACCCACACACTCACACACACACTCACACACTCACTCATACACTCACCCACACACTCACCATCACACTCACACACACTCACACACACACTCACCCACACACTCACCCACACACTCACACACTCACTCACACACACACACACTCACCCACACACACTCACTCACACACACACTCTCCCACACTCATACACTCACCCACACACACTCACCCACACTCACCCACACACTCACTCACACACACACTCACCCACACTCACACACTCACCCACACTCACACACACTCACACACACTCACCCACTCACCCACACACACACACTCACCCACACACTCACCCACACACTCACCCACACACTCACCCACACACACACTCACCCACTCACACACACACCCACCCACACACTCACCCACCCACACACTCACACACTCACCCACACACTCCCCACACACTCACACATACTCACACACACTCACCCATACACTCACAACAACAACAACAACAACCGCCATTCGCCACTAAGTGGCGGTGACGTCACCACGACGCTCACACACACACACTCACCCACACACTCACCCACTCACTCACCCACACACTCACCCACACACACCCACCCACACTCACTCACCCACACTCACCCACCCACTCACCCACCCACTCACCCACCCACTCACCCACCCACCCACTCACCCACACACACCCACACACTTCCACACTCACCCACACTCACACACACACCCACCCACACACACTCACCCACTGCCTGCATACTACAAGCTCTCTCCACACTCCTCCTGTGAATGTCAAGGTGGACAGGGTATTGTGTTTTATCAAGGTGCATCCAAACCTTGTTTGTTACGTCAGGTGGGTGAAAGATCCCGACACACTTTGTCTCGACAACAACTGAGGAGGTGAGTGCTTTAAGGGGTGTACGCGGAACAGGCTAACCATTTCTCGAGTGTGTGTGTCACCCACAGTCGTACACACCGTGTGTGTGTGTGTGGCGTGTGTGTGTGGGGGTGAGTGTGTGGGTGAGGGTGGGTGAGTGTGTGTGTGGGTGAGTGTGTGTGTGGGTGAGTGGTGTGTGGGTGAATGTGTGTGTGAGTGTGGGTGAGTGAGTGGGTGAGTATGTGAGTGAGTATGTGGGTGAGTGTGTGGTGTGTGTGTGGGTGGGTGAGTGTGTGTGTGGGTGAGTGTGTGGGTGAGTGTGTGGGTGAGTGTGTGTGTGGGTGAGTGTGTGTGTGGGTGAGTGTGTGTGGGTGAGAGTGGAGTGTGTGGGTGAGTGGGTGTGTGTGGGTGGTATGTCTGTCTGTGTGTGTGGTGAGTGTGTGTGGGTGAGTGTGTGTGTGGGTGGTGTGTGTGTGGTATCTGTCTGTGTGTGTGGTGTGTGTGGGTGGTGTGTCTGTCTGTGTGTGTGGGTGAGTGTGTGGGTGAGTGTGTGTGTGGGTGGTGTGTCTGTCTGTGTGTGTGTGGTGTGTAGGGTTCGTACACTATGATGTTGATGGTCCAACGTGTCCCTTGCAAGGTGTATACACACTGTACCGCGGCGTGTCACGCCTTAGGGTGGACACGCCTCTGTACAGTGCATACAATGTCACACAGTACTATATTGTGTGTTTATACTGTGTTATCCTCAAGTGTTCAATACTGTAATGTCGGTGTTTTAATTTTGAGGTCTACATAATTAGTTTTCCACTATCATCTAAATTATTATCGTGATACATGATCTATCCACTTCTGGATGAGGGCCTCCCCCACATCACCATTCTACTGCTGGATGAGGCTGACGCCATTCTCTCGTCCGTCTGCCCACCTCTCTAAACACGTGCAGTGTCTCTACGTTGGCATTCCACGATCTATCGGGCTCGTCTCTCCGTATAAACCAAATCCACAGCTTGTACCTCTACATAGATAATAATATAGTACGCGGAGAATTGTGTTGTCGCAGGTGTGCATGCGGAATCATTCGGTCTGCGTTTCCTTGGACGAACAGATACCACATTTCATGGACATACTGGGTTTACGTCATCTGCTGGGTTTACGTCATCCGCTGGGTATACATCATCTGCTGGTTTTACGTCATCTGCTGTATTAATGCTACAAACACCCACCAGTATCTTGTGTGTGGTGTTGTGGGAGTCGTGCCAGGTGTGTTGTACTCAGTGTGTGCACGTTTTGCATCGTCCATTTGAAACTCTTGAGTAGTGAATGGCACCACGTCGTTATTGAACTCTAAATTTGGGTGTCTCCACGAGTCGCATTGACTCTGCACTGGGCAGCACACTTTCCCCGCACGCTGTGCCACAGAGGGACACGTTGGACACATGGCAAGCAATATGGTTGTGCAACATTGTCATAAAACTAATGAACGCGATTGTTTTGTTGTTGTTGTTGGAGCCATAGACCACTACATCTTGAGACTCACGGTTGGTATCAAACCCAGGATGTGAGAAGTTCGGGGGTCAATGCTCTGACCCCTGATCCACCCAGCCACCGCAATACAGCGCGTATATCAGTATTTATCCATACGAAAGAAGTATTAGAGTACTGTGTTGCTTACGCATTGCAGATAGGTGTGTGTGTGTACCTCAAGGTGTATTTTTTATGGACCGCCAGTGGCGGTTGTTATGTGGGGAGTGGCATTTTGCATGAATTAGCGCACAGTGCTTGTAAGTCACACCGTAAGACATGGGATGTTTTAGCTCAGGAAACATGTTTTTAACCGGCAATAGATACATCGATCAGTCCCGTCGCGACCATCCATGTGAAAGGCCTTCGCAACTTTACGTTCTCTCAAAGTGAAGCAAGCCTGGCCCCAAAGTGTCGCTCATATGTAGAATGACAGCTTTGTGTTATGAGCTGGGTATCGTCGTGCATTGTAAATACATTTTTCAGGTATATCGGGTGTTCAGTCGTACCCTGTGGTGTTGTGTTTCAAGCACGCTTTGTTAAAAACAATTCCTGGGCCACTGCTTCCTTTGGTCAACGGTTTGATTCCCGCTGCTGCGTGGTCATGTTTTTTGTCTGTTACTGGAATAACCAAAGTGCTTAGTTTGAAATAATCGTGTTAAAGACTGTGCGATCTCTTTGAGTGACTCTGAGCTGGGAATCCTGCCTTCCCGAGCTGCGCTCCAATTTTTGTCCCGCTTGGCGAAAATGCGTGCGTCACAAGTTTTACGATGTAAATTCACAAATATTGGTCCTTGTGTGCGGGTGTCTTCGTGCCAATTCTAAAATTAAAAGTGCAGTACCCACGATGTAAATATTTAAAAAAAAACATTACTTTCGAACCAGATTTACCCAGGTCTCTGCCAAAAAAAGATGAAAATATAAGTGGTTTCCCAACCGATGTGACTAGAATTTTGATCAGAATAGGAATCTTTATTGAGACCAGAGGAATCCGATGAGCTATGAAGCTCTATTTCACAGGCGTCCAGTAGGGGCGGGTCACCAAATGACAATGGAAACCATTACATAAAACAATAGGAGTGCAAAATAGAGAAAAGGTAAACATGTCACTAAAATAAACATGAATAAAGTATTTCAGTACTCGGGACATAAATAACAGCAATGCTGCTTTTATGCTTGAATCTGTGGAATTCAAGACTTGTGGCTGTCTGTAGCATGGTGTTAAGGTACATTTAATACCTTACTTATACGATGCATTTCTAGTGTGCCTTTGTTGTGTTTTCATTGCCAAAATCTTATAATTGTTTTCCTGTAATCGAGTGAATCGTTTGTCGCAAGGCACACACGACATTTGAACAGATGTTGCTTAACAATTGGCAATTTTGCATCCCATTTTTCCAATGCACATTTTTGTCCGTGAAGGATTTTCCGTTCTCTCCCGTAGCGTGTGCCAAAGTCACATGTTTACGCAGGGATGCCTGATAACGTGGGCTGTGGAATTTCGGAAAACTTCTTTCTGGTATTTTACCCCCGCCCGTGAGAGGGCCATCATCTCCACATCCGATTCCAATGTCCTTCACATCCCGGTTCACCACTGAGAAACACCACTTTTTAGGCTCGCCTCTCGGCGTCTGCCGTAGTACTTCCATGTGTATTACCTTTCTTCTGATGTGGATTTCATCGATTATGACATGGCCCTTAGCCATCTGGGTCGGCTCTCTTTCAGCTCGTCTGAGATGGATACCCACTCTTGCTGTCGTGTGTTTTTTTGCGTTTCTGGTACGATCCAGACTTTTGTGACCTTAGGAATGCGAAGCATCCCATACAAAAAGTTCAACCGAGTGTATGTGTACGAATTAGGGTTGTTAAACGATAACCGGTAAACCAGAACGTTAGGAATGAATGGACTGATTGGCACATGCAAACACACAAACAGTACGGCAGCCCCAAACACCGCACCTCTGATTAGTGTGGTTGGCTATATACGGTGCAAAAGAAGTTTTACATACATGCAAACACCGTGTGGTACATCTTTCTTGCTGCAAGTTCTCGATTTTTTATATCACTGTTGACAGAAGAAGGCTTGCACTTGAGGTTTGCTCAAAAGTGTATTTGGTCTACTTTTTCACACCGATCAGAAGTCTTGGGAGAGGTGGGCATACCCACATTTTACCCGACCACACGGTGACCTGCCGATCGACTCTCTGTGGTGTAACCCCCATTTATGCTTCTGCGTGGACAGAGGTGGGAGTTGTAAATAGACTTTGCCATTGTTTGAAATGCGCTGAACACAACACTACGTTGTGCTCATTGCCATAGACATTTATTTGTATGCGTACGGAAAACCAGTCACCGTAAGTACCGTTTTTTTTATGAGGTTACCATAAATAGTCATCATAAAAAAACAGTTTTAACAACCCGAGTACACATTTTTGATTTAAAAATAATAGGGCGTAATAATTTCCTCCACTTTTGCGATCAAATTCATTTTCGTGATTCAGTAATGTGGTTGATTCAAATACCATGTATTTCTTGTAACGTCGTGGTGGTGAATTTAGTGGCCCCATTACATAAAACAACGAAAACCATTGATTGTGACACGTGATTTAATGCTCGCATTGGGCTCCTAAACATTCATATAAATGACTTCATGCATTACATATGAGGAGCAGTCGATTTCAATGCAGTGATAACGTTGCTTAACATATATAATTCTTCACTATTTAATACAAAGACGTGCATGTATGTGTGTTCAACTTCTTTCGCACCGTACGTAGCCAACCGTGCTAAATCGGAGATGCAGGGGATGGACAACATACTACACACAAAAAGTAGTTCTAAAGAAATTAGTTTACATCTAGATTTAAAAGTGCATAGCTCCAGCGGCTTCCCAATATCGGAAGGATCTGTGATTAATACCGCTCAGCATTTCATTCATACAGAATCCTGAAAAAGTATGTTTACAAACATATCTAGCACTGTACTACAGAATGTGTGCAAGTGATTTACCTTTAAAATATTGTACAAATAAGGCAGTTGACGACTGTCAAGACAGTTTATATAGTACTGTATAGGCTGTTTGCTTGGGCCGAGTATGAAATATCTCATGCAAGTGTAAAAAAACCATCTCGCACAAGGCATGCAGTGAGGGCTCTTCGTGAGGTTCAAAGTGCATGGTTGAGCTGTTTGAGTAACATGTGAGTTACGATTGTTGAACAGCCTCACCAGGTCGCATTGCTCATAGTTGAGTAGTGTGGGTGTTGTGGGTGGGTGTAGATTCTGTTATGCCATCGTCAGCCAATAGTAGTGTATAACTGAGTGGCCCTATCACTGGCTAAATATGTAATGAATTAAATTGTCTAAATATTTCGATATTAATATCCAATGCATGCAGGGCTACACATTGTGGGTGACAGAAGTGCAGCGAAACTCATTCTTCTCCGGTACCGTAGAGTACTATGCCTCTCATATATTATTCACACCTTCAGATTGCTTGGCTAAGTACTGTATTGTCAAAAAAAAAACAGAAGCTGAAAATCCTTGCCAGGGGTCGACTCAACCCACTAAATCTATTGAAGTGGATGCAATGAGTGTCATTTTGTGCGATGTGTCTACAATGCCAAAATCAACGAATACGAAGGAGGCGTCGCAGCGATTTCGTTGCTCCCTGACTCGGTTGTCTGGTTTGACCACCTGAATGTAAAATTGTGGTCTACATCAGCCATGCGAAAGAAGAAGTGGTCATATGGGAGGGACCTGCTTCCACCATGGTAATGTGGAATTGTCGCCCTTGATCGAGACCATCCAGCCTCGATGCGAGAGCTGTACACTGCACTCTATACAATCAGAGACCTCCTGTGCGATTCCATCTCCTGGTGCAGCAAGTTGACCCAATCGGGCAAGCCTCTTCAATTCTCCGTCTACCCAGCGGGGTCTATGAGGGGTACAGCTGCAACTAAGGGGCCGTCCATAAATGACGTCACGCACCTAGGGGTGGGGGGGTGGTCAGACATTTGTGACGATGTGTGACGAGGGGGGGGGGGGTTGAGAAATGAGACGTCACATCAAAATGCGCAACTTTAAATAAATATGGACAACACATTCTAATTAATTAAATTGACTTTTTAATAAATGTTTTCTCCTACAAAATCAGAGTGCAGCGCCACATTAAATACGCACTACAATGACAATAGTTTTAAGCGATTTTAAGCACGTTTTATTTATTTTTGGGGGGCGGGGGCAGAGCTTCGTGACGTCATATTTGAGGGGGGGGATCTGACTTTTTGTGACGCCGTGTGACGAAGGGGGGGGGTCAAAAACCGTCCAAAATCGCGTGACGTCATTTATGGACAGCCCTTGAGACGACCGGGCAGCATGCGTGCGCTGTGTGTGTGGGGGGGGTATCAACAGTGTTTGTGCTCCCACTTTCTCCGAGACATTTGCCCAGCGACGTGCAAGAGTTGTCCAGAGACTCTCTCGCGAGGCCCCTTCTGCCAAGCAGCGGCACGTGTGAGAAATTGCAGGGCTGCACCTTTACCTCCTTTTGACCCGAGTATCATACCTGCGTGTTGCCAACCTATACACCGTTACAATGAACGACATCTGCAAGGCTCCTAGATTTTGCCGCCACCCCATACATAACCTTCGTGAAGTGTGCCGTTTCGCGATAGAGTATCTATTGCGGTGAGTGGCACAGGCTGCCGCAGTGGGCTTGACTCATTATCATCATCAGAGTTGTTTCTTTTTGTTTGCATTTTGACTGCTTGTGTTGTGGTTATTGCAAACATGATGCCTTGTATAAAGGTGTCAGTTTTTGTACCAGTTGAAAGGGTAAAAACCTGTTACTATATTTCGCCACTGGTAAAGGAGGTTTCATTCTTTCTTTTTAACGCCGCGCGCTTTATGCAGACGATCGCAATCTTGCAGAGAAACGTAGCGGAGTGAACTTAGTCGTGCACCGTGAATGGTCACTGTGTGTGTCGGCTTGGAACGCGTGTGAGAAGTCAAAATGTGTGTCTGCCTGCCTGCCTGAGTGTGGGGTGGTTGCTCACCTTGCGTGGAGCGGTCGTGTAGCAGCGGTCTGCGCTACCAAGCCCAGCCACCCGAGTCCGGTGACGATTACGGTATCTGAACCATTCCCGGGCCTCCCTTAGGTCGACTCAGACTCAAATGAGCACCTGGTGCGGTGTGTAAACATCGCCACTGGGGAGACGAAGGCGGTCGGGCGTGGTGCTGGCCACCCACCCCCTCGTGTGCCGTGCCGGCCATCATAGGTGCTCGCTAACAGCACTTGCCCCAACAGTCTGTTCAGGCTACACGGGGGATCTTTGTCTCTGGTGGTGCTCACCTCGTTTGGCAGGCCTCCACCTGTGCTATGAATGCCTCATTGCTAACGTGCGGCCTCTCCTTGTCAACACCGCTGTTGACTTGCTGCAAAGTGGGACTCCTTTTGTCTTTGTGGATCTGCGCACCGTCCACTCTCACAGATGTGGGGTCATGGCGATGGGAGGGTTGGCCCAGATGATGCAGAAAGATGGATAATGAAAAGCACTGGTAAATCTGGCGATAAAAATATTAATTGTTTTTCCAAGGAGAATGGCGGTGAAGATGTAGAATGTGTCATCTCTTTTTGTTTGCTAATGTAATCGGTTTACTTGCCGATGTTTGGGGTCACGTGGGCAATGAATCAAGCTAGGAGCAGCTCATAATTTAACCAGCACACGTGTGACAGATTTATTTCACAAGCACGGTTAATCCGCAACTCGGATAATTCTCCCACGGACAATTAAGAGTTAACTGTAATTACGTTGAAACATACAGGTAGACTGAATAATTGGGACACTCTGGACGGGGTACATTGTGGCGTTTTGCCAATATCTCGTAGTTTCTATGGCACCGAAACATTTACAACTGAAAACATACTGTACTGTGTTCCATGACACACCCTCCTTCACCGAAGTCGGCACTTGAGGGTTGACACTTTCTCCCTCTTTGTTACACGTTGCAATATTCTGACATTTGCCACTTTGTACTGTTGATGTAAATATTCATGAATGTGTTCCTCATCAACCCAGCGTTGGGTCAGTGATTGTCCTCATTGGTGAGCCGTGAGATAGTTTAGGAAATTACACGTTCCTGTGGCAGAGACCATTCTCTCCATATTTGCCACTATGGAGAGAATGTTATTCACTATGGAGGGATGATGATCTGTGTACTACAGTTGCCAATAGATATTTGAAGATTTAAAGCAGTTTAAACAGTTTATAGCAAATCAATACTCAGGGGGTCCATTCTTCCAAGTGCTGTCACCCATAGACCATGTTATAGATTAAATAGATTCAGTGATGTCATGCTCAAAGAGGCATAGGTGGTGCGAACATCTTTTCGTGGCATTTTTCCAGTGGTGACGATTCCACATTTTTACGGCAGAGGCCAGTTACTCCCGAAGATGCCCGTTGTTGCCATGCTGATTGGAATGTGAGCTAAAATAAAGACGCAGAAATATTCACGTAAATAAAGTATTTTTTTGGCAGCAGTCTTCCGCAGAGCTTAAAGACTGTCAAGTGCAGTTGAGTCACACCTCTCACTCGGTTGCACAAGCAAAGGGTGCCGCCCTTTGCCAGAGCCTCGCTGTTTTTCGTATCATTTGGATTCTTGTCAAATTTTGTCACCGAAAATGGATCCCCAGTTTTTCTTTCCCCAGCCGGCTGTGTTATTTCAAGCAAGGAACCGAGCGCAAACGAATTTTAGCCGCAGCTGTAGGATATGAATAAAAAAATATTTTCAGAAAAGAGCCCACATTCCCTTTTTCTCAGAACGCCCCTACATCAAGAGTAGGCTTCAAAGCAGTGCGTAATGGACGGCTGGCTCAGGAGACTATAGCTGTGCCTATGTAAATATGGTTTTTCATTTAATTACGCCTGGCCCAATCTTTGAGGGCTACATTTATATGTACATAAGTAAAGTGTATCGCCCAATGGACACGTGGGAAATTCCTCGCAGCCAAATGGACATTCCCTGTTGTATGCACGTGTGTGAAACGTCTTTCGCTCCGTACGTAGCCAACCGTGCGCGTGAAGGACATCGAACTAAACATAAATAGCAGTTCTAAAAATGTGATTTTCAATCTAGATGATTTAAAAGTGCACGGCACCAGTGGTTTCCTAATATCGGAAGGAATAGCATCCCAGACGGCCGCAGAAGCGCATCTGAAAGCGCGTGCGATGCAGTGACCACCGCCTTTGTGTGGTGACTCTTGTACCATTGAGAGGTACTGTACGAGACTGAAATTCTGGCAAAAAACATGATTTCAGGGTGAATTAAGCCGTGGGCAATTCAACAATCTCTCTCCGCTTCACATGCGGATGACCGCCAGCTGCCATTTTTAATCACCGTCGTCACTGCTGCCATTTTCGTGCATTTCATGGATTGTTTCGTATCTTCTTATAGGTCCTAGGTTTATCTAAGAAGAAGAAGAAATTGAAAGTCAAAACATAGTAGCCACTACTTTTTAGAAAACCCTTGCCCGTCCAGCATTTTAATGAAGCCTGTTTTTGACAGTCACATGGTATCACTTGCTCATATTGGGTGCAGTTTAGTTTTCCTTGTACCTTTGTCTGATATAATAAAGTCCACTGCTGTATATAAACATTTGATCCTCATAGTTTCAGTTAACCTGAATTAAGTCGCGCCTTGTCACGGTCAACATTGTGGGCAGCAGAGGAATAGTGTAGAACATTCCATCGCTGTACTAAATTTACATGCTGCCCTCCTTCACCAATCCACAATGACCAGCATGAGCAAGCGTGGTCAAATTACCGCCACGGTATGTGGAGGCCCTCATCTCGCAGCGGATTGGTGAAGGACTGAACGTGCATGTGTCAGGGAGTGCGTCTAGAAGGGTTCAGTTTGGCAGCAAAGGCATCAGACTGTTGGGGCAAGTGTCGTTAGCGAGTGGCACCTTTGAAGGCCGGGGCAGCACACGAGGGGGTGGGTGGCCAGCAGCACCACGTGCCTCCGTCTTCCTCGTGGTGATGTTCACACATCGCACAAGGTACTCATTTGAGGCTGAGTCAATGTAGGAGTTGAGTCGACCGGTGTTGTCAATGAGCAGGAATCAAACTTGGGTCACCCGGTTTTTAGTGCGGTGCCCAAACCACTGCACTACCGCTCCCAGCACGCACATACTCGCAAACACTCACGCCCAGGCAGAGCAAGCATGGTAGCAACTAGCAACCACTTTCCTCTGCAAACCCACGGGATCCCAGTTTGGCACAATCCTCAAAAAGTCAGCTCCCCACTCCTAGCTCCTGACTGTAATTCAGCGGTTGCTAGGAGGCCTGTGGATGTGCCACTGGACTTCTCCAACCACCAGGGATCTCTAAACATTACGCAACAAGATGCGTTGCGGAACATATAACAGATCGTGTCTCAGTCCAGAATTATTAAGTGTGATGCATTATAATTCTGGATTGTTGATTTTTGATTCAAGAGTCGCTTGTTTTTTCACGTTTTTTTCATCCCGTTCATATTTTTCTGGATTATTGTGTCGTTTGTATAATTGTCTTATTCATGAGCCTAAATGTTCCAATAGCGTATAATTCTCATGAAAGTAAGGCAGTGATGCTCCTACATGCCATGTGTTGCATGTTTCGTGAGAATAAGAAATTATATTCATCTTTAAATCAATGCTCTGTTACGTGCCTTGTCCAGAGTGGTTCACCACATGTCAATCTTGTGACAATACGGTATTTATACTGCGTATAGATAACCGTATATATTAGTCACTAGCCTTTTGCCCCTCCAAGGACGTGTGTATTGCAGTAAATCTGAAACTTGCAAGCGAAAAGCAGACCGCGACGTGATATTCATTGCATCCATTCGTGTGCAATTTGTCAGGGCGCGGTGACACTGACCTATTTAATTTTAAGGTTATAATCCCTTGTTCATCATGACGTCCTTTTTACTTCGATGTCTCAACAGCGTCACGGAGATCACGTGACGTGAGGGTTCTTGCCTTTGTAGTGAAGGTTGTGAGTTGACGCCGAGGAGGGGGGAGGAGGCGCCTCGCCCCCCCCCCCATGTGGAGTGACGTCACCCGCTAATTATTATGAATGGGGGGGGGTGTCCATTTGGATGACGCCACCTTATAATGATTATTAATGAGAGGGGCTGGTCGATGTGGAGTGACGTCACGAGCGTTAAGGACAGACATTCCTGGGTGACTTTAGTAGGTATGAGAGTGAGAGCAAATAGAAATGAGTGTTGACCAAGCCGAGGTTATGCACGTCTCTACAGTGGGAAACCTGGGTTACTCACTCGCCATGGCACAGATTCAGAACTCGTCAACTGGGTGTTGCTGGTTTGGTGCTGTCTGACACAGGCACCGTGAGGAGCTCCCCAAGCCAAATCATTCCCCTCATTCACAAAGAGAGACAACATTGATTTGAAAAACTACAGACCCAGTAGCCTCCATTGACGCATTATATGAACTGTTCACAAAGCTCATAGGGAACTGAACAATGGACAATTTAGAGGCCGACCAAGCACATGAACAAGCTAGCTGTGTTTATACAAAGTTTTTCTTTTTACAATTGGGCATGTACAGGGTTGGTTATGTACGGTGCGAAATAAGTTCAACATACAATTAATTGACCCCTAACATTGCTCCCTTTGCATATTCATTGTTGTTGTTTTAAATGAACCTTACTTGTAAAAACTATTAGTTTTATGTATTTTTACGCTGCACTAAGCCCCCCAGCCGCCACTTCGTCACATATTTTGACGCTGCCCTGAGCCACCAGCCCACCTCTGTGCCACGTATTTTGACGCTGCACTACGTCAATCCAAATGCTGTTATAAGCCCCACGACCTCGACAAATGTGCTCCGAGGGACCGCAGCCCTTGCCAAAGTCCTAGGCTGTACAAACATCTCTGCCTCGCGGGTGATAGGGAGTCGTCGGCTTTAAGTGATTGACCCACACCCAGGGATTTGATGAATTGTCATAATTTGAGGCTTGGGGGGAGGGCACCAGAGTTAAAATTTGATCCGTATATATCTCATGCTCCCTGTTTGGTCTCCTTTGTTCTGTCTCGCTTGTTTCATTTGCCAAATGTAACACTTGCACGGAATTTGCACATCATTTGCGTGAATTGGTAACAATTCTTAACACATGCCGCTTCTGCAGCCTCGATGTGTGTCCTGTGAGCGTGATTGGTCAAGGTGCAGCCCCCGCAATGCATTGTTCATGCAAGCACACATCCGCTCGGCATGTTTCGCTACGTACGGCGCGAAGGAAGTTCAACGTACACACATACTGGCAGGAAGTCGTCCACTAGAGGGAGCTCTAGAGAGCCCCTCCAGAGTGTACCTGGGCCTATACGGGTGGGAGTACCCACACTTCGCCACGCCATACAAGATCTGTCGATCAACGAACTGCGGGGTAACCATTTATACCGCTGCGAGTGTAAGAATCGCCTTTAATCGCCGAATCGTAAAATGCAGCGTGCGTGGGCTCGCTGGACGGTGATAATAAGAATGTTTTGAAGACTGGACTCGGAAAGGGCCTTGACACAGAAGCGGCATTTGCCCAGAAGCGTCCAGATAGCACGACCACAGCAGCAGCAGCAGACCGGCTGGAAATACTGCATGCCTGTGTGATCGCTCACGCATCTCATCTTGCTGCTGCTCCCCCTGTGGGGGATGGGTGTGGCAGTAAAGTTAGGGTAGCATTGGAAGACAAAACCTGCTGGTGGTATTAGACTAAACTAAATTTCGATTTAAAGCTTTCGTGACTGCAGGGATTCATCTTATTGGTTCTTTCGGTAAAGTCACGTGGAAGGGGAGTAATAAAATAATAAAAATAAAACATAATAAAATAATTCTCACGACGTTTTGGCCACAACGCAAGCAGCCGTCCTCAGGTGAAAACCAGGTCTGTCGAGGCGACAGCGTCTGAATAAAACAGCACCATGCTTGGAGCAAGGCGCCCTTTCCCCCCCTTCCAACCCAGCTTAAATATATGCTCCAAGCATGGTGCTGTTTCATTCAGACGCTGTCGCCTCGACAGACCTGGTTTTCACCTGAGGACGGCTGCTTGCGTTGTGGCTGAAACGTCGTGAGAATTATTTTATTATGTTTTATTTTTATTTTTTTATTACTTCCCTTCTACGTGACTTTACCGAAAGAACCAAGAAGATAGACTAAACTAGATGATTTTTTTTCTTTCTAAAAGAGTAATTGAGACTTTGAGTAAAGTTCTTACAAAAATTTCAGAGCCAAAGAGATGTCATATGTTGCTCGAGACTAACTGTGCCCGACACGAAGCGGTGGCACGTGTGGTGTTGTTGTTGTTCTGTGCGGTGGACCTTTCTCTGTTAGACACAAGATGTATTATACATGCAAGCAGTGTACCTTGGTGCGTACATGCCTTTAACAAGGGATTTTGTTTTCTGTATCCAAATGTATTGTGTTCTTTCACTACTTTTTAATGTTTGCGGTTGCCTTCTGATCCGAGCACACGCTGACCTCGTTGGCGTATTTATTTCACTTTTAACAAATTACAGCACAGCTCACTTTTACCATTGGCATGAAAGCATAAAACAAAGTAATTATAATGTTACGGAACCTTGCACAGATGGCAGTTGTAGATCGTGTTGGGGGGGGGAGTCCCACAATTACATCACAGCACAATTGTACTCTCTCGTCTCTCCCGGTGCATCTCTCTCTCTCTCGCACCCCGACTCTCTGCTGCCGGACGAAGGGCCCTCTCCCGTCGGCCGTGGATTTCGTTTGCGTGACCACCACGCTGGGCGTATCTGCTTGAGGACCACGCTGCCAGGGCGATGAGTGGCTCGCAACCTTCTCCACCCACTGGCAGACTATTCTGTTTTTTCCTGGATTTTTCTGTTTGTTGCGGTTGCACCCGAGTTGAGAGCCGCATTGCTCACAGGGTTATACCTAATAAATGCAACTGAAAACTGAAATCCACGGTGGCACCGTCCAGTCGGCCGCCGAGGGACTTGTTGGGTTCGTCGAGATCGCTCGTGGCGCTCGGTCTGACCTTGCAAGGAAGCTTCGATTCAAAGCTTTCGTGACTGCAGGGATTCATCTTCTTGGTTCTTTCGGTAAAGTCACGTAGAAGGGAAGTAATAAAATAATAAAAATAAAACATAATAAAATAATTTTATTAAATAATAAAAATAAAACATAATAAAATAATTGAATTATGTTTTATTTTTATTATTTTATTACTTCCCTTCTACGTGACTTTACCGAAAGAACCAAGAAGACTTGCAAGGAAGATTTCTGCAGCTGGGCCTTCGTCGCGTTTCTGATGATGGTGATGGGCGTTTATGGGGTGCGGGTGGGAGCACGACAGGCCCACTCCAACTCGGATCAGCGGGCTCGTAGTGTTGTGCGATAATTTCTGTGCCGCGTTCGAGGTGACCTCGCACACTGTGTGTTGAACTTCTTTAGCACAGTACGTAGGCCAAGCGTGCTCATCAGAGGTTGGTAATAACAAGGACGAATCTAAAGTTTCATTTTTTTTAGCGCAGCAAAAGTGCGATGTTTATTTTGCTCTTAAACCATGGAGGTATGACGTAATTAGCACTCTTCATTACGTGTGCTCTTTTTAGAAAAGTTAAGTGATATGTTAATCCTGTTCTCAGTGACATCACCAACATGTTATACATAAAAGAGGTATTTATCATGTGTTTCCCCATGTTCAGTATAAATCATGCAATTGGATATGATTCACAGTTGGATACATCATATACTGTACTGGCTCTGATCACTAATTCAACTGATGTGGAGCTCTGCTTGGGGGAGGGGGAGGTGTATGCTCGCTGCACTTTAACTTTACATTTCGTTGCGAAGCCCCAGGTACCAAATTGGCTTGCCCGGCATATCGAGAAATTTGTCCGGACTTGAGAGACGTGGGCGTGGTGATCGTGGGCGTGATCGCTACCGTGCGTGTGTGCAAAGACTGGTTTTACGTCTCTACTGTCTCTGTTCGGGGTGCCTCAGGTGGTGTAGTCATGTTGGGGTGGCTGGCCAAGGAACCAGATGTTGAATCTGTTGCCATTGCACAAAGCCAGCGATGTTGAGATTTCCCTGCTTCAAGTCAAAATGAAATCAAGTTCCCAAGGTGGAGTAAGTTTGGTGGTCTCAGCCTTGTCATCCACAAATGCCAATACGTCTTTGCATAAAATACAGAATGGTTCAGATGAGCGAATATGGACTTATTTGACCGATTAACACAAGTCCAAGCTTAAATAGTTATTGTCTTTGTGATCTCATAATAAAAACCACCAATGGATATTGGGCTACATTAATGAAAGACATGTCACTCACTGCTTAAACGAGCATGGCCACATTGCGTATTGCATCTGCTTGCAGCTCCTCTCCAGAGATACAAATTAGAAATGACTTGGCAGGGCGCAAGGCACCATGAGACGACCATTGGTGCGCTGCCCACAGAGTGGCATATTTAGCAAAAAAGTGAAAAAAAACACGAAACAGTCGAATGGGTGGGGTCGGGTGGGGTGGTGGAGTAGTGGGTGTGATGGATGAGGCTGTGCAGGTGAGTCACGGCCACAGTTGAGTCGTAATTTGTATTATCCCTTCCCGTTTTCTTTTGTGTTTGCTGTCATACGATGCCGATAACGAGAACGACTCATTAAATCTGTGCTCTGGGCTTGTATGTTGTACAAGCCCAGGTGGTTTGTGAATCTTCAGAGGTGACGATTCCATCGACCCTCCCGGAGCAAGAGAGCGAGCGCCGCTTTTGCGCACAGCGAATTGTGGGTGTCTCCATAGGAATGTGGAGTTTCCTACTCCAACTCAGAATTGATGAGATGAATGCCTCCCCCAGTGTGTGTTTGAGCAGGGGGGAAGCACTTTGACCCGAGATATTTTACAGTAGAAGCTATAAAACGAAACAGGTGGTCCACCTTGACTAAGTAGTAATGCTTTGCTTAGGTTGCAGTGGATTTCTGCCAAGATTTAATTTGGAAATTTAAAACGGCGCTTTGTTTCGGTTCACAGTGGTAGTAGTGTCCACGTTCATTTCAGTTTTGTGGCTCGTCTTTGGAGGCGATGCTGCCGCGATATGGTGGATTGGCACATTCGATTTACAATCGCCGTTCGATTCCGTCTCCTAGCATGGCAGTTGAAACAATAGACACGTCTCTTTAACCCGGGTGCTTTCCACGCAGCGGTATAAATGAACACCGCAGTTAGTCGGGGGGGGGGGGGGGGAGCGTGTGGCGACGTGAACGTGAGTACTTCCACGGTTTTTGTTAAGATGTCTGGCCAGCATGGAAGAGTAGGCCAAAAACACCCTCTGGACGAGCTCTCTGGAGCTTCTGCAAGTGGAGCTCCTTCTGCCGTGAGCAAGCAATTACTGCGGCTGCACATTTACCACTATTTTGAGCCTTTTGTGCTGCAGTAAGAATCCATTTAGCTACATGATGAATACGTACATTTCTTGATTTTCCCCAAAGTTTATTTCAGTATTTAAATGTCTGTTACTGGGAGGGACACACAGGCGGGCCTTCACGCTGTACGAGCACAGCAGGCGGGATTTTGGAGGTGAATAAAAGCCGTGGATTGCCTGCAGGATTGTGCGTTAAGGCTGTGGCTTGGATGTGCGCACCAATTAATGCACACCACCACCCCCTTGTACTCCCCCTTGCTTGCAGCTCGGCTACAAAATAGCACTTCCTTCCCTTCGTGTTGCTTTAAACCACGTTTCAATCATTTAAAGCGGTCATTTGCACGAAAGTTACTCGACTATTATGTGCGCACATTACACAGCTGATCTCGTGCGCTTGTTTTAACGCCTTACAACTTAGGTTGAGAGTGTTAACGCGTGAGTTCTGCCCGTTTGTCTTCAGCGCGGGGTCATGATACATCTCGTACAGAAGATTCAGTATACACACAGCTTTAGTATAAAGTTGCGTGACGTTAAGGGACTTACCTGATCGCAAACTGGCCAGATTAATGAAAGGGATGCCCAAAGCTGCACCATTAAACTATCACTTAAAGGATCATCCTTGTCGACCCAGACAATTATCACACGTCATGCACTTACCTCTCCTCCCGATGACATCATCTCGCGACGTCAGATTTCATGCCCGTGTGATATTCTCGTTGTTCACCGTGGAATGAATCGTCATAACCGCTAATGAAATACTTAAGAGTTCAAATACGTTTGGGAAAGTATTACAGTCCATGAATATGCCTGTTTTTTTATTCCTTTTTGTTTACTGGCCTTTCTAGCTAAATAAACATCCGAGTACATATTTTGCACGTTCTAACAATGAACGGCAAGTCACTTGCTGCGGGTTTTGACATTGAAACACAATCGACCAACTCTTGTGTTAATCTTACAGAATCTCTAACGAGCTCTTCCCAGCAGATGGTGCACCGTGGTTGTCCGTTGTGTCATTTTGAGTGATGATTTATTGGTGAGTTTTTCCACCTTGCACACAGCAGCAAACCTGCAGCGAAGCCTAGGTAGAGTCGGGTAAACAATTATACTGGTAGGAACCTCCTGGTTACACCAGCCCACAGGGGATTATTGTGTCCGTCCGTCGTGCATCCAAAAATGGGAGGGGCTGGGTGGAGAGGGGAGGGTGGGGAGGGGCTGGGTGGGGAGGGTGGGGCTGGGTGGGGGGTGGGAGGGGTGGGGCTGGGTGGGGAGGGGCTGGTCGCCCCGTAGTGCCCTTATAAAACTCAACGTTTAACCTACTCACGCCGGCTTGTGCCCTCCCTCACAGTCCGCCATATTTGCGGAATAAACCACGCCGCCGTTGACCCTGGCTATTGACCGAGAAACCCAATGTTCCTACCAGCTCCCTCCGCAGGAATGTGTTTATTTTACTTGTAAAGTCCGAAATACACTTTTGCATTGTGCTACTTGTCAAACCTAATTCATCACTAACACATTACTTTTCAAGAGTAACTCTGCTAGCACTGCTCATATCGTGGCATTAAGGCGAGTGTACAAGTGCGATGTACAGAACATCACACTTGTACACTCGCCATTATGACATCGCATACCCATGTGGGTGAATACCTAACAACTTGCACGCGCACTCGGTCTCTACCGGACGTGTTCAGTTCGTCGCATGCATGTTTCTCCCCCCCCCCCCCCGTAATTTAAATTTGATGTTTAAACCCGTTGCCTTTTCATCACTGCGGAGTTCCTGACGTCGGGGTCATAAACAAAACCCGCAGCTGCCCCGCTGAAAGAGCGAAAAGCTAAAGCGCGTGTGGCCGCGCGATTTGCCGAGGGCACGGGCCCAGCAGCCATCCCAGCGGGTGCCATTTGCGAGTTCCCTTTTCATGCCCAGGTACAAGGGACGTCTGTCTTTCAAGTCCTGTGTGCAAAGACCACACGCTGTGCTGTGCGGCGGCGTTGCATTTTAAAGGCCGTTGGAGCTCCTTGCTCCGCTCGCCGCGTTATTGCCTCGTCAGCTACCGCGACTTGATCCAAGCATGTGTGTGCGCCTCAAGCTAACGATGTGCCTAAATTGGGCAGGTTTTGACTTCTGGTTTATTTTCTACTCCTTTGTGTTGCAGGAAAAAAGGGAATATGATTTAAATGTTGCGTGTGTTTGAATTATGTTTGATATGCCGTGCTGTAATGTTGTGCTTCTGGTCGGGCCATATTTGACCCTAAATGTTTTATTGGTTAATTGGTTTGTCTGACTTCATAAGCATAATTTTGGCTGTTAAGTGCTTTGAGATTGGGTACTAAATATAACCGTATAAATCACAGAGGACATTCAATTCCATCGGTCTGTAACACAATATACTATTCATATATCAAATTGGACTCATGCATGTAAAAGCTTGATAGCTTTTACCAAAGGCAGGCTGTAATTTGATTATTATATATTAATAATAAAGGTACTGTAAATATTTGCCCTCATTGAATTTCCCTGGAACATGCCTCCATTTAATTTACGATCCATATCCTGAGTTGACCAAACATCCTTGCCGAGACATCTTGCCTGGCTTGAATGAATTCGTAGGCTGTGGTGTCTGTGAAATAGAGGCGGATAGGGTGTGGGGTGCACACTATTCGGCCTGTCCTACCCTTTACTACTCACCATAATATATGTGCAGCAATTACCTAAAATAGCTGAAATATCAATGCCATATGAATTAACACGAACATTTACAACCCATTTGTTAACCCACTGCTGTATGAAGACCTCCCCAATGCCATGTGATTTGTGGGGGCTGTTTGACAACTATTCTTCACACTAGTTCGGTGCAGCTTGGGGATTTCTCTGCAGTGCCCTCACCTGCCCACAATGCCTACCACACCTGTGCATAGTCCATGGTGGTCACCCGTCCAAACGCTATCCAGGCTCAGCCCTGATAAACATCCAAGGTCCGATGGGATTGAGCGACATGGTGCGTGATTCGCAACATTTGTATCTTGCCAAATGACATTGAATCTCGTGCCGCCCGTTGCTGCGTAGATCCGGAGCACGTGACCCCGTGCGCCCCAACCACGACCATAACCACGACCACAGCCACGACCATAATCACAACCAACAACAACCGCCATTCGCCACTAAGTGGCGGTGACGTCACCACGACGCTTGTGCCAGGCCATGTGCACCTTGAGGCCACGTGAAGTGTCGAACGCCCGCTGGCAGGAGGTCACGGGGCAGACCCAGGTGCCACGGGTCGACTGACCGAGATGACCGAGATGACTGGCTGATGCACCACCTGTGCCCCCTACTGTGCCAACTTGCTGTGCTTTAGCCACCCGGCGCTCCGCTCGTTGTTGTGAGCGTCGCTCCTCCGCCCTCCGTTGTTGTTGGAGGGCGACTGCCTCCAACTGCCCAGTAGCGTCCTTCACGAGCCTCCTCCACTGAGGCCGATCTTGACACCGCTGGTACCAGTCATCGGCAAGTCCACTCAGCTCCACGTCCTCCTGTACCACATCACTCCATCTCTTCTCTAGCCCGTGCCGCGCCCGTTTAGCCCCCTCGATCCGGCCGAACAAAAGCTGTTTAGGCATGCGGTGGCTGGGCATGCGGGCTACATGACCCAGCCAACGCAGCCTTGCCTGCCGGAGGAGCTCACTGATGGGACTTTGCCCAGATCTTTCAAGGACTTGTGAGCTCCTCACACAATCCAGCCTGGTCAAACCCAGGATGGATCGTAGGCAGGCCAGCCTAAATGTTTCCAACCGGCGAAGATGCTCCACTAGGGGGGTCCACGTTTCGCAAGCGTAGAGAAGGGAGGGAATGACCGTGGCCGAGAAGACCTGAAGCTTCGTGCGGAGCGACAGACCAGGTAGCTTCCACACAGCGTTACGCAACCGATGAAAAGATATTGCCGCTCGACTGATTCGGAGTGAGACCTCTGCTGATAAACTGGAGCTGGTCATGAGCACACTGCCCAGGTATGGGAAACTCTCTACTCTCTCCACAACTGCCCCATCACCGATTGGGAGTTGTGGGGGCGGAGTGCCCGATGGTACAAAATACCCAGGCAGGTGCTTAGTTTTGGTGGGGCTGATGGTAAGGCCCCACCTCTTAGTGGCACACTCCAGCCTCAGCAGCAGCGTCTCCAACTCCTCTTCTGAATGAGCAGCTATTACCAAATCATCGGCATACATAACGTGGTTGACCAATAGGGAGCCATCCCTTGATCGCACCCGGGCGTCGATCAGCCTCCCATTATATCTGTACCAAATGGTAATTCCCCCGGTACAGCTATTGAAGGCTTCACGAACTACGCAGTCGAAATAGATGTTAAATAATGTGGGAGCCAGAGGACATCCCTGTCGCACCCCAAGGTGTACAGGGAAAGGCTCCGACTCCCGGCCACGTAGTTTTACCCGGGCCCGCTCACCATCATGAAGGTCCTTAATGATCGTGAGCAGAGGGTCAGGGACTCCGAAAGCACGAAGAACAACCCAGAGCCCAGTCCTACTGATGGTATCATAGGCCTTGACCAGGTCAATAAAGCAGAGATGTAGGTCTTTTTGGAATTCCCTACACCTCTGCTGTAGCAGACGGACAGAAAATATGGCATCTGTGCAGGACCGCCCTTTCCTGAAACCACATTGGGGCTCCGCAAGCCTCTCCTCAGCATGCCTAGCAAGGCGATGTTGAATAATCCTTGCCAGGACCTTACCCGGCACACTGAGGAGTGAGATGCCCCTGTAGTTGTTACAGTCTGTGCGGTCCCCCTTCTTAAAGAGGGGGACCACCAGGGCATCCTTCCAGTCCTGCGGAACCCGTCCAGTGGTCCAGACTGTTGTTATGATGTCATATAGGGCAGTCTGTGCACAAACGCCACCCTCCCTCAGCATTTCGCCTGGGAGATCATCTCTGCCCGGTGCCTTCCCTGGTCTCAGACTCCGGATCGCCCTCAGTACTTCCTCAACAGCCGGTACCTCAGCCAGCCACTCACAGGGGGTGACCTCTTCCAATATTTGAGGCACCGCAGCCTCAGCAGGGTTATCCCCACTTTGTGCCATGATGTTTTCCTGGCTGAGAGATTTTCCCTCCCCCAGGACCTCACAGAAATGCTCAGCAAATCTGCAAACCTGTTCCTGGGGGTCGGAGATTGGATCACCGTTTTTTCCTCTAATGATGGTAATAGGTGTGGCGCTGCAGGTTACTTTTTTGATGGCCATAATCACAGCCACGACCATAATCACAGCCACGGCAGTCGCCACCACTCTCACCAAATCTAATCGCAGTGTCCGAACGGCTCAACAGACACTGAGATGGAGGCCGAGCGCAAGGCGAAGGTGACCCAGTGGCAGCAGCAGTCGTACATGGACTCGGGTATTCAATCGGGCGCGGGGACGCGCGTGCACTCCATGCGGCACATGGACGACGACGACGGGGAAGACTGGGATCCTGCGTTCGGGCAGCCGCAGCCGCAGGGCTTCAGCAGCCGTCATGGTGAGAGGAGGCGGTGGCGGAACGGTCGCTCATTCATTTCGCACCTCGGATCAACGCGGTTTCGCCGCGTGCGTTGCGAAAAAAAGTTCAATAAGCACGTGTACACATTGACACAAATGCGCCATTCTCCAAAGCGGCGATCGGGATTCGAACTCGCGATCTTCCGGTGCCGGGCGCGCGTCCCACGCTTGAACCGCGCGGCTTCTCTGCTTCGGCAGAGGTGGAGACGTACTCGATGACGCGCCAAGTGCGCGGCGGCGGCGGCATCGGCGGCGTCTTCCCGGACGAGGAGGGCCTGCAGATTGCGTGCGGCCACCTGGACGCGGCGAGCAGCCCCTCGAGCGGCCACCGGCTGGGCGAGCCGGGCCACGCCATGCGCAGCGCGGTGGACAACCTGCTGAGCTACCAGGACGACCCGGACCTGGGCACGCGCGCCATCCCCGAGCTCACCAAGCTGCTGAACGACGAGGACCAGGCACGCGCGCCCACACACAGCTCCGTTGTGTTACGGTGTAGCCCGGGTGTGCCGTTGCCGTTGTGTATTGTCAGACTGTGTTGTTGTGTTGGTGTCAGGTTGTGTTGTTGTGTGTCAGGCTGGGATGTGTGTGTGAGGCTGTTATAGATATTTGGTGGTTACATGTTTATCTGGCTTTGTTATGTAGGTATACTTTAAATTCAACTGTGTTCTGTGTATCCCGCAGCGTTGTGTAAGTCTGTCTCTGTTACTGGTATCCGGCTGTTTGTTTCTGCTCATTACATTGCCGTTCTTCTTTACCTTTGTGTTGCTTGTGCGCTTCACTGCAGCACTCTTTGTACCGCGTACTTCCATTGCACTTGCGCCCAGGCCTCCCTTGCAAGTGATGCCACACTTTGTCTCAGTGGGCTTGTGAATTGGTTTGACTTAATCACAACCAATATTATTTGAAGCAGCATTTTCTTAAGCGTGCAAACTCTGGACCTGTTTCCGCCTTCAGGGTCTCACCGGCAGAGTCAGGCTTGTTGAACAAATTCCGCTGGTTTGCGAATGCTATTGACAAGAGCACCGCATCAAAACTACGGGGCCCTCTTGTTTTACCCACAATGCTGCACGGCAACTCATAACGAGCTTGTATATAATAATGTAGCACTGTTGACTGTGTGAGTTCCGCACCGACATTTGTTCACTCTATGGGCATGTTGCCAATGACATGAATGAGCTATAAGCCATCAACGTAAAAAAAAACGTCAAACAAAACCGCGAATTTAAGGAAACGTAAATAATAAAATCTATTTCGTGTGACCAATCGATGAACTGCGCACGCTCGCCGCCACCGCCACCGTCTCCGCCCGGCGTGCCTGCAGGAGGTGGTGCGGCAGGCCGCCCTCATCGCCCACCAGCTGTCGCAGAAGGCCGGCGGGCAGCGCGCCATGGTGGGCTCGTCGGCGCTGGTGGCGGCGCTCGTGCGCACCATGCACAACACGAGCGACATCGACACGGCCACGCACACGGCCGGCACGCTGCACAACCTGGCGCACGACACGCCCGGCCGCCTCGCCATCTTCAAGTCGGGCGGCATCCCCGCCCTCGTCAAGATGCTCAGGTGAAGGGGGGGGAGGGGCTCTCTGTTTTGCAGGAGGGAAGTTTCATCGGCAGCAGCCATGATCTATCCACTACTGAATGAAGGCCTCTCAAACTCATCGCCACCTCTAATAGCCCCGCGATGCAACAATCCGTCTCTTTCTGCCCGTGAACCGATTACTTTGCTCCACTTGTGCATTGATAATATTTTTGGGTTTGTCCGGCCTGCTATTCCATTGGTAGTCTCGCCCAGCGGCCACCATCCCTTCTAGCGACGCGTCTTGCCCAAGCCCACTTGCTGTGTGCCCAAATAAGAAAGTTTTAAAATCACTGAACATTACCTGCCGTGACATGGAATCAAAAACATGGATATTGACAAAGAAAATTATAAGAGGAATGGCTTGTCCTAATCATGATTGTAATGCCATATATTTATCTAAGAAAGCCTCAAAGGTGTTCAAAGACACTTTATTGGAAGATTCCTGCATTGGAATATTTGGCCATTCCCATCTTCATGGGAGACTTGCGTGCAGGAATAACATTGAAGGGTCCAATGCAAACACGTGTTCAAGAAGTAATTTGCTGTGCTGCTATTTTCCGGTGACCTCATAGCCCAGCTATTTTTGAAGTTTCACAAGTCTATGCGATCCAGCAACACTCTCCTCCAAAATGTTGAAGTGCTGTGGGCTAGGCTTGTAGAATTTGGTTGGTGTTGGTCAACCACTGCATTCGAGCCTCATCCAACTTAAAATCACGTGGATCGTAGTGGCAGTCGTGGATCTCACGTACAATAGGAATTAGAGGATGAGGGAATCTCGGATAACGGTGCTCGTCGCTGTTATCTGAAACCGATCGCGGCTCGGCTGTGCGTGCAGCTCTCCCGTGGAGTCGGTGGTCTTCTACTCGATCACCACCCTGCACCACCTGCTGCTCAACCAAGAGGGCAGCAAGATGGCCGTCCGTCTGGCTGGCGGCCTCCAGAAGATGGTGGCCCTTCTCAACCGCAACAACGAGAAGTTCCTGGCCATCACCACCGACTGCTTGCAGATCCTTGCCTTCGGAAACCAGGAGAGCAAGGTGGCCAGCCCGCCCACTCGCGGCGCACTCGCGGCGGCTGCAGCTGTATATCTTCTATATCGTTTGATTCAGAGTAGCGAGTCAATGTGGCCACATTACCAAAGGGCTGGGTACTGGTAAAACCATTTGATTACTTTTCTAATGTTTTTATTGCAACACCGCAACGTGAGCGCGGTACAGTACGCCGATCGCAAACGGAGGGGGACGGAGAGTCCGCGAACGGCAAGCCGACTTGGGCGCGGCAGCACCATTGGACTCGCTGCCCCACCCAAGTGGGGGCCACGTGCAGGGCCATGATTCATATGGGGAGGGGGAAGGTAACTAAGATACTGGGGGAAGACGAGTGGCCCTGGGGCCACATGAATACTCTTTTAAATGTGTAATCAGATTTCTAGGCATGCAAGGATTTCCCCCCCCCTCTCATAATTCATTGAATTGTGGTGATTTGGGATCACGATTAGATTTAATAATCGGTTGTTGTTCTTTAACGCTGTGGTGATTGTATCGCCACGTGTGGATGCAGGATCACTGAAACCAATGAACGTGCACCACATATGTATTAATTATAATCATTGCACGCACGATTCGAGGCACGTACCCTAAAGGCTAAGATTCGTTTTTGTCCATTGAATATGTTCGTCGATTTGAAACGACGAACATATTCAATGGACAAAAACGACAGATTACCATGCATCACGTGCATGTCGATTGTTCTTTGAGATAATTGTCTTTTTTAACGCGTGCACAATAATTTCAGGAGCGGCGAATGTGCCAGCAGGCTTGGGTTAGTGAGAGGACAACAGCAGCCAGTGCATGCGGACCCGGCTACAGAGCCTACAGTCATAGCCCCGGTGCCCTCACTTCGGACATTGAATTCGTGCTTTTCTGTGAGAATTTTTAAAGTAAGCGGGTGACGTTACGTTAAAACTACTTCGCGCAAGGTTACATTTCTACGCTTCAAACCTCAAGGAAAGCTCCTTTCTTTAGAACTGCTTTTTGCGTTTCGTTTGTTGTCCCCCGCACCTCCGATTAGCACGGTTGGCGACATACGGTGTGAAAGAAGTTCAACAGAAATACATACAAGGAAATCTGTTACCAGTGACTCATTACTTTTCAAAAGTCACCCTCCGAACACTGACTGTGTCTCCGTGTCACAGCACTGGGCAGGACTGTTGAGACCTTTGGTTTGGGGTTCCCGCGTGTGATAAGAGCACGTTTGTGTAGACATGCATTGTGTTGTGCGCGGCTGGGTTAGAGTGCTCAACCCTGCGATCAGAAGGTCACGACTTCAAATCCCTCTTCGCCATAAATGCAGCCCATCAGCATCCCTCTCGTGATGCTGAAATTAATAATAATATGTCTGCACAATGACCCTGCTTTTAAAGTGTTTAGCCTATTCTTGATTACAGTATTGTGTTTTACTGCTTTTAACAGTCATGGTTCTTTCATGAAATTATCAGTGGCTAAGCAGAAACAATTATGCTAAACATATTTCAAAAGCCACGTTTTATCACCATACTCAATCAAGTATTTGGAAATGCTCACGTCACTCAGATCATAATCTACTGAAGGAATCCGATGCGCTATAAAGTTATTTTTCACAGTCATCGTTGGCCCTTATCCAGTGGCAAATATCCCACATTACTCTGAATGTAGCCAGTCTGTCCACAAAACAGCCAATGTGGTTTCATAAAGGTGAAGAAGACAATTATTAAATCATTGTTATGAAAGCAACAATGGAAACCTCTTTGGCATCAAGGCATGCAGCACAATTTAATGATTTTATACATGAGAACCTTGAAGAAAACTTAGATAAGGTTTGCGACGATTCCACAAAGAAACATTTGACTCTTTATCGTGGGGTGTTTTGGATGGACGTGATGATTCACGAGTGTGTCTAAAGGCCTACAGCACGATCGGAATGCACTGTAACAGCTAGACAAATAGTGTAAAACCGCAGTTTTTTTCACTATCTAGACCGTAGTGTTTAGGTCTGGTCAAAGTTAAAATGTGTGAATCTTCAACGAGCATAGGGGGTGGTGCTCATATCTATTGGAAGCCCTGAGGCATTGGTGGAAATTCCACATTCTCATGGCGGGAACCAGTCTCTCCATAAGGACAACCGCTGTAAAAATGCTACGAAAAGGTGATTTTATTTACACTAAAGTGATGATGGCTGGGCTTCTTTGACCGACAACCAAGATTTCAACTACCAACCTTTCAATGGAGTCAACTCCTCTAACCATAGCACCACCCATCCAGAAAATCCAAGATAAGTCAAAAAATATTCAAATGAGCATGGGATCCGTGCTCATCTTTTGGCATCCATGAGCCAGCATTGGAATTTGCACCTTGGCAGGCAGGGGCCATTCTCTCCGTAAGACAACCGCCGTTGATCGCCCCCAAAGTGGTTCCTCGTTTTAACGACCGCCGGCGTAGATGATGAGTCCAATTGGCACGGTTGGCTAGGTGCGGCGCGAGAGGAGTTCAACATACGATTGTGCGACCGTGTGCGTTGGCGTGCAGCTGGTCATCCTGTCGAGCGGTGGCCCGGCAGCGCTGGTGCAGATCCTGCGGACCCACACCTACGAGAAGCTGCTGTGGTCCACCAGCCGCGTGCTCAAGGTCCTGTCCGTTTGCCCCCAAAACAAGCCAGCCATCGTGGAGGCCGGTGGGTGCACGCACGGCTCACCTATGTTGTATGCGTGTACGTATGTTGTATGTTTGTACGTATGTTGTATGCGTGTGCGTATGTTGGACTTCTTTCCCAACGTACGTAGCCAACCGTTGGGTTGAGGGGGAGCACGAGTTGGTGGGTTCACGTGCACCGCGCTCTTTGTTGCGTGTGTTTGTGTTTGGTTTGTTGTCTTTGTCCGCACCTCCAATTAGCACGGTTGGCTAGGTACGGCGCGAAAGAAGTTCTGCACATACACGAAGTTGAACAGCTGTTGGGAGTTACGTCAAAGTTACAGGGCACGCGGAGCCGCTTGGAAGCTAGAAACTGTGGTGCCAGCCGCCGTTCATCAACCGATTGCTCCCCGACGTGTTTTTGGGTTGTACTCCGCATTCTTCGGTACCATATCCGAAACGTCGGACACCGTGCTGAACAACACGCGGTACAACCCGAATACACAATAGAGAGCCGTTAAAACACAGCCGTAAACACCTTGCCACCTTGCAGAAGCGTCAACGAATAAGTTAATGAACAAATGAGGTTAGGTTTTTTTATCACGCAAACACATACAATAGTGTCTATCGAAATCCATCAATGGGATTCATCCAGATGTACTTATTTGAGCAACGTGAACCCTGAACCCATGTTGTCTTCTCTGAGACTATAAGAAGGACAACACATCCAGCCTGTGATTAAACAAATGGTGTGAGAAAACATTAGTCCTAGAATCTAGGTATGTTTGCTGAAATTATTTCGTACCGTATCTAGCCAACCGCGCTAATCGGAGGGGGAAGGACCCAAGGGTTGATAAGTCTAAAATGTTATTTTTGTTCAAGTGAAACGGACCGTTGTCTGATTATTTATTCCGTATTTGTTTTATTTATGTCGTTGCTGTTGACCTGCCAAGACGGCTTACAATAACTTGACTCGTAAAGGCGGATAAGTTTGTGTCATGCATTTGGGATTTTAACATTTGAAGTGTCTCCGTGCTCACGTAAGCATGGAGAAGTGCTGGTGTATACTTTGGGTCCTCTGAGCAAGTTGTCTAAATTCCCGGTTCCTATGGCAAGGGCCAGTCTGCCCATGGGATGATCAAATGTAACTATGAAAAATACAGCAACAATGAATAATGATGCAAAGGCCAGTTTTTAGAGTAAAACCACATCGATCCCATCCTCTCCTCCACTAAAAATTATTTTAGATCATCCAAGTGTCAGTATTCTTATTTCAATGCTGCCGCGTTTAGATATGCTAATCCCTGTATTTTATCTGATATTGTGCTCACAAAATCTTAAACCACGAGCGTTTGTGCAAACAGAGACAAAGGTCTGCCTTTCAGCCAGGAGAAAAAAACTCCTGCCTGTGTGTTTACATTAACTTGGGAGATATTGCCTTATAAGCCCAAACATCCAGATGTGATCCACGGTTATGTATAATGTCGGTAGACATTTGTATGTGCATCAAGCTTGGGCCTCCCCTAGGTTGACTGGGACTAAAATGAATACCTGGCGTGGCGCTTTACGATCATTTCGGAATGTATTTCTACTCTTCCTTTCTTTGCGCGGCACTGATTTTGAATGATTCCGTCTCTCGTTACACCATTTGCATGTCAACTCTCGTGTACCATCTTTATTCTGGCTCTCTCTGTTGCTCGTTCCTTTTCGCTGTAGTCTTACGGCACCGCTAGGCGAAGCTGTCCAAGTGATGGTGCTTCCAAACACCAGACACTGGTCAATAATAAGCACAATTACAGCAACATTACCAGCTCAAATTACGATTTGTAGAGGCTTGTGATTATGCCCACTGGCAGCTGGCGATAAGTAGTCGGCCTCCAGATTCTACGTACGGTGGCTGGAGCGATGCTTACAACAGCGAGCAGAGCGTCGCGCAACGGTAACGCGGCGACTGCCTGTCACTGTTAGTGCAGCCAGCTCAGCTTATTCACATTCGTGACCACATCACTTCTCTCTGTCCCGTTGGCCTCCCTATCAGAGAGGCTTCGCCACTTCCCATGGTGTCACTGGGCACCCGGCCTGGCGCAGGCACCGCGGCTACATCGCCGCAGCTCTGTGCCGAATGGTGGATGCGTAGTCGAATTTGCGTGTGCGTGTGTGGGGTTCCATCGGGCGTTGCTGAGGGTGTATTTATGTCCGTGCAGGAGGCATGCAGGCCCTGGCTTTGCACATGAACAACCCCAGCCCACGTCTCGTGCAAAACTGCTTTTGGACCCTGAGGAACCTGTCCGACGCGGCCACAAAACAGGTGAGCAAGTTGTCTCGTCCGTACGAGGATTAGACTCTCATGTCGGCAACTCCTCAACCGTGGGGACGGGTGGTTAGTATAGCTACTCTTTAGCCACCCAGTCACCTCTTTACGCAGCTGCTTTGCATTGTGGTCTTAAATCTAGAGTGTTGTAGTCTTAGTTCTGTGATGACGTACTTCATGAGACTCGAATCGTAAGAAAAACTGAAGACGTACACGTGCGTCATCGGAAAGGGTTAAAGGCCACACTGGGAATCTGTGTTTCTGCTGTCACCTGTGCAGGAGGACATGCAGGAGCTGCTGCACATGCTGGTGGAAGCGCTGAGCTCTCGGGATTTGAGTCTGGTGACGTGCGCCGCTGGGACGCTCTCCAACCTCACCTGCAACAACTCCAATAACAAACTCGCAGTCTATCAGGTACGGCCGGACACACGCGTGCGCGTGCGTCCGTGCGTGTGCACGTGGGTGTCTGCGTGTAACATGTGTCTCACGCGCGTGTGTTTACATGCGTGTGCCTCGCAAGTAGTGGGGAGCTGCAGTGCAGCGATTAGCGCGCTGCGCTACGAACGTGGCGGCCCGAGTTCGATTCCCGCTCACGGTGAAAACCAGTGACGATTATCTGAATCGGTCCTGGGCCTTTCCTAGGTCAACTCAGCCTGAAATAAGTACCTGGTGCGATGTAGAAACATCGACACGCGGGAGACAAAGGCAGCTGGGCGTGGTGCTGACCACCCATCTTCTCGTGTGCCGTGCCAGCCTTCATAGGTGCTCACTAACAGCACTTGCCCCAACAGTCTCTTCAGGCTATATGGGGGATCTTGGTCTTTGTGCGTCCAAGTATGTGTGCATCTGTGTGCGTGCATGCATGTGCAGAGAGTAGCACTAGGGAGACAAAGGCAGCCATCTCGGTGTCGTGCTGGCCATACCAGCCTGACTCATTAGCCTCTTGTATTAAGTTAATTTTACATATTCTTGGTTCTTTCAGTAAAGTCATGTAGAAGGGAAATAATAAAATAATAAAAATAAAACATAATAAAATACAATTCTCACGACGTTTCGGCCACAACGCAAGCAGCCGTCCTAAGATGAAGAACACCGGTGATAATTGTGTTTTATTATGGTTTATTTTTATTATTTTATTATTTCCCTTCTACGTGACTTTACCGAAAGAACCAAGAAGATGAATCCCTGCAGTCACGAAAGCTTTAAATCGAGAAAAATCATTTTACATAGTTAACTCCTCGTATATAAAACTGAACAACACCTTCAAACATGATAACCACTGCGTTATGATGAAAAGGGATGACCGTCGATGGTCGAGACAAATGACGGAGTAGCAGCCAAAGGAGAGAGTAACTGCGGAACCCCTTTTTCAGATGGGCGGCATCGAAGCTCTGCTGAACACCGTGGAGCACATGGGCGGGCACGAGGACATCCTGGAGCCGGCCGTGTGCGCCCTGCGTCACCTGACCAGCCGCCACCAGGACGCCGACATGGCCCAGACTGCCGTGCGCGACAGCATGGGGCTGCCCCTCGTCGTGAAGCTGCTGCAGCCGCCCTCCAACTGGCCGCTGATCAAGGTGCGGAAGAAGAGATCGGAGCGAGCGTTGGTTTGATTCAGCCGCCGGTGGCTGTAAGCCGACGAGGTTTGCCAACGCTCCGATGTGCGTGTTTTTCGGGTTGTGCCGCGCATTGTCTGGGACGACGTCCGACGAATAGCGTCCCGTGTTGGGCGCTTCTTCAGGGCCAGAATTGAAATGAAATGTAGCTACTCAAGAAGCTCCTGGCGTGTGGAGAGAAATGTCGAAGGCACGCGCCCCCCCCGGTTCAACCCCGAGCATGCATGGCGGGGCGATGGAGCAGCGCAGCCATGAAAAACCTCCACAGGGGTTTTTGTCAGCGATTTACAGCTGCGAAAAGAGGTGACGGAATGGCTCAGGAGTAGCTATATAACGATTCAGCCCCGACTGATTCGACCATTCGAGTTTACGAATTGATGTCTTCTTTTTTATATCTTGTTTTATACGGTCTCATTTTTTTGTTGTTGTTATGTTATGTCCTGTCCATTCGACAGAATGTAACATTAATATATCAGTTGCATTTAATTGACATACCATGTAAATAATTAATTATCTCCCAGCATCATTGAATGCATGTGTTTTAAGAATTGACTTCAACCAATTAATTAATCCATCATTAAATTACTTCTCAACGGGCTAATTTGCTGTGTTTGAGCACCACTGACACTGCTGATATATTACATTCTGCCATGTGTTTTCGCTGCCCATGATTAAACAAAGATAAATACATGTATTGAGTTGATGGTTTCAGCCCAGTCACCAATAATTCGCCAGTAATAACTGTGATATTTAATTTCGTTTGTTACTTCATTCAGCTTATTTTTAGTATAATGACGAAAACATTTTAGTTTTATAGCCACGCAAACAACATTATTTTCAAGGCATACATAACATATGCTACCTGGTGTCGATAAGGGGCCTATTGGAGAGGCTTCAGAGGTAGTTCTGTGATATCAACTTCTGGGGGCCGTTCTCTAAGAATGTGATCTCATTGCATTCACTGTGAGAGTTGTGAATTTAAATTCACTTGTAACGTTGATTACCAAATAGAAAAATAATTAGGATGATAGACATTTGCAGTCGAACGCATACGCACGCTTGTGTATACGTATGTACAGTATGTCCGTATACATACGTACGCATGCGTGTGTGTGTGCACGAGTGTGTTTGCACGTGTCTGTGCGTTTACGTGTGTGTATGTGTGCCCGAGTGTGTTTGCACGTGTATGTGCGTTTATGTGTGTGTGTGTGTGTGCCCGAGTGTGTTTGCACGTGTCTGTGCGTTTACGTGTGTGTGTGTGTGTGCCCGAGTGTGTTTGCACGTGTCTGTGCGTTTATTTGTGTGCCCGAGTGTGTACGCACGTGTCTGTGCGTTGACGTGTGTGTGTGTGTGTGCCCGAGTGTGTTTGCACGTGTCTGTGCGTTTACGTGTGTGTGTGTGTGCCCGAGTGTGTTTGCACGTGTCTGTGCGTTGACGTGTGTGTGTGTGTGTGCCCCAGTGTGTTTGCACGTGTCTGTGCGTTTATTTGTGTGCCCGAGTGTGTACGCACGTGTCTGTGCGTTGACGTGTGTGTGTGCCCGATTGTGTTTGCACGTGTCTGTGCGTTTACGTGTGTGTGTGTGTGCCCGAGTGTGTTTGCACGTGTCTGTGCGTTTACGTGTGTGTGTGTGCCCGAGTGTGTTTGCACGTGTATGTGCGTTTATGTGTGTGTGTGTGTGTGCCCGAGTGTGTTTGCACGTGTCTGTGCATTAACGTGTGTGTGTGTGTACCCGAGTGTGTATGCACGTGTCTGTGCATTAACGTGTGTGTGTGTGTGCCCGAGTGTGTATGCACGTATCTGTGCATTAACGTGTGTGTGTGTGCCCGAGTGTGTATGCACGTATCTGTGCGTTGACGTGTGTGTGTGTGTGTGCCCCAGTGTGTATGCACGTGTCTGTGCGTTGACGTGTGTGTGTGTGCATTAACGTGTGTGTGTGTGTGCCCGAGTGTGTATGCACGTGTCTGTGCGTTGACGTGTGTGTGTGTGCGCCTGTGCGTTGGCTCGGCAGGCCGATGTGGGGCTGATCCGGAACCTGGCGCTGAGCTCGGCAAACCATGCTCCGATGCGCGACGAGGGCGTCGTCCATCGTCTCGCACAGCTGCTGATTCGAGCTCACCAGGACATGCGCACAGCCTCAGGGACTCTCCCCCAGACCGTGGTGAGCACCCATCGGTATCGTCGTCATCATCGCCGTCATCATCACCGTCATCGCCATCGTCTAAATTTCATTCTCGACAGAAGTAGACACAGCGGCATCGGGGACTCTTCCCCCAGGCCGTGGTGAGCACTCATCTTCATCATTGTTTATTCGGAGAGCGTTAAGGATGTAATGAGTCTATTGAGATTCATGGGAGACACGCGGAGGCTTTGAATTAAAATGTAACGTGAGCAAGAAACTGCAGGGCCGCACCTTTGCCTTTTTACCTTTTTCAGTGGCTTGTCTATGAATCGAACGCCCCGTGTATATTTTCACGTAAGAGCACGGGGAGGCCGATTCCTTGAAGCGTCCCGCGTTCGCGCGTGGCTTTTGAGCGGCGGTGGGCATTCACGGCCGCGTGCGCTCCTCTGTGCAGGACGGGATCCGGATGGATGAGATCGTGGAGGGCTGCACGGGCGCGCTGCAGATCCTCGCCCGAGACCCCACGAGCCGCTCGCTCATCACCAGCCTCAACGTCATCCCCATCTTCGTGCAGGTGCGGCCGCTCGCTTCGTTGGTCCACAGGGGGTGCGCCGCCGGCCCTCCGTGGCCACAAATTCCTTTTTCTTGGCGTTTTCGTAATGCCAGGCTGTGACGGGGAGGCGCTTTTGTTTCACGCACGAGTAGAGTTGGCCAACAAGGGCGTTATTTGCTGTGTGGTTTTATACAATTAAGTCAACACTGGGTCTCCAGTAGATACATCAGACCCGGCCATGCCAATATGGAATTTCCGCTTCAGGCTCAGGTCTGCCAATGGTAATGCCCACCACTCAACAACGCTAGTTCTAGCAGGGGAACGCTGTGACGTTCGACTCGTACATTTGCTTACAATTAACTCTGATGCAATAGACTCATGGGTAATGTATTTCTGGAATGCAAACTTAAAAATGTGCCCAGCATCCTCAGCTACAACTCCGCAAGTCTCATTCCAAAGCCCGTCAGCATCGAGACTTCTCGTCCACAACTCCCCCTTCGCTCACCGAACCCCAATCCCTCCCGAAAATCCCCCCCCTCCTCCACACTGCAGTTCATGGGAAACTTCAAAGCGTGAGAGTGTCAACAACAGACAGCCGCCTATTTAGAGTTGGACTTGTTAAGGCTGCCCTGTGTCACTGGGTCACTGCGCACCCTGCTTTTTAAGCAGTTTCTTGATTTGCGGAAGGCCACGAGGAGCTAATGGTGCATTGTGTTCGCGCTGTGCATGTGTGTGGGAGGTGGTATGTGGTTTAAACATGGTGAGAGTGTCGCCACTGTGCTCTAATGAGCATTGGGTAGTGCTCATCTCCATTGGCCGTCCTGAGTCAGTGGTGAACATCTATTGATTGGACAACCACTATTGATTTCCTTCAAAGGCGTACTTATTTTATTGACCGAGCAAATGTTCGGTTTTATCTCGCGACCTTCCAATCTGAACTCTCATGGCCTTGTGATTGTGCTGAATTCAGCATCGGGTGGTACGAGTCTCCAGTGTTGGTCTTGAGCCAGGAGTGGAAATTCCACATTCACATGGCAGGCACCAGTATTCACACAGTACAACCCCAATGTTATCCAATCAAGTTTCCGGCACCTCCGATTAGCAAGGTTGACTACGCACGCTGTGAAAGAAGTTCAACTTGCATACATTTTCAAGCGCTCTTTCAAAGGGGCAAAACCACAAATGTCATAGCTTTTCTTTGAATAAAAATTCATGTGTGCTTGTCGCCTACGCGCATTGTTCCGTGCAATTTTACTTCCTTATTCCATTGGCGCTTTGTAGATGATCTCTACCATCCTTCCAGATTTATATGGGAATTACATTAACGGACAGTCAGCGCTGAAACAATCAACACCCACACTCTGCCTGTGCATGTTGTGTGTGTCTCCCTTGTGTGTATGTATGTTGAACTTATTTCGCACCGTATATAGCCAACTGTGGCAATCGGAGGAGGTGCGATTAGCACGGTTGGTGGAGGGCCTTCTGCCAGGAGTGGCACGAGAAGGCAATTGTAGGACAGCACCTTTACCTTGTAGATATGCGTGCCGACTCTGTTGATGGGGTAGCACTCATCTCTGCCTTCGAGCCTTGTGCCACTGCCTTGTGCCACCGCCAACCATACTAGTCAGAATCAGAATATTTATTCATACTTGAGAATCCGATGAGCTATAAAGCTCTTTTTCACAGATGTCCAGTTGGGGCGCAGGTCAGAACGTTACAACAACAAACAACACAAAAACACGATAGGAGCGCAAGGTGTAGGAACCGTAAACAGATCACTTAAACAAAGTATGCAAATGAAACTAAACTCTATCTTACCAGGTAAAGCCCACTGAGTTATTAGCTTCGTTTTCAGAAGCGACCTGGCCACAAATGATAGCAGCTCAACGAAGTGGCTCATTGTCATCATTATCATCGTCATCATCGACACGTGGACATGTACAGCAGCAGCAGCAGCAGAAGCCAACGCGTGCCGCCCCCCGCTCCCCCTTGTCCCCGTGCGCAGCTCCTCTTCTCCCCGAACGAGAACGTGCAGCGCGTGGCGACGGGCGTGCTGTGCGAGATGGCGCAGGACAAGGACGCGGCCGATGCCATCGACGCCGAGGGGCCCAACCCCATCCTCACCGAGCTGCTGCACTCGCGCAACGAGGGAGTCGGTAGGAGACGCGTAACAAACTCACAACGTGCGGAAAGGTGCCCGAGTTGAGAATAGAACCCGCCGGAGCGCTTCTTGCCATGAGGCACGAGTGTTACCACTGACGGCTGGGTGGAGAACTTGATCCAGCAGTGCATAGATCGCGGCTGCTGTTGATGATTCTTCTTTCGTGTGGCAGGAGAGAAAATAAACCGTTTTGAAACGTGTTGTAGTTGAATGCGAAGTGTTTAGACCGACCCAAGGCGGCAGTAGACGCTATGTGTGTTGCAGTGACGCCGCCAGCATGTCGCATGGACGGTGCATTCGTTGCCGATTAATTTGATCGCTTGGACTTCGGAGTCGCAGTGAACGCGCATCTCCCACGTTGCGCTCGAGCGTCGTTTAGCGAGGTCCATAGTCGCCATGGGAGAGAGAAGGCCTGTTGCTTCCAGTCGGGTCCTCAACGAGGTTTACGTTTGCCACGCCACGTGACGATTGATGATAACGGCGATCTGTGTACCTCCTCTGGTAACGGATTTCCTCGAATGTATGCATCTATGTTGAACTTCTTTCGCACCGTACGTAGCCAACCGCGCTAATCGGAGGTGCGGGGGAAGGACAACACACTAAACACAAAAAGCTGTTCTAAAGAAGTGAGTTTTCCTTGAGGTTTTACGAGCAGCAATGCAAATCAATCTTGCGTGAAGTACTTTTAACTCTCGCCCCCCCCCCTCTCCCCGTCGTGTCCTCCCTGCCGTGTCCCCCGTAGCCACGTACGCGGCCGCCGTGCTGTTCCGCCTCTCTGAGGACAACCCGCAGGACTTCCAGAACCGCTTCTCGTCCAGCTCGCTCTTCCGGCCGGACAACCAGAGCTGGCAGCAGGAAGTGAGACCCCGCTCGGCCAAACAAAGCAAAGACAACGATTCCCCCCTGTACTCTTCGCAGAATGTAGGGGGCAAGTGCTGTTAGCGAGGAGCACCTATGACGCTGTGGTTAGAGAACTCAACTTGCAATCAAAATGTCAGCCCACGATATTTTGGGGCTCTATAAAATAGCTACCACTTTGTGTAATCGGACAAGAGGGATTGTTCTCGGTGATTTGCCCCATCAGAAAAATGAGGAACCACCACCATTGGCCCAGGGCCATCAACAGAGTTGAGCGTCCTGCATCGTGCACGATTGTGCTTGGATATCTAAATATTCAATGTTTTTAATGTTGAATAAATATTGCGGAATCTTGGATGTAGAGTCACATTCGACATATCCATCATTTGATGAGCCAAACATGAGAGCTCCATCATATCAGGAACAAAGTATCACTCAGCCACCCTCTATTAGTTCTGTGTATTATGATATTCATCACCACTATCGGCGGCCGTGATCAATCCGCTGGTGAATGATGAACGCCTTCCAAAGCCGTTGCCAATTCCTGTCTCAAGAGCTGATTTCTGTTTCTGCAGGGCGGTGAAATCGACTTGATGACTCCTGAGTATTATCAAGAAGGTATGTTGATTGCAACCTTTTAATTAGGGCAAAGCAACCACACATCTCTTAATTGTGCTCACATTTGAAGGATTGATTTCAGTGAGAGAGCTAAGCTACCTACACACACACGTTTGTATATTTGCACACCGATCGTCTATTTGTGCTTGTGAATTCAGATCCTTTACATTGAGAATCCTGTTAGTATAAGGTGCATTGTTCAAACTTGCATTCTAAATGCCTTTTACATTTTTATTGTTTAGGTTTAAACAGAATGAGATAAAAACATGTTTTATTTTGTGATTATTAACGTTTAAAACAATGAGCACCGATCAATCAGGAGTTAGTGATAACAACAATTTACGTTTACAAGGCACCCTTAAGCAATGGATCTCGGAGCGCCATTTCAGTCACAACCCACAGTTGAATCGGCGACGACGATGGGAGAAGACGGCCGAGCGTGCCGTCTTGTTTCCCGAACGAGAGAGCTTCGTGCAACGCTTGCTCCTCGCGCTGACGACTCCCTTCCAATCCCCACTGGCTTCGATGCGCTCAACCGAGATGTTAACAGAGCTCGTTTCCCGTTAACCCGTGGCTGCTCTGCCTCTCGCATGCCTTCGGTGTGGGGGCCTTGAAATGCGTGGAGAGGCCGTGGCTGTCCTAACCCCCTTGCCTCTTTGCCCTGCTCTGCTTTCTTCCCTTCATCGTCCTTCTGCTTCATTATCTGTTTCATTTACCCCCCATTAACAACGCCTGCGCTGCACGTCGCTCCCTTGCCTTCGTCCCCTGCCCCGTCTCCCACGGCTCCCCTCGTCCAACGTCTCACGAATCCCCTGTCCTGTCCTCTGCCATGTCCTCTCCTTGTCTCCCTTCTGCTTTGTCGTCCCTGAACCACGTCCTTCCTTCCTTGGCTCGTCCTCAACCGACGTTTTCCAACCCCTTCCACCGACGAGCTTGTCGTCTCCTTCCCCATCCCTCTCTCCCTACCGTGCGCCTCGCCTCGTTTCTCGCCTTTTTTTGCCCTTCCATCCATCCTTCCTCGACGTAAAAACCTCAAAACCCTTCAACCGCTCATCTTAACCCTCGCAGGTACCCTGCTCCCCGCACGCTACCCCAGCCACGCTCCAGCCCCTCCCCCCGGTGCCACCCCCTACCCCTCTTCCCACGCTGGCTCCGAGCACGGCTTGGCCTATCCCTCCGCCGGCGGGGGAAGGTTCTCCGACGGCGATCTGTTCTGGGCCATGTCCGAGCTGACGCGCGCGGGGCCCAACTGCCCCTCCGAGCCGCCCACCCCCGGCAGCGTGTTCGCCGCCGATCCGGCGTCCCGGGCCGTGCCCGATCGCCAGGGCTTGCCTCACGACGGCTACTAGCGGCCCCTCCACTCGCTCGCTGGTTCGCACGCGGCGCTCCCGTCGATCCAATCGAATGAAGCGATCGCTCCAATCTCGCGTGCGACGTTCCCGTCGATTCAATCAGCCCAAGCGATCGTTATGATTGTCGTTTTGCAAGGTGGCGGGGTGTCAGTGTTACCAGATCGGAGTTGGAAGCTGCGTTGATTTTAGTTTCCACGCACGGCGCGGTGGCACATTGCTGCGGAGGTGGGAGCTGGTCGTCTATGTAGGTTTGTGAATCTCCAAACCCTGTTGGGCTACGAGGTAGCCTCGAGACGGCAGTACAGCAAGTTGGTTTGTGAACCCATCTGTGCGGGCCTCGTCAGTGTTGCGCTTCGTGCAAATGGGGTTTTTCCAGGTGCTGTGGTTCCCTTCTGCATGCAAAGCGCTCGCTCGTTGCCGTGGGATTGGCCAAGCATCCCAGTGCAAGGTCCCGATGGAAAATGTATGGCATTCTATGAGGCTTTCTGGATAAATAAATGACGTTTTTAATTGGATTGTATTTGTTTTGGTTAGAATGCAAAGTTTGTAATTTGTAATACTTTAGGAAATAAATAGTTTAATTCTAGTTTATGTACAAAGTTTAGTCTAATTTGTTTCACTTTTAACAAAGAGCGATGCCTTCTTTGCAGGATTAACTCGTTCAGATGAATCGTAAATTGTAAATGCAGTGGGTTTATTTTTCCTGCGCGATTTCCACATTAACGCTACGAGAAATAGATTGGTTCCTTGTTGTCTATTAAAAGAAAAAAGCCTCCTCCAGAATCTGGTAACACTGCCATGGGGATGAGATGCGCGTGGGACGGTGCTCATCACTGTGGGTCATGAGCCAATGGTGGAACTTCCACATTCCCGTGGTGGGGAAAGTTCCAACATTGGGGTGACCACGTTTGACTGCCCGCAAAGTGGTAGTGATTTTCTCAACCCTGTCGAGATGATGGGCTGAGTTGACTTCCACTATCAGGAACTGAAACCCGACTTCTGAGTTCTTGAGTCAAGCACTCTCACTGCAGTGCTGCTCACCTGGGCTCATAATGGCCAAGATGCCTGGGTTCAAATCCAGGCTTCATTTCCCATGAGTATTTCGGATGAAAGTCGGCGCCGCACCACCATCGTTAACACTGTCTTACGAAAGCTGTGTGGTGCAGTCGGAGAGATTAAGTAATGGCGTGGTATGTAAATGTCAGCACAATTGATTTCGATGACTTCTTCATTCATAACAGAGAATCTGGAGTTAGCCTATGTCTTAGGCAAATGCCCCATTTCAATAAGATTTAGTTTGCTTCTCTGCCCTAAATGAGCGCCTGTGTGTGCAACAGTCACCCCGCTGTACTATTAGACAGCTGTGTTAATGATGCTGGTGAGGTGGTTCCCGATCTACGCTTGCACCCATTCGCCAGTGCGGCGCCCCAAGTTCTTATTTGCAATGAAATCAGTTTGTCAAGTGCAGCGAATTTCATGGTATTGGCTCTCTCAACATTGCAAAGAAGAACACTCTTAAGCTTGGGCGAGTGCCGTCTGGCGTTGGGTGAGAGAGACCGACTGAATTGACTCCAGAGGTAATTCTGTGGCGTCGTCTTCACGAGTCTTTCCTTGACGTGAGGCATCGCCCTGACTGGCTCAAGGAATTCTGGCAAGACGTTCCATCACCTTAATTCATGACTGTGTAATTGGGGATGACATACACATGCTTTACTGCAGCTTTGAGTGGCTGTGGAATGCCCACGGTGTGGCTAAGCTTCGAAGGTACAGGTGCGTGTGTTCCCCTGGGGAGGTTTGCAGTGTTTGGTGATTCAGTTTCTGCAGTTACCCAATGGTATATTGAAATATATATGTGTGTGTGCTGTTGGCTGAACATTTTATTTCAAAATCCATGAAAACAATTGACAATAGGAGGTCATTGTGCACTGCGACGACGGCTCCAACCTGTACATTATGAAAAACAAATCGACGAATTTAAATACTCGCATTACAGTCCCACTATAAAAGGCAGTTTTACTCTCAGAAGATAGGTCATTCATCCCAATGGGCTTTTATTTCTTTGCTTAATGACCGTCGGTCGGATTAAGACCTCGTGTCATCAACTCCGTTCGCAATTGTTACATTTTCTGATGCGTTCTTAACCTTTCGTCATCGAGACGAGTCGAGTTCCTTTAAACAATGAAGGAAACATTGATAGCTACACGCGAAGCTGTGACGATGACGCGAGTCTTGTGGATATTACTGGCTATTAACATGTCAAAACCTATGAGGAAATCAGGCAAGGCCCAATACTTTACATATGCAGTCTTTACTGCTGGTGGCATCACACACTCTTAACCGTACTAACAACTTTTTCTGTGATGATGCCGATGCTGCAGTTGGACTGCATCTGTAAATTATCGATGCATAATTGCGAGGAGTCTCATGACGGCGCAGCGTATAGGTTCAGCAACAGAGAGTCAACGGAGAGTCACTGTGTTAGTCTTTAGGAAGGTTCAGAATAGATATTTGTATCTCTATCCGTTGGCGCGCAATATTTACCTCCGATTGGCAGGGTTGGCTACATACGGTGCGAAAGAAGTTCGAAATACATACATTTGCTAAGATCTATATGTTGGTAATTTTCACATATTGTCCAAGATTTCACAATGGTTATATAGTTCGATATGGTTATTATGGATATTTTGTTCAATGCATATTGGAGCCCATTGGGACATCTGAGTAACATCAAGTTATTTTGGATACAGCAGAGGACACATTATGGAGGGAGCCAACTGTTTTCTTGTCATTGTTACAATCGATATAAAAGGTTAGGAAGATGTCGATACCAGTAAGTTAAAAAGGTTCAATAGAAATACAGCATAAGCTGAATATGAGCACAACCCTTTGGGAGTAAGGCCACGTGTGGCCTTTTGCCTTCCCCTACCACTGCAATGCAGGCCTATGTTGCTTACCAGAACTGTGCTAATATAAGGTGTGCTTATATCCAGATTCCGTATGACATTTAAATATTTTGCCGAAGCTGAAGCGGTGACAACATTTCCACGATCAAAACGCAAAGTGCAGCTAAATCCAAAATGTGAGCTGCTCCTCTCTATGCTGCACGGTCCATTCGTTGTGCGAGATCGACGTGACGGGTGAAGGGAACGCGCACAACTATTTCAGGGCTCTCACGAGTGTCTCCCTCTCGAGCAGGTGAAGTGGAGGCGTGGTGAGGAGGGCACTGGACGGACCACCGAGGACGAGAGGACGGATCTGGCCACGATTGCAACCCAAATGAATGGTCTCCCTCCTGCTACTATAAAAACCATAATCGCCCATGGCAAAATCAAACATGCAGTAGACACTTGTGAATGGTATTCAATCAGCGGAGGGGGGTGGGGGCCTTCGAATATTAGGATGCACACGCACACCTGCATTCACAACCAGAAGTGTTTTCTGCTGCACGCTGCAGCATTGAATTGGCCTTTATTTGGCATTCAGAAAGCACGACTTTCGTTCCAAAAGCTTGTTTGTAATAGATATATTTGGCAGGTAATGGCATCAGGATTGCTCGTGCAATGTGATACTGCATTCCTGAAAATGCCAAACAAGTTGTAATTGTACAATAATATCCTCTGCACTTTTAATGCTATCTGCAAGCTGTCATCTGTTGCCTGCAGTGGTTATGCTAATGACGAAAAATGCAGGCAGTGTGCCTCCTAATGTTCCTGGACATATGTAAAGTTTAACATGAGTACCATATTGGGAATTTTGCCACGGAGTTGTCCGAGTGTTGTAGTTGGGCTCATGCCGGTCAGAGCACAGTGTCGGCACCGCCGACATCCTGGGTTCACATCCCGGCAAACAACTGTTATTGAACAAGGCACTTCATGTATAGCGAGCCTGTGGAATCCCCCAGTCACCAATCACTGCAGATGTCTTATCTTCAACTCGCCTGCTATTTTAAATGCCTTAGCCGCAGAATAGTGGTCCTGAGCCCCATAGAAGATCAGTCACTTGTCCACACAGCTCAAGAGCACAATCTTGAGATTTGGATGAGATAGACCCTTGAAGGATATCAAGCGAAGATCTATGATATGACATGGATTTTCTGTGTAGAGGGAGCTCTGTAAAGGACAATTGTTTTCATTCGTTTTTTTGCCGATAGCACAATTGAGATGAAATAAAAAACGAAGTGTCCCTCCCGCCCCCTCCCTCAAGCAAGGGATGGGGGTGGCGCTCGCCTCGATCCGTGGCCCGGAGTTGCTGGTGGTGATGGGTGGCCTGGTCTCCAAAGCATGGCCACGATTGACTTTCCATGAAGTGGTTCTTATTTTATGGATGCTGGAGGAAAGATGGACTAAGTCTCCCCCCCCCACCACCACCACCTAACACTAGCAGGTGAAGTATTTTGACCACAGCACCACTCGGCAGTTTGTTTTGGTAAATCATGAAACGTGGAACAGGAAACGGAACCAGTTGACTGGGCCCTTTTGCCAGCGAGAATATTAGTCGGGCTTCGCGGGCTATTTTTTGTTGTTATCACCAGATTGCTTTAGGCATTGCAAACGCATCACGTGGAATTTGCCGTAATAACGTTTTAGCACAAATGCAGTTGCTTTGGACACCAAAATAGGGGGTGTGGGGTAAGGGACGCGTTCGTGTAGTTACAAAATCGATCTCTGGGCCGGTTTTGTTCGTGGGTCATGATGTTGTTGGGGCACTTCTGGAGTTTATTTTTGTTGTGTAACGTGCTAGTTTATGAGTGCATTTAGCCACTGCCTTCCCAGACAAGAGGCCGGATTTTAAGGTGATCAGTTTTTGGGTGAAAACGTCGCCCAACGTCTCCATTCCAGGGGAGCGTGAGGTCATCGTCATCACTCGGAATCGATGCTCCGCGCAGTTTCTTGGATTAAGACAAAGAGACGAATATTTGTTACGTGGACTCTACCAATAATGTATCTTGGGAAAGCTTTCAGATTTTAGAGAGGTGACTTTTGGGTTTTATATAAAATTCTGTTTTATCTGCCTCTATGTTGATACAAAAGATGATGGTATGTTAAATGCCATTTTAGTTATTTTTTCTGTTGCTTTTGTTAAGTTTGTAAAGCCTATGGTTGTGTGCATTCCTAATAAAGAATCTGCTAATTCTACACCTGTACGCACCGCGGTTTGTTATCACTAATGAGTGACAAACTTGGCAAATTGCTGCTCGGTTGGTGTTCGAGTGCAATGGTTGGAGCGCTTGGCACGCGATCAGAAGGGTAAGGGGAGTTCAAATTACCATTCGGGTGCCAACTTTGCCTGTTATCTGATCGGAGGTGGTAAAATTAGGAACGCGTGTGCAGGCTACATGGACTGCCACCGGTCACGGTAATCTGGCATACAGTGCGCATAAAGCGATTACCGATATTTTTCTATCTGCGTTCATGCCTGCGAGAGATGCCACCGTGGTTTTTAATGGTCAGCGCGCTGACCAATCTCGTGTTGCCGAGTTCCTTGAACCTCCCTCGCCTACTGACCGATTGACGCCACCCCATGGGCTCTGATGATGCAGCTACTGCGCCACTTGCAGGAGGCTCACGCCGATGCCACACTGAGCAGTCGTGACCCGCGCCAGCCAAACATGAAAGAGCCGACGCTCTGTGTGATGTCGAATGTGCCACGTAATGAGCACGCGCGCGCACGCCCGTGAGGACATCTGGTGCCATTTCTATTACGGTATTGCCCGTTCCAAACTGGCAGTTTGTGAGAGCCCTTTGAAGCCACCTTGTTAGTGTTTTATTTTATATATATATATTTTTTTATTTTCGTCATCAAATATTCGATTTAGAGTCTTAATAATCACAAAACCATGAGCCCCCAGCCTCCGACGAAAAAAAAGTAAGTTGAGAGCAATATGAAGAAAATCGATGCTCGCCAGACATGGCTTCCAGTCACTTCCTCGCATTCCCACAGTCTGTATGTTGAGCTTCTTTCGCATCGTACGTAGCCAACCTTGCTAAGCGGGGGGGGGGGGACAACAACTCCAAACAAAAGCAGTTATAAATCCGTTTTCAACATCGATTTAAAAGTGCCGAGCTCCAGTGGCTTCCCAATATCGAAAGGAAGAGCATCTGAAAGCGCGCGATGCGGTGACCGTCTTTGTTCCGTGTACAGCAAAAAAAAGACAATCACCTGTGGGGTACGGTGATGATAGTGTGGGACGTGCGAATGAGTGGTTTGAAGGGCGAGACGAAGGGTTCTTTCACGCAATTTTCGTAACATCGACCAACCAAGTGCATTGCGCTTCAAGGTAACGGTGCAGAAAAACAACAGTTTTTATTTATCAAGGTCACTTTAATTGAGGCCCTGAGACATCCAAACAGGGATGGGATCTTAAAGAATGGGCCTCGTGCCGACCTTTGCTTCTAAGCCTGTGCCATTAAATGTCATCCTTACCTCACCCGGTCACCTGTAAGACATCGACCAAGGTCACCAGCACAGCTGTACCGGATATTCGTAATGGGAAGATACATCAATGGCTCTGCAGGGGGGAGCTTGGAAAAAGGATGCAATGGGCTGCTGGAGGCTGGATTATTGTGCGGTGCAAGACAGCGGCAGTGTTTTTCATTAGGCAGCCTTCTCAGCGGATGCCACATTTGTGTGACTTTGCAGCGCACGGTTTTGCATTACGCCCGACGCAGCAGACACAAGGGCACGGAATGTCACGTGGCTCAATTAAGTGCAAAACGTGTGCGCAGCGTACAAGATGCCGCCGAGGTGTGATGGTCGGCACACTGGGCTTGCAATACAGAGGTTGGGTACCGCAGAGGCAATTGTCAGGCCGTGTGTGATGGGGTAAAATGTGTGTACTCCAACCCTTTTTCAATATTTTTGGCCAGCGTGGAAGAGTAGGCCAAACACCCACTACACGGCTTTGTATGTATGTATGTTGAACTTCTTTCGCACCGTACATAGCCAACTCGGGTAATCGGAGGTGCGATTAGCAAGGTTGGTGGAGTGCTTTCTGCTAGGAGTGGCACGAGAAGGCAATTGCAGAACTGCACCTTTACCTTGTAGATATGCGTGCCGACTCTGTTGATGGGGTGGCACTCATCTCTGGCTTCGAGCCTTGTGCCACTGTCAGAACAATCAACATTCATATGGCGGGGGCCAGTCTCACTTGAGAACAACTCCTGTTGACTTTCCAGTGAGTGGTGCTCATCTTATTGACTTCAAAATAACATCTCAATGCCCTTGTTACTCAATGATTTTAAAACACCCAAGTAGTCAAACCAATATATCATACTCTCACATAAAGTGCCCCGCAACGTATGTTTCTAGTCGAGCGTTGGAATATTTTGCTATTTCTCATTACAGTATTTCACAATTGTACGATTAACTTAAAATCCCAGTCAGGGACTGACTTTGTGCCTAGGAAACGGACGTTCAATTAAGTAGTTTCTGCTATAGGAATGTGGAATTTCCAGAGAGATTAGCAATGCCGCAAAGGCTAATTCAAGGATGAATACAATTTGCTTTTCAGATAATCCGAACAGGTCCCCTTACATTTACTTTATTAATGTAAGGGGACTACTTTCTTTAGAACTGCTTTTTGCATTCTCCCGTACCTCCGATTAGCACGGTTGGCTACGTATGGTACGAAAGAAGTTCAACATACATACTGTGCATGAAAAAATCCCCCCGTTTATGTGGTTCTCATTAACCTTCCATTGAGCTGGCCGGGTATTATGCAATTAGCTGCCAGTATGACTCTCCAAGTCTCAGGTGGCATGGGTGTGTGCGTGTCGCCGCACCCATATGATGCAGACGGGTTGGCCAGCCAGATTACCCTGAAAATCCGCTGTCTGTCCGGGCATGCTTGGGACACGCAGACACAGTCCTGGCAGTTACACTGCATTGGTGTTGCTGGGGGCAGAGGATGGTTGGTGATCTTTAGAAAACAGTAGTTCATGGATCTCCATCGATTATGTAATGTTAATAGGAGCAGGGAATATGTGGTGGATATAGGAATGCCCAGAAACTCAAACAAGCCTGGTTTTATTTCATTGCCTTTGAAGTGCAATTTTCTATTCATACGTTGCAGAGTTAGTATTTTCGCTATGTTTAGACTGGGTCCCATCATAGAAATGGCGAATTTTCACCAATGGCTGCAAACTACAATTGTCACCGTTTCCACAGAGCAAACCCGGATATATTCCTCAGTCAGCCGAGTGTTATCAAAACTGTGCAGTGCGCTGTTTATAAACCTCAACACAATACCAACAAATCTTAGCACAAATCAATTCCTGCCACCCAGACAAAGGTGACACTTCCCATTCTGTCCGGGACAGGTGGCAACCCGACTACCGATGAAGATAAGTTCAATCCCACTGCTCATATGAGCAGGGAGCCATTCACCTGTGTCACTAGAAGTTGGGATTGTACCCACATGGGCACACTCGGCAGTTGCCTGGGCAAGATATCACAGGCCAGCATTATGCATTTTGAAATGTCAAGGGTGTAACCTGTAGCTCACTGATTATTCGTTAAATTAAGGGAATTACAGCTTGCAATTTTGGCTCATGAGAAGAGACTGTGTCATTCCACAGCAGAGAAATTACCACGGTTTAAACATATTTCTGTGATGTTTCCAACACAGTATATTCCAACGGTGGAAATGGTGCCATGCCCTATGATGAAGAATCCGTTGGGAAATATCATGGGGCAGTGCACCCTTGTGTTGGAAGATACGTCTCAAATAAATAAAAACAAAATCATTCAAGTGGCTTTTTAATCCTTTACACAGTAGGCGAGACAGTCAAACGAATATTTATGACCACTACACTATTTTCATTGTCAGGGCTGCAATTTATCCAACTTTAGTGCAGAAGCAGCTGAGATGAGATAATCAAATCACCAAAGTTGAGAACCCAATTTAACCATGAGTCACAACCTGGATTTCAAACCAGGAACTCGGCAGTGCCAACTCAGCTCTCTGACTTTCGAGCTGCATGACCGCCTCAAACTGCTCTGCGTTTTGCATGAACCCCATTCTCATACGCAGGCCTAAACACTCGGGACTCAAGATTACGAAGTATTCACGACCAGCGTCGCTGATATCACCCAGCACTACTCGCCATTCATTCGTCTCTTCTGTCAGACTGCAATTTTTGTGCAGTTGCCACCAAATCTCCAAGGACTGCTTCCGTAGCATCCCCACCAATCAGGTTTTGGCTGCCAACCTCTGGATGTCCGCGGCGTTGCCTCTTTCAATCGAGATTTTTTTCGCTTCAGAACATCGCTTGTTTGATGAATAGCCTTGCCCATTGTTTCACTTTCTGTGCCGGAAGATAGAGTCGAACCAGCGAATTCAATATTGTAAGTCCATTAGGATAACCATTCATGGATGGACTCGCTTTGTCACAGAAATGTAGATATTCCGCTTTTATCGCCGAGTTTTCCAATGGAAATGAGCACCACTTCACAGTTGTTTGAGCAGGGAGATTTGTATGAACCTATTTAAGGATCCTTTAATCATGACAAAAAAATGTTCAGCCGTTTCTAAATCCACTGCTAGATGAAGTCCTCTCCACATTGAGGGGTTGTTTGAATATACAGTACTTCATTTTACAGGTCAGTGCGGGTTTGATTTAGCTTTAAACTGCTTAATGATTGTGAAATCATTACAGACATTATGCTTTACTGTTTCCCATTGAGTCTCATCAGGTAATAATTACGTTACAGTATAGAACAAAAGCGTATTGCATTCGTCTTGTATTTGTATAATAATAACACATACGTGCTTGTTTTATGGTTCAGTGGCGCCACCGGCTGGCTCCACGTCAGTGGTGTAGGCATCCCACAATGAAATGAACTTCGCATTGAATGCGCGCGGGGTTCTCGCCTCTCGGTCACACTTCCAGGGCGACGTGAAGCCAGATTCACGTTCAACGACAGCACAGCACTCATTAATTAACTGCAGTACTCACAACATAACCACCACAGACATCTCAAGTCGACACGCATCTGGTGTACGGTGATTTTTTTCTGGAATTTTTGCTGGGTTTTTTCCTGGATTTTCAGTTTTGCACATAGTCACATCGTCACTTTAAGATGTTTTCTTGTTCATGTTTTTTGTTTGTTGCGGTTGCACCCGATTCAAGAGCCGAATGGCTCACAGGGCTATGCCTAATAAATGAACTTGAACTTGAACAGTTCCCCAGCTCTGGTTGAGATCTGACTGCTGGAGAGAGACTGAGTGAGTTGCCTTGAACGAAAGCCGTTGACATGATGCACTCCCAGATGGCCGCGTGGCTTTTGGGATGTGCACGAAATATAAAAAAAACTATTTTATTTTGTACGTGGAGGGACAGACGCGATTAGGCTGAACGATTAATCGATTTCAAATCGAAATCGCAATTTGAAACAATGCGATTAGCAATTCGCAAAGGCTTCGATTTTTAGCGATTTGAAAAGTCCTTTTACTTTGTTATTGGAATTTTAATTTGTTTTATTATTATAACATTATTTATTTAACATAACAATTGTTCTACGTTTGATTGTTTTATTTCAACTAAAACATTTTAGTAAATACTTGTTGGAAGCAATTAATATATTTTAAGTTCTCATCCTTGCATTAGAATATATCGAGCAGTTCATATTTTGATGGTATCATGTGTTAATGCTCCATCACATGTTTTAAATCTATTACACGGCGAATATTGAACTGAAGCTTGACTTAAAAAAATGTAATCGCAAATCAAATCAAATCGCAACATCTGTCAGAAAAATCGCTATTAGATCCCCCAAAATCGTTCAGCCCTACACGCGAACGAGTGCGCGTGACCTCCGTGCGCGTGTCACCCACCCCCCGTCTCTTGTCGTCCAGCACGAAATCGTCCCGCGCGCGTGCGGCGCTCGGAGCGTGGAGCTCGGCGCCACTTGGCGAGGAGCCGACTCAGGGGGCTTTGCTGTCTTGTGCAGAGCCGGGCCGGGCCCAGTGGTCAGTGCCGGATTATCGTGGTAGCAAAAGTAGCTACGGGCCACGCCCTTTCAAGGGCCCCGCGCTAAATGCTTTCAAGCTATCAATTCCGTTGCCTCCGAAACGTCGTGATTTTTTTTTATTTTACTTTTATTAATTTTAATTTTTTACCTACGTGACTTTATCGGAAAAAACCTAAGAATATAACTATTAATTCCGGTTCAGTGAATCTGCACTTGCTCTATTACTATACTACTATACTGCCTTCAACTTTTACGAACGACTGAGTGTTTAAGGTTAGAGATTTGTCGTAGTGTCTGGCGGTATAGCAAATGATAAAATACAATTAATTTATTGTGCAAGTAAAAAAAAGTGTTTTCATATGTATGTGTGTGTGTTTTTTTTAATTTAGGGACCCTTTAGAACATCTGCTACAGGCCCCGAACGAGCTCCATCCGGCACTGGTAGTGGTGGTGGCAGCGCCACTCAGGCTTAGGGTCCCAATCAGCTAACGTGCCCCTCCCCCCTCCCACGGATTCATTAGTTAAAGGGTGGAGAAAATATCAGCTCAAATTTAAATCCTCATCAAATTGAAACGTGAATGCATGGAACGTAAACAGGGAATGCGTCTTTCTCGTCCCAATGTTGTTTCAATCTCTCTTCTGTCACCCAACTCAAACCTCTTGTCTGCATATGAGGAGCTGCTATGATCAGGGCTGGCTAAAAAAAAAAACTCCATTTAAGCCCAAGAGCTTTTGGGAACCATCTCCCCGTGGTGGGGATTGGTCTCTCTTTAGGCAAACCATATACAATATTGATATGTTTCAAATACTGGACATCTGTGAAAACTACTGCACGTCTCTGAAAAATATCTTTACAGCTAATCGGATTCCTGCTGCAGGAAACAGAAGCTCCAAATTAAGTTTAAACAGATTCTGATTCTGAACATCACAGGGGAGAGGGGGGAGGGGCTGTGGCGTGACGTCATCTCACAACTCATCCACGCCCACTGTTTACAATCCCCAGCGCGGACAGGTGTCACCCGCCTAAATGACCGAACGCGATTGGTCAACTCCGACAAGGTGGGAGGGGGGAGAGGGAAGAGTGGTGAGGGCGGGGCCAAAGGCGCATCTGCGCTCGGCTTATCAAGCGTGGGAAATACAACGGAAGCGGGCTGACGTCACGAGGCGCACAGCTGTGCCCCACGAGAGGGGGTCCCGTTAGGTCCCAGGGCGTTCACCACCATCACCACCCCCCTTGTTCAGTCACGCTCACTACTACTTCTTCTGCTGCTGCTGCTGTTGTTGTTGTTAGCAAGTCGTCGTCGACACTTTGCCTCCCTCAGGCCGCGTAAAGAAGTCGCGTGAAGTTGACGGTCCCCAGGAGCCACCCACGGGCCCCGCCTGACGGGGGGGAGGGGGGTCGCAGACTCCGGATTCTAAGACGCGCACCGGAAAGTAAGACGCACCCCCCATGCGCTTGTAGCCGTGCTCCGTCCGTGTGTCTCGACGTCTTACACCACGGCCCTTGATCTGTTACAACCACGATGGTGCTGGCGGTTGCTGGACGCGCGGCGTTTTGGTGCCCGATGATCGTACGCGCCGGATGAGAGCGAGACGCGACTCTGGGACTGCCGCTTTGAAACTACCCCGGGGGGTGGGGGGCAGGAACGGAAGTGCCCCCCGTTATAATGATGATGATGGTGATGATAACGCGTGGAGTTGTGTGGAGTTGTGAAGGTAATGAAGCCGGCGGGTGTCACACGGACCGGGGCTTGCGCGTTGCACGCGCTGGGTCTGTGCGCAACAACGCGAGTTGATGCGCAACAAAAACACATCTAAGACTCTTATTCTTGGTTCTTTCGGCAAAGTCGCGTCGAAGGGAAATAATAAAAATAAAGCAATACAATTATTAGAATTTAATTGTATTATTTTTATTATTCTGAGAATTTTATTGTTTTATTTGTATTATTTTATTATTTCCCTTCTACGTGACTTTTCCGAAAGAACCAAGAATATGAATCCCTGCAGTCACGAAAGCTTTAAATCGACACATCTAGACTCTTATGATTAAAGTTGGTCGGTATGGCACTTCCGTGACTGCTGTGATATTTCAGTGGTGGAGGGATGGGGGGGGGCACTTGAGTGGCTGAACAACAGCGTTCGAGCCACGTTGCGTTGTTCGTGTTTCGAGCATCTGACGTTGTTTTTGTTGCAAACTTTTCACGACGAGAAGCTGAACGCCGGGATTTCGGGGTTTGTTTAAACGGCGCGGTTTGTAACAACGGGCAGGGAAGGACAATACTCGTGCACGTGCGGTCCGTGGGTTCTGCCATTACTTTGTTCATCCCTCACTCACTTCACGCTGCAGTGCAGATCCGTACAGGTGGGAAGCACAGCGTTTGGGCCAGAATACAGTCCAACAATGGATGTTGGTGCACTGACCTCCGGTGCCCATGTAAACCGTGCTCCTAATTAGACCACACGCATAGGTCGCCTGGTCACTTGGTGGGTGGTGGTGGTGGTGGACTGCTTTGAAAGTCGACGTCCTTCAGTGCGCAAACAGGCGCCTCTGCTGCTTGCCGCAACCCAGTCTGCTTCCGACTGCTCGTGCCGCTGCTGTGTAGTGGACCCATCCTGCTGCTGTGTGGTGCACATCTGCTGCAAGTGCTGCTAGTGCTGCTGCTAGTGTACAGTGGGAGTTGCTGTCCACTCTCAAGGTGAGCGTGGAGAAGTGGCCGCTGTAGCATCCAGCAGACGAAGGGGGTCTGCTGTATGGAACGGCTGGAGGGTGGCCATGAGCATGCCAATGTTTGGCACCTGTGTGCCAACCAGACCAGAGCATGACGGACCTAAGTCTCTGGGTGCTCGTTTTCCTGTGCCTGGGCAACAATGGTTACAGCGAAAGTATTGCTGTGTGTGTGTGTGCACATGACGGGTTTGCATAGGGACTATGTGTGTGTGTACATGTGTAAGCCAAGGCGTGGTGCCTCTGCTTCTTAGCGAGGATGTGGCAGTGATTACGAATTACCCCACCACCCTTTTAACCTGGCTGAACCTAAAATAAATTGTTCAAGCCACAACATTTACAATCTGAGTACGACGTTTCGCCAGTAATTACAACTAGCTTCATCAGGCGACAGCCACATCTGGCCAAATCTGGCTGTGTCGGGTGGTGGCGGGTTTTAACGACACATTTCTATATTTACGCGATCTAACCGAAAAAAACCTCTTATGGAGGGTAATCCACCGTCACGTAGCCTGCGATAGGAATACAATGTTCACACCCACGAATTCTGGCTCCGTTGTGAGCTTCTCGCTGCTAGGCTATGTGGCCACCTGTCATCTCTACGCACCAAAAACGATATATTATTCATGAAACACTTGAGAAAATGAACCGGCTTCATATGACACGTTTCTAGGTGGCGATGTTATTTACAGCAACCTGTGCCAAGCATTATTGACTGGTAATGCGCCACAGAAAGGAAAAAAAACACATCTTGATTGCTCTAGTAGGATTACCCTGCTGATCCTAATGATAAGTCACACTCTAAGCCGCCTATGTCACAGAAGCACTGCCTCTAGCCCTCTAGAAGAGCACCGATCTTGCCAGGTGAAGAAGCTAAGCCATTTAATCGAGTTATTTGGACCCGCGCACCATTTCGCACAAGTAGATAATAAACTGGTTGTATGCTGAAATCTTATTCTGTGCAGATCTCTTTATCAAACACTGCAGTCGGCTCGTATTGCTGAATACATAGACACACATAAATGAGCTCTTTGGTAAGTAAAATGTTAATCAGATAATGTCAAATAAATTGACTTAGGTTGCACGGAATTATGGGAATAGCAACAATAGTCTTCCACCATTGTGATGAGGTTAGACGTGCACTGTATTGTGTGCCATAGCCTGATCTGCTTACCAGGTTCAGCTGAGAATGTGGTTGTTTAAAGTATTGCGGCAGAACATATTCCAATGTTATACTGCTTGAACTTGTATTGGGTATCGTCAGTATTAAAATATCGAGCATATTTCAAGCTTGCGAGTTTTAAATCTCACTTGAGAATAAACTAATCATATTACAGTATCTCTGGAGCTGATAAAACAAGATCAGTATTCAACATTGTCACGGATTAACCAGTGCCCAGCATACGAATGTGGAATTCCTACCAGTGGTTTAGACCCAACAATGGTGATGAGCAGCGCTCAACACAAAGCTGAGCGCTTCGCCACAGCAACACAGTACGATGTGTGTCAATGGCAACGCTAGAGCAACACTTGCATGCCACATTGGCTTACACGGTGTACTTCAAACAATTTGTATTAATATGAATAAACAATACAGCCTCAGACATTAGACCAAAGCAAGTCATGTCTAAACTCATGTGATGGCCTGAACTCCATTAACATTTCACATTGCTCAACCGGGTGAGTTTACGTGAAGGAAATGGTCCGTGTTCGAGTGACTCAGAAAGTGACTGCTCACAGCAAGACATTGAGCCGCCAGCATTGCTGAGGGATGGGGTTCACATCCTATAGCACCTGCACGGTGTGGCCAGGTGACATCCTGGCAGAGCACTTTTACTCTCAGAAGGTCACAAGTTCAAAGCCCTGGTTGGAGGTCGACTTGGCCTATGACTCCTTGGAAGTTGCTAAAATTACTGCTACTTTGTGGAAATCCAATACTTATTATATGGGTAGACTGATGCCTCACATAGGAATGTTGAAGTTCCATTCCTGGCTCGACACGAACAGTCTACGTATATGAACACTGTCTTGTGTTCCTTTGAGATTATAAAAAGTTTGACCTCATTTTGATGCCCGTCCAAGTGAATGGTCCTATGTACAGTAAGAGTAATTAATGCTCTCAGCCAGCTCACCACTAAATGCACACGTGAATAATATTCTGTATATTATAGTTCACACTTATGTTTATATTATTTTTTAATTTTACGTGAATAAATTAAAGATCATAATTGGCAAAGCTTTATGAGCTCTCAGCCCAGTCTTCAATGACCACTCAACATTTGTATATACTGCTTGACTTTTCACTTAGTTCAATATATTCTACTTATAATGAATGAACACCTTATGTTTAACTTCCATACAACAAACATGCCTGGGTATATAAGAGTATGCCGCTGAGTGTGTATGAGTGGGCTGAAGAGAGATTTTAGAAATAATCATGACATTCTGGTACCATTCTCTAACAGGTGATGTTACATGTCCTGGCGTTAGAGCTCTGAATTGCATTGCGTTATCATCTCGTGGCAACACAGCTAGGGAACAATTAAAATGTGTATCAAAACTTGAGATTTTTTCAGATGAGTAATGAAGCAAAACTCATCTCCATCGGCAGTTTCATGCCAGAAATGAGACTACCGCATTCCCATAGCAGGAAGACCACTGATAGCTTCCCACAAAGTGGTGATATTTTTCTTGCCCACAGAGGCCTGACACACTGATTAATCCCATTACCTCGATTTGAGTGCGACTCTAGCACTCTCACGACATGGCCACCCGGCTGAGTAAATTGCAAAATAATGATGACAAAAGGGGGTCTGGTCTCTCTTTAATTAGAGCTGTTAAGGATGATTATGCATGAGCGAGCAAAGCCAGTGATTGCTAAGGCAAAGATGGCTTTGGCACGCAATAAACTCGTCCCTTCTGCCAGCAGCGTACTACATACTCGCCAGAGCTTTTGTTCTACGATCGCTGGGGCTTCCACCACGTGCCCAACCGGACGGATAATGTCAGTGTCTCTGTTGCACGTCCCCTTGGCATGGCAGATGCACCCGTGCTCACTGAACACATGTCCGCACTTGTCTGTTACTCTGTGACTCATGGCAGTGCACAAGCGTGGTCTCTGGTCAGTTGAAACTTGCATGTGTGGTGGTGAAAGTAACACGTGTGTGTGTGTCTTTCAATATGCGCAGGGATGTGTTCCAGTCAAGTAAGCAATCCATAATACAGGTTTTTTTTTGGGTTAGATCTCGTAAATATATAAATGTGTTGTTAAACCCGCCATCACCCGACACAGCCAACTAGTAAGGTTTGTCACGTAAACAGAACGTGCCAATTCGTCACTAGTACAGCACGCCGGTGTGTTGGAGATCTAAGCCACAACGTTTACAATCTCAGTACGACGTTTCGCCAATAATTACAACTAGCTTCATTAGGCAACAGCCAGATTTGTGGAAAAGTCCACCTGTTTCATTCCTAAAATAGAGGCGTAGATGGGATGTTCGCGAAAGCCTGCGTGGTAAACCAAGTAACCAATCATTGCATTGTATTGTATACATTTTGGCCTGTTTGCAATTCATAGCCCTTTTCCAAGTGCGTTATGGATAAACCATAGATTTACAAAAACTGCTGAGCAGCAGGCACATTGGCCCTGCTTTATAACGTATACACAGCATGGCTGTGGTTGCTAAATAATACATAATCACACAATGGCATATACAATGCAGTAGTGTTGGATCGTTCATTTTAATCAGCCATCTTCTATTGGACCATGCTGGTTGGTCACATTGCATTGGGCCACACGTGTGACACGGCAACACCTAGGAACCTCTTACCCAGTCTGCTGGAAGGAAAGGGGGCATTGTGTTGTTTTCTCTACGCTCTTGTTGACCAATGTTTCCATTTTGTGGTATGCTGCGTGTCACAGGTCTAATTTCTCTCGCCTCTGCAGCGCAAGTGCAGGAAACAAAACGCCACACCCTGTTCCTGTGCAACCGCAAGCAGTGAAGCAGCAGCAGCAGCCAAGGTAAGTCTGGACATAGGCAGCGGTGGCGTCTCGCCATTGGGAGCCAGTGGGGCCAGCGGCGACGGTGGGACCGGGCCCCCAACTCGTGACGAAATAATTTTAACAAACTTGAACGACACATACCTGCTTATGATAAACATTTACATGCCCCTTTCTCAATCCCCAACCTCCGTTCTCCCCCTATCCCCTTCCCTGCCCCGCCAATATATTTATCAACTGGTCACCACTGATAACCAGATGCATATTCAGTTATCTCAAATGGTTATGAGTAACTTAAGACATGCAGAGCAACGTTTTTAACATTCATAATATTTCTCATAAGTATACTGTATGTGTTTTTTGATAGAGGCAAAGACAATTTGAAGTGTGCACAACTTTCCTTAGTTCTGAGCCAGTGGTGGAAATTCTCCCTATAATTCCACCACTCTTGACTGCCCACATATTGAGGACGTTAATAGTATCAAGCCTGGAGTAACGGTGCGCCGAGTTGACTAGACTGAGATTAGTATTCACAAACCTGGATTGAGAGGTTTCCACTTTGCCGCGGCTATCACCTGGCCGGGTAATGTTAATGGTTATATAATACTGCTGAACAACATATTGACATATTTCCACATTTATTTTGTTGACTGTCATAGTTTCTCTTGGCAACGAGGACATTTCCGTAATAACACAATGAGGAAGTTCGTCACGATTACACCTCTGTTTCCAGTGCTGTCACGGTATACAGGGGGTGATGGATAGGTCCATTTCGTGATATAGAAAGTGGTGACCGACTTTCATGAAACTTTGTAAATGCTCTCCAGAACGCCCTTCGAGTGCTGTGCACTTGGCCCATTGATGTAACGTTGATCCCTGCTCAGGATTACTGTTTCATGTTATTCTTCAAACCACTCATGTTGCTGATACAAAATTGCTTTCACCTCAATTGACTTTCACTGTGGTCAAATGTGCAAGTCACTTGGGGCCAGGTTTAGTTCGTGAGTATGGATTTTCTCAGGATTGTTGTATTGTTCAGATTTATAAAAAAAAAATTCAGTTTACACACAAGCCATGTGTTTTAAACAGTTTTAAAATGTGTTTATCAATGCCTATAGTAATTGGTAACCCTTAAACATTCTGTACCTTTAAACTTAGTTGTTTTTCTCGGTGTTGTGGCACCACTTCTTGTATGTTAAGCCATATATTTGTGCTCGCCCCCAGTATATTTTTGGGATTTCCCCAGATACTCTCACACAAAAAACCCCAACACTCCTTAAAATGGCATTGGCTAAGCATTCCAGTGCAGGACCCTCCTGAAAAGCTTTTTTGAGACTCGGCAAGGCTTTCCTGGATAAACAAAGGACATGAATAATATTATCAGCCACACAGCTGGTCATGTACACCGGAATTCGGAAGGCCTCGTGTTCACTGGACCTTGGTAGTACATTGTAAGTCGTGTCGAGGACGCTCGAGGTAGGGGTGTAGTTTTGGCAAGATTGTTGGCTGACATTATGGTAAATTTGGCTTGTGACTGTGACGGTAAAACTGTGTAGGGCTCTTCGTTTGGCAGCCATAATTTTGGCATTTTCCATCTCTGTAAAAACAAAGGTCGTTGTTAACCTCTTTTTCGGTCTGTTTGTCTGTTTTCTATCCGTTTATGCATTTAGTTGCTTTGATATTTTAAACTACTGTATTGTGTATGCCATGTCTCTTGTATTGGCGTAACTGTCATTTATAATGCCCCCTGCCATGCATCCGATGCATTGTTTTTCAAAAAATAATGTTTGAATATTCTTTAAGTGATTTTGTGTGCGCCTCATTGCTACAATTTTTTACGTGAGTTTGGCCACATTCTGCCAACAGCGGCTATGAAGCTTGGACTTGTTCTTTAGGTCGCAGCATGTGTTCTTGGCCGCTGTTACTGTCCTGTGACGGTGATGTTGATGCCGAGTTGCCAAAACAATACTTAAGCAACTCGGTCACCATGCTGACCTGGCTGAATGATAGTGCTTCAATCAATCATGCCTGAAACGCACAGACATATACAGATACCCACACACAGATGTGCACACACACAAAGATAAAGACACACCGTATAGTCATGCAGACTGTTGGGGCAAGTGCTGTTAGCAAGCCCTTCTGCAGCCGAGTATGGCACACGAGGTGTTGGCGTAGCTAGCACCATGCCTGGCCGCCTTTGCTCAGTGCTGATGTTTACATAAGTCACCTGGTACTCGTTTAAGGTTGAGTTGACCTAGGGGAGGCCCAGAACCGGTTCTGATAATAGCCACTGATGTTGGCTGGGTCTGAAAATCAAGCTCAGGTCACTGAGTTTGTAACGCAATGTACTCACCACGATGCCACCACACATACAAAGACAAAGATCCTCGCATAGTCTTAACAGACTGTAAGAGCAAGTGCTGTTAGCGAGCACCTATGAAGGCCGGAATGGTACACGAGGGGGTGGGTGGCCAGCACCACGCCCGACCGCCTTTGTCTCCCCAGTGGTGATGTCTACACACCACACCAGGTACTCATTTGAGGCTGAGTTGACCGAGGGGAGGCCCTGGGCCGATTCAGATAATCGTCACTGGTGTTGGTCGCTGGGTTCGTAGCGTGGCTTAGCGCTAACCAATCCATTACCACTCCATTACCACTTACACACGCGCACACACACACACACACGTAAAGACAAAGATATATACTTAAGCGCTTGAGGTGCACATTAGTTAATGCCAGCACATCACACAAGGTCAATGCATTGCGGGCGCCATGTCTGACCAAAATAGCCACCCCCACGGTGTGTGTATACATACCAAACGAGGTACTCATTTTGGAAAAGAGTCAACCTAAGTGAGGTCTAAGACATGTTTGGATTCCAACTCTCACTGGTGTTGTGCAACTTTTTGAAAAAATGTTACTAAAAAAACTCAGATATAAGTTGAGTTGCACAATGTACATCATCTTCTCATATACTGTTCATGCATTGCCGGTTATTGCATTGCATACATAAAAAATGTATTTTTTTAAATTCATGCATTAATTCATATTACTCCACAAACATTTTAATAATGGACACTTCCCAATGAACAATTCTCACAAAGACATATTGAGCAAATGTATTCACAGTAATTTTCATGCAAAAGGAAAAATGTACCAAACCACATGATTTGCCCCATGTGTGTTGAACTTTTTCTATATATATTAAACAAATCCCTCTTGCCAAGATCCTTGCTTCCATTTACAGAGTTGTATCCGTTACTCACGTCCTGTCCTAGTGAAACAGAATCAATCGGCAAAAATAACTTGAGTTTATCCCCAGAACCATAACATTTGCTCCAGCCCTCGTCTACTTGGGGGTCTGAACTCCTGCCGGCTGTGTTGTTTCTTTTATTAACAGCGTTATCAGAATGCTCGGTTGCTGGAGCAGAGGGAGATAAATGGGGAAGAGGAAGGTGGGGTCAAGTCTTTGGGACATCTGGAACAACGGTGAGGGCGATGTGGTCTCAGGAGCCAATGGAGAGATCTGAGTTAGTTAGTTTAACACGAAGGCTTTCGCGACCACTATTATCCATAATGGAGGGTTTTTTTGGGGTGATGTGGTTTCGTACAAACGACACGTTTAGCGACAGCATTCTGCATCATCAGGGGTATGTACGTGAGCAATATAGGGAGGCTATCGAGGAGAGATTTGCAGTAGTCAATTGGCGGCAGATGTGGTGACGACAACATTCAAAGGTCTGCATCAATTAAATTCATGATCCCGATTGATGCACTGCTATCATATGGACACCTGACAGCTCTGTGAGTTTGGGAGTTTTACTAATCAACAACAACTGCAGGCCTTTACCTGCAAAGTTATAGATTACATAAATACCACTTCAAGGTTAGTCTGTAGTATTTAGGTGATGGGTATGGCTCCTGCCATCATAACGTGGAATTTCCACTGCCGGGGATGACAGCTCATCCGCAGTGATGAGTGCCATCCGGTGGCTGCGTTGAGCAGAGGGACACTGACTTGGACTTTTGGGTCTGCAATGCAGACTTGATTTAACTGTCCTGGCAGAAGTTATCTCGCTATTGCAATTTTTCGAGCGCCAGGCCAGAGCGTGATATTAATAGGCTGAGTTATCAAGCTGTGCACGCTGGCTATCTACCGATGACCTCGTTTCTGTTGCAAAGAGGTAAACGGCGAGAGCGGTGACCGGCGTAGAGAAGCGGTGTCATGAGTTCGCCGAATTGTTCTGCGGACGACACGCGACACGTTCGCTCCCAGCCACTGTAAGTATCCCAGTGTTATGTTTCACCTGCTGCTTAGCAGTGGTCCCGCTCAGCCGTTGTGTGTACAGTTTTGAAGTTCCTGCTGTATTCAGTATTGAATGTGCTCCGTACGCTTGGCTTGTGTGTGTGTGTGTGGAGACTGGGCGTTTCCTAGGTCGACTCAGCGTCAAATGAGTACCTGATGCGGTGTGTAAACATCGCCACTGGGGAGACAAAGGGGCCCGGGTGTGATGCTGGCCACCCACCCCCTCGTGTGCCATGCAGGCTTTCATAGATGCTCGCTAACAAGACTTGCCCCAACAGTCTGTTAAGGCTATCCGGGGGATTTTTGTCTTTGTGGAGACTGGGTGACCGGTCGTGTATTGCACTAAGACCTCCGGGGACCTGGGTTTGATTCCGTGTCTCCTTGCTCGAGTGAATATGGTGGGGTGCTCGTATATGTTGTCAATTGTAAACATTCCGTGATACTATGACAGGACAACCACAGTTGGCTTCCTACCAAGTGGTACTCATTTAGTTGACCCCAGAGAACTTTTGATTTAAAGCTTTCGTGACTGCAGGGATTCATCTTCTTGGTTCTTTCGGTAAAGTCACTTAGAAGGGAAGTAATAAAAGAATAAAAATAAAACAATAAAATAATTCTCACGACGTTTCGGCCACAACGCAAGCAGCCGTCCTCAGGTGAAGACCAGGTCTGTCGGCTGCTTGCGTTGTGGCCGAAACGTCGTGAGAATTATTTTATTATGTTTTATTTTTATTATTTTATTACTTCCCTTCTACGTGACTTTACCGAAAGAACCACGAAAATGAAACCCAGAGAACTTATTCGGTTAATAAAATGAGTGTCACTTTGTGGGAAGCAACAGTGGTTGTCATCCTGACGGATAGACTCACCCCGACTATAATCACGTGGAATTTCCACCTTGTGCTCGGCACCATCAATGCAGAGGAGTAGTTGCTCAAAGCTAGTTTTAGCAGGGACACTTTTTTTTACTTTTAAAAATAAAATCTCCGCATGGCTGCTGTTAGCCAGGCAATAAAAATAACCTGGATGTCATCTTCCCTGGTTAAATTTAGATCATTTCCCAGATTTATTTACGCATTCTGTGATGACTGCCGTTTTGTATGTATGTTGAACTTCTTTCGCACAGTACGTAGCCAACCTTGCTTATCGGAGGTGCGGGGGAAGGACGACAAATTATGGAGTGTGCATGTGTAGTGGTTTACTGTGACTGGTTATTCCAGCAGTGTTCAACTTACAAGTGCATAGTGAGTGGAATTGATTGAGGATGTAAGTGGATGTTAGTGCCCCAGCAATAGCTTTCTGTAATTCTCAAGTCAGAATTTAGTGTGAATGTTTACCAAGTTTGCTTTATGCCCTCTCTGTATATCAAGTTTCTTGCCAATCCGATTGTTAAAAGTAAAAGTGTCTCCCTGCTCGAATGTGCGTTGGATGATGCTCATCAATATTGGTGGCACTGAACCAGCGGTAGAAATTACAGATTCCCATACCAAGGGAATCGCTTCCGATCAAGATTTCACCTCGCAACATTTCGATGGCACGTCACACACTCTAACCAGAGTGGCCCCACCATAGCAATGAGCACAAATGCAATTTCATACCACCACAAGAGAGAGGGCAAAACTGCTAAATCTCTGTTGTTAAAATGAATAAATCCTTAAGATTGGGAACACTTATAAGCTTACTGGTAATATACATGGCCATTGTCATTATACTCATTTTATATAAAATGTGGAGGGGTTTTAAACGTATGCTTATGGATTTTTTCATGCATTCTCATCATATATTAGATGCGCCTTCTGCTCACACAACTACATTATGTGATCATAACCACCACCACCATTGCCGTCATCATTAAAAACAAGCGGTCACGAGGCTGACGGAGACGTGGTGAGAGCGCGCACAAGTCCGAATGCAAGTGTCCAATTTTAGCAGCATCACCGTCCACCCACTAACGCTTCTTCCATGTTCGTTGCCAAGGGTCTGGGGAATGCGGCAGAGGGGATGAAAAGGAACAAAACGCGGCGCAAAAAATCTGCAGCTCCAAAACGGCTCGAGTCAAGTTCATGCAGCAGCAGTGGTTTTTTCTCCCGCCCCCCCTCTCTCTGTCTCCCCCCCCCCTCTCTCCCCCCCCCCTCTCTCTGTCTCCCCCCCCCCTCTCTGTGCTGCGTGCGCGTGTGCAAACCCGCACGTAAGCACGGGCCGCACGATTTGCATGAAAAGTACTTCGGTGCGCCGAGACCCCATTGGCCGAGAGCGGAATAATTAGCGGAGTGATGTGGAAGCCCTCTTCACAGCGGTGCCCACTTTGCCTTCGGAGCGCAGCTGCTGCGGAGACCATTTAAATCGCGCGTCCCAGACGCACGTGGCAGGGAGCCGCACACTCGGCCTCCGATGCTCGGAAGGGGCTCGCGCTGATTCGGGAATCGCCGCGGGGATTAATCATGCTCTACTCCTCTCTCAGGTCGGTGTGTCCACGCAGTGGTTGGCGCGCTGCGCGCTGCTCCGGTGAGGATATCAAGCACCTAGACGGATGTTTTGAAGTAAATGATGACATTTTCTATTGTTGATAAGTCGTACGGCGTTTTGGGAATCGGCGATCATCAATATTCGTCACTTTTTTTCCCCAATCGACAAACAAGCCCAAGGATATCCCAGCTCAAATGTGCATTGTCCTTTGCTCATCTCCACCGGTGACTCTGGCACAGACCGTTTCCGCATAATACAACCCTTGTTAACTTTACATAAAGTGGTTGTGCTGCTGTTACGAGGGGTGATGTAAAAAGCGTACGGTCTCACATAGCAAACAATGACGACTGTGATGGCGATGCGTTGTGCTTTTGCAAGGTCCCCTTGCAGTGCGTTGCGCTTTGTCCATCGGCGTTCTGGGGTTTTAAACCCTCCCTGGAAGAACTCTTTGTCTTGTTCCTCAAACCACTCCTCAAATCAAACCACACGTCACGGTCGAGGGTAAACTTAATTCCCCCGCGATGCATTTTTCTTCCTGTGGAAACATGTGGAAGGAACTAAGAACATGGTTTCTCGAGAATTGGCCTCCTCCAGTTAAAGTTTACGTGATTTTTTGGTCCACGTCACAACGATGTTGTGCCTTTGTCTAGTATTTTGCAACATATATGAAGCAAAAACATAGATTTTTTTTTACAAAGGCACTTTGATGCACGTGTCACGAGTTTAGGAATAATAACTAAATCAGTGAATTAATCCAGCAATATATCAACATCAGAATCTTTATTAACACTGGGGGAATCCGATGACCTATGAAGCCCTTTTCCCAGATGTCCAGTAGGTTTTCACAGATACATATATGGTTATTCCAGAGAGCTAAAATGTTAACGACCACTCTGTAGCTTCTTATAACCTGAATAAAAATTATTCTCGTGCTTATTGTTAGTAGCAGCAATAATTTGCAGCTCTTGGTCAATCCACTGCTGGATGAAGGCACCCCATGCTTTGCTGATCTTGGGTGTTGTTTGACCATACTTCGATATGTCCTTTAGCTCGGGTATGTGAAATGTTGGGACCAGTTTCAATAACACTCGACATTGATGTTAGCCGTGGCTGGAGAATTTCGCTCGGGTAACCGAGTTCATGACACACAGGACAACAGCATTTTAATTTGCACAAAGTGAAAGTCACTTTATCGACCCTGAATGAACAATGGGCCGAGTAAACTCTCTAGTAGTGTGATAATCGGTTTTTTACCCTTTTATCTGGCAACAAAACTGACACCTTTTTTACGAGGAGTCATGTTTGCATAGACCACAATACCTGCAGTCATAATGCAAACAAATAACATATATGCTTACCCCGAGCTCTCATACTCTGATGGTGCATTGTCTTTGAGTTGTGCGCCCTTTGGCGTCATCTGTTCCACCACCATGTGAGACTAGGCTCTAAAGAAAGCTGTCTCGGGTGTGGACCAATCAACTTCAAGGACAGTGCACATTATCAGAGTTAAACATAACTCTTATGACTGCAGGTATTGTGGTCTATGCAAACATGACTCCTCGTAAAAAATGTGTCAGTTTTGTTGCCAGATAAAAGGGTAAAAAAACAATTATCATATTTTGTTACTGGCAAATGAGGTTCCAATGGTCTCTAGTAGTGTGTCAAATTAGTGACAGTTCGTTCGATCGCGAGCTGGGCGTCCCCAATCAGAGGGGGCCCGCAGATGAATTTAGCGTCTCATAAACACGACGTTCAAAAAGCGCCTCTGGTAATTCGGGGCCCATGTCGAGGTGGCATAAGGTACCTTTCGTCAAACGCTTTGCAGCGGATGTGAGTGTGGTGGGGGGAGCAGGCTTGTGTGTGGCATTTTGATTAGGCAGCCCTTTCTCTCCATCCTGCTGGCAGTCTGCCAAGCAGCCCCACCCCCCGCCCACTGTGTATGCAATACGTACTTCACCAGCCTCCACATCTCGGCTCCAGCCTCCCTTCGTTTGTTCTCAGCAGCTATAGGCAAGCGGAGGCTGCAGTTGCTGTCATGGGCTTCGTAAGTACGTATGCACGCTGAACTTCTTGCGCACCGTACGTAGATAACCGTGCTAATCGGAGGTGTGGAAGAAGGGCAATTATCTAAATACAAAAAGCAGTTCTGTGTGCGTGTTGAAATTCGTTCACACTGTACGAAGCCAACTGTGCTGAGCGGATTTATAAAGAAATGAGTTTTCAATTGTCTGCACGTGTGCCAGGAAGGGACCAATACTCAGGTCACATAACACGAGGCCGACAGTGATTCTTAGTAACTAGGTTCGAAACCGGGTTTGAATCTACCATAGTTAAACGTGGTTCTGAAGTGCCGTGAGTTGGTGGCATCAGCCCAGCCACCAAAGATCGCACGAGAAAATCCTTGATGCTGCAGTTTGATTTTTACTTAATTCGGCAATTTCTAACATGGAGAGTTGAAAATGATTGGTTTAATCACCGTGCACTAAATGCAATTAGCAGGGCACATCAAAAGTTCTAGTGAACGAGCGGCTTGTTTAAGCTACTTCAGAAGTAGTTCTGGAAGTCCTCTTTTGGCCTGCGCTATCTGGCACGATGCACTGCGCTGCCACTGCTCATAATCCCTATGACACAAGTGGAATATAATTGTGGGATTTAAAATAATGTGCACAGCAGTGCAGTTTGTGCGTGCAGCAGCTTGGGATTACCTTGTTCTGCTTGAAGGAGCAAATTTTCTTTATCCAATTTATTTCCATTTGTTTAACTGATGCTAGTTGTAATTACTGGCGAAACGTACTCAGATTGTAAATGTTGTGGCTTGGCTCTCCAACACATCGGTTTGTTGTACTAGTGACGAATTGGCCACGTTCTGTTTACGTGACAAACCTTACTAGTTGACTGTATCGGGTGGTGGCGGGTTTAACAACACATTTATATATTTTGATTTGAAGCTTTCGTGACTGCAGGAATCCATACTATTTGGTTCTTTCGATAAAGTCCCGTAGGTATAGAATATAATAAATCACGACGTTTCGGGCGCAACACAAGCGTCCGTTGTGCTTTCCCACCTGATGACGGACGCTTGTGTTGCGCCCGAAATGTCGTGATTTATTTTATTTTATACCTACGTGACTTTACCGAAAGAACCAAAGAGTATTTATATATTTACACGATCTAACCTAAAAAAAACTTTATTATGGATTATTTCCTTTTGTTCAGAGGCAATCATCTCTGTTGAAGGCCCTAACCATTGGTGTAAATTCCACGTTCCTGTGGCAAGTTCCATGAGAAAACTACATGTTAAATATTCACAAAGCACAACATGGTATTCGTATTGATTTATTTTTCAGGTTGTGAGTGCATTATTCAGTCACAGTGCCACTCTGCAGGATATTATAGTGGTTATCTTTTAACCTGGAAAAGCCTCAACTAAGTCATAGCAATGCTTTTCAGGAGGTCCTCCTACTTGGAATGTTTGGACAATTTCCTTTATGTAGTCGTGCGTGTGGGAATAAACCAGAAATCCCAGAGAAAACCGATGTATATGATGGAATACCGCTCAAAATAACCATCGATATGTTGGCAACCCACTTACCATATTTCTTGCTACATCTCTGCAAGTGGGTAGCACAGTCATCTCTGCACAATGCAGCAGCCTCATATTCAAAGCACTGTCATTAAATTGTGCCCCAAGTTCCCCAGCATGCTATACATATTTCAGCATGACCAGAGGGCAGTACAGCAAATATCAATTGTAGTGTACTATGCTGCAACATCTTTGCTCCCTACCTTCGCCAACCCGCACTGACCAGCGTGGTGAAGTATGGTACAATGAAAACCCCCACAATCTGCGCGGTGTGGGCGAGGGCCTCATCCAACAGGGGATTGACAAAAAGGCCCGCACGTGTACAGACGAGTGATGCTGTAGAAGGTTAAACGATCAACACATTTTTACACCGGTACTCTGTAGCTAAATGATAGCTTTTTTTGCATGCTTACAGTTTTGTTTAAACCACTTTTATACCATGGTCGATGTCAAATCCACACCGCATGACCACGTGACCGAATGTCAGTCTCTTGCCTGGAATTCAAACCCAGGGCCTCGGCGTTCCTGGCTTGGCACTCTGACACGAATATAGAAAAGCAATCCAGAGCCACCCAACCTCCTCACTTTTAGTAAAAAAAAATTGTTTTTGCCGTTGCTAAATAACGTTGTGACTTTTAAGGCATTTCTGCACACAATCAGTCATGGCTTGTTTAGAACTTGCAGTTATGACTGTCCCGTGGAATGTTCACAGTGGTGTTCCGTGGTCTGCCTGCCTCTATATATGGCCTGGTAACCGTCGTAGGAACAAGTCCTCTCATGCACCGTGTTTATAGAATGCACTGCGTTTTGATAATCAAACAAAAACATACGTTTGTCATAAAATAACAGGTTAATAAAAACAACATTTTGTTGTAAATATTTTTGTATTGATCCAACCACGGGGGGGGGGGGGGTTGTACAACTTCCGCGACAGGTGAGTGATGCATAGCGGGATAGACAGCTCGTACAGACAACCAACGCGGACGTGTAGGACCAGAGCGTTATGTGGTACGTGCGTCAGATCCCTTCGGGAAAGGAAGGGGGGAAAGGGGGGAGGGGGGTCAGTGACATTTCAAGTTCAGTCAAGTAAACTGAGGGTCTCTGGAGTGGAATTCACGAGGGAGCCCCAGATTTGGGTGAACTCCCCTTCCCTATTCTTCCGTTTCAGGCTCAGGTGTTCTAAAGCTGCAAGGGCGATTCGGGAGTTATGCCAGAGGGTGAATGAGTGGGCCCCATGATTCTTCCATGAGCTCAGCATGGTCTTTCTAACCGAAATGTTAAATGCTTGGAGAAGGGCATGTTGGTGCCTGGTGATACCTTGGGGTTTAATGCCCAGGACGGAGGATTCAATGCTAGGTAGTATCTCTGTGCCAGACATCACCACGTTGTACAGATCGATTATTTTATCAACGAATGTCCTGATGGTGGGACAGTCCTAGAAGGCGTGAATGTACGTTTGGATGGTGAACAGTTTTCTTTTTACTGTCACTCAGAGAAAAGGCAAGATCTCAACATGTCAGCTGAAAGGCCTTTTTTTCCAAAATATTGACATTTACAACAAAGTCTGAAAAAATCCTGGTCGATGAGGTCCGTAATGCTTGGTGATGGAACTCACTTGGAAGCAATAGGATAACTTGTATAGTTCTCAAAACATCAAGATTACTAATTAATTGAATTATACAACTTTAATATTGTACATTTTGTGCATATATCCGTGACTGCAAAAGTGATCATTTCATTTCACCAGAGATCCTGGTTTAATCACAGGTGGCTAAAACCTGGATTTAACCCTAGAACCTCGGCAGGGCCAACCCACCATTCTGGCATGTGCATTAGTCCACTGAACCACCACTGGTCATGAATACCACTTGACCTTGACATTAATAAGAATTATGGTATTGTAGTGGCATCCAGAGGTTGGTGACCAAGGCGACAGACAATGTGATACTGTGAGAACAGAGCTAGGGGGTCAGTTGTCAATTGTCCAGTGGCGACTTGATCTCGCAGAAGAATGCAAAAGCGGGGTGTGCTGGCTTCAGTCGCATTCCGTGTGATGACCTCTTGACCTTGACTGACGACGACGATAATGGCGATAACAGCGATGACCACCTGTCTTGCAGGTGCCCTGATGAGCAGCTGACCGGCGGCGAGCTCTGTCCTCCTGGTCGGCTCTTCTGCCTGCCCGACAGTCCGCCCAGGTCCTGTGCGACCCATGGGCTGTGCCCCAGCGGTGGTGGCGGCGCGGTGACGCAGGGCAAGCTGGAGTGCCCCGCCGAGACGCCGAGCAGAGGAGAGGGCGCGTGGTGCGAGCCGGAGCGGCGCTATGGCACGCTCGTGGGGAATGAGCCGCGACGGACGACGCTCAGAGATGCCAGCACCATCACGGGTAAAGCCCTCCTCCCACCCCCCCCCCCTCTTGTTTTTGGGGTCGTGCGATCGGGCGAGGTCACCCCGCAACGATTGGTCCAGCTTCTGTACGGTTACATTGATGGCGTATGTTTAAATTGGTATCATTATAGGTAATGGCATGATGTTACATTTGTTACACGTGCAATGCCAATTGTCATTATGAACAAAAATATAGGGCAAGCGATGTTCATTTAACAATGTAATGGTTCACCATCACCAATTGTCTTGATTAGAGGTTTTGTTTTAATTCAAGAATGCACTTTTATATGCTGACAATGAATGTAGTGCCTCTTATTGGCTGCTGTGTTTACATGAACCCTTTACAAAGAACATATTTGAATTTTTGAAAAAATCCATTCGCACACTTACAATTCAATACATGTATCGATCTAATGATTTAAATATGCTTAGAAAGCATCTTGGAATTTTGGTTTAGAATGACACGGGAATGCCTCGCAGATGTGATCATATAAAATGAGGTTGTGCAGGGGAGGGAGACACAGGAGGGAAAGTTAGAGAGACAGCCAGTGGATTGGTGCCCAGAGTTCAGAGAGCACGGGAAATAGCTAAAGCCAGATGTTGGGATACCGTGAGGGGGTGCAATGGAGGTTTGGTGTTCACTGTGCGACGGTCGTGGGCTTTGGCAGACAGAAGGCCGTGAGAGCTCGGTGCGATAGGATCGGTTGCGTTGATCTTTACAGCCTTTCTCACCTTTAGCAATTTATATTGTTTCACAGTGTTACCGAACAGATCTGACTTTCATATTGACCACTGGCTTCTATGTCGTAATGTTCGAGTGACAAGTACGCAACTCGCATGCGCAACATGCCAAGTGTTGAGGAGTTTCTTTGCTGAGATACAAGTTTTATAACCACTCCCCCCCCCCCCCCCATTTGATGTTGTTTACACAGAGCAAAGCTGTGTTGTGTTGTTCTGCACTCTGGCTATATCCTGTAACTGTAGTGGTACACTCGTTTGATGATGTTACAGCAGTGGTTGCATTACCTGGTGTTTGGCAGGCTTGCTGCAGTTCCATTTTAGACTATCATATATTCAACCTCGCATCTATCATCCCTCATACGTCCAAATGAGAATGGGGAATTTCTCATCTACCATTCACAGCTCTGAGCCAGTGGTGGACATTCCTCGTTACTATAGTTGTGGAGAGTTCATCCATACGACCATGGCTATCGACTTCCTACCAAGTACTTATATTGCCGCCGTAATTAGCTTACTTGGCTGAACGTCTTGAGTCAATGTCTGGCCAAATTTTAACTCGCAACCTGATTGCGAGCTGCGTGCTCTAACCCTAGCGCCAACCAGTCACATCTGATCCTTGTATCTGATATGATTAGCCATTATAAGTTTATATCCCTGTGGATCTTTGACAGCAGGATAGCGCAAGGCTGCTCGTAGCGATTAAACTGGTACGCACATACGATGGTGTTCTAGCAGTGAAAAATGTGAACGACTATACTTTCACAATTTACATTGTTGTCTGGCTATCGTGTATATGTGTTTATTTTTGTGAGACTAATTTTCTTTTTCCTGCATGATGCTGTAGAGGTTTAACATATGAAATCTCTGTGTATTGCTCGTGATTGCAGTTAACATTCTCTGCCACTGTGTGGCACCATTGCTACGCGTTTGGAAAGGCATTTGTCAGAAATGGCAGATAGGTGGTGCTAACATGGACCGAATCATTCAACATCTAGAACATTTGCTATTTACAATAAGCACAGTAATAATGGTTATTATTCAGACATGTGACACGTGCAGTTTTCCCTCCCTCTCAAACGGAGAGAACGACTCAGGTGTGAGGAAAAACAGACACATGGAAAGGCTGCCAGGTGGTGAGTGTGTTAAGATGTTGTTTCCATGGAAGTCACCATCATGCTCCATCCAGTTGATCACCATTGATCTCCATCCTGTGCCAGACGCTTCACAATACATTTCCACGTTGATAAGCCACTTCGTTCAGCTATCATATTTGGCCAGGTCGCTTCTGAAAATGAGCTACAGAGCTCAGTGGGCCTTAGCTGGTAAAATAAAAATGGTTAAAAGTCAATCAAAAGTGTTGACAGATCAGTCCCTTGGGGCCGGGTGGGAGACCCGGCCCCCTCATCCCCCACGGGGAAGTGGTGGTGCCGGGAACCGCCAGACCCACGGAGTCCCTCCGCACCATTTAGTTTGGAGTGTAAAACGTTTATGACTGCTGGGCCAATGGGGTCCAGGATGTCGTGTTTTGTATGCAAAGGGTAAATCGCAATGCGAGGTTGTGGGGATACTGTAACAGTCAGTGGACCATGGTGGCTGGGTCAGCAAGTTTGCAGATCAGGTAGGCACTTGAACAAATGGAAGCACGGATCACATTGCAGACGTCAATTAGAAGTTGTGATAGTGAAGTTACCTATGCAGGATTGAGCATGGCAGGTTACCAACACTGGCACTGGAGTGGCACCTAGAGGACTGCAACCAGGGAGAAGACCAAAAGCCAGATGGTGGGGTGGGACACTGCCAGCTGAATCAGAGCCATTTATGATTTAAACCAGCAGATGGCAGACTCTGAGAGCCAGATTGTTCTGGTGGTGTGCGTGGTATAAGCCAATGATCTCATTCTTGCCTCAAATACAAAGGCGAGCGTCTTCTGACCTTGTACATTTATGTCAATCTGCATGTAAGTGCCCATTTGAAGACTTGTGACCTTGTTCGCGAGCGAGACTTTGGAACCTATTTTTACCCACATTTATATTTATTAATTCGTATAACACCTAAAACCAGGTGGTGGGATCCTGTAAGAGCAGACCTTGGAAACTCGGAGATGAACTGGCACAAGGGAAGGGAATGACGGTGGCGTATGTTGCCATCGGTGGCATTGTCTGATGCTCCCTTGACCTTGACCACGTACAACTGCTCGGTGCCAACACGGTTGACGGTTTGGCCCAGTGTTGTTCACTGATTTTCAGAGGGGGGCCACTTACATTAATAAGACATCGTCAGTGTGAGGGCTGCCACACATTTGAAGCCATTGGGGTTCGACATCACGATGGGGGGTATTTTCACATTTGTCTATTGTCCGGGGCCGCACAAAAGGCCACCAGGGGCCCCGCCAGTGGCCAGCGGGGCCTTGCTGTGAAGAACACTGACCCGGCCGATGCCGTCGCAGACGTGTGCAGCAGCGAGGAGCTGGCCGAGGTGGAGATCGTGAGCCTGATCGAGGAGCAGCTGCCTCTGTACCGGCTGCGGGCGGACACGGCGCTCGGCTACGACCACGACGATTGGCTCCACACACCGCTGCTGCAGGAGCCGGCAGATGCCGACCTCGAGCTGAGCCTGGAGCTCATCGAGGAGACGCTCAAGTACATGCGTGAGTCACGGCCGCCGTGCGCGGGCGCACGGACACGCAGACACGCAGGGCTTGGGCGAATGTTGCCACCGGCTCGCCGCCGCCTGGCTGCCTTTCCGCCGCTTGTCTGTTTGTCCTCGCGCACCTCTGAGTCCTCTTTCATTTTTTTGGTTTCAAGCTTTGTTTTTGAGAATATGGACTTGAATGTGGGAGTGATATCGTGTGACGTCGCTCCCGTCGTTTGTAATGCAACGCCGCTGCAAAAGTGCTATGGCGCTGAGTCTGGAATTACATTTAAAGATACGTTTCTCAAAAACGAAGCTTTACGCCCGTGTTTTACAGCCCCGGTATACACAGCGCGGGTATTTACCGACAAGATGGACACTTTTTTTGCATTTTTTTTTCAAGGTAAAGGCATTGTCCCCTTTAAGAGAGCTATAGCGTGGCATTCATCTCCTTTAGGCCCTCAGCCAAGAGTCACAATTCCACATTCCTATGGTAGGAGTAATTTTTCCCCCCACTCTTAGGAATTTCAATGAGTTGCTTTTATTGGGCTGATTCAGTTCGAATGCACATTGAATCTTGAGATGTCTAACATGATCCTGGTTTGACTTGGAAAACTTGCAGCCATCAGAGTTCAATTTCCGGACGTTGGCCACCTCCCCCCCCTTCACCAACCACCACGGCCTAGTAGGGTGAAGCATGGGAACTAACACACAACTGCCATGCCATTCTAGATTTGAAGTTTTCGTGACTGCAAGGATCCATACTCTTTGGTTCTTTCGGTAAAGTAACGTAGGTGGAAAAATATGATTTAAAAAAATACATTTAATCACGACGTTTCGATTGCAACACAAGCAATCATCATCAGGTGTGACAACCACAGCAAGATTTTTTTTTTTGCCATGTCATGTGTTGGAAGGCTTTTATCATGCGTGGATTGACAGACGGCTGTAAACTATTGATCACAATTTAACTGGGGGTAACACACATACATACGCATGTACAGACAATATAATAAATACGCACGGATACAAAGTACACATACTCCCTCCCCTGGACTTGGCAACAGATGGGCGGTGGTTGCCATGGCTACCGAAAACTGCGTGCTTTTAACTACTCGTGTAGTGTATTCAATTACCCCTACGTCGACTCGGCCTCAAATGAGTAACTGGTGTGGTATGTATGCATTGCCACTCGGGAGACAAAGACGGCCGGGCGTGGTGCTGGCCACCCACCCCCTCGTGTGCCGCACCGACCTTCATAGGTTCCTGCGAATTGCACTTGCCCCAAAAGTATGCTAAGGCTATACGGGGGATCTTTGACTTTGGCCCCAAAATTAGTAGTTCCCCATATTGCTGAGAAAAGTTCAACCTATTCCCGCCCAGTAGATGAATGATATAACCACAAGAAGGAAAGTTATATGTTACGCTTTATTTGCAATGCAATAAACTACGGTGTAATGCACTACAAATGGTGACAGTGTCACTGCTGTGACTCTATACGGGTAGTCCTCTTCTTACAATGGAGATGCATTACGACGACCCCATCGTAAGTCGAAAATATCGTAAGTCGAAGATGGCCTTGCCTACCCAGGAGTCTTAAAGAATGGTGATAATTTAGCAAAACAGAGCAATTTACAGTAGCGTACTGTATAAACTATATACTGTATGTATTTATTAATTACAATACTGTATTGCGCAGTAAAATGTAAAGTAAAAAAACAAGGTCAATTCTTAGCCTACCTATATGAACTGCAATTTAATAGAAAGTTTTTTCAGGAAACAATCCTATCTGCTATAAATAATTTTAACATACATCTTGTCGTATCACTATCGCCATCGTAAGATCGAAATATCGTAAATCGGACCATCGTAACTCGGGGACTATCTGTACCTGATCGCTAGAGTAACATGTAGAATTTCGTTTTGCTTGTGAACAATTTGAAAAATTTGCAACGATACTTAAGAGTGTGATTTAGGGTGTAACATCAGCGGTGAAACCGATGTCTTTCACGTGGGTCATTCTATTCTTGTGTATGGCAATATATTCGCATGAGTCGTCACTTTCCCAATTAAGTGGCAGCCTTCACACGTGTTCAAGTTTCACTCTTCAACGTGCGGTTTTCTCGATTGGCGATGACTATTTCATCCTTGCCTATCACATAACCCAGCCAATATAGCCCCGCACATAGCGACACATAGTGCTGCTACACGGGAGTCACATGTACTAAAGAAGCCCAGTGAACATGCTTTGCTCAGATATATCTGTAGAATACCCGTGTGAGTGTATGCTGACATCTATCCAGCTTACCCAAAGGGTGTATTGTAGATAGGTGAGCCGGAGTGCCCATGCCCATTCAAGGTGTTTGCACTGCAGCATTATACGCAGCGCAATGCTTGAGTATATTTGATCTGTTGGAGTTGTGACCAAAAACAACGTAATCACTCTGATCGTGTAGAGCAGCACATCTGTCGCGTGTCCCAGGCTGACCTGAAGGAGTTTGAAGGTTATTCAATGGGAAACTAAAACAACAGTCTTTAAAGCACACAAACACAGTCCATGATGCAATTTCAGCACTTTTGTGGCATCACTTTGAATCATTGCAATACATTATTAATAAAACATCAGTGCAGTGACAACCCTTGAGTGTTATGACCAAAGCATTTGACCATGATTTTAAAGTGTTTTTTTATTAGTAACTTTGCCTTCATGTCAGACAACCTCAAACATTCAGCATAGGCATACAGCCAATGTGTATTTTTTGGGTTCGATCTGACTTGAAACACCGAGGTTTGTATGGTATGTTGATCTTCTTTCGCATCGTACGTGCTAATCAGAGGTTTGTGTGTGTGTGGAGTTCATGCGGGGGCAGTGGCAGTGTTGCGGTTAGTGCTGCGCTGCCCTACGAACCCGACTACTCGAGTTTGATTCACGCTCATGGAAAACACCAGTATCTGAACCGGCCTTGGGCCCCCCCTATTTCCACTCAGCCTCCAATGAGTACCTTGTGGCTTGCGTAAACATCGCCACTGGGGAGACAATGGCGGCCGGGCGTGGTGCTGGCCACCCACCCCCTCGTGTGCTGTGCCGGCCTTCATAGGTGCTCGCTTAACAGCACTTGCTTCGACAGTCTGTTAAGGCTACACGGGGGATCTTTGTCTTTGGAGTTGATGCCACAGGATCCACCACGTGGCTGCTGGGATGAAAAACCCCCACTCGCCGCGTCTTTATTTAAGGGACAGCCTCGAGACCACAGAGATTACACGCCTGACAGAGTCTCCCAGCTCTGCGATATTCACCTGCACGTTCATCCCGTGCTTCCTGCTCCGCAGTGATACATTCACAATCTGGCACTGATTTTGAAGCTGACAATGTACAATGAAAGCTGCCATCTCAAGCAGCAGCATTGGATACAGTGGTTTGAACTGTGGTCACCCACCAGAGATTAAACAATTGTGAAAAATCATCGAGTCAAAGTGTCTGTCTGCTCAAAGCAATGCGTGGGGTCCTGAGCCAGTGGAAGCAATTTTACATTCTGTTGACAAGAGCCACTTTCTCTTGGCTAACCTTTGATTGTACTGACCTTAGAGCAGTGGTTCTTAACCTTTACTGCAGCCTTGCACCCCTTTGGTTCTCAATCGAGAATTTGTTTTTAATGTTAATAAATACATAGGTTCGATAAAAACAAAGTAGTTGTACTTACGTTTTGTATGTTTTTTATTATTTACCTTCTAAAGAAATGTGGCCATGTCTCGCACCCCCAGAAAGGGCATCTCACACCCCCAGGGGGTGCAGCGTGCACCCCAGGTGAAGAACCAGTGCCTGAGAGGGATGGTGGGCTGAGTCGACTTCCAAGCAAGATCATATATATTCTTGATTCTTTCGGTAAAAGCACGTAGAAGGGAAATAATAAAATAATCTTTTTAAAAATAAAACAATTCAATTCTCACGACGTTTCGATTGCAACACAAGCAATCATCATCAGGTGTGAAAACCACAGCACGAATTTTTTTTTAAAAAGTGACACTTTATATGAATCTCTGCAGTCACGAAAGCTTTAAATCGAAATTCAAGATCATATAACCTACTCTTTGGGTCTTTTGGTATAGTCACGGTAAAGTCACGTGACTTTACCGAAAGACCCAAAGAGTGTGAATTCCTGCAGTCACGAAAGCTTTAAGTCAAGATCATATAACCTTCCTATTGTTTGTTGAGCACTTTCACTTAGCATGATCTTACCATATGGCGGTGAAATTGTGATATTTTTCAAATAAGTAATGCATGTTCAAGGAATGAAAAAACCATCCCAAGCAGGAACCTCCTGAAAAACAGCTTGAGACGTGGGCTGGGGCTTTCCTGCATAACATAAAATATTTGCTGGAGAAAAAAGGAGTAATGGCGTATTGGACTTACCACTATTTACAGGGTGTGCCTTTGCATTGTGCAGGGGGGTAAGCAGTTTTCCAGTTGCTATGTTTGCAGAGTAAATAAGATGCATTTTGAAGGGCTCTATTTTGACAAAAGCAAACGAAGTGCTGTGGAGGCAAAGATCGGTAGATAATGTTGAACTGTAAAGCACGTACACTCGCTGGGCTGTGAGATGTTCAGGATTTGGCAGGTCAGAAGAGGTGTTTCTGGGCCTGTATGTGTGCATCTTTGACTTATTTATTTTCATGTGTGGGTTTTCCCATAGTTCTTTGGTTTTCTCTCAAATTGAATGTTCCCTGAAATGTGAGCGCTACGTTGGAGACATGTTAACTACCTCACTTGGTATACAGGAGGTCGTGGGTTCGATCTCGACCCTGATGCCTGTATATTTGTGGTTTGCACGTTGTCCCCGTGGTCGCATGGATTTTTCTCCAGGTCCTCCAGTTTTTACCTCCATATTTTGAATCAACATGTGTTTTATAATGTTTGGCTGCTCTAATTTCCACGTGATAAGCCACTTCGTTGAGCTATCATTTGTAGCCAGGTCGCTTCTGAAAAAGAGCTATATAGGTCAGTGGGCCTTAGCTGGTAATTGTTTTTTTTCCCAATGCATGACTTTCCTGAAAGAGTATTGTAGATGCATGCAACCCCAGATTGGTAAATGCAATGCATTTTTGACTGGGAAAATCGGACTGCACACTCTTGAAGTCGACATTTAACTCTGCTTACAAAGTGGCAGAATGTGGTGCGGTGTATGCAATAAATGATTTGGTATTCATTATCAGAGCTCTGCTTGGTAAACATTCGTTGGGTGCAAGATCCCTTCGTGAACTTGACTGGGTCATAAAATGAGACCTTACCTGTCTGATAATGCCCAAGAATGCGGTTATTCGTTCAAATGGGAAAATAATTCACAGCACAAATGATACAAGAGTTACGGTTCTATTTTGTAAGGATTCTCTATTCACGAGTCAGATCAATTGTATTTGTCATCTGAGGTACAAGCAAGGATAGTACTTCCGATGACATTTGCATCTGTGTGAATGAACTTAGGTTGGTCGGAATTGCACGAGGTAGTACACTGCTTGCTGTGAGCATATCTGTCAACTGGGTCATAAAATGAGAGATTGAGTAAAACATAATAATTGTGTGTTTCTGCCTTGCGATGGGACTTTGTAGGATGAACGTTGATATTTATAAGGGCACGGGGTGACCACTAAGGTCCGAATTGGTCTGTAATAAGGCAGGGCATTCATCAGGGGTTGACAGGCATGTGTGAGTGTTTGGAAAGATGACAGTGATGGCTAAATCACAGCTCCAAACTAATTAAACAGGTGAAAACGAACACCGACAGTTAAATGTGCATCAAGAACAGTGCACTCGGACTCTTGGCTTACGTACGTGACAATAACTATGGTGAAACGTTTTTGCATTTAGGGTTAAGTGTATCATATTAGTCATGAATGGCATTTGAATAGTCGCTTATTCATAATTATTAATTGACGAGGTGTTGTTGATCGGAGCACTTTATGGATGCTTACAAGATCGACAGTTGAACTCCGATCAAAGGTTGTGAGTTTCAGTGTTTTGTGTTTGCTGGAGTTGATGAGTACTCTGTCATGTGAATTCCATACTTCTTGCGCTATGGAATGACTGCCCTCATCAAACGCAAGTTCGAGTGTTGGCTCTTGTCGAGCAACGCAGTTGAGTGCTCGTTTAGCACGGAGACGGTGACATTAGCTTGATCGACACCACGGGTAAACTGAAGAAGAATTCCAATGTGGGCAGGCAATGTTTGGTTTTGGGTCATTTATTAAAATATGGCTACGTACGGGGGGGGGGGGCTACCCCCCCCCCCCACCTCGTAGAGTTCTGCTCAAAGTACAGCGGCAGTCCCACAGCTCTAGCGACACCAATGTTGGCCCAGAGTGCCGGCTATTAATAGCCCGTCAACAGGGCGCAGTGTCGATGCCGCGCCTGGCCGTACCTTGCCCTGTGAATGCTGCCGCTCGCCGCCATTGGGGATGCGGCACTCGCCACGTAGTGGCCCCGAGCTGCTGACAGATTGGCAGAGCCGTGACCCGAGCGCGTCGAGGCTGGGGCGTGGAGCGGCGACAGCGGCGCTGGAAAACAAAAACCCCGGGCCGCCCCCTCAAGCCGCCCCGATTTGCCCTTTCCATCGGAGTTATGATCATCGCCTGTTTGTGAAAGTGGCACTGTGGGGGATTTAGACAACTGTCGAGTTTGACGAGAGTATAGAATGTAATTGGGCGGTTACACAGGAATGCAATTATGTGAATAATGAAGGCATGTCCGACCTCAGCGTCAAATGGGCTGTTTTATTTGTTGTAACCACTTGGTGTTTAAGAATAATTCTACTCCAGAAAACACAACGTTATTCGTCTGGTGTGTTTTATTGCGAGAAATGTATTTGTGATGCTGTCTTTTTGATATCGAGGAGTTGACCCATTTGCACAAAGTAAAAATTCAGATGGGTTAAACGACGAGCGTAGGGCAGTTCCACGCAGGAGTTTCCATCTCAAACCCATGCAGCAAGCAGTGCGCAACCACCTTGTCTCAGATTGGCCATGGAAGAGGACATCGATACTTCTGAAGCCCCTCCACTCGGCAGGCCTCTAGCCATCTAAACCGTTTTACATGCCTTGAAATGAGTGTTCGTCACATTTTACCTGTTGGTTTATTTTGCGCACAGGTAACACTCATTGGGCAATGAATGCCCATTGGGGACCTGCTTATAGACAATACAAATCCTGGTTGCAGTGAAATGTGTAACCGCGTTACACTTGCCAATGTTCAAATATTCATATCTAAGAAATGTTTCAAATATAGTGCACACCCACATTTATTGCGGTGTATTATTGCGTAGTCGTTGGTAACCAGGCTGAGATGATCCGCTATCTCAACTTGAGAACCAGGTTTATCGATGCATGGCTGGAACCTGGATTAGAATTCAGGGTTTAAACGCCGCTGGCTCAGCATGCTGATGCAGCATTATCCCTCTTAGCCAGCCCGTTGTCTCCAAGTGAACCTGTCCTCACGTGTGACAGATGGGAACAAATCTCAGCAGATTTGGCAGACTATAACTAACCATTGGGTTCAAGGTTCAATAGTTTTACATCCACAATAGTTGTTTTAAATACACCAAGCTCGTTGGCCTTTGAAGGAAGAAGCTATGCACCCTGCAAACATAGCTCAAGGCAATACAGATGTCACAATACGTGGCAAGGTGAGACTATTTGCTGTTGTTGTGATGCCAAGTGCAGAACAAGCTCTAAAGCCCAAATTAATGAATAATGAGACCGCGCGTACACACCTGGCCATAAATATGGGCAAGTACACGTAGCAGGTGTCTTTGATTTATGCCAACGTAATAAGAAAAATGACAAGCATTGTTCATTTCACTTTAACACGTTGGCTTTTGCAACCAATATTGTGGGTTTACTCTCAAACACACCGATGTGCTGTACTAGTAACGAATTGGCATGTAGTATCCAGCCCAGCGGCGCTGTGCTTAAAGCACTTGTCTCAAAATCGAGAGATTGAGAGTTCATATCTCAGTTCGCACCTACGTTTTAGCACGGTTGGCCACGCATGATGCGAAATAAGTTCAGCGTACATACAAAGGCTGACTCAGCCCATCGTTATCACTCCTACAGAGCTGATAAAATGACTGGCACTTTCTGGGACGTCAGCACTGGTCATCCCTCGTACGGAGAGACAAGGACCCTGCCCGAAGTCTGTGCTATCTCCAGATTTCCATCACTAGCTTATGGCCACCTGCAATTATGAGCATTTACTTTAAAGTTAATCAACAACCCTCTTGATTTTGACTGTGGGAAACATTTGTGTACTTTGTATTTATTTTGTTTGGATATGCACGTCCAACATGGATAGTGCTCCTTGTTGGAAAACGGGTGTTTGTCTCTAGAGGTGTATTTGCCTGTCCTGTATTACTACCATTGCTGTGTTGGTGTACCATACTCACCGTGTCCTGTTTTCTCATCTGACCTCTGTTGGCCGCGCTAAGCGGGGATTGAGACGGAAGCTTCGCTGTAATCCGCCGCTTGTGAGCAACATGTGGGCTAGACAGCTGGCCGGGGCCGGATACAGACAGCTCAGCAGTGTGCCCTACTCAGAACAGAGCCTTTTGAATGGGAAACAAACACATTGTGCATCGTCGTCTTGTGAGGACATGAGGATTTTTGGTTTTCCATCGATCAAAGCAAAGATCAACATGTTATCACGGCCAGTGCAGCTAATGGCATCACACGTCGCCGCTCTTGCACAGTCAACAGCTGACCTGCAAGGTCTGTAGTTACTGGTGTCTCACCGTCTGATCTTTCTCTTCGTCAAGGACCTCGAGGTGCCACTCCATTGCCTGTCTCAGTCACCTGCTCTCTTTCTTCTTGAACTTGTGTTCTACCTATCACAGCTTTATCATGTTTGCTTTGCCTTTTCTGCCTCATTCTATCCTTAATATTAAGTTTTATAACCTCTATTGCTGAAGAATTCCTAGAATCTGACTACAGCCATACTCTGAGCCCAAACGTTTTATTTTATGTCAAGTCTTGCTTACTGGCCTATAAAGAGACAGTTTATGGATTTCGTGTCACGAGAATGTGTCTTGTCCTGCAGAAAACAAATGAAGCTTTCTGTCTCGTCACATGCGGCCAACGAACCTTCAGTGGTCTTAGTAAAGGTGCAAGGTTATATTCTGGCACATTGTGACCAATCTACAACCGCACACCCTGCTATGCACGTGACATGTCTGTGCCGCTAATCCTGGGTTGACGTGCTGGGTGAGTTGGTAGTAGCCTCATCTTGCAAGTGATGTTACAGTCTCAAATAAAAACAGTGCACTGCCCTTATCAAATGAGCTAAGGGGCAGTGCCCATTTGTCTACGTCATTGCCGCGGTCCACGGGATTTTTTTTTATCCTATGCATTGGTATATTCCCACGAGGCCACGAACGTGTACCTGAGCCGTTAGTGAAAAAACCTCGTTCGCGTTTTGGGGGCCAGTTTAGCCACAAGGTGGCCACTGTTGGCTTTCCACAAAGTGATACCCATTCATTGGCTTTGGAGTAATGATGGCGTGAATTGACCTTTGACAAGGGAGTTGTATCCACAGCCTTCCAAATGTGATTCCTTCACAAAACCACAGCCGCATTGCACTGAATCATCCTCCGCTAAGTTTTAAAGAGCCACACTTTCACAATTTGTAAACTAGTGGGTAGATAGATGAACAGTACACACACATGTACAGTAAATACACAGTGTAAAAAAGTATAAACTAAAACGACTTTTACTATGAATGACGATGATGACGATGGCGTGCGTATTCTTCCGCGGCAGCATCATTGCGAGCAGTTAAGAAGAAAGAGTCCTGAATGATGTGTACTCTACAGGAATCTTTCTTTTGGTATATACCCTATGTACTGTACTGTTGTGTGGTTTGCAAGGTATTGTGGGTGTTATCCCAAATGCCATGCAGCTTATACTCCATTGTGGATGTATATCTTTGCCTCTGCGTCTATATTTTATTATCCGATGGGCAATGTTATCCTCTGAAGGGGCCTTGTCCTGTTGAGTTTGAGCGGTAGTTTTAACACTCCCTGGAGATGCACGAACTGCTGAGTCATGTGCAGCGGTGCACCTCCGTTCACTTCCAAGGTTTACTGTTGTAGCTTGAGGTGTTGTTTATGTCCTCGGTGAAAGAGTATTTTTTTACCGTTCATTTTACAATCGCACACAGCAAGCCTTTGGCACATTTTTAAACGGTGTTTTTGATTTTAGTTTCGCAAAAGAATGTCAGTGATGCTTAACCTTTAGGATGTTTTTTTTTATTTTGGAATACATGCAAGTTGACTTCTGAGCTGGTTTACAGTCAAGCAGCCTTTAGTTCATGATCAGAAGTGCATCTTTGTGGTTGGGTCAGGGTGCGTGCATGTGTGTACGTACACAACATACATAATATATTTTTGGGTTGGGCCACCTAAAAGATCTGACCAAATAATTGCCGTGAAACTCTTCACCCACCACGACGACCCAGCCAAACAAGTTAAATTGTCACGTGGTGTACCAGCGCTGTTAATCGGCAATTGTTATCGTTTCAGCTCACCGGCAAGCTGAGAAGCAACATTCTCACCAACAATTTTAGTATTCGAGGTGGCGTTTTGTTTGGAAATATGCCAAAGGGTCATCAGGGATGCAAAATTCCAGGCCTCAAAATGAGAAACCTTGTGACAGATATATGACAGTTGACCTAATGTTTAGGATTTAAAAGTGTCTCTCTACTCAATTGATCAGTGCTGTATTTATGTTGGTGGTCCTGAGCCAGGGCTGGAAATTCGGTCTATATGAAAAGTGTTCCGGGATTCACCAGTGGTGGAATTTCAACATTCCTGCCATGGAGACCAGTTTCTCTCTGGAGGTCAACTACTCTTGGTTTTTCCAAAAAGTTTTGCTGGTGTGCATGGGTGGTTGGAGTTCACCCATAATCTGGATTTAAACTCATGAGACTGCAATTGTGAGTCAACCACTTTGCCACTGTGTCGGCTGGCTTGATGACTCGTGCTGAGTTAATGAGTGCAGATTACTCATTGTTATCAGTGTTGTCACTTTCTCAGTTTTACTGTGTTTTTTCAGTATTTTGTATAATCATTTCAGCGAACTGAATTTGCCATAGCAGCAGCAAAATGTTTAATAGCATTTTCATCTCGGGTTACATTTTCACTGTAGCAAGCATTGGCTTTGTCAGATTATATTTTTTTCTCAGCTGATTTTTTATATCAAATTCAACATCCAATTCCTGATTGACTGCAGTCTTTTGTTGGCACATTGCATATTGCAATTTTTAGTTTGCAGCGAATTACATTTAATTGCATACATGCATATTGCAAAGCGCCCAAATGTAGGAATGCGCAATTTATATCGCTCTGCTTTGAACATTTTCATTACTGCAAAAAATGCAAAGCCCCAGTGGCTCTGAAAGGGAAAAAAAACTGTAGCCGCAGTATTTATAATGATGTAGCCGTGCCATATTGCATGCCGGAATCTCAACGACGCGTACACTTTCACGTACAAAGACGGGTGATTTATTTTGTACTGCTCGTCGTATCGTGGCGTTGATGGCCTCTAAAGGAATGTCCAGGAAAATCCACATCAGCGTAGTAATAATAATGGCCAATAATCTCAAGGCTCTCTCCACCTACGCTGCATGTTCTGCTGCCTTGTTGCTAGGATACCGTTTCCATGGCAATGCACCCGTCCAATCGATTCAGGGCGGGTTTTGTTCTTTCATTCTTTGCATTCACTGGCTGCAGAGAAGGGAAAAAAATTAAACGGTCCCACGCGGGATTTTGACGTCAGCAGGAACGGATGTTGGAGTCTCTGATGCCAGATCAGGGATTTTACCTTTTGGTGTCGAGAGTATATTTTAAAATTGACACAATGAGCTAGTTTAAATGCTCCGAGCATCACACAGCATTAATCACGTACAGATTCACTGATTCCCAAATTCAGCTTAAGAAGGAATTGTTGCGGACATGTTTTTCTGGCCAGAAGAATCAAAACTTACAAACGAGATTTTACCTGTAAAGAAAAATACTTGCTCACGAATTACCTTAATTAAAACGTTTTAATACGTGACAAAACATGCATCTTTGTTTTAATCTTATTAATAATGGAATATGATGAAATAAATAATATGTCTTAACGTAAGTATATTCATAATTTGCAAGCTCGTGTATTATAATGCTGGGTTGGGGTTTGGACAGCTGACCTTGGATTTTTTTTATATACATTGAAAAAAATAGGAATCTTACATTAAAGAAAGCATCAACCTAACAGTCTCTTGGGGTAATTTCTTAATAAAAAAAACCACGAAAGGTTTTCATCCATTGGTTTACACGATTTCCCCCCACCCGTGGGGTCTGGTGGGGCTGCTTTCCTCAGTGGCTGAGACCAGCACAGGCGATGCTCACGTGCCTCGTGCGCCCGCGTGTGCCCACGGCTGCGCCCCCACGTACCAGCGTCCGCCCGCGCTCCCAGCAGCAGCTATGCCCAGCGGCACAGCGGTCCCGGCGTCCCATCCGCCCCTAGGCTAGCGGATCTCGACGGCGCTTTGTGGGAACGGTGCAAAATCGTTGCGGCCGCCAGCCACACCCTCCCGCCTCTACCCCCTCCCTCGAAGCCCGGGCGCGCATCCCACGTCGTCGCATCCCGCATCATCTCGCATCCCTGCCTTGCCTGCCCTCGCCGCGGCTCTTGTGTTTCGTGCAATTGCCGTTCCGTGCGTGGCGAGGTGCCCCCCGCTCCCCCCCCGCGCTGGCAGCGCCACGGTACCGGGTGGCGTGCGGGAAGATGACCATGCAGGATGGAGAGGACGATGAGCCGTGGGAGGTGGAGGACCTTGACTACTACTACGAATATCTGGAGGGTAAATGCAGCGCGCGATCGCGTGTGCCGCATCGTGGCGGCGCTCGTTATTATTTTAACGATAATTAAAATTGCTAGTCGTGGAAAATGTCAACAGTTCGTGCGTGGAGTGAAATGAAGCATGTCATAGGAATGTGGAATTTCCACCATTAGCTCGGTTATGAGCACTGTACCACGCTCAAGATAGGGACAACATGTGACTTAAAGAAATCGTATTATTGGTTTTTGACTGGGTAGTGCTCGGCTCAATCTGAAGGGAATGAGTTCAAATCCTTAGTTGGTTGGCATTTCAGCCCTGTCATCCCTGCATTGTGAATACAATCAGTACCACTAGGAATTCAACAGTCGCCGATCTATGTGGAGATTTGCCCATACCACAGTAATGTGGAATTTCCACCATGTGCCGAGGGCCATCATCAGGTTTATTTCACCATGGGGGCACACCTCGTCACGTTTGAATATTGCTACATTTTGGCGTTTCGAGTTATATTGTTATTTGCCGCGGTAATTTGATCTTGGATTTTGTTAGATTAAGCTCGTACGTGCACGCACGGACATCCGATTGGGATGTGAAGTGGAGGAGGCAGTGAATAATCACGTGGCTGTGTTGGAATGTGGCGATCAGTGTCCTGCAGTGAAAGGGTTGTGGATGACGCAATCCTTAAGACACAGTCTGTTCGGTGGTTATGTATGATATAAGTAATACTTGCAATGAGTCATAGGTTTAAATAACCTTTCACTTTATGCAGATGCTCATTTTAAAATGTACAAAATATAGCGCTAAGAACAATGAGCCTTCATGAACTGAACCTGCCAAACGTTGCAACAGCTGTTGTCATGCCCGTGGTTGTTGTATTTATTATTAAATGTTAATGTAAAAATGTAAAAATTAAGTGCATGTCATTTTACATCAACTTTCACAGTAAAAAAATACCTCATTAAGTTTGTCCTAAAAATAAAAATTGCGTCAGTAAAGCCTTCGTGATTGTCAATATCCAAAATTCTCTGACACCTCAAATTCTGAGATTCAGAACACCAGACTTCAGTTATTTTATGATTCTTGGGGTTTGGTGATAATGCCCGAGGCTCAAAGCACCAGACTGACTAATACTGCCGTCGGAATCTGTCCTGCAGAGTCATTTCTAAGACTGACCTTGCCAGAAGAAACACAATTTACGACATTCATAATGTTACTTTTAATAACCGAGCTTTGGATATCCAGTCCTGGGCTTCTTTTGAATTTGTAGAGTCCAAGGTCACATCTGGACTAAAGTACCAATGCATGACTATATTTCTGTGTTAATTTCCGAAGCTTATTGAGGTCGCGTGAATTTGTTTGGCTCGCTGTTCATGTGCTTATTGAGAAATCCACTTGCAATGTTGATGGAATAGATTGAACCTGCATCCATAGTCTCAGACGCGTCTAACTTTAATTGTAGTGTTATCAGTAGGCTGCCTGTGATTTAATCTGAACCAAATCGGTCATGCTGCTCGGCATATTATTGATGTTTGCCGCTTTTTCACGAGTAGACGTGGCATTGTTCTGCCATTGATGTAGCTACGTGACGGTGCTCTTTAATCGCAGACCTGCTTTAAACAGCGAAAGGAAGCCTGGATTATACCCATGAAATATTGCATTTATTAATGATTTTTCCCCATGTATGTTTAATGAGCTCATTATTATCGTATCTACATGCATGCATGTGTTTCTATCATTTATAATACAGCATTGGGTTTTATAGCGTAGTGTGGAAAATGTTGAAATTGATCATGTATAATTTAAGCGGATTGGTGCACTGTACTGTGATGACGGTCACCCAGGGTTCTGTAAATTGGTGCCTGAGCTGATCGTGGGGTATATCTAGGTCATCTCAGCTGTAAATTAGGACATGGTGCAGTGCGTGAGCGTCTCAGCAGTGGGCAGACTGGGTGTGGCGCGAGGCGTGGTCCTGGCCACAGTCGCCTTCCTCACCTCTGCGAGCTCGAGGTGATTCTCACAAACAGAACTTGCGCTGACATTTCATGAGCCCATGTGGGGGGAGAATCTTTGTACGTTTGCTGATTATAATTGATCTGCTATCCTCAATAACTCGCTAGGTGCCACTCGGCTCATAACGATTCAGTTTTGGAAAGTCACGGGGTTCAAATCGTGGTCGTGAGTCACAGCTCGGCTTATCTTCAACAGGGTTGCGTCTGGCCTTCTCTGTAGGAATGTGGATTTCCACTTCTTGCTCAGGGCTGCCTATGAGACAAAGCCTGCACATTTGAGCCAAGGTGACATTGAAATTTGACATTTCAGATTTGATTCATGTTTAATATCCATCTCCTTTTTTAAACAATGGTTGTTTACACGGTTAATTGTCTCGTGCTTTAAATTTGTATCGGTGATAGTTAATGCATTTAATCTATTTCATCATCAGCCATGGTCAACCCACTGCTGGATAAAGACCTCCCGAAGCCACCACCGACTCTTACTTTCCTACGCTGGAATAATCCACCTGGCACCTACACACGGAATTATTCAAATAGATTTAGAACACTCTATTTTTACAGCATTTTCTCTGTGGACCACAACTTGATTTAAAGTAATCCCTCCGAGAATGCATTGTTTCAGCCATTGGATGGCCATTAGTGCAGCGACATGCACAGGGGCTTGCGCAAGGCACGTGACCATGACACGTGGGTTTTAGCTGCATTGTCACGCGCTGGGAGCAGGCAGGACGGGCCTTATCCTTTTAGAGATTGTCAGCCGGCACAGGTTTATAATGGTGTGCGAGAATAGACTTGAGTTGGGGCTTTCAGCGCAGTGATTTCTTGGATAGGTTTGAATTTGGCTTTTTCTGGTTCTTTTTAGACGAGGCAATTTCAAGAATTGTCTTGTATTGTCGACTTTGCCGAGTCAGCGAATGAATCCTTGCGATGGAAGGCACAAAAGCGGAGATTTGTCCAAATGTATTATAAAGTATGATTCTCTGCCTCATGTGACACACCATTTCACCTTTTGTCTTCCTTTATTCTCCAGCATTGGTGACCAATATTGCTTCTCGCGTTGGGGTTACAGTATTGCCACACATTAGTGAAATTATATTACGAAATCACATATTATTCCTCCTCTTTTTTTAATATACAAGATTACTGGTACCGACCTAACAGCATGTCACTGCTTTTTTCATTATGTATTCAAATTATGTTTTACAAAAACACTGAGATGGCCAAGGGAGGGCAGTACAGCAAGTCGATTGTCACCCATATATACAGACCAATTCGCGGTTTCCCCTCCTATACAGTGAGGGAAAAAAGTATTTGATCCCCTACTGATTTTGTACGTTTGCCCATTGACAAAGAAATGATCAGTCTATAATTTTAATGGTAGGTTTATTTGAACAGTGAGAGACAGAATAACAACTAAAACATCCAGAAAAACGCATGTCAAAAATGTTATAAATTGATTTGCATTTTAATGAGGGAAATAAGTATTTGACCCCTCTGCAAAACATGACTTAGTACTTGGTGGCAAAACCCTTGTTGGCAATCACAGAGGTCAGGTACGTAGATGTTTATGGGTACGCTGCTTTCCCCCCACAAATTAAATTCTCCCTTCACATGGAATTGCCGGACCCTCCTGAAAAAGATTGCAGAGACTCAGTGACGTGTTCTTGACGTCATAAATATAATTATTATTCATAAGGACTCTCGATTTAGAGCTGTGATTAGGGGATAGCACCTCAAGCCGACCTTGACCGCAGTGCAGGTGAAGGGGGTTTATTTTGTGCATTCCCTTGGACCAGGCAGGGTGGCGCGACCACTACGAGCAGTGAGAGCTGGAATTCTCTGGTCTATCTGGCCTCTAAGAAGCCATGGTGGCTTATCATAAGTAACCCCCCCCACCCCACCTCCTACCTTACTACAGCAGTCACATGTGCCCAAACAGCTGTGCATGTGGGCCACTGACCACAGCTGACCCCAAGCCGCTAGTTCTAGACCAGACAGGAGGTTATCCGGATCCACGTTGCTCACTCGCCGGTCCTACGGGTTCGCTCGACTCCGATTTAGGGCATTTTGCAAGGAAGCATCTTGCTTGCGCGCTCTGCATGGCGGCGTTGGAGCAGGGCTGCCAAGGTGAACATAGGCGACAAGTGCGAAGCGAAAGTGGTCGACACGCCCGTCACTCGTTCTGGTGTTTATCGTGGCTGTCAGTAACACACTGATAGGATGATTATATCGCACGCCATGGATTAATTAAAGGGGGTCTACGTTTGAAAGTACAGTAAAATAATTGACGCAACCATTTTGGCGTAACCTATCACGAGTCAAAGTGGTCCGACTGCTCAAGCAGCTGTGTGGGATTGTGCTCATTTCCACTGGGGTTCACCATATAGCCCTGTCTGACTACCAACGAGAATTTTAACTGCATTGTATTTTGAATACGAGTCAAGGCGTCTGCTGCAGTAGTGCCCTGCCTAGCGTTCGGGTTACGTTTTGGGCATTGAAGGTTGGTGTTCACCCTTGGACCTTGACGAGCATCAGGCCGAGAACACGCAGTTAGGGTTACGGATAGTGGTAAGGTTACCATTAGTTTAGGGTTAGTGCTAAGGTTACCATTGATTTAGTGTTTTATTGCACGATATAAGGTCCCCAGCAATCGTACCGTCCGGTCTCTGCCATGGCAACGTGGAGTTGCTGCTGCTGGCTCAGGTGCTGTGACCTCTTGCTAGTTTTGAGCAGAGAGACACTCGGACGTTTTTGGCTCTCTGTGGTGCCGTAGCTGCCGTACAACCGACGGAGGAACGCGTTTCATTTCGGAATGCGACACCGTGTCCTCGCAGCTGATGGTGCCACCTCTCCTGGTGTCACATGACTTTCAGATGTGTCGAGCACGGTTGTTATTCTTGTACCGCCCGGCCTGCACTTCTCGGTAGGGTTGCTTCTCGCGCTATATACCCTTAATGGGGGTTGTAAGTTAACCACTTTGCTAAAATATGGTGTAGTTAAAGATAGCCTTCAAGTTGTAAGCTTGGACGTGGCTAATCTACTTTCTGCAGAGTAGATCAGTTCAAGGCCGTAGCCATGGAGTCAACATTGGGGGGGGGGGCAAATGCTCCAGGGGTCTAGGGGTCCCCCCCCCCCCCAGAAAAAATATCTAAATTTGAAAACTAATTTCCTACCTAAAATATTTAAAAATTCACTAACACAAAAGATGGACTTTTTATTTATTTTTTACAATAATGTCTAATGGTGTTTTGTATTACATTGCTCAGTTTTTTTTACCTTTTCTTGTTTCATTGTATGTAATGGCAGAGATTATGGATTAATAAAGTACAACCATAACCACAATCGTATCAACAGAAATCTATTTTATAGCAATATATTCGGGGGGATATTTTGAGCATATTTGAATATTGGGGGGGGGGGGAATGTGTCCCCCCCAATATATATTATAATTACAGCCTTGGATCAGTTTCACATTTTTGGCATTTTGCGGTGGTTGTGTTTTTTTTGAGAGGCTGCACCCACCAATGAAGATCAGCGCCAACCTGGGTTTGTACAGGTGGACATTTGTCTGTAAATGAATGTAAACCATTCCATTTAAAAAGTGTATACTTTCACAATAATTTCTCGACAGTGCACCACGATTGTGTTCATATATTGCATGTTAACATTAGAAAAGAAGGGAAGTGAGTGCTAAACCATTTATATATAAAAAAAATTGATGACAGCAGCATTCGTTAGACATTAACACCACAACACGTTGCATTCCTTAATGTGCACCTAATTTGTAAACATCTATACATGCAACACTCAAATAGCACTCTCATATCGGAAACCCTTCCTAAAGCGGATGCTTGATAAACATTCATCAATTTAAAGCTTTCGTGACTGCAGGGATTCATCTTTTTGGTTCTTTCGGTAAAGTCACGTAGAAGGGAAATAATAAAGTAATACAATTTAAACATAATAAAAGAAAATAAAAATAAAAAAATCGAATGTATTTTATTATGTTTTATTTTTATTATTTTATTATTTCCCTTCTTTGTGACTTTACCGAAAGAACCAAGAAGATGAAACAATCATCATTCCATAATCTTTCATTCTTTCATAATACCACCAAATAGTCTCGCTCGTACCAAGTGGTACGACCCATTCAGTGTCAGAGCAAGTCTACCCGCTCCCCACCCACGCCCTAACCAGCGAGATGGATTCTTCCAGGTGTAACCTCAGCAGCCGGCAGTTCCACTGACGCTCATTATGAGTGCACGGTCGGTTTGCATCGCCGCGACGAAGGGTTACCGCCGATCGGGGTTAGGCTGTAATCCGCACCTTCTTCGTTGCTGCGTGTGTAGGGTTAAAAGCCCAGGCTCGGCCTGGTGTCGTGCTCCCAATGTGGCCAGCAGTTCGTCAGCCTCCACAACGCACGCACGCTGCTCAGTACGTGCGTGTGGCCGGGAATGCAGCGCTCGCTTGCTCTTACCGAGCAAGCGGACGCCTTCCTCGCGCGCTGCTTTCTTTTAGCAGAGCGAGCTGGCGCGGCGTGGGTGGCACAGGCTAAGAGCACGCGGGCGGTGTTTTCTCAAGGCATACAAACTTGGCCGCACGCGGACATACACGCTGGACCTGTGTATTTCGCATGATACGGAGCACCGTTCTTCTTGCCATTGAGCGACATCGCCCGGGCACCTGGACAGCTCGCGGCTAAATCGGCGATAACGCGCGCGCCCGGCACGAGCAGCGTCGTGAGACTCAGCGCGTGCGCCGGGCTGGCCAGGGGCTGGCATGAGCCTCTCTGCGGAGTCGCCATGCAGCACGTCTCCTCGGCCGAGTGGTCCGACACGGCGTCGTACGAGAGCGAAGGAGAGGGGGCGGCTGATGGCGGTGGCGGTGGCGGCAAGCGTTGGGGTCGCGTGTTTGACCCGAGTGACAGCGGAGACGAGGGCACCCTAACTGAGGTGCGCAGCTCCCCGTGCCCAGCCGACGAAGGGTGCCGCGAAGCCGCTGAAAATGACGAAATTCCATTGCATCTGCTAAACGAAGGTGAGGGCCTCTCTCCCATTTCAACCGTTGGGGATGTCGTCGTCGTCATCGTCTTCGGCAACAGCGTTAAGCATCTGACGATGATGCTTAACGATGTTTCTTTTGGCTGGCCGTCGAACAAAGGCAGTCACCGCATCGTGCGCCTTCGGATGCACTTCTGCGGCCGTCTGGAATGCTGTTCTGATTTTAGGAAGTCACTGGAGGTCTGCACTTGTAATTGTAGATTGAAAAGTTATTTATTTGGGACTGCTTTTTGTGTTTAGTTTATTGTCCTTCCCCGCACCACCGATTAGCATGTTTGGCTACGTACGGTGGTTTTTTCGGTAAAGTCACGTAGGTAAAAAATCTAATGAAATAAATAAAAACAACTAAATTAAATCACGACGTTTCGGGCGCAACACAAGCGTCCTTCTTCAGGTGGGGACAATGTAGCGAAAGCACAACCGCTTAAGTGTGTCTAAGAGATGGCTTCTGTTAGACACACTGTGTGTGTATGAATCCTTGCAGTCACGAAAGCTTCAAATTTAGGTGCGAAAGAAGTTCAACATGCGTATCGGATTTCAGATTTCAGATTTTAGATTTTTTGAACATCTTAGCACGAAGGGCCCAGTGTCATGTAAGGCTCTTTTTCATGGGTGTCCTGCGATGGTACAGATGTTATACAGTCCAGATCTTAGTTAAAGCCACATTATCATAGGTCACGATACAAATTGTAAGTATCGGTATGTGCTTTGCATGTTATGTAAATGGTAAACAGGTCTTAAAAAACATGAAAACATTCTTTCATGAAAAATAAAAGTCACGTAACAAAGCAAAGGCAACAACCGAAAACCTAAAGTATGATCCACGTAGACTTGAGCTTACACTTCTTTGCCAATGTATTTACTACCACTACATCTACGAAGGAACTGGAGCTCCAGGAGTCAACAGAGGTATCTCCTGGTTGGCAACGATTCAGGTCCCAAGTGTAATCCAGCAGCATTCCAAAATGAGGGAGCAGTCACCAAGAAGACCGTTTTTCAGCAGACTGCATCAGACCGAGTGATTATTGAAATGTCGTTGGAGGAGCTTTGAAGGCTTTGTGTATTTTCTTTTGGGGTCAGCATCAGTGTTAACTGTAGCTTCGGTGGCAGATGTCGCAGATGAATCGTAAGCTGCAGCAGTAATCTTGTTCACGCCATCAGCGGCTTCGTGAGCATCATCGTTGTCAGAATCAGAATCATCACCTTCGTCATCAATCGAAGTGGTATCATTAGCAGCAGCAGTACCATCAATGTCATCGTCAATGCGGACAGCAGCATCAGGATTGTTTTAAACTTTTTCACACGGCGTAATTCCTGCATGAATGTTAAAGTGTTCCACTCAACCTAGGGGAGATATGTACAAAGCCAAGCTAGAACATCTAGGCAGCAACAGGTCATCATGGACATTCTCATATAAACCACCAGAACTTGCCACCCCTCCTTCTGCTCATGCTGCAACTGTTGAACAGTCGATACTCGGACCTCCAAGATCTACTCTTACAAGATCGACCATCTGGCTTCGTCTTCCTCTTTATCACCGACTTCTGCCTGCCAGTCCAATGCCTGTCTCCAATTACTTTCTTCCCTCAATTCGGAACCAGTGTCTCACCCATGACAATCTCATTTTCCTGATTACCATTTCGACGACATTCTATTTCTATGACTTTCTGTTTTCATGGCATTCTATTCCCAACTTCCTAGTTGTTTATTCATCCGGTAATTATCGATGAAAACACAAATTAACGCTCACGATTCATGCAACAAATTATTTGTGTGTGAGAATCCATTATGGCGAATGGTTCCTGTAAATCCTGGTAGCATGCAGAATTATTAACCAAAATAATATTCTTTAGATATAACCGTACTTATATATTGACCAAAATATAATGTTAAATCAGATTTTATATATTGGATACTACTAGCCCCGTTAATTGTTGTTTGGTATTCTGTAATTCTCACATTATCTGGCAGGGGTGACGCTGTGCTTAGGGTGCTCAACTTTTGATCCTGATGCTGGCTTCTTAACTCGGCCCCACCGTTCCCCTGCGAGTGATGACACGAGGGTCGCACCTTGTGAGAGGTGAACACTTGGGGGTGTCCCTTCGGAGTGACCGCCGGCGACCGCAACCAGCGGCGTGGAATTTCCTCCGCCGGCTGGCGATTAGCGCTGGCCACGGTTGCTGAGCACGCAGACGCTTCTGCGATGCGAATATGACGTGAAGCTGGTGCCATCGGCCTGACCTGAGTAAAATCGACGTGAGCTTCAGCGCGCATAAAACGCGCAAGGCTCACCGGCTCCAAACTATGAACTAAACATTTTTTTTATTTCACCAGGGAAGGCCCACTGAGCTAGACAGCTCTTTTTCAGAAGCGACCTGGCCACAAATTATAGCTCAACGAAGTGGCTTATGTGGAAATGTATAGCAGCCAAATACTCTAAACACATGATGCTAAATGTGGAGGGAAAAACTGGAGGACCCGGAGAAAACATTCACGCGACCACGGGGAGAGAAAGAGAGAGAGACACGCAAACTCCAAATATATAGCAGGTGTCAGGGTTGGAATCGAACTCACGATCTCCTGCATACGAGGAGAGGTAGTTAACATCTTGCCACCGTGACTCAGTCCGACAGCGAGCAGCCCCTTGGTGAACACGAGGAAGTGGACAGCTTGTGAATGGTCGTGGATCTATTGTGTGGCATTGCAACGTGCTGTTGCACACGTGTACAACTATGCAATACAGCACGAACAATGTGAACAGAGTTATTCAATTTGTTTGTAATTTCCAGAAAGAGGGACACAGCGTTCCCTGATTATCCTTTTCTACTTAACATTTTTACTTTGTATACACACGGGTAACATACACTACAGTACATTGTGAAAACACGACAATACCTTGCTTGGTTGTGTGTGTGAACACAATAGTTGACGTGTAAATAGTTGTTAGATAACGGGGGGGGGGGGTCTGCCTGTAGTCGTAATTGGTTGTGACAGCCTGCAGCACATTGTGTCATCTCCGAGCAAAGCCCCCCCAGTGTCTACCGGACACCATAGCCACCACCGTGATTTGTAAACACACCCCCCCCCCCTGTGAGTCCACACGGCACCAGTTTGTATCAATGTGCCAGGATTACCCCTGCTTCCGTGACTGCGGAGAGGATGGGGTGATGTGGGTCTAACGATGCAGGGTTCGCCGGTCCAAGGTTCATAGCAGCCGTGAGTGTCGCCCCGTCTCCACCCTCCATCGTGACGCCGTTGTTTGCGTCGTCGGCGTCACGAAGGGGCGCTGCTGGACACAGCCCGTTACTCTTGGGTTGTTCGTGTGAGGTGGGGCGAGACGATTTCGGGGTGTGTCTGTGTCGGTGAATTGGCAAGACGGTAACTGTTTAATCGGTAAAGTCACGTAGGTAAAAATGTTTAAATAAATTAAATCACGACGTTTCGGGCGCAACACAAGCGTCCTTCTTCAGGTGGGGACAACGTAGCGAAAGCACAACCGCTTAAGTGTGTGCTTGTGTTGCGCCCGAAACGTCGTGATTTAATTTATTTGAATTTTTTACCTACGTGACTTTACCGAACAAAAACCAAAGAGTATGAATCCTTGCAGTCACGAAAACTTCAAATCTAGAAATGTTTAATCGTGGTGGAAATGATAACGTGCGGCATGCGAAGCCATCACAGATGTTGGTAACCACCAGGTTAATATGGCAATCTCAGACTTTAGTCACATTTGTCAATGCGGGCAAGTTCAGTTGCTTCACACGGTCATCCTTACCACATTGTCTTGTGGTTCGTTTGGTACATTTTATTACCAGTTGGGAAAACCGGAAATCTTACCATGTAGTGCACTGCAGGCCGTTTGTTAACATCTCATAGGCTGCATACCTCACACAGCATTGCTTTAGTCTGTGGTTTCTCAATGAGCTGTCCTCCTTTTCGAAGTGTGAACAGTTTTTTTTTCATTCAGGAAACTGAAGCAGGCTGTTTGTTGAACTCGTGTTAATGTTTGTCTAGTTTAACTGTACATGTTGTTTTCTTGCTGCGTAAGAATTGTCAACACAACTTTCGCAAATGTCGTGCGTTCTATTCAATGCCACTGTGAGACTGTGCAAGAACGCATGATACCGCTGCGACTTGCCGATCGATTAACTGGCGTCCTCGGTTATACCGCCACTGAAATGGTAACATGTTTAAATACTCATGGAGCACATTCACAAATATTTCCTCGAAAAATTGTGTTTGGTTTTCCAAAGGATTCCTGAGACTCTTGAGTGTGTGTCGACCTATAACAATGGGAACGGAATTTCTCTCTTCATTTTCGTCCCCAATTGTTTTGATATTCCTTGCTTCATTGCACAGTGGTAGCAGTTGATTGTGCCACAGCATGGACCCCTCCGATTAATGAGGCAGGCAGCATTCGCGCTTGCTCCCACTGCCAATTGAGCTGCCGCTTACACGACCGTGTGTCCGCAAGTCTGTTCGTGCAGATGGGCATGTGGTGTATAAATTTATAATGAATGGCACGAGACGTCTGCAAGTTGCGGGGTGGGTGTCCCATTCACCGCTGAATCTCGGAACGCGCAAACGGCTCAGCGTTAAATAATTAATAGAGGCGTAGCGTCGCTGTTTTTAAAGACGCTGTAATCACCGCGGAGAACTGTAGCGACACGACCACACTCTACGATAGTTGACGACAAACTGTGCCATACGCCCTCCCCCGCGTGACCTTGTGGAAGCCTCGGTACGTCTTCCGACCTGATTGATGATGTACGCGTACGTCATTGGGATTAGAAAGGGTTAATCGGGCATCTTTACATGGCTGAATAGCCTGGTGGTCAGTGTGCTTATAGCTTACCCATTTAGAATGGAATTGACAGCTTGATTTCGACGAGTGTGAGCAGCCTGGTGATGTTTGCAGAAGACTACCTGAATTTCCCGTGTGGTTGTAAGTGGATTAATGAAGACCCTGTGATGTAACACGCAAGAGTAGAACACTCTTGCCAGCTTTATAGAACAAAATCCAAAAAGATTATAAATCACACACAGCTGTAAATATGCAGTTAGAACGGTGGTCTCTGTGCAAAATGGTTATTTAAATAATGAGCGGGCTTTGAGCTGCTCATGTTAAGATACCAATTCGCACCTCCGATTAGCATGGCTGGCAACGAACGGTGCGAAAGAAGTTCAACATACATACGATACGGATTTAATTCATTCGTTACAGTTAAGAGAAACGTGGTTATTCAGGAATATAACATGTAATTCCTAGTGAAAGGGCCCACTACAATGCCGTTTAGTGAGCACAGAATGTGATTATTCACTCGCTCATTGCAGGAGTGTGAGCTAGCGGCGATGACATAGGAAGTATTTTAAGCTGCACCCTGACGAAATTACAGTCGGGAAGACCACGGAGTAAACCACTGTAGTCTTTGCTCCTTCATCGAAGGAGGAATAGCAAAACGACACCAACTCTCTGTTGAAGCCTTCACGTGGCTAAGCAGACCACGTTGACATTTAGCTCCCGAAATTGTTGCCATATGCAAGACCAAAGTCGAAGAAGACGTTGAACCTGAAAAGACAAAATATTACCATTCATGCTGTCGATGTTGTAAGAGACAGAATGTGTGGTGTATTGGTGCGATCGGTAGAATCTTTTTCCAAGGCATATGCTTTTTTGTGTTTGTGATATAATTTCCATGACATAACAGCATTCTTGTCTTTGAGTTACTCAGATAAAAATCGGCTACTTAAATCTAGTTTTTGCAGAAAACTACCTGTATGAGATTTTGGAATCTACATCGCTTATATTTATAGAGCTAAGGTGCCCTATAAATATAAAATAAGATAAGGTGAAATGTTCACAAAACACCAGTTGGCGAGGTGCGCTTACGATGCTGGGAAGCATTTACGTCATTAAGTATGGCGATTAAACCAGAATGGGCTTAGCCTTGAACACAGCGTAACATCTCGTCTCTAATCCTGTCTGTCGTGATTTGCGTGACGGCGTTGCTTTGAAGGCAAACGCAGCCCGTGAACGCACATTTAGTAGCTGTCATCGTGTACATTAAAGCTCTGTTCATGAGAAAACAAATGTCCGTAGTGTCAAAACATGAGTTATCGGAGCATTGCCAAATTGCTTCCTCGTGGTGTGATTGGGATGCACTTGTCATCCGAGTGTCACAAACAAAATCCTGCCATTCTCAATCCGCCAGTGGAGGCCTGCCCACGCAATATCGGTCATGAGGTTTTTAACAAAAAAAAACATCCTGTTCTTCACCACACTGGTCAGTATGGGCTGGTGAAGCGAGGCGAGGGTAGGACCGGTTCTAATATCATCTGCCCCTGATGTCAGCCGTTGCCAGGAATCAAAATGAGATGACCGGGTCCATCGCGCAACGTGCAAACGCACTGTTTTGTTCCGCTGCTCCACCGTATTTAATTAGTCTGCCGTTATTAGTATTCGGTCTGGCTTTATTAGTATTCGGTGCACATACGGTTGACTGCCGCTTGGATATTCTTGGCACCATGCCCCCCTGATTAATTTACACGTATTATCGTCAATTCGACTTCATTGTAATCCCGTTTAATTACACCGCATCACACAACTGCACAGTGAAGCGTCCTCGCAGGCCGAGCGTGAGTCCAGAGCCAGGCTGGCAGCCCCTCGCCCACACATGTCCACCGTGAGGATCCCGTCACCCCGACTTAAGCCTCGTGCCATTGAAGCGCACGAAGGTGATGCACTTGACCATGAGGTTGTTGCTGTTGACGCACTGCATTGGCTATCTTTCGACGCGTCAAATCTTGGAATGATGATAAGGTTTACACCGAGCCTTGTGTTTACCAGACCTTGTTACGTTACCTGCCTTGTTAAACATTTCCTGACACACCGTCACCCGACAGTCCACAGTGTACAATGACCCCCAGGCTCTGAGGTCATCCGTGTGGCCTTCCAGCACGTACACTCCAGTCACGCTGAATAAAACGTCCTCCACCAAAGGCCTCTTCACATCCATATACTCTAAAGAGCATTCACGCATTATAATCACTCAACCCTCGGTCTATTATACACATTCACTACCTTTCATATCGTTCACATTTACTCCCTTTGTGAATGTTTTAATAGTGTACACATTTTGCACGTTTGTCAATATTCGTGCTTGTGATTGCTGAGGAAGACGACGACCCGGCAAGCGTGTCGCTCGCTCGGCACGCGCGCCGAGAGCCGTTCGTGTTGCGCGTGCACGGAGCGGGGTTCAAAATCCTGCGATGGCGACATTGGCTTCCGGTTTGCTGAACGAGTATATGAAGACGCCGCGCTCACTACACGCAAAGTGCTTGCCGCAAATGAGCCACGACACCTCGCTGATCTCGTTGAGGAGCAGAAACCATCGCGCGAACTCCAGTGGTGGTCATCCACGCAGCAGCGGCGTTTGGCTGGCGATCGAACAAAGACGGTGGTGGTCACCGCATCGCGCGCTTTCCAGAAGCGCTTCTGCGGCCGTCTGGAACGTTCTTCCTTCCGATATGAGGAAGCCACTGGAGCTATGCACTTTGAAATCTAGTTTGAAAACTTATTTAATTAAAACTGCTATGTGTTTAGTTCGTTGTCCTTCCCCCGTACCTACGATTAGCGCGGTTGGCTACGTACGGTGCGAAAGAAGTTTGACGTACACACATACACACCAGCAGCTGTGAGCCACTCTCTCTCTGACGTGTACCATAATTATTTATTTTAATTTTATTCACAGCATAAGATGTTTAACTGCCGCAATGTTGTCCACGAATCTTTGGTTGGGTAACACAAATTAAATCAAATAAGCACCCAGTTAGTTTTTTGTGCCTTTAAATGTACAGTCAGTATTATTCTCAGCTTTCGATTTCTATTGATTTTCTCTGACAAAAAAAAGTACATTTCTTTTTAGATTTCAATAATTTGATTCTCACCCTCTTGTCACGTGCCATGGCAGCCTAAGCAGGTGCTTCCTAGAGCATCCATACGCCCAGGGATCAGTGTAATTAGAACATGCCAGTCGGCGAGATTTGAAATCACCGTCAGGGACCAGATCAGCCCATCGTTACTCTCGTCAACAGGGGCTGTTCTGTGTATCCTGTTGCTTGTGTCTTGGGAATGTGTCATTTCCACCACTTGCCCAGGGCTGCCAGTGGAGATGAGTGATGAGTTGTTGCTTGTTTTGAACTGGGAGGCACTTTGACCTGACCAGCGTTTGACCTGACAGTCTTCAGGGCTAAGCTGAACTGTTCTGTCTTTGTGTGTGTGTGCCTGTGCATAGGTGGGGAGCGCTAGTGTAGCGGTTAGCGCGCTGTGCTACGAAGCTGGCAACACGAGTTTGATTCCCGCTCACGGTCAACACCGGTGACGATTATCTAAACCGGTCTTGGGCCTCCCCTAGGTCGACTCAGCCTCAAACGGGCGTGGTGTTGGCCACCCACCCCATCGTGTGCCGTTCTGGCCTTCGTAGGTGCTCGCTTACAGCACTTGCCCCAACAGTCTCTGAAGGCTATACGGTGATGGGGGGGGGGTTTGTCTTTTTTTTGTACATAGGTGAACGCAACGTTTTCACGTTGGGTGATGATTTTGAAACAGCAGGCTGTCTGAAGGATGCCTCAAGGTTACTCTTTCCATTGCTTGGCTCAGTTCCTCTGTCACCCTACGCTCACGAGCAGATTGCCCTTCGTGGCTGGGCTCGTGGCTACAAACTGCCCCTTGTCAATGCAATCAGTGCAATCAGCCCAGGATTAATCCTGTACACAGGACTTGCCTACATTACAAAAATCTATTATTTGCCGCAAGGGACTGGGGATCTGCATAAGGGACATGTGTCACCGTGGCTTCTCCTAGCACACACTGCATGCAATGTTGCTTGATAGTGCAAGGCCTGGAATAGGGGTTAAGGGTTAGAGATTTGGTGTTGGGGTTGTATTAGCGCTTCGGAGTTATGGATTAGGAATAGGGATTAGGGTTAGGTTCTAAGAATTCGGTGAAGTGTTGGGGATTGAGGATAGGTTACGGTTGTAATCGTGGTATGTTCCTAAATATCTCGTCGTGTTTTCAAATCGCTGTCAATTTCACGTGATGACTAAAAATGCGATTCCGAGCTTATTTAAAAGTCCACACACTATACTTCTGTGACCATGTGTTCGAATCCCAAGCTTCCAAGACCAAAGCAGTTTTTAGGTGTGGCAGTATTTAGAAGCACACCCCAGTCCCCCATGACAGCACACGCGTAAAACACCTGGTGAATTGTATTGATCGCTTCGGTGAAGACGCAGCTCCTGGCTGTCCCGAATGAGTTTGGAGCTTTGATAATGAGGACCACTTATATTATTGGTTCTTTCGATAAAGTCACGTATAATGGAAATAATAAAATAATAAAAACAAAACAATAACATTTTTTATTATTATTTTCTTATTTCCCTTCTACGTGATTTTACCGAAAGAACCAAGAATATGAATCCCTGCAGTCACGAAAGCTTTAAATCGAAAAACAATGAGGACCACCATCAGGCACTCTGTCACCCTGCTGTGGTGACGTCACTGCATTTAGAGTCGTTGTTGAAATGTACGGGAGTGATGTTACAGTCATTTCACAGGAGTGCCATAATCATTCGCTTTCCTCTTTACTTGTAAATTGGTTTATGTTCACCATTAACATAGCTTTGAAAGTCGACCGTCACTTATATTTGAACCGTGCCGAACTATGAACAAAGACTCAACACGCTCGTCAACAACACCGCCAATAAAGAGGTGTGACGTGTTGGGGAATGGCCATTCTCAGACATCCATTTGTCTATGAACCTCCACTACTGTTCGTCAGGTAAGCATATCTAAGTGTGAACGCTTGTTACGAATGTTCTCTGATTCCACAGGCGTGTGATTAAATCCTTTATATTAAGTTCACTTGCTTGCTTGCTTGCGCGCTTACGACCGTGCAAATCTTTCGGTCGTTTTTTAACCCACTTCCCGTGATCCAATCGAGCTGACATTTTCCACACAGACTCGTTGTGCGTGACAATTAATTTTCGTGAAAATGTTTTTCCAAAATTTTACACTTTTTAGGAATTTTTTAAAATATCTAATTACCAATTGCTTAATGGTGCCAGGCAATCATCTGACCCATAGGTGGCAGCCATCTCAAGCCAGAGGACGAGAGGACTCTAGCCGACACGCATATAAAGGATTTATAGTGAAAAACTTTGTTTTTACGGGTTAATTTTTTTTCTGCTCGAGGTCCTGGCTGACATGCGCGGTATGCTGCTGTTGCTGCTGTTTTTTCTCCTTCAGTGCTGTGTTCCGAGAGGGTGGGGCAGATGACCAAGACCTACAGCGATATCGACGCAGTGACGCGCTTGCTGGAGGAGGTAGGCACGTCCGCACCAACACCGCCTCGCTTCAACGGCCATCCACTCTGCGGATTGCGCAAAACTCTCCTATCAGGTCCTACACGGCCACACCTTGAATGTCTCATCATCCTTCTGGGTTTCATAAAATGTTTACCGTCTTGTGGAAAGTCAACAGCGGCAATCGTATAAAGAGGACTGGTCCTCGTAGTGGGAATGTGGAAATAGCCACCAGTTTGCTCACGCGTTCGCCTTTGGATATGAGGTCTGCTGCGGTGCTTCTGCATGGTTACATTTTTTGCGTGGTTATGAATTTTAAATAAATTAAAAAGCAATGCGCCGGTACTGTGACGGTGGCTGCTAAGGTGTGATATATACGTGGTGAAGTATGGTCAAATAACACCTTGAACCCCAAGGAAGTAAAGAAGTCTTCATCCAGCAATGTATTGACAAAGGGCTGTACGATTCAGTACAAACTAGTGGTAAACATTTAGTTTAATTAGGTTTTTTCAGTAATAACTGATTTTTGTGTTTATCATTTGCTCTTCCTTCCCCTGCACCTCCAATTAGCACTGTTGGCTTAGTTATAATGCAAAAAAGAAGTCCAACATACATAACACACAATATGCACAGCATTCAGTTTCCCACTGCATTGATGTTTTCCACTATTGGTTGTAAATCAAAAGGCCTCAAAGTCCCTCTGCCCAAACAAGCAGTGAGACGGTGCTCATTTCTTTAGAACCATAACCTCTCCTGGAAATTCCACAGTCCCCTGGCAAGGCTCAGTCTCTCCAAGAGGACAACCGCGATAGGACAGCATCCCACATTGATTCTCGCTTTATTGAACTTCAAGGAATGACGAACTAAGTTTACCACTGGCCAGAGTTTTGAACTTGCGACATTGCAATTGTGAGTCAAGCACTCCGACTGCAGCAGCGTCCTGCTGGATGTGGGTATGATGTAATGTACGCATTACCCTGTGATGTCATTCATAAGAGAAAGCTGCTGTGTGGGTGTCCAAATATTGCTGACATCTGAATCGGCGCTCTAAATGTATGAATTTAAGGCACTTTGATATTTCCTGCAATCATGATCCTCTTATCCACTCTTGCTGATACTTGTTCCACCAATCAATCTCTAGAAGTGGTCCCTTGAAGTCCTAAATGCAGACTATTATTTCTGGGGGTTGTTGTAGATCATGGCAGTGGAGCGAGGAATGTATTATATTGTTCGTGCTATCCGTAGTTTGGAAGTGGTCTCCTGGAAGCATTAGAGTCACGCAATTCTTGACTTGTAGATAAGAGGAGTCACCCAGTGATGGATAATAACCTCGAGGATTTGTGGTCCGGCAGTAGCTTACCACAATGCAAAGTGCACCGTTTAGGAAGCAAATCTGTCACGAGTTGAATATTTGGTATGTTCCGTGAGATGGCTAATGATGATAACCGTGTATTTTTATGAATACAAATTGCCTCGTTTACCCGCACATTAAAGATGTGACACCTTGACTCTATTCCTGAGTGTGAGTGTTCGTCACAGCGGTTACGAAATGCCCGAGTCTGTTTTTGGTTAAACACTCTGCTTGTTTCTATAAACAGTTTTGCTTCAACGCATTGGAACATTAAATTCCCTCTATAAATGTATACGGCTCGTGATATTATTGTGTTGGTAACATCCACCCAAGTGGCACTGGTTGGAGCGTCCCACTGAAAATATAAAGGCCACGACTTGAGACCCAAGTCACGGTCGACTTGGCCCTTCATCCTTTTGTGGTCGTTGTTATTGGTACCACTCTGTGCGAACTCGCTCGTGGGTGTCCATTGATCACGCTGGCCCAAGCCATAAGAATGTGGAATTTATATCACTGACTCTGGGAGGTAAAATATTACTGGCTTGTTTGAGCAAGTAAATAATTAGTTTTTCATTCATTTTATATGTAAGTGTGGGTTTGCGTGTGCGCACACACGTATATGAGTTCGCACATTTATATCGTTTCGCAATATTTGTACAGCGTCTTGAGGCGCATTGACAATTAGATACATTATACATGTGCATGTGCGTGTTTGCACGTATGTCTGTATGTGCGAGAGTGTGTGGCGTTGTGACATTGGTAGAAGAGTGGTTAGCGCACTGTGCTACAAACCAGGTGACCTGAGTCCGACTCCTGTTCACGGCCAACACCAGTGACGTTTATCTAAACCTATCCTGGGCCTCCCCTAGGTCGACTTAGCCTCAAATTAGTACCTGGTGTGGTGTATAAACATCGCCACCGTGGAGACCAAGGCAGCTGGGCGTGGTGCTAACCACCCAACTCCTCATGTACCGTGCCATCTTTCATAGGTGCTTGCTAACATCACTTGCCTCAAATGTGTGTAAATTCCATACAGGGGATTTTTGTGTGTGTTTTCTGCCGTTGTGGCACAGTAGTTGCACGATGCGCTACAGTCCGAGTGACATGCGCTCAAGTGTAGCGGTAAATCTGGCTGTCGCCTGATGATGCTAGATGTAGTTACTGGCGAAACGTCGTACTCAGATTGTAAATGTTGTGGCTTGGCTCTCCAACACACCGGTTAGTGCTGTACTAGTGACAAATTGGCCACGTTCTGTTTACGTGACAACCCTTACAAGTTGGCTGTGTCGGGTGGTGGCGGGTTTAACGACACATTTCTATTTACACGATCTAACCCAAAAAAAACTCTATTATGAGAGGTATTGATCGTTGCACGACAAAAATGTTGTCCCATTAAGATCCCTTTGCCTCAGTGAGTGTCAGCCAATACTACCAAATTAAACGTTGCCACTAAGTTATCCTTAATGCGTCGACTTTCTGCAGATATTCCAGATTTTTCCTGTATGGAAAATTGATAAGTAATTGGCAAACATTTTTTTTATTATCGTTATTTGTCTTCGCAGCTGTTTGGGAGTTTGCAAGACAGATCTTAATGTTCCTGTAACTTGGTTTTTACAGGGGTGTTTGTATACCAATACTGTAACGCATCTCATATTGCATCTCGCTGCTATTTCCCTAAATGACGATAGCTGACACTGCAATGGATACGATGAGGAACATTGATCATGCTGCATAATGAAAATAATTGGAATATTCTGTTGAAGTGCAGAATTATTATAATCATTCATCTCTAAAGTCACCCCAGAGGGTGCATGTGTGTGTGTGGGTTTTTGTGTGCATGTCAATGGGTTTGTTTGTGTGTGAACGCATGTTACCGTACGCATACTTTTGTGCATGTGCGTACATTGGAAGGCATTTGTGTTTGTGCATTGATGTATGTGTGCGTATTTGTGTGTGCGTGTATGTACGTGTTAGTTGGTGTGAGTGTGTGTGTGATGCTTTGGATAGAGACCGGACTTCGAACCCAGTTATATGGCTTAAATTCCCAGCCTTGGATATCATCAGTACCAAGTGTTATCTGAACCTGCCCTGGGTCTCCCCTCATTTGACTTAACCTTGAAGCAGTACCTGCTGTGTTGTATAAACGTCGACTCCCCTAGGTCGACTCAGCCTCAAGTGAGTACCTGGTGTGGTGTGTAAACATCGCCAGTGGGAAGACAAAGGCGGCCGGGCGTGGTGTTGGGTACCCACCCCCTCGGGTGCCGTGCCGGCCTTCACAGGTGCTCGCTAACAGCACTTGCCCCAACAGTCTTTTACAGGCTATATGGGGGATCTTTGTCTTTAGACATGCATGTGTATTGTGTAAACAGTCCGCATCATTAGGGCCGCTTACGTCATGGCAGAATGTGTGCTTCATGGCGATTGTGTTGAATCCATGAAACACGACACAGCCAGGCTTGACAGTCCACACAGCAGCAGCATGCCACTGAGGGTTGTTGTCCACCGTGTATGTGTTGTGTGTGTGTACACTGTATTAACACAGTGTACACACACATAACATGGTGCACGTGGGTTGTGTAAGCTGGTGATTGCCATGTCCTATGATGAGTGTTTTAAGAAAAAGTACATTTGTTAGCTCACTTTATTTAAGGAGATCTCACCGAGTCCGCTTCAGTCTCCTCCTGGTGTGGCAGGTGACCCAGTGGGAACATTTCTTCAATTCAACTACCTCTGTCCACCCATGGGCACTCTGCGGGCACTTTAGTACATCGGTACGTCGAGTGCGGTGGGGTAAAGTGTGGGTACCCTCACCTCTGTTAAAGACCGTCGAACTAGCATAGAAGAACTGGCCAAAAATTGTCCTCCTGAGGTCCTTCTACCAGTAGTGGCACGAGGAGGACATTGCAGGACTGCACCTTTACCTTTTGGTGATGCGGGGTGTGGTGGTGGTGGCGCGCGACCATTGTTGCCGTGCAGAAAGAGCGTGACCTGGAGCTGGCAGCACGCATCGGGCAGTCGCTCCTCAAGAAGATCAAAGTGCTCACGGAGCGCAATGAGATCCTGGAGGAGCAGATCGAGCACACCACGGAGGAGGTAAGGGGGCGCCCCCCCCCCCACCCCCCTACGACGAGCGACCTCGACAACGGCAGCCAACTTTCCACCAAGCGGCGGTGGCGGTCACCACGTTGGCTTGTGCCAAACTAGGTGCACTCTGAGGCTGCGTGAAGTGTGGATTGCTCGCTGACAGGAGGTCGCGTGACAGGACCAGGAATCAGAATCTTTATTTCGACTGGAAGAGGAATCCGATGAGCTATGAAGCTCTTTTTCACAGGTATTGTGGGTTAACAGACAGCGGTGACCGTAAAGTGTTCCACCTGCGCCCCCAAATGTGCTGAATCACGTGGTTTTAGTTGCTCCGTCACCTCCTGTTGTTGTTGCTGGAGCCTGCTGCCTCCTCCTCCACGGAGGGCTATCTTGAGATTGTCTGTACCCACTTTTGGCAAGTCCAATTAGTGTCATGTCCTCCAGTACCACACATCTGCCCATCTGTTCTCGAGCCCATGCCGAGTATGCAGTGTATTTATCTATTTGCTGCAGCTCAACTCCGTTGATTAAAATGCATGCGTATATCTGATGAATGGTATTTTACAAGCTAAACTTTAGATATCAAGATGGAGTAGTTCTGTCCCGTGTTAGGCAATAGGTACTCATTTAAGTGACTCCATAAATACAGACGTCCCTTGCTTTATGCCGGTTCCATCGTTAAGAAGAAGGTGGAACTTCCACCACTGGATCACGATCAACAGCGACCACACTTGGCCTACTCCGGTTTGGACTTTGCCGTTTGACTTTGACTGCGTGGGTAATTGCGAGCGCGCGACTTAGCCAGAACCCTGCCTCCCCAGGTGGCGCAGCTGCGCCACGACTTGGCCTTGAAGGAGGAGCTCCTGCACATCTACACGAGCACGGCCGACGAGAATGACAACGACACGGAGGAGTCCTCGCCGCCGCCGTAAGCACTCAACTATTCAACCATATTGGTCTTTTTCAGAAGCGACCTGGCCACAGTTGATACCTCAACAAAGTGGCTCATCACTTAGAAATGTATTGCAGCCAAATACTCGAAGGGCATGTTTCTAAATGTGGAGGGGAAAACTGGAGGACCCAGAGAAAAATCCACGTGACAACGGGGAGAGAGACGGAAAAACTCTAAATATACAGGCGTCGGGGTCGGAATCGAACCAACGACTTCCTGCGTACCAGGCAAGGGAGTTAACATCTCGCCACCCTGACGGAACGCACGTGCTGTGGCGTGGGAGCGCGTGCGTGGTGCATGCAAGACTCGAAACGGGAAGGAATCGGAATCTGTATTTATACTGCGAAAGGAATCTGATGAGCTCTAAAGCTCTTTTCCACAGATGTTCAGTCGGGGCAGGTCAGAGAGCTTTTACCAACGACGATATAAAAATACGATAGGAGTGCACATTAAAGGAAAGGTAAGCAAATCACACCAAAAATCATAATCTGCTGGGAAACGTGATTCCAGAATGTTCTAGATTTAATTGAATATGCAACCCCAAAACAAACCAAATGTATTTTTTGTTATTTCCTTTTCAAATCAACATTGTCCCACAGCCGTTTGACAAACCACCTCGAATGAAACACCGTCTAATCGTCTAATCGACTAAATCTCTGGCACATCCCGATTGACTTCACGTGGCGGGCTCGCAGCATACACTGTGCGCGTGCCAAGTGTCCTCGCATTCAGAGTTCAATCAGTAATTTCTTCTTTGTCGCTTGTGTTACACAATCTGGGGAACCCAGGAGAGGTTTGCAGGCTAGAAATAAAACCTGTCCGCTCTATCGGGGTTGTGTCTTTAAAAGGTGGTGTGTTTCACTGTTTGGCATTTATTTTTTATATCGACTTGACAATGATGTTTGGTTGTGGAGTTAATTTGTTTTAATCTGCTTCAATTGTCACTGAGAGCTCATGTTGACGGTGTGGTAGTTGGTGCCTGGTCAGACACTTAGCAACGGCCAACCCGTCTACAATTTAAGTCTTTTTCATGGATGCCATTGACCTACTCGATGGCAATCGAGTGGCACCCATAGATTGGTGACCAAAGAGAATACCTAAAGCCAGATGTGTGAACTATAGGTGTGCTCCAGGGAGATCACTTGTTGGCTGTGCAACAGCTCGGGGATTTGGTAGTAGGAAGCAAGCGATGGTCACGTGTGGTGGCAGCACCAGCATTGCCAGTGATGACCTTTGACCTTGTCATCATGGACACAAACCTTGCTGAGAACTCTTTGATTTTTTTTCATCGTGTAAACGGCCGCTGGTTAATTCTTCGTTAAATGTATTCTCAAGTCTGTTGCTACCACCTTATGTCGTAAACATAAGGGTTATAGCACAAAGCAAGTATCCTCATTGGCTCATGATGTGTGCACAAGTGTGTGGTTTAGTAGCTTTAAAAGCTGGGGGTAAAACCTTCTCGGACCTGGCAAACTTCCCTGTTGTGGTTGTGGCATTTAGTTGGGCGGCAAGGTTGCGCAGCGGTCACACTGGGGCCTCGCAGCAATCACGGGCTGGGTTCGATTCCCACTTGAGTGCCTTTCTGTGTGGAGTTTGTATATTCTCCCCGTGTTATGCAGGGGTTTCCTCCCATTGCTAAAAACAATCAAATACAATGTAACTGGTATTGGCCAAACATCCCAATGCTACCAAAATATATATCTGAAAACTAGTCGATTAGGATTATCCATCGCAACATTGCCCCCCTACTGCTAAAAAAAAATTGACACTACCCTATTGAAAAATAATTTTGAGACTCAATGAGGCTTTCCTGGGTAAACACGTGTAATAACAACAACAACAACAAAACAATAATAACAACCTGTGTGTGTGGGTGGTGCAGGATGGAGAGCTCTGGCTGCTCGCTGTCCATCGGTCAGAATGTTCTGCACATGGACAGCTTCCACCGCAAGCTCAAGGAGCTGGAGGATGAGAACTTTTCACTGCTCTCAGAGGTGGGAGGGGGGGTGCCTTACAATCGCCGTCACTCATCCTCTCTTCCGCTGGCAAGGAAGCCTGGCTTCGTTCCATTGCGTGACACTCACAACGTGAGGACCCGGAGGTCCTACCATGCATATGCGACTTGCTGCATTAATTACAAACGTTTTCTGTGATGGAACAAAAAAAATAAGGAAACAAAATAGACAATTGGATTACCACGTGGTTTGCAAATTGTAAATGGGCTCTGATAGAAAAAATTACGGTAACGAAATGAATAGTCGGATAACTGTGTGGTTTGCAACACTTGCCATTGAGTCACTTTAGCTCAGCTGCACAGTTTTGCAGGGGCCACCGGTCAAGACAAGTTTATTTGTTTGTTCATCTGAGAACTCAAGTGACGCGCCGAGTTGTCATGCCACTGATGTGCCATCGTGCTCTCCCTGCTCATTTTAACATTCTGCCACACTAATCCCCATTGCGGCCTTGAGCCGGTGGTTGAAATTAAACATTCTTATCGAGGGCCAGTCCCTCTAAATGGTACAGATTTGATACCTTAGTGCACTTCTACACGGAATATCAGTTTAGTTAAACAATTTTTACTGAGTACTCCTCCCACACAAGGATAACACTTCATAAAAAATGAATTACCCAAACATTCCAATTCAGTACGCTCTAGATAGTGAGTCTTGAGACCTGAGGGTGACTTTCCCCTATACAATACATGATGCCACTTTTCGTTGTTGTTTAATAGGCCTCTCATTTGAAGAATGAGACTCTGGACTACGAGGAGAAAGAGCAGCAGCTGGTGACGGACTGTGTGCGGGAACTAAGTATGTTCCAGGAGGAAATGCGTGAGTGTGTCATCCTGCGTGCCCATTGCATGCTGCCTTTTGGTTTTTTTGGCTTTTTTCTCATTTATTCATTTGCTGAGGTTCACTAAACCATCCGTATTCCCATCGTAGCACCCTGGTTGTCCCAAGGAAACTCACGATCCTGCTCTAGTTGTGTACAACAGCTGTAGAATCAAGTCAATTTAATGAATATGGTAAATGTACTATTTGGTTTTTTCGGTAAAGTCACGTAGGTAAAAAATAAATAAATGAAAAACAACTTAATTATTTATCGACGTGACTTTACTGAAAAAACCAAAGAGTATGAATCCTTGCAGTCATGAAAACTTCAAATCTAGAATGGTAAATGTATTCAGAGGAATTTACTTGTAAATCATTATATGAATTACACTTATCTGCCTGTCTATAATTTATCTTCCTGGCTTTCTCTTTTTATTTGCATTGCTTCGTGGGTTATATCTGCTGAGACTGCTGATGATAACAAAAACAATCTTACCAACGTATTGTTAGGCTTAGGACCAACATACACTGAGAATACCAATGCACACCCATCCACCTGCTGTTAGGTTTATGGTGTCGATCAGGAGGTAATAGCGGCCAATGCTGTGGTTGCCGCTAAACACCGCCACCATCACTTCCTTTCCCTCTGACACGTGCCACGGCAGTCGGCAGCCCGACCGTGCGTTGCGTCCCGGCTTGAGCGCTCACGGCGCTGCTTGCGCGTGCGTCCGCAACCCCTGCAGGAGCGTCGAGCGCGCACATCGCGCAGCTCACAGAGGATCTGTCACGGCGCAGCGAGGACGCGCTGAGGCAGCAGGAGGAAATCACTCAGCTGCTCTCCCAGATCGTCGACCTGCAGAAGAAGGTCAAAACGGTGAGTGGCACCGGGAATGAAGAGGCGGCCGGCTGGTTCGCCGGAACTGATGTCGTCCAAGGGCGTTGAAGCCGCCACTTGTGAAGCCGAGGGTTTGAATCCTGGCGGCGGTTTCGGTTGGTGGTGTGAAGCCCCGTCCACTGATCGCTGCACACACGATGTTTTGATTTTTAAAGCTTTCGTGACTTGAGGGATTCATATTCTTGGTTCCTTCGGTAAAGTCACGTTTATTAATACTATTTTATTATTTCCCTTCTACGTGACTTTACCGAAAGAACCAAGAATACACAATGTTTTGTTAAAGTCACTTTTTGCGGCATATTCCAGCTCTGTAGATTCAAATATTCAGTTGAACTTCTGTTTGGGACCTTTAAGAGGAGAGCCGCCTCGTGTGGAAGGCACTTCAGAAGTGGTTCCGTGATGCCATCTTGTGGTGGCTGTGGTACAACACAGGACCATGGCTGCGAGAGTTTTGAATGGAAAGTATCCACCTCGTGACGGCATGGCAACAGCGCGAGTACAATTGCTGAAGAGCGAAACAAAAAAGTGACGAGTGGGATGGCACGTGAGCGGAATGGGACTCTTCTTTTAGACTGGAGGAAGCAAGTTGCCATGTCAACCAGGAAAGGCAGCAGCGGGGGCATCCAAAAGTCGAAGACCGAGGAGAAGACTGAGCAACAGATGGTGGTGATGAGACCCTGAAGCAAATCTTGGTGGTCTAGAATTGACTTTGCAACAGTTTGGAGGATCTGGCAGGGAAATGGCACAAGCGCTCGTACACACCTTCATTATTTTCTTGTCTTTACGGTATCCTTAAATGTCATATCATAGTGTTATGCAGAATGGTAACTAGATAATTGTTTTTTTATGAAAGCAGTTTACAGATTAAATGAGTGTGGGGTGGAAGCCACCTCCTCTTTACAGCCGTCTGAGGTATTGGTGCGAAGTCCACAGTGATATGGCTGGGGCGAGTTTTTCCTTCCTACAACATATTTATTATATCAGCCATGTAGAGACGATGGGCTTGGTGGACTCCTAACGGGGAATTGAACTCCATTCTGTTGGGCTTTCAACCAACAGCGACGGAATTCCCGATTGACAAATATCTACTGAAATTTTATTCTCATCTCAACGTATTTGCCAAATCATCTCTTGACCCTTCGCTGAGTACCACTTGGTGTAAATTCAGCAGTGGTCGTCTTGAAATGGTAGTCGTTGGCTCTGCATTGGCATCAACCACACCGCTCTGCGGTCAGGTATTCTCTATCCTGTTTGTGTTATTGCACTGCATTGCAGCCTGCTGGTTTGTGTCGTTGCAGTACTCGGCCGAAAATGAGGAGTTGTCACAGCATCTGGGAGCAGCTAAGGACGCTCAGAGACAGCTCACAGCTGAGGTCTGTACCTTCTGCACACACAGCGAACGTCCCCTTAACCACACTTAGACATTGCTTTTGCACGTGCATTTTATACACAAGTTGTATTCAAAGTTTCTTATTCGTTTCAGAGTCATAGCGAGCAGTGTACACATCACGTCATACCGAGGAATGGCCTCTGGAAGATGTGACAACTACTTCTGAAATAACTTCAATTGGTCTCTTTATCCACACCATGTGACACAGTAATCTCTGATGGTAACATTTAAAAATATATTATTTTCAAAGGCAGAATATGTAAAACCAAGCAAAACACCAAATGTTAAATGTGATGTTTTTTTGTGCATTGGAAACCAGGCAGAGACCATCACCTCTGCGCATTTGGATCCTCAGTTCTTAGTTATCAATGTTGGAGCCTGCACAGGGTAGATGACCTGGATGTGTAGCGCCTTCCCACGGTGGCAGCCGCCCTCTGCAGAGAGGACAACGCCAAAACGAGGGCGCGCTCCCAGGCGAGGTGCCCTGTCATGTGACCATGCTACCGCCACCACCGCCACTTTCTCTCTGCGCGAGCCGTAGAGCAGAGGGCACGGCAACCCTTCGCGTGAGCCGGTTCTCCAGATTGTGCACCATGCTCGTAGCACAAAGGATATCACGAAGGGAAGTGAAATGCTTTGTGTGCCTGTGTGCGTACGTGAGTCTTATACACATGTGTGTGTCTGCATCTGCCAGTTATCTCGGTCTGTCAACCCATAACACCTGGGCCTGTCCCATGATCTCCTGTCAGCACGCCTTCGATACCTCCCGTGGCCTCAAAGTGCATCTAGCCTAGCAAACAGACACCCTGATGTATTAGTCCACTCAATGTCAATTTGTTGTGATACCAGCACTTGCCCCAACACCCTGTTAAAGGTGTACGGGGGGTTTTATCTTCGTCTTTGTAAACGTGTGTGTGTGTGTGCGCGTTTGTCGCCCAGGTGCGGGAGCTGCAGGAGAAGCTGGCGGAGTGCACGGACATGCTGCACGAGGCGCAGGAGGACGCGAAAAATCTGCGCAACCAGATCGCCCCGAGCACCACCCCGTACCGCTGGTTCCACCCGCTCGCTCAGTTCCCCCGGGTAACGGCATCGCAGAGAAACAACACGCCTCTCTCTCCCCCTTCAGCTCCTTCGCTGTGGCCCCGTCTAGCTATTCACGTGAGACAGGTTCCGTTAAGATTGTGGTCTTGAAGTGGGCACGGACGCAGCCCCATCATCGCTCGGAGTAGATAAAATTGGCTACAGTTTTGTGAGAATTCGACAACGATTCTATAATCTACCATTGGAATATGGAATTAGCACAGCTGGTTGTAAGCTGTAAAGAGAGCCGCAGGCACCCCATGTTTATTTGAGCGGGAAAGCACTGACTTTGATATTGATCAGGGTTTTTCCCCTGGTGGAATGGCCGCATCGAGCCATGCAGATCGGTGCGATGAAAGAGAGATTCACAAGGGATAGAGACGAGAGATCTGCAGACAAGGGATGATGATTGGTGATCACCCGTACAGCCGTCATGGCATTACAATGCCACGTGAATTATCGTTCCTGTGCATGTGACATGCGACGTCACGTGGCCTGCCAGCAGACGCTCACATTATTTTGTGGCATAGATGAGGAATTCAGATGTAATAATAGTAGTCATAATCAAAATGTTCCCATGGGTAGTGTTTATCTATACTTTAGACCCTGAGCCAGTGTAGAAAATTGTTCATTCCCATTGCGATGGACCCTTTACTCTCAGTAAAACCACTCTGAACTTCCTACAAAGTGGTACGAATATTGAGAAGGAATGATTGGCTGCGTCGATCTGAACCGGGATTTTGACTCTACAAATCAAGGTTTAACTTTAAAGAAGCTGCTTTATAAACATGGAATTATTAAAGGAGCATCATTTTATTTGGTTCAACGCTGATTGTATTTTGGAGAGACTTTGCCTTGTCATAGAAAGGTAGAATTTCCACTACTAGCTTTGAGCATCAATCGAGTAAGGACCACCCATTGCTCATTCGAGCATGGAGACATTATGATTGATGCTTTTGCTGCTTAGTGATGTTGTTGTTGCTGATGATGCTGTCTGCTGTAGACTCGTCTGTCGATATTAAATCTGGTCTTTGCGCCATTTCTAATGCTTGTGTTGATGACAATGATGGTGCTGTCACTGATACTAAAGAGGCTCATGCTGACGGTGATGATTTTTTTCTCGTGAATTTGTACTGATGCTTCGGGTTTGTCTGCTACATGCAGTGTTGATGATGATGATGGAGCTGTTGATGATGATGATGGAGCTGTTGATGATGATGATGGAGCTGTTGATGATGGAGCTGTTGATGATGATGATGGAGCTGTTGATGATGATGATGGAGTTGATGATGATGATGACGATGGAGCTGTTGATGATGATGATGGAGCTGTTGATGATGATGATGATGATGGAGCTGTTGATGATGATGATGATGATGGAGCTGATGATGATGATGATGGAGCTGTTGATGATGATGATGATGATGGAGCTGTTGATGATGATGATGATGGAGCTGTTGATGATGATGATGATGGAGCTGTTGATGATGATGATGGAGCTGTTGATGATGATGATGATGGAGCTGTTGATGATGATGATGATGGAGCTGTTGATGATGATGATGATGGAGCTGTTGATGATGATGATGATGGAGCTGTTGATGATGATGATGATGGAGCTGTTGATGATGATGATGATGGAGCTGTTGATGATGATGGAGCTGATGATGATGATGGAGCTGATGATGATGATGGAGCTGTTGATGATGATGATGATGATGGAGCTGATGATGATGATGGAGCTGTTGATGATGATGGAGCTGTTGATGATGATGATGGAGCTGTTGATGATGATGATGGAGCTGATGATGATGATGGAGCTGTTGATGATGATGGAGCTGTTGATGATCATGATGGAGCTGATGATGATGATGGAGCTGTTGATGATGATGATGATGGAGCTGATGATGATGATGGAGCTGTTGATGATGATGGAGCTGTTGATGATGATGGAGCTGTTGATGATGATGATGGAGCTGATGATGATGATGGAGCTGTTGATGATGATGGAGCTGTTGATGATCATGATGGAGCTGATGATGATGATGGAGCTGTTGATGATGATGATGATGATGGAGCTGATGATGAGGATGGAGCTGTTGATGATGATGGAGCTGTTGATGATGATGGAGCTGTTGATGATAATGATGGAGCTGATGATGATGATGATGGAGCTGATGATGATGATGATGATGGAGCTGATGATGATGGAGCTGATGATGATGATGGAGCTGATGATGATGGAGCTGATGATGATGATGGAGCTGTTGATGATGCTGCAGGACTCGTTGGCGGCTGAAATCGAGGGCACCATGAGAAAGGAGTTGCGATGGGACGAGCTGGGTCACAAGTACGCACCCCGCAGCCATTCTACATCGCTGACTGCATGCACACCAGCATCAACTTGGCACTAACAGCTGCACCACCAGCGCCTAATTTCCAGAGGCTTGTTGAGAGAGCTTTTGACTTACAATGAGAAATGTTCTACTCTGGTTTTGGCTGAATTATTAATTCCCTCAGGGTCCATAGAATGACTCTGTCGAAGGCTCGGCTTGGTGGCACGTGCCTTTGATCGAGTGCTATGGATGCAACAGCTGGGGGCTCATGCAGATTTATGAACTTTATTTCAAGAATATCCCTGCAGCGGAAATTTTGCCAATCCATTGTTAAGGTGCATTTAAAAATTAGCAGGTAATGTGCGTACCCACGGAAACCAACGCACGCCAGGGAAAGAAACTCTGTGTTCACACGGGGTATGAGCTCTTTCGCTGTACTGACACCTCCTGGCCACATCGCGGTGCAGCAGTTTGCGAGTATCATAGCTCACGCTGGGCTCGGCTCTCAAAGTGCTGCTGTAGAGTTGCGTGCCAGTTCAGTTCAGATTTACTTGGTGACACGGCCAAGTAACATTCAGCCAAAGGCTGCTTTGCAAGAGAGACCCGCGTGCCAGCAGACTTGCCCATATCAATGCCATTGATAGGAGAAGGTTTTATTTTTTGCTCCATATCATATTCAGGTTAAACTAATGGTGTAATTTTATAATGAGACATTGTAATTTTAGCATGGAAACCTCAAAGTGAACGTTGATGTCCAGCGTAACAAGAAAAAAGGCCCCTGGAAGGTGACGTTACAGAACTACTCCTGCAGTGGCTTCACTAGGCCTCTTTTCCACGCTTGGTGCTCCGTATTATTAAATGTCTGGCACATTGTGCTTGCCACATTGAGATTAACCCGGTTTTTTTTTTACTTGTTAGAGGTGTAATATATCGACATAATTGACATGTTAAAATTAATACAATGCCATTTTTAGGAGTCCTTCTGTGACCAGACTGAGACTGTCAACTGGCTACTCTTGAGAACCCAAGTTTATTGTGGATGTCTGAAACCGGCATGATAAAGCCAGGATCTATTTGGAGCTGGGTCATTGCTATGAGATGATGAACCTTTATGCCAAACCGAACCCTTCCCAAAGAGTAATTTAAGCACTGGCTGCAACTTGGGATCTAGGCAGCAGGATTAGACTTGGCTGCCGGGCAACCAAACATTTGACCCACAAGCCAATCTTGCGGCTAGTCTTATCACGCACGTTTCGCAACATAAACGTCAGCTTTAGTCAGCCGGCAAATGATTTAAATCCGAATGTGTGGTGAGTCAACTCAACGACTGGCTTGCGGGCAAAATGCCTGGTTGCCAAAACTTCCAGTTCGGTGCCAAACCCTGGCTCGTCGCTCTCTCGCAGGGGCCACCAGAAGCGCGTGTTCGACACGGTGCGCATCGTCAACCAGACGGCGCGGCGCTCCGCCTCGTGCTGCCTCTCTCCGCTCCCCATCCCGGGCTCGAACCAGACTTCGGCGCGAGCGTCGCGGCCCCACAGCGGCACGGCGTCGCCGCGGTCCGGCCTCTACGGCTCGGACTTCTCCTCCGCGGCGCTGCTCGACAACCGCATGCGCAGCCTCCTTCTGGACGTCGACGCCCTCAACCACAAGTCAGTGCTGCCCCTCGTCAGCCTCCTGCGCCCGCCTCTGCCGCCCCCTTCCCCCGAGCTTCTTTCAGCGTTCACACAGAACCTTCCGCCAGCAGCAGTCATGGGTTCCAAAAAGCAGTATCGTTTCGTTCATGCACGTGTTCTTTCGTACGTTCATTGATTGCTGGAGGTTTGTCTTTTTTTATCTTTTAACGAAGCTTCGATATTGCATCTCGCAGCTTGGCACGCTCCCTTGGAGCTCGTATTTTTTGTTCGGGTCATTCCCCTCGAGCGTAGCGAGTCGCGTGCCCACACCTCCCTCCCCCTCCCCCCCTCCTTCCCTCCCTCCCCTCCCTCCCTCCCCCCCGCCCAGCGACGACAGGCGGCCGGGCCAGCCGGGCACGCCAGGCTCGCACGACCTGGAGACTGCTCTGCACCGCCTGTCGTTGCGGCGCGAGGCCTACCTGAGCGAGCGGCGCTTCATGGAGGAGGAGTGGGAGCGCCGTCTCGCCGAGCTGGCCTCGGGCCGCGACGGCGCCGGCAGCGCCGGTGGCGGAAGCGGTCGCCCCCCGACGCCGGGCTGCGGCAGCGGCAACGACGGCGACGGCGGTCGACTGTCGGACGGCGCTCACTCGTCGTCCGCCTCGTCGGCGTCGGTCGACTCGCACTCGTCCATGTCGCTGGCGTTCCGCTCGTACCTGCCGGACAAGCTGCAGATCGTCAAGCCGCTGGAAGGTGACGCGCCGCGCGCGGGGCGACGCTCCCTCCTGTCCTTCCTGCTGCTCCGGCTGCGGCCGCCCCCCCTTAGCCGGCCCGCGCGCGCCACGCACGGCCTCCCCACGCACCGCACGTTCTTCTTTAAGGACAGCACGCTCGGCTGCCTCTTTGAGATCCTCTGACGCGGCGCGTTGGTACCGGGGCTCCGTCTCCGTGGGCCACGAGCGGCGCTCGCTGTCAGCTTTAGAGACAGGAGGTGGTGCCCCCCCCCCCTCCAGTTTGAAGAGTCAACGAAATTCTGCCTCGGTTTTTCCAGTTCCAGATGAATCGTGTACATGCAGCCGTTGATGTTTGGAGTGCGCAAGCGTAAGACATGTGCAACTCCTCTCGTCTGCGCTCCCAAATACCAGCTTATCGATTCGCTAAAATCTATCCGTGGAGATTCGAATTATCCATGCATCGCTTCTTTATATTATTCACGATCTTGCACAGATAAGATAACTCTGACGTAGCTGCCAATGCATCCTATTTATCCGCGTTTGTCCGTGCTTCCTCGTGCGGGTCAGACGAGTAGACACCGCACCTCCCGCCCTCGCGTCAGTGCGAGTTTCTATGCGTTTGTTTTGTTGGTTACCCATGACCTGCCAAGACGGTGCATAATGATAATTATGTATCTGGCTGGCAGAGAAACCTCGATGACGCAACCATCCCACGTACTTGCACGTTGCCTGAGACTAGAAAAACTGAGGTGGAGTTTGTTCATTCCGGGAAATAGGAATGTGGAATTTCCACCACTGGACGAGCGGTGGAGAGATGAGTGTTTCCCCAGTGCTCGTGTGTGCTCGGAGACACTTTGAATCTTTAAGCCAGTGTCCAGCTCACTCATCGCTGAGCTGTGCTCATGAAGTCAACTGTTCAATGAACGCAGCCGCACAGTAAATTATGAGTTACTAAATGACTGCTCGAGACCCTTTTGTATCATTCACATGATGAGTAGACCATCACCCGTACGTATTGCCTGAGCACTAATCATGATTCACACATGTAAGGAGTTTAAACAGAAGCGTCTTCTCGCTCAATTATGCATTGGGCATTGCTCCTCTGCATCGGCTTCTCTGAGCCAGTGGTTGCCATTACTATGGCAAGGGCAGTCTATCCATGGCACAACTGCTGTTGACTTCATACACATGAGCACTTGAAATTTCTCATCAACTCTTCTAAACAAGCCAAGGTTTCGTATGCCAAACAGGAACATGCAAAATTACAAATTAGAAAAATATATTTATATCGTAAACATCTTTTTTGTTATGAAGATGGTTTAAAATGTACCTGTATATATTACGGCTGTTTTAAAATGATACGACCGTTTTTGCACTAAAATTGGTAAAGGAATCACATTGGTCAGTGAAAGCTTTTGCTGCTGATGATTGCGTCTGATGTGCTTGTGTGTCGTTCGTCGCTGTCACATGAATATGTGAAGCTTTTTTGTTGTTCACCAATCACGTTTGAAACCACTCGCCATGTCCATCTGTAAATGCATTCTTCATCTCTTGTTTTTCTCTTTAAATCGTCTTTGGATTTTCTTAGCAATGTGATTTTGTCTTTCTTGCCTATCGCTTGAACTTCTTTGAGTGTCTTTTGTTGCATTGTTTTATTTTAATATTATTTAATCACCTATTTGTAGCTGCCAACTGTTTTTAATTGACGGTGCATTATTTGATATATACAGGAATGCTTTGAGCTCTAATTGTTTTGTTATTATATGTATATCATGCATTGAAGAAAATTGGAGATAATTCGTTATTTTTTTACCATGAGAATAGAGCAGTAGTGCTCATCTCCATTAGTGACCCCGAGCCTCTCAAGGAAATTCCACATTCTCAAGATGACGGCGAGGAAAACCGCTCTTGACTATAAAAGAGCGGTTGTCGGCATGGGAGGATGGTGTCCCAAGTCGATCCCCAACCAGGAGTTGAACTTATTGCATTTTGGTTGTGAGTTGGATGATGGAACCAAAGTGCCAACCTGGCTGGATGAGTCTGGCACCTTCCTCGAATATTACATTTTCGATCGTGATCTCGGTTTAGTCGCAGAATCACTGAGGCTCAGTGTCTGCTCCTTTGCCGTCCCCTCTGCTATGAACATTCGCTCACTCATTGGTCTGAGACAAAATTCAACAAAATTAAGAGTGCTATTATGGCCAAAAATCAGTGTTGCCTTTGACTTTTGAAAGTTGGAAGCTATGTAATATTACACATCCTGAAAGGCCTTGGCTATGGATTATTTTGTTTACATTTTTGCAATCAAAATTATGACATTTCAGTTGCTGATAAACATTTTTAAATCATACATCTTGTAAAGATGTTAAGATATGTCCTTTTCAGCCTGAAAGCATTCTTTGTTTAATTTGTGTGTTTTTGATTTCTGTACCTTATTTTTGGCTTCTTTATCATTAATTTCTTATTAAAAATTATGCCTCAGCCACTGTCTGGTACTCTATACATTTTGTCCATCTCCAATCAATAGCGTTATATGTGAGACATGATTTTTACGCGCTGCTTTTTCTCAGAAATCTCACTGTTTTAATACGCAAAGAAAATGTTATTTAGAAAAACTGGAAATATTCAGTTGGGGGGGGGGCAATCCTCTTGAATCATGCAAACATCATTGTCTGAGTAACCTGCAGAGATGTGGATATTCACAGTTCCAGCGGCAGTGTCTGATCTCTCTCCATATGTTCACATTTCACAAAGCGATTCCCATTTCATCTACACCAGAGGGAAGTTGGGCTGAGTTGACCTCCAATGGATCTTACAGCCCTCCTTTTGTGAATTAAACACACGACCACAATGCCACCTGACCAGGCATTACATATGAACACGTGTGTGTGTGTGTGTGTATGTCCAGAACAAAACCTTGGTAAGAGATCGACTGTCGTGAGCTTGACTGCCTGCATTACTTCCTGCCCTCCACATCCAACACGACTGGTTACGTGAAGCGTTAACTTTACACAAAGTTCATAACAGGCACTTTCACCACATCGTTTTTGTGGCCCAGCTTGACTCTGCACCGGTAGTTTTTTTTTTAGTCCATCTGACGACACACGTGTGTGCATGTGTGGTCCATGTGGGAAGCGGTGGTGCAGTGGCTAGTGCAATCTGCAACAAACCCAATGACCTCGTTGGAGTTCCCGGCTATGGCCTACGTCACGGGCGAGGACAGTTCCTCCGTACACGAGTGCTTGGTGCGACGTGTAAACATCGACAGTGGGGAGACGATGGTGGGCAGGCATGACGCTGGCTACACTCATGCACTGTGCTGGTCCTAATAGGTGCTTCACTCAATTCCGTCTGTTAAACTATTTGTCCCATCAGTTTGTTAAAGGCTACACAAGGGGGGGGGGGGGTGGAATATTTGTAATTTTTGTGTGCTTGGGGAGCAGTGGTATTGTGGTATGAACCTGGAAATGTCGATTCAATTTCATAATTGGCAGATGGTGTCCGAACCTGTCTTGGTCGTGTTATAGGTCAACTTAGCCCGGCTCAGTGCAACCCGTGGCGCTGTGGAGACAAAGGCTGACGCTTGTGGTGCTGGCCACACAACCACTAAATTTCCATGCAAGCATTCATAGGTGTCTACCAACACCATTTGCTCTTACAGTCATTTGCACGTGTATTGTGTGTGAATACATCTGTAGGCCAACTGGAGGTTTGAGTTCAACACTGTAATCCCAGCCGCCCTGATTCAGCCGTGGGTAACACACGCGGCAATCCATATCTGAACGTGGTCTGGGTCAGCGTCATCCCAAACAAATGAATACTTTCCGCAGTATTTCCACCGTCGGCGCCGGGCAGACGAACGTGGCCACCGTTTTGCTGTGCCCACCCTCGATGGGTGGGGGTCGTGGGGGGGGCGGCGGGGTCTGTGCGGCGACTCTCCAGCAGCGCTTGCTCTGGCAGGGCGGCGTCCCGCGGGGCTAAGCGGGGGATTCCGCGCGCGTGTCGCCCTTTGCCGTGCTCGAGCAGGCTCCATGACGCTGCAGCAGTGGCAGCAGCTGGCCCAGCCGCACCTGGGCGGGATCCTGGACGCACGCCCCGGCGTCATCACCAAGGACTCGTGGCCTACCCTCCCCCCGCCCTCGTGGGGTCATCCCATCTACCGGATGAGCGACTACGAGGAGGACGAGCCAGGTGAGGCCGCTTTGTGGCCATCTCACCGGCCGCCCGTCCCCCCTGCCGCGGTGCATCCGCTTGCGGAGGCCCGTGTCTTCTCGCCTTGGATACCGCAAATCTCTCCCCTGCGACCTCGTCCCCCACCCAAAAACTCCAGATGACTCAGAAGTGCTGCTGCCAGACTTCTTGCTCGTGTCCTCGAGCACAGACCACATCGCTCCAGTCCTCACGTCTCTCCACTGGTGACAGGATCGCCCCTGCGCCGTCTTCAAGATCCTCCAATGAATTGCCATTATTCAGTGCCACGAGTCTATTCATGACTCAATTCTTATTTTGGCAGCTTAAAATAAAACAACTTCTACATGTATATGAGTAAAAAAAAAAATAGATGTTTACATGCACTGTTCGATGCATGTATCGTGTGCGTAACGATTGACTTCAGCCGGTGAATTGCTCAATTTCTTCTCCCGTCCACGTGTCAGTGGCTCCAACAACCAACCTGTCAAATCCCCTGGGCAATCTCAATTGAAATATCTTTCCATCTGCCGGTCTCTTGCCCTTGTAGTTCAAGTTCAAGGCCAAGACGTTCCCCTCCTCCTCATCCATTTTCTTTTCATTTACACGCTACGATGGTGTTCTTTACTTGGTGCCTGGTACCATCATACTCTACACCTTCCTTCCCACTTAACAGTCCCTTTCAAACATTGTCTCTTTCCTTACCTTGCCTACTCCACATTGCCCTTCGTTATGCCGTCTTAAGACGTGTTTGTGTATAAACACTTTACGAGTGCACATGCCCGTAGCCCAAGTTCCATTTTACTTTGTCCTGCCGTGATGTCAACCCCTGGTCTCATCAAATCCCTCGCGTATCCTTCATCATCTCGGGTGACACAGATCCACTTTACGTGTGCGGGGAAAAATAGGCAGTTTTATTCCAGGAACCCACTTCAAGAGGGTGACTTGGAAAGTAAGCATTCTCAAAGTCATCAACCAGTCTCTGACAGCTGATTACGTGGTTGGTATTTTAAAAAAAGTATTGCAATCTGATTTCTGGTGGTGACACCGAGAGGCTGACGACCCAGGAGGGGATGTGAAGCTGGATGGCGGGATGCTGAAAGAACAGTGAAGAGGTGTCATCTCACGTCTATGCAACAGAAGTGAGATCTAGCATGAGGAATCAAGTTATGACAAGGTTGGCCATAATAATTAACATAGACCCTAACGACCTCTGCACCGTGACCTTCAGTGTAGCGATTGATGGTAACCAGGGGCTGCCTGGCACATTTCCCCACCATTGTCCAATGCTTGCGTGAGGTCCCGGGTGAGCACAATTAATGTGTTTCACACCCACTGCTATCCCTTACCTCCCGTCCCTGACCTTCCCCCCCCCTCCCCCCACCGTTTGTTCCCCCCGTTCTGCCCCCAGTGTACTTCCCCAGCAAGTGCGTGTCCCAGACCAACTACACGTATACGCTCACCACGTGTCGAATCATGCACCCCTCGGATGTGACGGCCATCACCACCAGGTGAGCCCTTGCACTCGCCATGATGCTCGGGACTTGGTGTCGGATGATGCTGCTGTTGTGCCGTCCCAAAGATGCCTCGCCGCTCTTGCATTTGCCATTGTGAATGAGCCTGCGGCCTGGTATAGAGAGGGATGGCTGGCAATGTAACCGTGTTGTTGTTGTGGTGTTGTTGTTGTTCTGCATAGTCCCCTTGTAGTGCGGTGCTCTTGACCGTGTGGCATGTTGAACAAGAAGAGGACGCTATGAAGCGTCGGTGTAGAAACATCAGCCACGAATGTTAAATTCACCTTCTGTAATTTAGAAACTGTCACAATTGTCAATACGTTACTGCGGTCACCTACACTTCCATTGCAGACTTGCTCGTGTGTGTCAATAGGCTGTCACTTAGTTAACTCGATGACATTAAAGTCATTTTAGAGTGCTCAACAAAAGCCACGAAGATCGTTAATTCAAATCGGAGTCCGCATTTCACAAACCGTAATGCATGTTCTCATGTTTAGTGAGTTTGATGGCCTCAGTGACGTCACCAACGTCTGCACAAAAGCACATTAATAATTGAGTCTTAACGCCATTTCACGAGGTGTACAACCAAAGAGAGAGCACAGCTGTAGTGGCTCTGCGATGTGGATCATGAAGGATGACAGCTAGAAGCCAGTGATGTCACCTCTAGGAAAAAGGCTTTACTTTGAGGGAGCTTCTCATGGAATATCTTTTAATTTGCAAATAGGAATAAATATAGGAATATAATTTCGATCAAATGGGCTCCAATTAAATTAAATAAATCGGTTTAAATAAGATGAATATTTCAAATGAATGTATTATATCTCACAAACGTAAATAGTAATTATAAAAAATAATAACATGAAATTGTGTTTTCCTGCTCAAATTGTCAGGAAGACCTTTTAGGTGGCCTTGAACCAGTGGTGCAAATTCCACATTCCCATGGTGGGGGCCAGTCTTGTTGTACCATCACCACCATGGACTTCCCACAAAGTAGTCTCACAATACTGACTTAATGAGTATGATGGGCTGAGTGAAGCCACAATGATGAAACCCACCCCTACCACACACGGCAACCCACCTCTAGGGGTCAGTGTTATTCCAGTTCAGTCGTTGATGAAGACGCCTCGACCTCTGCTTATTGGTGAAGATTTGGTCAAGCGTCAATTCTCCAAGACACAATTACAGATTTGATAATGGGACATTTGGACATTACGTGGAGTTCTTAAAATTAGTAGATATATAAAGGTATGTAAAAAAATTACATTAATGGCAATGAGTACAATTGGCTGCAAATGAATATTTCTGTAATAGATAAGTAAGCTGACATGCACAGCATACGTGTCTACAGGATATGTACTAAGAATGTAAAAAAATCATAAAAATCGAGTATTTTCCTCGTCATATCTGTCTCAATTGCATGCAAAACATTGAATAATTCAATATTCTATTAATGTGTATTGTTTGTGGTAGGTTTGCCCATGAGCCACAAGGACAACACAAATAATCAGTTAATCACGAGTTTAAATGTGACACCACATATTGTGACAATTCATTGAGATGGTGAATCATTATTCGCCTAATTTACACCTAACTGTGCAAAGTGTTCCGTTATCACCACATTCTTCAAGTGCAAGCTCTCCGTTAGTAGAGCACATGCAAATCAGCACGTCACTGTGTGAGATGCTCACTTACTAAAGTTTTTTGGGAAGAGTACAACACAACTTTGGGATGTATTGGTTTCATGATTTAATATCTGAGGTTCAGAGAAGCACAATTAACACTTTAAGAACCTTAGTGTTCTTTATTAATGGCTTTATAGCTGCATGAAACACTCCGGTATATTCCATAAACTAAATTACGGGTATTTTGAAAAACGATTTGTTTCTGCAATGAGCGCTGTTCTGGTTATACAGGGTGTGTGTGTGTTTTGTATATATTTATGTGCAGTGGTTATTATATGAACTGGCCCTGGGCCTCTCTCGAGGTCGATTGGACATTAAATGAGTACCCGGCACCATGTGTGAACATCAACGCCGGAGAAACAAAAGCAGCCGGGCATGGTGTTAGCCACCCACCCACGCCATGCTGAGCTTCCATTGATGCTTGCTAACAGCACTTACTCCAACAGTCTATTCATGGGTATACACGCGATGTTTGGCTTTGTCACATATGCATGTATCTGTCTGACGAACAACGTTGCAGTGGTTAATCCACTAAACTAAGATCTCAGCGAATGCTGCCTCCTGTGATGCACATTGCCTTTAACAGTTGTAATACGAGCCTGCCGGAGGCCTACCCCCGATTGACTCAACCGGAGTTGAATTCCTGGCAAAGGGCATGGTCCATGGCCACCCTTCCCCATCGTGTGCCATGCCGGCCATTATCACGTGCTCACTAACAGCACTTGCTGCTAACGCTGGATGGGGGAATTGTCATCTTCGTGTGTTAAGGAAGGTCACACTTTATTTTATTTAAAACTGACTGTGCGTCGTCTTGTAGCCTTTTCTGCACGACGTTATCTTTGATGCGCTTCACTGTTTTGTTATACTCAGGCTTTGGCTGAAATGTTTCATGAAGCCGTCTAAATTATAAACGGTCAACAACGAACAGTAAGACACTGCTACATTCAACTCCGCCCGAGCGTAGCTTTAGAACAAGCAATTATAACCCTTCCTGTAGTGTGTGCTGTCGGTAGACCTCTACTAACACGGTTATGGAAACAATCCTGTTTAAATATGCCTTTAGATCTTCTGCTTTTAAAAATCTACGCTCATTAATGCTGATTTTTATGGACTGTAATTCTTTGGTGCCGTGATTTACAATGAATTAACTCCACTTCTCTCGCAAGTAGAGGTCAGCTTGGTTGAAAATGACCGTCTCTGATCTTGGGCTCAGGGTGCCAGAGCAATCTGCTTCACTTATTGCGGCACAACTCTGTGGATGATGAAAAATCATTGCAATCTTTTTCTTTCTAGATTTGAAGCTTTCGCGACTGTAAGGATTCATACTCTTTGGTTTTTTCGGTAAAGTCACGTAGGTAAAAAATGAAATAAAATAAATGAAAACAAATAAATTAAATCACGACGTTTCGGGCGCAACACAAGCGTCCTTTTTCAGGTGGGGCCAACGTAGCGAAAGCACAACCGCTTAAGTGTGCCTAAGAGATGGCTGTGACGAGAAATTATATAGACGCGACACACTTAAGCGGTTGTGCTTTCACTACGTTGTCCCCACCTGAAGAAGGACGCTTGTGTTGCGCCCGAAACGTCGTGATTTAATGGAGTTGTTTTCTTTTATTGTATTTTTTACCTACGTGACTTTACCGAAACAACCAAAGAGTATGAATCTTTTTCTTGGAGGACAATGCTCAATTAAATGTGTATATACGTGTGGATGTGCGCCTATGGTGAGTCTAGCCAATGAAGCCGGTGTCTCTGCTCACGCGAGAAATGGGGCAGCAATAATCTCCTTCCAATTCCAAGCCAGTCATGGAAAGTCTACATTCCCTTGGCAGGGGGACCAGTTTTTTCTCCCCATAATATAATCACCGTTGACTTCCCACAAAATGGTACTCAGGTTTATTGAATGCGGAGGGATGATATGTTAAGTGAAGCCACAATTGGGATGATAACACGCAACTTTCTGGTTGTGAGTCTCTTATTACCAGACCAATTAATGGACATTTATGATTATTACTCAGATCCAGCTGTGTGGCGATATTTAATCAGGGATAAAATCAGCCCTTCATCCCTCTAGGCTTGATAAAAAATTAGTGCTACATCGTTCACAGAGGTCCACGGTGGTTGTTCTGTGGAAAGACTTGCCCCCTGTTATCAGCGAGTGACATTTCCATGACTGGCTCAGGGTTGAAACAGGAGATGAGCGTCACCCCATGCTCATGCGAGTGAGAAACCACGTCGTCTTGACGTTGTTAACCACACAATGCGCTCTCTCTCTGGCTCAGTGGCATTGTGCGTGTAGCGCTCAACTCGCTATGTTTCGGGCATGCAGACAATTTGAGCTTGACTCCCTTGGCTGCACAACTACAGAATCAGAATATTTATACCGGAGGAATCCGATGAACTTTAAAGCTCTTTTTCTCAGATGTCCAGTAGGGGCGGGTCAGAACGTTACAACAGCTGGTAAGATAAACTATTTTTATCTCACAAGATAAAGCCCTTTGAACTATGAACTTATTTTTCAGAAGTGACCCGGCCAGAAATGATAGCTCAACAAAGTGGCTTACCACGTGGAAATTTCTAAAAGTAAAATAATCTAAATAATCTTAATAGCAACTCCTGGCTGCCCATCGTATCACGGGCTTTGCTTCCCGCATTGATCTTGTCGCGCGCTCCTCTTCCCCGCAGCGGATCTGGCAGCCCCGCCACGAGGCTGTTTGACAGCGTAGCGTCCAGCCCTGTGCCGTCCCGCCGTGCCAGCCTCGCCGAGTCCTTCACCAACGCCCGCGAGTCGACCCGGACCTGCAGCGCCACCCTGCGCCTGCCGGAGCTGCTCCAGGAGCGCGGCATCTCTGCCGCGTCGCCGCCGCCGCCACCGCTGGCAGAGCAGCGGCAGCAGTTGGCCGCCGCGCACGGCATGACGAGCCGCCCCCGAACGTTGCCCCTGGCCACGGCGACACCGCCCAACTCGCCTTTGCGTGCCGACTTGCCCTCTCCGCTCTTGTCGCCGCTCGCTTTCCCGCCTCTGGGACAGCCGGCCGAGGTGTTCCTGGCCTCCAAGCCGGCCACGGCCGTCCTCAAGGAGGTCATGGGTCAACAGAGGCTGACGAGCAACACGGGAAGCCAGACGGAGCTCAGTGCCAACCACTTCACTCTGGTGCAGAGGCTGAGGAAGCTGGGCATCGGCTCGTCGAACGTGGGCGTGCGCGGCGGTGGTAGCGCAAGCAGTGGTGGCGATGACGGTGGTGATGCCGACAGCGGTCGTAGTCGTGATGGCGATGGCTGCGATGGTGCTGCCGCTGCTACATCAGCATCAGCGGTTGCCAAGCCCTTGGCTGCAAAGTACGTGCAGGTACTGGAGCGACTCACGCAGTCATTCGCCGGACGGCTGCGACCTGCTCTTGCGGGCATGACGGATTCGATTCGCGGAGCTGGCGAGAGCAAGTGCGGACATCATCACAGCAGCGGAGACCACGATAGTTGCACGGGCAGGGAAATTATGGATCCCGACGCCTGCCGTCGTGTCATCAGCCCCGAAGTGCCGTGCGGTGGCCTCAAGAGGTCCGCTGTCCGACCCGACGAAGTTGAATCGCGCGAGTTAAAGGTGGCAGCCGTTGGACTGGCCTGCGCACTGGGGTTCACGGATAGCAGCGAGCCTGGACGGGTCCACTTGCGCGGGGCTTTTGGAGATGACGACCGAGCCGACCGTTGGAACGTTGAGTGTGACTTGGTGAACAGCAAGTCGGCCGAAAAGCCAGTGTCTAGGCACGGGATGAAGCGGTCTCTGAGCCTGAACAGCGCGGTGTTGATGGGGGGAAGGTCTCCCCCGCAGACCAGCCCTCCAGGGCTGGCTGGGATCATGGAACTCTAACAAGCGATCTCGGCGATGCGAGCAACTGAAGTGTGCGTAATGACCCACGCAGAATGCACTGTGTAAATATATCGTGTGCCTCACTGTATTATAATGAAACGCAATTGGTATATTGCATGGATGAAAACGGCCTTTGATTGGTGCATTGTTACGGCAGTTGTTGTGTAGTTAACACAGTTAACAAGTGTGTTCGGATTGCATTTAAATACCAAAAGTTAAGAACAAAACAAGGACGACTGCGATTTTCATGTACATCGTTTGTTCCATATTGCACTTGAATATGTATAGCGGGTGTGGTTGTACAGGTGTATGTCTTCGTTTTGCTTGTATATATGTACATTTTTTTTTATAACTTTTATTTTCTCATCTGGTAGAGTTACACAAAGCACGTTTTTATAATCACCCTGGATACACTATTTGAGTTTACAGAGCTTCCATAAACACCGTCAGCTTATGTGCATCGCTATAGTTGTAAGCAGAAGACACCTTTAACATCAGCACTTTAACATATCATTACTTTCAACATCACAGCCACCTTAAAAATCAATGTTATTTTTCTGCGATGCACAGAAAACATGCAGCGCATTACATCTATAAATTATCCACCACACATGTTAAATCGGGAACTATTTTAACACCCAACACCGTGCATCCCAAACTGTAGAAGACGGTGTGGTTTTAAGCTGAATGCAACATGCAAAGAACAAAGGACACCATTGACTCCGAGTGCCATCCAGCCAAGGTTATGGATTATTGCCAGGATAAGTGCTCGCATGGGAAATGGAACTAGGATGAGGCCAGGAAAATCATACAATCTAAGGTTTGAAGAACTCGAGATACAAAAAGAGACAGCGAGGAAGAGTATGATGGAGAAAAGCATTTTAATAGTTGGTCAAACAGAGCAGTGTTCATGGGAGGGGAAAACAAGAATGAGCTGTCCTGCATATGCGAGACAGCGTGACAGCAGGAAATGCGAGTGAGACTAAGATAACGCAGAGGTGTTGAATCAGCAGATAATTAACACCTTGCTACGACCAGTTTTAAACTGACACACTTCACACTGGTTTAGGCTTCCATGAACTGTGCAGCCTGTTGGTGTCAATTCCCCAATCCCTTTGGTGGAAAGATTGTGAGGTTAGGTGCGGTGATGTATGGCGGGTTGTCGTTTTGCAAGTAATTCCTTAATTAGGTCTAAACCTTACACTATGAACTAAGACAAAAAAAAACTCTCATATATTAAGGTTGAGTTTACAATTTTAAAATCTAAATTTTTTTTCTCCATTTGTTGCCGTTTTAAAAGAAATGTGGTTATTGAACGACGTGGTAAACTTGTGCTTCTCACCTAGTAAATACAAACACAACTTTGCCTACCATTCGAATAACCCACGCTGGTGCTGTTCGGGTAAACAGCCAAGGTGACCCATTTTTAATTGGCTGCCTAAAACTGGTCATGGGAATGAGTCGGAAGTGACCACTCGTGGTTGTCACTGGGGCTTGTGGCCTGGCCCGGCTGCAGGACATCGAGTGCGCGTGAAATATCACCATCCTTGGTCTGAAGCGGACGGACGAGCCATGCGCCCTCGTCTCGAGAAGCCCGTGGAAAGTGTCTGCGGCAGAGCTTTTCGACCGGACGTGACTCGGCGTCGTTAGGGAGGATGGGGTAAGCGGCGGCCTCCCTCGGTCCTCCGTCGTCCTCCGCGCGTCATCCCCTGGTGTCACATTGGTCCACTCATCATCGCATTGTCGCCCCCCCCGCCTGCTGCCCCCCTGCCCGTGAGCCCTGCATGCTGTCTCTGGCGTTGTCAACCTTCGCCGTGGCGGCACCTCTGCCCCATTGGCCCCGCACCAGTCTCCCAGTCCCGAGCCAGGGACGTGGCTTTGTCATTGTCGGCGACTTGTTCGGCGGTTTCCATCCCAAGTTCAACGTCCTTGGACGGAACCCTGCCCCTTGGCCTCATCTCCCTTTCCCTGCCCCTTGGGATCCTCCTCCTTCTCACCCTTGGCCTTCTGCTTTCCTGTGCATGGCCCCGCTGGTCTCCCGAGTCCCACAGCCGGCATGAGCGCCACAGCGACATCGTTGCCCGCCGTGCTCTACGTCGACGCTCACGTCAGTACCAAGAGGGCCCAGCATGGCCACCACGTTCTCTCCGATTTTCTGCAGGAAGTCCGCTGCAGGGTTTTGGCTGCTCTCCTTCAGCACCTGGTTCTCCAGCCTGGGTGGCTCAAATTTTTGTTTAGCTTGTTTGCATAGAGGTTCCCAAAGCTTGTAGAGGCCCCAACACTTGTGTTAAATCCCCCCATGGGATAGCACAACCCCCAACATGCATGGCAGCCAAAATTAAAGGAATGCGAGGACCCATGGGAGCCACGGCATCCGTGTCGTCCATGTGGCCCAGAGGCACCATGTGGCCAAGGGGCACCATGCCACCCTGAGGCGCGAACCCACCCCAAGGCGCGAGGCCCTTGCTGCTGCCAGTTAGGGAAGGGGATGCCCTCCGTGCCCTCCGTTCCGTCCGTGCTCGCTGTGCCCACCGTGCCCACGCCGTGCACCCTGATCGAGTTTGATGTACACGCGGAACACATCCTCGGAAAGGTTTCCCAGAGCTTCCGTAACGTCCTGGTCACTGGAGAATGCGATGAATGTCATCATCGAAATCCTTGTAATGCATGGTGAAGCCTGCATCGGCCGAGGATGGGAAAGCCTGGGCAATGTTCCCCTTGAGGTAGATGAAGCTGCTGCTTGCATCCACGTCCATGGCCACGTGGCGAGTCTCCGGACGAGACACGTGCTGGTGCAGCAAAATTAGCGTTCACGGTGAAGGCCATCGTTGATATCGGTCGGCGAAGGGGCCGCCTCGCTACACTCGACAAGGGACAGCTTGTTACGGTCAGCCGAGAGAGACCAAGGTGGGAGCGAGAGGATCAGAGACTTCTCAGCGAGCTTGCTAAAGGCCCTCTGTTTATGTGCGATGCGCCACTAACATGGTGCCATCCCCCCCGTGTACGTTGTATAAAGTGTATATAATATGTACATATTTAACAAATAATGTATATGTGCTCAAAAGGAATTTAAAGCTTTATTGCCAGTTGTGCTTATAACATTGAATCCTTTGTCGCTTGGTGTTAAATGATGCCACTCAACATGTTTTTACTTTGATAAAAGCGAAGGGAATGTTTATGATAGCAGATGCAGACAGTTGGTAGAGTAGTACAGTATGCACTTTTTGAAACAATGAGGCCGAATTGTGAATATTAAAATGAACTGAAAGCGTACTTGAAAAGTGGACTCACTATGCACTTGGAGTATACATTGGGAAGCTGCGTATGTATTCATGCACACGGGTTAAGCCTCAAGTGTCGGCATTGAAACCTGCGTTCCTGTGAATCTGTTTTCCAGTCCTTACCTGTGGGGAAACCGCAATTCACGTGTTTCAATGGGAATTCTAAATGATACTGGGCTACTGAATGTGACATGGGAACACTTTCAAAAGTAAAATAGAAGTGTCTCCCTGCTGAAGTGAGCATGGGGTGATGGTCATATCCATTGGCGCGACCCTGACCACGCGGATTAAATTCCACATGTTATGGGGGGGGGGGGGGGGCATCAACACATGTTACGTTACCCTTAAATCGTTTAACAGATTAAAGGCCTGATGCAAGAAGGGGTGAACTGAAGGTTTAACTAATCATCACAGCATCCATTACCAGCCTCCTGCTGAATGAAGGCCTCAACCACATTGTGACCATCCGTCACGGCCTTGCGAGTGATACACCTCGCTGCTACCTGCCGTACACGGGCTTGGCTCATCGCCCCCATCCCTGCGGCGTTCGTGTCCCATGCGCGTGTCCCTTCTGTTGGCTGCCAATGCATCACCAGCCTCCTCCATTGGCCATCATCCTTTCTGTCCATCTCTCCTGCTCGAGGCCACTTAAGCTTCTTAGCAGTCAATACGATATCTCAGTAATTTGCATAGATTTTCTGGTTATTGAGTTCCACTACTTGCCCGCTCACGTCCCTCCATGCACTTTTCAATTTATTTTCCAGCGTCCACCTTTTCGATTCGTATGTCTATCGTGCGTTAAAATACTCAAATGTCAGCTTGCTCGATTGAGCGTGGGGTGGCGCTCCTCACCGTGGAAATTCGACATTCCTGTGGCAGGGGCCAGGCTGTCCATAGGAAGGAGAGTTGGGCACTGACTGCACATAGAACTTTCAAGCTGCCGAGTCGTTCGCTCTGCCACAGTGCCATTCAGCCAGATTAATAATACGCATGCTTATTAATAACATTTCATATTTTTTCCTGTGTAGACTGAATACAATTGGAAGTGGGTAAATTTGGGAGAGATTTGGGTTAGATAACATTTCTGAGTTAAAATCCCAGTTTGGGTCAAGTTGTCCGCATCTATCACCAGCAGCTGTCCTCTGGACTTCAGTACCCTGTTCAAAGCCACGTGGAATTTTTTCCACTGGCTCAGCACTAACAATTGAGATCAACAAGCATCGCTCCAAAAAACAAGGATATTGACGTTTGAAACGCAGCGTTAATGTGCCAGGATACTTACATATTCTGCATATAATAATTTGTATTATCAACAATCGAAGATACTGTGTATGCAAATTCGAAGTCAAAAATAGTTTGAGAACATCAATGGTGTTCTAGAAATACCGAGCCAATTCTGGAGTGGGGTACCGAGATAATTCTACGAAGACCAAATGTAGCCCCTTTAGAGCTAGTAATATTATTTATATAGACTTTTATAGTATAACAACATAATAAAGTGATAAAAAGGATGAAGCCACTGAAATTCACAATCCAATTTCGAAACGAACGTCCAACGCTTCCTGTGGAGTCGCAGTCGTAACCACCACGATGCATGGGGAAACTGCCCCCGGCACCTTGCACGCGGATCCAACGTCGAAGTCCATTGCCAGTGAGTTCCCTTGACCGTGCGTGTGGGACGCGGTCCACCCAGCCACGTTGTTACGAAGACACCGCCTGTTTCTGTGCCGACGTGTTCGCAGTGGTGCAAGTTTATTTAACACACCTTGACTACTTGCATCTTCCTTCATGAAGTTAGTTGCGTTATATGATGTATATAATCAAGTACGTATTATTGTATACATTGTGCACTAACTTGTGTACAGTTTTATATATATTGCTGTATATTGCTGCGATACTGTGTATACAAACCAAAATATTGTATATATATGTGGTAAACGGTAGACATATTTGCGTGCCACCATACCATGTATAAAATAGTCTTTACAGTACTGTAAATAATGTATCAAACAATTACAAAGGTCCCCCATGTAGCCGTCTAGCCCGATGGGGCGAGTGCTGTTTTTCAGACATCTGAGAGTGCCGGCAGAGCACCGGGGAGGCTTGCAGTGGGCAGCAACACGCAGCACGTCTGGCCAGCTTTGTCTCCCCATCACGAGATTGACACTCCGCACGAGGTATTCATTTTTAAGGCTTACCTACCGCGAGTCAATCTGGGGAGTTGAAGCCAAGTTGCACTATAACAGAGCACTTAACTGAAATTGGGTCAATCCGAGTTAAAATCTTGGTGGGAGGTTGATACACTCCCCCTCCCGCCATCATCCCTCTGCTGCCGAAACAAAGTGCCACTTTATGGAAAGTCAAAACGACGACTTTGTATCAATCGGCTGGTCCCCGCGATAGGAATATGGAATTGCCACCACTGGCTTGAATTTCAAGCCCCTCGAGAGAAGAGGACTGTCCAGTGCACTTTTAATGGAGAGACATTGAGGCCCTGGCCATAAGCCGGTTTAGACACCAATTTACACTGGCGCTGTATTGAACCAAAGCGTGAACACTGGTCCTCGACAAAGGTCAGTATGCGAACCCCCCCCACCACAAGCCCAGATCTACACCAGAAAAACCAACGCCCGCTTTGGTCATCAGAGTTGCGAAAATGCAATAAACACAAATCACGAGCTGCAGTTTATATTTTATGCGATGTTTTGAAATGCAACCCATATATCGTTCAATTGATTCACACACACACACGTGTTTTCATGCTTTTTCGCTGGACTTAAACTGACGGAGCGCTTTGGCATCTGTGAGCTTTGTTCATTGACGCAAGTTGTACATATTGTCTCTACTTTTGCAAATGCATAACGTTAATTTTTTGTGGGTTTTTTAAAAATAAAATTCTCAGCTTCGTTAAATACGTTTTTTTCCCCTCCAAGTCGTGCAATAAACATGTCAGTCCGTCAGTTGACATGAACGGCTGGGGTTCATTGCATTCATCCACATTGATCTCTGCTGCATATGCCCTCAGTAGTAGCCAATTCATTGATGCTTTCATAGCATTCTCAGGGAACAGAGTAACATGGCATATGCAGTGGCTTTACTTAGAGACACACACTAACTCAGGAGGCAATATGCTTATTCTATAGACCACAACGGGATAACGACATAAACTGGGTCAGGACAGTCGGCACACTGCCTGACCCACGATGCCGAGCACGAAGACCGAACACCGAAGAACCAGGGGAGGACTGCATTCCAGCAGACAGCCCCGACCCAGCCTTGGGACCTCCCTTTTTTGCCGCCCAGCGTGGCCTGGCTCCGCCCTCGGCCACACCCCCTTCTGGACCACCAGAAGGTTCTGGGCCATACCCCACGTGTCCCTTCTGTCACCTTTGGCCCACATCCTTACCCTGGCCTATCACGTGCCCTTGCCAGCCAACCGGGCTGCTACGTCCTCAGATGCCCCCCTCTCTGCCAGCCACTAGCACTACGCCCCCTAGGGACCCGTTCCGTGAAATTGCATGCCCTACTGGCAGAGAGGGCTACTACACTCCCAGTTCCCATCTCGATCAGTAACTGGCGCTAGGCGCCGTAGTGACCTATTCTATCTCACTAGACATAGTATCAGATAATTGCTCCTGAACGGTGTTACAGAACTACAACCAAATGACTCTAAATGTGGCCGATCTCGTCTGATCTTGGAAGCTAAGGAGAATTGGCCCTGGTTAATGTTTGGATGAGAGACTGCCAGGGTATATAGGTTGCTGTAGGCTTAGGCTGCAAGGTGTCCCGGAGATGCGGTACAGCAATGGCTGGAAACTGTGTGGAACTTTGCGTGTTATAAGAATAGGTTTCATCCCAGTATTCTGGTTTCCTCCCACATTCCAAATACTCACGAATTAAGAATGTCTTCAGACTAAATAAGGACATTAACTCTGTCTCAAGAAAAATCTTCACTACTTGTCTACATGTAAACCCATCATTCTATAAGACCGTGCTTGGTTCTTGCAATGTGCTGAGATTAATCGCAAAAACAAATGTGAAGTATGTTTTCTTGTACTCTGAAATGATGTGATGTATTGCCTGCTGTGAGAGGTATGAAAGGAATTGGCTTACAATCTGGCAGTGCTGCAGTGGCAGAGTGCTCACACCATTATTGGAGTGTCGTGGGTTCTTGGTTCAAATGCCAGTCGGGGGGTGTTCTTGGCCCATCATCTTTAAGGGGCCGATAAAATGATGAATACTTTGTGGGAGGATGTCCTTGATTGTCCGATTGAGAGGCAAGCTTCTGTCAGAAAGGAAAGTGGAACTTTACACCAATTTTCAATCATCAATTGAAATGAGCACTACTCCATGTTCGTTTACATTCTGATGCATTCATTGCTGACAGGTTGGGAAAATCATCTCCCGATACTTGAGAACCCTATTAAATCACAAGTGGTTATAACGTGGATTTGATTCCAAGTTCTTAATGGGCATTGCTCTGACTTCACCATCACGCTGAGCCACCTTGCCTTTTAAGGTGTATCTTCTTGGTTCTTTCGGTAAAGTCACGTAGAATGGAAATAATAAAATAAAACATAATAATATAGTTCTCACGACGTTTCGGCCGCAACGCAAGCAGCCGTCCTCAGGTGAAGACCAGGTCTGTCGGGGAGACGCTGTCTTCACCTGAGGACGGCTGCTTGCGTTGTGGCCGAAACGTCGTGAGAATTATCTTAAGTAATATTTTATTATTTCCATTCTACGTGACTTTACCGAAAGAACCAAGAAGATGAATCCCTGCAGTCACGAAAGCTTTAAATCGAAATTTTAAGGTGTAATTTATTATTAGTAGACACAATGCGGAATTACTTTCATGACGGTGATAACATTGGGGTTACACATTTGGTGGTTCAAATCAAGGTCACTGATAACTGCAAGCGATGTATTTCATGGTGAGCACACACGATTTGCAATGCAGAGGTTACCGGCTCGATCCAACCTCGTGGCGTGGCGGCTGAAACAATGGGAACTTTACTTGCACCCTCCGGCCTCTGTCCACCCAACGGTGAGAATGGGCACCCCGTGGGCACTGTCGTCTATTAGTACGTGTGGTGGGGTAGAGTGTGGTGGGGTAGAGCGTGGTGGGGTAGAGTGTGGTGGGGTAGAGCGTGGTGGGGTAGAGAGTGGTGGGGTAGAGCGTGGTGGGGTAGAGAGTGGTGGGGTAGAGTGTGGTGGGGTAGAGCGTGGTGGGGTAGAGCGTGGTGGGGTAGAGAGTGGTGGGGTAGAGCGTGGTGGGTATAGCGCGGTGGGGTAGAGCGTGGTGGGGTAGAGTGTGGTGGGGTAGAGTGTGGTGGGGTAGAGTGTGGTGGGGTAGAGTGTGGTGGGGTAGAGCGTGGTGGGGTAGAGCGTGGTGGGGTAGAGCGTGGTGGGGTGAAGCGTGGTGGGGTAGAGTGTGGTGGGGTTGAGTGTGGTGGGGTAGAGTGTGGTGGGGTAGAGCGTGGTGGGGTGAAGCGTGGTGGGGTAGAGTGTGGTGGGGTAGAGCGTGGTGGGGTAGAGCGTGGTGGGTATAGCGCGGTGGGGTAGAGTGTGGTGGGGTAGAGCGTGGTGGGGTGAAGCGTGGTGGGGTAGAGTGTGGTGGGGTAGAGCGTGGTGGGTATAGCGCGGTGGGGTAGAGAGTGGTGGGGTAGAGCGTGGTGGGGTAGAGCGTGGTGGGGTAGAGAGTGGTGGGGTAGAGAGTGGTGGGGTAGAGTGTGGTGGGGTAGAGTGTGGTGGGGTAGAGCGTGGTGGGTATAGCGCGGTGGGGTAGAGTGTGGTGGGGTAGAGCGTGGTGGGGTGAAGCGTGGTGGGGTAGAGTGTGGTGGGGTAGAGCGTGGTGGGGTAGAGCGTGGTGGGTATAGCGCGGTGGGGTAGAGTGTGGTGGGGTAGAGCGTGGTGGGGTGAAGCGTGGTGGGGTAGAGTGTGGTGGGGTAGAGCGTGGTGGGTATAGCGCGGTGGGGTAGAGTGTGGTGGGGTAGAGCGTGGTGGGGTAGAGTGTGGTGGGGTGAAGCGTGGTGGGGTAGAGTGTGGTGGGGTAGAGTGTGGTGGGGTAGAGCGTGGTGGGGTAGAGCGTGGTGGGGTAGAGTGTGGTGGGGTAGAGCGTGGTGGGGTAGAGCGTGGTGGGGTAGAGCGTGGTGGGTATAGCGCGGTGGGGTAGAGTGTGGTGGGGTAGAGTGTGGTGGGGTAGAGCGTGGTGGGTATAGCGCGGTGGGGTAGAGCGTGGTGGGGTAGAGCGTGGTGGGGTGAAGCGTGGTGGGGTAGAGTGTGGTGGGGTAGAGTGTGGTGGGGTAGAGCGTGGTGGGTATAGCGCGGTGGGGTAGAGTGTGGTGGGGTAGAGTGTGGTGGGGTAGAGTGTGGTGGGGTAGAGCGTGGTGGGGTAGAGCGTGGTGGGGTAGAGCGTGGTGGGGTAGAGTGTGGTGGGGTAGAGCGTGGTGGGTATAGCGCGGTGGGGTAGAGTGTGGTGGGGTAGAGCGTGGTGGGTATAGCGCGGTGGGGTAGAGTGCGGTGGGGTAGAGCGCGGTGGGGTGAAGCGTGGTGGGGTAGAGTGTGGTGGGGTAGAGCGTGGTGGGGTGAAGCGTGGTGGGGTAGAGTGTGGTGGGGTAGAGTGTGGTGGGGTAGAGCGTGGTGGGGTGAAGCGTGGTGGGGTAGAGTGTGGTGGGGTAGAGCGTGGTGGGGTAGAGCGTGCTGGGGTAGAGAGTGGTGGGGTAGAGAGTGGTGGGGTAGAGTGGTGGGGTAGAGTGTGGTGGGGTAGAGTGTGCTGGGGTAGAGAGTGGTGGGGTAGAGAGTGGTGGGGTAGAGTGTGGTGGGGTAGAGTGTGGTGGGGTAGAGAGTGGTGGGGTAGAGTGTGGTGGGGTAGAGCGTGGTGGGGTAGAGCGTGGTGGGGTAGAGAGTGGTGGGGTAGAGCGTGGTGGGGTAGAGCGTGGTGGGGTAGAGCGTGGTGGGTATAGCGCGGTGGGGTAGAGTGCGGTGGGGTAGAGCGCGGTGGGGTGAAGCGTGGTGGGGTAGAGTGTGGTGGGGTAGAGCGTGGTGGGGTGAAGCGTGGTGGGGTAGAGTGTGGTGGGGTAGAGTGTGGTGGGGTAGAGCGTGGTGGGGTGAAGCGTGGTGGGGTAGAGTGTGGTGGGGTAGAGCGTGGTGGGGTAGAGCGTGCTGGGGTAGAGAGTGGTGGGGTAGAGAGTGGTGGGGTAGAGTGGTGGGGTAGAGTGTGGTGGGGTAGAGTGTGCTGGGGTAGAGAGTGGTGGGGTAGAGAGTGGTGGGGTAGAGTGTGGTGGGGTAGAGTGTGGTGGGGTAGAGAGTGGTGGGGTAGAGTGTGGTGGGGTAGAGCGTGGTGGGGTAGAGCGTGGTGGGGTAGAGAGTGGTGGGGTAGAGCGTGGTGGGGTAGAGCGTGGTGGGGTAGAGCGTGGTGGGGTAGAGCGTGGTGGGGTAGAGTGTGGTGGGGTAGAGTGTGGTGGGGTAGAGCGTGGTGGGGTAGAGCGTGGTGGGGTAGAGTGTGGTGGGGTAGAGCGTGGTGGGGTAGAGCGTGGTGGGGTAGAGCGTGGTGGGTATAGCGCGGTGGGGTAGAGTGTGGTGGGGTAGAGTGTGGTGGGGTAGAGCGTGGTGGGTATAGCGCGGTGGGGTAGAGCGTGGTGGGGTAGAGCGTGGTGGGGTGAAGCGTGGTGGGGTAGAGTGTGGTGGGGTAGAGTGTGGTGGGGTAGAGCGTGGTGGGTATAGCGCGGTGGGGTAGAGTGTGGTGGGGTAGAGTGTGGTGGGGTAGAGTGTGGTGGGGTAGAGCGTGGTGGGGTAGAGCGTGGTGGGGTAGAGCGTGGTGGGGTAGAGCGTGGTGGGGTAGAGCGTGGTGGGTATAGCGCGGTGGGGTAGAGTGTGGTGGGGTAGAGCGTGGTGGGGTGAAGCGTGGTGGGGTAGAGTGTGGTGGGGTAGAGTGTGGTGGGGTAGAGTGTGGTGGGGTAGAGCGTGGTGGGTATAGCGCGGTGGGGTAGAGTGTGGTGGGGTAGAGCGTGGTGGGGTGAAGCGTGGTGGGGTAGAGTGTGGTGGGGTAGAGCGTGGTGGGGTGAAGCGTGGTGGGGTAGAGTGTGGTGGGGTAGAGCGTGGTGGGGTGAAGCGTGGTGGGGTAGAGTGTGGTGGGGTAGAGCGTGGTGGGGTAGAGCGTGCTGGGGTAGAGAGTGGTGGGGTAGAGAGTGGTGGGGTAGAGTGGTGGGGTAGAGTGTGGTGGGGTAGAGTGTGCTGGGGTAGAGAGTGGTGGGGTAGAGAGTGGTGGGGTAGAGTGTGGTGGGGTAGAGTGTGGTGGGGTAGAGAGTGGTGGGGTAGAGTGTGGTGGGGTAGAGCGTGGTGGGGTAGAGCGTGGTGGGGTAGAGAGTGGTGGGGTAGAGCGTGGTGGGGTAGAGCGTGGTGGGGTAGAGCGTGGTGGGGTAGAGCGTGGTGGGGTAGAGCGTGGTGGGGTAGAGCGTGTTGGGGTAGAGCGTGGTGGGGTAGAGCGTGGTGGGGTAGAGCGTGGTGGGGTAGAGAGTGGTGGGGTAGAGTGTGGTGGGGTAGAGTGTGGTGGGGTAGAGTGTGGTGGGGTAGAGCGTGGTGGGGTAGAGCGTGGTGGGGTAGAGCGTGGTGGGGTAGAGCGTGGTGGGGTAGAGCGTGGTGGGGTAGAGAGTGGTGGGGTAGAGTGTGGGTGGGGTAGAGTGTGGTGGGGTAGAGTGTGGGTGGGGTAGAGCGTGGTGGGGTAGAGCGTGGTGGGGTAGAGCGTGGTGGGGTAGAGCGTGGTGGGGTAGAGCGTGGTGGGGTAGAGAGTGGTGGGGTAGAGAGTGGTGGGGTAGAGAGTGGTGGGGTAGAGAGTGGTGGGGTAGAGAGTGGTGGGGTAGAGTGTGGTGGGGTAGAGTGTGGTGGGGTAGAGAGTGGTGGGGTAGAGTGTGGTGGGGTAGAGTGTGGTGGGGTAGAGAGTGGTGGGGTAGAGTGTGGTGGGGTAGAGCGTGGTGGGGTAGAGCGTGGTGGGGTAGAGCGTGGTGGGGTAGAGCGTGGTGGGGTAGAGCGTGGTGGGGTAGAGCGTGGTGGGTATAGCGTGGTGGGGTAGAGAGTGGTGGGGTAGAGCGCGGTGGGGTAGAGTGTGGGTGGGGTAGAGCGTGGTGGAGTAGAGCGTGGGTGGGGTAGAGCGTGGTGGGTATAGCGTGGTGGGGTAGAGAGTGGTGGGGTAGAGCGCGGTGGGGTAGAGCGCGGTGGGGTAGAGTGTGGGTGGGGTAGAGCGTGGTGGGGTAGAGCGTGTTGCAGTAGAGCGTGTTGGAGTAGAGCGTGGTGGAGTAGAGTGTGGGTGGGGTAGAGCGTGGTGGAGTAGAGCGTGGTGGGGTAGAGCGCGGTGGGGTAGAGTGTGGGTGGGGTAGAGCGTGGTGGAGTAGAGCGGGGTGGGGTAGAGCGTGGTGGGGTAGAGCGCGGTGGGGTAGAGCGCGGTGGGGTAGAGCGCGGTGGGGTAGAGCGGGGTGGGGTAGAGCGCGGTGGGGTAGAGCGCGGTGGGGTAGAGAGTGGTGGGGTAGAGCGCGGTGGGGTAGAGCGCGGTGGGGTAGAGCGCGGTGGGGTAGAGCGCGGTGGGGTAGAGCGCGGTGGGGTAGAGTGCGGTGGGGTAGAGTGTGGGTGGGGTGAAGCGTGGTGGGGTAGAGCGCGGTGGGGTAGAGCGCGGTGGGGTAGAGCGCGGTGGGGTAGAGTGCGGTGGGGTAGAGTGCGGTGGGGTAGAGTGTGGGTGGGGTGAAGCGTGGTGGGGTAGAGTGTGGTGGGGTAGAGCGCGGTGGGGTAGAGCGCGGTGGGGTGAAGCGCGGTGGGGTAGAGTGTGGTGGGGTAGAGTGTGGTGGGGTAGAGTGTGGGTGGGGTGAAGCGTGGTGGGGTAGAGTGTGGTGGGGTAGAGCGCGGTGGGGTAGAGCGCGGTGGGGTAGAGCGCGGTGGGGTAGAGCGTGGTGGGGTGAAATGTGGTGGCGTAGAGCGTGGGTGGGGTAGAGCGTGGGCACTCTCGCCTCTTCCCAGATGTCTGCCCATTGTGGCAGAGCAGGCAGAACAACCTCTTGGAGCAGCTCTTCAGTGGGAGGTCTCTCCATCAGCAGTGGTGCGAGCAAAGGAATTGCACGGGCTGCAACCCTTACTTTGTTTTGTTAGCATACACATCCGCTAATGTGTGGGCATCCGGTGCGTACCGTGTTGTTTGTTAAGCTGGGCCACCACCGCCGCCGCGTGTTTCCGCCTTGCTGAAACCCCCCGTCACTTGGACAGCGCCCATGGCGTCACGTGCGCGAGTTTCCAGCCGAGCGGCACGCGCCCGTTATTGTTACCTTCATTGGCGCTGCTTCTGCTGCACGTCAACCTTTAAATAAACCTACTTGGACTGTAATAACGAAGCAAATTAGAAAATAAAGACAGATGGTTCAGCTGCCAGAGGTAATTAAATGTAACGACGTGTAATGTGTGTTTTAGAACGCTGCGCGGTTTTCTTCGTGCGGTTGTCCAAACTGAAGCAGCAAGACCTGCCCGCGTTGTCAAGAGCACTTAGGGGACAGGCGATCCTCTGCTTGTAAAGGACACCGCTATGAAATTAGTTAAATAGCCTCGGCAACGTCCGTCTCGCGAGAGAATTCACGCGCGGTGCCCCCTGGGCCAGACGTGGAAATTCCACGTTCATATGATGGGCTGCGAGTTTAACGGGGGGGGGGGGGGGGTGGGTCGGCTATCCCACAAAAATTGAGTTTGACTCCCAGAGGGATCGTGGTTTGCGTCAACCTCCCCCCGGCCCCCCACCCAGGTTTTGAACTCGCGACCTTCCGATCCAAGCGCGGAGCCACCTGGCTGAACGACGGGGAAGCCAGGGGCTCCACGGTGGCTAGGAGATGTTGACTACCTCGCCTGGTACACAGGAGGTCGTGGGTTCGATCCCAACCCTGACGCCTGCTGCTGTATATTTGGAGTTTGCGTGTCTCTCTGTCATCATCATCACGGTGGCTAGGAGATGTTAACTACCTCACCTGGTACACAGGAGGTCGTGGGTTCGATACCAACCCTGACGCCTGCTGCTGTATATTTGGAGTTTGCATGTCTCTCTCTCTCCCCGTGGTCGTGTGGATTTTTACCCGGGTCCTCCAGTTTTCCCCTCAACATTTATAAACGCGTTTAGAGTATTTGGCTGCTTTACATCTACACATGATAAGCCACTTCGGTGAGCTATCATTTGTGACCAGGTCGCTTCTAAAAAAGAGCTATATATCATTAGAACTCCTTTGCCAGTACCGAAATATAATAATAGGGTTTTCCCCCTTTTTTCTGGCAACAAAACTTAAACATTTTTACAAGGAATCATGTTACTGCATTAACCATATATTATCAGAGTGTGTTTCTTGTTTGCATTTTGACCACAAGCATTGTGGTTAATGCAGACATGATTCCTTGTAACAAGGTTTCAGTTTTGTTGCCAGAAAAAATCGGGAAAACCCCTATTATATAGTTTAGTGGGTCTAAAATAACAAGATGTTTATAATGCTCTGAAGACCAGCAGGAGGAAGGTAGTACCGCGTATTACCAATGTTTAATATGAATAGTTATCAGCCTGACTACTTATTCATGAAAACATATATGGAAATAAATACATTTCATGTTAGGTATGTAAACGTTAAATACTGTAATGTGATGTCTTCATTACTTTTATGCGTCTTAAATTTTGCACTGATGGAGTCAATTTGTCCTTGGGACTGAAGGCATCAATGTCAACCTGTGCCGTGGTGCATTGCTCTGCAGCATGAACAATTCGACATGAGAGGCACACAGGTTTGTATATTTTTTACGTGTATTATATTACTAATTAATTACTGTTTACAGGACCGTTTACAGTCATTATTGTTACAGTTTACAGTAATGATTGTTTACAGTGCTTCATGCTTTCTAATCGCAATGCTATTAAATATTCACATATATTTACATTTACATAGATTGTGTGTTGCTTACAAATTGGAATCTGCTGTTTTGCTTTACTTATTAATAACCCAGGTCTCTCTCAGATCATAAACTTCTGGTCAAAACTTTAATGCGGCCCCCGACAAGACACCACATGTGAAAACAACCATCTGCAGGCAGTGTGGCGGCCCTCACACCGTGATGTCCTATTGGCGAAAGTGGCCCCCACTTCTGAAAATGAGTGAAGAACACTGTCCGAGAGGAAACCAGGGAGAGAACACACACACTCCACACATGAAGGAGTCAGGGATCGAACCCAGGAGAGTATTGCTGTGAGGCACAAGTGTCACGACTGTGCTGCCACACAAGCTGAGCTCCCAACACTGTCGTTTACCACACTTATGAAAACAAAAAAAAACATCCTTTTCACATTTAAATCCATAAATATTATCAACTGATACATGGCCAATGTACTATGAATACTTACACATCTAAAAGCGAGCCGTAATCCTGAAAGCATCACAGATTCCTAGCTCCTGCTTTTAATAACCCAACTGTAGCAACTCATTATTTGTAACTCATTACTCATCTGAACTGTGTGGGTTTTGGTACAATACAACCTTGAAGGATGTCAGACAGAAATGCATTATTGTATTAAGTAGTTGCTGTTCAGGTTTCCTTTAAGAAAGTTCCACTTAGCATTCCAGCTGTGATACAAATGGCAAGAGACGCGAGTGGAATTTTCTGCAAATTTACCCGTTTCATCAGAATTCGGGCCTCAAAAAATTATCTTATTACTCCTAAATTGATTTACCTGATATGTGTTTTCTCCGAGTGGGGATTCAACTTTATGGGTTTTTAGTTTGTGTGTGCGCCGGCTGGCGCGACTGGGTTTTGTTATCCCAGCTTGCAGAACATTTGGAGCCGGTCGCGATCGGAGCGCTCCCCGCGTCCACGTTAACTTACGGGGGGCGTGCGGCGGTGGTGGCGGTGGGAGAAAAAAAACTCCACAAATTTCAAGAAATTTCCAAAAAATATTTTCACTTTAAGAATTGTGCCCGACGTGGTTTGGAACTTTGGACTGCAGTAAGTTTCCCCTGCACTTCCTGCGTACGATCTGTTTTAAAACGTCGACTATTTCTACTGCAGCACAGCGGCGGTTTGCGTAGTTGTGCTGTGCAGCGCTCCGATGTGCCTTTTCGTGTTGTTAGGTTGGGGGGGGGGGGGGTGTTGTTCGGCACGATGTCCGACGTTTTGCCCCACGTGCCGGGAGCTTCAGGAAGGGTCCCAGAACGTGACGCGAGGTGTCATGCTGCGAGTGGAACGTTGGACTTCGTGCCCGAGCAACACGCGGTTCAACCCGAACAACGCACGGGAGAGATGTCCTACCAATGTAGAAACGTGGCTGTTGAATCTTCCTGCATCCATCTGTGGCCCCACACCAAGCCGTCTCCGCTGCAAGGTGGCCAGGTGGTGGCGGCACACCAAATGGGTCGATGACCCATCTGTCGTTATCCCCTCTCAGAAAGCTTCGGGTTTCCCCTGGCACTCCACGTTCCTCCCACATATAAAAAAAAAACAATTCCATAACAATGCAGCTGCCCAAAACACCAATGTAGGAAAAAAAACTATTTTGAGGCTTTCCTGGGTAAATAAAGGTCTGTTATTATTTCGGGTAACACGGTATGTGTACATCTATATCCAAGGGGTCATTGACAAGTCTGCGGACTGAGATGGAAAGCACTGGGGGACCGCGAGGAATGCGATGCTTGTCTACGGAGTCCCATGCCAGTGCATCGGGACCCTTTCATGCTGCCGGCTCTTGTTCTCTGGCCCAGAAGAATTCTGTTTCGCTTCTCAAACCCCCTGCTCAGAGCCCCCATCATCGCTCGCCTTCGTTATCACTCAGAACGCTGTTCCTTTCGCCACAAGTGCTGCTCTTTAAATGTGGAAACACGTGGGAGCTGCAGAGTGTGGTTATTGACGCCCAGACTTCTTCTGTTTATTTCGTGTATCCATGTTTTAGTTAACACACAATCATCATTCTTTTTTGTACCCATTCAAAATAAATGTATTCAACGCCTTAATCCGTTGCTATGAAATTTGGTCATTGTTATTCAAACACATGTTTTTAAGTGTACAGACTGTCCCTTGCTGGCAAGCACTACTCCTTATCTCAATCAATAGACTGTTTTACCCTTGTACATAAGCCTGCGTGTGAACATAGACACGGGAGCATAGAAGCACAGTGCAACCTCGTGTGGCCATACGGCCAGCACAGAGTTCACCGGGGTGGAGGCTTCTCCAGCCGTAAGACCTGCAGCCGCTTACCGGCGGCAGATACTCGTGGTCCATCCTCGAGTCTGAGCCAGTTTTGCAACGGACTTTAAAGCAGTGCTGTTTCAAAGAGCTCACTGTGATTTCGATTTAAAGCTTTCGTGACTGCAGGGATTCATCTTCTTGGTTCTTTCGGTAAAGTCACGTAGAAGGGAAATAATAAAATAATAAAAATAAAACATTATAAAATAATTCTCACGACGTTTCGGCCACAACGCAAGCAGCCGTCCTCAGGTGAAGACCAGGTCTGTTTTATTTGTATTATTTTATTATTTCCCTTCTACGTGACTTTACCGAAAGAACCAAGAAGATGAGCTCACTGCAAGTTGAGCATCACGGCGCATTTCGTGATGGACTGGACCTCACAAGCGTGCCCGATAACACGTGTTCTGACTTACTTGCCGAGACGAGATATCTCCGACTCTTCCACAAGTTGGAAGAGTTGGAAGTTTCCGCGGTTTACCCCGCCACGCGAAACGTGTCGATCGACTAACTGCTGTACCCAGTGGTTCTGCAAATGGTTACAGGAACTTGCCCCATTGTTTCGACTGCTCTACGTGGAGAGCAAACCTGGGACCTTTCGGTTGCAAGTCCAGTATGCAAACCATTACACCATGGTAGCATTATACATAGTGTATATATATATGTACTTGCCATGCATGTGTAAAATGTCACTATTCTCCAAATGCCCACATTAATTTAAGCAAACACAACCACGTCGTTCTTTGTGAGTATATTTAGTTTTCATTAAGGTATTACTTTTCAGCCAAAATTATTCTGAGACGACAGTTCAAAATTGTGACATTTATTCCGCCTACCTTTTTTTTCTGTTGCGGCTGTGAATATTTCCGAAATTATTTGTTTCCACAAAATAGGTGCACGACTGCCAAGTTGAAATATCGCTGCTACTGTAACTACTGGGAGGGAAAAATTGTGTGCCAGTGAAAATGAAGCACCGGTATATGCCTATTGATGTTTCGAGTGTGGTTGTCATTTTTGGGAATTTTTAAGTGAAATCTTTTTTTTCAGCATAGCACAGACACGGACGTAATTTTTTGAATAAGTGGTCGCAACTCCTAGATAATTAGAATCAGATTCTTTGGTTGGTGTGATGAGATCATTTTAGCCCAGACACCCTTGTACAACTATATACCCATTACACTTTGATGCACCAGGAGGGGTAGTTATGACATTGGGATGTCTTCATCCAGCAGTGGACAGCCATGATGATGACATTGTACCGTCTCCTTTGTGCACACAATTGTCAATGGTCATTGGAGACATTTATGGGATTTCCACATTCTCATAACGGGGACCAATATCTCCACATGGCAATCACCGTTGACTTCTCACAAAATATTACTTATTTTCATAGTTCCCTTGCATGGGATTAGAACTGGGACTCTATGCTGTAATAGCCGAGCCGTTTGCCAGCGTTGTAACAAGAGGAATACGCAACACGTATCCTTACCAGCTGCTACTTATCGGAGATCGTTTTTTTAAAAGAAATTCGAGCTCCGTGACCAATACCGCCTTACCTTTACGCAATGCATGCGTGCGCGTGTGCCCATTTCTCCGGCGCTGCTGGGATATTTTGGACGGAAAACTTGTGTTGTCGTCGTGCGGTGTGACATCATTTCCAGTTTGTGACCGAGGGGGTCGCGTTGATGTCTATTCGCTCCCGACAGCGGTAGACATGTGCGGGCCTGGACGATGATGTAATGTTTTTGTTTCACGAGGCTCTCCTCACTCTGGAAGTCAGAGCCTTGCATTGCGGTTCTCTCAGCCTGGAGGCGGCTGCAGTTCGTGCACGCGACCAAGATCGAGAAAGTCACGAGTTGAAATCCTGTTCCTCGGTCAACTCTGCTCATCATCCTTGTGGGGTGGATGATTAAAGTGAGTACCACTTTGTGGAAAAGCAACAATGCTTGTGCCTTCGGAAATGTTTGATTTCTGCAGCTGGCTCAAGGGGGCCAACGTTGATGATGGTAACTGCCACCACAATGACGATTAAATTAAACTAAAACTATATCTTATTTTATCAGGTAAGGTCCACTGAACTATGTAGCTCTTTTCAGAAGCGACCTGGCAAAAAATGATGGCTCAACTAAGTGGCTTATCACGTGGAAATATATTGCAGCCAAACACTCTGAACGCATGTTTCTAAATGTGGAGGGAAAAACCCGAAGGACCCGGAGAAAAATCCACGCGACCACGGGGAGAGCATACAAACTCCAAATATACAGCAGGTGTCAGGGTCGGGGTCGAACCCACGACTTCCTATATACCAGGCGAGGTAGGCAACATCTCGCCACCGTGGCGTCCGCTGACATGTGGGGAGAGGCTGACTCAGTCTGGTAGTGAGCTCACGTTGTAGCGCAGTCCTACGAAGGGCCTGGACTCTGCCAAATTAATGTGGAATTTCCATCACTGGCTCAGGACCGTCGGTGGAACTTAACAACAACAAACGCTCGTTTGGAGCGTAAAGACACGTTGTCTTTGATTTGGCAGATTGCAGGCATAACCAGCATCTTTTAAATTCCAAACGACCATGCACACGTTCCGCTTTGACTGTGTGCACAGGTGCATCTATGATATTTGAAGTGGGAGTTGTCATCAAGGGCTGCCAGATGCTTCATTCGTACACATTTGGCCAGGCATGATACGCAAAACCTGGAAAGTTGGCACTGCACCTGACTGGCAGTTCTAAGAGGCAAACTCGTGTATTTTAAATGCCAGAATATAATATTGTCTCTCGATTCTAACGGGATGACATATCTCCGCCATGAGCGATATATCCTAAAGAAGTTAAAAACTTTTTTTTAATGCTGTCCTGTAAAAGTGGTTAATCACCGAATGTAATGCTGTGTATAGTCTGCACTTAAGTGCACACCACACAACTGCCAACGAAGACTTAGTCCAAAGAATAAACATCTGTTATGCTGTGGTTATGTACCTAAGCTGAGCATCAAGATGCTATCCAACATAAATATTAGTCTTTGTTAATGAGGAAATATATTTCTTTCATGAAATTTTGACTCCCAGGATCATTGCCATATTTTTTCTCGTGCCATTCATTCATTCAAATTACTTTTTGAGTAAAAACTCACCCCCCCTAAAGTGTGAATTAAAGCAAGGTAATCCTACCTCTGAAATCAAGACACATATAAAAATATCAAAATAAAGGGGACATACTCGAGGAAAAGCTAAAAGGAAAAACTAAAATAAACTTGCAAAGTTTCCTGAACTGTTCGGTGCTCGGAGGCAATCTGAGGGCCTGTGGATGAGAGTTGCAGATCTTCGGCACCACACTGGAGACGGCCCCTACTACCACCACCCGGCGTAGAATGCAGACGTCGAGGTTGAGCTAGCAGGGCCTGGCCTGAGCAGTGCAAGGTGTGTATCTATCTACCAGACGCTTGGGTGGGGGACAGACAGGACTGCAGGTACTGAGGACCAAGGCCGTTTTGAGCTTTTTAAGTCATTATCAGCAAGCTTAAATTGCACGCGATATCTGACTGGTAGCCAGTGCATATCACAGAGGATGGGTTTTATGCGCTCGAGACGGCGAACGCGTCTCCGCATGCGGGGCTGCCGCATTCTGCACCAGCCGCAGTTTCAGGACCAGTCCACGAGGCAGCTCGGCACACAAAACATTCCCGCAATCCGGACGCGTTGACACAAAGACGAGATCACTCGTAAGAAGAGCCGCAGCCCTAGGAGCACTCTTCGGCGAGAGAACCTCGCTCTGGCCACAGCTGCAACGCAAGGGGGCATGGTCAAGCTACGATTGAACAATCACACCCAGGTAGTGCGCCACTGTTACAGATGAGAGGGCGTAACTCAATTAATTAATGGAGGCTCAAGCTCCCCCTAACCCATCCTCAACCGTCAGCTCCGTCTTGTCAGGATTCAGCCTCAGCCAGTTCTGTTGCATCCACGCAGGCTCGCTCTGCCAGGCAGTCTGCTAAGCAGGCGAGAGCTGCATCTGGGTCACCTGAGAAGAGGGCTTGTGTCTGGGTGTCATCGGCGTACTGATGACGCTGTAAACCGTCCCTCCGGATGATAACCTTAGACTTGCTTATGTCCCGGTCTCCATCCACAGCCTCAACACTAACCCACACACTCATCCCTAACCCACACACTCAACACTAACCCACACACTCAACACTAGCCCACACACTCAACACTAACCCACACACTCAACACTAACCCACACACTCAACACTAACCCACACACTCAACACTAACCCACACACTCAACACTAACCCACAGCCTGAACACTAACCCACACACTCAACACTAACCCACACACTCAACACTAACCCACACATTCAACACTAACCCACACACTCATCACTAACCCACACACTCAACACTAACCCACACACTCAACACTAACCCACAGCCTCAACACTAACCCACACACTCAACACTAACCCACACACTCAACACTAACCCACACACTCAACACTAACCCACAGCCTGAACACTAACCCACACACTCAACACTAACCCACACACTCAACACTAACCCACACATTCAACACTAACCCACACACTCAACACTAACCCACAGCCTGAACACTAACCCACACACTCAACACTAACCCACACACTCAACACTAACCCACACACTCAACACTAACCCACACATTCAACACTAACCCACACACTCATCACTAACCCACACACTCAACACTAACCCACACACTCAACACTAACCCACAGCCTCAACACTAACCCACAGCCTCAACACTAACCCACACACTCAACACTAACCCACACACTCAACACTAACCCACACACTCAACACTAACCCACACACTCAACACTAACCCACACATTCAACACTAACCCACAGCCTCAACACTAACCCACACACTCAACACTAACCCACACATTCAACACTAACCCACACACTCAACACTAACCCACACACTCAACACTAACCCACAGCCTGAACACTAACCCACACACTCAACACTAACCCACAGCCTGAACACTAACCCACACACTCAACACTAACCCACACACTCAACACTAACCCACACATTCAACACTAACCCACACACTCATCACTAACCCACACACTCAACACTAACCCACAGCCTCAACACTAACCCACAGAGGTGTGGACTCGAGTCATGTGACTTGGATTCGAGTCAGACTCGAGTCATGAATTTGATGACTTGCGACTCGACTTGGACTTGCATAACAATGACTTTGTCCCACCTATGAGATGTGGACTCGAGTCATGTGACTTGGACTCGAGTCAGACTCGAGTCATGAATTTGATGACTTGCGACTCGACTTGGACTTGCATAACAATGACTTTGTCCCACCTCTGCTAACCCACACACTCAACACTAACCCACAGCCTCAACACTAACCCACACACTCAACACTAACCCACACACTCAACACTAACCCACAAACTCAACACTAACCCACGCACTCATCACTAACCCACACACTCAACACTAACCCACACACTCATCACTAACCCACACACTAAACACTAACCCACACACTCAACACTAACCCATAGCCTCAACAGTATTGATACTAAACCTAAATCATGTTGGTGGATAGTTCAACCCATCATCACTCTGGGGTTCTAAAGATGAGCACCAGATTATTCGAATTCAATATTGGTTCTCTTTTCATGAAATAGTCCCTGGCATAGGAATGTGGAATTGTCTCCAACTCATCACCACAGAGATTGAGAGGGAGACTGATATTTAGACTTAATATTGATACTTTGTTGAAATTCCCACGGTTATGTATTTATTTGTAAAATACGTGTTATATATTCTGAAATTAAAGGTGGTAAATATATATTTGATATGAAAATTAGAAAAGAAGTTGAAGTCATTTTCTTCAATTCTATATTTATACAATTTCCCATTTGCTTCTTGCAAGCACTCGCAGGAATGAATGACGCACTCCATTAAATATATATTTTTACAGGCTTGCATGCGAATATTATGACGTTACTCATTCTAAAATTAACTGCTAATTACAATTGGAACTTAAAGAACGTGTACATATTTTTTTAAACAAATGCAAGGTTGCGTGTTTCCTTCCTTGGGTTCTGAAGCACAATATTAATTGTTTTTACTTGAAAACAAACAAAAAGCTAATTTCTTCACCACCCCCCCCCCCCCCTCCATTGCATTGGAGTTGTTTCCCTTCACACCGCATTTCAATTGAGAAAAGGCAGTGCTTGTTGACTGTGCACAGACACACCGTTTGCAACGTGCGCGTGTGCGAGACATTACGGCGCTTTGGGGTCAGTTGCACAGCGCGAGTTCTGGGTCTCACAAGTACAGCACTGGAACGTCATAGGTGGGTGGAGGTGGGTGCAGCAATAAGGTGGCCACTTCCTAACCTCACGTCATCTCTCTCTCGCTCTCTCCAGGGTTTTGCAGGTGCAGCGGTTAATCGCAAATTAAAAGTGCTCAATTTGAGGAAACAGGAGCTAACCCTTGAGACACTATTGCCCGTGAGGCTGGATTGAGGCATTTCGCAGACATTGGCAAGAGTTTAAAACGCTGCCCCTACGAGGAACTGCCTCGTAGTAGGCCAAGGCACGAGGTCAAGAGACTTGAGGTTGTTGGGGAGACCATACTCAAGTACAAGAAGCCTGCCCTTGAAACCTAGGCCAAAGGTTTGAAAGCAATCGTGTTAAGGAGGTTCGTTGGAGGGAGTTTTGAGGCCCAAGGAGAACCAGGAGGCCTGGGCACGAGGTCAGGTGATGTGCAGTAGGCCACATGGACAAAGAGCGAGGTTTTGAGGAGCAAGTTGGTGGTTGAATGACCCGTGGAGGTCAAGAGGTTCCGGCGTGAGTGCGGTTGAGAAGCCCAGATACCAGGTCCGAGAATTAGCCGGCCTTACCTGTCTCTCTCCCGCCATGATCAGAATGAGAGAACAAGCCGGCAAAAAAAAAAACATTCGATGGACTTTTGATGCAAAGTAGCATTTTGTTTTTCAGTGCCTTTCCGTATCACACGGCTGGTTGAGATGACTGCACGACAAAGCATGAACACAAGCGAGGCACGTGTAGGGTTGACAACCTGCCTTGATTGGCTGGGAATCTTTACCGGCATTGGCATCGATTTTCCGGTGACTATTGAAAGCAATCCTAGAGATGTTAATGTTAGCATGTATTCATAATGAAGGATTTTTGGGATAGATCGCGGAAATATAAATGTGTCGTTAACCCACCACCACCACCCGACACAGCCAATTAGTAAGGTTTCTTACGTAAACAATACTTGCCAATTAGTTACTACTTCAACACACCGCTTGTGTGTTGGAGAGTAAACCCACAACATTTATCATTTGAGTATCACCGTGACGTTTCGCTGGTAACTCCATCCAGCATCATCGGGCGATTGTTGCCTGATGATTTAACCCAACAAAACATTTATTATGGACAATATTGTTCGCGGAATCCTACGTGTATGCGTGCGTGTTGAACTTCTTTCTTACCGTACGTAGCCAACCGTGCTAATCGGAGGTGTGGTGGGGGGGAAGGACAACAAACTAAACACGAAAAGCAGTGGGGAAAAAAATACGTCTCCCGGAATAGCTTCAGTCAGAGTTGGCAACCCAGTCACGTGACGGCAAGACTCTTGAAAAGTGCTCTCCTGGGCGGCTGTCGTAACTCTGCGAAAGGGACGAAGAGGCACTGCGGCAGCACAAACCCCCACAACACCGCCCTGCTACTCAATGCCCCAGTCTTCACTTTTGCAAGCTCTGAACATAACACATTAATCATACTTGAATAAATAAATAAAATACCTCTATATTTACAGATATAATTTGAGCCAACATTTCCTATTTTCTACGGTGATTATACGTGACATTAACAATATTTACCTGTAGTAATAGCAATAAAACTATTGTTTTTAATTACTAATTATATTAGTAACATATACATGGTGCAAAGCATATTTCACTCATCATAATTACATTTAAAAGTACACGTTTTCTCCCTACCTGAATCAACAATTTAAGTAATCTTCCAAAACTCTGCTGACACCAACACACCTAGAACTCGATGGGCGAATGTTGTCTGCGTTTTACCCGTCAACAATGGCAAGGTTAAACACCGTGCAGTTGAACCCCTCCAAACGACCACTCCTGTTAACGACATCGAAAAAACTATCTTCAAATAGTTGGGACTACGAAGCAGTTGACTGCTTTGCTTTTCAAAAGCCACGCCGAGTGATGCTTGGATTCTACGGACACATTTGTTATGGGGAAAACAGCTACAGTGCAGTGTAACAATTGCTGTTATTTGTCAAAGAATCTGCCTTTCAAATATAGACACGTTGAACAATCGGTAACATTCACCAGAGCCACATTTGATAGCCACTGGGTGATGGCTGCGTAGACACTGGCGATCTGACCTAGACCACCAACTAACTGCACATTGTAACTCGATTTTATTTTCATCTCTTGACAGCTGACTTGACTTTAAACCGAGGAACCCAACGGAGTTGGCGTTCTGCCTTGACACAGCCAGCCACCGCATTGGCCTCCTGCGCTACGAGATCACAGATCACACCGCATCCAAACATCTCCCTGTTGTGTGATCGCAGTACTAATGCAGGGAGATGAAATGTCATTCTGGAACTTCTTCAGTCAGCAGAGCACCACATGGCGTCAGGGAATGCCTCCGGAGAACCACACCGCATAACCGCCGCTGAAGTCGATTCAATCGGCTTCTCATAAAGAGTGGCCCGCCACAGCTCAATCATTCAACGTGTTTCTTCTTTCATTGACAATACATGTTCCCAATTTCCTTCTCACTGTGCTACGAATAATGCAGTCGGATCTCTCACGGAGCAGTGCAACCCTTTGTGTTTGTGAACAGCCCACAGAAGTGGATATTGCAGAGCTACCTCTCAGACCTATTTAAGTGACCCTCATTCCACTCAATAGTGAGCAACACTTTCCCACCGACTCCGAACACGAGATCCATCTTCACTCCTCACAGAGTGTGACGAATTTTATTGGTCCCCGGGGAATGGTTCGGCCAGAGACCACCGCCGACTGGGATTTGAACTCTCAACCTTCCGACTGTGAGTCGAGCACACGAGCCACAGTGCCACTTGGCAGAGTCAAGAGCAGCAGGTTGATTCACATGGGTGGATGCCTGGGATTCGCACCCAGCCCAGACCTTCAAACCTCACTTGCTCAGCGCTCCGACGCAGCCAAAGCTTTCGACCACCAAACCCCGTGGCCTGCACCGCACTTGACGCTTCTTCGGAAAAAAAGAAAGCGCCGAGGCAGGCATAATCTGTTGTCTGCACGTTACGTTTGTGTTTCTGACACCAGCCCTCCGTAATGTTCCCGATCTGTCAAAATTAAAGTCACTTGGCCCGTGACGTGCGCAGCGGTTATTGAAGCAAGATGTGAACGTGGCAGGAAGCTGCAGTCTGGAAATGGCCGAAGAGACGCTCTGTCATGGGGGCTGCGCGTGTCGGAGTCGAGCGGGGGACGCGGAGCCGCCGAGGGGCTTCGTGAGTTCGTGTGGCGCACGCAGGGAACGGCGGGCCGCTCGCTCATCGCGGCGTTGTGCTCCGTATCTCCCACTGCTCCTTGCACTGCATGCGTCATTTTAGTTATTTACATTCACGGCTCATGTGGATGCGTGTCTGCACGAGTGTGGGGAGCGGTGGTGCGGCGGTTAGCGCTACGCTGCGCTAGGAACCCGCTAACCCGAGTTCGAATCCCACTCACGGCCAATACCCGGCGATGATTATCTGAAACTCGACTCGGTCTCAAATGAGAGAGACACCGCTAGAGACACCGCTAGAGACACCGCTAGACAGAGACACAGGTGGAAAACGTGGAGCATTGAGATGTGGAGTGCCGCTAATCAGCGGTCATTGGTCAAGGCTGTTGATAATGATGGTAAACCGCAAACTTAACATTTGGCAACAAATGTAGTGAAATCTATGCTCATAACTAAAGTGAAATCCTATTTTGAAATTGTGGGCATCGAATTATGATACGCGATCGTAGTCATCGGTGAAGTCACTGATTCAACGCCCACAGATTGTGTAACTGATTCCAATGGAGTTCCGTCGTCGTCATCAGCATCAGCCATGTTCAATCTACTGCTGAATGAAGGCCTCCCCCAGCCATCGCCCTGTGCCATGGGCTGCGCACGAGCTCATTGCATCGCTCTGCCTCCACTGTGGACATCCTTGCGGAAGCATTCCCTCTTTTCTTTGGCCATGGGTTCCAAAATTAAGTGTATGAATAAGTGTACCGTACATTGTGCACATGGCTTCCAACAGTAAGTGTATCTATAGGTGTATTGTACCCTGTGTACATGGGTTCCAAAAGTAAGTGTATCAATAAGTATGCCGTACATTGTGTACATGGCTTCCAACAGTAAGTGTATCTATAGGTTTATTGTACCCTGTGTACATGGGTTCCAACGGTAAGTGTATCTATCAGTAAGTGTATCTATAGGTTTATTGTACCCTGTGTACATGGGTTCCAACGGTAAGTGTATCTATCAGTAAGTGTATATATAGCTTTATTGTACACTGTGTACATGGGTTCCAACGGTAAGTGTATCTATAGGTAGACCATACCCTGTGTACATGGGTTCCAACAGCAAGTTAATCTATAGGCATACCGTACACTGTGTACATGGGTTCCCACTTTGACCGTGGTTCCTCGCGGCTCTGAGTCATTCTCTCTACTGGTGTGCGTTACATGTTGAAAATCGTATTAAGATTATTCCATGTATAATTGAATCATGATATGATCTCCAACTGGAAAATTCGCAGTTTTTCCGTGTGATAATCCCGATGATGGCCCGGCACAGACCGTCCCTGCCACTGACACGGGGAATTTCCACGGCTGGCTCAGGAAGGCAAACGATGCAGCACATTCATTGGAGTTTGGAGTCACTTTCACAAGGGCATTATTGTTTGGAATAAATAATGACATAGCTTAGGAAGAGAGAAAAAAAACACACACACGTACACCTTGGGCCAAAGATAATAGCAGTAACGTTTCACAAAGTTTACAGAGAGCTCGTTAAAGGCACTGCCATGTGCTTTTGCTTATTCTCATTGTCAGTAGCGGCTGAGTGGAAACATGTCTCTTAGTGACTTGCCTGCAGGTTTGCACGGGGTTTTGTCAGTTTCTTCGTATGAAGATCTTTAAGGACTTCAAATTAGCTATTGTAGACAATATAGCACCATCGGCACCATATAGCCTATAATGTACCACGTTTGTGATTCACAGACGTACTTCTAAACGTGCCTGGGTATGTAAGTCAGCACCACTGAGATCCTGTATTTAAACGTAGACAACCAGCAGAGACTCTCGTTCCCTCGTGTGCTGAGTCGGTGGTCTCGGCCTCGCCTCCTGGACGTCTGTGGGAAAGAACTTCACAGCCCCGTTGGATTCAGCCAGGATAAAGATGCCGATTCTGAGAGCCACCAATGCCTGCGCAAAAATAAAGTTGCCAAACCTTTAAAATCTCTCCACGCTCAAACAGGAATACGGCAATCTTGATTTGAAGCTTTGGCGACTGCAGGAATCCATACTCTTTGGTTCTTTCGGTAAAGTCACGCAGGTGATCTATTTTATTTTATACCTACGTGAACCATAGATTATAGGAATACGGCAGCAGAGTTCTCATTTGGCGTTAGCGACCGTCATGCAGGGGTAGAAATTCCACATTTCTATGCCAGGGGCCCATTTTACCCCAACCTCTTGGTGCCTTTCCAATATGTGACGAATGTTTTTATCTACGCCAGACTGATGTTGAACTTTGTCGACCCCTGGCTGGAATTTGAACTCGTGCCCTTTTTGGTTTTGCTGCGTCGGTTTTCGCCGCTGTGCTGCGCGCCTCTGCCGTGTGATTTCGGGTTGCGCCGCGCGTTGTTCGGCACGTGCGTCACACGTGTCCCGGTGTCACGCGCCTTTGCAGGAACAAGCTCACGAGCACATGGGCCGAAACGTCGGACACCATGCCGGACGTCAGAATCAGACTCTTTATTCGTACTGGAGGAATCCTATGAGCTCTAAAGCTTGTTTCTCTTTAACAGCTGACCAGTAAGGGTGGGGGGCAGCAAGTTGCAACAACAAACAATGCCGGAAAGAAAAACCGAGAGGAATGCAAAATAGAGAAGATGTAAGCAAGTTACGAAAACTAAATAAATAAAGCTAATACAGAATATAAATCCAAATAGCGTAAGTACAGACATGCCTGCTGATGTTTCAACGCTAAATGCAAGCTTGGGGCAAAGCAGCAAAACAACAGCAACAACAGTCCCAGACCACACCAAGACAACGCGCACTAAAGTGCCCGAATAGAATTGCAGATTAAAATAGACCTCTCGACACACGGGGCAAGGCTCAAAGTTCTGCGTCACAGCAACGCCAGGCAGCCCGAATAGCAACGGTGGGCCACTCATTCACTCACTCATTCACTCATTCATTCACTCATTCATTCATTTATTCACTCACTCACTCATTAATTAACACATTCATTCACTCATTTATTCACTCATTTATTCACTCATTCACTCACTCAGTCATTCATTCACTCATGTATTCACTCATTAATTCACTCACTCACTCATTCACTCATTAATACACTCACTGATTCACTCATTCATTCACTCATTCATTCATTCACTCACTCATTCACTCATTCGTTCATTCATTCACTCATGTATTCACTCATTCGTTCACTTACTCACTCATTCACTCATTCATTCACTCACTCTTTCATTCATTCATTCATTCACTCACTCACTCTTTTCCTTCAGATCGTGAGGTGAGTGATTTGTTTCCACCTCACTTTGGCCTTTGCAGAATCGGAGAGAGCCCGCATTGTACCTTCACTCAAATTGAAACGTTCGTTTTTGAATTGCATATTAATGCTGTAATATAGCGGAGGTTTCAGGCTCGCTACACGGTTAGCACTTATTAGATTTTTTCTCTGAGCTCTCAAGTTTCCTTTGAGCATCTTTAAAACACAATTCGCATGTTTCACAGATGGAAAACTCTGACATCTGCATTGGCAATGGTCAATCCCTTTTACAAAACACAGGTCTGGAAAGTCTGACTCTCATTTAGGCTCCTTTCTCTGCGAAACGCATCACATCTGTTACGAGATTACTCACTTGATAAATATTAGCTGAGATTTAGGCACGGTGAAGGAAAAAAAAACGGAAAGTTAAATTATCCCGTTTAAGGAAATGAATAATATTTCGCGTCGCCCCATTACACAGATACTGCCTTTGTCCCCGTCACTTGAAGGCAGGCAGACGCTAATGGGATGTTTGAGCAGTCATTGCGTTGGAATGTGTACGGCACATTTAAAAAAAAAACATGCACAGAGTCTCTTACGCATTGCATTCTATTGCCGAAGCAATGGAATATAGTTTTAAGTGGTGCCGTGGGATTGTCTGCCGAACCTGTAGTCTGCTGTGTATATTTCTGGAATGAGAATGTGTAGGGGAAACGAAGATGTGTTTTTTTTCTTTGAGGTGGCTGCTGGGGGGGGGGGGGGGGGCAGGGGGGTGGGGGACGCTCATATTACGATGTCAGTTCCCCGAGTCGGATCCGCTAAAATCATCGGTTCTACGCTGGGGTATCAGCCACGAGTGATTGTACAGCTTCGCGACTGCCGTGGGTTGATGGTCTCAGTCCAGTCACCAATGACCTCACAAACAAACAAACAAGAAATAATCCATCTGGATAAGTTTGACTGATCACATAACTTGGCCGGTTCCCGCACCGAGGACTTGTTATTTTGGTTTTATTGCCATACGTCAAACCACATTTTGTGGGGGCATTTACGAGGTGTACTGGCATGCAGAAGCAGTCCTCTGAAGTCATCTTCAGTTGCTGTTCCCCGACACAGGGTGGTTATTACACTGCTCGCCGGCCTTATAAAAGTTTATGCGTGTCATGACATGACACCAAACGTACAATTGTAATTGCAGTGTAAACGAATGAAGGTGGTATGATTTCATGCAGTGATGTGATTTACGAATTTGGGTTCAGCGGTGACTGCGCACGCGATGGTTAGCACGCCGCACAGTGAACCAGGCCACATGAGTTCAATTCCCAGCCATGGCTAACGACATCTGAACCGTTCCCGATCCTGAGCACCTCCCACTTCAACAAGCCACGCCGACCAGCGTGGTGAAGTATGGTCCCCTTGACCAACAAGACATGGGGCGGGGGGGGGGAGGCCTTCATCCAGCAGTGGATATACAAAGGGCTGCACTTCGCATCACCTTGTTGCAGGCTTGTTATTTAGAAATGTATCATTTACAAATGAGCCACATATGACATTGGGGCATGACCTCTAAGTGATAATCCAGGTGTACGTCTGACATCATGCAAGGATCCGTCTTCCCACAACAACAAGATCGTGTCTCCACATCCTCTAAATCCCCTCTGGCATAGGATCCAAATATTGTGACCAAATCCTCACACTGAGATGTCAGATACACGGATAAATTGCTTTATTTATTGGCTCGAATGATCGATTTTTCACAATCCAGCACTGACCAGCGCGGTGAAGTATGGTCAAACAACCACGTGACCGGCACGACATTTTGGAACTCTTCATCAATCAGTGGGTTGCCAAAGCGCTGTGTAGAAGAACACAACATCGGAAGATGATGTCTGAACGCCAATGCAAAACACCTGAACTGACAAATGTGTGGATCTGTCACGAGAAGGGGTACAAAGGGCAACTGATGTGCCTTTAAAATGATGCAGATTCACACTTAAAGATTCACACTTAAAGTGTGAATCTTCATCACTTTAAAGTGTGAATGTTATCGTCGTTCTCTAACAAGGTCACTTCCACTCCGGCAAAGTGGACTTGCAGCTCTTTGGCTCAGTGCCTTAAGCGCATTTGAGTATGGAGACAGAGTGGAGCTGTGCTCTTCAATAACACTTTGACATGATGAACGTCTGTAAACAATAGTTGGTCCTTGCAAGCGGTTTAAATTTGAAGTGTAACCACGGACCTGGGTCGTGTGTGTAAATGCCATGATACGTCTCAATGCCAGTGCATTAGTTGGCTCAGAGGAGCAATGCTACGTAACGCTCGGTGTCACTGTGCTTTGAGTGCCCAACTCACGGCCAGAAGGTTAGAGGTTCGAATCCTGGGAAAGCCAATCATACCTCAGATAAAATAGGTACCACTTTATGGAAAGTCAACGGTAGTTATTTCATGGAGAGACTCCCCCCCCCTCCCCTGACATAATATCGTAGACTTTCCAACGCCGACTCAGGGCCTGCAGCAGAGATTAGCAGTGTCCCATGATTGTTTTTACCGATTAATGAAATAGTTGTGTTTTTGTTGTCGACGAACGATTGCCATAGCCACGTGCTTCTCAATGGTCAAATTATTCTTACCAATCAGCATAGGTGCAAATATGTCTATGAAAGAGAAGTTGGTAATCTTACTGAAGATAAATAAGGCCCTGCCTTTGACAACTCCGTGGATATTTTTTTTACGTATCTTGTAGAAAAGACATTAAGCGGAACAGCGACTGGATTAGCAGACAAACGAATTTACAGAAAATGGAAAATATTCCGCAATGGTCTATGCCAGTGCTTTGCTGGAAGTTCACGGTGGCTTAGTGGAAATTTTGTTCATGCCCGTGTGCTTTGGAATGGCTCTCCTCTGGGCTGTTTGAACGGCTGTCTCACATTCTTGGTAAGTGCCCAATAACATTTACTGGGCTTTCATGGGCCGTTAAGAGCCAGGACTACCGCTGTGAATTCAAACCTGGTCTTTTGCACATTGGCAACGGATTGCCCGCGGCATTTGGTTTCGAGAGTCAGGAAAGCAGGAAGGGTGACTGTCTGTCATCACGCTCAAGCGAACGTGAGGCGATGCGAACCTCCCACTTTCAGCCCTGAGCCAGCAATAGTAAATTCCACATTTCTATGGCTGGGGTAAGACCCTCTAAACAAAAACAACAACAACTAATGATGACATCCAACAAAGAGGTACTCAGGCTATTAGTCCATGGGCCAGCGCAGAAATTGTTACGACTTTAGTCACGCTGATTTATTTGCGAGGCTAATTATTTGATATTCCATTCATTCCAAACGATTATCGCACAATTCACTGTTATTGGCCACATATAGAAATTGCAATCACGAAAGTTGTGCCACCTTCGTTGGGACCGACAAGTGAAATATCTGGTCCGGGCTCGTGAAGCATATCTTGTGGTCTGGGGCTAATAAAAGGAGTGAACCCAAACTCGGTTTTAACCACAGCAGCGCTTGGCCAGATAGAGAAACGGGAGGATTTAACTGCATTCGCAGTTGAGCTGAACAAAAAAAAATAGATCTGTTTTTGAACGTTTCACTGTTGGGCATTTTCCATGTCTGCGTAATGAAATGGAAGGATACTAATGAAAATTAAATGCTTTAAGAAAAACACAGCATTCCAATTGTGTGACTTATTGTGTCAAATCACATGGCGCACAATCAGGCGAATACGTCTGTCTGTGACGTGCAGTGTTTCGGTGTTAATTATAACCAGAATGACAACATTGTAATGGAAATATGGACATGAATTATTAGAATTATAGAGGTAATGTGTGTTTTTTATTGTGTTTGTGAGACTCCCAAACTGTGCTCAGAGGTGGTAGTAGAGCAAATATACAAGTCGTATAAAGTTGAACTGCTATCCCCTTGTCTTGCGTAGGCTTTCTCTCGGGACTTATGTTTCATGCGATTCAGAGAGAATGCTCCGTTTGGCCAAGTTAAGACAAATAGCCTCTCTGCTCAAATGAGGAATGGAAATTTCTTCACCACATGACACGATACCGATAGGACAAATAGGAACACAATTTGGAAGGGTAAAACGTTATTTTGTAAAAAAGAAAAAATAGATGTATTGATCGCAAAGTGAGGACATACAGAAATAGCGCTGCCGGTTCATTATGATTACTCAAAGTTTGTTTATAAAACCCAGGATAACCCAGTCGTGCAGACGCTTGGGACCATAATTCCGCTTCGGCAAGACAAACACACTTCGTACCAGAGGGAGAGAAATGGGGGGGGGGAGACATACGCACACATAGTGGTCACTACACCTGGACAAACACAAGGCGACATGAACAGGTGTTGTGCGCTACACCTGGACAACCACGAGGCAACATGAACAGGTGTTGTGTGCTACACCTGGGCAAACACAAGGCGACATGGGCAGGTGTTGTGCGCTACACCTGGACAAACACAAGGTGACATGAACAGGCGCTGTGCACTACACCTGGACAAACACAAGGCGACATGCACAGGTGTTGTGAGCTACACCAGAACAAACACGAGGTGACATGTTCAGGTGTTGTGTGCTACACCTGAACAAACACAAGGCGACATGCACAGGCGTTGTGCGTTACACCTGGACAAACACAATGCGACATGAACAGGTGTTGTGCGCTACACCTGGACAACCACGAGGCAACATGAACAGGTGTTGTGCGCAACACCTGGGCAAACACAAGGCGACATGGGCAGGTGTTGTGCGCTACACCTGGACAAACACAAGGCGACCTGAACAGGTGTTGTGCACTACACCTGGACAAACACAAGGCGACATGAACAGGTGTTGTGCACTACACCTGGACAAACACAAGGCGACATGAACAGGTGTTGTGTGCTACACCTGGACAAACACAAGGCGACATGAACAGGTGTTGTGTGCTACACCTGGACAAACACAAGGCGACATGGGCAGGTGTTGTGCGCTACACCTGGACAAACACAAGGCGACATGAACAGGTGTTGTGTGCTACACCTGGACAAACACAAGGCGACATGAGCAGGTGTTGTGCGCTACACCTGGACAAACACAAGGCGACATGAACAGGTGTTGTGTGCTACACCTGGACAAACACAATGCGACATGAACAGGCGCTGTGCACTACACCTGGACAAACACAAGGCGACATGAACACGTGTTGTGCGCTACACCTGAACAAACACGAGGCGACATGTACAGGTGTTGTGTGCTACACCTGTGCGCTAGGCAGGTGGCGGAGCGAGCGTGAAGTCAAACGCACCACCAGAGAGAGACGTCTTCAACGCCGCCGCGTCGGAGTCGGCGCCATGGCGTCTCCCTGGCGGCAACAAAACAGACCGTCTCGGGCACCACGACGCCTCCGCTGGCGACTTGGGGAAGACCACAGCCAAGGGGCGACGCAATCCCCACCCCACCCCCCACCCCCAACCCCCCCATTCCACCCACAACTATAGGTCAGATCAGTCCTATAGGTCTGAACATTCCTGTGGGTCTGAGCAATCCTATATGTTTGAGCAGTCCTATAGGTCTGAGCAGTCCTATAGGTCTGAGCAATGTCTGAGCAATCCTATAGGTCTGAGCAGTCCTATAGGTCTGAGCAATCCTATAGGTTTGAGCAGTCCTATAGGTTTCAGCAGTCCTATATGTTTGAGCAGTCCTATAGGTTTGAGCAGTTCTATAGGTCTGAGCAGTCCTATAGGTTTGAGCAGTCCTATAGGTCTGAGCAGTCCTATAGGTTTGAGCAGTCCTATAGGTCTGAGCAGTCCTATAGGTTTGAGCAGTCCTATAGGTCTGAGCAGTCCTATAGGTTTGAGCAGTCCTATAGGTCTGAGCAGTCCACTGTAGTGGACAGGATGCACACCGGGTCTAAGTTGACCGAAGACGTCTTTAACAGTCGCCACCAAACCACGCTCACGCACGCGCAGCAACCGAGGTAGCGACGGACATTCCACATTGCCGTGTCAGGGGCCAACCCACCCCTCGCACTTATTGTATTGATCCCAATGGATGAGTCGAGTAGACTCGGACCAGGGTTTGAATTCATGCGAAGGAGTGGAGTGCTCTAACAGCATCGAACAAAGGCGGCGGTCACCGCATCGCGCGCCGCTTTCAGATGCGCTTTTGTGGCCGTCTGGAACGCTCTTCCTTCCGATATTAGGAAGCTAATGGCATTTCCGTAGAACTGTTTTAATGTGTTTAGTTCGTTGTCCTTCCCCCACACCTCTGATTAACACGGTTGGCTATGTTAGTGGAAAAAGAAATTCAACACACATGCGTACATGCTGGATTTCGATCAATCAGAGATATGCGAATGACAGGGGTGCTGATGTGGTTGTGATAGTGTGCACGCTGGACTTTTACCCCAGAGGTTTTCCACTTCATTCCCCTGGCGTGGCAGTTAAAGCGACGATGCGAGTTTCTTCACTCCCGATCCTCCCCCCAGTTCTCATCTGCCTCCCTCTGTTCGCCCAGCATTATAAATGGGTACACATCACGGTTTAACACCTAGTCGGCTTTCGCGACCAATATCATCCATAAGAGGGCTTTTTTGTGGTTAGATCGCGTAAATATGTAAATGTGTCACGTGACAACCCTTACTAGTTGGCTGTGTCGGGTGGTGGCGGGTTTTTAACGACACAACATTAATATATTTACGAGATCTAAACCAAAAAAAAAACTCGATTGGGGTATATTACAATTAGCCAATCGCCAGTCACGTGTGGGTGGTGAAAAATGTGGGTGTTTCCCACCCCTTTCAAGATTTCTGGCCAGAGTGGAAGAGTAGGCCAAAGCACCATCTAGAGGGGCTCTCTCTGAGAGCTCCATCTCGTCGAGGCCCTTCCGGCAGCAGTGGCGTGAGCAAGCGGTTGCAGGGCTGCTCCTTTTGCATCCACCTGTTTTATGAACAATCGAATGATTGAATGAACGAATGGCCCTCAAGTAACTATTGTTTCCTGGGTCACCTGTACAATGAACGCAGTGGTCCCTCACCTGTTTAAATAGAGGGCATATAATGACATTGACTTTAACGGCTTTTTTTTTGTCGAAGTGCATTACTTTGTTATCCGAAGTGCGTGCACGGCGTTTTACACGCTTTGGGGGGGGGGGGCAAGAAATGGAGCTGTGAGTTTGATTGTAATTATTCCATAGATTGTACCACGGAATAATTGCTATACAGCTGCACATTGTGTTTTATAGCCAGCTTAGCCAACCATTGTTAATCTGAAAAGGGCAACTCATTTAGAACACATGTTAATAAGTATGAAATAATAGCAGCAATTAGAAATCAGCTCAAACACAATGACACTGATTGATTTAGTCCAGATGTACCATTAACAGTTTTTACCATTCACTCCACTTACTTAATTTCATGTTCTTTCTTTTTTTTATATTTTGTTTTTATTATTTTGCAAAGGAAACCTGGGACTGAGTATAATTACTGCACGTAGCAACATTCCTTAGAACAATAATTTCGACTGAAAGTGTGCCGTCTGCTGTGCAGTGGCTTGTTAAGGGATTCCTGCGATATCATGCGCAGGAGTCCGTCTCGTTGTGTTCCATAGCCACAACTCAAAACGTTGCATTACCAACGACAAACAAATTAGCCGCTAACTAATCAGGAACAAAACATGCCGACGGATACGAGGTCCTCGCGTTTACGTTCCCAAAGACACAATGCGTCCCCGATGGGATTGGGAATACCTTCTTTAATTAAGGGGCATTGAGGCTACTGCATTCCCATGCAAGTTGCATTAGACAGACGGACGGAGGGAGGAGTGGGAGGCTCTGCACGGATTGATGGCCATGCTTCCAGAAAAGGATTAATAGCAGTGAATGGTTGAACGGTATCTGATGTAGACAATCATAACGGGGTGGCTACCGTGCATTGTAGCGATGTTCTAGAAGGTACAGAAAACTGAAATTGGACGTATGTTGATCTTCTTTCACACCGTACGTAGCCAACCGTGCTCATCGGAGGTGCTGGGGAAGGACATAAAAAACTAAATCCCAGATAATTTTAATGTGAGCTCTCCAAAATGTTGGCAGAATTTTTTCAACATTTTTTTTGCTTTGAAGTTATTCCTTCAAAGCATCTCCAGCTGGAAGTGCTGGATGAAGAACGGCAAAATCAACGAGTGAATTACATTTCCGATCATTTTGGCGGCTTCCCTGTTAAAGAGCGCCACTCCGTTGCTGGTTTCTCGTACCATATACGGGACCGTATTCGTTACAATGTGAACGTGTTCGCATACCCCAACAAAGCGCGAGGTAGCTTCTCGTCTCTGTCAGTGACCCCGATCGGGTCGCGTGCCTTGCACATTCCTATTGCGTGGATCATATTCTCCACAGGACAAACCCCGTGTTGACTGCCCATCGAGTGGGTGCTAAAGGTGGAAAATGTGCAGCCCTGTATTGTTTTTGCTCACTGCGCTGCATTTCCGTAAAGGCCCCTCCACAACCACGCGTGGCCTGTCAACCGACGAACTGGCGGTGTTCACATGAATGCTGTTGTTGGGTGGAGAGACGCCAGAGGGATTTAAGAAACTCGCCGATTGTTTCAGCCACCGCGCCGGGAGATGGAAGTGGCGAACCTTGGATTGCAACTCCAGCGCGCCACCGCCCGTGACGTCACGGCAGCAGAACAACGCAGGGTACGACGGGGACAAGTTGACCTCGAGCCGGGAATGTAACTCATGACCCTTCTGATTGTGAGTCGATCACTCTGCCACTGCACCACCTAGTCAGACTGAATAAAACAAATTCTTTCTTGCGGTATTGTCGTTGCAAATCAGGCCTCTATTCCGAATCTTGCTGGCCTAGATGCTATTCCTGTAGATCGAAGCCCCACGTGTGTACGCTCGGGTGGCCTCTGGCAGCACCAGTGCATAGGCGTCATTCCCAAATTCCGCTGCCAACTGCGTCGGCTTAACCGTTGGTAGTTTGTAAATCAGTACGAAATTAATAATGTATGTGGCAGTGTATGTACGCAGTACATTTGTAGCAGTCGGGTGTGCTGCTGTGGTAAAGTGCTTCTGAGTTTAAATTCCAGTTAAGGGTCAACTCAGCCAATCGCTCCTCTGGGGCTTGATAAAAAAATAAGTTCCAAATTTATATGCAAATCAAGAGTGGTTGTTTCGACTGATAAGTCTGGCTCCTGCCATGGGATTGTGACATTTACAGTGCAAGGCTCATTGCCACTGATACAAATATTCGCGTGGGCATGCAGACACTTTCACATTAACCCGTTGTATTTGAGTACTGCATACGTATTCATGGCTTTCTGAATTAATTGCAATCGTCACCGTTGACTTAACCGGGTGAGACCATGTGCCTAATTCATTGAATACCCAGTAGTGGCACGTGTGCCAGAGCGCTGCACATATGTATCCTTATTGTCATAACTCTTAAAGTCAGATGGTGGAACACCTTGAACGCGGAGTTTGAAGGTTAAATATTGAACGTGATGAATGGAAGGGGTGGGCAAAGTGTGGTGGCATTAAGGGGTGCCACGGTGGCGAGATGTTAACTCCCTCGCCTGGTATTCAGCAGGTTGTGGGTTCGATCCCGACCATGACTCCTGTTTAGAGTATTTGGCTGCTATAAATGTCCACGTGATAAGCCACTTCGTTGAGCTATCATTTGTGATAGCCAGGTCGCTTCTGAAACAAGAGCTGTACAGCTCAGTGTGGCCTTAACTGGTCAAATAAAACAAGTAGTTTAAACCGTGAATACTTGAGTTTAAGTGCAGGGGCTTTGGTTCCCTCTACTACCCTGCTCTAGGTTTTCCCTTCGCTTCTTGGTGAACACATCAGCAAGGGAGGGCCTGTGTTTCTCTGCTGTTTGACTTGAGGACGTCACCTTTGCCGGTGCTTGGACCGGGAAGCGCATCAATCAGCGATGGCGTGCCGCGTGAAGGTTTCCATCTTCCTCAGCCAACATCCGATGAAGACCGCTGCCAAGGCATCGACTTGGGAACGGAAATCCATCAGAGAAAGCAAGAGCCGCCTTGGATTACTATCTTCTCGGCAGGTGAATATTACGTGGTCACGTGGGCGGCGTCGTGCAACTGACGAATCTCTCCGGCGTGGGATCAGCGCCGGGGACCTTTTTGGAATCGTCGCGGGAGTGCTGAGGCCATCGTCTCGCAACGCGCCGTGCAATTAAAAGAGGGGAGCGCTCAAAAGAGACATCACGACTCTCGGCAAAGAAAGAAAGGGCGAGCGGCGGAGACTGTGGGGAGACTCACGAGCTGACCACAGACAATACAGACCAGACCACGTGGCTACATGTCACGAAACCGTCACTTGGCGGTGAAATCGCATAGGGGACCCTCCACGTGGCCAAATCGGGAAATTGAAATGTTGCTCGTCAAGTTTGCTCAATGAAAGCAGAAGATCACCTCTGGGTGCCGCTCATTATATCTGTCTCAGTAACCTGCCCCCCTTCCATATATCCACACGTAAATAAGCAGCCCCTGAACAAATCACCCAGAATGCATATCTCGGAAATAGGCAAAATTCAGCCTGGAGAGTGCTCGGATGGGTAACCACCATGTGGCAAACACAGGTGTGGTAGGCGCTGTGGGCAGTAGAGGGCAGTGAAGCAACATACACTAAGTCGCACTGACCAGAGTGGTGAAGTATGGTTGAACACCCTTCACGTAGGCGTGGGGAGGCCCTCAATCCCAGCAACTGCATTGACAAAGCGGACTGGACATGCACCCAAAGCGCCAACCGACGGATGTTCCACGGATTAAAAACAAACAAACACAAAAGTTACGTCTGGTTTTATTTTGGTGCGGGGAGGGGATTCCTATATTGGATCTAAATGACCGCAGCCTCGCTAGACCAAGAGCACGTGTTGCTGGGGTGAGCAACGTCGCGTGAGCCATGCATGGTTTGTTATCGTAGCGATGGCCGACGGAAGTCACTCAAGCCGACGATGCTCGTCTTTTCGAGAGGCCGTCCTGGACAAACAAACACAAGCGAAACAAGGTAACGCAACCACCCAACAACTAAAAAAGGGATTCTAAAAGCGGCCCCCGGTTCGCAAGAGCGCAATGAGTAATGGCCCCGTTTTATTTTGTTTTCCTTGCTTGACTAATTGCGGAATGGTAATTGCTCCATTATCGGAGGCTGAGGTTGAGGAGGAGGACTGATTGATAGCCCTCACCTCCAAGCCTCCGGCGAGGGCTCCCCGCCGCAGCGAGGCACGGGGGGGGGGGGGACTGCGTTCCCACAGCGGCACGTTGAGTCATGCCCCCCCCCCTGCCCCCCCCTTGCCCCCCCTGCCCCCCTCTCTGGTTCACCTGTGACGCTTCCCTGGGGGAAAGCAGCTCAAGTGCATAAATCGGGGGAAGGAATATTTCACTCGGCAGGCCAAATGCCCCACGATTGCTCTTTGCACCTGGGTCGGCAGCCATTTCTGACAATTCGATTTATGAACGCGCGTTGATGTTTTCTGCCGGGCGTTACAGGTGGTGGTCGCGCGGTAGTTGTCGAGCACTCGACTCTCAGCCAGGAAGAGTGCAAGTTCGATCCCATGTGGGGGTCCTCCGTCCCATAGAGGGATCTGGACATCTGTGAAAAAGAGCTTCATAGCTCATCGGATTCCTCCAGTCTAAATCAAGATTCTGATCTCCAGAGAGCCCTCTCTCTCGAGGGTATTGTGACCTATGCTTCCACGGTGGCCAAATATTCACAAAGAAGTGAGAGTACCCACGCCTTACCCCACCATCACGTGAGCTGCCGATAGATTATCTGCTACATACCCATTTGTACTGCTGTGTGAACAGAGGTGGAGGAGGCGAGGGGGGGGGGAGACTGTAGAAACTTGGCCCTCCATTGTTTCAACTGCCGCGGCAGGGTGCTGATTCGGCGACCTCCGTGAATTCTTAAAGGGGTCGACGTTGTGGCAGTTCGTGCGGCGTGACTGACACACACGATGAGAACATGGAACCCCTCCCCCCCCTTCCCCCCTCCCCCCCTCCCCCCCTTCCCCCCTTCCCCCCTCCCCCGCCGCCAATGGGCCTCCAGGGCTGCCAACGGGAAGAGTTTCGGCACCGAGACGCTGACGTTTGACTTTTACATTTCCATGGCAAGGGTTGCAATGCCTCTGCAAGGCACACCTTCATTTGCTGTGACAATTTCTCCTCGTTGTTATTATTATTATGTTGCAGCGAAAAACATAGATATTGGTTAACATATGAAAATGCACACCCGGTTACATAACACTCCGTTATATACCCATGATCCCCGCAGTCCACACACACACATGCCCGTGTTGACACACCCAACAGTCGTTGCACACACACACACGAGCGCATAATCGCGTTGTTTACCAAAGTGACTTTGGGAGCAAGTAGAAACAAAAATGTGCTTCTGCAATAGATTAACCTTCGTAATGAAAAAATGAATTGAGCTGATGTTGTAGGAAAAACATTCTAACGCGCCCCACATGTGCGTTGCGAGCGTGCGCGCGTGTAACACCAGTAAGCACTGTGTGCACCAGCCACGTCGCTCGCCACGAACACGGCCTCGTTAGACCACGTGCCAAACACAATGACGGCACTGTCCAGACCCTGTCACCTTCAGAAATGTTCCGCCGGCTTTAATTGAAAGTGACAAACCGTTCGTGGCGAAGGGTCGGAGTGCTTCGCGTGGTGTCACGGCTGGGGTTTCCACGCTCGACACAACTGAACACATCCCCTTTCTTTCAAACGCCCGTCTCACAAACACTTTTCGCCTTTGCTGTGTGAATGCAATGAATGGATGGATGAATGATTTAAATAACGAATGCATTCAAAGGTCGCACTCACTGCACACTAAGTGCTTGCCACAAATGAACCACGATAGCTCGTTGATCTCGTCAGGGAGTATAAAGCATCACGCGGACTCCGGTCCTTCTCGCAGCATCGGCTTTTGGCTACTGCCGTCGAACAAATACGGTCACCGCATCGCGCGCGCTTTCAGATGCGCTTCTGCGGCAGTCTGGAATGCTCTTCCTTCCGATATCAGTAAGCCATTGGAGCTATGCGCTTTAATATCTACATTGAAAACTAATTTTTTTAGAACTGCATTTTGTATTTAGTTTGTTGTCCTTCCCCCGCACCTTTGATTAGCGCGATTGCCTACGTACGGTGCGAAAGAGGTTCAACATACATACAACGAATGGATAGATGAATCCCAACATGCCTTTAATTATCTTGATGTATAATAATCAGCCCGACGCGCGCACACACACACGGCGATCCGGAGCCATGTCTGATGGCACGGAGGGAATTTCATGACGGCATTAACACGTTGGGGGCATCAACTAGGATGTAGCACCATTGGAACCTCATTTGCCAGTAACAAAATATGATAATTGTTTTTTTACCCTTTTAACTGGCAACAAAACTGACACTTTTTTTTACAAGGAGTCATGTTTGCATTGACCACAATACCTGCAGTCGGAATGCAGGTATGTGGTCAATGCAAACATGACTCCTTGTAAAAAAAAGTTGTCAGTTTTGTTGCCATTTAATAGGGTAAAAAACCAATTATCACAGGATGTAGCAATCAAGCATCGTCGAGGTGAACAGGAGGAGGAGGAGGATGTGATGGGGGCACCTGGGCAGGGTGGAGGTGGGCAGCCGACAGAGTTTCACCCACAGGTCGGTCTCCTCGGGGGAGGCCCGACGCCAGATGGTGAGACGCCGTCACGGCGAGCCTGGGGGGTCAGGAGTCAGCTGTGCAACAGCGACGGGATACAGCAGAAGGAAGGAAGCCACGGCAAGCGGTGGTGGCATCAACACAATTGACTGATGACCTCTTGACCTTGGTACGATGTTGGTAGGTGTTAAATAAAGATGACACCAATCATGATGCGTATTGGATTCAAAAGCATAGCTAGAATCGTATTTAAACGATTAAAGAGCGATGTTTCAATGAAACAATAACGAAAATTATATTGGCAGCGATCTTCATGGCTTTTATCAGCGTTGGCCAACAATTGACCAATGTTTCTCTTAGCATTTGTCCGATAAAGACCGAATGCCGCCATCAAAATATGGAATTTCCACCACGTCTTCGAAGTTTACAGCAATCGTGAAGGGCACTTTGAGGAATAGTTTCTACAGCAAAACTTAGAATTGCAAGACACCGCCGCTGTAAATTATTTTACTCTGCCGCTGTAAGTCACCCTTTCCGCTCTGAACAGGAACCGTTGCCCGAAGCCTTGGCCTCATGCGCACGTCATTTACGCAGCGTTATCCGCAAAAAGGTGTTGAGCAACTTTTTCACCGTCCATCTCATCGCCGTGAAATGCGTCTGTTGATTTAATTTTTCTTTAAATCGTCGACACTTGCACGACCATCATCCGGGCATTTTTGTTCCTTTTGACGCGCAACAAAATCGACCGTTGTTGGGAAATCATTTGAGGAAAAGTGCCCGCAGCTCAGATGGCAGTCACGCGGCCACGACTGCCGCCATCGAGCAAGGAATGCACCGCCGTGTGAATGCAATTTGAAAATTCTCCACAACTCGAATGAGTACGCACAATTGTGGGCCCCCACCCCTCCTTGCACCAAATTACATTCCGTTTGCAAAAAAAAAACACACACAGTAACTATTGTTCGCGAAGCTACGTACAAAAAAAAACCGGGGCTAAGATTTGTCGTCGAGTTTTTTTGTTTGTTATTGTTGCATATGTATGCGCATAATTTAATACTCTGAAATTATGTGTACTATTGAACGGTGTGGGCCTTTTCTTGGTTTGTTTTATTTTGGCCTTATTCTCGCGCACGTGTTCAACGTTTTCATTGTAACATTACTTGGGAGCGAGCAACGCAAGCGGAAAAGCGGCTAATTTAAAACAAAAAAATGTGCAAGATAGGCGGTGCCGGATTAAGCTAGTGCGGGGCCTGTAGCATGATGTTATCAAGGGGCCCTAAATAAAAACACGTAAATATTAAAACACATTTTTTTTTTACTTGCATAGTAAAGTAATTGTATTTTTCATTTTCTATACAGCCAGATAATACGACAAATCGCTAACCTTAAACACCCTGTCGTTCATAAAAGTTGAAGGTGGTATAGTACTATAGTAATAGAGCAAGTGCAGAATCACTGAACCGGAATTTATAGCTTGGAAGCGTTTAGCGCGGGGCCCTTGAAAGTGCGGGGCCCGTAGCAAATGCTCCTCGTGCTTCTGGGATAATCCGGCACTGAAAATAGGTGGAGTGCTGCTTGAACCGCTTAACGAGAAATGGTAAAATACATACTCGTTAAGAAAACTGAAACGAGGCACCGTTTGCACCGTTCTACACGCACGTGTGTGTGTGTGTGTGCCGCAGTTATAACATTTATTTGAACAATATTCTCCATTGATCCCTGCTCCCAAGGAGTAATTTAACTTATTTCCTGCAGCTTTGCCGGTGTTGTGCGTTGTGGCGGTGGATTGTGGCCTCTACTGCTGCTCCGAGCCGAGGAGACCTGTTCTTGTGATTCCCACGATTCATCATCATCAACATCATCATCGTAATCATCATCAGCAGCAGCAGCCACTGTCTGGTTGAAAACCTCCCCCACTCCATAACCACATCCTTCACCATCACGCGATGTCACGATCCATCTCCCTCCTGAGCACGAATTCCATCGCATCAGTCCACGATCGTTCTCGTGGGCTCGCTGACTCCGCTGAACTCCGGTGAGCCGCTGTCCACGATTGTTGCAATCGATTTAGAACAATGAGCTTTGTTCAGAAATACCGTGCGGAGGAATTGCATTTTAAGAGGGATTTAAAATAAATATGAATAATGACTCAATCATTCAAAACAAAAAACGAAGACGAAGGGTATCCATACACAAACAATCAATGGATATTGCTCATCTCCATTGGCCGCAGTGAGTCAGTGCAACATATTCCACATTTCTCTGGCAGGGGGCCGTTCTGTTTGTAAAGACAGTCGCCGTTGACATGTGTAAGTGAAAAACAAGCGAAATGTATGTTACTAATACATTGTGGCGTGCAAGTCTTACCTTTTACATCTCAATAAAATCAGGTTAATAAAAAGTACATTCATTACATTAAAAAGTAAGCTATGCTGCACCTGTACCTGTCAGATAAAATATTCAGCAAGGTGAAAGCACTGTTACTGCCGGTGTATTAATACACTTATTTTACGAGACGGGATGCCGAGTCCCACCCGACTTATTTCGCTTATTAATACACGAAAATAGATTTTAGATCAATGTCAAATCGAGTCCAATTTATATGCATTGTGTAACGTGCAGTGGAAAATATCTTGTTTTTGCCGTGTTTCCAAGTATGTCTTTATTCAACCCATCTCATCGTATACACATCATAGAGGGGCACATTAAATATGTCATTTATTATTTTTACTACGACTACTACCATGCTTTGAAAAAATCTAAGTGCCCTGGGCGGGAGCAAATGCACCCTGAGAGGTGCTCACTGCTGCTCCGGGCTCTGCACGATAGATGCGGTGGCGATTGGACACTTCTCACCGCAGACCAAATCTCGACACAGTACAACGGATTGTTGAAAATAATCTGCGCAAAAGACACATCCATTCAAACTTGCCATCCCGTAAAATTTAAAAAAACGAAAACAGTTTCTTTAATCGCGATTTGTTGCATGTATTTGTTTGTTTGTACTACGTACCTCTTTACGCTATTCGTCCACCACGGTTGAACTTTATTTTGCTCACGGTTTTAATTTACGTTGCTCAGCCGGTGCCAACCGCTGAGGCCGTGGCCCGTTTAATCGCCTCATGCCGGTTGCTCTGTGGCCCCTGCACCGCTCCCGTTCTGCCGTTCTGCCGTGCACTCTTGACGACTTTATTGAGGGCGAAATTGGCACGTCAAATAAAGATTGATCGATATTGCATCTCAACCTAAAACTGTTCAAACACAATTAACGAGCCAATGTTGCTGGCAATAAAAGAGTCTGCTTTAGAGCAAACCTGCAGCATTCGGGGAAATAACGCAAGACGCAATCATTCGAGCTGACCAAATTGCTAAAGAGTACGACAACAAACGACTGAACAAGATAACAAATTACGAAATAAGACCGAAAGCTGTTATCATACTTTATTACTGTTCATGTAAAAAAGAAAACTACCCATGGTAAAAGTGGCCAGTTGAGCTGGTGAAGAGCCGCTCCTTTTGACACTTCGGGACGAAGGGTCCACGTGGAGACAAGTGTCTGCGGTGTTCGCAAAATGCGTGAACGCGGTCAGTCGTTCCGGTTCACGTCCGACGGTGTCAGACACCTCTCTGCGTGACCCTCAACCACACCGGCTCTGGCTCCTCCAGCCTCGCCACCCACCACCCATTGGGTCAGTTTCAGTTTAATTTATTTGGTATAGCCCTGTGAGCCATTTGGCTCTTGAATCGGGTGCAACCGCAACAAACAAAAAACAAAAACATGAACAAGAAAACATCTTAAAGTGACTATGTGACTGAGTGCAAACAGAAAATCCAAGAAAAGACAGCAAAATATTGCAGAAGAAGCACCGTACACCAACGCTGTGTGCAAATATCCGAGTGGGATGCAAGTCAAACAACAACACCAAGAACCACAAGACAACTTAGATTAAGGCCATCAGTCTAGCTCCGTCAATTTAACACGTGGCAGGCTTTCGCGACCAATATTATTCATAATATAGGTTTTTGGGTCAGATCGCGAGATTAATAAATGTGTCGCAACCCTCCACCACCCGACACGGCCAAACAGTAAAAAATGTGTCACGTTTTCCTAAGGACAACATAATTCTCTCTTCAGCACACCGGTGGGCTAAAGAAGTGAATTATTTTGTCCTTTGAAAAACGTGACACATTTTTTACTGTTTGGCCGTGTCGGATGGTGGAGGGTTACGACACATTTATAAATAACGCGATCTGACCCAAAAACCTATATTATGAGTCTAACTCCGTACTACAACTACAACCTCTGACTGTCACGCGAGTGCTGGTGTGTCACTCAGCTGTCCCACGTGACCTACCCATCACTAAAGAGTCTCATGGATGACATCTGCAGTGCTTGTTCTTTTCCTTTTTGTCCTGAACGTATGAGTTGTTTACTTTACCCAAGCGGGCATAATTTATTTTTGTATTTATTACTTTTCTCTGTATTTTTTTTTGCCGAATATATATATTTTAAAAAGTAATTTTCGTTGGTTTTGAAACGTGGTTTTAACATTCTGGCAAAAATATTCGAGGTGTGTTTTTCTTTCTGTTGCCTACATCAATATAAATATTGTAAATAATTCACGGCAGTGAAGCGATTTGAAAATATTTTTAAATGTTAACTTTCCACTCTGAGAATGCTTGAAAAGGTACACATTTGTTCAGGATATTTCCTCCTTTTTATTTTCTCAATGAAAATATTCCGTAATGGTTTACCTTCATAATAAACAAACCAAACAAAATGTAATCCCACTTAGATTTTTTTTCTATTTGCAAACGTCATGCAGTATTTTCTGGAAGTAAAAAAAAAGAATTAATAAAAAGAAACGTTATGGGAAACTAATTCAAGGTGCATGCAGGGATGCACAATAACCTGCACGGTAAAAACATACCACAAAAGCCGCTGCTCACAAACGGCGCTGTTGCAGACTTCTCGTCTGAATGTTTTTCTTTTCTCTGTTCAAGCGAAACTCAACTGGCTCTATGTTAACACAAACATCTGCTCAGCTCGAACACCATAATTTAACGTGTCGTTTGGGATTTTTCAGCATTAATAAAACACCAAAGAGACGTTGTGTGTGCGCGTGTGTGCCATACGTGGGTTTTTCGAGCCGTGTTTTTCTCTTTGCGCGCGTACCAAAAAAAAAATATTCTGAGTAAGCAAAAAATCTTTGCAAATTTTTACGTGATTAATTTCACAGCCAGTATATTGGCTAAGAAATTAGGCTTGTCTGTAAATGTAAAAAGTATAACAGTGTGTTCATTCACCACAGATATATATATACACACATACATACACACACGCCGAATGTGAAATAAACCCGCGTTTCTAAAACCTTTTTCAGAACCCATACACTCTTGGCGCAGAAGTTTAATACTTGATCAGCTGGTACGTGTTTCCTAGGGTGCTCGTATATCAGTCATCATCTTTTGACTACACATTATATAACACTGGGATGTTACTGGGGTGTAAATGGATGACACGTTGGACTCACAATCCAGAGACCTCCGATTCAATCTCCCGGCGTGGCAGTGTAAAGACCGGGACGAGTTTCTGAAATTTGCTCCTCTCACCGCACCTCTGTCCACCCAGCAGCAGTACAGAGACGGCTTCACCGCAGCCAGTCGATGGGCAGGTCACGTGCGGCGGTGTAAAGTGAGGGTACTCTCTCTCAGGGCCGTCCAGAGGAGGCGACTCACACCATGTGCCCCCCCCCCCGGATGCCTTCAAACTAAACCGAAGCGCGGGGAGCCCCCCAAAGCGCGGGGCCCGGGGCGGTCGCTCCGATTTGCCTTTACCCTGAGCGACGGCTCTGCTCCCCCTTGTTGAGTTGTCGCCAGTGGAAGAGTTTGCCAAATAGTCCCTGGAGGCCTTCCCACAAAGCAGTGGCATGAGCAAGTCGTTGCACAGGGCTGCATTTGTACACTTGACACTGAAAATATGACATAATGTACGAAACACCATCTGCTCAGGTGTTGCTGTGGTTAGCGTAAGTTGGGTGACCATTGGACTGAATTTCAATTTGAGAGGAAGTTTAACTCAGCCCAAGGGTCAATTAAGTGAGGACAGTGCCATGTCATCGTACGGTAAAGATGAGATCTTGCCCGAGGAATGTGGAATTGGCCCAAGGTCACCCGTGTAGATAATCAATTCCCAAAGCTCAATGCTGCATCTTACCCATATCATCATCGGCCATTTATCGATCCACTGCTGGATGAATGCGATCCCTTCTTGACATGAGTCACAATGTGTTTACCTCTGAGGATTAGTTATAATTTCTAACATTATTCTGCAAAGCAAAACCCTGAGTATAACATTTGTGACTTTACCTCATCAAGAATATTGCTAGAATTTGCATTTCTAAATCAATCACAAACTATTGGTTGTGCTATATAGGTGTGATGTAAAAATGTAATACTGGCAATCCTCATCAATGCACGTCAGTTGTCAACATTGGCACTTTGTGCCAAACCAATGTGTAACAAGTGAGTGACAACGACTCGTTAGCAGGCCGCCAAGCACAACAAGCAGTCAGCCCATCAAGTGGAGAGTTTAATGAATTTGACACGAATGCTCACTGAGCCGGTGGCTGTCAGGGATAGCGATACCCACATCTCAGGGTGCTCATCATTTGGTGGGGGGGGGGGGGGGGCAGGGCAGGGCGCTGACACTTGTACCTCACAGGAAGAAGAACCTGGGTTCGATGCCTGACTCGGGCACCTTTCCTCGTCCAGTGTGAATGCTCTCGCCTGCTCTGCTTGGTGTTCCTGCTGCAGGTTGTCCGGTCTCCTTCCACCTCTACGAGATCACGTGGTGTAACTCGTAGTGGCCAAAACATCCAAATGCTGAAAAATCGCCTGCAACTCAGTTGGGAGTACAACAGCAACAGCCCCTCCTCCTGCGCAAACTTGGCAGGGCCCTCCTGCAAAAACAAGTATTGAGACTCAGTGAGGCTCTCCTTGGTAATCCAGCGAAACATGTTTTATAGTGCAACAATAAGGCACTGGGTCAGCATTGACTGCTGATTAAAGGCATCGCCACTCGGCGTCAACCATGGGGGTTGTTTGACCATACTTCACCACGCTGGTCAAGTTAGGTTGGTGGAGGGTGGCCCAGAATCAGTTCAGTTATCACTCATTCATGATGTTGACCGCACCCTGGAATTGAACTCATCATGCAGCATGCTAACAACTGCACCAATCCTACCCCTCACACACACACACCGCGACCCCAGTGATTCTGAAACTCAATTGCAAATGCACGAGATGAATTAAAAATAATAAATGTATTTAAAATCCTATCACTGGGGAGGGACTTGAAGGTGTCAACATTTCAGCTGATGAGTCTGCCTCAGGAATCGAATCAGCAGGGAGCTAATTGAGGTTTTGTATCCCATGTACAAGTTTGCTCTTGAGTGTAGATCTGTCGCGCTCTTCATGGCAGATTCGCAATGCCTTATTTTTGCGAATTAAGCATCGTCATTTTCATTTCCTAATGTTTTAGAAGTGTTTTATTTTTCAATCTAAAACGCAATTTTCTCAGGGAGTTAACAGTTACTTTTGATGATGCAACGTTCGTCCCACATTTGTATATAGGCCAAATGTAAATAAAAACATTTTACGACTATTCATAATCTACGTTGGTTCGTGATTACAAGTATTACTTTCATCGGGGTAGCATTTATGGTCCCAAGTTTGTTGTGGAAATCCCACAGTTTCATGTCAGGGATCACTTTCTCCATATGATCACCTCTCCTGACTTATCTCAAGGCGATACTCATTTCATTGTATCAATCCAGGAGAAATTATGGGTTGAGTGGAAACTCCACTGCAATTTAAACCGATGACCTCCACTGTTTATAGAGAAGTAATTATATTCGGTGGATAATGCCAAGAGCTGACCAGGGGGTCCTTAAGATTTTGCCAAAATCCCGGAGCTAAGCGATGCTGTGGTCAGGGCTCTCAGTCCTTCCATGCCTCTGGGTTGTTGACAAAATGAGTATTTCTTTGGGGGGTCGTCAACAGCTGTTGTACTACGGACTGACTTTACAACCGCCGTGGGATTGTGGAATTTCCAACACTTGCTGAGGGCCTCCAACACAAGATTGGCATCGCCCCACGTGAGCTTGAGCAGGGAACTCCTCTGACATTTGGCATGAGCCTGACCCTTTAAAAACACGCACACACATATCAGAACCTAACAATAGAGTGGGGCTTCGTATGGCGATATGCCTTGTTCTTTCCGTTTGCAAAACCCAGACTTTGTTTGGTAGATAATTTGTTTTTTTATGGAACTGGCAGCGCAGGCCAGTGCAGTGGAGTGCGGGACTCCCTACTGTGGGAAATAAAATAAAATAAAAAAAAATAAAAAAAAATAAAGAAAAATAAAGGCCTTTTGTTGTAGATTCTCAGCGGTGTCACGCAGCTACGAAGGACAACGTTTGTTCTCGACAAGCCGGGCGCTCATTCGCTCCTCAATGTTACCCATATATCAGAGGACAAAGTCGCTCTGTCAGATCGCTCGCTGGATGTGCACCGACTCTGACAAGGAATTCCTTTCATGGCTCGGCTGGTGAAAATCTCCCTAAATAAATTTGCTTGCGGTAAGAACAGCGGGAGAGGATTGCATTGTTAACAGACACGTCACTGTTGTCACACATCAGGAGGGGGAGGGGGGCAAACCATGATATGCAGTGATATCCTCTTGTTGTCCACTCGTATTTTTAATACTGATAATACGGCCGGCTCTTATGCATGCTCAGACGTTTAGAAAACAACGCTTGTTATGTCTGAACTTCTTTCGCAACCGCACATAGCCAACCATGCTGACCGCAGGTGCGGCAAGCCACGCGGTGGGGTGAGAGTCGAAGATCCGTGGCGTAGGGCTTGGTGAGATGTTGACTACCTCGCCAGGTATACAGGGGGTCGTGGATTAGATCCCGACCCTGACGCCTGCTGCTGTCTATTTGGAGTTTGCGTGTCTCTCTCTCTCATCATGGTGGCTAGGAGATGTTAACTCCCTCGCCAGGTATACAGGAGATCGTGGATAAGATCCAGACCCTGACACCTGCTGCCGTCTATTTGGAGTTTGCGTGTCTCTCTCTCTCTCATCATGGTGGCGTGTCTCTCTCTCATCATGGTGGCTAGGAGATGTTAACTCCCTCGCCAGGTATATAGGAGATCGTGGATTAGATCCCGACCCTGACACCTGCTGTATATTTGGAGTTTGCATGCCTCTCTCTCCCCGTGGTCACGTGGAATTTTTCTCCGGGTCCTCCCGGTTTTCCCTCCACATTCAGAAACACGCGTTGAGATTATTTTTCTCACACGGTAAGCGACTTAATTGAACTATCACTTGTGGTGACCAGGTCGCTTCTGAAAAAGAGCTATATAGCTCAATGGGTCTAACCAGGTATAAAAAAAACTAAACATTGTTTCGTTCATAGTTTTAAATAGTTTCTTATTGATAGCGGGACTCAGCGATCACCGAGTACACATGCGTGTAGCTGGGCTGCAGCGATGGCGATGATGCGGAGCCGCCCATCCTCATCAACTTGACCTCTGACCGACGTGAAGTGTGAAGGTCAAACAAACCTCCTCATCTTCTTGGTTCTTTCGGTAAAGTCACGTAGAAGGGAAATAAAAAAAAACATAATAAAATACAATTCTCACGGTGTTTCGGCCACAACGCAAGCAGCCGTCCTCAGGTGAAGAACAGGTCTGTCGGAAAGACGGCGTCTGAATCTGCATCTGCATTGGACGCTGTCTTTCCGACAGACCTGTTCTTCAGAAGATGAATTCATGCAGTCACGAAAGCTTTAAATCGAAAATTAAACCTCCTCATGATCGACACAGCACAGAGGGAGGGAGGCGGGGGTTCATCCAGCAGTGGATTGGCAAAGGGCCGTGCAATTTAATTGTGACTATGTGTGTAGACATCACAACGGGCTCCTGTTGCGTTTACACGTAAGTCTGACTACTGCTTGAAGTTGTAAAAAGGAAGCGGCATGAACGTATTTTTGCATTTTCAAGGCGATGTAATCTGATCACTCGAGCACGCGATGATTACTTGTTCCAAATCACATCAGTTATGCTGCTTTAAACTTGAATACGGCAGCACTGTGATTGCTGGTCATGTATAGCGTGAACTCTGAGCGGTTTCTGCTGCTGCCTCAACCCACCAAATAAAATGTCCAGTGTTTTTGTATTTAAATTGTTTCATTGTTTAATGATAGGACAGTAGGCACACTCGTGTGGTCAACCTGCGATTAGCCCAGCATCAGAAAGGCGACGGTGCGCTGCGAATGGAACTGCGTCTGCGTCTCCTTGCGGTGGCGCTCCACAGCTGCCCAATGCGATGTCGGGTCGTCCCGTGCGTTGTTTGACACGATTGTCCGACGTTTCACTCCACGTGCTAAAGGTGGGGAGGGGGAGCTTCTTCAGGAACGGCTGGATTAATGAATAATCGTGCTTTTTGACAATTCCATCGACTACAATGGGTTGCGCGTGACATCTTTCTCCCCAACAATGATTGGCGGACTCGAACCGACGCCGATGCCCCGCTCCCTCCACCGACCGACAGAGGAATTCCTCCTTCTCGTATGCCGGGAGGTGGGCTGATGGATTTATGAGTGTGGGAGTCGGTTCACGATTGCAGATGCACGCAGCGAAGTAGACTTGAAGAGGACGTCCCTAAGGCACGGCAGTTCTTCACCCAAACACGTGTTCCCATCCGACCCTAACCCTTTCCTCCCACGGTCCCACGTGGTGCTCTCATCCAGGAGAATGCCAGCACGTGACCTCGGCCCGCCACTGTGTTACAAGCAGCACGTGTTGGGAATGGCAATTAGAGAACCAGACAGTGCTGTCCTCACATGGAAATATTAATAAATAAGACGCGGCCAAGTGATGGATGAGGTGGGCAGTGTCAATCGGGCCTGCGGAATACGTATTATTCAACAGTTGGGCGTTTTTTGAATATGTCGACACGAGCCTGGAAAATGTTTCGTTAAGAGGGAATCATTTAAAGGGAGATGAAATTACTTTCTTTCCACCGACGATAATTGATACGTAGACATTTAAGTAATCGTATGAGCTCATTGTTGCGAATGAGCTTCGGTTTAAATATAGATGATGTGCAAATTCGGAGACACGTTTATTTTTTTAATATCAACGATGCCTTAATCCAACTGAAAGGGGCAAAGGCACTTCGCCAATACTGCCGAGATCCTGAGTTCTAACTCCGATAGCCAACTCTGATGCCACGATAATATCGAGTGTATAGTCTCTGGCAACAAAACAGGTGTTAAGATGTTAAAACACCAAACTGAAACATTTTACAAGGAATCATGTCTGCATTAACCACAATACTTGTGGTCAGAATGCAAACAAAACACATACTCCGATAATATATGCAGTTTTTGAAACGAATTAGTCCACAACAGAGACAGCTTTTTTTGGAGCCTAGTCTCAAAGGGTGTTAGACCAGAGGACGCCAAAAGGCGTACAGCACAAAAACAACGCACTATCGTGTCGATGTTTAGTTGACTCTGACAAAAATTCCATCGCTGAGAATAAAAAAATTGCGCTGCCTCTTCGCAAGGAATTTGTCTACAGCAGCGCCTGGGGGGAAGTGTATGGGTCAAAAGGGTCACTTGATGGGACCTCAGAAGTAGTTCTATGGTGACTTCTTCCACAGGGCCCGGGGTGACCCTGTGCTTTATGAGAGTTCGGAATGGACACTTCATGTCGTGACGTGACACCGCTGGCACAATTAGAACAGCGTTGTGCAAAACAAGACACACACATGGAGGTATGATGATTGGAACATCACACACAAGCGTCGTTGTTGTTGTTGTTGTGTTAAGTGTGCGTCAGTAACATCGTGGGAGAACGTGCAACCCATGCCATGGAATTGCCTTGATATATCTGCACGCATTCCAATGTGTTTTTTTTTAAATCAACCTTTCACAATACAAAGCTCCATATGCACGTGAAATTCGCATTAGTTTCTGCTTATAACGGGGTCATTAAAACAGGTTTGTCCGTGTATGTACATACAATCTCAGACATTCTGATAGGAAAACCATTAATTCTAATGGTGTCATCTCTGAATTGAGAAATGGAAAAACCGATTAAAATCATGCATTTGCAGACGTGGCAAATATTGTGTGGCGAATATTATGTTTTTCATCATCAAGTTTCAAGAAACCCGAATGCGAACTTTAATCAATAAAAAAGAATTGAATGCTCCAGAACAAATAAGATCACTTGCGTGCCTATTTGTATTAAAACCCAAACTGTTTTTACAACACACGACATGAATATTGCATTGTGAAGCAAGGGGATTAAAAACAAGTCTGAGGCTGTAGTTTACAAGAGAAAATGTGTAAACTTGGTAAACATTCCAACGAAAAGCACAACAAACATTTGCTCACATATGAAATATGGTTACAAAAATACTGGCATGACGTTCATAAAAAAACAACTTTGTGTTGAAGATGACTATGCAAGATGGTGGATGGCCTACACGCATTGTCTAAAAGTGCATTGTGAATGTTACATCAACGTCCTCTGAGGTAACATGTTCGAGCATGAAGCGTGTTTCTTAATGTGTCACATGGGCAGCGTAAAACAACAATTAAGATATGTACAAGACAACCAAAAGTATAAATGTGCTTTCGTTTCAGATGATATAAAAACAAACAGCTGGGAGAACCTCGGTTTAAACCTGGTCAGGCACCCACAACTGAACCGGCTGGTCAGGTGTGGTGAGTCCATTGTCTCAGCTCAGTCGCCAGCGATGGCAAAATAAAAATACTTTCCGTCTTAAACTTTCTCCGGTGGAACTCCAGCTGAGAACGAAATTCGGCGTAAGCGTCACGTGACCTTCTCAGAGCAGAGTGTGGGGGAGAGGGCCGGCCATGCTGTCGATCGGGGAGGGGGGTCACTTGAAGATAATTTCAGAATCCCTCAAACAAATGTCTCCCATAGCCTTTCCCCAACACGTAGGGTGCCTCTGCCCTGTAAGGTCTCAAAATGGATTATCTGTCCCATGACATTGCTGGTGATAGCGCAATTGGAATACATTGGGGGGGCGGGGGGGGACCAAAACATGATTGAAGTTTTGAATAAGAACCAAATGGCTCATAGGTCATTGACTGATTCTATACATCTCATTTATTCCTCTAATGCGGTGATTGCAGCCACTGACAAGGACAATTATGTTATAGTTTGGTCGCTAACAACACTGCCACACGCAATTGCTTTTTCTTGAAAATTGTTGTGACAGGGTCTAGGACTACGGTTGCCACCTGTCCTTGTTTCCCTGCACCGTCCTCTTGTTGTGCTGTGGCTGTGAAATCTGTAAATCTTCCCGGAACATTGAACGTCCTTGCTGATGTCGGCACAGTCATAATGCACTGCTAAGTCAATTAATTTACACGCAACTCCCCTCTCTGCCAGAAGATATTGAGACATATTCTTCCCATGATATGTCATGAATGTGCGCAGATGTGTTGGGTTGATGCTGCGTGTTGTTCGGCACGATGTCCGACACTTCGATCCAAGTGCTCGGAGCTTCTTCAGGAACTGAATCGTGAAAGTGAATTGAAGCTTCCAGCTCCTGGGAGCGAAACGTCGGACATGCGATACAACCCGTGAGTGCTGCAGGCCAGAAGCAAAAAAGAGAAACACCCACACATCTTTCTTTATTCCTATTTTTGTTTTAATATACAGTCAGCACCCCGAGACAATCAGTGCACTTATTTTAAGACTGGCACGTAAAGACGAGGCCGTCAAATAAGCTCAGCGTTGGGTCAGCGCAGTCGTTCCCAACGCGGTTTGACCGCCCTCCGCGTACAATGTGCGTTCAATGAAACGTTCTTTTATTTGGCGACGATCATCGGTGTTGTTGGTTGGTGGCTTTTTCTTTCTTCTCTCTCTCTCTTCTGACGCAGATTTTTCAAATCTCCCGTTCGTAACACCGGAAATGACCTCTGCTTCAGTGGACAATGTCACAGGGTGTTTAACGTCCTCAAACCCTCCCCCCCCACCCACCGCGGTTCACAGAAGACGACGCGCTTCGGTAATGCCCCGCCGATGTCACCGGACGGTCCTCGCGGGGATCGAACCCTCGGACTCCGTGCACACCGGCTCAGTGGCGAGCACACTGACCACTCGGCCTCCTGTAGGTGTGTGCGTGTGTCTACTTATACCGTACATACACTCGCACGCACGGCAGTAGACAGTATCAACCAAGGCCGTAATTATGATAGAAAATGGGGGGGACACATCCCCCCCCCCAATATTCAAATATGCTCAAAATGTCCCCCCCCCCCAATATATTGCTATAAAATAGATTTCTGTTTATATGATTGTGGTTATGGTTGTACTTTATCAATCCCTAATCTCTGCCATTACATACAATGAAACAAGAAAAGGTAAAAAAGAAAAAACAGAGCAATGTAATAAATACAATACACTATTAGACATTATTGTAAAAAATAAATAAAAGTCCATCCTATGTGTTCGCGAATTGTTTTTATATTTTAGGCAGGAAATTAGTTTTCAAATTTAGATTTTTTTCTGGGGGGGGGGGGGGGAGACCCCCAGACCCCCTGGAAGATTTGGTACCCCCCAATGTTGACTCCATGGCTACGGCCTTGGTATAAACACAGACAGACAAAGATCCCTTGTGGAGCCTTGACAGGCGCACTACGAAGGCCGGCACGGCACACGAGGGGGTGGGTGGCCAACACCACGCCCCGGCCGCCTTTGTCTCTCCCCAGTGGTAATGTTTAACACACCGCACCGGGTACTCATTTGAGGCTGAGTCGACCTAGAGGACGCCCACGACCGGTTCAGATAACCGGTGTTGGTGGTGGCCGTGAGCGGGAATCGAACTCGGGTCTTCGCCGCCGGGTTCCTAGCGCCAACCGTTGCGCCACCGCTCCCCGCAGAGACAGACAGACGCAAGTACATATGTACACCTACATACAAATTTACACGCCGACATATACATTACGTACAAATCTAAATGGTGCCAAAGGTTGTTCCACGAGCGGTCCCCGTGAGGCCCGCGGACATGCGCCGCCGGTGCCCCTATCAGGGGGCCCAGGGCGGCCTACGGGGCCACGGCGGAGCTGCCCCGGCCAGCGCCGAGCCCCGCTCGGCTCGCGGTGCCCAGGTTGGTGAGCGCCATGGCCGCGTGCAGCTCGTTCCAGTAGCTGGACGGGTCGCCCGGCCCTCGCTTCTGTCCACTGTGGGTGAGCAGTTGTGGGTGTGTGCGTGTTAGTGCGTGTGAGTGAGTGTGCGTGTGAGTGTGTGTGGGTGTGTGCGTGTGAGTGTGTGTGAGTGTGTGCGTGTGAGTGTGTGCGTGTGAGTGTGTGTGAGTGTGAGAGTGTGTGAGTGTGTGTGAGTGAGTGTGTGTGAGTGTGTGCGTGTGAGTGAGTGTGTGTGAGTGAGTGCGTGTGAGTGTGTGAGTGTGGGTGTGTGCGTGTGAGTGTGAGTGTGTGCGTGTGAGTGAGTGTGTGAGTGTGAGTGTGTGCGTGTGAGTGAGTGTGCGTGTGAGTGTGTGTGTGCGTGTGAGTGTGTGTGAGTGTGTGCGTGTGAGTGTGTGCGTGTGAGTGAGTGTGTGTGAGTGTGAGTGTGTGAGTGTGTGCGTGTGAGTGAGTGTGTGTGAGTGTGTGCGGCGAGTGTGAGTGTGTGCGTGTGAGTGAGTGTGTGTGAGTGAGTGTGTGTGAGTGTGTGCGTGTGAGTGAGTGTGTGTGAGTGAGTGTGTGTGAGTGTGAGTGTGTGCGTGTGAGTGTGTGTGAGTGTGTGAGTGTGTGAGTGTGTGTGAGTGAGTGTGTGTGAGTGTGTGCGAGTGTGAGTGTGTGCGTGTGAGTGAGTGTGTGTGAGTGAGTGTGTGTGAGTGTGGGTGTGTGCGTGTTAGTGCGTGTGAGTGTGTGTGAGTGTGTGAGTGTGTGAGTGTGTGTGAGTGAGTGTGTGTGAGTGTGTGCGTGTGAGTGAGTGTGTGTGAGTGAGTGTGTGTGAGTGTGGGTGTGTGCGTGTTAGTGCGTGTGAGTGTGTGTGAGTGTGTGAGTGTGTGAGTGTGTGTGAGTGAGTGTGTGTGAGTGTGTGCGAGTGTGAGTGTGTGCGTGTGAGTGAGTGTGTGTGAGTGAGTGTGTGTGAGTGTGGGTGTGTGCGTGTTAGTGCGTGTGAGTGTGTGTGAGTGTGTGAGTGTGTGAGTGTGTGTGAGTGAGTGTGTGTGAGTGTGTGCGTGTGAGTGAGTGTGTGTGAGTGAGTGTGTGTGAGTGTGGGTGTGTGCGTGTTAGTGCGTGTGAGTGAGTGTGCGTGTGAGTGTGTGTGGGTGTGTGCGTGTGAGTGTGTGAGTGTGGGTGTGTGCGTGTGAGTGAGTGTGTGTGATTGTGTGCGTGTGAGTGTGGGTGTGTGCGTGTTAGTGCGTGTGAGTGTGTGTGAGTGTGTGCGTGTGAGTGTGTGCGTGTGAGTGAGTGTGTGTGAGTGTGTGTGAGTGTGTGCGTGTGAGTGAGTGCGTGTGAGTGTGTACGTGTGAGTGTGTGAGTGTGCGTGTTAGTGCGTGTGAGTGAGTGTGTGTGAGTGTGTACGTGTGAGTGAGTGTGTGTGAGTGAGTGTGTGTGAGTGAGTGTGTGTGAGTGTGTGAGTGTGTGTGTTAGTGCGTGTGAGTGTGAGTGTGTGTGAGTGTGTACGTGTGAGTGTGTGAGTGAGTGCGTGTGAGTGTGTGAGTGTGAGTGTGTGAGTGTGTACGTGTGAGAGTGCGTGTGTGTGTGTGAGTGTGCGTGTGAGTGCGTGTGAGTGTGTGTGAGTGTGTGTGTGTGAGTGTGTGTGTGTGAGTGTGTGAGTGTGTGTGTGTGAGTGTGAGAGTGTGGGTGTGTGTGTGTGTGTGTGAGTGTGTGAGTGTGTGTGTGTGAGTGTGAGTGATTGTGTGCGTGTGAGTGTGTGTGAGTGTGTACGTGTGAGTGTGTGAGTGTGGGTGTGTGCGTGTGAGTGTGAGTGTGTGTGAGTGTGTACGTGTGAGTGTGTGGGTGAGTGAGAGTGAGAGTGCGCGAGTGGGCAGGTAGGAGTACGAGCGGGTGTATGGTGTGCAGAGGGGCGGGTGGGTTTGTGCAGCGGGTGGGTTTGTGCAGCGGGTGGGTTTGTGCAGCGGGTGGGTTTGTGCAGCGGGTGGGTTTGTGCAGCGGGTGGGTTTGTGCAGCGGGTGGGTTTGTGCAGCGGGTGGGTTTGTGCAGCGGGTGGGTTTGTGCAGCGGGTGGGTTTGTGCAGCGGGTGGGTTTGTGCAGCGGGTGGGTTTGTGCAGCGGGTGGGTTTGTGCAGCGGGTGGGTTTGTGCAGCGGGTGGGTTTGTGCAGCGGGTGGGTTTGTGCAGCGGGTGGGTTTGTGCAGCGGGTGGGTTTGTGCAGCGGGTGGGTGTATGAGTGGGATGGTGGTCGGGCATGTGGACAGGTGGGTAGGTGAGTGGGTGGTTGTATGATTGGGTTGGTATGTGGGTAGGAACGTGCACGTGTTGGCGTGTAGGTGGGTGGGTGGAATTGTGTGTATTGATTGTTTCATTGTTGGTGTTGTTTGGATTTGTGGAATGTGTGCGTGTGGGGTGTGAATTTTAGTGTGTTGACGTGCGAGTGTTGGTGAATGGATGGGTGGGCAAGTTGGTGGGTGAGAGGAATGGGAGTGGGCAAAGGGTAAAACACACAGATGCAGGAAACCATGTTCATCATTTGCCATGATCTCCACGCGTCTGTAGGGTGACGTCTCGGCACACAGCTTCATCTATTTCGAACCATTAAAGTGTGTAATGGGGAGCAGACCAGCGCCACAGTAGCGAGGATGCTAAACCGCTGAGCCTGCGACCTGCGTTCGAACTACCGGCCAAGGTAAACGTCAGTGGCGAGTGAAGCGGACCTGGGTCTCCTCTTCACCAACCCACACTGACCAGCAGAGGTGGGACAAAGTCATTGTTATGCAAGTCCAAGTCGAGTCGCAAGTCATCAAATTCATGACTCGAGTCTGACTCGAGTCCAAGTCACATGACTCGAGTCCACATCTCATAGGTGGGACAAAGTCATTGTTATGCAAGTCCAAGTCGAGTCGCAAGTCATCAAATTCATGACTCGAGTCTGACTCGAGTCCAAGTCACATGACTCGAGTCCACACCTCTGCTGACCAGCACGGTGAAGTGCGGAGAAGCATCCATGCACTACTAGATTGACACTTCTGGGATGTATTATTGCCTGTAAAGGCAACTGGCACCGTTACTCGAGCAGTTGGAAGACAATTGGAAGGTTGTAGATTTAAAACCGGGTCAGCTCATCATTCATCTGAGGCCTAAAAAATGAGTACCACATTTAGGAAAGTCAACGGTGGCCATCCCATAAAAATTCTGGCATCTGCCATGGGAATGTGAATATTTGCCACCGGATCAAGGCAACTCTTAGTCACGAGCAGCATCCAATCACTCGTTTGAGAATGGAGAAATTGTGGCTTTGTCACGTACACGCACGCGACGGCGTTCATGTTTGCAACAAATGCGTAACTTCATTGGGCATGTTTACGTACATTTACAATACATGGACCATCAGTAAAAATTATATGCAATTTCCACAAATTATACGCAGATACACAGTTTTAGTGCAAGCACAGCCAAATGGGATTTACCCAAATATATGACAAATGCTTACCGGCAAAATCATTAAGTTAGTTTTTCCCTCTCGGGGTCATTATAATTCCATTGTTTTTCAAGCTTTTAAAGTTTGCCAATATGGCAACGAGATATATAGTCTTACTTCTTGTAAAGGATAAATAAACTAAACCCTGCGATCTTTGAGAGCTGAGAATTTATTTATTTTGTCGTTGGCCTCATATCACATTTGTTATTTTGTTAATTTAGTTTTCACTTTAACACAATCCATTCAAGGGCTATTGTGTAAATCGTCTGCCAGCAGCAGTGCGGGGACATTTTATTCCAATGTATCTGAACATTGCACATTTAATTGATACCCCACATGGAAATCAAAGTATGAATGTACGTGGCCAGCCAGTCCTGGATTCATGGTGCTTGAAAAACAACTTGAAGTTTTGTGGATCAACTCAATCCATTATCCTCCTGGGATCAGTCAAATGAGTGTTACTTTGAGGGAAAGAAGAGTGATTAGAGGACGGACAAATTGGCCACTTGTATTGTAATGTGGAATTTCCATTACTGACCACCAATCAAAATAAATGCCAACTCGAGTGAGCACAGAGCCTCATTGACTTTGTATAAAATAATGATGCCAACACTGACAAAAGAAAAATGAAACTAAAATAGACCACTTCGTTTTACATACACGCACCTCTGTTGGCTGCGTTAAACAAACTTTCACAGGAAGTTTAGGCGACTATCGTTAGATGGGTGTCAGTCACGCGTAGTGGCAGGTCCATGGTTGTGAGTAGAATTCGCCCTGTGCATGCTCATAATAACGCGTTTGCCACCATAGTGTCAAACCCTGGGGTGCAAGTGGTACAAGAATATTCAATTACCTTAAAGAATTCTGCTCCAGAATTTTGGCTGCACCTTGAAAAAGGAAAACAATGCCATGGCATGGTAAGGTGCGCAGAACGAGTGAAGAATTCCGTTTTAAGAGGATGCCAGTAAATTGACCAAAATGCTGAATATGAAATGTTTAACAATAATGAGAGCAGTGTTCTTGTGTGCGTGGTTTAAATAGAAATCATACCATGTGGGTGCACACATTTTATTTAAATACATATTCTTCAAAGAGGTGAAACATATTTAACGTCCTTTATAAGATTAAATTGCACTTAATTATCTGATTTCAGCTGGGCAATTATCCAAGCCGAATGAATGTCCTCTCGTCAAAGTTTCTCCATCCTCGAATGAGCAAGCGACAGTAGCTCTTGTCTTTTAGTGCCTCTGAACCGGTGACGAACATCCACATTACTCTGGCAGAGGCGAGTTCATTCATATCAAATCTCCACGTGACTTCCACAAAGTGGCACTTCGTCCCCCCCCTATAATGAGATACACGACTGACATTTGAAACTGCAAAAAAATGAGTAGCCGATTGCCATTCGAGAGATCTAACCATAGCACCACTCGGCCGTATAAACGTACCGATTATTTTAGAGCTGCGTGTTATTCTCAGGTTCGAGAATTTCAATGAACGACAGCACACAAGCCCACGTACTGCCGAGCCGCTGGTTCTCGTACCTTGCTCACCACCTGACGTACACGAAAACTATTGGCAGTCTCAGCTTGGTGAGGTTTGATTGAAATCATAAATCAGCGGTTCTCCTATCGAGAGACTTGCATCAGTCATAGGAACGTGGAAATGTCGCTGTTGGTTTAGGGCCACCAGTGGAGATGACAATTGTCCACTCAACTGTTGACTTTGAATTCCAGACACCTGTCAATTGTAAGCTCTCACCTGCAATTCTCCATCGAGCTTTCAGACTGACAACAGATTTGTGTTTATAGGCAGTGCTTAATTACAGCCATATCGTACTGTATGTGTGAATTTCTTTTGCACCATACGTAACCATCCACACTAATCAGAGGTGCGGGGGGTGGAGGACAACAGACTAAACACAAAAAGCAGCACTAAAGAAATGAATTTTCAATCTCGATTTACAAGTGCATAGCCCCAGTGGCTTCCTAATGTCGTAAGAAAGAGCTTTCCAGACGGCCACAGAAGCGCATCTGAAAGCGCGCGATGCGGTGACCGGAGTTCGTATGATGCTTTATACTCCCTGACGAGATCAGCGAGGTATCGTGGTTCATGTGCGGCAAGCACTTTGCGTGTAGTGAGCGCGACCTCATGACAGCTTGGCAACACTGTTCTGACCATTACATTGGCACCCCACATCCACCTCGTGACACGTAGCTTGTCTTCATAGCCTCACAAAAATATACGGCTTCAAATCTAGAAAAAAATATATACGGGACAATATCGCAGACTACGAATCGGTGTATTTTGCACTCTCGCAGCAGTGCCATACACCCGCAAATCCCTCATCCACACTGGCACAACATATCGCTTGGGAAGTGAATTTACCTCCTACGCGTTGCACAAGTAGTACTAATCGCATATCTGCATTTCCCATAAATATGCTAGATTCATCTTGATATGCAAATTATTTTGTCAAGGCGCTCTTCGCCCCCTCCATCCCAGCTTAAATAGTCGCTCCAAGCCTGGGGCTTGTCATTCAGACTCTGTCTCCTCGACAGACCTGTTCTCCACCTGAGGACGGCTGCTTGTGTTGTGGCCGAAACGTGGTGAGAATTATTTTATTATGTTTAATTTTTATTATTTTATTATTTCAATTCTACGTGACTTTACCGAAAGAACCAAGAAGATGAATCCCTGCAGTCACGAAAGCTTTAAATCGAAATTTAAATCGAAATTTAAGTGAATTTAGGTCACGGAGGGTGGTGTGGTGTAGGGGGGGGTGGGGGTGGTGCCATCGTCATGAGCCGTATGTTGATGCCGCTGTGGAAGCGCGGAGAGGCCGCGTGCATTACCGGCGGCCGGAGCTTGCTGCCTCCTCTCCGACTCGCTGGACACGGGCGACAGGGATCCGTCCTCGTAGCACGCCGAGCTCAGCGACGCCGGGTGACTGCTCCGACGGGCCTCGCGCTGATGGCGCATCACGTCCTGCTGGTGGTGCCCGCTGGCGCCGTTGCTCCCGACGATGTTGATGATGTTGTTGTTGTTGTTGATGCTGATGCCGCTGCTGCTACTGTTGTGACTGTGAAGCAGGTGGTGGTGATGGTGGTGATTGTGGTGCAGCTGATGCTGCTGCTGGTGCTGCTGCTGCTGATTATGGTGATGGAGGTGCTGCGCGTGGTGGTGGAGGTGGTGGTGGTGCTGCGCGTGGTGGTGGTGGTGGTTGTTGTGGTGCGCTCCCCCGGGTCCCTCCTGCACCGCCGCCGCCACCACCGCCGTCGCGGCAGCGCCGCGTCCTGCGAGCGCGTGCTTGCACGAGTCCCTCAGGTAGCGGTGCAGGAGGCTGTTCTTGTACTTGCGAGGGAAGGCGCGGTCCTGCCCTTGCCGGCTCACGTTCTCCACCGTCAGGCTCGAGTCCTCCACGTCCTTGCGCCTCGCCTCGTCCTCGTTGTCCTCCGTGCAGAGGACCTCGCCGTCTGAAATCGGCGAGGGCGTTAGGCCGTGCGTGGAACGACTCCGTGTTGAGAGGTGACGCCGTTCTCATCTCCGCCCCCCCCCCCTCCCGAATTAAAATCCAAATCAGGACGATCACCAGACCCTTACTATGGTTTTAAACGGTTCTTTCAAACTTGTAAAAACTATCTTACTTGTAAACCGGAGTAAAACAAATATAATGCCTCTCTGCTCAAACCTCCATTGGTGGACCTGAGTCAGCAGTTGAAATTCCAAAACTCTGAATTCAAATCCGAATAAATATAACAGACATTCCAACTAATCCACTCTCGTTTTTATCTTGTCAGCATCTCTCCTGTCCGCAATGCTCAGCTACATCTCATGTCACTTCATCTCCCACGTTTGCCCACACTTCACTCATCTGGCGACATCTACATGTCTAGTTCGACATCTCTTCTCCCAACTCACTCGTAAATTAAAAGAAGGGTCCCCTAAATCATTCTACTTTCTCACGTGAGAATATACACTGAGTCCTGCATGTAATGATGGGGTTCATTTTGGGGGCATTTAGGGGGGGGGGTTAAATGAAAACGTAATACCAAGCTCAAAGGTCAGAATCTGTATTCATACTGGAGGAATCCGATGAGCTATGAAGCTCTTTTCACAGATGCCAAGTAGGGGCGGGTCAGAAAGTCCAGAAGTGGAGGGTCAGCAAGTTGGGCAGCGTGCAGAGCTCCTCTACCTGGGCACGAGCTGCGTCTCCAGGCGGTGCCAGGTTAGAGCCGTGCTGGAGCATTGCTTGGCGCGATCCAGACTAAGCGTGTTACTTTCGGTAGGTTCAGTTGTGGGTTTTGCCTGTCTTATATATTCAGAATGTTATATATTTGTGATTTATAACAAGCAATCTAAATAACAACCCAAACTGTAAATGGGCTTAATTTGGTCGTCGTGTAAACATTGGGGTTTTGTTAAGAAAACGGATATAACGGTACTGGGGCAGCCCACCTCTGAATCATCAAGATATTTCGATGACCCCACGTTACTTTAGACGGTTGAAGGGTCATCAGACTGGTTACAAATGTGAAGATTGTATGGATATGTTTTAAAAGACGAATCAAACTAAATAAAATGAAAATAGAGGCTGTTATACGGAAAACAAATCATATTCTTGGTTCTTTCGGTAAAGTCACGTAGAAGGGAAACAATAAAATAATACAAATATAAAACAATTAAATTCTCACGACGTTTCGACTGCAACACAAGCAATCATCATCAGATGTGTACCTCGCACGGGTTTAAAACCTTTGCCGAAATACCAAAGACAAGACTGGAAAGTTACAGCCACGTGACTTTCAGGCACATCACTACGGTGCCCTCTAGCGGCATCACCGCCACCCTGGAGCTCTTGTCAGCTGTGATCACGGCGGAGGAGGGATGAATGGGACGCTGGCTGCATCACAGCACAGGGCAGGCAGTAGTGCATGGTCGGGCCCAATCCATGTCCAAACTGAACTATTTATTTGATTTTACACCAGGTAAGGCCCACTGAGCTATGTAGCGCTTTTTCAGGAGCGACCTGGCCATAAATGATAGCTCAACGAAATGGCTTATCATGTGGACATTCCTAGCAGCTAAATACTCTAAATGTGGGTGGAAAAACCAGAGGGCCTGGAGAAAAATCCACGCGACCACGGGGAGAGAGACATACAAATTCCAAATATATGGCAGGCGTCAGGGTCGGGATCGAACCCACGATCTCCTGCATGCCAGGCGAGGGTAGTTAACATCTCTGCATCACAGTATAGGGCAGGCAGTAGTGCATGGTAGGGGCCCACCCCATGTCCAACCTCGACAGCCCAGCTGCCATAAAATGCTGCGGCCTACAGTATAACCTTTTGGTGCTAGTTGAGTGTTTTATGTATTTATTTGATGTGTTTGTTTTACAAAAGCAGACGTTATTGTTCACATTGTTGTAGATTGATATTGTTGTTGTAATGTAATAAAAACAAACTTTCCGTATATATTTTTTGGGATTGCGTCTTTCTTACAACAGTGAGCCGCTATATATATACTGTGTTTGCAGCCAAGTTGTGACTCAAGCACAAGGCGAATCTGTATACTCCGCTCGTGTTGTAACGCATTGTGTCAAGTGTGATGGCATGTGCTACAGATAGCCAAATACTATGCTTGCAAACTGCACGCAGGGTGAGTGCGAGCAAATGATGGGCTATGTAACTTTACTTTTGGGAGACGGTGTTCATTTAGGACATGGTGTGGGTGTTTTCTGTCTGCACCACATCAGATCCAGATGTGGTGTCACACATGCAGGGCTTTGCAGGCGAGGGAGGTGTTATCACGCATTGTCGTTATGTGTGAGACACCGACCGACAGGGCTGTACAGCAAGCAGGTTGTCAACCCATTTGTACAGATTTTTTTGGTATGTCATAACTTCGATTGAATTATGATTGTTGTGAGTTCTAGTCCCAATCGAGGTCGACTCAGGCAACCATCCCTTCAAGGTCAATAACTTTGGCATCACTGTGGGAATGTGATATTGGAGTGGTTGTGAAGTGGAGATCCTGGACCCAGCCCTAGTACTGTGGACTTTCCACCACTTGCTCAGGGCTGCCAAACCAAGACACGTGACTGTGGGACCTTCCGCCACTTATACCCTATATAAAATCGCAAATAATCGATTTTTTGCGAAATAGAAATCGGCGAATTAAGAGGTTTGACTGTATTAATATAGCACGTGACGTTGCCAGTATAGATCGTTGTATGCAGTGCTTGTGCCCCAGCGTAGTGGAGAAGGCACAAGATGCGTCAATGTTGAATTCACACGAGCATCACTTTGCAACGACCATGCACAGTTTAGCGCCGGACCGCGGGGGGACAAAAGTGAAAACAAATCAATACTCGACGTGCAACTGGCTGCCATGAAAAACAAAGACGTTTGTTTAAACTCAAATAAATCTGGCAGGGAGGGAATTCACACCAATGGTAATATTTTGTAATGCAAAGTCAGCATGTGTATGGACTCAGGACAATCACCAGACCCTTACTATGGTTTGAAACAGTAGTTTCAAACTTGTAAAAACGATCTGATTTGTAAACCGTAAACCGGAGTAAAAAAAGTATGTCTCTGCACAAACCTCCATTTGGTGAACCTGAGTCAGCAGTGGAAATTCCACATTACTCTGGCAGTAGGAAGACGACTGGTGACTCGATGGACCGAGTCTCCCTCTGACTGGGATTGGAAGGCACACTCGTGTGATTGTGAGCCAAGCAGTCTAAACACAGCGTCACACAGCGAGGATACTTCATCCAAATAATAAAGATGAACCTCGCTACGTGCACAGACAGAACATGTGCACGTTTCCTGAGCTACGAGGTGGATCTGGGAACATGTGACCGCATCAAGTGAATGTGCGTGTGGACACACACACACACACCTCGCCAGTGATGATGTCGTCATTCTATTCGTAGAGTGACAGACACGTGCCTTTCAGTGTCGTCATCACTTAATGATGTTCACATCGACAATGCGATCTGGCGACTGAAAAGATGGGTGTAAGATGCCTCTCTTTGCGTATGTTTGTAGGCATTCTATGTTTGTAGGCATACTATGTTTGTAGGCTTACTATGTTTTCGATCAAATTATTTTTAAGTACCACCGAATGAAAGGGGCTGTTCTGAATGGTATGCATTTAAGCAGCGTATGCAGTTGCGCTCTATACAATTAAGTGGAAGCGACTGTACTTTCCGTAAATTAATATATTCCATCTTTTCGGAATGAGGGTCATTCTCAGCGCAATGCTCGCCAATCCGCATTTGTTATGGGCAAAACAAAAATGAAGCAAGACGGTAAATGTGTCTTGGCGATGTAAGATGAGTTAGTGGCCGTGTTTATTTATACTGGCAACTGCTAGCCCAGTGGTGGAAATTTCCACCTTTTCATGGAGGGGCACAGTTAAGCAGTTAACCACTTATGGATGGATGCATCCTGGATGGATAATGGGCTGAGCTGATCCCTGGCCAGTCAGTAACATTATATTAAGACAACTCAATGTTAATGTCGTAAGACTCAGTGTTAATGTCTCAATACTTCGTGTTAATGTCTTAAAACGCAGTGTTAATGTTTTATGACTCAGTGTTAATATAGTATAACAGTGTTAATCACAGCACGATGTCTTCAGTTCATGAAGAAGTTCCCAGCACTCAGAGAGAAATGTTCCGTTTGTTCAAACTGCAGAGGGAATTCCTCCCGTGTTGATCAGAAGTTACCTCCGGGTGTTCACAAGGTTCCATTACTGGTCCGAATCCGTTCTCCCTGGAAACCTCTGGGGTGATGCTGATCGAAGGTATAGGATACACTTGCACTGAATCCGGGGAACATCTGACTCGCGAGCTTGCTGACATCGTAAACGCTGATGTCAAATGTCTTTTTGATGTCACATTCTGATATAAAAAAAAAACTGAGACGATGCTTTTGAGACCTCAGAACCAACGAAATAAATCTGTCTCAATGAGCCCTCGGCGATGTCCACCCCCCACCATCCTCAGCGTGAGGCTGAGAACTGTTTGTGTTATTTTCGATCGAGAACTTTCCTTTGGGCAACATATCAGGAACGTCCCGACGGCATCTTATTTTTCACCTTACGGAATATTGCTAAACTCAGATTTTTTTTCTCTCGTTTCTATCCGATGCAGAGAGATTTATGCACAGTTTCATAACACATCTAGTGCTGATTACTGCAATGTGCTATTCTCTGGTATGTTTTAGTCTTGCTACCTCTCCACTAGTGTCGACAAAGCGCTGCTCTCAGAGTTTGAACAAGAACCAAGGGTATACTAAGGCCCTGATCTTGTCTTCCAAATGTCTACAACGACCGTGGGTTCCTCGTACGCAAGTTAACCGCTTACCTCTCAGGCCAATGGCGAGATGTTAACTACCTCGCCTTATGTGCAGGAGGTCGGGGATTCGATCCCAACCCTGACGCCAGCTGCTGTATATTTGGAGTTTTCGTGTCTCTCTCCCCGTGGTCGCGTGGATTTTTTTTTCATCCGGGTCCTCCAATTTTTTCCCTACACGTTTTGAAACACGCGTTTAGACTATTTAGATTATTTTGCTGCTATAAATGTCCAAATTATTAGCCAGTTTTTTGACCTCTTAATTTGTAGCCAGGTCGCTTTTGAAAAATAAGTTAATACCTCAGTCGGCTTTGGTAGGATGGGGATGGTTTAGTATTGTATTGTGTATGTGTCTGGGTGATTTTCTTTACCTCTCTTTTACTTTGCACTCGTATCGTGTCTGTGTTTGTTGTTGTTGTTGTAACGTTCTTACCCGCCCGACTGGACGTCTGTGAAAAAAAGAGCTTTATAGCTGATCGGATTCCTCGAGTAGAAATACAGATTCTGATTCGTAGGATGCAGCTCTGCTCAATATCCCAGTGATGCAGAGGGAAAATGCCGGTGTAGCAGAGCAATCCGCCTACAAAGCGCTCGATACAATGTGGACTGAGCTACCACGATCTGGCAGGGAAAGTTTTCTCTCTTTGTACTTTTGAAGTAATATTGAAAACATGTTTCATGATATAGCGTTCCACAATCTGATACCTTGCGGCGATCCGCTCGCGAAAGGCGCTGTGCGATATAACGGTTGGTTGACTGATCGTGCCAACCAACCGCGCGGCACAACGCGAGGCCACGTCGAAGATCTGTGCCGCACAACCAAACAAACGACCGCAGTGGCGGTGAGATAGCCCTCGAAGTGCTCCGTGTATGCCACGAGCCATTGTCCACCTGCCAGAATGGTAACGCTATATGCAAGGTAATGGTGGTTGACGTTGTCGATGCTGCCACACATCACCACCAGCATACGATTCCCCGACTGCTGCAACGGACCGACAAGCCCTGCTCTTAGTGTCCCACCATCTGGCTTGAGGTCAATCTCCCTTTGGTGGCTGACCTCTGCTTGCCACTCCGAATGCCTGTCTCTGTAACCCGCCCTCGTATATTCTGCACACGTGTCCTGCCCTTCATCACAAACTCCTCTTTCCGATTAAGTCTAAACTGCTCTCTTGTTTTCACTCATTTCAGACTGGTCTCTCCTTCCACGAAATCCCTAATTTTATCCACGTTCACCTTCAGTGAAACGGCCGATTACGATTTTCTAGCAATGTACTCTGCTGAATTCAATCGGGTGAAACTATTTTAAATGGGACTTTCCAATTCGCATGTCATTCGAAGGGGCGTAATTTCCATGTGTTTCTGGGCCAAGTGAAAATGTGTCAGAGGACGTCAAAATACGGTGATGCCAAAACGGCAGTGGGGAGTCGGCAGTGGTGTGGGTTTGTTGGGATGTGGTGGTAGTGGTGGTGGTAGTGGTAGTGGTGGTGGTGGGGGGGGGGCAGAATAACGGGGAGCGCAACGCGCTACGAACCCGGCTACCCGAGTTCGATTCCCGCTCACGGCTAACACCAGTGACGATTATCTGAATCGGTACTGGGCCTCTCCTAGGTCGACTCAGCCTCAAATGAGTACCTGGTGCAATGTGTGAACATCGCCACTAGGGAGAAAAAGGCGTCCGGGCGTGGTGCTGGCCACCCACCCCCTCGTGTGCCGTGCCCGGTGTCATAGGGTGCTACTCGCTAACAACACTTGCTCCAACAGTCTGTTACAGGCTATACGGGGGATCTTTGTCTTTGGTGCTATTCAGAAATAAAATTAAGCATTTAGGGCTCCAAGAAGCTCAAGGGGCACCGATTTAATAAAAAAATATAAGGGGTGTAAGCAAATATTATAAAAAATAAAATAGATAATCACATTAGTATAACTACTGCTGGCAAGCAATCATTCCATTGTAATGAGTCGATTAGCCCAATTATTTCACACAATCGTGATAGAATTCAGCTGCGTAGATTGTCGGGCGTTTCATGTTTGTGGTCGCGTGCCGCAGCCAAAAACATCTCGTGCCAAGGGCCCCTCGATGCGCTGATACCACGAGCGCACGCGCGTGGACGCAATCAAAATACTCGTGGCGCTCACGAAACTCGCCAAGTGTTCTCACAGACGCCGGTCCGGCTTCCAAAGTGGTTCGTGCCGTCCGTCTATAAACACGCTCGGATCAAGCGATGAACTCACAGCGGGCACCAACACCGCATTCACGAGTGTACGCACTGTCGTTTCTTATGCCCCACGATGCACGCATCGGATTGCCCCTGTGAGAATCCGTGATGTAGAAGTTACGAACGCTTTGTGTGCTATCGTTACATGTAGGGTAATGGAAGTGGTCAAGGCTTGTGCAAATGAGCCGGGACATTTTTGGGGACAAATGAGTTGGTGAAAACAATAAATAATGGATCCACGATAGTCAATGACTTTCACCGAAATGCGACACATTCATAACAATGGCTGTGCGGAGTGCGTTGATGCACGCCTGCTAATTGGCCGAGGGAACTCTGACGTCATTGTGACGATTCTTCGACTCCTCATTAATATTCCACGCGCAGTAATTCATGTATCCGTCTGTGCAGGGTTGCTTTTCTTGTAGTTTTAATGTTAAAGGTTTTGACTGGGATTGTGTTGCAAAGCGCTGCGAGGCCTTGTGTGAATGGTGCTTTTACTTCGTCATTAAGGTTTTGTGGGTTAGATCTCGTAAATATAAATGTGTCGTTAACCCTCTACCACCCGACACAACAAATCAGTAAGGTTTGTCAAGTAAACAATTAGTTGCTACTTTAGCACACCGGTGTGTTGGAGATAAAATCCACGACATTTACAATTTGAGTACGACATTTCACTGGTAATTGCATCCAGCTTCATCGGGCCCTTTTTGGCAAAACACTTCAACTATTGCGACTAATATTGGTCACGCAAGCCTACGTACCAAACTGAGTTTTACTTAAATTTCGATTTAAAGCTTTCGTGACTGCAGGGATTCATCTTCTTGGTTCTTTCGGTAAAGTCACGTAGAAGGGAAGTAATAAAATAATAAAAATAAAACATGATAAAATAATAAAATAATATTATATAATAATATTTTATTATGTTTTATTTTTTTATTATTTTATTACTTCCCTTCTACGTGACTTTACCGAAATAACCAAGAAGATGAGTTCTACTTACTTACTCACGACTAGGCAGGCGCTGCGGGTGATCCGAGGCGCGTACCTTCGGGGCAGCTGTCTCCGCTGCTGATGCTCAGCCGCTCGGCGTTGCCCTGCACGTACTGGTTGTAGAGTTTGATCCGCATGGCCCAGCTCAGCTCCGGCTGCCGCACCGTGTTCTTGAGCCTCCGTCGCGCGTTCGCGAACCAGTTGGACACCTGGCACCGGGCGCCAACCACGACGACGCAGCGTAAGCGGCGATCCTCGACGCGATGCGCGCCATCCACCCCCCCCCCCCCCCCCCTCAAAGTTACGGAACTAATATTTCTTCGGAGATTTAACAGCTCTATTTGGTCGATTTTTTGCTGAATTTGTGCCCGTTTTCACATGCGCGTTGAACTTTTTTCGCACCGTACGTAGCCAACCGCGCGAATCGGAGGTGCGTCAATCAGGCCTCTCGCACGAGGTGACATGGTTCACCGCTGTTACATGACCGTGTGAATCTGGCTCTAGATGCACATGCAAGATGTGTAGTAGGCACAGAGATGGAGCGATGGGTGGCTGAACACGCAGACAAAATTCAGTACGTAAATAAAAATATAGGAAACACACAACAGATATGCAGACAAACCGAATGGATGGATTCGATACAAAACTTCGGCGGATTACTGGGGAGGCTTTCATCGAGCAGTGTTTTGACCACGGCTGATGATGATTGTTGATCATGGCAAGTTTGAAAACGAATTTCTTCTTCAGAACTCCTTTTTGTGTTGAGTTTGTGGTGCTGGCCCCAACACCTCCGATTGGCACGGTTCGCTACGTACGATGCAAAATAAGTTCAACAAACATACACGCGATGATCATAAACTAAAAACTATTTTTTATTTTACCAAGTAAGGCCCATTGAGCTTTTTCAGAAGCAACCTGGCCACAAATGATAGCTCAACAAAGTGGCTTATCACGTGGAAATGTATAGCAGCCGTATACGCTTAAACACGTGTTTCTAAATGTGAAGGGTAAAACTGAGGGACCCAGAGAAAAATCCATGCAACCGCGGGGAGAGAGACACACGCAAACTCCAAGTATACAGGGATCAGGGTCGAGATCGGACCCACGACCTCCTGTATACCAGGCACGGCAGATAACATCTCGCCACCGCCGAGATATAATCACGATGCGCCACTACCCAATGCCCCACCACCCGCTGGGATCACCTGAACAAGCGTCATGTGGGAGCCAAGGGCCAGCAGGATCTTCTCCGTCTTGGTGGGGTAGGGGTTGTGCCGGTGCTTGTAGAGCCAGTGCTTGAGGGGCCGAGCCATGTCCTGCAGCGCCTGCCGCTTGTGCCGAACTCGCAGCGCCCCGGCCCTCCGTCTGCACACAGCCAACGCCAGTCGACCGAAACGTCGGTTCGTCCACTGTGCACGCACGTGGGGCGGTGGCGCCGCCGCCACGGCGTAACGGCCGAGCACAGGCCAGAGGTCGGCGGTTTCATCTCCCGGCGCGGCAGTTGACACAATGGGGGCAAGTTTTTCTGAACTGTTTCCCGTTCCGACGGCATACGGTACGCGCACATCATCAGACTTTCTTCCGATTCCGTTTCGATGACGTACATGTACGTCATCGAAACGAACCAGAAGACAAACTAAAGTAAAACAACTTTACCGGTACCGAGGCTCCCACAAGACCACGCGGGAGGGCGTGCGGCACAGTTTGGCGCCAGCAATGATAGACCGCGTTCGTGTCGCTACAGTTTTCTGCGGTTAGTACAACATCTTTATAAACAATGGTGCTATGCCTCTCTAAATAAAATTAACGCTGAGCGGCTTGTGCGTTCCGAGATTCAGCGGTAAGCGGGACACCCACCCTGCAAAATGCAGACGTCTTGGAACGGGAAAGGGTTAAATTCCCCATGACACCGCAGCCAGTCGATTGGTAGGTCGCGTTTGGTGTAGCAAGGTGTGGGGCACTCCCACCTCTCCGACATGTCTGACCGGCGTGGAAGAAGAGACCAAATTCCAGTGGAGGCCTTTCCACCAGCAGTTGCATGAACACACTTTGCATGGCTGCACCTTTGCGTGTAGCGTACTGCACATGTATCGCCCTCTTGTCAGTTCTCTGCCGGACGAGCACTTTCCCATGGGATGCGGGTCATCGGGGTTATTTGGCCATACTTGTCCAGGTTGGTCAGTGGGGGTTGGTGATGCCTGACCATGATTCCCCACCCAAGTACTGTACTCGCCAGGCTCAAGCCTGCTGAGCTCAGGCCAAAAGGTCAAAGCGTTGGTGGCCCAGAGCCAGTGATGGAAATTCCACATTCCTTTAAAGTTTAAAGGGAGAAAACTTTTTTCCACAAGACAAAACAGTTAACATTCTTCTTGTAAAGCCGAGCTCACGAGGTGATGCTCATTTACATTGGTGACACTGAGTCTGAAGCAGAAAATTCCACATTCCTATTGCATGGGCCAGGACAATCTAAAATTATCCACTGTTAACATTAACCACTTGTAACACAAAACATGTAAAAAAAATCAACTTCAGAGGCATGATGAGATGCTCACCCCCATCTCGAATTTGAACGCTAAAACTTTATGGATCCACTTGAGTTCTGTTATGTGTCTCTATGCTTTGCACTCCACTATGCACGGGAAACAACACACGCTGCTTTGTCATGTGAAAGCATTAATATAGCCAATGAGGCCAGATAACACTGTGGCTAAAAGGAATTCACTCACGGTCCTGGGTAGACGCAATCATAGCAATAGATAGAATTAATAAAATGAGAAAACTTTTTGGGATATACTGTGGAAATACTGGGTACTGCCATGGAAATGTGGAATTTCCACATCTGGCTCAGGGTTACCGATGAAAATGAGCACTACCACAATGGATAAACTTTTAAATTTCCTTTCATATGACCCAAAGCCCTCTTTTTACGACCTGCTAAAATACCAGGCAACGTAATTGGCAGCAAGTCACACGTAATTACATAATTACATAAAATAACTTTTTTCATTTCTACTTTACAGTTAGTTTTTGTGATTCGGGTCAGTTATGCATTTAGGGGCGTATCAAAACATGTAAGCCTTGTTATGGCAGCAGTATGAGCATTTATACATGTCACGCATGGTTAAGCGCGCACAATAACGTTGTGTTGATTCGATTTTCTATAATCTTTTCATTAGCTACGTTTCAAGGACCGTGCGGTTGTAAACACGTCTAGCCATAATTATCTTTTATTTTAAAATAACACTACGTCCAAAGTGTCTACAATGAGCCACGTTATTTCGCGAGGCGAAACTCTGCAGCCTGTTTAAAATGCGCTTTGGTTTGGGGAAAAAAAATGCAAGAGTGAACCCCGTTATGCATTAGCACAGGCATTTATTCAAGCGCCACGTCTGATAAAAGCCATTGCTAAGATGATGTGAGAATGACTCAATAACCGGAGTCACAATGAGCAAATCTGTTCTGCTCACTTATTTGCGCCACAGAATGTGGCTTCAGGAAATGTTCTTTGAAAGTAATACTCTCCAGTAAAATAACAAAAAAAATAGCGTGACCACAAATGTGACAGCCGTAATTTAAAATTATTCTATTTGAATTATTTATTTTATGTTTTAATTACGTGGAAGAGCACGGCAATGTGTCTCTCTGCTCAGAACCCTGTGTTCGGGTGGCGTTTGCCTTGCTGAGGCAAGGCCTTGCCACTCGAAAATTGACCGCACGTAGTTCTTTTTGATGATTTTGTTTTTGAAGAATTTTTGTTCTGTAGCCAGGTTTCTGTAACCAGGTTCCCATCGAATATGCACATGTATTGCCCGATCGGTTTTACCTGACCCAACAATGACCTTAAACATAGGGGGGCACTCATCCTAAGCCAGTGGTGGAAATTCTACATTTCAATGACACAGGTCAGCATTGACCTCCCGCACAATGGCATTCACTTTCTTGGCCTGACGGATATTAGTATGGGCCGAGTAGATTCACCTTCGGGAGTTGAACTTATGACCTTCAGACCACTCGTTGAGAGCCATACCGCCACCCGGCCACAATCAGTGACCATACATCGAGCGACGAATTAACGGTGCCTTCACGTATCGTCGTGATTCTGAACGGCGCATCCCATTAACTACAGCCCTGGTGTTCGGCTCGGAGTCCTGACTCGAGGCTATAGCTCATTGTTTCCGGAGAGCTTTATTGGGAGACGTTCTGGAACTGTGCTGAGCCAGACAGCCCGAGCCTTCACGGCAATCGACTCCGTTCGTCGCGCTCAACGCGCAAACTTGTCAGGTGCCGCTGCGCTGCCGCTCGCTTCGCGTAACCGCCCGGTCACTGCCACCGCTCTCCAAACCGCGACCGCGACTGCAAAACTCGCTCTCTCGCGCTCTCTGCCCTTACCCTGGCTGCTGCTGCTGCTGCTTGTCGCGGGCGTGAGCGCTGCGCACATCCCACGAGGCCACGTCGGGCCTCAGCGCCGGGTAGCGGGGGAAGGGCTCCGGGTAGAGCCGCGGCTCGGCTCCTGGGGGGGCCGCCGCCGCCGCGTGGCTCAGGGGCAGGAGGCGCTCCCCAACGCCGCCGACGCCTCCGCAGCAGCCCTCCCCGCAGGGCTCCATCAGGGGCGCCATCGCGCCTCGTCTCGCCGCCTCCATGGCCCGAGCTGCCTCTGCCCAGCCGCGGGGTCGCGTGGCCGCCTCGCGCAGGGCTACGGCAACCTTCCAGCGCACACAGAGACGGCGGCGGCGGCGTCATTTGATTTGCTCGCGAGAGTCGCATCACACGGAGAGCTGCTTGTGCGCGGACGCAGCGGCGGGTACACAGCAGATGACAACACAGAGTCTGACTCGTCAAGTCAGAATTATGAAGTCTGAATGTGGTAGAATAAACTGCGTCTATTTAACCTCCCCCCCCATAGTTATTCTTTAACAATAGTTTGAGTGGAGGGACACAGATCGGTGTTGTTGCCGTGTCCTCGGTTATGGAAACATTGCAACTTTTCACCAAAATTCAGGCCAAAAACTAATTTTTTTCAGTATATGAATTGGGCACGTTTAAAAAAAATCTCTTTTATCGGGTCACAGCCCCATTATATTTGCCCAGTGATTAAACGTTTTTGTAGTCATTCTATGGAGATAAATGCTCCTGTCATGGAATGAGGAATGTCCACCACTGGCTTGAAGCGCCAGTGGAGATGAGCCCTTTCGCATTGCTCATTGGAGCAGGGAGAGACGTTTTCTTTTTGACTTCACGATTAGATTTAGTTAAGTGGACGGTGACAACTGCACACAATGGGAGATTCTTGTAAATTCTATCAAATGTCTTCATCATCCATGCGACAAGATTTCCACACTTACGAATAATTCACACGTTGCACAACTATCACAGGCTACTCTGAAAAAGGTATCTCCAGCATATGTATTTTCCTCCAGTATAAATACATATTTTGATTCTGTATATTTGAAACTCATTTGTATATCATCCAATGACACTCATGGTTATAAGGGACATGCTCTTAAAGTGTGGAACATTATCACTTCAGTATATTACTCAAAATTGTATATTTTGACATTCATTTGTTGTTATATATAAGCGACAGTAAACAATATTAATGTATAGTATATACAACGACTCCATATGCATGAAGTGTAGATACAATACAAATAAGGCCCATTTCCTGAAATGTTACCTATCACATATATGCGTTTCCTATAGAGCGTTGGTGTTAACAAATGCTCGTATCCCTACAGCCTTCGCAGCTTTATATATAAAAAAAGGTTTAAATATAAATAGCGCATTTACACACTTACATGTGACATCCTATATGCCTACACAGGCAGCACACTATAATATAAAAAAAAACTGAATGTTATTGTTGAGAATATATGCCTGGTTTATTTCAGTGTCCTGTAATATATAATATGCACAGTAGCTTAAGAAAAGCCACAGTGTATGTTTTCAATGTTGTGGTATTCCGTGCTAAAATTATGATTGTAATCCTCTGTTCACTAAATATATCAGCACTGGTATGAATAAAACATACTCGTTAGAATATACGGCCCCGTGCATGTGTTGGCAAATGTACTTTGTGTCCAAATAGGAGCTCAGCATGTCACCATTATTTTCAAGAAATGTTTAATGTTTTCTTGAAATTAAACACCGTCTGTAACTGTGGAACAAATCAACTGCATTTGTTTCTGAAGAACATCCCACCAAACAACGCGCGGTACAACCTTGAAACACGTCGCAGTAAAGCATAACATTATTGCAGTGAAATGTACAAATATTAACAGATTTCACTGGTTTGAGAACAGGACTCTATAAACCGAATAACACACTCACACAACTCGAGAAAACAAATTAAACCTCGAGCTGTAGGAGCACGCAGAGAACGCCTCAATGTTCATGGCAGCACAGGGTTAGCACCTTGGAAGTGAGGAATAGAAAGTGGCAGGAAGCGAGTGTTGATTTAATCGTGAAGAGGACATTGAGCCGGTGGGAGGAGTGCGTACAGGGATTGGAGCGGGGCAGGTGAGGAGACAGCGGCCGTTGAAAAAGTGGCACACACACAGAAGAAGGGGCACACACAGATAGAAGAAGTGGCACAGACACAGAAGTAGCACACATCGACAAAAGGAGTGGCACACACAAAAGTAGTGGCACACACACAGAAGCAGTGGCACACACACAGAAGTAGTGGCACACACACAGAAGCAGTGGCACACACACAGAAGAGGTAGTGCACGCACAGAAGCCAGAGGCTTGGAATTGATGGTTTTACTCTCCCACGCATAACATTGACCTTTACTTGTTGTGAAGCTGAAACGAAACCACGTGTGAGAGGCGCGATCGTGTGGCTATAGTCAGCGATTGAATAGGATTTTCACTCTTCGGGCAAAACGCGTGCAATTTCAGTGCTGGCAATGTTGAGTTTGGATATGTTAAGCGATGTCTTAAAAGGTTAACTGTGATTTGGATTTAATCGCCTAATAATCACAGCATTTGGATATTCACGGTGACATATATAGCTAGCATATACACATTTAAACAAGCTCGTGCATTATTCAACTTCTAAGTAAAGATGTACAGCACATATTTTTTTTCGACGAGTCATATGCTTATAATTTATATTAATAGTGATTAAATACATTCATAGGTATACAGTCATATGCTGTATAAATATATTGTAATAATCGATATTCACAATCTCATTTGAAAATAGTTGCGGGTGATATTTCAATATGTAGCTGTGGGTGATTTTGACATTTGATGTTTTTTCTGAGAATGATAATGTACATTATAAAGCAGTATAATCATGAAAAAATGCACTAGTACAGTACTTGTAATGTTTTTGCATTCATATAAATCGGATATATGAATGTCCTGACATAAAAGCACATTTTCGTTGTTTAATATTACAAGCACGTATAAATAATAACAAGCACGTTTAAATAATAACAACAGCCAACCATTGATACCCCCACTCAAACAAGCAGCCTAGCCGCCTTCATCTTCATTGTCAAGCCCATGCAAAGCAGTGGAAATTCCACATTCAATCACAAGACAGTCACTTATTGACTTCCCACAAAGTGGTACTTATTTTTTTTATTAACCCCGGATGGACGATGGGCTGGATCGCCACTCAAACATCATGATTATCATTATCTACACCCTATAGGAACGTACTATTTACTATCTTGTGATGACTACATCCACACGTACACCCCGAATAGCCTGCACAAGACTACATATGGGGAGGATGGAGTGCTTCACCAACCCGGAACTAGCCAGCGTGGTGAAGTATGGTCAAACAATTGCCCAAATGCACGAGGGAACCATTCATCTCGCACTTAATTGATAAAGGCGCTGTACATTACATTCATCATCATCATCGTCTATGGTCAATCCACTGCTGATTGAAGGCCTCCCCACGCCGCCGCCACCTCTCCACTATCCCGCACTGTGATAATACCGCAATAATGATACACAAATTGAAACAAGCAACACGCGCACACACACACTGAATGTAGTCTCAGTCTACATGTAGTATCCGTGACCCCATCAGGCACTACAACAACAGCAGCAGCAGCACATAGCTGCTGCATACCCAAGCGGCAGGGCTCGCTTGTCTTGGCAAGCCAGAGTAAGCGAACGCTTTCGCGACAGAGAATCGCGAGAGCACCGGAGAGAACCCTCGTCGCAAACAAGGAGAGGAACAAGCGCCGGCCCTGTTTGTTCGCCGCGATGGACGCGATAGACGCGCGCCTCGCACGCGCACGAGGGAGCCCCTTGGCGCTGCGTGCCCCGACTCGCCGCGTCTCTCCCCGCGAGCACAACGCGAGCCCTTGGCACCCACGACTCGCCGAGAGCGTCCGCGGCGGTTGCGAGCGCGCTCCCGAGGTATGCGACGCAGCGAGCAACGAGACGCGCGCGTAGGGGGGGAGGGGGGTGTCGTGGTGGTGGTGGATGGGCAAGTGATCTCGTGCGGCCACGGCGAACGCCTCTTGTGACGGCGTGAGTTGCGCGTGTGCCGCGCGTGCCTTCTTGACACGAGTGCACGGCGTCGAAGCGACCTGGGAACGCGTCTGAGAAAAGGGCCCGACCCGGAGGGAGATGGAGCGATGAAATCGGCTCGGGTGGAGGAGGAGACCATGGCTGATGATGATTACGATCTGGCAGAATTGACGTGTCATGGATTTTATTTTGGATTCGTAGCGCGCATTACCGAGGGCAGGGCGCTGTGAAGCCGGCTGCCCGAGTTCGATTCCCGGGCACGGCAAGCGACACGCACCGCTCCTGTAGGGTACCCCCTGTCACCAACCCGCATTGACCAGCCTGGTGAAGTATGGTCAAACAGCCCCCCACTACCACCGACTCAAGCGTGGGAAAGTTGTAAAATATTATTATTATACATTTTGTTTGTAGCGTCATTTGGAGTCGTGATGGACTTGTGTAAACTGTATACCATTTCTAAATTTAATTGTGCACGTTCTGTAACGAACGCGGGGCATTATGTATTTCTGTTGGCTGCCAGTGATGGACATTCCACATTCCTGTGGCGGGTTGTCTTCAACTTCGGAATTCCATCTTTGCCACCTGCGAACAATAGCCCACTGTTGCGTATAATAGCGGGGCATTTAACGTGCGCTTAGCTGGAACATGGCACTTTGTTAAGTTACCATGCACAGCTCCGTAGAAGGCAGTGAAGACCGTAACATCGACTTTGTACTTTAAACGGCACGCCTTGCTCTACATGAATTTCCACCACCGCAAGTTCAGCTGCATTCATATTCAAGCCCACGCGAAAAGCGGATTCCGGTAATTGGAGGTTAAACCCCAACCCGCCTATCGAGTTACAATGCGGATTCATTTTTTTACGACACGTTCACCTGCAATGGACACTCTAAAACCTGTTGCTACGAGCGCAGCTATAACTACCAATTATTTATTAAAATAACATAAATAATGATGATCCACTTCTTAACCCAACACCTTCATTGATGTTGAAGCACCGCGAGAGTTCAAGGCGCTATATATGAGCTGTAATTGTTAAGAGTGTTTTGCCGGAACTCTGTCAATCCACCGGTCGACGAAGGCCACCTCGCCAGGCCGTGTGGCGGTCAAGCGGTTTGATTGGCCATACTTCACCACTCTGGTCTATGAGCGTTAGCCGTGGCCGGAGGAATCGAGCTCAGATCGTTAAGATTCCTAGCGCGCCGGGCGAACGAAATAAGTCGCCACCAACACGCACGATTTAATGTCGCGGTGCCCCTCGGCGTAACTCACTCCGCAACAGAAGCTCAAAGTAATCGCTCATCGCCGTCGTCATCGCTCGAGTCCTCCGGGGCAAGCGCCCAGCGAGCTGGTGAAGCTGCGTGTCACCCGCTGGGTGGGACATCACCAGTGGTCGTCACGCGGGCACATCAAGAGGGCATTCGCTTGCCATGGGAATGTGGAATGTTGACCCACTGGCTCGGGACAATCAACGGAAGTGATCACCACTCCACCGCACATTCTACAGCAGACGACGTCACGTTTGGCTAACGTCCGTGATTACCAAAGTATTACTATTAGTATTGGTCCGTGTACAAAGAATACGTTTTCAAATAATCTTAACAGATAATGACATGACGCAATTGGTCTTTCACCTTGACTGCATATATGGAAACACTGTGTGTACGTATAGTACAAACATACATATGCATAATACTACGGAAAGAATACGTATCTATGTACGCTTTGTAACTTATTACAACGACTTGACGATGTCCAACCTCTCCAGTAATATTGTGTAAATGTTTAATTCGTTGATTATTTATCACGAAGGTACACACACCTGTACGCAATTAACAGGACGGGAGCTCATTCGCTCAGTACAGAGGATACATTGATTTTGACAGCACGATATATTGAAATAGATCCACGTGTTTGATGTTAATTATTCCAACGATAAGTGTCCGTGTACCGATTTTAAACAAATCCCACGGTTGATGCAGTGATAACTATGCCCATATGAACACAATAACATAACAGTATGGAATGCACATATATACACACACACACAGATTTTCCTGGCACACACACTACTCATATTTACACAGAGAAATAGCAGCCCTAACGTACATAGCGAATCTCAATTGGCCCTTAATACTCAAAAATAACGGTACTGCATACTTCAATAAGTCTAATCAAGTTAGCACACGGATACTTTGACATACATAACTGGAAATGGATATGTCTAGACGGGTAAATACATGCTTAGTATTGATGAGTATTTGTGTACAAACACGTGCCAATTGCGTGGATTGGCAAATGCACTGAGCAAGTATCTGAATAATAAAGATAAATCATGGACACTACATGCGTGAGTGTATTGTTTACATATATACACACGCAGAAATATGCGTTATTGACACGTATAAAGTATGCAATGGTGTAGTTGAGTATAAGGATGTATATCACTGAATACGAGTGGTTAAAGTCGGCGAAAACAGCAAAGCAGAGATTCATCAGCCCACGCATAACCACACACACACACCTCATTACACTTACTACACACGCATGCATATACATACCCTTCAATGTCGCTGATACGTTCTTAATGCTTAAATGATAACATCGTTGGTATCTTAACAGCGACGAAAGGACTACAACTGCTCATTGACGGAAATTAACAACCAAATAGTCGCCTTCCTATTAAACACTGGGTGCCGTCATGCGCACGTGGAATTTCCAAATCATGCTCCAGTGGCCGTCAAACACAAACGAACGCCGAGCCACTGCTCGCGTGCTGAGTCAAGGCACACTGACACGTGACTCTTCACAACACGCGCGGTCTCGTGCACGTGTCGCACCTGTGCACAGCCCCGCAGTGCAGGCGACGATGCATCCCCAGCAAGGTGACAACGCGCACGCGGTCAGCTCACCTGTCGCGCGTCGTCCGCCGTGTCCCTCCTCCTCCTCCTCGCTCTGAGCGCCGTCTCCGCCAAAGTGCGCGTCGAAGAGCGCGCGCCGTGAGTGCCACGCACGGGCAGAGCGAGCGCCGTGAGTGCCACGCACGGGCACACGTGGTGCCCGCAGAGAGCTGCCCGCCCTCTCGTCTGTTACACGCGGCGGTGCTGAGCGCGCGGTGGCTCCACGCCGCGCGTCACGGGGGCTTCCTCCTCCTGCTGCTGCTGCTGCTGCGTGTTCTGAGCTCTGTCTGCCCAGCGCACGAAACATCACCGAGCTGCGCAAAGCATCTTTGGGGCTACCAACTTAGCACCACCACCACCCCCACCGCCACCCACCCCCAAAACCCCACCAAACTCCTTCACCCAACCCCACCTCCTGAACATCATCGCCGCCGCCACTGCACACGCATTCACGCAGATGCACGCCCCACCTTTTCGCAAGCCTCCACACGCATCTCACTCTCTGCGTTTGAGATTGCAGATCTCCGCGCTTACATCAACCGCCGCCTTCCAGCCATGCGGATATCTCCTCCGTAACATCACTCACAGAGCGATCGACTGCCACACTCGCGCACAGATTCCCCCCGTAGCGTTATAACCCTGGAAAGTGATGTTAGCGAGTACTTACAAGCACGTGCGTACGTGCGTAGCATAGCTCTGAGTCAACGGCCCCCCACGTGTTCGCAAGCTCTTACACGCACGTCTCGAATGCAGGCTGCACCCCACGCTCATCAACCAGCCTCGTCGACATCATTGCCAACGTTTGTCTGGAATGTTCGCGCAGCTGTAACCATAGGTGGGACAAAGTCATTGTTATGCAAGTCCAAGTCGAGTCGCAAGTCATCAAATTCATGACTCGAGTCTGACTCGAGTCCAAGTCACATGACTCGAGTCCACACCTCTGGCTGTAACCATCGGGGCAGCAAAGTTCTGTTCGCGAGCACCTGCTTCGATTCGTGAATGCGCATGTAGGGGGGCCGCGTGACCAGCACGAGTCACGCCCGGCCGACTTTTCTCTCTCCATTGCTGATGTGGTCTTTGCACACCGCGTGGTGTAAAGCTTGCGTGGACAGATCACCACTTGACACTGGTGATGTCCACAGCGCGGTGGGCGAACGCATTACAAGGCGCACCAGCAAAGATTGCTCCCTCTTTAGCCACACAGACTGCAAGAACGAGTTGTGTTTTGCGTGTTTAGTTTGTTATCCTCCCCCGCACCTCCGATTAGCACGGCTGGCTATGTACGGTGCGAAAGAAGTTCAACATCCATCCATGTTAGTGATCACCGGTTCACACGTATGACACACACACAACACACCAAACAATTAATCTTTTCTTGTATGAAGTCAACGAGTTATCCGAGCAGTCTCCCCGGCACACACCACCCTCTCGCTTCAACTTGCGCTATAGACAGGCAACCACTGTCAGCTCAGCTTCATCAGCAGTCGCTGATCAGAATTTCAATTAAATTATAGCCCCGTGCGTTACATGACACGTAGCAATGGAGGCGGAGGGGGGGGGTGTCCATTACATCCAAAAATAGCTCCCTGTCACTCACTAACACTGAGCATTTACAATTTATAACGGACACATCGTGATAATCATTCGGCAATCTCCATGTATATACCGCTACTGCGACTGTCAGTTAGATTTATTAATTGCATGTAGGCAATTGATACGTGCATGTGATAATGTACATTTGATGTATTTTAATCATGAAAAACAGTGTACACATGGAAAATGGTTTTATGTGAATCGTATGTTAATTCAGTAATGTCCATATGTCCAGTTGTGATCTCCCAGCATTTTCAAGACCAAAGTGCCGCTCTCCCACCGCTGCATGAGTCAATCTGTCTGTCCTCTCTCTGCTCTGAAGAAGGGACGTTGACCGAAACGTCACCTTTTGAACAGAATTGTTGTTGTTGCGGAGGCGGTGAGTATTCTCTTTGTGCTGAACATATACCACGTGTTGTTGTTGTTGTTAATACGTTCTAAGTGATCACGCACGTAAACAAACACAACTAAGAACTCACGATTACGGTATACAAATCACAAGTGGCGTTTTCAACGGATATTGTATAAGAGACGTAATATTACCAAGACTATGAATATATACATTAGCCTAGCAGTTTTACATCTATAACGCGACGTGTTGGATCCTAGATAATATTTATTTTAAAAAATATAATATAAATATTTAACATCGATAACAGTCACGTGCAATAATTGCTCGCAACTTGGATACATAACTCAACGGCTTCTAGTGCAACACTGCAACTTAGATAATCGCATTAATCGTGAGTTATATCACCGTGAAATGCGGGTGTACTCTTTGCCCGTTATTTGTTTCGAGTAATCTGTGTTTCGCGATCTTCAGCGACGAGTCCACGTGCTCCCCTGCGCGTTATGAACGCGCCCCCCCCCCCTCCTGCCCAGCGGTTTGCGCGACACGTGCCGCCGTTGTAGAGCCCCCCGCTCGAGAACCTGGGCCAACGGTGGAAATTCCACATTGCCGTGACGGGAGGCCAGGCTGTCCTCCCGGGCGACCGCTTTTAATGACACGTGTGATGTGTCGTTACGTGTTTTGTCGACCACGCACGGGATAATGGGCTGGGTTTGGCCCGATGCCTGCATTTGACATTTTGATTGTGATATTTACACGACGTAACTGGATACACGAACGCGTTACTTTGACGTTGACAATTCTAAATATATTAAAAGTTACTTGATCAAATATAACACAGTGAGCACTAAACCGACTGTCTAATTCTTATATAATTGTTAGTGAACGAGGATAAATGGATTGATTGTACATACATAACCGTGCAAGATAGCTTCCCTATGTATCTTCACCCTACATGCATGCTGCAATATCACACGCAATGCATACATCGTTTGTGCATTCTGCTACGTTGAGAAATGCATTTCTATACCACTGGCGAATTTAATACATTTTAAAATAGTTATTTACGTGTGTATATTTTATACAGACGTTGTTTTAGTTAAAGATATCACTTTGATGACTCAATGACTGATAACAATTTTACCTTCCGAGTAAATAAGAATATCAACAGACATATGCGCATTCATTCACACGAGACAGACCCATGTAGAGCCAGCTGTACTGTTGGGACTGTTAGCAGGAGGGGCTGGGGTGGTTAGCACCACGCTCGGTCGCCTTTCTTTCCCCATTTCTGATCTTTACACACCGCACCAGGTGTTCCTTTATGGCTGGGGTCGATCTCAAAGAAGCCCATGATCTCGGAGAAGGCCATGATCTTGGAGAGGTCCATGATCGGTTCATATTCATCACTGATGTTGGTCGAGAACGGGAATCCAACTCGGATGGTCGGGTTCGTTGGGCAGTGCGCGCTAACCACTGCACCACCGCTCCCCGCTACAACACACATGCACACATACCGTTATACACACACACACACTCGTGTGCCTGTACTGTAGGTCTACGTTTATACACGTACCGTGTTGCGCGTTGGTTTATGGCAAGGCGTCATGTACATCAACTTTGTTCTGAAGGTTTAATTTGTAATTGCCTTACTCATCGTACGGTGCTCATATGAACGTAGCAACGCCTCCATGCACGCTTAGCACATTCTCCGAATTATAAGACGCCCCGGAAAGTAAGACGAACCCCCAAACGTTATGCCCAGTGTCAATAAACTGAGATAAATCTCACCACAAACACACACACACTCTCAGCGCGTTAGAACAACGCACGAACATTAATGCAGCAGGGACATGCGCCTTATAATCAAGATAAAGCAGGAATCATATACTGTACCGTAACCAAATTGTATTTGACCGATTCACGTACACATTCTCGTTACTTTGCAAAATAAAGCTGCGGTAAAACTAGTGAGTCGAATGATGGTAATGTATAGGTAAATATATGAACGCATGTGTATATATATACACGCATATCAGCATTGGTGGAATTCACTGATAATTAATTATCTGTACACTCTACACAGCATATATATATAGCCGGTATACGACGGTATTAAATACGGGCACTTCTCAGAACACGTGTGCACGGTACTTTCCATTGACGGTTCCGATGTCCTACTCTGCTAAGTGTTTCCGCAGAGGAGACGCTGCAGGGAGAGTGAGTGTGTGGTGAGTGTGGTGAGTGTGTGTGAGTGTGTGTGGTGAGTGTGAGTGAGTGTGTGTGGTGAGTGTGAGCGAGTGTGTGTGGTGAGTGTGTGTGTGTGGTGAGTGTGAGTGAGTGAGTGTGTGTGAGTGTGTGTGGTGAGTGTGTGTGTGGTGAGTGTGAGTGAGTGTGAGTGAGTGTGTGTGAGTGTGTGTGGTGAGTGTGTGTGGTGAGTGTGTGTGTGTGGTGAGTGTGTGTGGTGAGTGTGAGTGGGTGTGTGTGGTGAGGGTGAGTGTCAGTCCTGGGAGCGGTGTGCGCGCACTTCAAAACGAACTCGACCACACGCGAGTTCGATTCCCGCTCGGCACGGGAATATTTTAACCGCTCTGGGGGTCCCTCCCGTGCCTACGTCCAACTCAGCCTTTGCACTCCGATCACCATTGCCGGCTTACTTGCGGTGCGAACGATGTTCAACATTGACGCGCACGTCGGCAATTTCGAGACGAAGCGGCCAGGTTCAGTTACCGACCACGCAGCCAAATCTTGTGCAGCGCCTGCACCTTAATAGGTGCTCGCTAACGACGCTTGTCCCGACCGGTCACAACACAGGTTTCATATCGCCACGCCGACATTCGCACGTGTCCCCCGCTGCGTACCAGCCCACACACACACACTGAGCACGTGTGACGCATTCATTTATACTCACTAGCGTCGTACGGTTTAGGTTTGTGCCCGAGCATCATGAGCACAATAAGGCCCTTAAACTTGAATTGTTGTTTCCTCAATACAGCGAAAAAAAACGTGGAAAAATTTGTGTTTTTTTTTAATTGCCAATATGAAATTAACTTGGCAACATTCGTTTCCGTGACACAATACGGGGCTGCTGCGGCAACACGTACAGAGTTTACATGAATTGTGGTCAGCTACAACGCGTACACGCATAGACACACGTGTAATGCAGTGATACACGCACGGACAGTTAGTAACTAGGCTCAATGCCTGCTTAGATTCCGAGACTTGATATTGGGCACATGCAATGGCCTTGGCGGTCGGCAATATAAATCTGCAAATACAAAGATCCCCCGTATAGCCTTAACAGACTGTCGGGGCAAGTGCTGTTTGGGATCACCCGATGAAGACCATCACGGCCCTCATCGCCACGATGCATTCCCAGTGTTGATGTTGACACATCGCACCAGGCACTCATTTGAGGCTGAGTCGACCCAGGGTAAGGTCCAGGATAACCGTCGCTGCTGTTTGCCGTGAGCGGGAAGCGAACTCGGCTCGCTGGGTTTCGTAGTGCAGTGCGCTGACCGCCGTCCCACCGCTCCCCGTAGCATTCCTTCCCACACCACACACACAACACGCCACACCGCCCTCTGCCGACAGCGCAGGTGCCCAGCAACCTACAACACCTGCCGCGACCGGCTCCAGGCTCAGACTCCCACGGCTCAGCTCGAGACAGACGTCGTGCGGCTTTGTCGGGGCGACGAGACGACGAAGGGAGACGGGAAGAGAGGCGGGCGAGCGGTTTTTCGGTGTTCCACGCGCGCAAACAAAAAAAAACACGCGCGCGCGGTTTCCTTGCGGTGGGGGACCCTTCGGGACCCGCGTAGGGCAACGGGCACCCCCCCCCCTGCATCACCCACGGCGCGCTCGCCGCACCCAAGCAAGCCCCCGCACGGGGGCAAAGACGCGAGATCGTCATTGGTAACACGACCGAGCATCGCGCGCGCGGTCGGGTGCGGAGGGGGCGAGGTGGTGGTGGGGGGGGGGGCATCGCGAGAGAGAGTTCGGGACTCGCAGTTGAGAAGGTCGCGAGCTCAGATCCCGCTGCGGCGATAGCGACCCAGCGAACTCATCCATTCGGGGGTCGATAAAACGAGGGACTACTGTGTGTTGAGTCGTCCGACTGGCGGGACTGTGGAACCCGCAGAACCCCTGGTGGCGATGAGTGATCTCCCAGTGCTGTTTTGGGTATAGAGGCATTGTGTATTGGTACAATAAAGGATATTTACATGTTTAATGGTCGCGGGTTAACGGCTTTGATCTTGAGCACGGAAGCACGTGCGTCCATACCAAACGAGAGACCTTTCGCATGGAGAAAGTTGCAAACCATCGCACTTGTATTGTCATCATCGGACGTGCGTTTTGGTTTACACGCCCTTCCGCGGAGCGGCGGGGATTAGTAAATGATTCACAGTGCGCTTGACATTAAAAATCCAGGCAACCACCTTAAGTTAAAGTTAGTTTGTGAATTTCAAGAGTTGATTGTTTCATCCCAGGCAGTAATCACCGCATACACTCACACACACACCATTAATAAAAACACACCATTCATAGAAACGTCAGTGTCTCTCTGCTTTAATGGGATAGGTGCACTGCTCACCTAAGTTGGCAGCCCCGAGTTTGTGGTGAAAATGCCACATTGCCATGGTGGAGGCGAGTATAGTCTACGGAAGGCCAAGGGCAGGTGCAGATATCACTCGGCACAAGTGTGCATGGCCGTGAATCGATTGTAGGCTTCACACCCCTACGCACAAACACCTTCGGCATTGTAAGTCACCCATGACACACACCAATGCACTCAACTCTAACACCAACCCGTACAGATGGTACTTCCACAGTACACTCAACAACCTAGCATTAGGTCAGTGGGACATTATAAAAATACTCCTCTATATGGGTCCTAAGAGTTTTTTTTTGACAGCCCGTTCCACAGCAGAGCCCATACAAGGCACACATCATCCCTCCCTTCCCTTCGAAAAAAAAAAAAACCTCTCAGCCCTTGAGTTACAACACCGTGGTTTACACATTGCTCCAAGTTTGTCGACATGAACAGTCACATGTCTGTGTGTGTGTCACTCTCCGCGAGAGGCTGCCTCGAAGACGACACCTCCTTCTCCTCCCAGTGGTAGCAGAGTCCACTCCGGCGTGACGTGTTGGCCTCTCCGTAGCAATCAAAGCGCTCCTAGTGTCGTCTACCAGGCAGACGAGAGGGTTGCGACCAGTATAGCGCTTTCAGACGTTTGACCGCAAGCATACATCGGCGGGAGGTGTGAAGACCTGAAAGGAGACCATTATGTGTTCATGTAAGGGACACTTACACACGCACACACAGTTACAAGTAACACGTTAGTGCGGTGGAGTATTGGTGCCCTTCCCAGTAACATATTTATTTGACATTAATCAAATATATTGTCAAGAAGATAAGGGCGCGGCCCTGCAATTGCTTGCTCACAGCACTGCTGACGACGCGACCCTGGTAGCTCTGGAGAGTCAGTCTACTACCAGGGGGCTAACAGAACCGCTCATCCACGCTGGGTAGCATTGTTGGACTAGGTGGGAGTAACCACACCTGACCCCACCACACACGTGACCAAACGAGCGAGTGCGGTGAACCCATTTATACTTTGAGATCCAACTGGCGAATTCTTGATAGAAAATCCAGCGTGATGAACACGACATAATGATAGTATCCGTATTGATAAATTACACTCGAACTCAACATCACTTGTGGTAGGGAAATACCGATATATTTATGATCACCACGGATTCAATAAATTGCCATTGTTTATGGCCCTGATTGTATTCCAGAATTGATTTTGCCTGTCTGACTTTAAATGTCTCACTAAAACTTAAATGTAAGATGTCCACATAACTTGCATATTATTTGCACAAATCGTAAAGGCAAATCCCATACATGATTCGATGCATGCACGTGCAGTTAGCATAAGTAACGATTTCGTCAATTGAATTGGTGGATCATTAAATGCCTAACCTGTAACATGTCTGCAATTAACAATTAGAAATATACACAATTCACTGTCCACGAAAATTGGGCTCGAGCAGCTCAATACAATCGTGCACACAGCAGTGTGGATGGTTACACCGGTTTGTCCATCGGCAGGTCGCGTATAGTGGGTGAAAGCGTGGCGTACCCAAACATACGTCAATCGTGGAAGTGGAGGTTAAAAAACCCCCTGTGTTTGGGTTCTCTAGAACTCCCTCTAGTGGAGACCCTTCCGATAGCAGTGGCGTGAGCAGGACATTGCACGGCTGCGCCTTCAGCACCGTTGTCAAAAATGCGATGCATTCTCTGCCGGGTTATAACAAGGATCTATCGATGGTCGTCTCACGGGGCCGAGGAGGGGCTCCTGCCTACGTGAGTGGGGGGGGATGCCGTTGGGGCTATCCAGACGACGTGGGTATTCTCTCTCTGATTGGGCAAACGCGGCGCTCAGCACTCAGTGTCGTGAAACTCTGGGGGATGAATCGTGAAACTCCGGGGGATGAATCGTGAAACTCCGGGGGATGAATCGTGAAACTCCGGGGGATGAATCGTGAAACTCCGGGGGATGAATCGTGAAACTCCGGGGGATGAATCGACGGCGAACGAGGATCAGAGACAATCAGAGAGAGAGATAGAGAGTCGGGCTGCATTGCACTCAGCGATGGGGGGGGGGGGGGGGCATTGCGTTGTTTTAAATTTTGTAGATGCTGTAAATATTACAGTAAAGATTCAATGAATTGTGCTACATCTATAAGAAATGAATTTCAGGTGGGACATCTGGAGCATCATAACCTTTATCTGAGAAAAAAATAATTCTGCTGTGGTCTATGATTTTTTTTTTCTACAAAGATATGCTTCAAATTCCTGCACTTGTGTGTTTCGATTATTTTGTCTTCATTATGACTTACGTTTTAGCCTTGTTCTCTAAAAGTTATCATGTTGTAGTTTACCAATGGTGTCATTTTTGCTGCTTTCATGAGTCAGTTGTTTATTAGGACATGGTTTTGACATGCATTTTATAAATACTTAACATCTTTAAGGCATTAAAACAAGAACAAGCACTTACTGCCCCACTCAGCAAACAATCAGGTGATGCGGTGCAAACCTGACCAGCTATTGTCCCATCAGCCCGAATCTAAATCTGAGTCGACCTAGGGGAAGTCCGGGACAGGTTCAGATACCGCTCATCATAATGTTCACAGCCAGGAGTTGAACCCAGTTCATCGTGACTGCAGTGCAGTGCGGTAACGTCAACAACAACAACAGCAGCAGCAGTCGCCGTTCGTCATTGAGTGACTGACGTCACCACGGCGCTCGTGCCCGGCTAGGTGCCATTTGAAGCCATTTGAAGCGACATCAGCCACCTTCACCAGGTAATAATTGCACGAAGACAAAGATCCCCCGTATAGCCTTGACAGACTGTTGGGGCAAGTGCTGTTAGCGAGTAGCGCCTATGAAGGCCGGAATGGCACACGAGGTGGTTGGTGGCCATCACCACGTTCGGCCGCCTTTGTCTCCCTAGTAGCGATGTTTACACACCGCACCATTTGAGGCTGAGTCGACGTAGGGGATGCCCAAGACCAGCTCAGATAATCGTCACGGGTCGCCGGGTTCGTAGCACAGCGCGCTGACCGCTACAAAAAAAACACAAAGATCCCCCGTGTAGCCTTAACAGACTATTGGGGCCAAGTGCTGTTAGCGAGGCAACACTGATAAAGGCCGTCACGGCACACGTTGGGGTGGATGGCCGCTACACACACATAGACACGTGCGAATGCGCACGTTTGAATGAGATCACTCGGCCTATGTAAGTACGTCGTGGGTACAGCTTTATTGGTCGTAAGACATAGTTACCACCAGTGACATAAGAGGTTATGTAAGCAAAGGGCCGGCCGCATGTTAAGAATGCAGCGCAGTAGGGAACATGCACTTACAGGCAGCCTCATTCATTCTTAGCACATTCATTCAATGTATTTTAAGCAAACAGACCCCTGGTATCTTAGCACTATTTATACACAGTGGCAATGCCAATGTAATTGGTCACGATTGCTCATATAAAGTATTTTTTACGTGTTCAAGATTTCACGCCTATTTTTCTGCCTACTTTTATGTTATTCCAACTGCTCACGCTGCGGTTGGAGTGCTCAGCTCACAAAAGTAAAGATGCGAGTCAATATCTTGGTTCGAGGTTGACTCAGCCGTCACACCACAAATTAAGCACCAGGTTGTGGTGGAATCAGCAGTGGCCACCCTCAAGTGAGACTGGCCTCGCCATGAGGATGTGGAATTTCCACCACCGACAGAAATGAGCGCCACCCCGTTGCTAATTTTGGCAGGGAGATACTTTAACTGGACATTTATTTATTTGTTTTCTGAAAATCAACATTATACACAGACGCAGCTGCAAATCCTCAAACACTTGCTCTGCAACTTCAATTGTTTTTGACATTTAAATCTATTAGAATTCCGTTAATATTGTCATATTTTTTATACGTATGGCTCTCTGTATTGTATAGATCAGTCATGTTTTAATAATGATAATAACTGAATTCATGAATTTGATGCAGATGTCACCACAGTTAATGGTCTTTCAACTCTCGGAATATATTGCAAGTTCTCTGTGACTGAGCCAATCTTCAAAGTGCATAATAAACACTCAGTGCTTCTATGAATGCTTCAGACTTGGCTACTTTTCGAAGGTGATTTATGAGATGTGAAAAAATAATCTGTGAAACTGACCGATGTAATGTTGTTACAACAATAGAGAAATGTTCAGTTTTAAAAAAATACGTTATATATGGAATTGCCACATTTCAAAGCAACACATTAATTCTGTAATTTTATTTACAGGTGTTCAAAATCGTATTTTTAAATTTTAAACTGCGCTACATCTCAGACAAATCTGAATGATAATCATACTTGCCAGTGTTGGCTGACAGTGATGTCCACGTTTCCAAATTTAAAGAATCGCATTTTGGATGAGCGGGAAAATTTTGCGTAATAAAAAAGGCATAAAAATCCGCCAGCATAAGTTCTAAATGATAACCAAAGACACAAACTATTTGACGTAATGCAGTGAAAAGTCAGAGTATTTCTTTGCTCATACAAAGGTGGGGCAGTGCACATCTTCATTGACAGCTCTGAGCCAATGGTCGAAATTCCACATTCCTATGATGGGGGCTAGTTTATCCACAGGACAACCACTGTCCACTTTCCTCAAGGTCGTGCTATTTTTATTGACCCCCAGATCAGAATCAGAATCTTTATTTAGACTCGACGAATCCGATGAGCGATAAAGCTCTTATTCGCAGATGTCCAGTGTAGGCGGCTCAGCGAGTAACAACAACAACAACAACAACAACCAAATTCTTGGTTCTTTCAGTAAAGTCACGTAGAAGAAAAACAATAAAATAATAAAAATATAAAACAATACAACTCTCACGACGTTTCGATTGCAACACAAGCAATCAACATCAGGTGTGAAAACCACAGCAAGAAGATTTGATTTTTTTTTACTTTATCGAAAGAACCAAGAATATGAATTCCTGCAGTCACGAAAGCTTTAAATCAAAACAACAACAAGCAATATAAACAGATAGGATTACAAAATAGAGAAAACGGTAAGCAAGTCACCAAATATGAATAAACAAAAAAATAATTAAATATATTAGTCCGATTTATCCACTGTCATAAAAACGTACGCGATCTAACCCAAAAGCCTTAATTATGGATAATATTGGTCGCAAAAGCCTTCGTATTAAACCGATTTATCAAGCTTGGGCAAGGCAGCAAAAACAACTACGAAGCAGTCCCAGACCACACCAAGATAACAGGACCTCCACTCGTAGATGACGGCTCAGGTCCAACTCTGACCAGTTCATGACTCGCTCTCTTCATACGCTACAGTCATTTTGCTGGAGCAGCCACCTGATGACCTAGGCTTGTGTTGCCTTCGAAACGTCGTGATTTGTTTTAATTTAGTTGTTTTCAATTTAATTTATTTTGTTTTTTTTTACCTACGTGACTTTACCGAAAAAAACAAAGAGTATGGATCCTTGCAGTCACGAAAACTTCAAATCTGGAATTAGTAACCCTTCCTTTGGGTTGGCCATTCAGCCACGATGGCATGAGGGCATCTATAAAGAGTTATGCATTACAGGGATATATAATCGGCAAGGGTGCAGCGCTACAATCGATTTCACACCACCGCTGATGGATTGGGCCTCCGCTTTAGGTAGCCCCAGAGAGTCAAATGAGAGGGTATTTTGGCCTACTCTTCCACGCTGGCCAGCTATGTATTGGAAGAGGTTCAGAGTGTCCACACTTGATCCCACCATATGCGACAGAGGTAGGGGGTTTAAGAAACTTGCACCGTGGCTTCAACTGCCGCTCTGCGAGATTGAAGTGAACCAGCGACCTCGGGATTGCGAGGTCAGAGTGATATCCATTACTCCCCAGCGGCGCCCACTATACAATACACTTTGGAATTATAAAGCATAACATTGTGATGACATCAAACAATGCTTTGCAATGCGCATTCCACGCATATTGTTTCACCCACGCTGTGCGCAGTTGAAACCACTGCGTGGTAGTCTGTGCATCCCGGCACATGGGAGAACTTTCAAAAAAAATTTTGACAGCAACATCGAGCAGCAGCTAGAAGCAGACATCACACGTCTACAGAACCACTGTCACAAATCGAGCGTTAAATATCGAGGGGCGAAGTTAGTGCACTTCTCGATGAACCACGCAGCCTGAGTTCAACTCCTGGCCACGGCGATCTGAACCAGTTCTGGGCCCCCTCCTTGAGCAGCGGGTGCACTCTCCAGGGTGATGAAGCATCGACAAACAACCGCCGTGGCAGACACGACATGAGCAGAGCCTACATACATTGACCAGGGGGCTGTACATTATTATGTTTTTGTACGTAAAAGAGCGCGTTGGGTTGGATCTTCCCACAACAAGAAGCACCTTCGCACAAACCCGCTCTCCGCTCTGTCGCTCCCTCCCTGGAAAGTTGTCGGCTCAGGCCAGACACATTCTTGAAGCTGACAACTGCCGTGACTCTAAGCACGGTGGCAAGCGGTCCGCAGGCGGAGAATGCCGCTGCAGGGCCACCAAAATGCCCCCCCCCTCGCCCCCAAAACCCTCACTTCGTATGAATTCACACGGACCAACTGACGCAATTGTCGGACCTCCTTGTGAGTGGTTGTGCTCGATAACCGTGGCGCTAATCCCAGGTGAACAGTAAAGTGACTTTGAAGGGCATCTGCCATTCTTGTGCTGCTGGAGTTTTTGAGCAAATGCAAGAAGTCATCAGGTTCAATGCGGCTGGAATGGTGCGCCCGCATCTTGCCATCACTTCCTTCCTCCTGCCAGACCCGTCAGCTGTTGCGCAGATGCCGGTGAGACTGCTCTCACAGCATCCCACCATCTGGTATGAGGTTCGATGGATTTTATGAAACTTTTTCATCTCATAAATGCCATTATAACATCTCTACAAACGGTGTTATGGAGGTGACCCTTAGGGTGGCACTCATCTCTGTTGGTGCGAAAGAAGTTCAACATACATAATACATTCTCAGGAAGTGGGTACTCATTCTCTTGGCTCCAGAGAGAGAATGAGCTGAGTTAACCTTGACCCGGACTCAAACCTCCAACATTCTGATTTCAAGTGAAGGGCTCTGCCACAGTTACACGCGGTGTAGAAGTCAACCTTCTGACTATATTTTGAACTCACAGCCTTCTGAATGTATTTGGAACTCACAACCTTCTGAGTGTCCATGCTCTTACCACAGCATGATCTGGCGAGATAATGACAGCCTCGAAATCAATTTCCGAGGTGCCACGACATTTGCAACTTTTTTTAAAGATCTCTCCTACCTCCACGTTGCAAGTGGCAACTCCAAATCTCCTTCTCAGTCTTCTTTCTGCCCCCTACCCCCGACTCAGCTCCTACCTTGTTCACCTCCTCCAGACCCTAACACCAGCAGCCCTCCAGTGAGCAAACACAGGCGGCTTGGCTACAGAGCTCGCGAAAGAGTGAGAAACCCATTACTCAATCTCTGTGTTGGCTTTTATGGCGAGTGAGAAAAATACCTCCAGTATTGCTTGAGAGTACATTAAGCACACCATCGTCACCCCACTCTCAGCCTTTGATCCTTGCGCCTTGGGCAAGGCATAAGGACATCTGCATTAATGTCTTCTGCGAGCTACAATGTCCTCTTTATTAGCGAACACTTAACAATGTAATGTCACTGGCTACGGTCCAATGCGACCATTCACTGCTTCGTGAAGGCCGTCGTGGTGGCGAGATGTTAACTACCTCGCCTGGTGCACAGGAGGTCGCGGGTTCGATCCCCCCTGACGCCTGCTGTATAGTTTTAGTTTGCACGTTCTCCCCATGGTCGCGTGGATTTTTCTCCAGTTCCTCCTGTTTTTCCATCCACATTTCGAAACGCGTTGAGAGTATTTCGTTGTTGTATATTTGCACATGATAAGCCACTTCGTTGAGCTATCATTTGTGGCCAAGTCGCTCCTGAAACAAAACTGCATAGCTCAGTGGGCCTTACCCGGTAAAATAAAATTTTAAAAATAGTTTAGTTTTAGTTTATTTTCCTTAATGCAAGTGGAGGTCAAGGTTATGGACTTATAATTTATAGGTATAATGTTACATTTATCATTCTCATTCAAAATATTAGTACCGTTGATTTTATTTAAAATTTTAAGTTATATTTTAATTCACACTACTGGACAGAGAGATCTGTGGACAGGCAGACAACGCTGAAAGGGTTACTATGACAACGAATTAAATCACTGATTGCTTGGGGTTTTTTAAGCAGCGTAAATTGCTTAATTGATAACTTTTGTAGTTACTTTATTCAAATTTCATATCATTGAGCTTTATTAAAAAACCAATTAAAATAGTGGCAGCACTATAATTAGGGTGATCTATCCAGCAACATCTGTCACGTGATCTGTTTTGCATTGGCTGCTATCACCCTCACATTAACACAAGTTGCTGAACTGATAATGTTTTACTTTGAATTGGTTTTGTAATAGTAGAAAAATGTAACAATGAAAATAATCGTAAAGAGTAGTGAACCTTCCTGAATAGATAGAAGTATTGGTATTCTGATGGCAATGTGCAGACGTGTGGTAATTACGACGTGATTTTTGTTTTTATTTTATTTTACTTTCTACGTGACTTTACCGAAAAAACCTAAGAAGATGATTCCTTGCAGTCACGAAAGCTTCAAATCTAGAATTACGACAAGCACATTTATTAACACGAATTTCGGAAACACATCACGTGTACGCTAACACATCACGTGTACGCTAACACATCACGTGTACGCTAACACATCGCCGCTCCACACTGCGGACGGAGAGATGGAAACCCTCCGTCAGGGATAAAACATTCGGGACAATGGAGAGATAACACGCGGGGCAACTGAGAGAATTCCTATGGAAAGGAAGGAAAAGAGAGCAGTATGGAAAATGTTCTACTGTAATTAACTTTGCACAGCAGTGTACATTTCAGAATGATGCATTATTCGGTGGGTATTTATTTTAAGATATTGAGCAATATATCCACACATCAGGTCCTTTGTTTTTCCATGCCTTGCTTGGCTTGGCAGGACTCAAATATACTGTTGCTATAACAAACAACATTATTTTACCCAAAATGTGAAGTGGTACATCGCAGCCATAACAGAGCGCCAGCGCGTCTGTGCAGAAAATAGGAGCCCACACTGGGCACGGACTATAATAAAATTAATTTCTGTTTTCTTTTAAAATATATCACAGCCACTGCTCTAGCTGTGGCCCTATAGAACCCATGTGCAGGGCAAATAGAAATTTGAGGAAGCATTCATGTCTGTTAACAATATCCCCTCTTACCTTTCCTTAAACACATATGCCCCCTGCTGAATGCTGCACCGGCTGAAATTTGTTTTTGGGGAAAGGTTCTGCAGCGTGGAGATTCCAACGATTGATTACCACTCGAGCCAGCAGCCGCGTTTGTGATCATTGGGTCAAGGATGAACACATCAGTGCAGTGCGTGCTATTAATCGTGTCAAGGTCAAGAGGTCAATGCGGCCAGGGCTGTTGATGCCACCACATTTCTCCATCATTGTTACCTGCTAGGTCTCTCAACTGTTTACACAAGTCAATGTCCAACCTCCTTGCTCTGCTCATACAGCATCCCACCATTTCTCTTTGAGTCTTCTCTTATATTTGTGTATATATGTTTAATTTCGTTCGCACCGTATGTACCCGACCGTGCTAATCGGAGGTGTGTGGGGAAGGACAACTAAACACAAGACAATATTTTCTAAAGAAATGAGTTATCTTAGATCACCAACCTCTGGGTGCCCCCCTTCAACATCTACATCTTAGACTCTGCATTCATCCTGCAGACGTACTCAACTCATTGCACCCTCTTAGTCGTGTCTACATTGCTTTTCTGCCATGTTTAACTAGATTTCCAAGTTGTTTTCCCGATGCCACCATGAAATTTGGCAATGCATTATAGCCACGTAAGCTGCTCCTGCAATGCAGAGATTCCACTGTGTGATTACTAGATTGCAAGTAGCTGCATTTGCAGTAATTGGGCTTCGGCTGAGTAAATTTGCATTGAACATTTTACAAACCTGTCATGCGATGCATTACAAATAACCAGCGAGTAACTGCATCGGCAGTGGTGCAGAGACAATGGCTTCAACTCCGTCTATGCAACACAGCCATCAGTAACAAACCAGCCCCTAAGCGGACACAATAAACAATAAGCTAACGTGCTACAGGGGCCCTTATTTGCATCACAGAGGGAAGGTACACCATGATAACCGAGGGCATTATTGTATTGTTCTATGGATGGACTCACCTATGCCTTGTAAATTTGAATGCGGTTCCACTGCTAAGTAAGACAAGGACTTTGTTCGAATGCTCCTTTCAGCAGAGTGATAATTTGGCTCCAAAGCATTGTTTACTCGGCAACATAAAATGTGCATAGGCAGCAGCTCCACATGATGATGAACTGGATAGTGCCCCCTATACATGACTTGAGCCGAGGCTCTACCTCCATAAAAAAAGGTTAGCCTCCTGTAAAAAGTTATATGACAATGCCTAAATCGGTCAACAGTTAAGAAGTGCACAGCACGAAGCAATGACTCTGCGTGTATTTAATGATTCGCGTTCGGCAGCCCATACGGCCTTCCCATACGGCCTTCCCATACGGCCTTCCCATGGCCTCATTTTCGTCGGGCCCACGGCCACACGAGGCCCGTGCCACCCTTCCCCAGCCCTGCAGGAGACGTTCACCACCGCGGGCGTCTGAGCCGCGCGTCCAAATCCCACGCGAGACTCCGACAGCGAGGGGCGAAGCCGGCGCAGGCATCGCGTCACGTGCCGTTAGAGGAGAACGGGAGCCCTCACTGTTTCTGGCCCGCCAAGACACCAAACGCGTCGTCCGTGTTTGTCATTTTCTGTGGCCCGCCAAACGCCTAATTACGAAGGTGACGACTGAGGCCTAAAACCGTGGGAGGTTGTCCACTCCTGGACGATGAAGATGTCTCATCTGAAGCACGGCAACCACGCATCGTCGCCTTGCCCGGTCTCACAGTGCCACGAGGCGATCTCACTCGCTCTGTGGGCTGGCTACATCAACTTCTCCCCCCCGATCCCACACCCCAATATTTCTCCGTTACACTGTCAATGACCGGGTCAATCGGCTCAACTCGATAGAGTAAAGAGAAAGGTTTCATATTGGATGTACTCCTATGTGCACCTTGTACACGCGCGTCTTAGATGTTGGCTCCAATCCACACGGGAGGTGAATCCAGTTCAGGCTTTACAGCGCAGCAGCCCTCCGCCGGTATGTGCAAATGCATTCCTAAGTGCCATGTTGACGCGTGCTGCTTGCGCAGATGAACGTAAAACCACGTGCATGTACCCTGAAGGTATTGATTTATTCCAACAGAGATTCTCTGAGCGACCTCATACCATATGAATGTACGGCTAAGCGTTTGACATTACATGGGTATGGAAAAGTGTCCATGTGTTTGCTCTGACTGTCTCTCTGTCTGTCTGTCTGTCTTTCCAATATTGCATCCTGGAGTAAAGGAACTATCCAGCTGGGTGGCACTGTGCTCTGGGTGAACTTTGACTCAAAGTCGGAATCCGGTGAGTTTCAGATGTCGCTCAGGGGTCAACTCAGTCCACTTTGGTGTTTCGAGTTTACCAGTGCTCCTCCTATTGGGGGAATGGCCTGGGCCCTGGCATAGTAATGTATAATTTACACATCTGGCTCCAGGTCCCCAATGCTCTCATGAGCAGACAGAAAGACAGGTGTCGTGTTATGACTCGGTAAACGTGTTGAACCTGATGACGTCATGTGTGGTGGGGTAAAGTGTGGCTACTCCCATCTTTTCACAAGCTGTCTGTCAGGATTGGAAGGAAGAGGCCAAATTCCCTCGAGGGGCTCTCTAGAGCTCCCTCTAAGGCAATCGCTGTTCAAATTTATCATTTGTTTCAAGAATTAAAAACACAGCAACTTCAAGGTCCATATTGTATGAATAGCATTATGCGTGCTGACTATATCCAGGCAACTAAGGCCGCAAAGCATCGTGGACAATGCCGCGAGCGCTCTTCGTGGGCGTGTGCGCGAAACGTCGTCATCAACCGCAACGATCATGGGGTTCTTGGGGGGTGAACCCCGCGGTTGTCAATTCCCCACCGCTGCGCGCGTTTGTAAAGCCTCGCTCTGATTCCAGGTCACTGCGGTTGCCATTGAGAGCATGGGGAAGACCAGACGGACGAACGTTCACTTGGCTGGGCTGTGAATCGCACTGGAACACGGGGTCGACGAACCAAAATAACGAGAAGATGCTTATTTTGTCGAATTCGGTAACAAACCAAAAAAAAGTTTAAACATTTCGAGAGCCGCAACGCACACGATGAACCAAGAGGCGGTGGCCCTGAACACAGGACGGCACGAAACAGTCCTTAAAGAGTCGCGTGTGGCTCCAAAGCAGCAGGTTGCCGACCCCGGCACTAGAAGCAGTGCAATGTCCTTGACACGCGGCACCAAGGTAGGGTTGGGTGAAAGGTATTTCGCCTACTCAGGCGACACGTTGTGTTCATCTCACGCACGGTATATATCTAATTAATGTATGCGATAGAACATCTGGCTTGATGGCATCGGAGTCACCTGCGCTCACAATCATCGAGTTCCGTGTGCAATCCTGGATTTGGTTCAGCTCAGCTCTTCACTCCTTAAATGTTGATGAAAATAAGAAGCACTTTGTAGAAATTCCGCAGTGGTCATGTTCGGCAGAGATCGGCTCCCGTCATTGTAATTGGAATGTATTTCACTTGCGTGCGATTGAAAGAACATTGACCACTCACGGCAGTAGTTTTTAACAGAAACATTTCTTATTTTACGTTATTATATGTATTCAATTACGAACAAATAAAAACAAATAGGTAAATATAAATATTTGAAGAAAGCCAAAATCTAGTCAAGAGTCTCATTTCTGGCCTCATCTGTCTTCGTGTCCTTGAGCCAATGGTGGAAATTCCATATTTTAGCTGGATGACTAGTGAGTAAATACAAAATGGTACCTAGTTTACTGACCCCATATGGATGATGGGGTATACACCCCTCAGTAGAATTTCAACTCGCAACCTGCCGTCTTTAACTCAAGGCCCTTTGGCCAGTGTGGCACTCAGCCATATTGCGAAAATGTACTTTACCTAAACATACTTTGGCAGTTTAACAAAGAAATGCAGTTATTTCTAAGTCCTTATAGATATATATACTCGCATAAATATAATTTTATGGCCGCTTAATTGCCGTGCCAGAGTTTCCAGCGGTCGGCCATCCATTAAAGTTGAGAGCAGCCCTGGGAGGAGGGTTGAGCTCAGTGTTGTCGTTCCGGGGAAAGTGCAGGAGCTCGCGAGTGACAGTGCTGACGGATGAGATCAGCAGCAGTAGCACTGCCTACGCGGTCATCCCGGGTCACACAGTGTGCCTCCAACACCCCCCCCACCCCACCCCACCACACACACCACCCCTCATCTCCAACCACCTTTGTTTCGTGAACAGAGATGCCAAGCAGCTCAGCTGAGCACTGCCCGGCTACAGAGCGTCTCCAATGCAGACACAGAAGCCACAGAGGCGAGTCAATGAGATTCCCTGCTGAACAGCGCAAACTCTGTTTGACTTTACACATATGTATTTACTGTACGCGTATCATGAAGTCGTGGCGCAGCGGTGAGCACACTGCGCTATGAGCCCAGCCACCAAAGTTTGATCCCCAAACCACGTCTAATACGAAGTGGCAAGTGACATCTGAACCAGCCTAGGGCCCTTCCACCTTGAATAGCCCACGCTGCCCAGAGGAGTGAAGTATGGTCAAACAACAGTCACAACTGGCACAGCGTGTAGAGAGGTCTCTTCCTGGAGCAGTGTATTGACAAACGGCTGTATATTAAAGTCGATGTGTAAGAGTATCTCCATATTCAAGCAAGCGGTGGGCAGTGCTCATCTCCATCGCTGTATGTAAATGAATTGGGCCGGTGGTGGCTGTGCATGTGGCCGCCTGCAATCCAGCAGTGTGGAGGCAGCAGTGAGGGTTGATGGACCACACACACACACACACGTGCTGAGAAACTCCCTACCAGTGGGCGTCAAGGAGTCATGCCCTGGCTCGCCAGGAGAAGGCGGAACAGCAAGTGGACTAATCGCCGTCTGTTTCCATCTGTACGGGGCAAGAGTGTTGCCCCCTCGCACGTTTATATCAAGTGACGATTGCTATATAATAATGGATTTTTTGATGGAATACATAATCCACATTGGATATCTAGAGTCAAATGAAATGTTAAGAGGTGGGTGTTTGAGCCAGATTTAGAATGTCTTGACAAAAGGTCTCAACTCTCTGAAATATAGACACTTTGGAAGGATGCCTGGAACTTAATGTCAGTGTAAGGCAATAGGAGAAGCAACTTGTAAGTTCAGATGGTAAAACGGCAGCTTTTGTAGATGTATTCAGAATTATGGAGGTTGGGGTGAGGCACGTATCACGGCCGAACGTAGTGGCCCACGACTCAAGAGAAGACCTTCAGCTGGATGCCGAGATGCTGTCAGAGAGGTCCAGAGAGGTCCCTGGAGGTGAAGTGTCGCCTCGACAGGTCGCGGCGTGAGAGATACAAGGGTGGGAAGGAGGTGCAATGACGCCAACAGCAATGATCGTTACCTCCCTCGATCCTTGGTGAAATATGATCGTCAAAGAAGCAGAGTGTGTAACAAATGTTAATCAAACCTCATTGACCACAAGCGGTTTACGGCTTTAGAATTAGACGAAGGGCAAACGTCAACAAAAAGGGGAATTAAACCGTGCGAGCAGCAGAGAAGGAGTTGAAGGCTCGGTCTGTAATACTTTGTAAAAAAAAAAACACGCCTTGCAGACTGCGCCGAGTATTTGTGGCGAGGTTATTGATGTTGGTGCTGTCTCGTAATTTGTTCATTAGCTTTTCCGTGTTGAAGCCAGCATTCAATGCTCATGTTGTACGTTTATTTATGTATTCCATCTCAAGCCATAGCTACACATGCTGACCTGTTTGGCCAGTAAAGTTCACTGTCAATCCACAAGTACTTTTCAGTTTGTCATTCTTGCTTCCAAAGGAAACATTTGGGAATGCGGACTTATTTTGAAAATGTCTTTACATTTTTATACTTAAATAATTATGTACAGTTTACACAGTGGGCAGCTGGCTTGCTGCTCTATGATCCGAGTAATACTCATTCAATGGGCGCCACGGTGGCGAGATGCTAACCCCCTTGCCTGGTATACAGGAGGCCACGGGTTCGATCCCGACACTGGCGCTTTTATATTTGAAGTTTGCATGTTCTCTCTCTCCCCGTGGTCGTGTGGTTTTTTATCCAGGTCCTCCGGTTTTTCCCTCCACGTGATAGGCCGCTTCATTGGCTTATCATTCGTGGCCAGGTCGCTTCTGATAAAGAGCTGTGTAGCTCAGTCGGCTTTACCTGGTAAAATAAAAATAGTGAAAATAGTTTTATAGTTGTAGCTCATTGCAGGGGTTCACGGTTCCAATCAAGCGGCCGCCCTGGTTATTACCACGTATGAATTAACTACTACGAGCCGTCCGCTTCGCGATAGAAGTTGAATAATCCCGTGGACGCCATTCACGTTGCATGTGGGCGTCATGTTCCAAATTTGCCACATTTTCAAAATGACTCGCAAATTACTCGATTGGGATTATACGCAGCAATCATCGCTCCTCACTCTGAAAACTTGGCAAGAGCTTTGAGTGTCGAGTCTCGGTGAGGCTTTCCTGCATAAACAAGCCGAATAAAATCGTAAATATAACCGCATTCTTGGAAACAAAACCACACACACAACAATTGAAATAGTTTCACGAACCTAGACTAAGCCCCCTCTCTGCCACAATCACGCCTCATTGGCAGAAAAGTCGGCTCGCAGTGAAGATTCCATTTTAAGCGAAACACCTCTGAAACGCTGACGTCGCAGTGGTGTGCAAATCACCCAGGAATTGTCGCTGATCCTGAGCTCTCTTTCTCAATGCACATCACTCGCGGAACGAACACTGCAACACGAGCGTCGAACGTTGCGGAGACGAATGTCTTGGCTTCGCGTGGATCAGTGAACAACGCATGGGATCAGGGAACACATACAAATTAGAGACATCGCATTGAATCTCGGGGAGAGTAGCTGGGCTTGAGCCGAGCACAGCGCCGGTTGTTGTTGGAATGGCAGCCAAACGAGAGCAGTGGCGGAGTGACGAGATTGGCTCGCGAGCAGCCGCCGCACGGATTGTTGTCGTCGCGAGAGAGTGAGGATGGTGAAGACGGGTAGATGCCTTCATCCAGCAGTGGATAGATGGTGGTGGTGGTGGTCGTGGCGATGATAACGCGTTCGCAAAGAGAAAATAATTCAAAGCTGCTCGGTAGAAATATTGCCAAATGAGCAGGAAGGAGCAAGTGAATACGTGATTTGAAGCTTTCGTGACTGCAGGAATCCATACTCTTTGGTTCTGTCTACGTGACTTTACCGAAAGAACCAAAGAGTAAGTAAATACGTGTCTGATTTTGCAAATGGTGACATAAATTGACGAACGCATGAGTTATCCCGCCGAGCTGAAAGACTTCAGTTTAAAAAGCCAAAAGAGCCTTATAATGTCCGGTGTTCTACAACTCATAATGTACGAGCATTATCTACCGTATAAAGTACGTGTTGCCTTATAGAAAGCACCACGGAATTCAGAAAATTCCGACGTGCATACAATTAGATTATGCTCCATCCACGACGCCAAAGGATTGTTCTAAATCAGAGCGGGATGAATGATGACTTCACGGTTACGTCCGACATATTACAACATTCCTTTCGCACCGTGCGCACGTCTTTGTGCGGTTTACACCGAGTGATTCGTAACCGCTTGGCCGCTGTGCAACAAAAGGCTTGCGTGAAATATGCGCGCCCGTGAAAGGAGCGCAAGTGAAACTCGACCTCAACCTCGGTCATAACCACGTCCCGCTCAATTATCGCACGATTGATCGTTGGGGATTATTTGCGGCTCGCAAACGAGGGCCCTTGTTTTAGAGCGCACGTGCACGCGTCCACGACAACGACCGACTTCCTTGCACGGGTCGAACCTTCACGCCACCCAGGAAGATCCGCGCTCAGCGCTGGGGACCGCCGGCCTACCCGGTTCAACAAAAACACGTGCTGCTTAGGGCCGTGAGCTCGCGTTCATCGTTCACCTGTGTGGAATGGGGGGGACGGCGGGGGGGGGGGGTGTTCGTTGCGCGCATCGCCGGTTTTTACTCCGCCTTTAAGCGTTCGCTTTTCCTTGGCGAATGTGCTTGTGGTCGCATGGGCACCGCATCGCTGGACCTCGATGAGTGTTGAGTTGGCTCACACTCGATCGTGGGTGGAGATTGCGGGGGGCACGGAGGAGTGGGGGGCAACGCCCAGCCCAGATTGGAAACATTTATTAATTTATTTTCAGTCAATTTAACACGTAGGCTTTCGCGACCAATATTATTCATAATATAGGTTTTTGGGTCAGATCGCGTTATTTATAAATGTGTCGTAACCCTCCACCACCCGACACGGCCAAACAGTAAAAAATGTGTCACGTTTTTCAAAGGACAAAATAATTCACTTCTTTAGCCCACCGGTGTGCTGTAGAGAGAATCAACAGCATTTAAAATTTTGAGCACACCGGTGGGCTAAAGAAGTGAATTTATTTTGTCCTTTGAAAAACGTGACACATTTTTTACTGTTTGGCCGTGTCGGGTGGTGGAGGGTTACGACACATTTATAAATAACGCGATCTGACCCAAAAACCGATATTATTAATTATTTTCAGTCGTTGACAATTTGAGTAAAAAAACATTGTATGCACCCACGATTCCGAATGTGAGGGGACAAATCAGAAGTGAACCCTGTCCCCCCCCCCCTCCACCAAAAAATAGAGAATTCAAACTCCGCCTATGTGGTTAAGCCACGTCCCGGATAAAACGCTCACTGACAATCGAGAGGTCACCGTATTTCAAGGCCAATGCTTACTTTGTTACTTAAGGTGTACGCGTGTGTGTGGTGATCATCTACATTGGTTTCTTTTGTGAGACATTGGTGGAAAATTGACATTCCTACGGCAGCGCTCCCCCTCCTTAGAGGACGATATTGGAGTCCCACAAATCGGTGCTCAACGTGACAGCCGTTCGCTACAGATGAGGCACTGAGCTGTCAATCCGGTGTCTTGGGTGGAATTCGCGGCCATGGCTCACGTGAGTGGCGAGCGATATCCCAACTCGTCCTGTGCCCTCTCACCTTTCAAAAGCCCGCATTGACCCGCATGGTCAAGTGTGGTTAAACAACTCTACCAATTACATGACATGGGCAGGCCTTCGTCCAACAGTGGATTGGCAGGAAGCTGAAGGTAATCACCATGATTACATAACACAATACATAACGCACGCATGTGAGTGGCAGTAAATCATGTTTTGAACATTACTTTTAAAGTACACATTTCGAATTTAGACAGAGGCACTCACTGATTTCTGGACATCCAAAATTGTCAATGCGATTAAAGCATTCGACTCACAATCGGATGGTCGCAAGTTAAAATCTCTATCGGCTACCCACTAAGTGCAATGCGTATCACTCTGCTGAAAGTCAACAGTGGTCTTCCCATGGTGACGCTTGTCCTCAGCGCAGGAACGTGGAATTGGCACCACTGGCTCAGAGAGCTCTCAGTGGGGACGACCTTCACCCATTCAATTCGCACGAGCAGCAAGGCATTTTGAATCCCGCCCATCTCAACGTAATCAAGGTTAACGCGGCGTAGACAAGAGCCGAACGTCAGCCCCATCAGTGGCATGGAACGTATCCGACATGCCCTGCTGTTCCAGAGAGGGTTGACAGCTTGGCCGGGTGCTGCCTTCGGCATGAAGTGTTTGTCTTGGAGGTGTCCCGAGCGTGGCTCACACCCAGTCCTCGTGCAGCGGTGGGAATTCCTGCACTCGTTGGGGGGGGGGGAGGGGGGGAAGAAATAAAATCACCCACGAGAAATGGGCGACTAAAAAAGAAGCCTGTGACTGTGTCGAGGTTGACAGCATTGGAACCTGATTTGCCAGTAAAAAATATGATAATTGTTTTTTTACCCTTCTATCTGGCAACAAAACTGACACCTTTTTTTTTACAAAGAGTCATGTTTGCATAGACCACAATACCTGCAGTCATAATGCTTACCCCGAGCTCTCATACTCTGAAGGTGCATTGTCTTTGAGTTGTGCGCCTTTTGGCGTCATCTGGTCCAACCCATGTGAGACTAGGCTCTAAGGAAAGCTGTCTCGGGTGTGGACCAATCAACTTCAAGGACAGTGCATACATTATCAGAGTTGTGTTTTTTGTTTGTATTATGACTGCAGGTATTGTGGTCTATGCAAACATGACTCCTTGTAAAAAAGGTGTCAGTTTTGTTGCCAGATAGAAGGGTAAAAAAATATTATCATGTGTCGAGGTTATACAGGCCTGCCAGGAAGACAAGTCGGTTGCCTGTTGATTATTTGCTTGTTTGTTATTTTTTGCGCTGGTTGTTACTCGTTTCATTTTGCTTTGCCACGACAAACGGGAAGGACACGTGGTTGTGCATACCCCCGTCATCTCGAGCTTCAGAGGTGGCGATTGGTGGATCGTGCAAAGATCACCGTGTGCTGTGCGACTCCAAATCGATTGGGTTGCGAGGTGGCCAGGAGATGGCAGTAAAGCAAATTAGGTTTTGACTGTCTGTCAGACACGTGGTGTCCGACGAACAACACACGGTACGACCCCAAACCACAGTACAGCTGCCGAGTCGCGACGATGCAACGCTGCGCCCATCTATGGCCGAGTGAACCTCAAGAAGAAGCCCAGGGGCAGGTTGAAACACCACTTCCCACTCACCGTATCCGTGGCCAGAACTTGAATCGAGGTCACCGGGATCACAGTGCCGTGCTCAATCCACTCCCTCCACAAAGGCAAAGATCCCCCGTAAAGCTACAACAGACCGTTGGGGCAAGTGCTGTTAGCGAGCATTTATAAACGCCGACACGGCGCACGAGCGGGTGGATGGCCGGCACCTCGCCCGGCTCGCCTTCGTCTCCTGAGTGGCGATGTTTACACACCGCTCCAGGCTGACGCGACCTAGGGGAAGCCCAGGACCGGTTCAGATATTCACCACCGGCGTTGGCAATGCGTGGGGAATCGAACTCAGGTGGCCAGCTTCGCAGCACACCAGCATGCTAACCACGACATTACCGCTCCCCACACACGCACGCACGCACACATGTGCTCGCTCGCGCAAAGGGTGTTATTAAAACTGCGCGTGGCATGGCATGAATGCAGTGGACAAACGCCATGCAAGAACACATTTAAAAGTAATTTTTCTGCAGGAGCCGTCGTTGGACAGGGGGGGGGAGGGTGCGTGATTCTGAAGAGTTTAAGGTATGCAGGTGCTTTCAGGCCCCTTTTTCAGAATACCACAGTTGATGGCGAGCAATAATTTAACACAAAGTTCCAGCTGCTGTGGCCAATACCGCTCATTAGGGAGACACCGGTACCTGTGGATGATGCTGGAGAGCTCTGAACAGCCCTGGTTTATGAAGCCAGCTGTTCAATCTTTCCATAAACATTTGAGACACTAAAAGTGTCGTTTGTTCTTCGCAATTTTTTCTGTGCGCCTCACATCAATCACATGGCAGATGCCCTCTTGGGGAGAAGTGGGGGGGGGGGAAGAAAAAAACATTGAAGCAAAGCTTACAGAATAAAAAAGAAAATGATGATGGTCATAGCTGGGGCAGATATAAGACGAGTAGTGATGGTAATTGTGTATGCATGAGAGGTGTTACGAAAATGCTGTCGTCTGCCATAATGGTACTTCAAAATTTACATTATTTAAATAAATACATTAACTTACAAATGTAATCACAATGCACGAACTATAGTTATTATTTTTCTCCACCGGTGTTTGAAATCATCTTGTTCGTGTGTTCATTGACAACTTGGATACATTTTCCTAATTGAGAGATAACTGGATAAAAAGCAGAGAAAACCCAAAAACATCTGGCAAAATCCCATTCACGTACAGCTGGCTCTCAGTGACCTTCTGCATCTTCCCACCGTTCGGGAACACTTGCAGGGAATGCCTCCCTACCGTGATAATGAAGCACTCTTCACGAGTGGTTTATAAAAATCGAGGCAAACAATACCTTGGAGTAAAGTATTGTAACATCAGCGGGCCCAAATGCATTGCCACTTCATTGGAATATGTAGAAACAAAAAGAAGACTTTCATCGAGCAAAGTCATTGTCTTCAACTTCCAACACCCATCATATATACATGCAATGCACACCGCGCAGCACATTGTGTATATGTGAGAATACTGAGAATTATTATAGCCAGGAAGCGCTTTTGGCAGAGTGCTCACATCTCAATTGGACGAACGTCAGTTAAAATCCTGCCCCCAACTTCACGCGAAGTCAACATTGGTCACCCGATGGAGAGACGAACCCCTGGCATAGGAATGCGGAGTTTCCACCGCTGTCTTTGGACTGCCAGTTGAGGCTCGCGCCCCTTAAGCCTCAACTGCTCATTGAGTAGGGACACTGCCGACTTAACTCGGGAAGATCGCACGCAGAAAGTTTGAACAAAACACAAAATCGATGTGACAAATCGGATAATGTTGCCCCGAATGTCTTTGGAAGCTTTTACAATCTGATAATATTCATAGAAGAAAAAAAAATAAAGGGAAAAGTCACGTTGCGCTAAATGTGCTCTCTCTCTCCGTGATTCACGTACAGGACGCCTGTTCCAAAATAATATATGTTTAAAAAAAAAAAACACGTGGAAAAGTTGTGCAGGAATTTTTCTTCCTCCGTGTCAATGCGCATGCAAGTTTGGAAGCGGGGACTGTGTTGGTAAGGGGCGGTGCTGTATTTATGGTAGCCGGGTCACATTCATCGTGTAAAAATATATAATGGAACACAATTGCAGTGGTTGTGGTGCGTCTGTCATTTGCGGAGGTATGTTATTCTAAAGCATTGCTCAGTGTTCGTGGCAAGGAGTTGGTCCTGTCACCTTGTATGGGATTCTAATTCTGGGTTTGTTACAAAATGAAAGGGAAAAAGAAACTCGCGGTTGACCTGGCAGGGCGAGGGCAGCGAGTTGGTGGCCTCGGCGTGGTCACGATAATTTCCGCGATATTGCTGCTCACGATACAAATCCTCTATGGAACGTCACGATATGAACAATTATCGCAATATCGGTTTCCCTTCAATTGTGCAATCGTCTTGCACATTTTTAAACATCGCAATTGGTCTTGTACATTGCTTATAAGTTATTCGACTGCGTCATTTCACTCAACCAAATCCTGGCGCAGGCCTTTGATTTGTGCAACTTTAAAATGCTCATAATACAAGTTGTCACGATCTGAAATCGTCAAACTGCCTTCAATTACTCTGGAACATGCTTTACACGGCAATAATTTCATGGGTAACAGAAAAAACAAGTCTTTACGTGTATTGTGAAATATAACCATTGTTATTGAATAAGCAGTTCGTCATGATGTGAAATATTTAATAAAAATGTAACGCACGGCGATTATTACGATGTGACGCGAAATCGCGCCATCGCCAAATCACAAGAGCCCCACTCCAGTCGGATTTTCTCCGCCACTTTATTAGCTTCCTTCTCTCTTCCATAACAGAGAATGTTGGCGTGGTTGCCATGCAACGGACGCCCATTGCAGTACATCTTAATGCTGACCTAATTATTACAATTCCACATTCACATGACAGGGCCCGCACTCTCATATCAACGAGCGTGGTCGACCTCCCACGTGGCGGTGCTCACCAGGATGGATCCGATTGGCCGCGGGTGTGACACGTGACTCGAGCTCGCGACTCAAACTGAGCCCATCATCACAGTGAGATTGATAAAATAAGTACCGCTGTGTGGGGAAGTCAACAGGAGGTGTCCTTGGGATAAACTGGCCCTTCCATAGGAATGTGGCATTTCCAACTCCACATGCCTGCTTTATCAGTGCTTTATTAGTGAGACACTTTGAACTCAGGACCTTGAGATAGTTAAGCCGCTTTAATACTCAAACATCTTTCATATTTAATATTTTATTTAAAGTGTTTCACTGTAGACATTTTTATGAGGTGGTATGAATCTCCGTGGGTACTTCTAAGGCGATGGTAAAACATTCTTATCGAGGGCCGAGTCTCTTCCACTGTCAACGTCACACAAAGTGATCCTCATTTTATTGGCCCCAGGAAAAGATGATGGGTTGCCTTGCGGAGAGAATCCCAAACCATTGTTCGGGATTCAAACTTACCAACTCCCATTTGTGAGTAGGGGGTCTTTTGCCATCGTTTCCGCTTGGCCGGATTTCGTACAATAAACATTTCTTTTTTTAAAAGTGGCAGCTGTTGCCTCACCATTTGCGGCTGCAAATACATAAACCCCTCCCCCCGCATCGTTCCAGGTCACCTCAATTCACAGCTTCTCAATGGACCTCAGACAGGAGACATGTTTTGAGGTCTCCCGGCTGCCCTTTGCACGCGCAACGGGGAGAGACGTCGTTCGAACGGAGCGGCTCAGACGTCGCAGGAAGTAAAATCGTCGCCGAGAGACGCAAGCCAGAGAGCACAAGCGGGACAGCAATTTGGAACAAGATGGGAATTTTGTACATCTGATACTGGAAGTTCGTTAGTAATGCGTATGAAGTGGACGCAACGTTACATCCGTGTCCTTTCTTGGCAGCGGAATTCAAACGGGGGCATTTTTCTCGGTGGATAATTTTGACACGTTAAGTGTGCCCCGTAGCCGGCTGTCGACTGCTGCTTCCAGCGTGCCCAGTGGGGGGGGGGGGGGGTCCGGCACACTGAGTGAGCCGGCCCTGATGACGATGGCAGAGGCGGTTTTGTCTAAATGGGTTTTCTGAATGTATATAGAGACTCACGCTTTACTGAGCTCTTTAATTCATTTGTATTGTTAACAACAACAACATTTACAGAGTAGAACAGCACCAGAGTACGCACACAATGTCAAGGCCGACCAGGATAAACGTGTGAAACTGTAGCTGCCCCAAAAACTGCGATGTAGGTGAGAAGGGAAGTATAAAGGCAAGCGAACACAAAGGGAGGGAGAGAGAGAGGAGAGAAGATATAGAGAGTGAGGGAAAATTTCGATTTGAAGCTTTCGTGACTGCAGGGATTCATCTCCTTGGTTCTTTCGGTAAAGTCACGTAGAAGGGAAGTAATAAAATAATAAAAATAAAACATAATAAAATCATTTCGATTTAAAGCTTTCGTGACTGCAGGGATTCATCTCCTTGGTTCTTTCGGTAAAGTCACGTAGAAGGGAAGTAATAAAATAATAAAAATAAAACATAATAAAATCATTTCGATTTTAAGCTTTCGTGACTGCAGGGATTCATCTCCTTGGTTCTTTCGGTAAAGTCACGTAGAAGGGAAATAATAAAATAATAAAAATTAAACGTAATAAAATTTCGATTTAAAGCTTTCGTGACTGCAGGGATTCATCTCCTTGGTTCTTTCGGTAAAGTCACGTAGAAGGGAAATAATAAAATAATAAAAATAAAACATAATAAAATAATTTTAAAGCTTTCGTGACTGCAGGGATTCATCTTCTTGGTTCTTTCGGTAAAGTCACGTAGAAGGGAAATAATAAAATAATAAAAATAAAACATAATAAAATACAATTCTCACGACGTTTCGTCCACAACTCAAGCAGCCGTCTTCAGGTGGAGAACAGGGCTGTCGAGAAGGCAGAGTCTGAATGGCACGCCCATTGGCTCATGACCACCAATAGAGATGAAAACAATCCATGGCAGATTAAGCATGGAGACACCTTGACTTTAGGAACCGACTCACTAACCCCACGTGAACTCACTCAATGATGAGTGCTCACTACATCAGCTTTGGTTAACCTCGGATCAGCACATATCCGGATAATTACAGCAACGCTTGTCATCTTCCAACCACGTGCCTCTCACAATAAGTGAGAACATATTCTAGCTGAGGACACGGTTGCGCAATAATGTGGAAAAGTTTCTCCCCGAAGTGGTTTGCAGCCTGACATTTAAAAAAAGCTACACGCTTGGAATTAATGTATTGAACGTACCACCACGGGCTCCGTGATGAGTGAGCGAGTGGAAGTTGCCTCAAGAAATTGATGAAATACCGGTAAGTATAAAAAATCTACCACAGCCTGCACAGCCACAATAAATGTCTGCCATGGAAAGCAATAACACGTTTTTTTTGTATTCCCTTACCTACAATGGATGCTGATCGAGATTATATGAGAAAGCTCAAATGAACCCCAGTCCACACACAGGGATACACACAGTGCAACGGCAATAGACGCGGGATGAGACGTGACATGGGTAACCTTTATAGCATAAAAGGACTTATTGTTAGGACAACTGTGTTAGTAATCTTTAACAAGAAATATTATCCAGTGGGATACAGCCACTTGGCTCACATTGACAGAGCTCGTTTTCAGACTGAACGTCTGCGTTTTAAGACATTCAATTTCATGTTGAAAATGTTCAAGGCTTGTAATTGCATTCGTACTGTAATTCATTGAAACACATTTGATTAAATTTTCTGCATTTTCCTGATACTTTACCATACTCATGTCAAATGTGAGTGCAAATAAATGTGAGTAATCTACTGCTCTGAGAATGTGCTTTAGAAACAAGTGGGACTCTGTGGGAGTGAATGCGGCACCCATTTCATAGCATTTATTGTACCGTTCAGCGTAGCCAAAGCACACGACGAACAACCGAGATCCTACACACCCATTATCTATACTATTTGGTTCTTTCGGTAAAGTTACGTAGGTATAAAAATAAAATAAATCACGACGTTTCGGGCGCAAGACAAGCGTCCGTCATCATGTGGGAAAGCATGGCCTGCTGCTGATGCAGACTGTTGCTGATGCAGACTGTTTTAAAACAGTCTGCATCAGCAACAGGCCATGCACCTGTTGACGGACGCTTGTGTTGCGCCCGAAACGTCGTGATTTATTTTATTTTTATACCTACGTGACTTTACCGAAATAAACAAAGAGTATGGATTCCTGCAGTCACGAAAGCTTAAAATCAAGATTGACAGCCATTATCTGATTTGCATTCAAGTCCTGGGTGACCACCCTCAACTCAAGTCGGACTTCGCCGCTCTCGGTTGTTTTTGCAGGTCGCGACGCATCGGTGTAACGACGAACCCGGCAATGCACGACAACGTTAACCATTTAAAGATTCTACATCCAGTGTATTTATTACACCAGGCTAATGGAGAAAGTATTGCTTTTTTTTTACCCATCAGCAAAAAATAAAAATAAAACTGACAAGAAGTGATGTCTGTGTTTAGCCACATCGCATAAGGGCACGAGATAGTTTGTTTAATCGTTTGACGATCAATTCGAGGAATGAATCAGCAGCGACTGCCATACTATCAAATGGGAGCTTGTGTGATGTCACTTGGTTTACTTTGTATATTGAACTAAAACTGAAAGAAAACCCCCCCCCCACCAACCCAGTATTCATTCAAGGAAAGCCCAGAAGAGTCTGGACAACGCCACATGTCCATTGGGTAACCCAAGCCAGTGGTCGAATCGATGCCCTGATATGGGCACAGGGCCCATTGAGACTTGATGAACGAGCGAATACACATTTTGGAATCCTGTGGGTTTCTCAAGCGGCACAAGCACCAGGGAGGCATTTAATCAGATATAGGATCAATTTGATCGTTTCAAATGCAGTTTTTAATGGCAGGCCAACAGAAGTACAGCCAATCCTCTATGCACGTATTAACAATTCGTCATATTAATATTTTTAAGCGCAAGAGCAGATGTTTATCCGTGTTATCCGTGTAGAAAAATATATAAATGTATACATGAAACACTGAAAATAATCATCAAATTGAATGGTCCCTTATGTTGTAAAATTACGCGTAATGCATACAATCTAAATCTACAATCTAAATATAAAATATATTAAAAGAAACACGCACGCGTTTTAACGAAGCTCTGCTCGTTGCCAAACGTCCAGCTGCGCCTCGCTGCCGTCTGCCTCATCAATGTCCTCGTCACGTCCTTTGGTTACCATCACCACCCACCCTTGCCACTGTCTCCTCGTTGCTGTCATTGCTGCCACCTCCTCCCTCGACTGCCACCTCCTCACCTGCCGCTGCTACCTGCAGCCACGACATGTTTAGGAGCAGCAGTTTCTTTATTGTGGCCAATGCAAGTGAATTACGTGACGACCTTTTCAAAATGTGTGAGATATTCTAGATTTGAAGCTTTCGTGACTGCAAGGGTTCATATTCTTAGGTTTTTTCGGTAAAGTCACGTAGGTAAAACATTAAAATTAATAAAAGTAAAATAAAATAAAAGTCACGACGTTTCGGAGGCAACACAAGCCTCCGTCTTCAGCTGTCGTGGCTGTGACGGTTCCACCTGAAGACGGAGGCTTGTGTTGCCTCCGAAACGTCATGACTTTTATTTTATTTTACTTTTATTAATTTTAATGTTTTACCTACGTGACTTTACCGAAAAAACCTAAGAATATGTGTGAGATATCACATAACTTGCTTGTATTGTGCCAAATAAAATGAATCCATGTCAATGAAGTTTCGCGCTCCGATGTGCCTCCGTGTTGCGCCGCACGTCGTTCGGAACGATGTCCAACGTTTCACTCGACGTGCTCGGGAGCTCCTCCGGTTCCTCAAATTCCTGACAAAGCTCCATTGTGCTACAACCGAACAACACCTGGTGTCACCAGGTCACACTGTGAGCAGCTTTGCAGCACAACTGCAAACACATTCACAGCACCGTGGCAATGTTTTCATACATCCGTGGGCTTCAATCTAGCGTCTTATCCAATTTTCAATCTTACACAATAGATTTTTAAATTTTACAATGTTACACAATGGATTTTTCCATTGAACAATGTTACACAATATGCGTTTAACTATCCAGTGAATAGATGAGGTTTGACTGTACGGGTCTAACGGATATAACACTTGTGTTGAACTCAAGAACAAAAGGTGAAATCACAAAAAAACGTCGTACAATCACACGTTTAAACGTAGGGTTATATTATTTTGTAGTAACCCTGTACTTGGCCACGAATATTAGCGTAACATTTTACAAGTCATAATCGTTTTGAACTTAGCTTTGCACCCCATGTCGCCTTTGGAACGTTTAACAAGAATTTTCTCGCAACACTCGCCACTGTTTTTGCAACCCATTCGACGTGGTGCCTCTGCATATTTATAGCTGCAATCATTTATATTCCACCCATTAGGGTTGGAATGCCCCAGCTTGTTAACGCACTGCTTGCAATCCAAAATTCTGGTCGTGATGGCATTGCCATCATCAACGTCAAGCCTGTAAAAAAAAAAACAATCAGTGGTGCCCTGCTCATACAAGGCGGGAACCTGAGCCAGTGGTAGAAATGCCACATTGCCGTGGTGGCAGCCAGTCTATATACAGGACTTCCACAAGCGATACCCGTGTTTATCAGTTCAATGGGGTTGGGTTCCAACTGGGATTTGAACGTGCAGTGCCTCGACTGTGAGTTGAACACTCTAACCACAGCGCCACTTGGATGGATGGAATCAGAGGGAGGGAATATTTCCCAGATGGCCCTGCTGTTGCCATTGCATCCCAGGAAGTGTCCCATTGTGAGGCAGAGCAGCAGCAGCAGGAGCAGCAGCAGCAGCATGAGCTGATGTAAACCCGTGAGATTTAAAGACTTTTTTGTCAGTTTACCCCACAGACAGCACCGCCGTTTTACACGTTTGCTCAACATTCCCAACAGGAATTCGTGAATATGCTCACGTGTCCTCTAGGTGTCACGAATGCACGTCGACAGTTTAAAAAGGCATCGCCTGCGGTGACGCTTTGTGACCCGGTCACATTGCCGGAGGCTGCGGCGCAAGGAGGCATTGTGGGGCGTTGCATCCAAGGACGACGTATCAACTCTAGAATTCAGCCGGCCGGGTGGCGCTGCAACACGATCACTTGACTACCAGTAGCCAAAAGATTCTGAGTAAACTCAAACTGCCCATCACGATGGACAATGAATCGCGATCGTCTTGAAGAGATGTCAGCGCCAATCGTGAGAATGCAAATTTTTCAAGTCTTCGGTTTTAGGCCACCAATGGCTATGGGAAATGCGAGACTTATTTGAGCACGGATGCACCGACATTGTTTTGGCAACAAAATTCATTCCCAGTATTTTTGTGGGACAATTTACATTGAGAGAAAGGCAGTGTAGCACACGGATTCGAGACCACGTGCAGGTTAAGGACAACATTCAAACTGCTGATATAAGTAAATTGGCTTTGGGCAGGACGAGTCGCTAGAAGGGTTAATGACCGATGGGCAAGAATGCTGATGGAGTCACAGCCAAGGGATGGAACGCATTCGGGAAGTCACCCGTGGAGGAGATGGAGCGACGAAATCTGCTCGTGTACACGCGAGTCGGATCATGAAAGATGGCAGCGGCTTGGGGATGCCTTTGCCCAGCAGTGGGTTGATCGTGGCTGATTATGATAATGATGATAGATATTTATAACATACATATTTTTTTTAAGGAAACGAACATGAATATAGACGTAATTCCCGGAATACAAGCCCACGGTGGTTGTTCTCTGGATAAAATGGCGCGGTACATGTCTACGTGGAATTTCATTTTCTGGCTCAGGGCTGACAATGCAAATGCGCACCACTCCCACACTCGTTGGAGCGCGGAGACACTTTGCAATTTTGCGCGCAGAGCATTTGTAGCAACGCTCCCGCTACTTGATGTCCTGCCTGAAAAAGCAGCGTGTGGAGACCACCGGCAAGAAAACGCTTCACGAGGGTGGCAGAAGGGAAAATCCTTTTCGGTTAAAGCCCCCGGAGAAGCCCGCTATAAACTCTGCAGCTTTTAATTCGTGTTGTGTTAGCGTGAAAGAATGACTTGTGGTTCAGTAAATGCGTTGTCGACGCGGAAACCTTCGGGGATTCGAGTAAACCAGAGTAAACACGGCAAAAATGCACTTGCAGCGTTACGAGATCAGCAGAATTTTTGTTTAGTTTCCACTCCCACAGAGTGCTGGTGGTGTTACGTTTGAGACCCATTCAGTTTCTGATTACTGATTACTTGAATTTTTTGAAGCAGTAATTCTACATTTGGTATTGTTAAAGTAAATAATCTGATTTGTTTAATGATTGATAGTAATCTACAACCCTTTGTTAATTCACTGCTTGGTGGAGGTTTCCCCATACCATGTCGGCCATGGGTGCGTGTTTGACTATACTTCACCGTGCTGGACTGTGAGCGTTGGCGACGGAGGTGACCCAGGACTGGTTCAGGTATCACTCAGCACCGATGTTAGCTATGGCCGGGAATAAGCAACATTCCTCCACGGTCATGGGATGATTGAGAATCACTATAATGGATGATTATTAATATTATTCAAGTGTGGTCTCGATTCGTTGGCTGCGACTGCTTTCCTCACAAACAAATTATAATCACATCGATCTCACTAAACGCATGGTGCATAATCCGGCCCAGTGGCACTTTGCTTCGATTATTCTCGTCACAATCTGAAGGTTGCAAGTTCATACCTCTGACTGAGGATCAACTCGGCCTGTGATCCTTCCGAGAGGAATAACATTTAGGAAGCCAACACTGGCCATTCAATTGAGAGATCGACCTCTGATTGTGGGCGACAAACTCGGATGACCACTGCACTATTTACATTTTCAAGTAGGGACAACACTATCAATCAATCAATCTTTATTTTACGTGCCAATATCGCCCTCAATAAAGTGGGCATCAGTCCACAATACAACAGATTACGAATTACAACACATCAAAACAAATTACACAATACAACACGTCACAACAGATGACACGTGACAGCAGATGACACGTGACGACAGATGACACGTGACAGCAGATCACACGTGACGACAGATGACACGTGACAGCGATGACACGTAACGACAGATGACACGTGACAACGATGACACGTGACAACTATGACGTGTGCTTGACTCAATGGAAGCTGGTTTGGTAATCCGATTACCGTAACGGTTTATTTGCAATGCGTTATTGGGCACCTCCGCCGCCATGGGGCCTAACAGCAGGAGGTCTTCGCGACTTCAAGTCCGTTTGGCCAGACGCCCTGCACTGCCGCACAGCTGTGAGCTCTGGGGGCTTCACAACCAGACGCTGCTTTAGTCAGCAAAATGAAGGCTGCCACATGTGAGCCACGGGGGGGGGGGGGAGACGTTTTGAGTCTTCATTAAATCGACCTTCGGCTGCTGCTGTTAACCAAACAAAAAAAACACGCTCGGTCTTTTCCCCATTTTCGAGGTGAAGATCTGATTAAAACAACGTCTCTCTGTAACAATGCTGTGCTCTGCATTAGCTCACAATCGCAAGGTGGCAAGTTCAAGTTTTTTGTAGTCGTTCCCCCGCACCTCCGATTAGCACGGCTGGCCACGTACGGTGTAAAGAAAAAAAGAAGAAGACGTTCAACATATGTACGTGCATACAAATCCTGGAGAGGGAGTCGACTCAGCACATTGTGTCGCAGGGATTGATACATTGAGTACCAATTTGTGTAAAGCCAGTCAGTGGTGGCAGTGCCGGGAAGGCGCTGTTCTCTGCAGAGACAAGCAAAGTCCTAATGAGCAACGGATGTCAAGCGTGGAGCCACTGACTGTTCAATTTTTGTTGGCCAATCAATGTATGTTGAACTTCTTTCGCACCGTACGTAGCCGACCGTGCTAATCGGAGGTGTATTGACTGGTCCCTGCCATAAGATTTTGGGATTTCATTAGTGCCCTCAGGACCACCACTGCAGACGCGTAGCACCGAATGCTCAATCGCCATGAAATTCCCAGCAACCTTTGCAGGAGAATGCCTCTCCCCAATGGCTTTGTCCAAATCCGGATAATTACGCGAGGTTTTTTTCAGGTGTGTTCGTTTCGCATTATGCGTGTGGACGCTGCCACACTTGACCACGTTTCCCAGGTCGACTGCAAGCGCATGACGTTACATAAGTTCACAACTTTTGAATATAATACCCCCGTAGAAAATAACAAACAACATGGCAATTATTTTTTGCAATGCTATTTTCAGTTGTTTAGTTTTTTTCTAACCGATTGTACGAGCATTTCATGGGACCTCTCTTGCCAGCACGGATTCCTTTGCCGTGCTCGCCAGTACTGGCAAGAGAGGCCCCATGATGTAGCTGCTCACCCCGAGCTCTCAATGTCCTGAGAGTGGCATTGGTCTTTGTGCTGTTCGCCTTTTGGCGAAGTCCTCTGGTCTAACACCGTTTGAGACGTGGCTCTAAAGAAAGCTGTCTCTGCTGTGGACCAATCAGATTCAAAGACAATTCATATACTACCAGAACATGTTTTTTTATTTGCATGTTCACCACAAGTATATGTGGTTAACGTAGAAATCATTCCTTGCAAAAGGTTTCAGTTTGCTGTTTTAGCATCTTAACACTTGTTTTGTTGCCAGAAAGGGTAAAACCCTATTCTTAAACTGTATTAGAATAGTTGAGAATGGAGTCGTGGCGTTGTGACGTGACAATGCCTTTCTGGCGCTCCGCAAGCGAGCGCCACGTGGCTTCATAGAAGTGCCGTGAACGGTGAAGAGTCGAGTCGCAGCCAGCGGACTGCTCCAGGCCAACTCGACACGGAGATTCTTCATGCGCTACGACTACGATGGATCCACCGCATTTTAATTATCCCAAAAAAGTTTGTAATAATGTACAACTTACAATCCACTTTTGATTGAATCAGTGGATTGTTAATGTATTTATGGGGAGCGGGAGTGTAGTGGTTAGCGCACTGCGCTACAAACATTCCTGTGCTTACAGCTCATCACTCTCTGAACCAAGTAAACGCCACTGAGCAATGTAACTCTTTTTCACAAGCGACCTGGCCACAAATTATAGCTCAACGAAGTGGCTTATCATCAAGTGGAAATGTATTGCAGCCAAACACTCTTCACGCACGCTTCTAAAATATGGAGGAAAAACCCGGGAGCACCCGAAGAAAAATCCACGCGACCACAGGGAGAGAGACATGCAAACTCAAAATATACAGCAGCTGGCATCGTCAGGATCGGGATCGAACCCACGACCTCCTGCACACCAGGCGAGGTAGTTAACATCTCCTAGCCACCGCGGCGCCCCGGCCGCGAGCCTAGGGCCTGGGTAGCGCCCGGTTCATCGCTCTGACACGGCGGCTACTTGCGGGTCGCCTGCGCGAGTTAGTGAAACATCACGCCCCAGGTGTGCGCTCGCTTCATCATCATCATCGGCGCCCCGCTCGGCCACGCGGCCCGAAATCGCGCGCGCCGCAGAATTTGCGCTTGCGGAGATCACACCTGGTTCCCGCACCTCGCGGGCCCGCAGCGATACGGGAGACCAAACAGTTTGGCGAAAGAAAGTATATCCCTTGGCGAGGCGCACAAAGCCTCTTGTAGAATCACGCAACGGATTCCTTTGCCGCGCTCGCTTTGGCGTGGCGTGGTGCGAGCCGGGACCTTTTCTTTTTCTAAGTCTCGATTTAGAACTCCCGTTGCAATGTTACCAACCGCCCTTAAACTCGTGCCAAGCTATTTTTCTTGCCGTGTTTGTTGATGTTTGTTTATGTTTAGAATCAGATATATATATAGTAATTGTCTGGTTGATATGAAACACTGTTTATTTTGCCGTCACTCGTTGCGAGTTGTTTATGTATGAAAGGAGCAAGGTGCGTCGTGCCCGTGACAAAGTCGGAATAAACACTCACGCTTTCACAATCGAGTTTTCTCAAAATACCGTTCCGCCCCCTTTTACACGACCTCTCGTCTACCTAAAGTCCAACTTGCTCGAGTGAGACTGGCTGGCCCTGCTTGGCCACCGTGGTCATCACAACGCTATGAGCAATATAAGCCCATTGCACAAGGCAGATGTGAAATATTGAGAGCTACGTTAACCTACATACATTCAGAACATTTGACATCCTGTTCGATGAACGTTAATATTGCACTAAAAGTTAACTGACACTAATCATTCCAAGCGCATTTATATCAGTGCTGACATAATGTAGATATCAACAGCATGGTACGACTCACACAACCCTAGGGGTTTATTAAATGAGTAACTGCTCTATGGAAAGTCACCAGCGGTAGCCAAGTCGTGCGAACATCCCTTGCCGTGGGAATGTGGAATTTTCACTCCTGATTCGTGACCCCCAAACAGAGATGGGGTAACTGTCCCAATCCACGTTTGAGCAGAGGCGTTTTAACCGAGTCTTCCTCTCTTTATAACACCCAGTGGCTGAGGACAATCTTTTTTTTTTGCTGATGGAACGAGCGAGCTTCTCCCGTTCTCAGAATAATCACAAGTGGCTGTGCCTTTTGGGTGTACACAGCGCACACTCGCACTCTCAAGAGAATCCATTCTCTGGGAAACAATGGTTTGCTCCAGGACGTGGCCTCTATTCGCCGGACTCCCGAGGCCAAAGTCATCGCTACCACTCCCTTCTCCCTGCGCTTGTTTGTTTTTTATGAATGAACGTGCGCGTCGTTCTGCGTATTTAGAAGGCTGTTTGCTTGGCCGTGGTCTACCTTGCACACGGCGTCAAATGTCTGTGATTGGCCACGGCTTACTAATGAGCCCAAATGGGGGGGGGGGGGGGGGGGATGCATCCTTGTCTGCGATGCTGCAGACAGCCAAATAGTATGACATGAAGTTCATTTAGCCTAAGAGATTTGGACAGAATGTGTGAGTCCAAACACTCACCCTTGATGGCTTTTATGATGTTGTGTTTGTGCGTTATAGCCCTCCGGCGTGTTATCGGGTCGTACCGCGTTTCGAACTGAAGCATCATTGGCATTAAGTGTTTAAATATGTGCGACATACATATAACATATGTGTGACATACATATAACATGCCCACTTTAGTAATTGAAAAGTGGAATTTGCACCATTTCATCAAGGTAGCAGGGAGACGCTTGGACAATATTTTTTTTCCTTCCGACATTGTCTGCTTAGGATACACAGTGCGTAGCATTGTCTTTATTTAAAACGAGACAGCGAAGACGCGCTCAGAATGGCATTTCGTGCACGCGCGGACGCACACTCGCCGCTTTGTATCGCTACGGACGCGCGCTCGGCGTTGCACGAAATAAAATGAGCGTTAAATCTGGCGCTATCCTGAATAAACATGTTTTTTCTGACAAATAAACACGTTGCGAGCCCCCTATTTGAGAGACAGGGTGGGGGGGGGGGGCGTATTTTTGAAACGCTGTAAAATAATGAACAAGTCAAACCTGCCGTAAAAAAAAAATATCCCACACAAATATCTTAAATTCCCTTCATTTTGGCCCACGAGGAAACACACAGAGGCTGTCTGGCCAGCAGCGCGCACCGGGGAGGCTTGCTCGCTCGACGGAACAAAGAGGCAATTTATTCCGGGAGGCACACGGGAGCTGAATCGCTCGCAGCCGCCCAGAGCAGCTCCTGGCATCACGAGCCCGAGCACTCCACCTCCCCAAACGCCTCCTCCTCCTCCAGCACCACCACCACCACTCCTCCACCTCCCCACGGTCCTCCGCCACAGACCCACACAACTACTCTCGTGCCAACACCCACGCTGACTTAATGTCTTCCACTGACAGTCTTGCCAGGTGAAGAGGATTTACCTCTAAGAGTGGAGTACCAGCGCAACCAAGTGTTGCCCCACCACCCTTCTCTCTGCCCTCACTCCTCCACACTCCCAATCGGGGCACCCCCCCCTACCACATTAAAGATGCCCCCCTATAAACAGTTCCTGGATGATCATTCAAAACATCTCCAGTACCAAAGTAGTCTCCAGTTTCACGCTACCACGAGGCAACCTCGCGTTGCATGCAGCCGTTCGCAAGGGCTGGCGACATCCGTGACACAAGTCTCCGTTCACTGCTCTTCCTCCTCCTCCTCCTGCCGCTGCTGCTGCTGCTGTTGCTGCTAAAAAAGCGTCTCTTCTCAGATGAGTGCGGGGCATGCCACTCATTCCTACTGGTAAACCCTGAGCCGATGTTGTAGATTCCCATGGCAATGGCCAGGCTCTGCACAGGACTGCCACTCTTGATTGGCTTCGAATGGAGGACGATGGGCTGAGTCTACGAGGATGTATGGTTGTGAATCTCCCCACACCGTCACCAGGCTGCATTCAGCAACATGTTTCATGTACTCGGAGAGCCGCATTCAATTTGGAGCCTGCATTTCAAGAGGCTCTGCTGTGGATCATTAAGCCAATTCATTTGTAGTGCATGTGTTGTGTTTGGAGAGGAAACAAGAGTTACCTGTAAAACACCTATGTGAATGAGAGGGGTGGGGGGAGCGGTGCATTTGCTGTCCTGCCATCTCCTGGCCACCTCACTTTGCACTGGGCTTGGGAGGACCTCTGCAATTCATGTCATTGAGGTCCACCAGGCAGCGTGCCACCAAAGCCATTAACTAAACTTTCTTAAGAAAATTTTGCTTTGCAAAGAAGCCCATGCAATGACACAAGAAGTGGCTCAGTTAGCATCCCCCATCACTGATCAGCGCAGCTGCGAAGGGCAGCAAGTGCGAGCTCGGTGCGTGTGCAGCCACCGCTGTGCTGTGAAAACACCAACTACTCTCTGGTTCCTCCGGTACAAATATTTTTATTTTTATTTCTAATTCTGAACAATTTATACTGCACATGGGACGACTCAATGGGAACTTAAAATGGTCGTCAAATGATAGACGGTCCACTTCGATCGGTATGCGGAATATCCATCGGTGACTGTGATGCACCCATTTTAAATAAGCACCACTCAATGCCCATTCGAGACATTTCGTATTTTTTTACACTGAAAGAGCAACTAGTCAAAATTCAAAAAAATTTGCTTACAAATTGAGCAGGTTTTTATTTCCTTCTCTCTCTCTTATAAATTGGCCGAGAACCTTTTTTCTCTCTGTAATACGAATGTGGAAACACTGCCATCCCTGTACTGCGCGTGTAACATCGTGCCACGAGGCCTCAGGATGGCGATGACAAAGTGTGTCTGTCAACAAACATTCTCGATCTCTTTGGCCGCCACCGCGGCCCGCCCGCCCGCCCGCCGGAACGCAACAATCCGTCTCATTATTCCAGCGAGCGGCAGAGGGGGCCCCCGTATTGCTTACACCGAAACTCTCCCGCAGGAATGCCAAGTGCAAAGGGCCCCTACAAGGTTATTATATCGGGTGGCTTGCCGGTCAAGAATTACCGCGTAAAACGCCTCTGATCCTGGCAGCCGGGAGCGAAGTGCTTTGCGTTTCATGTTTGTTTGTATCCGTGGCTCTCTTTCCACCTCGGTCACGGCGCGGAGTTCGCCGATCGCGGGACCGCTCCCCCCGCGAGCTCCACCAGGAACGGCAGGAAGCTGCTAGAACCCACGACTCGACACCCTCGCTTCAACTCCGGCCGCTACCGATGCCCGGCTTGAACTCGCGAATTAATAACGCGGACGCACGCCGGGCTCGAAAGCCACACCGCGGAAGGTGCCGAGGGTGGATGGTCCATCGCTTGAGCTACAAACGCCGTCGTTTCAGCAGCGGACTTCAGCACCGCCACCGCTCGTGTCACATGAGGGTCATTTGTTTGGTAGTAGGGGTTTTCATTTGCTTGGCATGTGTGTGTGTGTGTGTGCTGGGCTTCTTTCGCGCCGTGCTTAACCAACTGCGTAGATGATGATTTGGTCCTTATATATAATTCATGTACAGCCTTGTGGGATGCTGTTGTTATGAAGGGGGTTATGTAAAATGAAAGTATTATTATTATTATTATAACGCCGCGTGACAACATGAGTTGCATTCAGCGGGTAAAATAAAAATCGCTGCTTTAAAAAAATGACGTTAGTTTCCACTGCCGTGCAATATTAATCTCTGACAATCATGCCCCGTGGGTGGGCATTCAATAATCGAGGGAAGTCAACCAACAGTGACGGTCCTATGGAAAGGTAATAGTAAAACAAGCTGAAGATAAAGGTGTAATGACCCTTTTTGCAATCACTTCTTCACGCCACTGCAGGTTGGAAGGACCTCAGCTCAGAGAGAGTTTTCGAGAGCTCCTCTGGGGGGCATTTGGTCTGCGCTTCCATACTCACCCGCCACTCCGAAGAGTAGCCACCTACTCTCTCATGGAGAGAACGGCGCCCGCGATGGTAATATGGAAGGTTCACCACGAACTCAGGGCTGCCAGTAAAGATCCTCAGCACCACTCATTACTAATACAGAATTGATTATAGCACAAGTATATTTTATTTGTTACATATGAAGTACCGGTGAAGACGCTGGACACCCAGGTTGAGGCACACGTATATTTATTTCAGCTTATCGGTACAGGACAACACTAGAGGGGGTAGCGGCCCCCTCACCCGGATAACTGGGGATACCCCCTAGCTAATCTCACCTATCCCCAAGTCCTCCTCTAACGAGCTAGGGGAGGCTAACTGGCCCGACACTGGTGAGTCGGGCTACGGTCTCCGGAGTCCCAGGGTCTAACCCTGGTTCACGGAACCACGCCTCTGGCTCGCTCCTCTGCAGCCCTGACAAGGGCGGCGTCGAGGGGAGTCCAGGGCTCTAGCTAGAGGATCTTCACTCTTCCTCCTTCGTTCCCAGACTGAGCCCCGAGCTCTCTTTGTCCTCCCCCTTTATACCCCCCATCAGGATCACAACCCCCCAGGCTGCCTGATGCGGACGTCGCTGCGGGCACCCCCCCCGTGTACTCCCGTAACTCCGCCCACTGTGTTTGTTACCCATTGGATCGTATGCACTTACAGCCCTCCCGTAACAGCCCTACATCACCCCCCCCATTACAGCTCGCAGCCGTCCCGGCTGCAACAATTCCAAATAAAGGAACAATTACCCCTCGACCCCGTGTGTGCCTCATTTTTTCAACAAAATGCAAATAGCAGAACAACAACAAGAACAACAACCATTCCCCCGAAGGGAATGTCCGACGCACCCCCCCCCCCCGCATAAATACGAAATCCGTAAGCACGTATGTACAACTAGCCAGGAACTCCCCCATCACACACAGCACACCCACGACACACAACGCACCCACAACACACACACCGCGCCCACACAACACAACACACTCAGTGTGCAAGGAGCACACCACCGACGCAGCATACAGTAACCATGACACGTGAAGGAAAATAAATAAGAAAAGTTTTTTTTTTTTTTCTTTTTCTTCCTGCTGTATATTATAAGAGTCTGCGCATTTTAGCGCGCGTCCTTGCCGCAGGCCCGTCACACGGGGCAACCCCGGACGGCGGACCATCCGGTGGCGGCTGTCCCATTCGAGGTGAGGTCGCGATTGAAGTCGCGCGACTGTCGGCATCACCTGTGGGGGTTCCAGGGCGTGAGCCCGTCATTCCCGGTACACCTGTGGGTGGGACAGCCGGCAACACATCAGGCGAGAGCAGCGACGGACCCTCCGAGTCGGTCGACCCCCCACATGCTTGGCCTCGCGTGCGTGGCGTGGGCCCCCGCACCGCAACAAACGGCTTCAGCCTAGAGGGGTGTACAAACCACCGGCGCCTCCCCCATTGGATTCGAACGCACTGAGGCCTCAAAACCTCAATAACCTCGACGGGGCCCCGCCACGGGCGTACGAGTTTAGAGGAGGTCGCGAGTGGTACCTGGGGACAGTGCAGCCATGCCCTGTCCCCCGGCTTCCACTGCAGCACGTGCGCGCGAGCCAGTCTGAGGCGCTCGTTCGCCTTCTGACGCCTGTCAGAATTTAGCCTCGCCGCATCCCGCGCCTCAGTCAGTTTGTCAAGGTTAAATTTAACGTGATCGTCCAATTTAGATTTGCCCAGCGGCACGTGGATCTGCAACTGTGCCCGAACAGGTGGGTCGGGTTCGCGGCCATACATAAGAAAGAAAGGTGAAAACCCCGTCGCAGCATGGGGAGCCAATCTGTATGCCGCTAGAACCCCTTGAATTTGTAAGTCCCAATCAGCCTGTGAGTCCGAAACTTGCTGCGACAACATAGACGTGATGGTGCGATGCAGACGCTCGACCATCCCGTCCGTTTGCGGGTGATAGGGGGAGGTTCGAATTTTTTTCGTTCCCAGGAGATCACAGACTTGTTTTAGGAGTTTCCCCGAAAAATTTCTACCCTGGTCGGTCAACAACCGCTCCGGGGCACCTTTGTCCATGACATAACCTTGGACAAAGGCGTCGACGATGGCTGCTGCCGACTGATTCGCCAGGGGCCAGGCCATAGGCCAGCGCGTAAAATATTCGACCCCAGTAAGCAAATATTTATTTCCCCTGGAGGTGGCGGGGAATGGCCCCAGAATATCCAGTGCGACCAGTTCATTTATTCTGGAGACCTGGATGGATTGTAAGGGCGGGTTCGACTCCCGTGCCGGTGGTTTGCGCTGCGCACACTGAGGGCATGCCGCCAACAGATCAGCAACATCCCTTGTCATACCCGGCCAAAAAAAATTCAGCTGAAGCAAGGCGAGTGTTTTCTGGGTACCTAGGTGGAGGAGGCGCTCATGAGCAGCCCACACCACCTTACCTCGTAGGCCAGAAGGGACCACCAGCCGGTGACGCTGGGATTTCCCGTCCCAATGCATAAGCAAGCCCGCATGGGTTTCCCATGCGTCGGCATGACCCGTCACACGCCCCCTCTCCCCGGCGCGACGACGCAACGCGAGGAGGGAGGCATCCTCCAACTGGAGGCGCCCCCATTCATCAACGGGCAATCCAAGCAGGGAATCTCTCCCCTGTTCGGCGATATCAATGGGGACTACCGTTTCATCGTCGGCGGCCGCCGCCAGGACCGGAACCATCACGTCCCCCACTGGCTTGCAACGCCCCGACCCCAGGAGACATGCGCATTCGGAGGCGGTTGGCATCCGTGACAGAGCGTCAGCGTTGGTGTGGCGAACGCCCTTACGATAAGTGGTTTCAAAACTGAAATCCTGGAGGACCTCCAGCCATCGGGACAATTGTCCCGATGGCTGTTGAACCTTCAGGGCGTACTGCAGTGCCGCATGATCTGTGCGGACGGTGAAATGCCGACCGTACAGATATGGGCGATACTGTTGGATGAAATAGACAATTGCCAACAGTTCCCTACGGGTGACACAATATCTTTGCTCCGTTGGAGACAACACCCGACTGCCGTACGCGACCACCCGTTCCACGCCGTCAACCACCTGGGAAAGCACGCCTCCAATACCCGTGTTGCTCGCGTCGGTGTCGAGCAAAAACGGCCTCGAAAAATCTGGGTAAATCAAGGGAGGAGCCTTCACCAGCGCGTCCCGAAGGGAGCAGAAAGCAGCTTCCTCATCCTGACCCCAGTGGAACCGAACCCCTTTAGATGTTAACGCGTGTAGGGGTTTGGCAATTGTTGCAAAATTAGCGACGAAGCGTCGGTAATATGATGCGAAGCCAATAAAACTCCTGACCTCTCCCACCGAGGTGGGAGTCGGCCAGGAGCTGACACACTGCGTTTTGGCGGGATCGGTAGCAATACCCGAGCGCCCTACGATGTGCCCCAAATAACGCACCGACTCGCGTAACAAATGGCATTTTTGGGGCTTAAATTTCAAATTAGCAGCCCGCATCTTTAGGAAAACCGCCCGCAACCTCTGGAGATGTTCATCAAAAGTTTTACCAAAGACAATAACGTCATCCAAATAAATCAGGCACGATTCCCATTGCAATCCAGCCAAAACCAATTCCATCAATCGCTGGAAAGTTGCCGGCGCTGAGTGTAAGCCCATCGGCAACCGGTTGAATTGGAACAGGCCGTGCGGTGTACGGAAAGCAGTTTTAGGCTTAGAATCATCGTCCAGAGGAAGCTGCCAGAATCCCGAAAGTAAATCTAGTGTGGAGAAGAATCGCGCTCCCGCCAAAGCGTCCAGCGATTCGTCCATCCGTGGGAGCGGGTATGCGTCGGCAACCGAAATTTTATTAAGGCGCCGAAAATCCACGCAAAACCGCAACGAGCCGTCCTGCTTTTTAACCAGGACGATCGGCGCTCCCCACGGGCTGGTGGAGGGAGAAATGATGTCGGCGGCTAACATGTCATCAACAGCCGATTTGACATGGTCCTTTTCGGCGGGACTTAACCGAAACGGATTTTGGCGAATTGGCGCGCTGTCACCCGTGTCAATATGGTGACGCAGCAGGTGAGTGCAACCCAAATCATATTTATCACGACTGAAAACGTCGGAAAATTCCCTCAGTAGCGTTCTAAGCTGTTGGCGCTCTGAATTTGTCAGGTCCGTCGATCCCGCACAAAGCGCGTCGATCCACCCTTCATCGCTGTCCGAATGTGGGAGCATCCGGGAAGCAGTGCCAACGTGGTTCGCGACAGGTTCCTCGCAGGGCATTGGCGTCGCGTGAGCGAGCACCGTCCCTTGAGGAACCACCACCGTCTGCGATCCCACATTTAGGACCGCGATGAAAGGGTCCCCGTCCCCTCTTACGACGGTCTGGGCCGGAATCAAATGAGGCCCATTAACCCCGGCCCTAGACGGTCCCAGCAAAACACCATGATCCCCTATGCCCTTAGCGAAGGGCTTACGAAGTTTCAGAGGCACTAGCATTTGAGCTCCCGGCGGCACACGAACAGTTTCAACGACGAACGCCGGTACCGTCGCGAACGCCGACTGAGCCGCCGCAGGGGATGGCAGGAACGCCATGCGCCGCCCCGATGGAAGCTCAATGCATCCTTGGTCGATCAAAATACGAATGGGCATTTTACCTAAGAAATCCGTCCCCAGCAGGCACGGAACCGTCAGCGAGGAGGAAACGAAAATCGGCCCCGACAATTTGATGTCCCCAATAGAAATTTGCGCTCGAATCTGTCCCATGATGCCGAGAGAGCCCCCGTTAGCGGCATAGAATGGGACGTTAACCGGCAGTAAAGGCCGGCTTTGTACGGGCAGAATATTGTAAATTAATTCCGAAATGATTGTCGCCGATGCCCCCGTATCGACCAAGATGCGTACTTCTACCCCGTCAATGTGTCCGACTACGGCCGACGACCCTGACGACGCGGCTACCACGCGATGGGCCAACACGGACCACTGTTTGGGCTCGATTTGAGTCCCCGCAGTGATCCGCGTTGGCCCCTCGCAACGCGACATCGGCCCCCCGTTTGTTGTGGTGCGAGAGCGTGCAACGGGTAGGTGTTTTGGCCAAACATGTGTGGTGCCGCGACTCGCCGGGTCATGTTGCTGGAGCTTGGGAGGAGGAGGCCCGGCGTCCCGTCGAGCCGTCGTCCCGCGCTGTCGAGGAGAGCGGCACCCCGAGGCGACGTGGCCCCGGACGCCGCAGTTGAAACACCGCGGGAGCCCCGGTGGAGACGACGGGCGGTTGAAACGGCTTGACCCGTCCCGGGCCGACCGTACTTCTTGCGCCTGTTGCCGTCGATGGTCGACGGCGAAGAGCTCCTCCGTCGGAAGGGTGGCTGCAGCCACCGCACGCCCTGCCGATGCCCTGCTGGCTTTCCGCCGCAGGGACAGAAGGTTGGCGTGAAGGAGGCGCGCCGCCTGAAGAGAGGTCATCTCGGCGTCCTCCTGTGCGACGACAGCGATGTCCAGGTCGTCTGCCAGGAGGAGTATTTTCTCCGTGACCATCGCGTCCACGCCATCGTCGTCCATACGGGGAAAAGCCGTCTTAGCCAGCGCTAGGAGGCTCGTCCTGTATGCCAGGGGCGACTCCTTCTCACCCCGCTTGCGCTCGTAGAACCGCTCTCTGCATTCCGCTGAAGGTCCATAGACCCCGGCCAGCAGCTGTAGTGCCTTCGGCAGAGTAGACCGCTTCTCTTTCGGCGCCGATGTGAGGGCGGCGAGCGCGTCTGCGTCGAGGAGCGCCGGCAGCGCGCAGAGGGCTTCATCGTCGGACCACCTTGCCATTTCTTGGTGGGCGATGAAGCGTCGCTGGAAGCCGCCCCAGTCGCCCTCTGCACCAACAAATTCTTTCAGCGGAGGCAGCCGTTGTTGTAGCGCAGCGTTCGCCTTGGACGTCTGTAGGCTGCTATCCCCGGGACTCGGCTGTGCGTCGGCGCGAATGGCAGATGGAATCGCCTGTCGCGGATGTGATGACGCTCCCTCCGCTGGAGATGACGCAGCTGTCCCAGCGAGAGCGGTGTCGGACCCAAGGTTGAGCCCGGCCACGCCCTCCGCAGCTGCCGTGACGATGGCGGGAAATTCAAAGTTTGAGTTTTCAGAAATGGCGGGAAGGCGCTCAGGTTGACGACTCCCCTCGCCCCGTGGTGGACCACCAGCCCCCAGCCGCGTGATGTTTTCCAGCGTGGCGGCAGCGGCGTACAGTAGCTCCGCCAGTCTCTCGTGAGCCAGCCGTAGCGCGTCTGGCTGCGGCCCCTCTTCATGCCGATGCCCCGGTAGGAACGCGTCGGCCCCCGGCTGCGCCATGTCTTGGTGAGCCGCCTCGGGCTCAACGACTTCAGCAGTGTCCTCCTCCGGTACTCTGGCTCGAGCTGTCTGACGTGTTTCCATGTCCGTAGTACTTCTGACACCAGATGAAGTACCGGTGAAGACGCTGGACACCCAGGTTGAGGCACACGTATATTTATTTCAGCTTATCGGTACAGGACAACACTAGAGGGGGTAGCGGCCCCCTCACCCGGATAACTGGGGATACCCCCTAGCTAATCTCACCTATCCCCAAGTCCTCCTCTAACGAGCTAGGGGAGGCTAACTGGCCCGACACTGGTGAGTCGGGCTACGGTCTCCGGAGTCCCAGGGTCTAACCCTGGTTCACGGAACCACGCCTCTGGCTCGCTCCTCTGCAGCCCTGACAAGGGCGGCGTCGAGGGGAGTCCAGGGCTCTAGCTAGAGGATCTTCACTCTTCCTCCTTCGTTCCCAGACTGAGCCCCGAGCTCTCTTTGTCCTCCCCCTTTATACCCCCCATCAGGATCACAACCCCCCAGGCTGCCTGATGCGGACGTCGCTGCGGGCACCCCCCCCGTGTACTCCCGTAACTCCGCCCACTGTGTTTGTTACCCATTGGATCGTATGCACTTACAGCCCTCCCGTAACAGCCCTACACATATACATTCATTGAAAGTTACCATTTGTTAATTATTCGAACTGAAGTCGACGTAATTCAATTGTCAAATAAGCACGGGACAATGCTCATCAGCACTGGCAGCCCTTAAATAAGTGATGGAAATTCCACCTTTCTATGGAAAACGTCAATATGTCCATACATCATCAGCTGTTGGCTTCAAATAACGTGGTGTGTAATTTATTCACCCCGAAGGGATGATGAGCTGAGATTGCATCTCTCCACTGAGATTGTATCTCTTAACCTTTAGACTGTGTGTCGCATGCTCGAGCCCCCAGCATCGCCACGTGTCCGCCTCTCCCGTGATGAAAACACCGAGTGACAGGTGAATAATGGGCTTGTTCTCATGTCTCATCTTGTTTAAAGTACTTTTCCTGTGTTTCTTGCAGCCTGCTAATATACACAGAAATCTAAAAATACAGCCTCCAAGAACAATGGTGCCCAGAAATCATTTTTGCCCCCCTTTAAAAAAAAAATGCATGTCTTGCAAATGCACGTGTTTACTTTCCACTGCAAGGGTGATTCACGGCCCTTTCGTCAACCTACTGCTCGACGAAGGCTTCCCCGCTCCATGGCGATCGTCGGAGCTCTAAGATCCATACTTCACCACGCTCGAGCTTGGAGAGAGGGGCAGGGCACAGCATCAGCTCAGACACCGCTTGCCACTGACGAAAACCGTGACTGGAAACCAAGCTCACATTTGTTGGATCTGTATTGCAGTGTGCGAATCACCCCACCCAATAACAATAGGAAACTTTGTTTATCCAGCAAAGCCTTGACGAGCATCAAGAAACTTACTGTGATGTTTGGCCAATTTCTTGATAATATAATTAATGTTTCGCATGTGGAAGGAAACTACTAATATTAAAGCATGCAATATATCCCTTTGCCAAGTGTATTAATACAGTACGTTATTAAATATAATTATGATGATGATCAAAAGCGATACTTTACTCATCCACGATTAAACCGAATTCTCTCAATTATGATCGTGTCATCCTCGGTCGTCAGTGACTGCACACAAATAACCCCAATCAATGTTAAGTTTGCGCATTTAAAAAATTCCAACTTTGCGGATTATAAAGGTTCGGCTTGAATGACATGAAATGAACATTCCTTGCAGAGCGTGCACAGTGTGTACTAGACAGTGCAGATAATATGCACCATCTTATTGAAATAATGTAAGATCTAGTTCTGTGACATTATCTTCCGGGACCGTTCTCTGACACAGAGTGATGCACTGCTTCGGGTGAGAGCTCTGAGTGTTCATTTCTTTGCCATCGAATATGTTGATGAGAGAACATTTGCAATATAATTTGAAGGGATTTAAAATATATATATATATTACAAACGTCTCTCATGTGTGTTGCCCTTAGCGGTGGAAACACTTCACAGGGCCTCAAGTGCACCTAGCCTGGCACAAGGGTCGTGGTGTCGTCACTACCACTCAGTGGCGAATGGCGGTTGCTGTAGTTGTTGTAACCATTTTGTAACTCCCCAGGTGGATGAGGGTCTGTCCATATCGTGCGGGTCAGGGGGGCTATTTGACCATACTTCACCAGTTAATGAAGGCAGGAAGTGTATATGTGAGAACATAGAAGTACAGCACAACTATTGATTTGTGCTGCGCCGAACTCCGCAGCCGACAACCTATCTCGCAGCGGCCTATAGCACCTGTTACGCGCGGCGGTGGCCCGTCAAAGCACTATCCAGCAGAGGTGGGACAAAGTCATTGTTATGCAAGTCCAAGTCGAGTCGCAAGTCATCAAATTCATGACTCGAGTCTGACTCGAGTCCAAGTCACATGACTCGAGTCCACACCTCTGCTATCCAGACTCATCTCCGCGTACGTGTCCTAACTCTTGTGAGGTCAGGCACATTCCGGGGTGAATTGGTTATAGGCTGAATTCCGTAATTGTGATTCATACAAACATCACGTGCCGGTGAGCAAGTGTGCTCTTGGTAAATGAGTACAAGCAGATTTCGCTTTTAAAGGGTGGCATTGTCATTGTGATTCTACGAATCCGTCTTGCGCTGTGGACTTTCTCGAATAACCCCTTGATGCAATTCAGCGCACAGTTACAGAGTTGCGAAGAGAGCCTTATGGAGAAGCTTTACACCAGTCTTTAAAATGCCTTGGCTCGCGCTTGTGTTATTGTATGCACAAATGGAATTAAACTTCATAATGACCTGGGTTTATTATTGTTATTTTCATGCCACTAACAAAGAATCGTTGACATTTACAAATACACAGCGATTACAGCTACAGAGAACAGCATCGTGAAATGCAAACCAGCGTTTTGGATAACAAACTTTCACAAGATATTTCATCACACAGATCCATTATTCCAACTTATAATTATTTGATGCTGCTCTCCAAGGCAATTCTTTTTAAATCCATAATCTTGGGTCTTTCGGTGAAGTCACGTAGATAGGTTCAAAGAAAATAACAAAATAACAAAAAAAACTACGACGTTTCGATCGCAACACACGCGGTCGACCGTTTATGTTGCGATCGAAACGTCGTAGTTTTTTTGTATTTTTTAGTTATTTTCTTTGAACAGAGACTGAAAAAATTACAAAAAACTACGACGTTTCAATCGCAACACAAGCGGTCGACCGTTTGTGTTGCCATCGAAACGTCGTAGTTTTTTTTGTAATTTTTTGCTATTTTCTTTGAACCTATCTTCGTGAGTTTACCGAAAGACCCAAGATTATGGATTCCTGCAGTCACGAAAGCTTTAAGTCAAGATTCTCTTCAAATCGTAAACACAAAATGTAATTACAGCAGAGACTGAATACAAGCACGCCTATTATAAGCGCGATTACAATCTAGCAAACATCTGCACATTACACTGGGGACCGGAAGGCGAAAGGCAAGTTCTGATATAAGCACACTACTTCAGATATAAGCACACCTGGCCCTGCTTCCAATGGTCGTGCTTTGATCTTCTGCTGTCCTGTACTTAAGGTGCTTATTCAATGTTTCCCAAATGTATTTCATGATGTTATGGCAACGGTGTCATGGTAATGAAGTATCCATTGAGAACTCTCACAGAGCAACGGGTGCCCTGTATGAAGAGATATTTCAGACATGCTTCTGAAATTCTTTCACGTGACTTTCGACATTACAGGACACAGGAGATAACCGGCACATGAATTCGTTTAGCGTTGTGTTTTCATTCATGGCATTTGTATATGTTTCAAGAAAGCCATTGTTAGCAACACTGTTCTCATTTTAGGCTGAGCTGACATAATGGTCAGGTTTGGCTGAGGTGCTTGACTCATAACTGGTTGCAAACAAAAGTAAAACATTTGGTGGTTGTAGACACAGGCCATCATCCCTCTGGATCACAAACATGAGTACAACTTTGTAAGAAGTCATCAGCAGTCGTCCTAAAGATATACTGCCCATCGGAACATGGTTTGTCTTTGAATTATGATGACAGCATTCGTGACTTTGCCACAGCTAAAGCGAGGAAACACACATTCTGTTTGAAGAAATGAAGTGTGATGAGTGATTTATATTTGATGAATTCGCCTTGAATTGAATATATTAGTAACATTTTCTACACGTAAATAAGTAAATCATGTTTGAAAGCTTTGTATTTTGTTCGTGCTAAATGTAATACTCACTTAGGCCCCTCATAATCGTAATCCGGCCCTGAATGTGTGCTCGAAAGTCCTTCTGTTACATACGGACATTCCCCGCAAGTCGCGTTTGCTGTCTGAAAGGGGCTCATGGTCAAATCCTCGACGCTCAACAACAGAAGCTGCCAATGAGGGCAGCAATGCGCCGTCACAACAGCTCAGCAGGCCTGCTGCACAGGATGTACCACCCGCCGGCCTACTCAGCTGCCCGCCGGCATTTCCATGAACATTTTCCGTCCGTAACAGATGATCGGTAGACGTTTACATAGCCCTGAACGGGCACAATTGTTTTAAAATATTCCTAATTATGTAACTCCCAAGTCGTTTCTCAGCAACTGCTTAAAATGCATAGGGGCAGCTTATCCAAATAACCTCTCGCTATCAAATACACACCTACTGAGGACTTCGTTAAAACTAATTGTAGTGGGTGAGTGGCTGGGAGGGTGTAGGGGACATGGGTTGTGTTGGTGTGAGTCCATGTTTGACTCCTGAACAGTTATGGGAGATTGTTTTCATGACTGTTGCCTCTATAAAAAAAACTAATTCAGTTCTATTCTGTCAAATGAAGGTCAGTGTCAGTGTTGACGTGCCACTCATGTGTCTTAGTCCTACGTTGGTGCTGGAAATTCCACGCAACCATTGTAGAAACCATTCTCTTTATTGGTAAACTTCTGCTTGCTTCCAACTTATTGACCCAAGATGGACAATTAAGTTAATTTGGTAAACGCGCCATTCTCATGGCTGTCACGAAGGCGCTTTGCTTCACAAACACGGTGTGAAGCGGGTTGTGTTTCACAGACACGGTGTGAAGCAGTGACCCAGTAGCGGGTTGTGTTTCACAGTGTCATCCCAGTTGAGCAATTTGTGGGTGATTTTTAGTATTTGTGAAATATGCCCCATGACTCCAACACACAATGGCCTCATCCTTTCGAACGCTATCAGACGCAGATCGTGTGCATATTCCGTGGTTAATGCACCATCACTAATAATCAGGGAAGACTTCTGGATTCGAACCACGAATCTTCGTAACAGGCGACAAACACACGACGAATAGGCTGTGCCGAGCGAGGACTCCACTTGAATTTGCTTCCTGACGATTGCGAGGCGAGATAACTGCCCACAGCGCTACCTGGCCGGATGAAAACATCTTTCTGAATGCATCTCTCGTATAAAAGTCTCAATTGTATCTCGAGCGAGCGTCAGCCGTCCGTGTTAGTTCATCGTGCTTGTGAGAATGCAGACACGTGGTACATTCCAGCCCTGGGGGAGTTCACATCTGTTAAAACAAGCGGCTGTTACTCGTGCAATGCACAAGAGCATGGGCCCTTTCACGATGAGGATGGCGACGATGAATCATAAACAAGACGTGTCAATAAACAGGCTTACATAGCACGGTCTATATAAGGACACTTGGGATATGGCAGGTCGATTTAGCACGGTTGGCTACGTACGATGCGAAAGAAGTTCATCGTACATACAGACCATGTTCAAGCCCACCTTGGCTTACATAAAACGAGCTGCAAGTCAAAGTACCGTATTCATTGCTATCAAAACTGCATTGTATACAGGGCAATCTTCAGTTGGTGTCCACTCAATCCCTCTGGTGTCTCGATCTCTCTTACAATGAAGGAGGGCCATTGCCCAACGTGTCACTTCTGATATTTATATTTTCCGCTTTAGGGCCACGTGACATATTAATGTGTCGGGCTTTTGTTTCTTGTACTTTGCACCACTGCCAACACAGCATCACATATATTTGCGTGTGCGTGTTCACTCCGTGGTCGCGTGGATTTTTCTCCGGGTCCTCCGGTTTTTTCCCTCCACATTTGGAAACGTGCGTTGAGAGTATTTGGCCGCCATAAATGTCCACGTGATAAGCCACCTTCGTTGAGCAAAACATTTGTGGCCAGGTCGCTTCTGAAAAGGAGCTACATCGCTCAGTGGGCCTTACCTGGTAAAATCAAATATTGTTTTAGTTTAGGTTTGCTTGAGCTGCGAGACACTTGATGTGTGTGTGTGTGTCACGGCACTTCGCGACGCTCGCGGTCTGGCTCGTGCACAAATAGGTCGGCCCTGTCCTCGGAAAGTCCGGCACCGTGCGCGGTAACCACCCTGAGACAAACAGGAGAGGCCCATCAATGGCGGGTTATTGCTCCTGCTATTGCACAAATATCTCATCATTGTTCATCACTGCCGGCGAACGTGTGCTACAAATGCACAACTGCGGCGCAATCGTAACCATGTAAGGTTGCATGGGGAATTTGGAGCGGGGAAATGGATCTGCCGAAGTGCTTGTTTATATTTCACATTTTTTTTGTGTCACACATCTGTTGCTGAAGGCTGGAACCTCCTGTTGTAGGTATTATGTGACTGATACAAAAACTACTGACATCATCAATGGGCATCCTGTGGAGACGCAAGCCCCCTTTCATGGGAATGTGGAATTTCCACCACTGAGAGATGATCGCTGCCCCAATTTGCATTTGAGCAGGGAGATTCTGGCACTTTTGACTTTGACAAAATATTGGAAAATTGAGAGAGTGCATGCAGGAAAGCCTAGTTTATAGCCAACTGGTGCTGTGCAAATAGCTGTCCGAGTTGAGCAATGAAAGTCGAAGCAGAGAACATGCTGCCGGTCTTACAGAGGCTTTGGGGAATAAACATGAAGGTTGCAAAAGCCGCGATCAGACAAGGCAGCCCTGACTCCAGAGGTGATGTGACACAGCACACATTTTATATTTGTGCTCTATTCCTGTCTAGACTTGCGAACATTTTTTCACCGACAAGCATGTGTGCCGCGTGAGTCAAGCGGACACAACACTCACAACTGGAAGGTTTGCGAGTTCAAACTCCACTTGGGGTCGACTCATCTCATTATCTTTCTGTGGTCGATAAATGAGTGCCGTTTTGTGCGCAAGTCAACAGTGGTCGTTGTGTGGAAATATCTGGTCCTCGGCATGGGAGCGTGGAATTGTCTCCGGCGTCCGAGTCCCGTTGTCGCAGATGGTCAATCACCCCGTGCTCACTCGAGCAGGGAGGCACGGGTTGACAGGGCATCAACGGGAGAGGTCGCTCAATTGGAAACCTAACAGTGATGAAGAAGCTTTCGTGACTGCAAGGATTCATACTTGTTGGTTTTTTTGGTAAAGTCACGCAGGTAAAAAATAAAATAAATGAAAACAACTAAATTAAATCACGACGTTTCGGGCGCAACGCAAGCGCCAGTCATCAGGTGGGAAAGCATGGCCTACTGCTGATGCAGACTGTTTTAAAGGTTGCAGACTGTTTTAAAGGTTGCATCAGCAGTAGGCCATGCTTTCCCACCTGATGACGGACGCTTGTGTTGCGCCGGAAACGTCGTGATTTAATTTAGTTGTTTTCATTTACTTTATTTTATTTTTTACCTGCGTGACTTTACCGACAAAACCAAAGAGTATGGTGATGAAGAAGTCCTAAAAAGTGATGTGTGTTTGTCTCAATTGTTGCAAGACACTGGCTATAGACCCGAAGCCAACTCTGTGACTTAACAGCCAAAGAACGTCAATTTACAACTCATAAAATAATCTGTTTTCTTGGCAGCATACAATGGCAGTGGGAGGTCGACGTAAAACTCACCCCGATTGTATCCGCCCCAGTATGATCTATTCCGGTGTTTTTGAAATGTCGAGCATGAATTGGTCTGCTCCCCAGTTACTCCTGGGGTCACCTCCCCTCCACTGAAGGAATGAAACCGCCTTCTTACTGAGCGCATGAAGTCATCGGCTGCCCTTTGACTCCAGTTATAATTGAGTTTAAGTATATTTGATTCGTTACACGGATAGTCCCGTTTAGCCTGTCTCACTAGCTATTTTACAAGGGAGATCCGTTGTGCGTAAGCACAGCAGCGATGACAACAATGGATACAAAATGCAATTGAGATCAGCGTATTCTGAACACCACGCACGTTTGCGTACTTGCAGATTCCTTTGCTGCCATTCAAATTGATTCATAAAAGTCAGCTACGCGAGGACCAGAGGTCACTGGAAGTGGTCTCAGGGGTAGCTCTGTCATGTCCACTTACGTGGGCTGCTCTCCAACACGGAGAGTTGTACGGCTCCGCGAGAGATCGCAAGAGGATCTTGTGTGTCATGGCGTGAAGCTGATAGCACGGTGACGACAAACACGGGGAGGATACAAATAGGCAGTCACGCTCGCACTGCTAGAGTCTTGCCAAATAATGTAATTTGTGTATTTACATCGCAGTGCTCCACCGAGTCACAATACTCATTGTCACGAGGGTCCTGAATGTGGACAGTTGGGCAATAATACCTCGAGAAAGACCCTCAAAGGAGTGAAACTGCATAGTCCACACAGATGGGTTCATTAACCCATTCGCTGTTTTTTTTTATATCTACCAGCCAAATTGCGGCTCAGTGTGTTTGGGAGTTTTACAAATCTATGCGTGGCAGTCCTAACTGTGATGCAGTCATATTTAGACGTGACGTAAATCCAAATTGTATAGCAATTGTATTGTACATTCCACCGTGTCCTGGGCCTCCAAGGAAGGGCATCATCTGCCTGCGTGCCAAGCATTTAAGAGGTGACATGATGGACTCACATCCGTGAGGCAAAGCGAGGAAAAAGACAACGTTGAGTCGCTGCGTCATCTGGGATGCTTCACCCATATCTCCTGCATGGCGAGGCGATGTCGGGAAGGAAATGGTCATGCCACAACGGTCATGCCCCAATGGTCATTCCCTAAAGGTCACGCCCCAACGGTCATGCCCTAAAGGTCACGCCCCAACGGTCATGCCCTAAAGGTCATTCCCTAAAGGTCATGCCCCAACAGTCATTCCCTAAAGGTCATTACTTAAAGGTCATTCCCTAAAGGTCATGCCCCAACAGTCATTCCCTAAAGGTCATTCCTAAAGGTCACGCCCGAAAGGCCATGCCCTAAAGGTCATGCCCTAACGGTTATGCCCTAAAGGTCATGCCCTAAAGGTTCAGGCCCTAACGGTTATGGCCTCAAGGTAATGCCCCAACGGCCCAAAAGGGCCAAGGGAGTGGAAGAGCTCTTCCCTCTGATGTGATAGACTAGAGCTGTGCTCCCCCTCTGCAGACATACGTGAGCATTGTGTGATTCCTCTGAACCTTAGGAATCCTAAATATGCCTTGGTTTGCCTTGGGCAGCTAATGGGGACCCTCGGCACCTAAACACGCTGCCCTTGAAAGTATTTCCTCCCTCTCTTATTTGTTTTGCAATAACAATTATTAATATTTGTGTGCTTCAGTGTTAGCATACACACCGTGTGTTATCATGTATAATGAAACATGCTATATGACCATAACCGTGGTGAAAACGTGTGTATTTTTATATTGCAAGGTTGTTTTTTCTTCTTTTTGCAAACAGTGCATTAATAGTGTTGTGTGTTGCTAACCACTGGGCATTTGAGGCCTTTGGGCCTGTGCTCAGCAACCATGGCGAAATCAAATAAGAAAAAAGCTTTAAGGTGGAGAATTTTAAATACCCATTTCTTAAAGTAATTAGTGCTGGCGAATTGATGACCAAAAAAATAGACTCTGTAGCTACATTGTGATGCCAGATTTACACAGAAAAGCCAAGGAGTGAATTCCCATATCAACGTATGGATACTGTATTTAGCAGGACTACTGCTTGTAGTGGAATTTCAAAGGAGGATAAAAGTTTTTTAAAGTGTATATATTTTTTTCGGAAATACCTCCGCTCGGGAAAAGTATGGACAGCGTGCATGAAGGGCCATTACTTCAGCGTGTTGACAGTACAATTTTGCCAGGAGAGGGGAAATGAACGTAATGTTAAACTCACGATGATGAGAAGCAGAGAGCAGGAGCAGGAAAACTCTGACCCCTTCTCTGTTTTAATAAGCAGCTCCCAGGCGACACTGCACTTAAAATCATCTATGTACACTTACTGCCACACGAGGAGAAATACTTTCCACTTCGATGCTTAATATATGGCTCCCCTGAACTCACATGCGCGCGGAGACTCCCAGCCTGGCGGGGATCACGAGGTGGCCAGCACATCATGGCAGTACAGCAAGTAGGCGACCGGCCTTATTGCTGAGATATATTCGAGTTTTATCTCATCACGCGTACGGGGGTGCTCTCTCGTTCCGCGTGGAATATACTCGGTAAGAAATAGGTCAAGCATCCCAACCCAGGAACCTCTTGAAAAAAAATGATCTTGAGACTCAGCGAGGTTTTCCTGGCTAAGCAAAAAATATTGTTGCTGTTGTTGTTGTCGTTGTCGTTGCTGCACACGAACGCCTTCATGAACAGCATTCAGCAATGTTCATATAAATACACATTCTCTTATTGCGATTATGACATTATTTTACCGGCCGGGTGGCACACGCCGGTCACCCTCGCAATCGAAAGTTCGCGAGTTCACATTCTGGTCAGGGGGTCAAATCAGTCCACGGTCCCTCTGGGGTAGATAAAATAGGTACCATGTGGTAGAAAGGCAACGGTGGTTGCCCTTCGGAGTGATTTGCTGCATGACGTGGACTTTGTGCTGCAGGCTCAGGGTCGTCAAACAGAGTTCGGTGCTGCCTCGTGCTTGGTGAAGTGTAAATGCATTTCGCCTTCATTCGCTTCCTCATGAATTTGCCTTCGTTTCCTCATTGCCGCCATATAAGGACGTTGACGAATCGTAGTGCCACACCGACGCCTGAAGTTGAAACAAATCATGTGCGGCGAGTGTGGTGGTACCCATGGCATACTTTATCTGTTGATGTTTTCTGGAATGCTGCTAGGCTGGATGGAAATAGGATATCACTAGTGCTTTATATAAGCCATGCCTATCCTTAATAATCATATATTATTGTTCAAGTTCAAGTTCATTTATTAGGTATAGTCCTGTGAGCCATTCGGCTCTTGAATCGGGTGCAACCGCAACAAACAGAAATCATAAACATGAACAAGAAAACATCTTAAAGTGACTGTGCAAACAGAAAATCCAAGAAAAGACAGCAAAATTTAGCAGAATATTACTTCAAAATAAGTACAAGGCAAGATGGATGGAGCATGCAAATAATTCCTGGAGTAGTGCTCTGGACTGTTTGGGCTGAAATTGAACACTGGATGTGCCTATCAAATGAGCTATGCAGATCTTCTGGGATGCTATCTGGAAGAAAGAGATTTGGACCTGTGCTGTGGAGGCGCTGTGCAGAATCAAGCCATGTGCCTTGGGTCCTGGCTGCGTTACTTTGAAAATGATCCGATAGACTTACACACGTATCGTTCCACAGCCAAGGCAAACACACACGCAGACAGCCAAATTGACAACGGCTCAAATGTGCCTGAGGCATTTGTAATGGATTATAAGTACAAATTTGTGATGAAAAATAGCCAAGATGTGTTATTTTATAGAGCTACGTGAACGTGATCATAGAGCCGCGAGTTTAAATGTTGATCATTGTCGAGTCGGTGGTCTACCTAGCCCATCATCCCCCCCAGAGTCAACAATGTTGGACAGAGGATGAACTCGTCCCCGGCATAAGAAGGTGGAATTTTCACCACTTTATCAGGACTGTGAATGCAGTCGAGCACTGCCCAAATGCTCTTTGATCAGGGAGACGAACACATATTTGACTCCTGTGCGGATTGTTGCGATTGTGTCTTGCTCAGCACGATGTCCGACGTTTTTTCTCCAAGTTCTGGGAGCTTCCAATTTAGTTCGCCAAAAGGCTCCCTGCAGATGGAGCGAAACGTCGGACATCGTACCGAACAGCAACCCTACATGAGTAGGACGGGCTTTCAAATTTTACTCTGCATACTCGGTGCAAATTAACCCATAATCAATTTCGAATCCTCCACCCGAGTCATACCACATCGTCACTTACAGGCGTAATTATTCGTTTTTTTGTGACCAACTCAGAAAAACCTAATGCATGTATTAAGCACAGCGCTCTTAACTCAGAGTCTTAAACTAGGAATGTCACAAGAAGTGTTGGAGTCAATTGGCTCAGGAGGGTGACACCTTGTCGGAGGGCCGAGCCAGCAGCCGACGAGATGCTCCTGGCTACGAACCTGGGCAGCTACTCTTGAGGTTGGACCGGCTTCCTCAGTTTAGCGACTTGTTGGTGTTGGCCCAGTCGCCAATAACTGCAAACAAAGAAATCATTATAATGCTCTATTTTGATTGTCATTTGATTTGACACGTTTAAGCTTTGACGACTACAAAGATTATGTTTGATTGCTAAGCAATGGACATTTTTTTTTTTGCAGGGCATATTACGAGGTGTGACCAACTGCAACCAGAGGCTACTGAAGTTACTTTCGCAAGCTGCGTATTCTCTAGATTATAATTCACACCTATGGGATTATAAGATGCATCTTCCAATGTTTTCTTGAATGTTTGCTTGAATGTTTGCTTGAAAGTAAGACGCACCCCACACACACACACACACCTCTGGGATTATAAGATGCATCTTCCAATGTTTGCATGAATGTTTGCTTGAATGTTTGCTTGAAAGTAAGACGCACCCCACACACACACACCTCTGTGATTATAAGATGCATCTTCCAATGTTTTCTTGAATGTTTGCTTGAATGATTGCTTGAAAGTAAGACGCACCCCCCACACACACACCTCTGGGATTATAAGATGCATCTTCCAATGTTTTCTTGAATGTTTGCTTGAATGTTTGCTTGAAAGTAAGACGCACCCCACACACACACACACACCTCTGGGATTATAAGATGCATCTTCCAATGTTTGCTTGAATGTTTGCTTGAATGTTTGCTTGAAAGTAAGACGCACATCACACACACACACCTCTGGGATTATAAGATGCATCTTCCAATGTTTTCTTTTAAATGCGAGGAAAAGAGTGAACCTCGTCACCTGGAGAATACGGCCGCGGTGCCGAGGAGATCTTTTCTCTCGAACGCAAGGGGATGGTGTTGCTAGCGGTGAGAACTCTAAAGTGATATTTCTTGGTCTCGCCACGCCACGCTCCCGTGAAATTTGAACGTAATTTGTAGATAGAGAGAAACAAATTGGAAAGTTGCACATCCATTCACCTGTTCGCCCATTGCTCGCTGACTGGCATGCGAGAAGGGGGTGGGGGGAGAGTCGTCAAAACACATTTGCTAAGTAAACAGTTGGGGTTGAGCGTGCAGTTGGGACCGTAATTTTTTTCGTACCTTTCTGAGTGCTGTAATTAAGGACTTCCCCGCGGCTTGTAGAACAACAGAGAGAAGGACATTTTCTTGCCCAGTGGCTGTAAGCGACCGGCATTCGCTTCGGAGACACTCTCTAGCTGTTGGCTTCGTAACGAGCGAGTGTAAGTGGCGCTATTAATCAATGGGACCGGATTGGCGGAAATAGCTCGAGGCAAAAAAAAAATCGGCAAACACTGCAAAGGGAAGCAGATATGAATGGCAACTTTATTTGGAGGGTTTACGCGTCGAGGTGCATGTTTAGGTATTATGAGGAACACGATATGTTGAGGAAATGTATCGCTGTATAATAGCCAGCACTGTAAAATAACGTTATTGCACTGTGTTTGGCTTAATTGTTGAAGTGTAACGTGACAAGGAAAAGATGGGATCAATGTTGGTTCACTGTGGTTCATGTTATGAGCGCATTTCTGTTAAAGCCATTGCTTTGGATTATAAATTGGCTGAACAGGAATTTATTTAATTTTAAATTTTAATTAAAAAAGTGAAATTGTGTCTTTGATTAAATGAGCGTAAGCTGATGCTCGTGTACATTAGTGGCCATGAACCAGTGGTATAAATTCCATATTCCGATTGTAGGGGCAAGTCTCCCCAGAGGACAAGTACTGGCAATTTCACAAAATGTGATCCTTATTTTATTCACCTTGGAGGGATAATGGGCTAAATTGAATTTCAAGTGGCATTTTAAATCAGTCCATTGCTCTGCCAAGTAATCACTGCCCTGACAACATCTAAACAACAATACCAGAGTGTGAATGTAAACAAGTATTTACGTGTCTATGTCCAGCGTTTAAATACGTTTTTTTCAATATTTGCTGGTTTATTCCAGGATGTTTCTGTTAGGCGTCGTCGCTTTAAGATGTTCTGTGTTCATATTTTGTTTGTTGCGGTTGCACCCGACTTAAGAGCCACATGGCTCACAGGGCTATACCTAATAAATGAACTTGAACTTGAATTTAAGTAGCAGTATAATATAGTGAACAGGGTATTTGGAATCATTGGTCACTTAATGTGCAAAAGCGGATGTTAGGACAGCTCCATTCCGTGTCTTGCACATACAAATATAATATCATTTAGTCCATTGGCCTCCGGGCTCTCCAGACCAACATTATTATCGAGCAGCATTTGTTTTAGCTAGCAAACTCTTCACTAGTTTTGACCTTCTTGGCCCAAGTAATGTGGGTGATCTCTAAAGTGGGTACTCGACAATCTGGGCTCTTTCGCTAAGAGAATTCATCGCAGCGTGTTCCCGTGTTCTGATTCAATTTCCACGTCCGACACCCACCCACAGCTCACACAACGGAACAGTACAATTCGAAACAAGGACTTCTCTCTTGCAGAATGACACGTTAAATAATCATAGTGCACAGGTCTCCCTTGCAAAATATTGCATTTGGCTAAACCAAGTTGAATGTGTTTACATGTGAAGCCAAATTTATTTTTTAAAAAGCACGAAAGGTGCTCTATGTTGCGTGCAATAAATAATAGTGGAAATCGATTACAATTTCAGCAATGCAACAATATATACATTTACATTTTCATCATCAGCTGTTACAACAAGAAACACTGTACATTTATTTCCCACGAAACGTGTTCGTCTCAGAGTAAGAGTGCCGTGTCTGCACGAGGTTCGCTCAATGCACTCTCAAATATCACGAATTAAAATAACGGTTGTGTCTAGACTCGGCCCATCATTCCTCTGGGAAAGTTAAAATCGTTACCAATGTGTGGCATGTCAACAGTAAGTTGTCCTATGGAGAGATGAGAGACATAAAACGCAAGTGGATTTCCATCACTGGATCAGGGTTGCTCGTCTGAGAGAGAAGGCACGATGCATCTTCTTAAACGCTCTATAAAGTTAGTTATTGGTTACTGGATTGATGTGCTCAAACGCTAGGTGCATGAATATTAGCTCAGCGCTCTGCCATGGGTATGGCATTAGCCCTCTATGAGGCTCATTCAGGTTTTCCAGGGAAAATAAACCGTTACACATGTTGACGTTAGTGCATTTGCAATGCACATTGATGAGAAACCGAAGCAGCATTTGAGTGTGGATCACTCAGAAAGCATGACCGTTTATTTTTAAGTTTTCCCACGTGGTTTGTATTTGCAACTTACACTTAAAAAAAAAGAACACGGAACATTACGGTAATTACAATGAACTTGCTGCGTTATTAATATTTTACTACGAGTGAGGGCAGGATCAAAAATGGGATCGCAATAATGGGCAAAAAAAGTTATTCCACATGTCGTACGTTTGTGCAGTCGTAATCAGCCGTTTAGAGTTGCGGGCAGAACGCTGCTCCTCTGACAATCGGGCACACTGCAATTTCAAATCACAACTCGAGGGGTGACTCAGCCCATAATTCCGCAAGGCCTGTTCAGTTTTTTATTTATTTATTAGGTATAATCCTGTGAGCCACGCGGCTCTTGACTCGGGTGCAACCGCAACAAAACAAAAACATGAAGAAGAAACCTCTTAAAGTGACTACACGCAACAACAACAAAAATCCTGGAAAAAACCCCACTGATGTTAGGCGTGGTCTGGCATTGCACTCGGGTTGCCAGGTTTGCGCAGGGCACGAACCGCTGTGCCACCACTCACCCCTCCGTGAATGCACAGGTGATACAAATTGTGCACGCCAATTCTGGCCGTGGAACATTGCAGGCTCTAGGTACACGGTGCTATTTATGGAGAGCACTAATAGATACCATACTTGCATTGTTGTATAACACTCGCTCACAAAAAAAAAGATGGATTCATGTCGTTATTCTCACGTGCATCAGTAACAGGGTTATATTAACATCATGTTCCGTCATTTTAAAAGTTACAAGATCCAAACGAGTAATTCGTATTTTTAATCAGTGGCAGATGATGCTGTATTAAAACATCATTACATAGGTACATCATGACTTTAACATAATATCAACGGTTAATTTAGTCGTTCAGTTTTGTACTTTGCAGTGTGTACCGAACATATGAACAATTGTAGCCAATCAAAATGTTCCAGAAGAGTCGTTGTGAAATACCAAAGTTTGCAGAAAAATGTCTGCTTATATTTTGTAAAACATTTCAACATTTATTGAGCTCTTGTCGTCAATCACGGCCCATCTTTCAAACTTTTAACAAAGGTTAGAATAAGCCAAAGGTCATCGTTACCAGTCCAAAGACATCAGCGGTACTAGGCAGGAGAGCTAGAAGACAGATGATGGCCTTGTCTGACATTTCAGAAAGAATATTAAAGATATGTGAACATTAAAAAAAAGTTAAATCATTAGAATAGTGTTTCATTTATATTGACATAAAACAAACCATGTTTTATTATTATTGTTATTAGTATTTTTAAACCTTTGCACATATTCCAACTTATAAATGTGCTGACATTTTTTTATTGCCAAGACATTGTCCATAGAAATGCTGTCAAAGCAACGTGACCTCACTTCAGCCATTTGTAGCGATGTTGCATTTGTATCAAGATAAAACCGGACGTTAAATCAAACAGAGATTATTATATCATCGTGGGAGATGGTGGTGGCTCGGGGAAGTCTTCAATCAGCAGTGTAATAACCACCACGGCTGCGGATGACAATTATTGTATCATTTTGCGTTTGAGTCAGGTCCAAAAACGAAACGGTGCTTATTAATTATCCATATTAACGCAGCTGAACACAAATGTAAACATTTCTGCATGCAACATTGTCGCATAAACGTTGCACCATTAAAATGATGCCTAAATATCCGCTTTACAGAAGGCAACAACAGACAATCCCTCGATACAGGCAGCCGAACGGATCCGAGTTTGATTCCTCGCCACGGCTAACAGCAACGGCGAGTGATGTCTCCTGTCTCGAACCCACAATTACGAGACTGGTCAAGTATGGTTGAATGGCCCGTGTGTGAGGCTTTCATCCTGCAGCTGATCGACACAGGGCTGTCAATTATCATTAAAGATTTAAAAATAAACCACCAGCGTGGTTGGCCACGTACGGTGCGAAAGAAGTTCCACATACACACATACTAAGTTTACTGAAGGACTGTCATTGAATAGAAGACACCCATGCACAATGTTACACAAGGTAACCATCCAAAGCACATGGCAAGGAATCTAACATCACACAAAGTGAACGATTTGCCTGTGTGGCCTGCATGCAAGTGTGCACAGGGCCCGGCAGCTGATATGAAGGAGCTGGATCTAAAGACGCCAGGATCTCTTTGTTCTTCATGCCAACATACTTGCGGCACCCAATGCTGCAACGTTGCAATATGGGGCCCATTAGGCAATTTCTGGAGCCAATAACAAAAAAAACGTCTTCATGGCCACACTGGCTGCTGTCGCAGTATTTTTTGTCTATTTCAAAACACAAGTACAAGAGGACTCCTCTTTTCCGTGGTGATATGGGTGGGAAGTGAGGACCAATATTAAACTAAAAACTGAAACTATTTTTTATTTTACCAGGCAAGGCCCACTGAGCTATGCAGCTCTTTTCAGGAGCGACCTGGTTACCACAAATGATAGCCCAACGAAGTGGCTTACCGTGTGGGAACTTATAGCAGCCAAATACTCTAAACGTACGTCGATTGTAAATGTGGAGGGAAAATCTCGGGGTATCCCACAATTTTCTCCTCCTCATCGCGGGGTGAAAAGTAGCAGATAACCTCCAGATAGTAGAAGTCCTGTGACTTCTGTTATCCGTGGAAAAATCGCGAGCATTATGAAGCCACTTCGCTTTGCATTGTGGGTACAAAATAATAATCCATAATATGAAGAAATAGGAACGTGGATAATAGTATTTGTTTTGCGGATTCCTAGAGCTGCCGCGGATAATAGGAGTTGTGCGTGATAGGGCCGTAGAAAAAGTTATCCTATGTGTCAATTTTTAGCTTTTGATTAAGAGGGAAACTTCTGCCCTAAAGTTGGCAGAGCTTTCTACACAAACCTGCCAACAGATTAAGTAATTAAATAAATGCTAAAAAGTTGTATAACATAATATTGCAAAATAGTACTGGAAATAGTATATGTAGCATTACTGCAATGGTTCTGATATTTATATGCTATTAATTATTAAATTATTATAATATGCAATCAGGCAAAATTTTATTTGATGCTGTTTTTATTACATGTGATATATGACTCTGAAAGCATGTTTTTCATTATTGCTATTTTCTAAGCCAAAGATACTTCATGTTCAAAGAGCATAACGAAATGCTGATATCTATTGATCCTGAGCCATATGTAGAAATTCCACATTCCTATGGTGATGCCAGTTTGTCCATAACACAACCAATCATCACAGCAACATCGTCATGTTACTCGTAAAAACTATTTTCATTTGCTAAAAAAATAACATTTGTCGACGATTACTTGTGCTTAATTTCTGTAGAGAAGAAGGCACGTTGTGTTCATTCGTTTTCCTTCGTTTTCGTTCTTTCGTTTCGCAATCCGCTTGTACTTGTGAGGGTCGCGGTGGTGCGGTGTGTGTATATGAATTTCACCGAAATAAAGTAATATCAATACTCATTCAGATTGATATATTTTGCTTAAATCTTAAAATCGCGAACCCATGTCTTGTTTTCCATTTTGAAAATGTGTTTCTATATTAGACCTTCTGTTTCACAGCAGTGGGCCAGTGACAGCTGAAACTTTATAATGTTTCTGGACGGGACGCCAAGATTTGTAACATAAAACATGAGCAAAGCTGCTGCAGATAGTTGCGTGTCGTGCCCAGAGCATGTGGGAGTGCCTGATTGTAGGAGGCTGCCCTTAGATGTGGTGTTATGTGGATAAAGCCTCCTCTGGTACCAATATTCTGGCGTTGTATAATGTGCTCTGTGTGTTTTTGCTATTGAAATAACAGGCGTTCCACAAGCAGATGTTCAAGTGTAATGAGCACTTGGCTTTAAGAGACAAGAAGCACTTTTGTCGTAAAATATAATTTAATAAAAAATATAATTTGACCCAATTGTGCAAAATCTCCCAGCTCAGTCCCCAGCTCCAAGACTTCGTCTGCTCCTCCCCTTACCAACTCATCATCAGCATCATCCCACCACCCAGTAGCAGCGCTAGGCACAAGGCAAACAATTATCCTAATATATAATAGCCCAGATCTGTCATTTATTTCATTCTGTGCCTGTGATTAACGCGGCACGGATTGGTTGAAGTGCGTCACGTGACCGCGAGCAAGCAGCCAAGCAGAGGTGAGCCCCTCCCAAACACGTACGCCCCCCGATTGGTTGAAGTGCGTCACGTGACCGCGAGCAACAGACGGGTGTTTGAGAGTGAGGCAGAGCCGTGCTCCGTCCACTGCTGCCCTGGGGGACCCCCGTGCTCTCCACTGCTGGCTTGAGGTAGAGCCGCGCTGTCTCCACTGCTGCCCTGAGGGAGAGCCGCGCTCTGCCCACTGCTGCCCAGAGGGAGAGCCGTGCTCTGTCCACTGCTGCCGTGAGGGAGCCAGACGCGCTCTATCCACTGCTGCCCTGAGGGAGTCAGACGCACTCCACTGCTGCCCTGAGGCAGAGCCGTGCTCGGTCCGCTGCTGCCCTGAGGGAGAGCCGCACTCTCTCCACTGCTGCCCTGAGGCAGAGCCGTGCTCGGTCCGCTGCTGCCCTGAGGGAGAGCCGCACTCTCTCCACTGCTGCCCTGAGGCAGGGCCGTGCTCTGTCCATTACATTAGTACTGCAGTTTTTTTATGCTTAAATCCACTGCTGGATGAATGCCCACCGCACGCTGTGCGAGTGGATCGTAAGGATTTACTTGACCAGTCTGTTGGGGGCCGCCGCAGGCTGTGGTTGTTGGGGGATGCTGCAGGCTGTGGTTGTTGGGGGATGCTGCAGGCTGTGGTTGTTGGGGGCCGCCGCAGGCTGTGGTTGTTGGGGGCCGCCGCAGGCTGTGGTTGTTGGGGGATGCTGCAGGCTGTCGTTGTTCGGGCCCACCGCAGGCTGTGGTTGTGCGGGGGTGCATATGGCGCACCCCAACAACCTAGTTATTAATAGATGTTCAAATTTGGTCACGCAATTGTTGGGTTCGGTATGTCGTTAAACGCTTGCACACCCTATGACAATGTAATATGTTCGCCTGTGTTGGGTCACGCAGAGGGTCTTGAGACAAATTTGATCAGATCATTATGTGGCTGAATGCAAAAACATTCTTCTGGATGATAATATTGGCGGCAAAAGCCGTCGCGTTAGGAAAAGCGAAGCAAGGAAAGGCTTGCTGTTGCTGACAATAACAAATATCACCTCCTGCATGAGTACTATAGAGTGGACCAATTCATATGCGCATGTGTTATTTGTTATTACAAGCTATTGTGTGTAACAGCAATGACCTTTGACAAACAGCTGGCCCATCACGAGTGTAATTATCCATTCATTATCCCGTAAACAAACTGCGGCATTTCTCGTTCAATAAAGGATATGCCAAGATCGTTCAGAGATTGGAAATGTTTGATTTGCACAAACACGGTGCACCTCAGTTGGGAAATATAAGTTTTAGTTGTGTTTTACAGTCATATATAAAACCGATATATACACTGCATATGTCAGATTTTCGGATAAATGGCTTGAGCTGTTTTTAAAACTCGGTTGCTTAACAGGAAGCGTATGTTCCATTAACCCAGGTTTTATTGACGTAAATCCTGTATCCACCTCGTTAAAGTTACGAGGCTTTATTTACAAAGTGGCCCGCCTTCTACGAAGCTGATGTCAAAGACCATTTTACATTTGTCTAGCTGGTGATGTGACAAAACCTCAGCTGACGACGAGAAGGACACGAGTTAGAGCTCCAGTCTCGGATCAACTCGGCGCATCTTTTCTTCTTTCTCGCTCAAATGAATGCCACTTTGTGGGAAGTCTACTGCCAGTGTGGTACCGCAGATACTGGCCCACACCATAGGAATGTGGAATTTATACCTTTAGCTCAGTGCTGCTGACAGAGCCAAGCACCGCCTTGCACTCATTTGAGCATTGTGATTCTTTGCGTTGACATTTGTCTCCGTAATTCTCGTGTTGATTACTCCACCCCGGGTACTTATTTTGTGCTGAGTTAACCGAGAGGAAAGAGATTCCGAGGTTGGTCTCGATTTGCCACTGGTCTAATGCATGCTAAGGAATTGAAAGTTGCCCTTGGCATGGTTGAACTCTGAGACGACACCGCTGATGATACCGTTCACACGCACGCCTTGAGCACAGCCACCATCATGCCTTCTAAGTTGCAGGAGTCCAATCAGTGAGTGGTTGCCAGTGGTTATCCGTTAGATTACAGATCGGGTCTGTGAATCAATAATGAGATGTGTCACCTTGTTGAAGTGGGGGAGGGGGAACTAAAATAAATTGCATGATTATTGTCCGAAATCGTATGGGTGTCCCTTAGGCATGTCTAAATATTTTGGGGGTGTCTGGACACCCACAGTGGCCGAGTCTCGAACGCACATGGATATACACACAGTACAGATGTCAATAGTAGTCGAAATAATGTCACACGATAGTTCCTTTCTAATGTGTTTTATTAATGTGTTATTCATAATTGAACATGTTTATATGGCTTTCAATAGTTCATGTATTCCATTGTTTATGTAGACCAAAAATAACAACTCTACTCGCCAAAGTGAATGTTTTTGGACTATAGATATTATGTCCTCTGTGAAGTCTAACTTCCCCAAGATTATAAACATATAGTCGCATGCATTGATTAAATCCAATATGCTTGATTTCTGTATTTATTTTGCCTGTTTGTTTAGTATGTAAATACATCTTTGTTGCAGCATATAAACAGCCGAGCAGAGATGTGGCTCAAATCACAATCGGATGGCCATGAGTTCGATTATTATTTAACAATTTTATATTTTTATTTTACCAGGTAAGGCCCACTTAACTATATCACGCTTTTTCAGAAGCGACCTGGCCACAAGTGATAGCTCAACGAAGTGGCTTATCGCGTAGAAATGTATAGCAGTCAAATACTTAACACGCGTGTCGATTCTAAATGTGGAATATAAAAACTGCAGGACCCGGAGAAAAATCCACGCGGCTACGGGCAGAATATGCAAACTCCAAATATACAGGTGTCAAGGTCGGGGTCGAACCCACGACCTCATGTATAGCAGGCGATGTAGTTAACATCTTGCCACGGGTGGCGCCCCAAATGCCGACCTAGGGTCAAATTCTCATCATTGCTTTGAGGCCATTAAAACGGGCACGACTTCGTAGAAAATGAATGTATTTGTACTCTTAACGATACTCGCTGCCGCCATAGCAACGTGAAGCGTCTCCCGCTGGCTGAGACTCACTGACAGATATGAAGGCTGCTCAATGCGGCTGCGATAGCCATCACAACGCTTCACGCCGTCTGCTCAGCAGTGGACGTTAAAGATCGCCTGATGTCGTTCGCAAAAGTGGGGCCGTTGTGTGTTTCCGGCGTCAGAGTCCAAATCTGAGCAAATGAAAATATTTACAGCAATTTTTTTCTCAATTGGAATGAAACAGCAGCGATCATTGCCCCCCGACTGGCAGACGAATGGGTTTAGGTCACTCTCTCTTGCAAACGAGGCTCCATCCTGGTCTCGCGACTTCTCACCTGGTGAAACAACATAAACTCGAAACGTGAATGCCTCTCTGAGCAGGGAGACACTTTGATCTTTGACTCACGATCATTTTTTTTTTATAAAAGCAATGTTTGCTTGAAACACACCTCCGCTTGAAGGCCACCCCTCACCGAACAGCAACAGCGTAACAAAGCCTCCCACTATCCTTTCAAGGTGCCTCTTACCCCCAAGACCCGGCTCCAGGGCAAACCCCCCACCACCCCGTCCTCGCCACAAGCTTTCAAAAGCACGCCACCTGCTTTTAGTTTAATTATTTAAAAAAAAACTAATAAATTCTGCACCACGCTTCTGCTTTTTTGATGCTGCGCCTTTATTGCCAAAGTGCGGCGCGCCAGATCATCGCGAGCGCGCGTGTGCGTCTGTGTCTGTGTGCGCGTGTCTGTGTGCGTGCGTGTGTGAATGGGGGGAGCGGTGGTGTAGTGGTTAGCGCTACGCTGCGCTACGAACCCGGCCACCCGGGTTCGATTCCGCTCACGGCCAACACCAGTGACGATTATCTGAACCGGTCCTGGGCCTCGTTTAGGTCGACTCAGCCTCAAATGAGCATCTGGCGCCGTGTGTAAATATCGCCACTAGGGAGACAAAGGCGGTCGGGCGTGGTGCTGGTGACCGTTCCGGCTTTCATAGGTGCTACTCGCTCACAGCACTTGCCCCAACAGTCTGTTGAGGCTATACGGGGGATATTTGTCTTGTTGTGTGTCTGTGCGTGTGGGGCCAGCATGCCTTCCCTTTCCAGAGCCTCGTGTTACGACGAGCAGCAGACCGCCCCTTTCCCGTGAGCTCTCTCTCTCGAATATAAACTCGCCACGTGATCGCAATCCAATCACCAGCTGAGACCGCTGGCGAAACCGCCGAGTGTGGAATTGTGCGGTTTTGGGCTTTTCTTCCCGAAGCGGCAGGACGGTCTAAACGCTCCGAGCACTTTTTTTTCGTCCAACACGTTTTCGGTGATGAGCCGGGCCAATAAAATCAAATAAAAAAAATCTGCATAACCGCGGGCTTATTCCTTACTTTGTGAAAATTTTCATTGGCTTTTCAAAGAGACGGCGATCGTTTTAATTGCAAACGAACATTAGCAGAAGTTTGCATCGCTCTCTTCAAAACCCCCAATCAAGGGCTCGGCACGACACACCGGCACCACGTGATCAACAAAGCAAGCACCACCTTGGGAGTAGGCCTCGGCAAGGTAAGGTAAAAGTTAAACGGTAAAAAAAAAACCAAGAGAAACTACCCTACCTTTTACCTTACCACAATACAATCGCGCTACCCTACCTTTTACCCTTTAGCAGGTAAGGTAAAAGGTAGAAAAGAACGAGCCTACCTTTACCTTACCTTTTACCCTTATTCCATACAAATTTCGCGATTACAGGGTAATTACTGGGGTAAAAAACATGGAATTTGTTTTTAACGATAAATGCTAGTTAGAGCGCTTTATTCATTTTTCGATTTATTCATTTTTAGATTTAAAGCTTTCGTAACTGCAGGGATTCATCTTCTTGGTTCTTTTGGTAAAGTCACGTAGAATGGAAATAATAAAGTAATAAAAATAAAACATAAAATAATTCTCACGACGTTTTGGCCACAACGCAAGCAGCCGTCCTCAGGTGAAGACCAGATCTGTCGGGGAGACAGCGTCTGAATGAAACAGCACCATGCTTGGAGCGTATATTTAATCTGGGTTGGAAGGGGGGGAAAGGGCGCCTTGACAAAATAATTTGCATATCAAGAGGAATTTAGCATATTTATGGGAAATTCAGGTATGTGATTAGTACTACTTATGCCCGTGCATTATGCAGGATTAGCAGCATCAAAGGGAGGTGATATGGGAAATGCAGGTATGTGATTAGTACTACTTATGCCCGTGCATTATGCAGGATTAGCAGCATCAAAGGGAGGGGATATGGGAAATGCAGGTACGTGATTAGTGCCGTATGACCTTGCTGCACCTGATATTGACGAGCGCCTTGCGCAGTTCGGCATTTGTTGACTTGATCAGTTTTAGAACTTGGACGACACCGATCTGGACGGAATGATCCGCACATCGAATATGGTGGCAAGCCCGCAACTGCTCATATCCGCTGTCCACGTTGACCAGGGCGAACAACGTCTTGACAGCACTGTTCGCATCGGAGCCATTGTCGCTGGTGACAGGGAGCAGCTTGGTCGAGATATTGTGCCCGAGGCTTTGGAGGTGCTCAAACAGAGTGGCCCCAATGCGCTTGCCGACACCCCTTCTGGACTGCACATCGAGGATTGTCAGCAGCATGGATTTTGATGCACCAGATTTTCTGTCGATCCAGTGCACCGTGACCATCCAATATCCCTTCAGGTTGCGGTTCGACCACCCGTCGATGGTGAGCGAGATGGCGACGTCCAGGTTGGAGAAGAACGCCCCGACGATGGGCAGCATGATGGCGTGATGCTCGACAATCCTGCGAATGATGGTGCGGGTCGATGGGCCCTCGTATCCCTGCATAAATTTGTTGACCAAGGTCTTGAACTTGTCGCTGCCGGCGGCTCGCAAAGAGATTGCACCTTGGATAACAAAATCCACCACCGCGTTCTCAAACTTTACCAGGAGGCGATCCGGGATTGCTGGACGGCTCAGCGTTTGTTGTATTAGGCGGCTCACCGACGCCGACGTCCCGACCTCGCTGCCTGGGGCGAGCACATTGTGTTTCTTGAGGTGGGCTTTCCACCCCGACGCGTTCGTGTGGGTGGAAAACCACTTGCGGCAGTGCACGCACTGCCGCTTCCCTTGCTGTGCATGCGGATCACCCTCCATCCAATCGTGTGTGTGCTCCCACGGGAACGCATACCGCTGCCTCTTTCGATTGCTGTTCGCAGCAACCCCAAAAAAGCCGTTGCTGGCATCCTCGTCCTCTAGTACCTCGACCTCAAGAACGTGGACCGTCTCCATGTGCTCCGCCATCACTTTAAAATGGAGGCCACGGACTGCGTCACTGCGCCACGGAACTTTTAGCGGTAAACAAGGTACTGTATTTACCGGGTAATTATTCGCCCTACCCTTACCCTACCGGGTAATTCTTCTGAGCTACCTTTACCCTACTCTTTACCTTACCCCTTGGCATGTCGAAACCTTTACCCTTTACCTTTACCCTTTTACCCGGTAATAAAGGTAATTTACCTTACCTTGCCGAGGCCGACTTGGGAGACTGTTCACTACACTCGCCTTGAGAGAGAACGGACTGGGTCCCCACCACAGGAATGTGGAATTTCCACCACTCGCTTAAAAGCCGCCGACCGACAAGAGCACGACACCGCGGTCATGAGCAGAACAACACTTTGACATTTGACCTTTGAGCAGAGTCAGATGCATGTCAATGGGAGAGTTTGATGTGGTTGGCAGAGCCCATCTGGATTTTGTGATGTCACAGGAATACGTGGCAGAACATATTCCTCCAAAGGTGTGAGGAATCCAACATGAGCAGAAAGCTTAATATGAACCAGTTGTGGCACGGAATGCTCTGTAAATTATTAATAACAGCTGTTCCATACACGAAGGCTACTGCTGCTTGTACACAGGTGCAAGCTATCTCTATCTAGGGGGAACGTATTTTTGTTTGAAGAGGCTCCTGTTATCGGGGTGTAAGATGTTTTATCGTTGACAGTTGCCACTGCACTTTGAGTGACAGCTGGAAAGTTGAGTGCAACTGTGCTAGCTTGCACACAGCTGATGGTTGCATTGCTATAATTGCCTAGTCGGACATGTGGGGTTCTTACCAAAGCATCCCTCACATCAGCCATAGAGCCAACAGTAGGAATGACATCACATCCAGCAGAGTTTGAGAAACCTGTTCTAAGCCTGTCGCATAGGTCAAATGTGGAAATTGAGAATCAGCACAACTTAATTAAGTAATGAATTAGTTCATGTAACAAAAACACTATTCTGTCTGTACAAAATTAAGTATGCCTAGATTTATTTTATAAGAGACTATGCAACGAAATAATATATCATTATGATTGAAGTACACTGGTATATTGCACAACCCCAAGAACAACTAATTGCATCTCTCAATTCATCTTCATCATACACAGTCTTCTCAATTTTACAAATATAATAGGTACAACACTTCCACCGTATCTGCTTGAATTCAATAACAATAAATCTTGACTTAAAGCTTTCGTGACTGCAGGAATTCATATTCTATGGGTCTTTCGGTAAAGCCACGTAGATAGAAAAATTTTTTAAATAATAAAAAGAATAACAATATCACGACGTTTCGACCGCAACACAAGAAATCGTCATCAGATGAAAACATATAGTGGGAGAGCTGCTGAGGCAGGATGTAATAAAGGTTTGAGATGGGTGTAGCCCAAGGGTAAATGGGCGGGGCTAGAGATGAAATTTGCATGTAAATGTAAGATCAGAGAGCTGAGACATACCCACGACGACGAAGTTGTGGGGTTGGCCATTGTATTGTGAGAGATTAGCATGTCAATGTAATCAATTTGCATATACATGTAAAATCGGAGAGAGTTCAGCAAAGAGCCACCGCCACATCGAGGAAAACGAGCAATGGCGGCTGTGTTAGTGAATGTAACTCAGAGATTCGACAATAACCGCTAACATAGGCAGGTAGGAAGGGAACATCACAGCCAGTTATGACCTAAACTGGTTAATAACGTCCCTCCAATGATTGCTCAGTTTGTACCCATCTTCTCGGTTGAAATTGTGTCTGTGTTTATATATCTGGATGGCTTCATGAACAAATCTTTGTTGATAGCCAGTGGGTTTGCAGAGTACCTTAGTCATGTAAAAATCAATTTCGTGTGTGCCCACAGCGTTAAAACAATGATCAGCCGCGGCTGAGGTATTGGTCCTACCGTGTTTCAGATCTGCCTTATGTTCACGAATACGGTCCAAAACATGTCGCTTAATTTCCCCAATGTAACTTCTGCCACAGACACAGCTTTGTTTGTAGATGCTGGGGTAATGCACCCCTTCCGGACTACACATCCTTCACAGATGGGATCAAATCACAAATGTTATGTACTGTGTTGAAATGAACCTGGATCTTGTGTTTGTTCATGATTTTGGAAATATTTTTGGTGACCACTGCTATGTATGGCAAGGTGATGGTTTTGATTGGGTCCTCAGATGGTTCTTTCTCAACGGTTGGGGTGATCGCTTTATGGATTGTGTAGTCTGAATATCCATTCATCTTGACAGCTTGGTGTACGTACTCCAGCTCACTGGCTAGGTGGTGATGGTCGGACATACATCAAGCTCTATGGTGTAGAGTTTTGATGAGGGAATTCTTCTGGAATGGATGGTGGTGGGAGTCAGGTTTTAGGTAGGCATCCGTATGGGTGGCTTTCCTATAGACAGAGTGTCCCATTGAGCCATCAGGTCTCTTTTCGATTAAAACATCCAAGAATGGTAAATTGCCATCATTTTCCACCTCCATAGTGAATTTGATGGCTGGGTGTATGGAATTGATGTGGTTGAAGATTTGGTCCAGAGCTGGTAGGCCATGTGGCCAGATGACGAACGTGTCATCTACGTACTTCTTCCACAAGGCAGGACGTAGGGTGGATGCCTGGATGGCATCTGTCTCAAATTTCCGCATGAAAACATTGGCAACAACTGGAGACAAGGGAGAACCCATTGGGGTACCTTCAACTTGTTTGTAGAATGTTCGATCGAAACGTCGTGATATTGTTATTATTGTTATTATTTTTTATTTATTAACAATAATACTCAGAAGTTAATTTGTCTCTGTGCTCAAACAGGACAGTGGGCGGTGTTCATCTCTTGTAGGCGGCTCTGAATCAGTGGTGTAAATTCGACATTCTCATAGCCGGGACCATCCCCTTCACAGGACGACCACCCTTGACTCCTCACGGAGCGGTGTTCATCGCGCCAATCCCCGAGAGACGCTCGGCACCTGACGACGAGTTGGACCCCGTGGTCTTTGGATCGTGAGTGAAGAGTTCTAAACGCGGGGACGAGGTTTACGCACAACGTGGGGGGGGGGGGGGCAAAATGTGTTGCAGCTGACGCCGGAAAGCGAAGGCATCTAGGCTGCTCGTGAAACCTCAGTGAATAGACACCGCGATCACATAACAGTGGATGATATCTAATGACATTTACACGCTTGTCTTCTGTCAGCGTGAGCAGTTCCTTACATAACCCATTGCTCCGACAATTAAAGCAGATGGCAGGAGGCGCAGAGAGAGAGAGAGAGCGAGAGACTGCGGCTTAGTAGTTTGGACGGAAAGTGAAAGAAATCAATTTCAAGAACGACAGTGCCGCGGGAGTTTTCGGCGGTTTATTTGATTGTAACTTTATTTATTTATGTCCTCATGCTAAGCTGTGTTTTAGGTTATAAGCGGACTCTGATTTGAACCTCATGGTGGGCAGATTGAATGGCTGCAGGGAGCTGCTCTGGGCATCTGGCCGACCGTAGCTACTGTGGTCTGCGTGCGGAAGAGTCCAGCCACCACTCGCCCCTCCGTCTGTATGCAAACCTACGGACACATTCTCGCAGCATAAACTATTCATTATTTGCAGACATCCGTTGATCCAATGGATGGATGAAGGCCTCCCCATGCCGTATCAGCCGTGAGGGTTATTTGACCACATTTCACCATGACAACATTTCACCATGACAACATAGGGGTCAGCCCACCATCCTTCCGGAGTGGGTAAAATTAGAACCACTTTGTGTGGGATAAAATATGGTCATCGTAATGGGAGTTCTGCGAGTCCAAATAATTGGTGACCAGACTGCATGTGTGTGTGTGTATATATAAAATATGAAATTATTTTACTCACTAAACCTGCCACAAGCACTGGTAACTCCTGAAGAAGTCGTTCTTACTTCATTGGCCATGCATGCACGATGGACTAAGCCAACCCACACTTAGAATTTGAACTCCCAACGTTCTGTCAGCCACACGTTGAATGCATACACAAGGTATGTGCATGGCCGTGTCCAGCACTGTGTCAACCTGCTGCTGGACGAATGAGTCGAAGCTTCGCCTGGTTAATTGTCATACATGGTCACATAATCTCTGCAGGTAAAGGGAGCACTGTACAGTATATCTCTTGTTCGTCCATCATAGTTGATGATGACCATGGCACGTTTGTCATTTTGTTGGGTTTTGATGAGTGCGCAGATGGCTGAACAGGCCAATCCGAGCCCGGAGTTCTCTGCGGCACACTGGACAGCAGGTCAGGGAGGATGTAGAGCTCTGAGGTGCAGCCACAAGTCCTTCCTTGGTAGATTTGCGCTGCTGCCTCTTCAAGATGGCACAGGAGCTTCTCCTGCTCTCACAGAGGACTGCACCGTCCTGTACTTTTCTTCTCCAGGCAGGTTGGTCCTGTGCTACAGTATATACGGGTGCAATGTTGCATCGAATAATTTATTAATGTTAATTTCTAAGCTCACAAGTCGCAACACATGCATAGAACTGCACGTGTAAGTATATTTTTTTCGAATTGAATATGTTGTATCCAGCAGTGGATAGAGCATAGTTGACGATGATGAAATGGGCTCACGTCAACCCAGGAGTCACGAGAGGTGCTGATGTTCACGACGACGTTAACATGGAATCGATAGGAGTCAGATAAAAGTCCTGCATGCCAACGATTAATCGCATTGCCAGAGTACAAGGGAATGGCATGTTAATTGTTTCACCTTGACTTAAAGCTTTCGTGACTGCAGGAATTCATATTATTGGGTCTTTCGACTTTACCGAAAAACCCAAGAATATGAATTGTTTCACCCAAAGCAAGTATGCCCTTTATATCAGTAAGAAACTCAAACACGCGGGAACACAAGATCAATCACTGAGCATAAAAAAATACGCTTCTGGTTCTGCTATTTTGGGTCGGACAAGGCACATAAGTTGAGCTTGAACCGTGGAACTGATCTGTATACAATAGGGATAATGTAATCCCTCTTGTACACAGATTACATGCGCACACACATACACACATGCCTATGTATTACACCACACAACCATCGACTTCGCAATCGTGTCGCTGATTTTTTTTGGCATGGCTGCTTTGACATGGCACATTACCTGGTCTTACCCTTTCGTGTTCTGTTTGACACTCTTTACATTTCTCCAAAATGAAACATTCCACATTCTTAGACTTGGCAATGCACCCAGGCAATTTCCTCTGTTATGGATCCAAAAAATGACTTAATCCATGTGGATATTTAACCACAGTTGCACATCCAGGGATTATGAAACAACAGACATGAGGCCACTTTTTCTTCAAGAATAAAGGCAAATCAACTGCCACATTACCTCGCTGCTCTTTCAGACGAACGTCAATCCCAACGCCATGGGCTTTTAATGGGCATCTATTTCTACAGAATATATATCTGTCACATTACTGATAAAAAAAGACTTAAAATAATCTTAAGTGGCTTCATGGCATATTTATTTGAATTGGTCTTTGAGCAATGTAATTACATTCAGTGTAGCCTTACATGGTCACTGCTGGTGGAAAGCTCAAGGCCAGGCTACGTTCAACAGAAACTTCCCAGTGGACTTCACGCCAGTGCTAAACGTGGTGGTCTTGTTACACGGGCACTGTGGTAGATATAAAAAAGGGGCTCTGTTTGGCAAGCCTCGCTGTGTGCCTAACTCAGACCTGGTTCTGGATACCGCACATTCCAGACACGTACCGCGCATATATGATTTCATTTTAAGAGCCGGCACACTGAACATATTAAACGCTGCTGCACATAAACAAATACCAGATACCGTACCTTTGCGGACACTGCGAAATTTTATTCTATTTGTTGAACAAGTCTGGTCACATTAAGCCGACATGTCTCGACGCTCAAACGAGTGCTGGGTGGCCACTCATCCTCCAAACCCAAAGAGGGAATTCGACATTCTTGGTGTGGGGACCAGTCTTCCCACTCCTTACCAATGGCTCAAAGTCAACATGTGAAACGTACTCCAAGTGTCTCGCAGCTCAAGCAACCTCAACTAAAACAATATTTCACTTTACGAAGTACGGCCCACTGAGCTATGTAGCTCTTTTTTAAGAAGTAACCTGGCCACAAATGATAGTTCAAACGAAGTGGTTTATAATCACGTGGGAATGTATAACAGACAAATGCTCAAAACGAATATTTATGAATGTGGAGGGAAAACCCAAAGGACCCAGGAGAAAAATCCACTCAACCACGGAGAGAACATGTAAACTCCAAATATACGGTGTCAGGATCGTATCCACGACCTCCAGTATACCAGGCGAGGTAGTTAACATCTCGCCACCAAGCAAGGGTGGTGACACTTTAGCAGCTCTGAGCCATTACTGGAATTTACACATTTATGTGATGGGGGGAGATAGTCTCTCCCATAGGATCATCCATTTTAACTTCTCACAAAGTGGTACCTATTTTAACCATTCCAAACATATGATGGGCTGAGTGTACCTCAATCTGGATGTGAACTCACACTGTGAGTCAAGCGCTGTGCCACAGCGCCACGTGGCAGCTACTCCACAAAAAAACCCAAATGCCATACATTTGTAGACACTGAGTATTTTATTCTATTGGGTTAACGCTGTTTATTTGCTTAAATAAACTCTTTATTATTTCGTACATATGATCTGCATTGTGGAATAAAAGATGTGTGTTGATTACATGTAGGAATCTGAGTTATTTTACTTTTTTTGGCCTATAATGCAAAACAATTTTTGCCCTGAGGGTCCACTTGGTTTAAAAAAAAAAATATTCTAATGAAAGAAACAAAACACAACTGGTATATTTAAAATAGCTAACCTCACACAATCGAACTCAATGCCTTATTTTTTTTCCATTAACAGTTGAATGAACAAAACTATTCTGCAAGGAATGTAGTTTGCTTAGGGGCGCCACGGTGGCGAGATGTTAACTACCTCGCCTGGTCTACAGGACGGTCGTCGGTTCGATCCCGACCCTGGAACCTGCATATTTGGAGTGAGCACGTTCTCCCCATGGTTGCATGGATTTTTCTCCCTTCTGAGTTCCCCTCCACATTTAGAAACACGCGTTTAGAGTATTTGGCTGCTATACATTTTCACGCGATAAGCCACTTCGTTGAGCTGTCATTTGTGGCCAGGTTACTTCTGAAAAAGAGTAATATAGCTCAGTGGGCCATACCTGGTTAAAAAAAAAAAGTTGTACACGTAAAATAGTGACAACTGCTTTCACAAACAGTATATCTGAGTCATTTCGCCGTAAAATAATTACAAGATCGATGCAGGGAAATGAGAAGTGATTATGTGTTAAATAACATAATCAGAGTGCATTACCTGCTATGACATGGTTCAGAAACATGGCTATTAATTCATAACATTTAACAAAAACTGAAAAAGTGTGCAAAAAAGTACGAGTAAGTGGATGCTTGGAATCACACTGAGAGACAGACGAGGAAAACATGGTTTCGAGAGCGTGTGTAGGTAAATTACATCCTTCAAATGGTTAAGAAATGTAAGCGGCAGAACGCATGGCTGGAAGAGGTGATGACTGAGGGTCAAGAATAATAACAACGGAGCAACAGCCAAGGAGTGAATTGTGTCCAATAGGGCAACTACTGGGGAGATGGAGCAATGAAATCAGCTCATGTGCAGGCGCTAGGTGGATTATTGCATTAAGTAGCATAAATAGTGTAGGCTGCGAATAGAATAGACTGTGAATAGTATAGCCTGTAAATAGTATCGGCTGTGAATAGAATAGGCTATAAATAGGATTGGCTTTAAGGGCCCAGGATGTTCCCGTCTGCCCTCCCCTTGTGAAGGAACGGCCCAGACCTAAGGAGTTGTGGCGAAACAATTTGGCCTCCTGTGGATTTGAGAAACGGAAGAAAAACTGCGTTGAAGCAATTAGCATTAAAAAATACGGGCAAAGTAACGAATGGGAGCGTCCTACTGAATTGTTCAAGATTAATCCAATTTTGTTTAAAATAAAATCTACACGCCGTCACAATTCCACATTTTTTTCTTCACGGTGATCTTATACACCCCAAGGAACCCCATGTGACCTCACGCAGCCAATGTCAGGGCTGCTGCATTTGCCACAATAAAACTATTAAATGTTATTTTTGAAAAAAAAAAGTCAAATGCACCAGACCCACGTGCAACTTTATTTTCCCAGAGTTGCAACCCATGGTAAACAGGGCAAGATGTGTACAAATAATAATAAGATATCAACAGCTTCAGACGACCGATCTTGAATTATAATCGTAGAGGGAGAGATGTTCTCATACGCTGCCGGCCTGTGTGGCTTTCTCGTAAAAAATGTTTGTGGCATTTTACAAACACACCAATTGTTCACCCTTAATTCATGTTTACAAGAAGGGCGTACCAGTGGTGCTACTGAAACGCTAGGTCAGCCACTGATCCTGAAAATGTGGTCGCATATTTCGTATTTATGTGGTGACGTTATGCCAGTATAATTCCAAACAACCCAATTAATCACACCTGGTGAAAACGCAATTATCATTATTCTTATTATTTTGAAATAAAATACCGTATCAAAACATGCCACGTCAATGCATATTCAGCTGACTTTGGATGCCGTTCAGAACGCAACCCACACAAAAACACCAACACGCACACAGTTTACCAACACGGGCTGATTATAATGTTTTTGTTGGAGAAAACATTGCAGATATTGTTACCAATATTGCCTGGGTGCAACGGCAAGCACACCAGACTTGCAATCCAGAGGTTTCCGATTCGATGAGATCTCCATGCGTGGCAGGTGAAACAGTGGGGCGAGTTTCTTGAATATCCCGCCTTCTGTCCACTCGGCAGTATAAATGGAAGAGTAGGCCAAAGAGGGCTGCTCTATATAACTCCTTCTCGTCGAGGTTGACCGCAGCAGTGACATGAGCGAGAACGTTTTAATCGAGCTCGTATCCATTCTTACAATCTTCACATACGTTGTCTATTCTCTGTGGTACAAGGCAGTATAACTATTAACCACTAATTGTGTGGTCACGAATGTCAAAACCGCTCACAGCAGACCTCCCTTGTTAACGGCTGCAGTTAAAATGTTATTAAAGAAAGCATTATCAGCTCAGAGCTATGCGATGAGTCAAATCTATCACGACAGAGAAATTGGTCCAAGTCGCAAAACATTTGGCCTCTATGAACTGTTTGAGTTGGTGGTCAAATTGACGAGATCTCCACACTCGGTGCGCTTGATCCGGTGGTCTGGATAAGACTTTTTTTTGTTATGAGCAGAAATATATCTCTGTTACAAATGAGGCCATTTGGAGAAGGACCATTGCCCAAAATGTCACCAATTATACAAAAATATTTCTGTTTAGGGCAGTTTTAATTGACAAACGTGTTCGTTTTTTTTATATTTGCGCACCATTGCTGACGCATTATTATAACAAACTAATATTAAATTCAACATTGTGTATTTTAGCCATTGAGGTTCATACACTTGTTGGCAATGTGCATCTTAAACACAATAAATTCTTTCCTGCTTCATGGAGTCAGAGATATTCTGATAAAACTGACATTGGGTCCTGTTCATGTCTGATTGTGACCCAGAACCAGTTGTGGAAATTCCACATTTTGCAACAAGAAAAGAGTCAGTACGTCCAGACAAAAACTATTCGTTTAATAGCAGATTAAAATATTCAATAAGTAATTGGTCAACCATGACCACTCATGAAAAGGAGTCACAAGACTCAGCGAGACATTATTGAATAAATGAGCTTTTATTTACTGAAATTAAATATTCGAATTTGAATGCTTCTATATACGGATGCATGAATCACGTGCACACACTTTTGTGGAAATTAATATAATACGGTATTATCCATGTATTAATCAACATTTTTTAAACTAATATCTCAATAATTATTGACAATAAGCATAAATTATCCTACGTTGCACCATTCTAACAAACTAACGTCACTTTATTTTGGGAAACATATTTTTTTTTACATAGACTCTTTCATACCAGTCGTATTCATTTCAGCACCACTGTGGTACAATTGAGAGAGAGGTCTTTTCAGGTTATAGCCTAGCTACAGGTACGACAGGGGCAGGTTATATTTTGCCAGAAAAAACAGTGTAATATAGTGACTTAACAACAACAACAACAACAACTCGCACAGCACTTTACGTGTTGTCGCTACACTGCATAAGGAGTATACAGAAGCCCTTCTCAAGGCCTCTAACAGCGCTGCCTGATGAATACTTTGTGATGTTTGCTTCAAAGGAAGCAGGTGTGGTTTGTTTATGAGATTGCTAACACATGCAGTCAGCAGTTTTCGCTGTAACACGATCAGAAAAATACAAAGTTTCTAAAAAAAAAGTTGCGCCGTGTTTTTTTGTTGAGAACATTGGAAGGGAATTGTGTGACTCATTAGTTGAATGTTACAATATACAGCGATGGGCTTAACGAACCACATTCTCACATCTGGGTTCGGTAATAAACAACTCAAAGAGTCTTTTTTGTTTTGCAAATTATCAGGAGAGTCTTCAGAAAGTACGCTCACATATCGTCATGTTCAAGGGATGCTGCCGCGGTGCAACAGTCATCGCACTGGACTCTGTAAATTAAGAGATCCGCCGGTTCCCAGCGTGGCTGTTGAAACAACAGCGCGAGTTTCCCAACTCTCCGCCCCTCCCGCCTCTGTCCAGCCAGCAGCATGAATGTGTTCGCCACCGCCTCCTACCTCTGCTGAGACATCTGACCATTGTGGAAGAGCAGCCATCTAAACATTCCTCTCGTGGAGGCCCCTGCACCGGCAGTGACGTGAGTAAGCATTCGCAGGGCTGTAACCTCGTTATATTCAACAAGAATACATCTGCATGGCCGATTAACTAAGTGCCACTTTATGGGATACCAACTTTGGTTGTTCTAAGCCAAGTGTCATCTCCATCAGATGAAACGGGTAATTTCAGAAACTGGCTCAGGGCATCCAACAGAGATACACGATGCTCGATGCTCACGTGAGCATGGGACACTGCAAAGTGAATATTAAAGATCCTGAATCAGCGCTCGTTAATGTGGGCCACAGCATGTCAATTTGACAAATCGCAATGCCGATCTTCAACGATTATATTTCAAATCATTGTTCCCTTGCTGGGATTTCACATCACAAGTCGGTGCCACATCTTAGTGCACCAATCCAGAACACATTTAAATCAAAGTAATGACCATACATTTGAAAACGTACTATTGTCCATTAGTGAACCACGTGAGTGGCGGTGCAGTCATCTTCTTGGTTCTTTCGGTAAACCGGTTTCCGAAAGAACCAAGAAGATGAATCCCTGCAGTCACGAAAGCTTTAAATCGAAATGTTGGCGGTGCAGTGTTCTGCGCTGCAGACACAGATAATCTCAGAGGCAAGTGCCACCTGCACCGATCCAGGGAACACCCTCCACGGTCCATCACCCGGCCCCACCTTCCTACTTTCACCAACCTGCACCCACCAGCATGGTGAAGTATGGTCAAACAATCACCCCACGATTGGTGCACTTAATGTACACATTGTGAGAGGGCTCCACTCTCTTGTAGAGGGTTGCGAATTGAAATCTTGCTCAGTGGCGTACTTAGCCCATCATCTCTCCAGAGTCGATAAAAAAAACCGTATTGCCCTGCGGGAAATCACGACTGACATTGCACGTGGAGGCCCCAACACAGCAGGAAGGGCTATAAAATATTTAATTACTTTATGGAAACATGGCATGAAATCTAACAATCGTGCACAGCAGACAAATCTAAACCGAAAGTCTCATCCAAATCATTAAACACAGCATGTGCACACTCTGCAGTGGTCAGCAGGAAATACCTTATGCGTAATCAAGTTGTTTTTGTGTTAGATCGCCTAAATGTCGATGTGTCCTTAACCCGTCACCACCCAACACAGCCAATTAGTAAGGTTTGCCACGTAAACAAAATGTGCCAATTAGTTACTACTTCAGCACACCGCTGCGTCGGAGAGTAAACCCACAACTTTTACAATTTTTTAGTCCGACGTATGTCTCGTGATTACAACAACCAGCTTCATCAGGCGATTTGCCAGAACATTTCCCTTATTGCTTTACAACATGGCGCTTGCAGGGGTGCACGGCAGGAACTCGGCGCTCTGCATGCGGCGGCTGGGTGGATCGAGCGGAGATCGCGAAGGGCTCTGCCTGCCAATTCAACAGGAGGTGTTACGATGCTCGAACACCAAATAGAAATCTTTAGCAAGGAATCAAGTTCGCATTAACCACACACACGATACTTGTGGTGAACATTCAAACAAAGCACGCTCTGATCATTGCATATGGGCATTGTCTTTGAAACTGATTGGTCTACACCAGAGACAGCCTTCTTTAGGGCCCAGTCTCACCAGGCTCAGACCAGAGGACAACGCCAAAAGGCGAACAGCACTAAGGGGCCGTCCATAAATGACATCATGCACCTGGGGGGGGGGGGGAGGTCAGACATTTGTGACGATGTGTGACGAGGGGGGGGGGGGGTTTGAGAAATGTGACGTCACATCAAAATGCGCAACTTTAAATACATATAGACAACACGTTCTACTTAATTAAATAGACTTTTTAATTAATGTTTTCTCCTACAACATCAGAGTGCAGCGCCACATTAAATACGCACTACAATGACAATAGTTTAAGCGATTTGAAGCATATTTTCTTTTGGGGGGGGGGCAGAGCTTTGTGACGTCATATTTGAGGGAGGGTCTAACTTTTTGTGACGCCGTGTGACGATGGGGGGCGGGGGGGGGGGTAAACCATCGTCCAAAATCGCGTGATGTCATTTATGGACGACCCCAAAAGCAATGCACTATCAGAGCATTTATAACTCTGAATGAACAGCTACAAAATGGGACCTTTGTTCAGACTTTGATACTTGTAGAAAAGGTCCCATTCTGTGCTCTGCCTCACTGCGAGGTGGCCAAGCAGATGTCAGTGCGGGGAATGGGCTTGTGCCGCGTCTGTGCGGAGTTTGGAGCGCCACTTCCCTTTCCTCTTGGCACTCTGGTCTCTTCCAGAATGTCGGTAAAGTGTGGGCCAAGGTGCAAGCCCGACAATTTCTCTTTCATGCCGCCGCTCGTGCAAAGGGATACGTTGGCCCACTGCAGATTTCTCTGTGGAGCGCCGTGCACAGCGTTGATCGTGATTTGGAGACGTATGCATGTGCGTAGTATGTGTGCTGGGCTTCTTTTGCACCGTACGTAGCCAACCGTGCTAATCGGAGGTGCGGGGGGAGGACAACAAGAAGCCAATACACAAATAGCAGCTCTAACGAAATGAGTTTTCAATCTAGAAAACGGTGATGTTTCATATAAACCCAAGATGCGTTTTATTTCTCTTGCATTCAGTTCCCGACATTCGCTTCTTCTTACGATTTCCTCCCCTTCGCCAAATATATATATACGTGTATTGTGATATACTGCACTTTGAGTACCTTGTAGAAAGGCACTTGATGAACGTAATTCATGTATTCACTTGTATTACTAGTCCAGGGGTCGGCAACCAAAATAACAAGAAGAGCCATTTCTTTCCAATTCGGTACAAAATTCAGTATTTCAAGAGCCGCAATGCATCTATGTACATACGTACATATCGTCAAGAAGCAGCCCGTAAAGAGCCGCATGCGGCTCCGGAGCCGTAGGTTGCCGACCCCTGTACTAGTCCATGCCGACCACACGTCTTGGAGCACGTGGTGGGGAAAATGTGTCACGAGGTCATCGTGCGCAGGCAGTTGCAATGCCGCCGCTGTAATTCGCTGCGCTGTGGCGGAGCTTAGAGCGCTGGGATTGGTCATCAAAGTAAAAAGTGCAACTCCGTACGCAAACAAGCATTCGTGTATAACTCATTGCGCTGGTGGTCCTGGTCCGGCCGTGTAAAATCCTCACAGACAACTCACCAGTGATTTTCCACAACTCGACAACTATTTTGTTAACCCCCATGGGATGATGAGGTGAGTCAACCCCAGAGAGGGCATTTGAACTCGCCACTCTCTAGCTATGCTGTGAGCAGCTTTGTGACGGTAACACGTAGCCAATCAGAGACACGGGTCATGAAGTCATTCGTTTGTAAATTACCTGCTACTAACAATTAGAAAGAAACAAAAATAACTGTCACTATTTAAATTACATTTTCTCGTCCATTACAAAAGTTAGTTAATCTCAATGGGCTCTCACCTGTTCAGACAAATTACTGTACAATCAACCGTTTCATAAACACGCGCTCAAGTGTTATAAATCGTGGTCGACGACAAATCTCAGTCGGCTCCTCACTGGGGTATGAACCCATGAACCTTCCGATTTACGAGCCGGGCACGAGCGCACCAGTGTCACGCAGTGAAACTAAAAAAACTCAACGACAGGATGTTAATGGGCTCGCGGCCTAGGCAGACCTTGATCACTTGGACTTTTTTGGCAGCCTCAAGCCCAGACGCACACTGCTCGATTCCACAAAAAAAAATACCCGGAGTCGGAACGAGCAACACTGTTTAAGTTTTCATTTAAAAATTAACTCTGCCATACATTATCCAGATGACCGTGAAAATCAAGGGCCTGTAGAGATTTAAGAATGCAGCGTTTATGTAAATAGAAAGCTTTTAGCTCATTGCCTCTGATCCTCCTGGGACGGCACTAGCAATGCCATGTAACGAGAGGTTAAAATCATTTCCTTCGGTTTTTTTTTAATTTCTCCTCTACGTTTTTTCTCTCCGTCTGTAAGAATGAAACGCATCTCACAACGGGCCCCTTTCACTCGCCCTCACAGACGCCGGAGCGTAGCAATCATCTTGGGTTACGTGTTAGAGAGACCATCATCAAAACAGCGACGACGCCAGGTTTTTCTCTTCTTTCTAGATTTGAAGCTTTCGTGACTGCAAGGATTCATATTCTTCGGTTTTTCCGGTAAAGTCACGTAGGTAAAACATTAAAAAAGTAAAATAAAATAAAAATCACGACGTTTCGGAGGCAACACAAGCTTCCGTCTTCAGGTGGGACCGTCACAGCCACGACAGCTGTATCATTTACTTGATACAGCTGTCGTATCATTTACTTGATACAGCTGTCGTATCATTTACTTGATACAGCTGTCGTGGCTGTGACGGTCCCACCTGAAGACGGAAGCTTGTGTTGCCTCCGAAACGTCGTGATTTTTATTTTATTTTACTTTTTTAATGTTTTACCTACGTGACTTTACCGAAAAAACCTAAGAATATTTTTCTCTTCTTCTTCTTCTCCCCTCCCGATGTTAAAGGAGGCGCATGCACACTCACCCAACACCTGCCCAGCACATGCAGGGCCGAGGAGAAAGCATAATAACCGCACCAGCATGAGCAACTCGTGGGCATTTCCCCCCAACTTTGTTTGTTGTGCTAGAACTCGCGGTACTGTCGGCAATGCAATCTGTTACATTCGCGATGTGTTCATTTTAAAACGTCCCAATGTTTACGCGTCTCAAGAGGAATCCATTGATAAATGTCCACGGTCGTCGCGCGGTTAGCATTTCAAACACAAACAGCTTTGATTTGTGCGCGCGAAATGAACAGTTACATTTATACTTTTTTTTGCCAACGTTGAATCGATGACGTTGTCCACCCAGGTTCGTGGCAGAATTAGTTCACGCGCGGTTGAAGCGACCCCCTGCCGAGAACAGTCAGGGGCGACCCTGAGCAAGTGGTGGATATCACGCGTTGCGATGGTGGAGGTCAGTTTTTCCGCAGCGCCGCCGCTGTTGAATTATCACGAAGCAGTCCCGAGTTTACTGGCCCCTGGATTTGTGATGGGCTAAGTTGACCCCCGAATGCGGATTTGAACTTGCAACCTACTGATTGCGAGTGTAGTACCATCGCCACAGCATCATGCAATTGGGCCTTGACCCCGTAGTAAAAAACAAAACAAAAAATCCACATTCCAACAGTAGGGCCCAAACTCTCCATATGGCAACCACTAATGACGACGCACCTCCGATTAGCAAGGTTGGCGACATACTTTGCGAAAGAAGTTCCAACATACATGCACGCATACCATGGGTCCGTTTCAAAAATGCATTCCCACTGCTCTTGGTAGAGCCACACAAATAATTGAGTCAAGCCAAAGTGACATACTGCTCAAACAATCGATGGTACGATGCTCAATCTCCACTGAGCCAGAGGTGAATATTCCACGTTTCCGTGGTCAGGGATATCTGTGACATTTCCTTCCACTGGAAGGAGCCTCAATAGAGGTTTGTTTGGCCCACTCTTCTAAACTGGCCCGACATCCTGGAAGAGGCTGGAGTACCCACACTTTACCCCACCACACCCAATCCGACGCATGACTCAGTGTGGCGTACCCATTTGTACCGCGGTGTAGGCGGGAGGTACGGATTTAAACATTGAAAAACCCTTGCACATTGCTGTGACTGCCATGGCGGGAGGTTGAACCCGGTGACCTCTGGATTGCAAGTTCAGAGTGTTATTACACCACGGCAGAATTCCAGTGTTAACTCCCAGTTTTAACCAACGTCAAAACTCCTCGACAATTTTTTAATGCGCCACGGCCTCAAGACCACCATTGCTGGAAGCATCAGCAGCCCGTTACGAGTGTTCAAAATTTCCCGTGTCAGGCCTGGATTATAAAAATTAATTGAAGCATATACAAGCAACAATTATGACTGTCAGTTGCACGGTACCTGCCAGTTCGCGCGTATTTACGTAGGCGCAGTGTTTGACGCAACACTCTTTAATCAGGAATTCACTGAAGGGTGTCTGGCAAAGAATAACATTCAAATTACTGATATTTGTCACACCTAGGGGAAATTTATGCCACAGGTTTGAGATTTAAAACCACACCAGAAAAATTGTGTTTGTTGACAAACCGCATTTGAGAAAAGGTGACGTGAAAAACATATTTTTTCTCAGTAATTGCTGCTCTTTTAATCACTGCATATAATGATTCGAGTATACAAAACATTATGTTGCTTTGCATGTGAACATAATCAATGTGAGCAGAAATGTATATATTGTATGTGCAGCTAGCCGGGCACACCGCTTGTGGTGATGTCACTGCCACTTAGTGGCGAATGGCGGCTGATGTTGTTGTACGAAAGCTGTTGATGTTGTTGTATGAAAGTCGTAAGTTTGGCCTCTCTTCTTCGTCGTCGGCACTGACCAATCAACGGCTGGATGAAGGAGGCTCCAAGTCGTCATCCTCTCATGATCCCGTGACGTAATAATCCACCTAGTTTCTGCCAAAATGAGCTGATTTCATTGCTCCATCTTCTTGCGTGGCATACTCTTGGACGCCCCTGACGTGTCTGGGTCTCCTCAAGGTTTTCCAATTTCTTCCCAGATGTAAAGATCATACTAGAAAATGAGTTTAAAAAAAAAAAGCCAATTCAAGACCCTCCTGAAAATTAGACTTAAGACTCAGCCAAACTTTTCTGGATGAATAAAAACAAATGTAACACTGCAAACAGAGTAGTAATATAATTTACCGATACTTCACTTTGTTATTTGATTACAGTATGGTATGTATAATGCATAACTCCCCACGAATGCATGACAATTCATCACTGTAATCAATTGGGCTCATTTCAGTGTTACTTGACTTTTTGACATTCAGCCATGAGCTTTCCACTGCCAGATGAAGTCCTTGCCATGACATCGCCATGTCTCCTTTCGCGCACGAGCGTACACACGCAAGCGGATTGCATTAATCCACCTCCACGGTGGTTGTCCTTCCCAAGCGGTGCTCCCTCCGCTGTTGGCAGCCACTCCCATCAGTCGCATCCGTCAGATGTCACTTCCCTTCTCGCGCTGTGCTCTCCGCCCAAGCCCGGTTACCTCCTTTAAAAGTCAATTTGATTGACTGTCAACTTTTTGTTCCCGAGGCATGTCGCTTAGGACCGTGTTCGTGAACACAAGGCAGATCTGAAACACTGTAGGACCAATACCTCGGCCGTGGCTGATCATAGTTTTAATGTTGTGGGCTCACGCGAAATTGATTTCTCTAAGACGAAGGTACTTTGCAAACCCACTGGCTATCAACAAAGATTCGTTCATGAAGCCATCCATATATACAGACACAGACACAATTTCAACCGAGAAGATGGGTACAAACTTAGCAATCATTGGAAGGACGTTATCAACCAGTTTAAGTCATAACTGGCTGTGATGTTCCCATCCTGCTACCTTCCGATGTTAATTTTGTATTTTTTCCCCGTGACCTCGGCTCTCCGATTTCACATTAACAGGCTGAATTTATCGCGCCAACGTGGCCACCTACGGATGCCGACCTCGATATGGCGGTAGCTTTGCGATCTCACATTAACACGCTAATCTCTCACATTAACACGCTAATCTTTCACATTAACATAGCCACCCGCGCACTCGTAGCGGACGCCGCTCTCAGATCTAACATTAACATGCAAATTTCTGCCATTAACATCACTAGCCCCGCCCACTTCGTTTATGACCCTAGCACTACACCCTATACAAACAGTCTGCATTCAGCAGTTTCCCCCAATTTCCTCCTGATGACGATCGCTTTAGTTGTGATCGACACGTCGTGGATTTTGTTATTTTCTTCGAACCATCTACGTGACTTTACCGAAAGACCCAAAGAATACGAATTCCTGCAGTCACGAAAGCATTAAGTCAAGATTCATTACATGCTGCTTTCACCTGCGTCTTCGTTTAATCATATTTTGATCTCGGGCTGCCCCCAACAATTGCCCTCGATACACACACCACACTCTCCGTCGTGCCTTTAAGGTGTTCCGCCCCAACTCCCTTTCCCCTCTCCTCCAACAACGATTTTATGTTTTTCCGCAAATTATTTACGCGTGGCTTTTGTTTGGTTCAATTACTTATCTTCAGCACCACTCTGCAGCCTTTTTGTTGTTAAGATCTTCAACCATTTCCTGCGGTAACTTCCCATCGCTTGTTCTCACGACTACGTCATCTGCAACTCGGAGACAGAATACATCTCCATTGTTGAGCATTCATACGGTGATGTTGACAAACTTTTTAAAATTACATTGAAGACATATTCCAGCCTCAGTATTGGTGATTACAAACTCTAGTGGAATGTTGTAATTTATAAAGTTAATTGAACACAATGTGTTCATTTAGCACAACATTGCAAGTTATTCAGCTATCAGATTACCTTGCTGTGAAAATACCAAATCATGGCATTTAATTGTTTCTTACACATAAAGTAATCAGTAATTACAGACTGAAAACGTTTTAAATGAGCCCTTCCAACAAAGCCAATACCACTATCATCATGCACATCTCTCTGTCAATCTACTGCTGGATGAAGTTCTCCCCATGCCGTGGTGGTCATCGTGGGTTGTTTGACCACACTTCACCACGCGACTGATGACAGCCGTGGACCGGGAATCGAACTCAGGTATCTGTGTTCGGGGCAGAGTGCGCTAACGACTGTGCCAAAACCCTACCCACAATACCCCTAGAGTACGCCTCAATCAACCAGGCCCATCTATGTGTAGTGATATAGAATGGATCACTACGGCACGTAGCGAGGAAATGTGGGTGTAGAGGCGAGCACACCATGCAGTACCACACAGTGGGTCGCTAGGGTGCGTGGCACTGGGTGATAGCAGAGAGAGTCTGATGAGTCCTACCGACAGAGTAGGGGATAGCCACGTGATTGGTCACTCGGGAGCGTGGTGCGGGCTGCTGGCGGAAGGGGGCATGTGAGGACGCGTCACCCCAGCCTCGGGTGAAGCACGTGATGGGCCGGGGTGAGGGCTATGGGGCGAAGGTGACCGAGGGGACACGGGTAGTGTAGCCTGGAACCTTCGGGAATGTTCCAGAAGGGGGCGCGGCTGAGGGCGGAGCTAAGCCGCGCCGAGAGGGAAAAAAAGGAAGCCCTGATCAAAGATCGGGGCTGCCTGCAGGTGAAGTGAACCCGAGGTGCTTCGTCTTCGTCGTGGGTCAGACAGCACGTTGGCTGCTCTGACCCGTTTATAGTTATCCCGTGTGTAACAGTGTGTAAGAGATAGACATATTGTAGTCTCGTGTGTAACGGTGTTATATAGTGTCGAATAAACGTTGTTGCCTCCTAACTAGTGTCTCCGAAGTGATTCACTACATATGCACTACTGACCGCTGGGCTTGAGTTATGATCAAGATGAGAGATTACATCGGCCACATTTCCAGGCATTGTTGAGTCTCGGCGCACGAATTATCCAAACTAAGGTAATTGCTCCCAACAGGTACTGCCACAGTCAGTGAAGTGAGTTAAAAATTGACTTTCTTAATGCCGGGGAGTGTAATTACGTGTAAGGGCGCGCAACAGCAGCGGCAATTAAGTGTAGGAATACTGTTTGGCGAATGTCCTAAGTTGAATTTGCAACAAAAAACCCTGGCTCTTGGCAAGTCGCTCTGGAAATTTGAAGAAAATTAAGACACACGATTGGAGTAATGTGCGCACTGAGCTTGTTAATTCTGAGTGCGGTAATTACATTCTGGGTATTATTTAGAGTCCATTACCATAACTTAAAAAGATGAACAACGATACGAGAGTTCACCGTTTAACTTACAATCTGACACGCATACAATATTTGGTTACAGCAACCTATTCTGTCGAAAATCAACGAGTCTGCCCGGTCAAATGTGCATTAGAGTGGTGGTCACCTCCACTGGACCGCTAAATCAAAGGTAAAAAAACTCGACATTTTCATTGCAGGGACTGCCCATTGTGCAACCTCTAGCACTGTGGCAGAGTTTGAGACTCGTGATCACAAGGTCGGATGTTCTCGTTTTATTTAGCAGGTTGCTAGGCACAAACCCAAAGGTCCAAAACACCAAGCAGACACCAAAAAAGAGCAACATTTAAGGTATGATAGATGAGTTAGTTGAGCAATGTTATATGGACTTGGAAAACGAGACTATGGGAGGGATTCCAAGGCTGAACAGCGTGAGGAATGGATCAGACAGAGAAGCATTTATACCTGCAGAACGAAAGTTGAACACAGATGAAACAGTCTTGTTGCATAAAATCCTGGACATGGCCATAGGAATCAATGAGTGAAGTATCATGATGATGTGAGAGGTCAACAGAGGTCAGCAGTGGTCGTCCGGTGGAGAGACTGAAAGAACTGAATGAATTGTGGAATTTTCACCAAAGGCTCAGGGCGGCTTGCAGTGATGAGCATCATCTCATTCATCTTCTTTGTTCATTTGTCAAGGCGCTCTTCTTCCACCTCCAACCCAGCTTAAAAAGACGCTCCAAGCCTGGGGTTGTCATTCAGACTCTGTCTTCTCGACAGACTTGTTCTTCACTTGAGGACGGCTGCTTGCGTTGTGGCCGAAACGTCGTGAGAATTATTTTATTATGTTTTATTTTTATTATTTTATTACTTCCCTTCTACGTGACTTTACCGAAAGAACCAAGAAGATGAATCCCTGCAGTCACGAAAGCTTTAAATCGAAACATCATCTCATTGTTGAGTCACAGACCCTTGACTTTTGTGCACTAGACAAAAGGCCCCCTCTAGTGTAGGAGTAAAGCCATTCCACGTACCAACCCAAACGATGCGAAACATCAAAACCCACAACGATGTTCTCAATTACCACCAGCTATGTGCGTTTGACGAGAGTCAACGGACACTCATCAGCATTGCAATCTCGGAATACGCAGCGTTCATTCCATCTCATTCACCTGAACTTCGTTCCCCGATATTCTCCTCTGCCGCCTAACCATTGTTTCCCGAGAAATATTTTCATTAAAGTTTTTTTGTTAAGTACTTACAAAAAAACCCCAGGAAATTCCACCCTTATACATTGTATCATGGTATTGTGTTACAATTCACTTTATTGTAAGGGCGCTTAAGTTTATATCCATAAGCCCCCAGCATGTTCGTTGAACCTTAACACAAGTACATTTGTGTAAATCCTCGCAAATGTCTATGTTTTTTGTTGTTGTTGCTTCAAACAATATTAACAAAAGACTCGAACAATGAGACGCGTGTACGATCATTATCAGGTCAAAGGTGACCGTGCCCCTCTGCTCAGACAAGCGTCGGGGGGTGGCGCAGAGCAACGCAGCAGCAGCTCTCCGACGAGCTCTCCGACGAGCTCTCACTCTCGTGGAGTAAAGATTTGTTGGGCTGGATCGCGCACATTTAGTTGTGCCTGGCGTGTCCGATCGAGCTCTCGTTTTGCACCTCGCATCGCCGACGCCGTTGCTGCGACGGTGCGTGCTGAGAGCTTCGTCAATGCAAGGTCACGTCACTTGCGGCAGGAGACAGTCGCCAAATGAAAACAACCGCGGTTGACCGGCAGCGAAGTGGTTCTCCCGTTTTTTTTGTATCAATCTCAGAGGGCTGATATGATGGGACGAGTTGACCTCCAACCGGGATTTGAACTCACTACCTCATTGTGAGATGAGCTCCTTGCCAAAGTGCAACCACGTGGAATGTGTAAGCACGTTATTTATAGCACCTGTTCAATGGCAACATCCGCATTATTGAATAATGTATAGGTTCATTGAAAAAAAATCATCTCTGTACACACGTGATAGTCACTCATCAAAGGCAGGCAGCAGTGAGATGATGTCACTGGGATGAGTTGCTAGGCCTTGCCCACTCACAAACGACGGCAATTTGTGACATGACATTGAGAGGACAATTGTAATATCACTTGGAGGGCAACATGTATTCAAGGTAACGCTCTAGCAGAATAATTTCTGTTTCGTCGCGATTGCTATTAAATGTATTTAATTGGATAGGGGAGAATATCCATAAACTTTACAAGTGGAAAGTGCGCACTTTGCACGAGGTTTATTGCTCATGTAACTTTTGTTTGATGTAGGTTGAGAAATATGCAATTCTTCTTGCAAAAATGGTTGTTATGGAATGAGTTTTGATGGAAAATGCAGAGGGGAGATGGTGGAAAGTAGTCACAATGCCCTCTCTTTAGACTCGTGAAAAAGACAAAACATTCTACAGTTTACTAAAATATTGGAAACCTTATTATGCTTTTCTTTTATTTAATGATAACAAATTAAAATTTCCATTTTCATTGGCATCATTGTGAACAAATTATATAAGTTGTATATACAATAGAACATTACTTGAAAATAATTTGATAAAACAGATACAGAATATTTTCTTTTCCATCAGGAATGCACTATAAACTTTCCATGAATGCCAGATGTTGCATCTTCAAGGTTGATTAATGAAAATCGTTGTTTTAAAAAGTATAATTATCTCTAAATACTCTCATTACCATCCTGTCGGTCATGTGAAGACCTTCATCCAGCAGTGAAATGATAAAGAGCGAAAGCTATTGAAGTGTATCTTATATTGAAGCCCACCAATGGAATGTGGAATTTCAATCACTGGTAAGAACCAATAAAATAAATTCTCATTATTGCAAGTCTCTTTTAGATAAAAAAAATTAATGAAACGCAGGTGACGTTATAAAGATAAACAGTGCCTCCATCCACAGTGCACAAGAGTCGCATGGTGCTTGGCAGACACGAACCCGTGGTGCAACCGCATCCCCGATTAGCACGGTTGGCTACGTACGGTGCAAAAGAAGTTCAACATACTTACGTAAATCTCAATTGCAGCGACAACTCTCTCACTCGCAGAGTCCTTCTTTTACATGAAGACATGTCCATTGTATGGACGGCGGAGTAATTAGGGGATAAGTCAACCACGACCAGGATTCAAACCTTCCAATGCGTGAGTTGAGCACTCAAAGCAAAGCACCACCGGGCTTTGATTATAACAAAAGGTGCAAAACAAATGAGTGACTTCATGTAATTTTCACCAACGCTTCGGGTACAATCGTTAAATACGTTACACACCTGCGTGTTACAGTACCGACACGTGTTTTTGTAATGTTGTGGTCTGGAGTCATCTTACCCATATAACATGGTACATTTTATGGTTATAGGAAACACGGTATTGGGTTTTGAGTCCAATTCATCAGAGCGACCCCATCGCAGCCACAAATCCATTTGGCGTCATGCTTCTGCATTCTGCACCTGCAGCGTGTGATGAAACACAGGCTTCTTGACGACTCAGTCGTGGGTTTTCTTTATGTGTATGCATTATACGTTTTTGTGGTGGGGTTTTTGTTTGCGTGTGTGTGTGTGCGCGCGCGCTCAGCTTAAGTTTCTCAGCATCCCAAATGTTGCGTGGGTGCCGAGGGCAATTAGCTCCCAGCTGCTTGAGAGTAGTTTCGCACCACAAAGGCGCTTTCTTTGCAACGCCGTAGGTGTGTGTGCCTGCTGAATGCCAATGCTATGTTGTTTTCAATGAACGCCTTTTTGTTTAATTGTCCTTGGGTGCGCTTGCCCGCCTGTGCGCGCGCGTGCGTGCGTGGGAAGCAGCGGTGGTGCAGTGGTTCATGCACCCTGCTACAATCCTGGCAAACATGGGTTCAGTTCCTGGCCATGCAAAACATTTATCACACACGGCACGTCCGATCAATCTTTGTACTGGGCCTCGTCTAGGTCTGCTCAGCCTCTAATTAATACCCGCCAACGGTATGTCAACGTCAGCCACCCGGGAGACAAATGACCGGGGGATGGTGTTAGTTACACCACCCCTTCGTGCACCGACCTTGATATGTGCTCGCTAACAGCACTTGTCCTTACGGCCTATAAGCCTACAAGGCTGTAAGGGAGACCTTTGTCTCTGTGTGCTGAGCCACTGCAAATGGTATTACAGGGAATGAGAGCCAATATTGTGGAAACATAACTTGGACACATCGTGAATAGGCTTTTTCAAGATATTCACTGAACCGCCCACTATAGTTCGTGCTGTCCCTGGGCTCTCCCCTGTCATTCCTTCGGCGTTCATTTGTCAATCTGTGTTGTACAAAGCGCGTATAGAGTGGATGGTCGTGTGCGTTAAGGAGCACTTCACTCTGACAAATGCGGACAGAGTGTAACCTGCTCAATTTTTGAACGTTCAATATTCATTTCAAATACAATAATTCCTTGATATAGCAGAATAACTGGATCACTAATTTGGCACACATTCCTTGTTGAGTGTGTTATTTTGTATGGAGTTCATATTAAACAGGGCTCTGTTAAAAGTCACATATTTTGGAAAATGAGTTTTAATTCAATAAAAAGCACGATATTTTATATAGGTGTGTCCTCATGAGAAGGTTTAACTTTATCACTCATTGATGTTCATTGCCAGCTCATGCGCTGCTAAAATGTTGACAATTTACACGTGTTTCACAGCTTCAAATAACATTTCCTGTTACACTTCAGGCCTACTACCTGTTCAATGCTGCACTGAATGTTTCCACATTCGTCAATGTGTGAATGCCACACATTTTTTTTTTAATGTGTAAATATTTCTCCTGTTACCAATGAAATATAGAAGGGGCATAGAAGGAATTTGAAAGAGGTGGAGCGAGTATCCAACGGTTCCCCTGATGGTAAGTTGGGAAATGTGCCCCCCTCCCCCTCCCTTCATGAAGGGCACGGAGAAGCAAAAGCTTTGGATTTCATTCCAGTACAAAAGTTTGTGGCGGTGTGAGTGCCCGATTAAATATACGTATAATAATCTTTAAATTGTTCTTTCACTGCCGTATTATGATAGGTAATTTTATTTATTAATACAAATAAAGTCCATACGAATCTTTGGTTTCCAGACCAATACTAGCAGTCGTATTTGTTTAAACGAGAAAACGCTGTTTAACAACAAGTTTATTTTGATTTAAAGCTTTCGTGACTGCAGGGATTCATATTCTTGGGTCGTTCGGTAAAGTCACGTAGAAGGGAAATAATAAAATAATAAAAATATAAAACAATAAAAAATCCTCACGACGTTTCGACTGCCACACAAGCAATCGTCATCAGGTGTGAAATCCTGATGATGATTGCTTGTGTTGCAGTCGAAACGTCGTGATAATTTTTTATTGTTTTATATTTTTATTATTTTATTATTTCCCTTCTACGTTACTTTACCGAAAAAAACAAGAATATGACGAGTTTATTATTGATAACTGACTACAACATATTTATGTTTATATATGTAGAGTAATTACACTCTGCTAATGTTTGTTTTTACCCATGAATATCCAGTGTAACGTATAATGAGTTTGTGCACACTTTCACTTATTGAGCTCTGTATGTATGCTGAACTTAAATTTCGATTTAAAGCTTTCGTGACTGCAGGGATTCATCTTCTTGGTTCTTTCGGTAAAGTCACGTAGAAGGGAAATAATAAAATAATAAAAATAAAACAGACGATGTCGCCTCGACAGACCTGGTTTCACCTGAGGACGGCTGCTTGCGTTGTGGCCGAAAGTCGTGAGAATTATTTTATTATGTTTTATTTTTATTATTTTATTACTTCCCTTCTATATGCTGAACTTCTTTCGCACTGTATGTAGCCAACCGAGCGAATTGCTGATGCATCAACATGTGCTATTGTACTATATTTGTAGATGCATGCTTGTATTTCTAAACACAAAACATGTCTTTAGTTTAGACTTTTCTTTATTTTATTTGTAATACAGTTCAACAGATATATAGATAGATAGATAAATACATTCTACGTACATAATGCCATTGTTAGCTAATTATTTGTTAGTGCAATTTTCGTTTGGAGTGAGTGGTGGAATTTTCACATTTCTTGATTCGGCTATTATTTTCGTCTTTTTCCAAATTTTATTCCAATTACGCATTCAGTGTTACGTCATAGAATAAACTCTCTCGCAACAGCGCATCGCACTCTTTGAGAGAATTCCCAGCAAAAGGTGACACCACAGAGCCACCTCGGACTTTCTGTCCGTTTGACTTCAAATCCACAATTGGGCAGTTGCGCTTTTTAAACACATACACACACACAACCTGCTGTATATAATTGTTCATCGAATGGCTGAAACCAAGATTTGAACCAGAGCTCACTTTGATGCTGGCTCAACGCGCTCACCTCTGCGCCACCAGGCCAACACTTTGAAAAATCAATTGTACCATTGAAGTTCACCAATTACCGTGGCAGAAGCTCCTTAATTCACACGACAAACCAGTGTCGACTTTCCATAGCACGGAAAGCATTGTCATTTTAACAGCATTTTATGCGCATGTCTTATTATGGCTCAGTCAACCTCGCAGTATTCTTGGCTATCGACTGCATAGCTATACACTGGAACTGAAACACACAGAGAGGAAAGCAATTAAAGTGCTTTCAGGTAGGAATGTTTCAGATTATTATTGTTGGCTGCTTGTCATTGGCTAGGATAGCGAAATGAAATGTGTAAATCTTTCCCCATCTGCCCCATTTCCTTTCCGCCACAACGAGAAAATGGTCCTTTATTCACAGTATGCCAACATGTCACAAAGATATTAATATTGTTATACTTTGAACGTGATAAAGCCATTATATGATTTCCGTACAAGTAAAGCTTTGTCCAATTTATGAAACTAAATTGTAGCAATTGGTTGGGGAAAAGTGTGGCTTATGTGAATAATAGGCAAGGTACAAAGTGTTTATTTTGAAATTACCTTAACTATGTTGAAGTGGAATGTTGGATTTTGTCATTCTGCAAAGGCATAAAAGTACACGTGACATCATGTCTCATTCCACAGGCCGTAGTTATCACAGCAGGCAAAATCTTGTCTCTGATCATCTCACCCATAAAACACTCGGCTTTGGATCAGACGATGTAGCTTGCCATCGTGTATATTGTCGAGGAGAGTGCCGCTCGCTTGAGCGATGGATCATTGATGAGTCAAATGATTCACACTTCAAGTGTGCCGGGTGGCAATCGTTTTTCGTTGCTTTCCCGGCGTTGGCAGTTGAAGCCAGTTTCTCACTCCGCTCACCTCCATCCACCAGCGGTTACCCAGCGGCAGTTGGTCGATCGGCAGGTCGCGTTCGCCGGGGCAGTGTGCGGGGCAGTGTGCGGGGCAGTGTGCGGGGCAGTGTGCGGGGCAGTGTGCGGGGCAGTGTGCGGGGCAGTGTGCGGGGCAGTGTGCGGGTCCCCCCCTCCCCCCCTCCCCACCCACCACCCGCGCCGCCGTCGCTAACGCCCTTTCCTCCAAGACGTCTTGGCATGGCTGGAAGCGCAGGCAAGAAGATACCGTCCCAGAGGCGGTCTCTTGAGTCACGGAGAAGCCTTCTGCCTGCAGTGGTGTGCGAGAGCCATTGCAGGGCTGCGCCCGTAGCATTACCGCTTTGGAATAACAAAAAAATCGTACCGCATTCTGTGATGACAACTGCGCTCATAAAATGTAGAGACTGGCTCCAACCATGGGAATGTGGAATTTATATCACTGCCCCTAAGTTAAATTTCGATGTAAAGCTTTCGTGACTGCAGGGATTCCTATTCTTGGTTCTTTCGGTAAAGTCACGTAGAAGGGAAATAATGAAATAATAAAAATAACACAATAAAATTCAATAAAACAGACAGTGAGAATTAAATTTTATCATGTTTTATTTTTATTATTTTATTATTTCCCTTCTACGTAACTTTACCGAAAGAACCAAGAATATGCCTCTGAGTTCCTAATGGCCATGAGCTCTGCTCCACGTGCATTTGTGTAGCGAGACACTTAGACTTTTAAGAACTCCGTGAAGATAACAAGTGCAAAACGAAATACAATGAAATACACCATGAATGAACAACACGAGACGACCAATAAAACAGACATGACGACGCGTTACCAAACAAGCACGACCGCGATCCACGCGCACATCCAGCCTGGCGATGCCGAGGTGAGAGCGCCTTCGACTCACAATTCAGAAAGTTACGAGTTCAAATCCTGGTCAGGGATCAACAGGCCCTCTCGGGCGACACAATGAGTGCCACGCTTTGCTGCAAGTCAACAACAGTTGTCCTCAATAATAATTAAAAAACACACAACTCGCACAAACCATGGGAAAGTGAAACCACCACCGCTACTGGTTCAAGCTGCAACAACCCACACTTTTCAGAGCACAGAGTCACTTGGATTGTATTTTAACATACCCGTATATCTGCGTTCATTTCCACTGACGTAAAAAAAGAAACGGAAAATCTAAACCGTTAATTGTAGGAGCCGCAATTGATCGAGAAGCTAAAACGCCGTTACATTTTTGCTGCTTGCAACGACAAAAAAAATTACGACAATCGCTCCCAGCAGACGGCTTCTGGTGGAAAATACGGGAAAATGTTTAAGAAGAAGAAAAAATTCACTGGGGTGTGCCCAGACACTTTGGAGCGGCATCAAAAATGCTTAAACAATCACTGTAAGGAAACGATCACGGGGCCGTTAAACTCTCGCCTGTGCCCAGAAATTATAACGAGGAGGCAGAATGGCTGTGAGTAGTCTTTCCATATACAGAAAATGTAATCAGACATTTTTTGAATAAACACTGCGCATGATACGGACGTCACTTTCTAAATGGTATTAACTCTCGCGAGAAGACGTGATTATGTTGGTGGTTGAGACTTCGTCATGCTGTTGGTTGTCCTGTGGACAGACTGTGCTCGTCGCGGGAATGTGGAATGTTCACCACTGGTAGGAGTGGTCAACAGCGATGAGCACCGCCCCATTGTTCGATGAAGCATGGTGACACGTTGACTTGAGCTCCGAGTGGCTATGAAGTTGGTTAATGGGTGAACGTGTCACGTTTCAAGGGAAATATAACAATTCACCTGTTCTGGCTAGTCAAGTAAGCGAGCATCTTGTTTGTTTGTTTTAACACTAAAATTTTGCCCAGATGTAATCTCAGGTTGACAAGCAACATTCGGTAATAGTTTTAAGATAACGTAAACCCCAAGCACAACTTGGAAAATATTACTTCGCACACCATATTGGAAGTACAGTTCACATCATATTATGAAATGACGGGAAATATCACAATGAAGTGACGTGAATGGGCATACGAATATGCTGTAGATTTTTCTTGACATAAATGTGACTGGGTGATTTTGCTTTATGATTTCAAAAAGCCACCTCTGGACTTTTGCCTGTGTCGAGGCAGTGGGTCCCAGAGTGTGGGTGGAGGTGGAGCCACCAACGTTGAGCCTTGAGGAAATCCCGAGGGCCATCACGGGATACATTGGCCACTCAGTTGCTTTGTGTGCACGACGCACAAATCTACTCAGCACTGCACTGGCGGCCCGTGTTACCTTTTTTTAAAACAATGAAGGTATGTGCTCGTTTTTCTTTTTCCACATTGACAAATCATTCTAGCAGCTGCCGCTTGTATGGGTTGAAACCGTTTGGTCTCGTAATCCTGTTGACAAGAGAAATTAGCTTCGCTCTCGTCAGGTTCACAATGGATTTGTGCATTCACTAACATGGAACAAAACAATAATTCACGAGGAAAGCAGAGAGCATCCTGTCCATTAGGCACCTACTCCACGCACAAACAGATTTGTACATTTAAAACGTACACAGATGAAAAAATGTACTCATTAAATAATACGATTTGTACCGGAAAACTAAACTATTTTTTTTATTACACCGGGTCAGGCCCACTGAGCTATGCAGCTCTTTTTCAGAAGCGACCTCGCCCCACAAATGTTCGCTCAACGAAGTGGCTTATCACGTGAACATGTTTAGCAGCCAAATACTTTCAACGCGTTTTTGCAAATGTGGAGGGGAAAACCAGAGGACCCGGAGAAAAATCCACGCCACCATGGTGAGAGAGACACCGCAAAACTCCAAATATACAGCAGCAGGCGTCAGGGTAGGGATCTAACCCACAACCTCCTGTATACCAGGCGAGGTAGTTAACATCTCGCCACCATGGCACCCAAATCATATTGAAAATTCAGTTGTAGCAATCTATATTACTATGGCAGGGGCCGGTGACACCACAGGAAATCCATTGCTGATTTCCCACAGAGTGACTTTTATTTTATTGACCATGGAGAGATGATGGGCTCGCTTGATTCCTTTGTTTGGATCTGAACTCCGCGCCTTACGACTACAAGCCGAGCACTGCGACCGCGAGCAACACCTATTGTTTATTATTGCTTATTATCGCTACACCTCGAAGAACCCACCACATCGGTAGCTACGCTCAAGTTTTCACAAACTCGCCGTGCCGTCAAATCGTCGAGACCTGACACTTAGCGGAATTGATGTGTGCGTGCGCGCGTGTCCAACGGCGGAATTCTGAGGCAGCGTGCCATTATTGGCAGCAAGTTTGATCCCCGTAGGACTCTCACCTAAGACTAACTCGTGCCAAACCCTTGCGGGCGCTGATTAATTCAACACGTGTGTGCAGCTGGCCACGGAACGGTAAGGGGGGGATCGCAGCACGAATATGCTCTGTTGATAACATTAGCAGGTAGCACTCGCAATTCCCCCAGCCGCACATTGGATCGTGCTCGCAGTTCCATTAGTGGTTTCTCTTACGTATTCTCTCGAGACTCTGTAATTGATGCCAAAGTGATAGATAGATATGGACATACCAAGAGGGTAGCGTAGGTAAAGGCACAGCACCTGTAATGTCTTGCTCACACCACTGCAGGCAGAAAGACCTCCACTAGACGGGCTCCAGACAGCCCCTCGAGGTATATGTGTGGTCTAACTCTTCTTTGCTGACCAGGAGTCTTCGAACAGGTGGGAGCACCCACCACAGCAACCTACTTTGGTAGTGGTGTCATATACGGTATATATATACATGCATCAACTCATCAAATTAAATTTATTCACGACACAAGCAGTCTATTGTGCATGTACACACGTAGTAGGATAAATATTTAGTTTGCTTACAAATACTTCACAAATCATGTGCTAATGTTACATTGACAATAATTGAGCTTTTGTAACGCATCAAAAAAAAACACGATTGCCAAAGGCGTGATAAAACGAGCCAAACAAATTATCTTGATTCGTGACAATTTAATCTCTGCGAGGTGGGAGTCTGGTGTGTCCGAGCTGCATGACTAATACAACACGTGATGAGAAGTCGACAGACCTGTCCGCTCAATTGATTATCGGCTTCCTTGACCCAGCGATGGAAATTCCACGTCCTCATGAAGGGACCCAGCCTTGCCGTCTTAAGGCTCCTCTTCTTGACTTTGCACGAAGTGGTACAGATGAATCAACCCCAGAAGTGTGATGGCCTGAGTTAACCTACCGGCATTTGAGTGCCCTGCTGCTGTACCGCGACAGCCAGATGATAAGTTGCTCCTGCAATAATAACACCTTGAAAAGTGGCCAATCCGTGCCCCTTATTAATGGCCAGCCAAAACACAAGGAGCATTGGCTGATTCCTTGATACATAAGGTCGAGTGGTCACACACCGACAAGAATGAGTGCAGGGGCTTAAAGGGAATTCTCTCCAAATGAAAAAAAACACTTTGGATCTGCTGTCGAATGTTTACGAAGCTTTGGGTGCCACAACCTCAGAGGGAATCGCGTGCCTGCAGCAATATCCATCAAGCGTCGCTCCCCAAAAAGCCTGAGCCAGCGCCGTCGTTGTGCCGTTTTCACCCAGCTTGACTTATGTCACACTTGTCGGATCGAAAACACACGCAAAAATTTGAAATCATTCCAACACATACATTGGTAAATCCAATTGAATAATCGTCCACAAATTCAGATATTACTCTTGCATTGTTTTTCTCTTTCTTTTGCAATGCTCGACTTTTATGGCTGCGTGCATTTTTTTTTCAATCAATGTTCATAAATGTGGCGTGCGCGCTCTGCCATATTCCATGTCAAGGTTGTTGGCAAAGCAATTTCGTGGGCCGGCTTTTGGATCGGTTCTCTCACGTATAATTCTTGGTAGGCTTCGCCTTAATCTGGATCTCAGAGCTGACGTTTTGGGCATTCCCATTTGATCTAAGAACCACAAGTCTGGCTTAAGGTGCATATGACACATATGGTTTTTAAACACACAGGCCGTGACAGTACTTTTTTAAGTTCTCCAAATAATATGACAATTGCACCATCAGCTTCATGTCAACGTACACATTTAGTATTTGAATTCGGAACTCTCACGTGGTGAGCAGTGCACCACACCGTGACAAGGCATGCGCCGTAAATATGACATACGATATTCATCACATTCAAACTACTTTATTCACACTCAGCAGCTGTGATTTAAAAATAAAGAGAGACACTACGATATGTTTTATATAGGCTGCATCATCGCACAAATCAGTGCATGCGTGCCAGTAAGACAACAAATATGTATGTCTTTCCTGTTCATATTTTATTGAACATTTAAATAATGAATTCCCAATTCATGCAGCTATAATATGTTAACGTTGGAGTGGCAAAAAAGCATTAAACATCTGGCTCAGCTGTGCTTTGTGTGCAATCTGTCACCAAACTTGGCAATGCCAGTTGATTGGAGGTAATTTATACGTAATTACCAAATTTGTATGCGTCTATTTACTGTAAGGTTATGACATAAAAATGTAATGTGCACGTATGATGCTTCATAAACATGTCTGTACATTCACCTCAATACTGATGATCCGAGGCTCATTCATTATCCAACTCAATTATAAGAGGTAAATTGTGACAACGAAACTCAATACTAATGTGCCAGCACAAACTTGTGAAGTTATTATTTAATCACATTTGTATTTTGAGGGTGTGTGTTTTTTTTTTAAACCATGATATTGGTTGTGCTAATTCGATGTTTTGCAACCCAACAAAGCACCACTAAACAATTGTCAACCACGTAGCCAGGTAGCAGTGGCTGTGCACGTGGCCGCCTGCAATCCAGCAGTGTGGAGGCAGCAGCGAGGGTTGATGGAGCACACACACACACACGCACGTGCTGAGAAACTCCCTACCAGTGGGTGTCAAGGAGCCATGCCCTGTCTCGCCAGGAGTAGGCGGAACAGCAAGTGGACTAATCGCCGTCTGTTTCCATCTGTGCGGGGATAGAGTGTTGCTCCCTCGCACGTGTGGGCTTTCTCCGGGTACTCCGGTTTTCTCCTACTTGTGTAAACAACTCATTCATCGGCTGAAAATATCTTAAAACACAAAAAACAATGTAGCAGCAGGACCATCCTGGAAAAGAGTCACGTGATTCATTGTGGCTTTCCTGAATAAATACATAAATATTATTCATTCAAATACGGTGAGGCCTTACTTATCGTGTGGTGTTCACGCAACGCGTTTTCGCTGCAACGCGGTTCTTTCAATAGGGAACGCTCACCGTTATCCACAGCACTCAACACGGGGTGCAGTCAAGATGCCCACAGGTGCCCATCACAACTGGGCTACGTGTTAAACACCGTAGTAGCTTGGACAGGGCTATGGAATTGCCTCATTACATGCTGAGGTCCCCCGATCTGCTGGGATCTCAAATGTTTGGAGATGGCAGTACAGCAGATGTGTTTGCTGACCTGAGTGTTTTTCTTCCGAAAAAAAAAAACACCCTCGAGTTCAAAAAAAGTGTTGAGAATAAGTAAACAAAGCGCATAGTTACGGTATCACATTACATTATTAGTATTACATAATTTTTTTTAATTCTAGTGATGGAGTAGTATTACATAACTATTCTGCTGCACAGAGGCAATGAGAGGGGTCGAGTTTCAATGTGAAGCGAAGGTCTGGCTGCCCATCACACCCTCTCGAGGTACTAAAATCGGTACCACATTGCGGGAGAAGTCAACCGCTGCCCGTTTCCACGGAGAAGCAGCCACAGGAATTCGGACCGTGTCAGGACCCCCATCGGAGATGAGCACCGCTCCACACCCGTCTCAGCAAGGAGACACTTTCCCTTTGATTTATTATCATCATTACGATGATTCCGCTCCGCAGCGGCCATCCATCTCACTCCCGCGCGCCTTGTTGTTTTGTTTATCCTTTAGTCGTCTAATTGATGCGGTGGGATAGATATTTACATCATCCTCCAGTTACAGCCAAATTAGCAAATGTTGCTGCTTGTTTTGAGTATAAACTAGCCGGGTCTCAGCACCTGCCATCCACCTTCTGGGGTGCTTCCAATGCCTGGCATTTCCTGCCATTAGCACGCGTGTCGTACCGCGCCGAGTGTCTCTTAAACAATCCCTTTAAATAGCAGCACGTGGAATCCACAGCACGTTGAGGTTCCGAGGCGAGAAGACGTTTCATCATTCAATGTAACGGTTTTATGTACGGCATGCCGGGCGCTATTCCTGGCCACACACACCATTGGATGAATAATATCCGAATGTCAAAAAAATTGCCGTCAAACTATTATCTGCTCATCTTTCTTGGTCTTTCTATGTGGCGTGAAAAAGGGTGATTGCCCAGAAGTTAACCTTTTATATATATTATTTTCTTAACAATTTTACGGCGGTGTTATTGACAAATGTGTTAAGTTTTTTCTTAATTGTGCTTATGCACCACTGCAAATGCAGTCATCAATCCTTTTTTAATATCGAAACCTAGTTTAGGCTTGCCATCGGTTTATTCAGCGTAAAATGAGTATCTGATGTGCTGATTAAATGCATCTGTTTGGTCGTGGTACTGGTCACGCTAACCCAGAGCTGTTTGTTTTGTGAACTTTAATAGGTGCTCGCCAACAGCACTTGCTGAACCGTTCTGTAAAACTAATGTAATTACATTTGTATTGTAGCAATGGAGCACAGCAACACCATGGCATTGAGAGCTAAATAGTTGGAAGTTGGAAATTAAGTAAATCATTACTTTTCTGAGCCCAAAACATTCCAGATGTGTGTTGAAACCTGAATGTGTATATACAAAAAACTTGTTTTTGCGAGTTATCTCAATCAATCAACCCATAACATCTGGATCTCTCCTGTGACCTGTCAGCGAGCCTTCGACACTTCACGTAGCCTCAAAGTGCACCTAGCCTGGCACAAGCGCTGTGGCGATGTCACCAACACTTAGTGGCAAACGGCGGTTGCTGTTGTGTGTATAATTGTGCGTATGTTTGAATGAATGTGCACGTTTGATGTTTGGTCACACGATCCCCCCGTGTGCCATGGCAGTCTTCATAGTTACTCGCTAGAACCGTATTTAGCGAGGAAGAGTGCCATGGTGGCGATACGTTAACGACCTCGCCTAGCATGCAGGAGGGCATGGGTTCGATCCCGACCCTGGCGCTTGTGTATTTGAAGTTTGCATGCTCTCCCCCTGGTCACGTGGATTTTTCTGCAGGTTTTCCGGTTTTTCAACTTCCACATGACAAGCCACTTCATTGAGCTATCATATGTGGCCAGGTCGCTTCTGAAAAATATCTCAATACTCGGTGGCCTTTAACTTGCGAAATAAAACAAAGTTTAGTTTTTATTTGCTTCAACATTATTGTTGCTCATGGCAGATGTTTGTCTTTGTGCATATGTACGTACATGTATATGTGTATGTGTACGTGATATGGTTGTGTACATGCATGCATGTGAATGTGTGCGTTCACGTGTATTGGAAGGTACACTTGGCTGCAATTCCAGTGACATGGGCTCAATTGCCAGCCAAGGATAACATCAGTGGCAAGTGGTGGTTGCACTTGTTTTGAGCTTCCCCTAGGCTGACTCAGCCTGAGCTCAGTACCCAGGATAGCGAGTAAGCATCAGCACTGGAGAGACAAAGGTGGCCAGGCGACATCCCATTGCGTGCCATGCTGGCCTTAGCAAGATGCTCACTGACAACTCGAAACTAAATGAGGCATCTCAAGTTTTTTTGTCTCGTGTGTATGTACGTCTGCGCAAGTGCACGCGCGTACGTGCATTTCTGAGTACGTCTGCATGGGTATGTCGGTGTGTGTACGTACGCGTGTGCACGTGTACATGTGTACACGTGTACGTGTACAAAACTCAATGGGGAGCGGTGGCGTAGCGATTAGCGCTGCTCTACGAACCTGGCGTCCAGAGTTCGATTCCTGCACTCGGCCAACACCAGTGACGATTATCTAAACTGATCCTGGGCCTCCTCCCCTAGGTTGACTCAGCCTCAAATGAGTACCTTGTGCGGTGCGTAGTAAATATCGCCACTGGAGAGCCAAAGAAAGACAAAGGCAGCCGGGGGCGTGGTACTGGCCACCCCACCTCCTCGCTTGCCACAGTTCCCACCTTCGTAGGTGCCGCTCGCGAACAGCACTTGCCCCAACAGCCTGTTGAAGGCTATACGGGGGGAGAGATCTTTGTCTTTGTACGAAGCTCAGTCTGGCGTGCAGGGCTCGCACGGTTTGTCTTCTTCGAGAGGATCACTTCGGCAGCACTAAGGCGCTGGCTCGCTGGCTCGCTCGCTCGCTCGCTCGCATTCATCAAGGCCTGGGTGGGGAACGAGAGAGGAGCCACGGAGCTGTCGGGGTTGCGAGACTCGCAGAGAAATCCCAGCCACGTTGAGCCCAGTACCTGATACAGCTCGGAAGTGGAATGGGGTTCCTGCTTGGCAGAGAAGCGAATGCAGACTGGCAGGGCGCGCCCCGTACACAGACACTGCATTTATTTGCTGTTTTTTTTTCAAAGACAGCTGCTCGTGTCAAAGCTCATTAGTCAACGCGAAGCTGTGCCGCACTAAACGGTAGCCTGATTTGCAATAAAAAAAGGGTTTCTTGTGTGCGAAGCTCGGATTTCGCGTTGCAAAGCGTACATTAAAGTTGTAGAATTCCGCGTTTGTAAAAAAACTTATTTTGACAACTCAACAGCCAGTCCTTTGAGTGATCTGATGTTATTGTTCATCAAGAAAGTTAATGTTTTAAACACACATGTTTAAAGAAAATACCAGTTTATTAAGATGTCACATAAAACGCTTGCCGTCTGCAAAAAAAAAAACTTCATTTCGGGGATATGTTTGAGAAAGTTCGAGCATTTTAGAAAACACGCTTTGCAGAAAAGTTTAATTTACTCCACAATCCTAGATGATGTCAAAGCTCATGCAATGCAGCACAGATCTTGATTGCATATTCAGCATTGGAGCTTCGATTAAAGTTTTACATTACATACTAAATTTAAACCATGTGATCCATAATGGTTCCACTGGTTTTTGGAATGGTTTAATGCAGCCACTAAATGCACGGGATTTTGGTTATAATTGGCACTGCTCGACTTCCTATTGTGCGATGATTTATGTCCTTAAAAAAAAAAGAAACCCAAGAAAAACAGAGGCCGCATTTGGTTTCGGGTTCCAAATGCTGATACACTCATCTGGGCTCCACGTGCTAATTCAGTCGAGGATGGATGGGTAGAGACAAATCCAAACATCTCCGTTCTTTTCCCAACCTTCGAACGTCACAGTAGGCCTCGGAGACTCGTCCAAACTTTCCCGAGGGAAGCAACAACTTGATTCAATACACACGGGCACAATGCCCTTCTGCTCACCATGCGAACGCCGTAAACTCACAATCTCGGGGGGTGAGATGGGGGCACGGGGCGGTGGGGAGCTCAGCCCATCATTTAACTGGGGTAAGATAAAGTGAGTACCACATTGTGGCTAGTCAACATTGGAGTGTATTTTCACCGTTGGCTTGTTGCTGCTCCAATGAAAATAGCAACATCAACAGGCTCTAAATACACTACCAGCACATCCAGGAGAGAGCCAGTGAGTCTCAACAGAATCCAACCAAGCTAAGTGAAAAACAGTGATTAAAATGTTGTTATATTGATGAGTATGTTGTTGTATTCCGTATATATATATATTTTGCTGCACGGCTGTAATCAAATGTATTTCTCAAACGTCTGCTGTAATCCACGAGTTGTATGTTTCATACAAACACATGAATAACAGCTTGGCTTGCATTCACAACAAAAATTGCTGGAGAAAAATCTCCGACTCAACAGCTTTGAGAGCTTCCAAAGTGCCATGCGAAACATTTCAAAATCCCTTTTTGAAAATCTTGGATCGGTGAAAGGAAAATAAACACACATTTATAATTCCTACAATGTTTTATTTTAGATGCAGCACCAAAGTGCCTGGCTATGTGTGTGTGTGTATTTCTGGCTGTCACTTTGCTTCACTTTTCCAAGAATGTTTTCCTAAACTTTTCCCGAACAAGTCAGTGAAAATTGACTCAATGAGACATTTTAAATTGCAGGGGCCGCATACGTGTTATTGAGGTGTCGTAGTAGCACGGTGGTTGGCACACTGCGCTATAATCCCAGAGACGTGAGTTCGATTCCCAGCCACGGCAAACATCGGCGATGTCCTGAAAAGAATGGAGTGCTGTTGGAAAACCAAATTTCATAATTCTACAATGGATATAAACCAAGCCAGTATCAATCAGTGCATAATGCTCACTAGGACAAGTGGATTGGAAACATGGACACTGACAAAGAAGATGGTTCCATGGAGAGATGCATGCTTGGAACGACTTTGAAATACAATAACAGAGAACGAGGAACACACGGGTCAGGGGAAAAAAAAGAACACAAATTAGAGACATCATATTGATTGTTTAAAAAAGAACAAGTGAGCTCGTACAGGATACATTGCGAAAGGGGATGACGGCCGATAGTTGAGACTGACCACAGAATGGCAGCCAGAGGAGAACACACGCTCAAGAAGAAGACAAAGACGGCGATGGAGATGAGATCAGCTCACTAAGTTGATTGTCGCATCACGAGAACGTGAAGGACGGCGACAACCTGGGCGGCCTGTATCCATCAGTGAAGAGATCATGGCTCTATGCGATCACACAGGAAGCTGACCTGTCTACGCGAGACTCGTAAACCTCACCAATTATTTGTCTCTTACACCAAATCGCACGCGATGTTTATAGTCTCATCAAGGCAGCGTGTGCACACGTGTAGGCCATTATTGGCCGAGCGATGTAACCCAGCCTAATTAAACTTGGCACAGCTGTAAATATAGACATGCGGGTGAACTGATTGTATTTTGGTATGTCTGAGTTTTACAGTAAATAAATGTAAAGGACACATTGTGGCAATGTACTATAAATCTCAACTTGATTTAGTATTTTTTTTTAACTTTTTTTTCCACCTTCTGAATGCTTTCCACTGTCTGGGCCAATTACTGAACGACCGGTGCAAAAAAAAACAACTTTGCCACGGCACAGACAATATACATATATTAAATAATAATACACACGTGACTCACCAAACACAGAGGAGCACACCAATACAACTCATTCATAAACAGATCTACTGAGCAGAGCCGCGTGTATCACTCGTGCCCCATGTCCACTGTGGTGGGCTGAATGATCAGCATCAGAATATGTATTTTTCCTGGAGGAATCCGATGAGCTATAAAGCTCTTTTTCACAGATGCTCAGTCGGGCCGGGTAAGAACGTTACAACAACAAACAATAGAAAAACACAATAGGAGTGCAAAGCACAATGAAGGTAAACAAATCACCCAACACACGTACAAATAAAACTAAACCATCCCCATCCTACCAGACAAAGCCCACTGAGTCATTAACTCATTGTTAAAAAGCGACCTGGACACAAATGATAGCTCAACAAAATGCCGTATCATTTGAACATAATAGCAAAATTTTGTTATTCACTTTTACATTTTTTTATCTACGTGACTTTACCGAAAGAACCAAAGAATAGTCTAAACGTATGTTTCTAAATGTGGAGGGAAAAACCTGAGGACATGATAAGATACGAAATTATCTGAACACATTTCAACATATTTTGCAGGGTTATTTTTAACTCCTAAAATCACGTGGAACCAATCATATTTTTCATTTTGCGTTCAGTGACTTATAAGAGTTTGATGGTCCAAATAAGGAAGTGTGCACCGATCATCCAGCGGTCTGGAGGAAATAATAATAATGAAATTAGATTTTACAGAAAAGCCCCTTTGATAATTTTCACGAGGATCCTGCCATGAGTATTTGGCATTGGGAGGAAAACTGGAGCAACCATAGAGAACACCCCAAACACAGCCGAGGAGATAACACTCAAAAGGTTCTCCATACGGACGGATTCAATTCCATCAGATTGCTGCCCACCTTGCCGGGCACTTGGTTTGGGGTCGTAACAGAAAGGTCGCCTCCACAGCACCGCGGCGTTACAGCCGCGTGGCACACGCCCCTCGACGAGTCGTGCAGAAGCCATCGTGCCAGTTGAGACTCACAATTCACTGCACAGCGCGAGGAGTTCGATCGTCATCATCGTCGTCACTGAGCTCACGTATCTCCGTGTTCAGCAGTGTGTGTTGGGAGGTAGTATCCGAGCACGCGGCTCCCCCCCACCCCCTCGTGTCAACATTCAAAACACGGCTTGACAAACGAATTGGTGCAACGCAATGGCAGCTCAAAGCTTTGGTGGTGATGGTACTGGGGGGGGTGGGGAGCAGTAGGGGTGGAGGAATGAATGGCGTGTGAACACGTCCTTGTGACGTGTGAACACGTCCTTGTCACGTGTGAACACGCCCTTGTCACGTGTGAACACGCCCTTGTCACGTGTGAACACGCCCTTGTCACGTGTGAACACGTCCTTGTGACGTGTGAACACGTCCTTGTCACGTGTGAACGCGCCCTTGTGACGTGTGAACGCGTCCTTGAGACGTGTGAACACGTCCTTATCACGTGTGAACACGCCCTTGTGACGTGTGAACACGCCCTTGTGACGTGTTCACACGCCCTTGTCACGTGTGAACACGCCCTTGTGACGTGTGAACACGCCCTTGTGACGTGTGAACACGCCCTTGTCACGTGTGAACACGCCCTTGTCACGTGTGAACACGCCCTTGTCACGTGTGAACACGCCCTTGTGACGTGTGAACACGTCCTTGTGACGTGTGAACACGCCCTTATCACGTGTGAACACGCCCTTGTGACGTGTGAACACGCCCTTGTCACGTGTGAACACGCCCTTGTCACGTGTGAACACGCCCTTGTCACGTGTGAACACGCCCTTGTGAAGTGTGAACACGCCCTTGCTGTCGCCGCCTGTCGGGGAAGGCGGCACCGAAGTGGTGGAACGGGGCGGACGAGTGAGAAGCGTTTTGCTCGGAGTGCTTTGCGAGAGCTGAACTCGACGTGAAAAAAAATAAAACAATCGACCGATAGAGCAACATGGGCCAACAGAAGCAGGTGTTACTCAGTGCTTACTGCCTGCGATGATATATGGTTCACAAACAGTCATGAACGAAAGATAAAGAGAAACAAAAACTCTTAAAAGTTTGCAAAGAAGCGTGGGGAAATGCACTTCTTTGCAATTACACTGAGAAAGAGGAACGCCTGGATTAGAGAACGCGCCCAGGATCACGAGCATTGTTCAAATTGTCAACAGATGTAAGTAGGTTTGGACGCAGGAACACGTCACATTTCGACCAATACCAATGGCAGCCAAGACGTGGAACCTGTTCACGAGGACATACAACCGAGGAGACGGAGTGATGAAATTAGCACGTGTGTGCACGGTGCTAAGTGGATGACATTGTAGGATCATGTAGATTGGTGGCAGAATTCAGGAAGTCTCCATCCAGCAGTGGACTAATCATGACCGATTTTTTTTTATTTTACCAGGTAAAGCCCACTGAGCTATATCTCTTTTTCAGAAGCGACCTGGCCACAAATGATAGCTCAGCGAAGTGGATCATCGAGTGGAGATTTATCGCAGCTAAACACACGATACTAAATGTGGAGGGAAAAAAAAAACTAAAATTTCACACGACCGCGGGGAGAGAGACACACAAACTCCACATATGTAGTAGACATCAGGGTTCGGGTTCGAACCCAAGGAGGTATTTAACATCTCGCCACCGTGACAATCTAAAGAGCCCCAAAGCCCCTGTCTGCGTGTTGGCACGGACCACTCGTGAGCGCCGAGCAGATTTAAGTTCCCGCGTGCTCGGTTCCTTGCACCCCTCCCAACACCTGGTATGCAAATGAGCCATCGGAATGGCGGGATGTGATTGGTTGGGGAGGGAGATCTCAGGCTAAGCCACGCCCCCCACCTTTGTGACTCTGTGTGCGGGGTTAGAATGAGCCAATGAGAAGCCGGCATTTCCCGTGCGGAAATAAACAGGACCCTGCGGGGTGGGCTGATAGGAATAATACTTAGTACCGGTACAGGGATATCGACCGGGTATAGAGGAGTTAAAGAAAAAATTACTGTATTCTAGTGTAACGTTAATTAAAAGTGTTTGTTTTGACAAGAAACGCTGTGAGATTTAAAGACTCGTAGTCTTTCATTTCCAAACGATCACATCTGAGATGAATTGACCACCACCTTCTGCACTAGGCCTCGCGAAGCCTCCCGCACTAGGCCTCGTGAAGCCTGCCACACTAGGCCTCGCAAATCCTGCTGCACTAGGCCTCGCGAAGCCTTCTCTGCAGTAGACTTAGCGAAGCCTTCTGCACTAGGCCTCGCGAAGCCTCTGCAGTAGGCCTCGCGAAGCCTTCCCTGCAGTAGGCCTCGCGAAGCCTTCTCTGCAGTAGACCTCGCGATGCCTTTTCTGCAGTAGGCCTCGCAAAGCCTGCCGCACTAGGCCTCGCGAAGCCTGCCGCACTAGGCCTCGCGCCGTGCTTTTCGTGCACAAATAAGGCGATTAAATGTATCTCGTCTCTGTGTTAATAAATGTATCTTGTCTCTGTGTTAAAAAAACGTGCTGCGTTTCAGTAAAGTAAATTTGAAGCGAAGCTTAAAGTTTCGCCGTGAGGCGCCGGAAGCGACGACCATCTTGTTTAGTTCACAAATCGCAGGGGGAGCGGGCGGCCATCTTGTCGGACAGACGGACGGACGGACAGACGGACAGACACATTAATCTATTGGTGGTCTGGTCCACTTCGTTCCTACCAGTACAAGTGAACTCAACACGTGTGTCAATAGCACTGTGGGCTCCCTCAAAATGTAAACGTATGTATAAATTGGCGACGTTTCAGGCAATGGTCCTTCTTCGTAGAAAATACATAGCGAGGCCAGAGAGATAGAGTGGATACGAGTTGGAAAAGGCACTTTTAATGGGACCTGATAAGAACTACAAGCTTAACTTGTAGACTGTTTTTGTTATTCTGTACTTATTGCACCACTTCCTACGTAGCATAATCACAAAATGATGCATTATTTGCATCGCATTGTCCTCCCATGAATTGATTCATTTGAATCGATTCTAAAGCTTAAATTACTTAATTGAGATAATTTCGAGTCTTAGGTTTTATTTACTTTTGAATCGTTTATAATGTGGTTTGTTGATTAAAAAAAAATACAAAAAGCTATTTTATTTTATTAACAAGTTCGGTGTGATCATCGGCCATATCAATTATACAATACAGAGCAGCTGTCCCCGGTAAAACATCCCAATGTCGAAGAACTCCTCTGGAAATGATCTTGATTCTGTGCCTTGATGAAGAAGAACATTACAGTAGCAATGGTATAACTAAGCGATTCAGTCGGTCCTTGCCACTCAAAACATCACACCGGACCCATGAAATTGCTGGATCTTAGAACAGCACAGATGGTCTATGAGCGGCCATTCTGAAATGCAAAGTCTTTACCGATGTCAAAGTGTCTCCTTGAACAAACGAGGATGCGGTGTGGCACTCATCATCGTTGGTGGACGTGTGCCAGTGGTACTAATGGCACATTCCTCAAAGCTCTAACAGATGGATTCAAGATCCAGTACTCAGAGGTGTGGACTCGAGTCATGTGACTTGGACTCGAGTCAGACTCGAGTCATGAATTTGATGACTTGCGACTCGACTTGGACTTGCATAACAATGACTTTGTCCCACCTATGAGATGTGGACTCGAGTCATGTGACTTGGACTCGAGTCAGACTCGAGTCATGAATTTGATGACTTGCGACTCGACTTGGACTTGCATAACAATGACTTTGTCCCACCTCTGCCAGTACTTGAACATAATGCCATTTTCTGGCCACTCGCTGTCCAGACGCTTCGGTCATGTGTAATTTTACAGACTCTGTCAGGATAATGGGATACATTGCATTTTACATTTCTAACTTCCACTTGCGCTCAACAGATAGTACCACACCGATGGATATAGACATATTGACTGGAAAGCAAAGGAGCAGCACTGCAATTACTTGCTCAAATCACTGCCAGAAGGAGGCCCTCCACCTAGAGGGAGTTCTAAAGAACACTTCTAATTAATATATGTCCGACTCTACCATGCTGACCAGACATCTTGAAAAAGTATCCCCCATTTACCCCACCGCACACGAGCTGCCCGTTGACTGGCTGTACTCTCTGCCCAGCAATGCGTGGCGTATGCAAGTACAGTATGTTAACTTATTTTACACCGTACGTAGCCAACCGTGCTCATTGGGAGGTACTGGGTGAAGAGCAGCGGGGTGAATCAAGTTCATTTTGCTTTACACCGAGACAGAATTTTGATATCGATTGTACACAACAAACCACAGTCTTTAAATGGATAATCGTGCCCTTCAATATTATTTGTTTTTCATTAGAATTGCAAAGAAATCTACAATTCATTACATCAACACTGTTGGCAATTGTTTCGCGGAATTTTGGTTAGATTAAAATTCCTGTAAAAAACACATTTCCTGCTACATATGGTTCAAAATCTGTTTCAGTGACAGCGAAGCAATGTTTGGAATCCCCTTTCACCAAACAAACCACTTGGCATTACTAGAGTCAGAAACAAATCATTGTAAATTGTAATTTATTTTATTGCAAATAATTTTTGTTCTTCTCATGAAGAATCCCCAGGCTCTCAAAGTGTACTTTTGGGATTTCCTGCAATCAGAAAATGTTCCATAAATGTTTTTCCAAAGTGTTCTAAGCATACTTTTATACTTAATGTCAACAAAAGCTTGTTCGCTTGAAAGGCCTCCTAAGATGAAGAGAGCCCATTCTCGCTCTTGGTGCAGTGCCTCCGTGTTGTTTTATGCAGCTATTGTTATTCCACAAAAAATAGACATAAGCCAGCACTTTCACTCTCCTTGGAGAACATGCGAACTCTTATGTTTATAATCTGCGAATGCAGCGATGTTCTGCCACAGAGGGGAATGTTGTCTAAGAGAATCATGCCGAGTGTTGCAGTGGTTAATTACAATGGTCTTTATCCAAGATATAGCTTACTGTAAATCAGCAGAACTCCGTTCTGTGCCTCGACATACAAAACAAAACATGTTTTAGTCCATCCACCTTTTTTAAGCAAGCAAACTTCGAGTCTGTTTTGACCTGGGTCTCATCAGCAGAGTCAGGCTTGTTTAACAAGTGCTAATACAATTCATCACAACAATTAAACCTTAAACATACCCTTCTAAAAGCCCACCACATTGGAATACATATCTGAGTACATGACCACGTGCTTTCTTTCCACATTTTAGAGCTCTTTCCCACATTATGTTGAATGGTTAGCGGTACAAGGACAGGTAAACAGCTTAATTCGGTTCTGTTACATTGCCCGCGAATGCTACACGCTTTCTGTTGAGCACATTAACTGCAAACCCAGGTGGGAAGTGCATTGCTGTGTTTCGTGGGCTGAATACAGTCCTTGCAGTGTCTGATTTCGCGGTTCAGTTCACGGGACATATCTAGATGTGCACAGGGTGGAATTTATCATAGAAACGACGGCACAAAGTTGTTGCTTAATGGGAAGGGCAGATTGCCGTGTGCGTGTAGAGTCATATTGTGTTCCAGAAACTCAAAACGTTCATGAGGACGACACTCGTCTTCATTACTGGTGCTCGTCCAGTGGTGGGAATGCCACTTTCCTAAGGCTGGGGAATTATTTAGCTACAGGACAATCAATTTTGACTCCACGCAAAGTGGTACTCAATGCATCAACTCCATAAGAATGATGAAGTGAGCCAACCCCTGGCCGTAATTTGAACTTGTGACCTTGTGATTGTCAGTTGAGCACACGGCCATCATGCCCCCCTGGCTAGATGAAAGGTATGGTCAAATATATTACAGTGCCTGCTACCGACATTCTGAAAAAAATAACTGATGGCTTCCCCGCTCGCATACAAAGCAGGTAGTGAGCTTCAATGGATTCTCACCTGTTAAAACAAAGTCCTATTCAATGATCCATTCAATCAATACAGGCAGGTGATATTGCTACAAATAGTCATATATTTACGTAAAAATGTACTACTCTTGTCAGTATACATGACCAGAATAGAACAGTACAGCAGTTGGGATCTTCACCCCTCTGTGCAGAGTCTCTTAGTCTTGCCATGCACACGTTTTCACTAGGCACTCCAGTTTCTTCCGACACATAACACCACCAACAATTGAAAACATTAATCAATGCTCCAAAAGAATGCTTTTTTTAATTGAAGACTCGGTGTGAGGCTATTCTGAGTAAATATGTCAAACACGGCCAACTGCCGTAGCCTGTGGTAGTCACACGACCCACTGCATTCTCGCGTCATTACATGGGGTGGGTGAGCTGTGAATGTTACAGAGGCACAAGCGGCTTCATTGTGAGCTTAGCCTGAGCAGACCTTGTCTAAGTACAACACATTCTTGTGTTTGACAGTGGAACAGCAGCCGTGACAAACGGTGTTTTATTTCCTGCCCACCTTTCCACAACCCCCAATGGCAAATAAATACGAAAAAAAAACGGATACCTGAGGCCAGGTGGATTAATCTCAAAGGCGCAACGAGACATGAAGCGATATTCCTTGCTTTCTTTCAATACAGCTCTGCTTTTGGACGGCAATGAAAATAACTGTTTAAAGAATCTGCGATACATAGACCCATACATTGTGGCACTGGTGAAGTATTTAGCCTGTGGTTATTAAAATAAAATAACTTCCCTGAACCAATGGAGACTTGTAAAAAAATTAAAATACAAAATCCAGAATGTTTGACATAAGACTACCTGCTTGCAAGACAAACATTTGAACTTTGAGTCACCTGAGGACTCAGTATAAGTATATGATCTATACAAAGTAATCATATTTACACGTGATGGATAAGCCACTTACTCGACGAAAAAATACATTCATGATTTAAAATTTGTTCATGTGCCACGATATGGTTAGGAGGATTTCCTCCATTTTTTTCCGACAGGAAATAAAACTTGTAGCGTAAATGATGGCGCTGTGGTCAGAGCAATTGACTCACAAGCGAGCAGTCAGGAGATTGAATAGTTGTTGAGATTCAGCTCAGCCCTTGAACCCTCCACGTTGTGCGAAATCCACTGGTTGTCCTGTGAAGAGACTGGCACAGGCCATATGAATGTGCACTTCGCACCAATACCTTAAGAACGACAACATTATTACGGCTCATTGTCTGAGAATTGGAACTTGAAACACATAATATTCTACATCTTGTATATTAATAAATTGCAAAATAAATAAATCGTCTTAATCAACGTTTAAATATATTGTACTATACTGAATCATACATGGAAACACCCGGTCCGGCCATTGGAATGTGAAATTTCCATCACTAGCTCAGGACTAGTAAAGGAGATGAGCATCATGCCATTGGTGGTTTCAGCAGGGGGACACTTTAAATCGCGTGCGTGCATGTGACGTGGTAGTTTATTCGTAAGAGCACTGCGCTACAAACCCGACAAGCCCACTTCAATTCAACATCTGACGAATATCTCAGTCGGTTCTTGGCTTCACCTGGGTCCGTTACAGCCTTAAACGAAACCTGGTGCAGTGTATACACGTCAGAACTCACGAGATAAAGGCGTGGTGCTGGCTACCCACCTCCTCGTGTGCCGTGCCGGCCTTCATAGGTGCTCGCTTACAGCACTTTCCCAAGCAGTGTATTGGAGGTGATACGGGAGAGCTTTGTCTTTATACATATATACACAAATAGATTGTTTTTGAAAATTTCCACCATATGTCTACACTGACCAGAATTCCCAAGCCAATTGTAGGGGGGTTTTTTTTCAAGAGAAATTAATATTTTGTGTAATAAATGTAGCACATCAATGTATTTCCATTGAGCGTGCTGCAAGTGAGCTGAAGCCAGGCTATGAAATGAATGCCATTAAAAAGCGGTTGGCATAAGGAACAGGATGGGATAGCATCACAAGTTCATTCTCACAGAGCCGAGCAATATCAATCACACGAGCAAAATCTTCACGGACAGCTCATGTAACTGTTGTGCATTGCAACGTGACGGTATCATGTTGCTAACATGTGCTTCATGCAATGCACCACTTTGATTAAAAAAAATAGAATGTAATCATTTTAATGAAACAATGCACCACAAGGCATACACTTAGGGCCCAAGCCACAGCATTCTCTTTGGCGAGGGTGAAAATGAGCTGGAAAAAGTGATGGATTTGTCATGAGAAAATGTCTGTGATTAATACGCTTCCGCGAAAAGCACGAGACGAGATATGTATGCAAGTATTTTGTAAGGCGCAAATCGTCATGACAATTAATGTGATGCTTTTATAGGTGAGGCTACAGATGACGCTGCTGCTGATGATGATGATAATTTATTGCATTGACACAGAAGATGATTGTTTTCAAATATGCAAATTGTGCTGACATGGTGAAAACATTCAAAAGCCAAGACTACTACAAGGGGTGTATTTTCAGCAGAACTGTTTTCACAACTTAAACGAGAGTGACCTAAGACAGGTCCTTAAATCCCAAACTCTATCTAGGTATTACTCTTTGGTTCTTTCTATCAAGGCATCTTGTTTTAACCACACCTACTGCTCATTTTAAATAAAAAAGCACGTGAAATAAACTTGACACGTCATTGTAGGAGACAAATGTGGTAAACTTGATATAACTAGAATCACGTTTTTGTAAATACGTAGATTAGGATTTTTTTTAAATACAGTTTTTGTTCACCTTAATTGAACATTATATAATAGCGTACAATTATGTGGTTTTTTTTTATTGGCTACCCTACGGACAGAATGGCACCTGTAATACGAATGTAGGCCACTAGAGGAGATAAGTTCCTGTCCACACGTGTCAAAGCATCGACACACTTTTACATTCCAAGTAGAGACACATTCAAAGGATATTTAATGAAAGAAACGTTGAGGTTGTCTGGGTGTGCTTGGCGGTTTTGAGTTATGTACTGTTTGTCTATTGGCAATACATATTTTCTCCTTATCGGAGAATGATATTTGAATTAATCTTTACACATTGTTCCATCTTTTCACGGTACTTTTTTTTGTTTTGTTGCATCCAACACATGGAGGTGTAGTCACACCACTCGACTTAGAAAAGGTTTTAAGTCCAACTCGGCCCATCACTCCTTTGAGGTCAATAAAATTTGAACCAGTTTTGTCCCTAACCATAATCCCTGTAATCATGAATTCCCACTGTTGGCACAGAGCCATCGAAGATCCCTACCAATGCTCGTTTGCTCGCGAAGACAATGCCTTTGATTTGAATTAGATGGATGTAAAAGATAAAGGTGCAGCCCTGCAACGTCTGTTCAAGGCCCTGCTTGCGGAAGGGTCTCCACAAGAAGAAGCCCGAGAGAGCCCCTCTGGAGGGTGATTTCGCCTCCGCCTCCACACTCGCCAATCGTTTTGGAAGAAGCGTGAGTGCCCACGCCTTATCCCGACCGAAAGCATCTCGCCGCTCTATTGCGATGATCCTAATGTCTGCTGCTGGCTGCGCAGGAAACGTGCCCAACGAATGCCGTGCAGAGAGATCGCACCAGCAACCTCTGAATTGCAAGTTCATGATGATAACCATTATTACACCGTAGCGCCATTTCTGATCGTGACGACGATGATTAAAACGATAAGTACGATCGTGGAGGGTTAAACGGATTTTAAGCACTCGTATATATAGAGAGAGAAACACAATCTTTATTTGCCTAAAAGACCAAAGAAAGACAGACTGCACACAATGCGTGGTCTTCATCGACGAGTTGTAAATTAAACGAAAACCAACACACCTGGATGCGGTGACGGAATTGATCCCGTGTTAAAGGTTGTGTGTGTGTGTGTCTGCGCAAAGGGTGCTGAGAAACACAAATCACGAGAACAAACGCGAACAAGGAATGTGTGCTTGTTCAGCCGGGCGTGAAATATGCCTCCGTCCACAGCGAGATGATATAACAACAGCGAGACGTTGACACAGCGACCACCAGCAGCTGCCACCGCAGCCTTCCCCTACAAAACTCATCGGAGAGCTCATAAAACAATCAAGACAAATAAACCTCCATCTTATACACGATCTTATTCCAGTGCGGTAAGCGGCATGTTTACATTGGGTTTTTATTTTTAAACCAAGGTCAACAGAAAGTGACCTGAGCGGAGAACACTTATAGCTGGACATGTTTCCTGTCGTAAAGAGAGGTGATGTCAGCTGTGTTATCATCGCTTATCAAAGGCCGGGCAATGCGCAACATTTACCGCCAAGGCTGAACAATCACTTTAGCAAGATCGAACGCGGATGAATACAGTTTCGAAATGTGACCACATCTCAAGACGCATCTCCGATGAGCACGATCGGCTACGTACGGTGCGAAAGAAAGTCCAACAAACAAGCGCACATAACAGACGCGAACACCGATCGCATGTGAGCGAAGACTCATCCTCCACGTGACCCAGAGCCAGCAGTGTGAGTCTACATTGTAGTCGTGTTGGCGAGCCGCTCGATAGCATGACCCCCCCCCCTCCCCAAGGTGCTGCAATGTTTGTTATTGAGGCTGGAGGAATGATGTGCTGAACAGACGCTTGGCCGCTATTTCATCTCGCGACATGCTAATGATGAGACGACACTCAGCTGGATTCAACATTACGCAATTATTTTATGCAAAGTACATTTTGTCTTGCACACAGATGAAACAATAAATGACAATGTGGTAGTGTTGCTCTGTGATGCTGTAATACCATATCCATGACAAGGCTTTGTGAGTATTGGACAAAGAGCAGAATGATCATGCCAGGAATGGAGAAAAATGTTTCTCCTTTCCAGGCACCTCCTCCCTTCTCTACCACACGCCCCAGTCTGCTTGACTCCCCATCTGCACTTCGGATTGAATATCAGGGCCTTAATGTGTTTCTGTGGTGACGCGCGTTCGATTCCCACTCACAGCCAACACCAGTGACGATTATCTGAACCGGTCCTCCTGGGCCTACCCTAGATCGACTCCGCCTCAAAGGAGTAGTGAGTAAACATCACCACTAGGGAGACAAAGGCGGCCGGGCGTGGTGCTGGCCGACCTTCATAAGGTGCTCGCTAACAGCACTTGCTCCAAGTCTGTCAAGGCTTTGTGCATGTTCACCACCATTTGCAAAGCATTCATGAGAACAGCCTCTTTGCATTCTCTTGAAATGAAAGTTCGCGGGGACCTTTGACTTCTCGAAGCGCAGCAGCTGGTGGTGCTGCTGCTCACCTCTGTTGGTGGCCATGCACCGGCATTAGGAATTCCACATTCGTGTTCACCCACCAGCACCAGAAGTGGATTTACAAGCGGCGGTTGAAATATTTAAATTATTATTATTACTACGACGAGAAGGTCTAGGTATGTAAAAATTCATGAATTCAAAATCGATACACGAATTCTCAATCAAAGTATCCGTGAGAGTTCTGCATATCCATTCTCACCACCTGGTTGGGAACAACTCCCTCAATCCAATGAATAACTTCCCATTCCAAGGCACCTTGAATGTACACATTACCATGAGCTGCTTGTATTGAGACACAAGAGCACAAACTACAGGGGGTAGTAGACTTACAGGTATTTACACCTGCAGATCAGCATTCTTTAATCAACCGCTCACACAGATTCTGAAAGAATTCTCTGTTTTACAAACCCGCCTTGTTTGTGGTGCTGGAGATGGTGGAAGGCACTAAGTAACGTGAACTCACGAGGAGTTCCAATGGACCAACATCAGTTGCAAACAATGCGTTGCCATGCAAAGATTTATAGGGCTCATTATGAATGTTTGGCTCAGTTGTTCGGGCTCTTTGCGTTAATTATTGATTTCCTCATTATATCAGCAAGTGGATTTATGAAGCATTTTGCTGGTGTTCATATTTTTATTCCGACGGTAAAGTCCTTCAAAGCCACAAATCACTGCCTGTTTTTTTTGTGAACACTTTCAACTTAGGAGACAGACTTGTTGCATTAGTTGTTTGCCTTTTTGTCATGTACTGTATGGCCATTACGACCCTTGTAAAGATAACAATAGAGTTGTGTTGCTATCCGGGATTCTACCCTATAGGAAACTAGCCAAATTTATTTCCAAGATTATACATTTGGCGATAAAACCAGCATTTAAAGAATTAGCCTTGCCAGGCTGGCAATGGCAACACAAGATGATTGCTAATGAACTACTGCAGAACTCCTACAATCCGCAAATGCCTGTACATTTGTAGGTTAGACGCGGTCTGCAACTCTTCCCCCATAATCCGTGGGACTGATGATCCTCCCGTAATCTGTGACGTGCAGTGTCGGATTAATGTAATGTGTTATAATTATTAAAGTAATATTTATTTACCATAATTTTTTTTAAAGCACTTCGCACCGCCGTGTTTTATTGCGAAGCTGGAGAAATGTTCGATGAAATGCAATGCTTGTGTTTGCATGACCATCGACTTACCTGTGGAGATTACCAAACCAATCGCATCGCCGCGGACTACCTCTGCTGACGTAATTGACTCGATACACTTTAAGTACAGCAAAACGTGAACGACATAAAGCATTATCAATAGGTGCGATTCCATCATCATGGCATTCATATGCTATTTGGCAACACTAAAATGATCACCATCTTGTGAAGGTGTACCAGTTAAACTTCTTGCGTGTAAGCTGGTGCCTGCCAAAGGTACTGGTGGTATATTTGGCACTGAATAGCCGATGAAAAAGAAAACTTCCCGAAGCAATGGCTTGTGTTCAGAAGGAACAATGAATGGGCACACAGCACCACCAAGTGTACGAGCATGGTACTTCAGTCTAACTGGGAGTAACATCACAGCTAAGGCACGGTTATCCAGAATAAAAATCACGGCACATGTGCGATAACAAAAAAACGATTCAAGGAGAGGTCATGTAAGGTGAACTTGTTTTGCACATACGTAGCCAAGCGTAATAATCGAGTTATGGACTGTGCCGAACCTAAAATGCACTGTTTAAATTCAGCAAATAAGTAAAAGTATACATACATTTAACAAAAATAATCCCAAAAAAATGTAAGTTTTAAAAATGTTAACTTAACCCAAGTTGCGAATGTTAATCATTTGCTTACGGGTTTATGACAACTGACATTTGTGGCAAAATGTTCCTGTCATCCACACTTACCCAGTTGTAGTGTCAGCGGAGCGGGAGACAGGGTTTTTCAGAAGCACCTTCTTAATTAACGCCTTCACAGGTTCGCCCTCGTTCTCTCCCTAGTCGTCTAGCCTTAACACAACCCTGACCGTGTAACACCGATGGTGCCCACCGAGACAGCCAACAACTCTCTGGCCGCGCAATATCTAGCGAAGACGGCAGCGACGAAGGCGGCGAAGACGACAGCGACGACGAGACGAGCCCAATCCCAGAACAGAACCGGCAGCCCTGAGCTCACGCTCTCAGCTGCTTTCATGCTACCCGGCGCGGTCTGGCTCCATCCTGGCCACGCCTCCCTTCTCGAACCCACTAGCAGGTTCCAGGGGCTTCCAGAGGGGGTCTTCCATGACCCTTGCCCCAGTTCCTCCGCCCTGCTACTGCTCACCGGCGTGTGCTGCTCGTCCGCCGCAGTTGCCGTTGCTGGACAACAGTCGGCGCTATTGCACTACACATTTATACGGAGTCAACAGAAGTGGTCCTCCAGAAGCCCCAAGTTCATCCTGTTTAGCCTCAACAGTGCAGCAGATGCAGGGTCTAGCAGAATGTTACAATGTGGAGCCATCACTGTTATCAGCTGGACTTCCCCTTTACTCTATCATTAGCCGCGGTCTATTCACCGGTCAACGGAGGTCTCCCCAAGCCGTTACCATCTATCTCAGCCTCGCGATGCAACAAGCCATCATTTTACCCCCTGCGCACGAGCCGATTTCATGAATGTCAAACAATTCCATCTCAGTGGAGATCCTCTTGGTATTTTCTCCTTTGGCGGCCACTCTGGAATTGGTCTTCAGCACGGTTGGTCCATAATTAATTATGTCTTTGATTCAAAGTCATCAGATATTCTGGGTTCCTTCCACAAGCAAAATACGGAATGCTTTTTGAAATACAATGAATGGGTGAAATACCTCATTACACGACTGCTGAAACAGTCTCACAACTACTGGGAATTTTCTGGTTAAAGGACATAACTATTTATCATCTGGGCAGGTGAAAAAAGTTCCCCGTCAGAAGAATGTGGAATTTGCACTTCTGGCAAAAGAGCTCCAACGGTGATAAGCACTGCTCACTTCAATAGGGAGACACTTTGATTGAGATTATTCTCTATTTGGCTCGCTTAGACCACACACAAAGCACGCTAGTTTTAAAGCAACGCAGAGCCAATGAAGAAATGTGCTTTAATTCACGCTGGGAAAACAACACACAAATAGCACTTGGCAAACAAAAAAATGCTTCATTGAAAATGTCCAACACAGCCAGAAGTGCAGGCAGCACCTTGATGGTGTGCTTCATCCACATCTTACACTCAACAACATACAAAACATGGTACGGAAAGTAACCATCCCTTAAATAAAGCAGTGTTCACCTTCGGAACAAAATGCAATATGTACACGTGGCTTACACCCGGCACAAGATGTGTAGAGAATAGTTTTCAAGAGTAGGACACCCAAGGCTTGGAGTAGAATTTTAAGAAAATACCCTAAAGACTAAATGATTTGTGCCAAAAAAACGAATGCATCATGCAACGTTATGGCCACAGAAAATGGCGTGCCATCTGCCACAGGGAAGTTCGCCAATTGCTCGCCCAGTATCGATCTGCTACAATCTGTGGAGGTCTTGGAGACGGACCCAGATGCAGGCAAGCACCATGCACAGCAGCTGCGTTACATCGGAAGGTTTGGTTTCTCCGGCGATTGTGCTGTCCGACTGAGAAATGTTCCGAGGAACCCTTGCACACAACTCCCAGGTGTAATTTCCAAAACTAAAATGGGAAAAATGTCCACCCTAACAACGATTAAAGATGAAATACATTAAGGCGTTATGTGCTTCAGAACACTAATTTCTAGTTTTTAGGTCTCGTCAAGAGAAATATATCAAGTCTCTAGTTTTACCATCAAGGCCATCACTCGCAGCGATGTCAAAACTCTTGTCAGAATTCAAGGATTACAGTTTTTTTTCTTTACATATTTTCATGGCCATCTTATGGTTTGAACAAATTTCCAACACAGTAAACCCATATACTTATACAAGGTGGCAGTTGATTGCAACCCCTTGAAACATACAGAATCTAAAATAAGTATAGGGCTGTGACGATTTATTGATAAAAACGTATTTAGAAAGTAAGAAGAGAAATGCACTACTTTTCTGTGGTCGATTACTTGGACCCCTTTCAAAATGGCGGCCACCCCCAACATCCTGCCTCCTGAAGGTGGGAAACCCCCGACAAGCCACACCCAGCACGGCTCATTATTCAGATGATCCTCGCCAGGCACGCGCTCATCACCTCCCATCCAGCGGTACACGTGGCTAGGGGCTGACTGATTAATGGAGTAATAAATCCGATAATTAGAAAAATACGTATTGAAGTAATAGATGTATACTCTCTGGTTCTTTCGGTAAAGTCACGTAGATAGAAAAAATAACAAAAGAAAACACGACGTTTCAGTCGCAACACAAGCGTCCGTCTTCACCTGAAGACTTGTGTTCACCTGAAGATGGACGCTTCACCTGAAGACGGACGCTTGTGTTGCGACCGAAACGTCGTGTTTTCTTTTGTTATTTTTTCTACCCACGTGACTTTACCGAAAGAACCAGAGGGTATGGATGTCTGCAGCCACGAAAGCTTCAAATCAAGACGTAATAGATTTAGCCAAGCTTCAAACATTCACTGCCAGGTAAATCACGGCAGAATGTACAGGCTAGCTGCAAGAATTCAACCGATGACTCTTTGCAAGTGTGAGTGCACGAAACTATGCATACACACTCTGAAACAAAATGCCACCATTGTAATATTGTTGGACAGCGGAGGGCGATTACTGACACAGACACTGGAGTGGATAGCCAGTTGTTAGAAACCCAAAAAGAAAAATGCAAGCCAAATGGCAGGAGAATAATAGTGGACCATGGAAATTGGCTGTTGACTTTGCAACATCTGTGTGATCTGTCAGAAGTAAAGAAGCGATTGCAAGGTATAGGTGACAACAAATACATCGGCTTTGATGACTGCTAAACCTTGAGATTGATTGAATCAAACCAAATTCAAATTTGGTTAAAATCTGAGTGGACGTTAAACCAGGACATTGGTTTTTCTCACCATGCGCCTCACAGGAACACTGGGCCCAAAGGTGTCCAATGGGTTTTGGACTTTGGTAAAAGTGACTAGCATGTAATCTAAGGCCTTAATCGTATTAAAGAGTAAAATTTTAATTGCTCGGCTATAAGGCTCTTGAAATCTGGATATTTAGCTACGTCATGCATAGCCCAACCGCTCACACAAACACGTGATTAAAAACATTTGTACAATAACTCATGTACAGTATATACATAACTATATCTTATGTCCTTAAGTACTCATGAGTAAAAACAAGTGCATGTGACGAAAAACAACTTAAACTCAATTTACAACAGTGGACTCTGAAAGAAATCAGCAGTTTTTGTTTTACTTGACCAAAAGACGACTGGCTCCACGACACACACACACGGAGTGCACCTGCACCTTGTCAATCCTCTGGTCGACAAGAAACCAAAATAGCGAGCCCACAGCTGTTGCTGTACGGCAGCCTATAGAGTTGGGGGGATATGGGGGAGGGGGGGGTAGTGGCTGCAGCAGGGCACAGCAGTGAAGGGGCCCCGGACTCTCCCGGCCTCCTTCACTGCCAGGCCTGGCCATGTGACTGCCAGGCCTGGCCCTGTGACTGCCAGGCCTGGCCATGTGACTGCCGAGCAGAGGTCGCAACCGGGTACCCGATACCCGTACCCTACCCGATACCCGGCTACCCATACCCGGCCGGGTACGGGTAGCCGTTTGCGACCCTGGTGCGGCCGGGTACGGGTACGGGTAGGCCGTGAGTCACTGGTGAGTAGCTGTTTGTCACTCAATTCGGGTAGGGTATGGGTAGGGAACGGCTACCCGTACCCGGCCGGGTACGGGTACGGGTACCCATTTGCGACCCTGGTGCGGCCGGGTACGGGTAAGGAATCAAAACCCGTTTGCGACCTCTGCTGCCGAGCCCAGCGTCGTCGCTGCACAGCGGCTGCTAGGGGCCAGCCCTGCAGCAGCAGTCCTTCACGATCACTCGCGGAGCTGCTACGCATTCGTTTTATTTTCCAATTGCGAGCAGCCATCCCTTTGCGAAATTGTATTTTATCTGGTGCAAAAACGTTAACGTGCCACTAGCACATTAACGTGCAGATAGGTATTCCTAAAGTTGTTTTAATATATATTACTGTGGGGCCACTTGCCCCTAATGACAAGCCATGTTCCTGATACTTATCCTATAGTGTGCTACTTGTTCTTAACCCAGGATGCCTGTCGGAGTGAAATTCACATTTGCAACGGAAGCTTCAAATCGCAATGTCCTAAGATTACGCTTCACAGACTGCACACTCGGACGATGACGAACATCCATCGACGTATCAAGGTACCAAGCCTTCTCGTTAACACTGACAGCCATCCGCCCCAGCCCAGAGGGGGGCCCACAACTTGGACATCAGCACAGTCTGATGGCCACATTCACAGCCCAGGCACCCTCTTGCTCAGCCTCAGAGCTTCCACATTGAGCCCGAGCCGTCTCTTGTCGGAGGTCGAGCTCAAGTGCGGCCCGGTCGGCCCGAGGGACCCCTCGCTCTGCGCGAGCGTTCGCGGTCGGGAGCTGCTAGGCCATGTCCTGTGGGTTCCCCTGCAAGGCCCGGGCGTTGTCGGCGACGCTCTCCTCGAGCTCGTACTTGAGCTCGTACTCCCGGAGCAGCTGCGCCACCTCCGAGTGTCCGAAGAGCACGGCGTCGGCCATCGGCGTGTTACCCCACCTGCACACACGCGCACGCACACCCGCACGCACACATGCGCACGCACAAACAGGCACGCACATGCACGCACGCACAAACACGCACGCACACACGAACACGCACACAGACACACATTCACGTGGTCTGATGCAGCTATGCAGTATGCACATAAAACAAATCAAATATAAAAATAGTACTGTTTTTATTTACAGCAGCCATATCTTTCCATGGCGTTCATGGATATACAGCCGGGACAAAGATAAAGGCGGCGCTGTGATACAATAAAAACGAACTGTGACGGAATCACCGATCATGCAGATATCAGCCAATCAAAACAAAGGGGGTGTGTCACATGACGATATAGTCACCAATGGGGTGACTCAATCCATGGATCGAGACGGCGATTGACCCGTAATTACGATCGACTTGGAGCTGGCTGCCGGATCCACCGAGCAGAATCGATACGATTAACCTCGATTCACGATACACAAGGCCGTACATGGGCAAAGACACGCCTCCTTTGGGCAACACCACGCCTACTTTCTTAAACACTGTACATGGGCAGATCTCCCGATCGGTGATTTCGCCGGGTGTCCGATTCCGTTGCGTAACAGAGCCGTAGAGCGATGGCGCCGCGCAGCGCACCCACCTGTCTCTGGGCGTGGGACTCACGTTGCAGCACTCCAAGAGAAACCGCACCACGTCCAAGTGCCCTGCCATGACACGGCCGGGGGGGGGGGTGGTGGGGTGTGGGGGGGCAGAGGTCATGGCCTGGCTCGATACCGCACGGGGGCGCTCACACCGCCAGGGATAGAAGTGGCGGCTCCGGAGAGCCGCACCCGCTCGCTTAGCCAGCGTCAAGGGGCTCGGTCGCCACCCCGCAGCCAACCGCCGACACAGCGCCACCCTGCCGCCCGCGGCGGGGTGCCGGGGGTGCTACCGCCGTGGCGTAACGGATGTCGTGACACCGAGAGACGTGCACTGCGTGCGCGTACGTACGTCGAACTTCTTTGGCGCCGTACGTAGCCGGCCGTGCTAATCGGGGGTGCAAAATCTCTCGGCCTTATCCAGACCACCAGCTCAAAAGAACTGAATGTTTGGCCAACGACCATTTGGATGAGTCCCGAGAGCTTTTGAGCAATGGGGAAGGACTCACCCTCTGCTGCCGCCACGTGCAGCGCCGTCCTGTAGTCGTAGTCCCTGTGTTCCATGTCCATCGCCGAGAGGGCATATCTACGGCAAAGCAATAAACACACAAGCACGCACGCAAGCGTAAGGCGGCAGGGTGGAGCTACGGGAAGTCTTGTGTCTCGGGCGCCTTCATGTGTAGAGTTTGTATGTTCTCGCCTTATATGGGATGGGTTTTCATTCATTACTGACACACGTTGAACAAGTATTCACACACGCGTGCATCGCATATACAGCTGCAACGGAGTCTGATGCTTCGTGCAAGGTTCTGTAAGATTTAAAATGCAACTCTTTACCTTCGAAGCGCCGACACATCCCCGCTGTAGGCAGCGAAGAGGACGTTCACCACCGTCTTAGCCTAAGAGGTGAGCACAGGGATACATTTAGCCCACGCGTACGCGAGGTCCTACTTACAATCACCGCTTCGCTTGCAAAGCAAAATGAGGATAATATTTAGTTTCTCACAGACAGATAATTCGTCGTCACACGTACATGTACTGTGCACAAACGTTCCACCCAACGGGGGTATAGTGAAGAGCTCTGCAGAATTTGTCGCCAACCGAGGAAGCGGTAGAGAAATTGTAAAACGGGTAAAGATGTACCAGTGTCACGTATTCTCAGCCAATATTAAGATTCATATTAAAGGTTTTTAGGTGTTAGAGCGCGTAAATATAAATGTGTCGTTAACCCACCACCATCCGACACAGCCAATAAGTAAGGTTTGTCACGTAAATAAAAAGTGCCAGTTAGTTACTACTTCAGCACACCGGTGTGTTGCAGAGTAAACCCACGAAATTCCGAATCAGAATCTTTTTTATTTTTTAAAGATGTCCAGTACGGGTGGGTCCACGGGGTAGGGAAGAAGTTTCACGAATGCGTGTGCGTGGACGATGATCCGCCGACCCCGGGCGTGAATGACAGCGCCCGGCTAACGGCGAGAGTGAGTGCTGAGTGCCCACCTGAGCTTCCCTACCCTCGCGTCGTGGGTCCAGCTTCTTGTCAAAGTGCCTGAGGTCGTCGTAGTTGTGGAAGTTGAACATTGACACGAGCTCCTGCTCGGCAGGAAGAAAGCGAGGGGAGGGGGAGGTGGGGGTTGTGAACACCTTCAGTCGTAAACTTATTCCTTCTGCTGTCCGATTTCTGGCTGGGAGGCGCCGGGAGTAAACCAGAAGCGTCGCTTGTTGGCAGCACCAGAGGTGTCCGGTTGAAGGTGGTTGAATAGAAGAGGCCTTTTTTAACGATTTATTCCGTTGAATTTACGCGACTTTGAGTTACGCGCCGTTGTCCGAGAACACGACCCCCCCCCCCCGCGTAAAAACGAGAGGTAGCCGCGCACGCACGTCAATCGTTGGTCCTCACAACTCTCCCAAGACACTTATCCAGCGTGGAGGATTTGCAAAACATTCCCTCGATGGTCCCTCAAGAGCTCCCCCTTCCGTGGAGGCCCTTCCATCGGCAGTGGTGTGAACAATCAAGCGACAAGGCCGCTGGAGCTTTCCTCTGATTTATTTTGAGACGAAGTTGAAGGTGCGACCGTGGTGTGATGTGAAGGGGGGGGGGGCGTGGTGGAGCTGCAGCCCACCTGGCTAAAGTGGATGCCCCGGACGCTGTTGCCGAGTTTGTCGAGCGGCGGGGACCAGCACATGATGCCCATGACGTTGGGGACCACCAGGAGAATGCCCCCTCCCACGCCCGACTTCGCCGGGAGCCCCACCTGTCAAGCATGTCCACACACGCACAAACGCACACACACGCACAAACACACATGCACACACACATGCACACGCAAACACATGCACACACATACACGTGCACATGACAGGGGCAACCTCATTGATTGACAACCACTGGGGGAATGATGCTAAAAGGGCTATTGAAATATAACGGAGAGAATACAGTTCAACACCACGTACAACAGAAATTATATAAAAATTGTGCGGACCGTCACAACCAGTGACATTTGTTTAAAACAATCACACCAAGCTGATGACTCAGAAATAGGTCAAATGTTTCTTATTTAAATAAAATCTTCCGTAAAACATTTGTCTGCAATTAGCAGCGGCCAGTGGACTCAAATGTTACTTCAAACTTAAAATTAAACAGACGTCTCATTTGCTAATTTACTTATATCGGAGTTTTCTTCGGTTGAAATGTACTTCTATGAGACATCGCTGCCAATGGCAATGCTCCCTGTTCCTGACGGAATCGTACCGTTGCTTTTGCCAGAACCCAGGAGTGGTACTTTAGCACTGCCGCGTGAGTGTCGGCCGACATAAGAGACACATTCAGCCACGTCCCTGGGGGACTATTTTTGGTTCCCAATTCCTCCAGCAAATCACTTCAACCGGTGCAGGGTCGTCAGGTTGCAGAGCGCGTCTCTGCCCAGTGGTGGTGATGCTGGTGGTTAATCGCACCATGTTACAATCGCAGCGAACTATGTTAAATTCCTAGCCACGTTGAACAATATCAATGGCAATTAAAATCTAAACCTGGCCTGGGCATTAATCCGGACCTCGTGCAGTCATCTGCCATCGTTCAACTCACCCCAAATCGAAATGTACACCAAGCGGTGTGATATTATAATCGCCATGATAACAAAAGCGATCCAGCATTCAGATGGTCTAAGTCAACGTTGCGATTTTAATTCGAGGCTTTTTCCGATCGCGAGGCCAAGCGATCTGCAAAGTGTACCGCCCGACACGACTGGGCACCCGGGAAAACAATGTACACTGGAAACGATATTGCATCATACGCGGTATCCATAAAATAATCGCCTATTTATAAATAACTATAATTAGCTTGCAACGTGTCAGCCGAGTTGATAAACCTACATGCACGCGCTCTCACTTGGCGCAGTGTGGATTTTATCGTACGATTCTCATCCCTCTGAGCCTCCACATGCTGCCCGATGCATCTGAGATGCCGTCGCATCGAGATCTGAGTCTCCCCGGTGTACACCGGCACCTCGGGTGCGATTGTTTCAAATGCTCCTGTTATGCACTGCTGAAAATCACTGAGGGTTGTTGATAAACAACAACAACAACGTGAGCATACAAGAGATATGTTCCCAACATTTCAACCACAAATATATAACCGCTGTCTATAAGGTTATGAATTCAGACTGTCGGTAAAAAATAAATATATGAAAACTGTATTACCGAAAAAAAAACCATGGCAGTCTGTTTATAAGATAGTCGCTATTAACGTCATACAAAGTGCTCCTTATTTTATCTGCCTAAAAGTGATAACGGACCGCGTCACCCCAAATCTGGATGTAAACTCGTAGGCTTCTGCATGGATGTCGTGTGTTCTGCGACAGTGTGACCCGGACATGTGAAAGGACATTTAAAATTATTCACAAATGTTCGTATCGCTCATGTTTGTAAAATACGAAACTAGTAATGTGCACTAATGCCAAGGCCATAGCATATGTTGCATCATTTGTTTATCCGCGTAACAAAAGCCGAAGGTCGCGTGAGCAGGCGCAGCTAATCAGGGGTCAACTTATTTGTGGAGTTGAATCATCAACCCTGCCTCTGCCGTGCTCTTTGCGCGAGTGATTTAAACCACGAGATTCCAAAGCAAAGAATTTGTCCCAGCCGTGCCACACTGCGTCTCGACAATTTTCCACTGGGCACCGGATACCTTCCAGTTTTCGTACAACGTTCTCCCGAGCTCTTGACGACGAGGACAGGAGCACGTGTTTGGGGCTGATGGGAAGGGGTGACGCTACGGTTAAGAGTGATTGACTTCGCAGTCGGCAGGATGCAAATTCTCGTTCTGGTCGTGAGTCGATTCGGCCACCACTGTCTCTCTCGGGTCGTCGAATTGAGAGAGGCAACTTGAAGTGAGAATTAAGTGATGATGGGAAGTCGTCACTGTGTGCGCTTGCCATTCAACGATTCAATTAATAGCGTGCGTGGAATTGTGCACGTTTTGAATAACATTGGGGACGAGAATTACACTTAGGTTGTTGGAACTAATAAACCCATATAAATGAGACAGAAACAAAAGAGAACCAGCAAAAACAATAATGAGTTGCGACGTTCTCCCCGTGTTCAACACGTGAGTTTCCTCCGGGCTCTCTGGTTTCTTCCCATAGCTAAAAAAACCACACACGATGCAACTGGAATTGTGTGTGTGTGTATGTTGAATTTCTTTCGTAACGTGCGTAGCTAACCGTGCTAATCGGAGCTATTGACCACACATCCCAATGCTGAAACATTACCTCCAAATCACTCAAAATCGTGGGATTTCACACAGCAGCAGCAACATCACCCCGCGACCGTGAAAAAAAACTCCGCAGGACCCTCGTGCAAAAGTCACGGGGGGCTCTCCTGGGCCAACGAGCGAGAAGTAACAAATCGTAACTATTATTATGATTATCGTTATCATGCCGTGTGCGCGCAATCGCAGGAGACTCACGTGGAAGGCGAACTGGCCGGAGAAGTCGTACATGCCGCACGAGTGCATGAGGCTCAGCGTGTTGCGCACCGCCTCCGGGCTCAGCAGCCGCTCGCCCGTGATGGGGCAGATGCCGCCGTTGGCCAACGTGGCGGCCATCACGGAGCCCGACTCGCACGTCACCTCGATGGAGCACAGCTGCGGCGGGGGAGACACGTGGAGGCGGGGAGGGGGGTGAGCGAGCTCGCGGCAGCGGGGACAGCGCCGGTTCGCCGTGGGGGGGGGAGGGGGCACCGTGACGTGAAAGCGGTGGCATGGAGGCGACCGGCTGGCTCAGCCGTCGGAGCGCCGAGCCTGCACCGGGTGACTTCCTCGGTTTGAACTCGGGCATCGGCCGCCCGCGGTTAAACTGGGTTCTAAAGTGTTAACGGGTTGATGGTCTCGGCTCGGGGTAACCGATACAGTGCACAAAAATACGCATCATGTTTCATCTGAGTTTTCATGCAATTTGTTAAATTCCAGGTCTGGAGGTTAAAGTTTGACTACCGTGCAGCAAACGGTTCCCTGTAACAGGATACGTGGGAAGTAGAATTCTTGAGAATGACAATCTATGACACTGAAAGCGATTCTCATTTTATAAATACTTGAGAGATAACGGCCTGGGTCAGCCCTGGCCAGGAAGTTAATTATGCCCCCGTGGCTGCATGCTCTGCCACTCTATCAACTCAGCAATGGCAAAACTACAGATCTCTTTGCTTACACTATGTTCCATTCCCACACTTGGTTACTGTACGAACAACACATGCAAACATCATTCCTCGTTAAACTTGATATCTATTATTAATTTAAATCTCAGCCCATAGATAACTCTGTGGAAGGTCAAGTGGCCCTCATCACAAGAATGTGGAATGCCCAGCATCGGCTCACGCAATGTTCCTTTGAGTGAGCAACACTTGACGGTCAGGTCAAGTCAAACCACTGCGGATTCGCCAACGTGTGAAATGGACCCTTCAAGAAACTTGACTTTTTCCCATCTAGGAACACTATTTTAATTCAGCAGACCAATAGCGTCCATGGACGACCCACGACGCGAATGCAACAATCGTTCCCTGTTGGCGTTTCGACAAAATCAAGATTCTCCCATCGGCTGCGCGAGGCCAGGAGGGGGCGAGACACGGCGCGCTGGCGCGCTCTCTCGCATCGCAGCGCCACCCGAGCTTACACTTTCCGAAGCGCCACCGTCGCCGTGACGAAATATATCTGGGACGGCGCGACGGGGCGCCAAAAAGCGCACACACGGGAGGCGCCAGGCATCATCAGACTTCCCAGCAGAAGCCACGGGCTCCGTTTCCCTTGCGTCGCCGCTTTCCACGGCTTGCCCGTATCCACGGAATGCCGAGGTAACATGATGACACTACGATGGTCATTGGTTATAGGCTAAGGGGGGGGGGTTGTCAGGTGGGACGAGGCGGGAGGACGATAGAAGCAAGTGGGTTTGCCGAGGGTCACGGAACGCTGGGTTAATTTCATTAAGGAAATCGGCGACGATTATGATCGTCCACAAGTTGTGTTTTACTCCGATCAACGATGACTGTGAGTGGACGAAAATGATGACGGAGACTACGACTACTACGCACCAAAGACACTGAGCTGATCGTGACGAGACGAAATTGACTCTTCTGAATGAAGACGCGCAGTGGGAGAATTATTGTGATTCAAGACGGCAGTTCAGTGAAGAATTGAATCACGAAGAGCGGGCAACCTATTGACTGCTTGAGTCAACTAGACGAAAGAGGACCACATGGAATCCACGTACTAAGCCCCCGATAAATTTAGATAAGTTGTCATCGACTAGTCTGACACTTATTGCTCAAGTTCAAACTGCTAAGTTAATTATAAATATTGTGGGTTTACTCTCCAACGAATTGGAATGTTTTGGTTACGTGACAAACCTGACTAATTGGATGTGTCGGGTGATGGCGGATTTAACAACACATTTATATTTACGCGATCTAACCCAAAAAAACGATACAATTAATAATATTGGTCGCAAAAGCCTACGTGTTAAACTGCTAAGTTAATACTGACCGAACACTTCCCCATAACTTCGCAAGAGGGTTTTCCCTGTGCAATCAAACCTGGAAGTAGAGATCCAAGGTGGCAGTCAGATCGGTGTTGTCAGGAAAGCACTAGAAGAGGTAAGAAGAGAGACGCACTCGTTAACGACACGACCAATACCGTAACCACGCTTTCATTGACCAAGTGAACAACATTAGTCGGTGATTTTACCTGTACAATTTCTTCCGTGGTCCCTCTACGTGAACAGAAACGATGAAGACCATTTCTTTAGAACTCATTTTTATGTTTCGTTTGTTATCCTTCCCCCGCACTTCCCATTGGCACGTTTGTCTACGTACGGTACGTGAAAAAAGCTGAACACAGATACGTAAAGTATCTCCACGCTCCAGGGCATTTGGCGGAGGGCAAGTTCCATTGTTATCTTCATGGTCTCTGCAAAGGATCCGGTAAAAAACTCGGAACTGCAATCCGGACGCGGCAACGGTTCTCCAACGTCGGGACAGACTTGTGCTTTGCAGAGCAGCGGCCGACGTCAGTCACGAAAGCTCCAAATTTAAGATCGTCCAGGGGGGGGTCTCTTCCCCTTGGTCGCCAACGTTTGGGTGCCACTCCAATGCCTGTCCCGCTAAGCTGCCCTCCTCGCTCCCGTCGCGCGCGTCCCCGCTCATCGCAACGTCCCCTTCACGACCTCGGCGCGCTCTTTCCACATTCCTATGCCAAAGTCCTCACCCCTAGGTCACGCGAGCTCCAATCAAATTCCCTATCCCCCGACTGGAACAGCTCAAGGAGGAACGGGGACTGTGTAGCCCACTCAAGTTTCCGTGGTGGCCGTGTGAAGTTGGTCAGCGGATAGGCGAGCAACTAGGCTTAAGTGGCAGGAATAATCCTGAATCCAAAACACAAGATATGTAGGTATGTATGTTGAACTTCTTTCGCACCGTACGTAGCCCACCGCGCTAATCGGAGGTGCGGGGAAGGACAACAAACAAAAAGCATCACATAGCTGAGTATAGATGAACAATTACGTGCCCTCTGTAAACCTTGCACGTGCATCTGTGACGTTGCCGCGTGCCTGGCGAGCTCCACGCTCACCCAAGCACAACTCCTCACCTGCATCTCCCTTAAATAGTAGCCGATGGCGAAGTTGCGGTCCCCAGTCTGCCTCTCGGACTGGAATCTGTGCCACACGGACAGGAGGCAGCGTTTGCGAATAGGAGATATATTAAACGGACAGGAGATAGCGTTAACATGCCTTGTCGTCCAGTGATGTCGTCAATCGATGCGAGATCAACCGATTCACTCGCTCGACCAATACTCAGGCACACATGGGAGAGCACCCGCTCACCCGCACCTCCGATTAGCACGGTTGGCTACGTACGGTGCGAAAGAAGTTCAACACACACACGTACTTACATGCAACAGAATCGGAGGAAACGATCTCATACCGTCTTCCGTATGTGATCATGTAAAGTACGGAATATCTATAAATAATAAAATACAATTTATTTTCATCGAAGGCCATTGCCTGAAACATTGCTCATTGCGCATTTTTCCTTTTAAGGCAAGTGTTGTTGACAAACAGGGTTGAGAATGCCGTTATTTGTGCACCACTGCTAAACCCAGCAGCAGCAGCAGCATCATCGCGTAGTTTGCACAGTAAAGATGGTCAATCGCAGCTGTGGAATTAAACCACAAAACGAAGACGCTGAACACTGCCGCATGTAACAGCATTTCCCAGGATCAGGATGAACAACGTCATTGCGACTTTCACAGGTTCTCAATGTTCTGACACAGCAGGCTGGAGTGATGCATCAATGAGGCCATGTGACACGGACTGAAACGTAATGACACGTGCCAGACCACGGGATTTGTATCATCCCTGGTACTCGATTACCAGTGACTATAGTGGCTGAATATAAGAGGCCTTTTTTAACGATTTATTTTTACTTTACCAGGTAAGGCCCGCTGAGCTGTAGAACTATTTTTCAGAAGCGACCTGGCCACAAATGATAGCTCAACGAAGTGGCTTATGAATGGAAACAACATTGTGTTTATTGACCAAAGGGCCTAATTCTAGGAACACTTGTTTAAACATGACAACCTTGAACCAGTTTCCTAATGTTCACAACATCGGGGTACCCACCCACTGACATTGGTTTAACAGGTCCAAGGTTATGCAGTATAAACAAATGCTTCAATGCAACAATGATTTGGAAGTGCCCACGGAACAAAGTAGACACTCAACAACGATCAATTCCACTCCTCTGTTGCAAACATGGGGCGGTGTTCGTCCCCACACGGTGGCCCGGTGCCAGTGACGCGACACTGCAAAGGGTTCACCAGTGGCAATTTGAATTTGCCTTTACATGCCTCGCTGTTTACAGTTTACCACCGCTGCAACGCAAAGCACTCACGTGGCATTGCTGAAGCCAATGTATTCGTGTCCAGCCATCCTGGCCAGGTTCTCTGTTACCTGTGCAAACACAACCGTGACAACACAAGGAGGGAACACAATTAACAAGTGTCCATTATTGCCTGGGTACTGCCATGGTAGGATGGGTAGCAGACTGAACTTGCAGTCTCTCTGTGTGACAACCACTGGTGATTTCCCACAAAGCAGTTAATCGTTTTATCGAACCTAGAGGGATGATAGGCTGAGGTGACCCCCAAACGGGATTTCAACTCAAAGCCTTGACTGGAAGCCGTGCACTCTAAGCATAGCACCACGTAGCTCAATGTCACTTCAATTACACGCGCATCGTGAATGTTATGCAATGCCCACAGCTGTCTGGATGTAATTTTCGGATTTTACTGCGTCTTGTTCAGGATGTCGTTCCGCTCAACAAACTGGGAGCTTCTTCTGAAGAAAGCTCCGAGTGCGTGGAGCGAAACATCGAACATCACCGCCGAGCAGCGTGCGGCCCGACAACCCGAAAAACGCATCGGAGAGCCGCACAACACAGCCGCAAAACCTGCGTGGAATTAGGCAACGCTCCTCCACGTGGTGCATGTATAGTGGGCGGCACACTGTCAACGTGCAGTGTGTTTACAAATGTTATCCGTTGAAGGTATATTCGACCAATTAAGTTGTTGTGAAAGCCATGGTTACGATGGTCAGCCATTCGTCAAATTATAATAAAGTATCATTGATCAGACCACGTTAATACGAACTTCACAGATTCGTATTAAACAAACATGTAGGCCGTGACCGTTCCGAGGTGTGTAGGGAAATCACTTACGTAGTCAAACTTCTCTGCCGTGCTGGCTCCTTGCTGTGAAAGCAGAGAAGGAAACCGCTTTTTAGAAGTGCCGCTTGAATTGAAACTTCAAAACGCATGCGAAAAGTCCATGCGGCTGTCTGGCCACGAATTAAAATTTCACGATTATTCTACGCGATGGCCTGAATCCACCGACCTTGATGAGGGACGTGATGACGATGGAGCCCGAGTTGACCATGGGGTTGTGGGGTTTGTCTGCACAAGCGGGACACAGGCAGACGCACACACGTCACGATCAGACGGCTTCTCTGGCCACGAGAAGAAAGCTCCTATGTAATTATAATAAAAAAAAAACATCCATTGTGTTGATGCCTCCTACGGTTAAACCATCCATCTTGCGAACTTCCCTCTGTCCTGACGTCACGCGCGCGCCATAAGCGCTGCCGATTGCGAAGTTATAATCATTCGTAAGGCTTACGTTGAGTGAACCGCAGTTATTCACTTTTCAGCAATCTTTATTCGTACTTGAAGTACGTCAAAGCGCAAAAGCAAGAAATGCACAATTATGGAGTTTAGGCAAACGGATATCGTGAGAATCGTAAAGTCACGACAACCGTCAATTTGTGCATGTCGAACGTCTTTCGCGCCATACGTAGCCAACCGTGCTAATTGGAGGTGTGAGGGGAAGGACAATAAACTAAACTCGAAAAAAAAGTCAAACGGTGTCATGAAAAAGGACATTGTTGCAACTCTGGTTGCGACGTGGTGTATATACAGGGTGCTTGACAAAAAATGTTAACACTTATATGGGACTATCGTTTTTCACGTAATAAGAACGGATAATACACTGAAACATGATAACACATTTATGTTAATAGCTTCAAAAAGTCAAAGAGTCTACATTAGTTCACCATCAATGTCAACACATGCCTGGAATCTTCTCCAGGTGGTCTCCAGAGCTGCAAACTCTCAGAAGTTTTAACTTTTTTTTGAAGCACCCTGTATGTACGTATGTACAAACTTTTTTTCACCGTACGAAGGCAACCACGCAAATCGGAGGTGTGCGGGGACGGACGGACAACAAACTAAAAACGCAAAAAAAAGTTACACGATATCGTAAAGAAATTTAATCGCGGCAACTGCGGTTGCCACGCGTGGTGTCGGGCCCTTACTGTCCTCGTTGAGCGAGAGGGTGTTGAAGCGCAGTCCGCTGGGCTCCTTGCCCACGTATCGGTGCACGTGCTGCGTGCCCAGCTCGTTGGCAGCCACAGAGTAGACGAGAGGCTTCACGCACGACTGCAGGCAGAAGGGCAACTTTGTGTCGCCCGCCGAGTGCCTGGCGGACGCACAAGAGACCCCCCCGTTCACCAAGAGCCACGAGCTTTCAACGCGCTGACACTTGCATTGTCTTTGTGCTGTTCGCCTTTTGGCGTTCTCTGTTTCTGACAATGGTGAGACGACAAAGAAGGCTGTCTGGTGTCGGCCAATCAGTTTCAAAGACAAGGCATATTCTACTTTTTGCAAATTTTCTTGCCGTGGATTTCACACCTGATGGTGATTGCTTGTGTTGCAGTCGAAACGTCGTGAGAATTTTTTTTGTAATATTTATATTATTTTATTATTTCCCTTCTACGTGACTTTATCGAAAGAACCAAGAATATGAATCCCTGCAGTCACGAAAGCTTTAAATCAAAATGCATATACTATCAGAGCAGTTTTGTTCGCACGTTTTACCCAAAAGCAAGTGTGGTTAATGCAGAATTGATTCCTTGCAAGAAGGTATTTATTTGGTGTTTGAACATATTAACCCAACTCCTGTTTCATTGCCAGAAAGGGTAAAACCTATTCTTATTTTTCATACTTTGATACTGGCCAAAAAAACACGTCCCATAGCTAAAGATGAATTTGTCCTCACAGCCCTGGGATCAGCTGGTTGGGTGTAGCTGCCAGATTACGGTCTGAATCAGCCATCGCAAAGTGTCAATACCGTGTTACGTGTTTTTTGTGTTTAGTTTGTTGTCCTTCCCCCCCCCACACCTCCGATAATCACGGCTGGCTGCGTTCGGTGCAAAACAAGTCCAACGCATTCACACTGATGGCTGTCGTGACGTGACAATTCTCGCGATATTCGTTTGCCTAAACTACGCAACTGCGCACCACAATTGCATCGCCTTGCTTGTGCGCTTTTGGCGTACTTCAAGTACGAACAAACATTGCTGAAAAGTTAACAGCTGCAGTTCACTCGACGTAAACCTCGCGATAACTCTTGCGAGCGATTACAACGTTCCAATCCGCAACGCTTCTGGCGCGCTCAAACGGGCGCTAGTCGGTGGCATGAGTCGCTACTGGCAGCCGCGAGTGAGCGGCGTCAAATTCTAAGTTTCTAGTGCGGGGGGCCCAGTTTTTTTTCTGTTCACAGGATGACCCGCCGCTGACCGCCTAGAAAAAAAGGTGGCACCCGTTTTTTGTTTGTTTTAAACTGACTGAAGGATCGAAGTCGCAAGCCTTCTTGCTGTGAGTTTGAACACTTCAGCCAGACAGCCACAATGCATTTTTGGCTTCGGAGTGTTGAAACATGACTGGCATCTATTATATATACCCCGCACACTATTAGGGAACACCGATGTTAATAAGCTTTGGTGCTGGGTGAGTTGTCAGAAATAGCTATATGCTAAAACAGGATGTTATCTAACAGAGATAATGTGTCCCACACAGTAGAGTAACCATAATTCTGTGTTTGGCAGGAACCCTCACTGTTGGCACGCTGTATATGATGCATAAGTCAAGATTCACAAACACATTCGTTGCCCAATATCTAACGTTACTTGGCTCCTATGCTGCCTGAACGGTCATGTGCTAAACTTAAACGCGCAGGCACACTCGCATGCACACGCACACGGACACACAGGCTCACTTGGAGCATCGACTAACAAATATTCCCATTGTAATTGCCGTTGGCATTGACTGGCTCATTACTATTGCAGTGGGCGGCGTGGTGGCACGGCGCGTGGTGAGTGCACTCAACCGTGAACCTGGTGACCTGAGTTCGATTCCTGGCCACGGCTAACATCGGTGGAGCGTGATATCTGCCCTGACCAGCACGGCGGAGTACGGTAAAATAACCCCCTTACCCACAAGGCATGGGAAGGCCCTCAATCAGCAATGGATTGACAAAAGAGTAGGTAACATGTAGGTACAGTGAAACTCCTACTGCAGGTTTCCCTCGCTCTATGCAAGTTTTTCGTTGTGCCATTCCTCGCTGTAAATGCGGCTTACCGATGATTTCTACCCCAAATTCGCTAGATGCGGTTTGAATTCACTCACGTGCGGCGATGCGGCCGGATGTGGGACAAGATTGTGGTGCGTAGTGTGTGTACTGTGTATGTACTGTGTGTTTACTGTGTGTGTCCATACAGCTAGGCAAACCAGTATCTGATTTTACGTGGGAGTTAACTCAGCCCATCATCCGAATAAGTCGATAAAATAAGTGCAACCTTATGGTGAGTAAAAATAGTGGTCATACTTTAGTGAGACTGGATCCAATGGGACATTTTCTTGTGGTTTTTCATAGCCACCGATGGTGATGAGCAAGGATATGCTCTTAAATATGAAAAAGACTTGGAAAACTTAAGAACTATTCTCACTTTTTACAGTCACCGCAAAACAAACAATACATCAAACAAATTATCCTCTGGTTAAATAACGTCCGGTTAAATGTATACATCAGCCATGCCTTGAAGAATTACGGGTAACTTTCAAGTAAAGCGAGGAGGCTTGCTACTTATCTACAAATAAGTATTTAAAATTCAAAAGGTCACCTCTGCCCATCCACAGTGCAGATGGAGACACCCCAAAGGTCCTTGCTGAACTTTGCAAGTTGTGGAATATAGTCAGCAACCTGCATCCAGCATGCACAACAACACCCACACCCACACACACAAACACGGAGAATACAAGAGGTGTCTGTGCAGCTTCGGAGAACAAGAAGCATGTCAGTGCCTTGAGCCAACACTGCTGAGATCCCGACTGAAAGAGTCTGGACAGCCGTAAAAGTCACATTTATAGTTTCCACGAGGACATAACTGAAGTTTTAAACTTAAGTTGTCATCCTGCTCGTAAGTTTCCAAATTTTTTGACAACTACATTTTTGCCACAAATCAAAATCAGGCTGCAGCCTCGATTTTACACGCCGGTCTCACTTCACAGCTGCCCTGAATTCCCTACATGAGAAATACGGCTAAGAGAAATTAAGTCACCCTGTGTGTTACAGTGAGATATGTTGTAGGTGGCAGGAATATCTCGTTAAACATTCAACATTCAATCAAGCGGTCTTGCGCCTTTAACCCACAGACTCTGCAAAAGTATTGCCCAATGGTTTCACAACAGGAGTAACTCAGGAGTAACTCAGAACATAATGGAAACGATGCGTAATCTCCCGGTCACACTGCATTGCCCTACAACTCCAGCCCTTGGAGTTGGCTGTCGCATGGACAGTCAGTAAATGTGTCTCCAGTCCAAAACGAGCTTTGGATGGTGCTCATCTTTGTTGGCAGTCCTGATCCAGTGGTGGAAATACACTCCACATTCCTATGATGGGAACTAGTCTCTCCACAGAACAATGTTGAAGAATGAATACGCTGGCCAGGACTTCAACTCGGAACATTCTATCTGCAAGCAGAACTCTCAAATAACAGCCACCCGGCCAGGTAATAGTTTGTTCAGCTCTACAAAAACACACACGAATCGCACACGAATACAAATAAACATTGAGTCCATCGGCTTCATGGCTTTCCATATCTGGGAATATTTAATTCAATGTGCAGACACAGAACAAAGTTGTGCTAATATTATACATTTACACATAATGCTCCACAACAACAGACAGTGACTTTAGATGTAACGTTGCTTTTGAGTTGAACCGCATCGTTTAGACGGAGTGCTCTTGCCAATAGCGTCTGGTAACTCAGCAGCATCTGTTTAAGAAACCTGACTCAGCCGACGTCTGCACGAGTCAAAACCAGTGCAGAAGTTTGCTCACTTTAACAAATGCCGCTGGATAATATCGGTCTCGAAAGCCAACAGGCAAGTGGACTAAAACATTTGTACTTACATGGGGATGCACACACCAGAGTCCCGCTTGACAGAAGCTTTACTCACAAGGCTCCACAATGCATAACGAGAGTTTGCGTACCTTTTGTCAGGAAGCTCCGCATTTCTAGGTTTTGGGCCAATTGCTTCACGGCCATTTTGCCCGTGGGGAATCGAAGTGTGCACTTCCACTTGGCCCACACAGGGAGGAAGGAGGTGGCTCACCTTGCCCCAGGTGAGGAGGGTGGTGGCTCACCTTGCCCCAGGTGAGGAGGGTGGTGGCTCACCTTGCCCCAGGTGAGGAAGGAGGTGGCTCACCTTGCCCCAGGTGAGGAGGGTGGTGGCGCACCTTGCCCCAGGTGAGGAGGGTGGTCGCTCACCTTGCCCCAGGTGAGGAGGGTGGTGGCTCACCTTGCCCCAGGTGAGCGCCCGCGCGTTCTCGTGGATGTTGTCCACCTGCGCCGTGAAGTTCTCAAAGTCGGGGATGACGAACTTGCGGCGGAACGCCTGCGTGAGCAGCACGATGTTGCTGCCCACGCACCTGGGGAGACACGAGGTCTCGTAATCAGGGATTGTAACTTACAAATCGATGGGCAGCAGAGTGGACGTCGTTTCCCGCTGTAACCATAGGATATCGTTGCACAATGGCGCATTCGAGCAGCCTCAACATTAACCCACCGCCGCAAGAGGGATGAAACGACGGCATCTATTCATCGGTGAATATATGTTCTGAAGCTCGCTATGCGTGCATCGGTTTGCTTGTGTGACGATTAGTGCTTTACGTTTGTAAATATCGCATCTAATGGATACACGCCACCACAGCAGCCTCGCCATTCAGCACAACGTTAACGACAGAATCGATTCGAGTTGTAGGAGCGCACACTATCGTGGTTAACTCTAAGATACATACTTTGGGTTGCACGGCCACAATCGTATGACTGTGGCTCGTCTTTAATTCATCAAATCACCAGGAGGGGTTCGTCATTCCGTAAAACTGCAGCAGAACAATCGGCACAGAGTCACCACAACCGTTCAACAACGATCCATGCTCTTGGGTATAGTGTTGGGAGTGTTTGTGACCTTTAACGGGTTTAAAAAATCTTGCAGGTTTTTTCCCCTCACACCCCCCCGCCCCCCACAGTACAGTGCAGTATAAAAATAGCACATCGGTATAAAATATTAATATTGCATATCAAGCGTGGGCGCACGCAACAAAGACGCACGCACGCATACAAATGAAATAATTCTGCTCGTATCCTTAGTCCCCGTGGGGGCCACGTGCTGTCGTCAAGAAGCGATTAGAGGGCGGGCGGTGTGACGAGCAGCGCACACCACCTGGGCTGTCTGCGTCGCCCCAATGCTGATGATCCCACATCGCGCGAGGCATCGATTACAGGCGAGGGGAAGGCCGGACCACATTTAGACGACCAAATGCCGCCGACGTTATATGTGACCAGGAGCTTAACGCACGTCGCCAGGATGGTAGCATAATGTGCTGACCAACCATCACATCACCACATCCCACACATGCATACACTCACACACACATTTATATATATGCAGGCATAAATGTACAAATCCAGTGCATAGCCAAGCTAGTGTCAGGGCTAGTTTTGTCAGTGGCTAATTATTAAGACAGAGTGAGAGGGTACGGTAAGAGACAATAGTCATGGGTGCCCTTGACAAGGAACCGAACTTATTTCACTCAAACTGCGACGCAATGTGATACCCATCAAATCACCCCCCCCACCATACCCCTCCACCCCGCCTCACACAGAAAACATTCCCAAAGTGGGAAAACATAACACATATAACAAAGAGAAAGATCTCCCGTGTAGCCTTGACAGGATGTTAGGGCAAGTGCTACTAGCGAGCACCTATGAAGGCCAGAACAGCACACAAGGGGGTGGGTGGCCAGCACCACGTCCGGCCGCCTTTGTCTCCCTCGTGGCAATATTTTTACACATCGCACCAGGTACTCAACTGAGGCTGAGTCGACCAAAGGAAGGCCGAGGACTGGTTCAGATACTCGTCACTGGTGTTGGCCGCGAGTGTGAATCGAGAGCTGGGGTCTCTGTGTTTCGTAGCGCAACATACGCCAAACCCACGTGTTAAACTGATGGCCAAGCAGAGGACGAGCAGAGCCACGTGGCACCGGCGGGGCATGCACGCCCCCACAAACGCCCAGTGGGCAGCACAAACAACTGCCTGGGGTGTGGCTCGTTGCGCAGCGCCGTGATTGGTCAAAGAACTATTTGAGTTTTGCAAACTCTCGTGGCGTGCGGATAAATAACAATCGGCAAGGGTGACCCCGTGGTCGAGAGCTGCGCTTCGTATGAGAGAAAACACACTAGCCTAGTTGATGCTCGACGCTTAGTCCAGTGATTTGTATTCTATAGCAGCGATGTTAATGTATGACAGCATGGGAGCTGACTTTATAAGACCTCGTAAATCCTAACGTGCTTATTTTGTTACGCTATTACACAACAACGCAACGCGATAGGGGGTTTTAACATCACACAGAAGCGTCTACCCATATCTGACGATGGGATACTGGACACTCGGCTTTGAGTTAGACTGCAAAAACAAATGCATGTTGTTGACCTTGGACATTTAACTCAGCGGGACACACAGTAAACACACGTAACGTGTTTTGACCAAGCTGATAAAATCACACCACTAATAATTGTGAAGTGACCAAGGCACGATTGTCACGCGATTGTCTGTTTCTCTCCAGAGATTGTATGTCATTATGGAATTCCAAAGTCGTTGTGGAATGTGTCTGCAGACATATGCACAAGACCGATAATTGAAATTATTGAAACATATCATATATATGGTTGCGCTGTACAGCTCTCTGCTGTGTTTGTGTGCGAGTTGAACCATGTGTTGTGCGAAGTGATGTCCAATGTTTCTCAGCCTGAGAACATCAACTCACTCCACTTGAGAATCTGGTTTAATCAGACGGCTGCCCGGATCAAACCCTGCTCCCCAACGGTGCCAGCCCAGCGCTCTGACCCCTACGCCACTCGGCCATCTTTCTTAACCCTTCTCCGTTACGAGACGTCTGCAAGTCGCGGGGTGGGTGTCCCGTTCACCGCTGAATCTCGGAATGCGCAAGCGGCTCTGCGTTAAATTATTTAGAGAGGCGTAGCGCCGCTGTTTTTAAAGACATTGTGCTCACCGCAGAGAACTGTAGTGACACGACCGCACTCTACAATAGCCGGCGCCAAACTGTGCCGCGCGCTCTCCCCGCATGGCCTCTTACAGATGACGTACGAACACGTACGTCATCGGAACGGGAACGGGTTAAATGGAGTCCAGAGCCACTGGACTACCTGGCGCCCGCACGCACATACTGCGAGTGACGGGACGCCTCTGGGTGAGCGGCGGGCGGTGATCACCTCCGGAAGAGCTCCTTGTCCAGGGTGACCCCTTCAGACGCCGTCTTCACCGCTTTGCGCAGCGTCGTCATGGAGTCTCGCAGGCGCGGGTCCGACGGACGCAGCCCGGTGGCCTTGAGGGCCTGCGGGGACACGGGGACACCGTGGTGGGCGCCGCTCGGACAGACGCTCCCCCCCACCCCCGCCGTGTGATACTCACGTTCACCTGAATGGCACGTTCAGGTTATGTTGACCGGAATCACGTTCGCTCATGGCGACAGTGCGTCACATCGACAGGCGCGAGCTGACAATCCAGCCAGGTAATGCGACTGTCTGCACTTACACTCTCCTTTCATCTCCCTCGCTGACATCAGTTGGTGTGAAAAACACAGACGCTTTCAACCAGTGGAAAGGTCAAATTGATCACTCTTTACCCAAGCATTGTGATAATGGGTTTTGTATTCATAAAACATTAACCAGCACTGTGGAAGGCTTTAAACACCCATGGGCGAATCATTTCTGCAGAGTCAAATGGAATGGTGCACGGATAACAAAGTAACGCATGACTGGCACGGCGAGTACTGCTGGTGGGACTGAGTATTGGGAGTCGGCCTAACATTTGGCACGGGGCTGGTTCTGCAATAACTCAACAGATAAATCTGGTCCTTGAAAACCGTTTTTGGGTGGTGGGACTTGGGCACTGGGTCAAGCCGGGGGTCTCCCCCTGTATCTTTATCGCTACGCGTCCAAACAGAGCTACGTTTGCTCACGTGTGTCAATCTATCCTTTTGACGGCAAATACGCCACCGGGGGTCAGCCGGGGCAGTTACGTACGGTGATGAACTTCACGATGGGTATCTTGTCCTGTCCCTCTGCGATGGTGTCGAACAGCAGGTCCTCCAGCTTGGGCAAAAGACGTGTCCCCCTCTTCCTGGGTGAACAGAAGCACAACAGCAGTGAACTTTGACTGAGCCAGGTTGGGGTGGGCCGAGTGGCCGGAACACGCGACGCTGAGTCAATTTACCAACGATCCACAATTCTATTCCCTCCTCCCCCGCCTCCCTGGGGAGCTGAAATGATGCAAGCAAAGGTCTCGGCTGCAATGAAACAGGAAGTGTAAAAGGTCATCTAAAAACAATTACCAATATGTAACAAAGGCACTGAGGTGCGTTATCAGGCTGTGGCCTCTGTTGTTCAACATGATGTCTGAGGTTTCACTCCGCACGCTGAGAGCTTCTTACAGGAACCAAAGCCTCATCTCCACGAGAAACGTCGGACGTCAAGCGAGACAATATGCTATCCAGCAGAGCCACAAAAAAGTAAGCAAGTGTGCGTCAATGCACTTAAATATGGAAAGTATCCATGCTCCGTTGACTGTTGGGCAGTGCACTTCTGCTAGGGAAATTCCACATTTCTCAGGCGAAGGCCAATTTGTTTATAGGACAGCCAGCATTTAATTCTCAGAAAGCCATACTCATTTAATTGATGTATTTTCCAATTGTGTCCCTCCAACAAATAATGAATTCTGTTCAGCGAACTTGTAAATAACTTTGGTTTTGCTCAAACTTCACATTCGCCAAAATTTGGAGCCTTCTTCGTAAAATTCTTCAATAAATTTCCTTCCATTAATATCCATGAATACCCATTAATTGCCGTGATCAAATAATGCTCATCAGCAATATCCGTGCGATATTAGTGGAAATGAGTGAAATTGTATTTGGAAGCATGACTCTGTATCCCATTCCAAATTTAGCGCACAACAAAATATCTTTTCGAATGCGTCCGTGGAATTTCCACTCTTGAATTTTCCACCCGCAGCAGAGCATTGTTTAATGTCGAACCGGGCGACTCAAGGGCCAGACGAATGTCCGTTCGATCGCGGCGGCTTGTGGAACATTGTCACCAAAGCTCCAGGCAACGTGGAATAGCAGACAGGACAGACATTGTGTATTTCCAGCCAGGTAATTTCAGTTTCCATTGGCAGTGACTGGGTGTCAAGATGTCCATTTATTTAAAAATTATCTGGTAATCCAATTCATTGAGTGAGATTACACTTTGTAGTTTGATGCTATAAAAAAAAGTATTGAATTGCACTGTAATCTTCCGTTGTACTGTGCTTGTGGTCAGAGTTTTGGTTGCACTTAAAAAAAAATGCATCAGATAAACAAGTCCCTCTCAGTGCACTAGATTATCTATCATCAATAAGAAGTATACCCATCATAAACCAATCTGATCAGCTCACTCAGATACGATGCCTTGTATGCCACTGCATAGGTTCTCACAGTTGTGCGATGTAGCTCCAAGCTGAAATGTAGCATAATTCAGTAAAACTCATGCCTAATAGATATTAAAGGTTGAACAATTTTATCCATTTAGTGTAGTATACACAACATGTCGCGTATAAACAAACCCTTAATGTGAACATTAAGCGTGTTATTTTTATTACGGATTTTTGTATTTACATTTTATGATAGACGTTTGAAAGTGTCTACCAATAGCACAGACAGACAGACAGATGTGGGTTTGAGTCTGATGAGTCCCCAGACCCTTGCTGTAAAAAAGAGGGATGCGGTTGGTGGGCTGGGTACAGAGTGGCTTCACATTACACCCTGGGCCATGTGTGGCCATGCTAGAGTTACTTTACAGCGCATCACTGCAGGCAATTTATAGCCTTCAGGGCAGCCTGTTGCACAGCCTTCCAAAGCATGCAACGTGCACTCACAGTCAAGGCCAACCTCTGCTGTCTTGTGAATGTCACCAAAGTGTGCCCGCAATACCAAACATTGGTAACAACACTCCTTCGCTTACCCAAGAAAGCCTCGCTAAGTCTAGAAACGTTCTTACATTGGGATCATTGGCCGATTCCTTGATTAGTGTTAAAAGTGCATATTGCATAATTTATCAATTTAGATTTAAACTATTGTGCTGTTAAAAGTGATTAAAGTCAAGGATTTAAGAAGCATTGGGGCGATGCTCATCTCCACAGGTGGCCCAAAGCCAGTGGTGAAAATTCTCCATAATACAGGTTTTGGGTTAGATCGCGTAAATATAATTGTGTCGTTAAACCCGCCACCACCCGATACAGCTAATTAGTACGGTTTGTCAGGTAAACAAAACATGCCAATTGGTTACTAGTTTAGCACACCAGTGTGTTGGAGAGTAAACCCACAACATTTACAATTTGAGTACGAGGTTTCGCTGGTAATTACAACCAGCATCATCAGGCGACAGCCAGACTTGTGGATAAATCCTCATTCTAGATTTGAAGCTTTCGTGACTGCAATGATTCATATTCTCAGGTTTTTTGCTTATAAGGGATTACATTTTGAATCATTGCTTCACTTGATGCAGCTAATCTGGCTGTGACGGTCCCACCTGATGACGGAGACTTGTGTTGCCTCCGAAACGTCGTGAATTTTATTTTTATTTTTGTTTTGTTTTATTTTACTTTCATTACTTTTAATGTTTTACCTACGTGACTTTACCGAAAAAACCTGAGAATATAAATCCTCATGTTTTGGTCTTAGAGGGATAAATATGATGTCGTCACTTGTCAGCAAATCGTACCCACGCTATCCCACACCGTTATTACCATCGTGCAACTGCTGCCTCTCATATCGGTGCATGTTATATCCAACACTGAGGAATCATCGATTAAAAGTTGACCCCTGACCAGGCATTTGACTTCACAACCTTCTGATTCTGAGTCGAGTGCTCTCAACCAGTGCCACTAAACAGCTGTGTAAATGTAATACTCCTGCATTAAGATATTTCGAGAGGGATTTTGAGTCAATGAAAAAAAAGCCTTTTTTAAAATAAATAAACAAAGCAGGCAATATATCTCCACATATCTGTCCCACCGCGCAGAAGACAAAAGTATTATTTACACTTGCCAGCACCCACTGTGTGTCAAAGCCGGTCCACAGTCCGCTCATGTGCTGCTGTGGTTGTGCACTCCCAGAGGGCCTTGTGGTTGATGGAAAACTTTGGGGCTTTTTGGTGTGGATGGACAGATATTGTGATATAAACAGTCTGCTGAATTATTTTGTTATATTATCCACAATGACGATCATGACACTTTGTGCAAAGATGTTTATACTGCATTTATAGAGGTAACGAGTAAAAATAAGTGTAACTACTTCGTTGACTTACATCAGGTGAAGATTGCAATTGTCATCATACACCAAGCATGTCCCAATAGGTCTCCGAGAGATTCATGTCTTGGTGGAGATGCTCGGCTGACTTTGCCGACTCCATTGACTCGGGTGGCTGGTTAAATCTCGTGTGACCGCTCAGGATTTTAATCAAGGATCTCAACGGTGTTGGATCAGCAGTCCAGTTTGGGAAAACATTTCTTAAAGCACTGTACAGTGAAACTCCTTGTAACAGAGGCGTGGATTTCCAATACTTGTATTATCAGGGCACCCAATCGATTTGTGTAAAATCACGTTGCCTATCAGTGTATACTTCATACTCGCCATCGACGGATAAGTGGAGTAACCGAGAAGAGGTGGAAAACTCTTCCTATCATCCGCGGGTAAGTCACCCAGAAGTGGTCGCTGACACATTCTCACTTCATCCTATTATCCGAGCCTTTGTAAGAAGAAAAAAGAGTGATCCTGAAGTGGTGGAAAAAATTCAACCGATGATCCGTATTTACCCGTGCTACACTGGGCATTATTGCACAGACAAAAATGTGGATAATAGGATCTGCTCCTAGAGCCCTCCATATCAAATTGGATAACAGGAGTTTCGCTGTGAATGGCTAGGATATATCCCAGGTGAAATAGCCACAGGGTCAACTCAGCCCCGAGATTGCCATCATCACCATCATCAGTCACACGGAAGTGGTGCTATAATCATTCTGTTATCTGCATTTATCCGGACAACCGCACAGATAGTAGAAATTATTCCCTGGTAAACACAGATAAAAGGATCCGCCAATCGTGCCCTCCACATAATCGTTCTAACTACAATTTCTGAATATGATGCTCAACACTGGTGGCCAAAGCTGCGTCCATCTGCTCTTAGATGTTAGTGTAGGCTTGCAACTCTATATTTATTTTAGAAATTGAGAAAATAAACCGTTTACTAAACATGCTCCACTTGACATCACTCCACACAGCACTAGTGGGCAGCACTCCGAGGTAGACAGCCAAGGGCACGTTGCACAATTCATACGCGCGAGAAGTGCGTATCCACACCGTGGAAAAGCAATGAGCCATAATGTATCCGTGAGGACGTGTTGCTTTCCTTTAATCTGATCCTGTTTTCTTTCTTCTTCTTCTGTTGGTAGTGCTGGCTTCCAGCAGTGCCTATCTTCAGTATCTCTTTACTCATGTGGAGCATCGGATGTTCGTGGTGCTGTGCTTCGAGTGCTTGTCTCACAACAGCAAGGTGGGAAGTTTCAATCGCAGGTTGGAGAGGTCAACTCATCACTCTGGAGTCACCGTCACTTTGTGCACAGTCAGGTGTGGTTGCTTCATGCAAACTGGCCCACAACAGTTGGGCTGATAAGACACTGGCTCTGCCATAGGAATGTGGAATTTCCAGTACTCGCAATGGTAAACCGACAGATATGCACCATCCAATGCTTGTGTGGGCACTGGGACACATCACAAAGTGGTCTGAATGAGGCATGACAAAAGAAAATCCATTCACACTTTAGAATTATTAAAACGACCCATTTTTAGGCTGGCTGTGTGCCCTGCTTCCATAACTAATCAAACATAAGGATGGGAATAGATAGGGGCCCATGTGGTAGTGTACACACAGAGTGGGCAGCAAAAACACATTCAACTGCAACCACATTAACGTGATCTGCACAAATAAACCAGTCAGATGAATTCAATATCCATCATTAATTTCACCAGATGAGTCAGAGCTGTACATTTAAAGCATGGTCCTGATCCAAAGGGCATTGGGTTATGCTCTCCATTGAAGGGCATGATCTGCGGTGGGCATGCCACGTTGCCATGTTGAGGGCAACTCGAATTTGTCCATTGGAAAGAGCTCTTTAGCACGATCTCTGTTACTCCGATGTTGCCAGAGTGCTTCTGCCAGACTGGGTGCACTGTGAGAGGACACATCTAATGGGGGAAAACTCGTTAACACGTGGTGCCAGGGTAGACCCTGGCGTCTTGGTTAATGCACATCACACTCGCCCAGGGATCGTCAACCTCATGCGGGGGCTCTTTGCCTTCCCACTTGCGACTCGTTGGCTGCCCCTTTGCCGGATTAAAAAACACGTGAATCTTAAAACGTAACTTAACGCAAAAATAATGGGTTAAAAATGGCAGGGAATGGGTCACTGTCTTGGTGACGAAAAAGTGCACTGTCAAACTGCATTGTTAAAGAATAACTAAATGTAGAAAAAAACAAATAGACGCAGTTTATTCCATCACCTATTTTGTTTATTTAAGTCACAATGCGTATTCGTCATCTGCGGTATGCCTGCTGCTGCTATGTTTGTGTCCAAGTAGCCGTGCGTGCGATACGGCTCTCAAACTATTTTGGTCAAAGACAAAAACAAGAACACGTGGCTCTTCTTTGAAAGGATACCGACCCCTGCGCTAGCCCGAGCGAATTCCTCATACACCAGCTGCATTTCACACTGTCAAATTATATATTTTTCCCCGAGTCGTTAAAACTGCTGGAGCTAGTGATGTTAAGAGCTCACACATTCAGGTCAGCACGGCTACATTCGTATCCCACCGCCCCCTCCCCTTTGGTAATATTTACAATGATTTATTTCAGAACGAGTTGACCTTTTAGGATGTCCAGCCCGGTACAAATCGTACTATCACGTTCCACACACTGACGCTCATCACCGACCAAGGTCATCCAGGTTCGCAGCAGCGAGGTGCGAAAACTGCTGCGCCACTGATCCCATCGAATCACCCTTTCGCACCTGTGGGTCGACTGGATCACAAATCACGCAATCTCGTCCCCCCTTAGTTTGCCCAAACAGTGTGCACTAAGGGGCAATTACCAGCAAGGCACTGTGTGTGGAACAAGCCGCCGGTCTATTTTTGGCTTGAAGCTCAAGATTCAAGCCGAGGCTCTGACCTTTTGACATTTGGACAGAATGGGCTCTCGATATCCACACGTCATCTCAGGCATGATAATGATGAACGATCGGGTTGGAGGATTATTTTTTTTCGTAGGGCTAAAGTAACCACTGCGCCCACTGCTTTTCATTGAGATTCGGCACAAGACGACTGCGTCATGAGCCCGACTTTCTTACGTTCGATTGCAGCTCACGGCCACCATCAGTGGCGAGTGATATCTGAACCGATCCCAAATCTTCCCCACTGCACCAGCCCGCATTGCCCAGCGTGGCGAAGTATGGTCAGACAACGGACACGGTGCGGGGAGACCTTCACCCAACAGTCGATTGACCACAGGCTGCTGCTGCTGCTATTGTTTACAACGTGCACACACACACAGACGTCACCCGCCACTCACGTCTCGCGGGGCCGTGCTGCCGAGCTGGGATGAAGCGTTGCGAGGCTCAGAGGCGACGGCTCGGGCTTGCCGAGCTCCAGCCGCGAGCTCGTGGCCACGCTCCGTCGGCACGAGAACCTCCCGAACCCGAGGCCGACTGCCGCCCGACCACAGCCGGGACCCAGGGTCTGCGACATCGACCGCAGCAGCTGCTTGCCCAGCGCTGGCCGGCGCGAGATGCCCGAAGCGGTCTGCATTGTGCCGCCTGCTGTTCAATGTAACTCCGGCTAGCTGCTGCCCCCGCCGCGTTCTGTTGTCGTCGCTTTATGCTGCTGCTGCTGCTGCAATCGTCCCTGATGCCTGCCGCGAGATGAGATAAAGCGAAGTGGAGGGAAGGGAAACACGTGGCGGTGACGGTGTCAGAAGCTGCAGCAGCAGCAGCAGCGATATAACGGTGCTGGGGGTGGCGGCCACGTGTGCGTGACTGTATATCCACAGCCCCGCCCACTTGTGGTGTAGCCCCGCCCACTTGTGGTGTAGCCCTGCCCACTTGTGGTGTAGCCCCGCCCACTGAGTGTAGCCCCGCCCACTGGCGATGTAGCCCCGTTCACTGATGATATAACCCCGCCCACTTGTGGTGTAGCCCCGCCTACTTGTGGTGTAGCCCCGCCCATTGAGTGAAACAAACCCGCCCACTACATGTATATCCCCGCCCATTCGTGGTGAAGCTCCAGTCCATTAGTGATGTAGCCCCGCCCACTAGTGGTATTGCCCCAGCACACTGTTGGTGTAGCCCCGCCCACTAGTGGTATTGCCCCAGCACACTGTTGGTGTAGCCCCGCCCACTAGTGGTATTGCCCCAGCACACTAGTGGTGTAGCCCCGCCCACTAGTGGTATTGCCCCAGCACACTGTTGGTGTAGCCCCGCCCACTAGTGGTATTGCCCCAGCACACTGTTGGTGTAGCCCCGCCCACTAGTGGTATTGCCCCAGCACACTAGTGGTGTAGCCCCGCCCACTACGGGTGTAGCCCCGCCCACTGAGGCAGTGTTATAGAAGGAAAGCGTTGAGTTTCTTACCGAAGGAGAGTTTAAATTTGGTCGGACGTTTGACATTCGTTTGACTTTCGCAACGAAATCAAACTTAGCCAAACCCTTCCCATCCTATTCCCATACCTGTCAACCCTTTATCAGTGCCTACATTTATACGGAACAATTCAGACCTTAGTGGTCACCCCGTGCCCTTATAAATCACAACGTTCACCCTACAAAGTCCCATCACAAGGGAGAAACACAAACAAATTTCATCTTTTGGTTTGCCCGTATTGAAACGGGTGTAACACCGTATGGACCTGAACGCTTAATTTCCCTGAACAAGAATACGGCTAAGGGGCCGTCCATAAATGACGTCACGCACCTAGGGGGGGGGGGGTGTCAGACATTTGTGACGATGTGTGACGAGGGGGGGGGGGGTTGAGAAATGTGACGTCACATCAAAATGCGCAACTTTAAATAAATATAGACAACACGTTCTACCTAATTAAATAGACTTTTTTATAAATGTTTTCTCCTACAACATCAGAGTGCAGCGGCACATTAAATACGCACTACAATGCAATAGTTTAAAGCGATTTGAAGCATATTTTATTTTATTTGGGGGGAGGGGGGCAGAGCTTTGTGACGTCATATTTGAGGGGGGGGTCTGACTTTTTGTGACGCCGTGTGACGAAGGGGGGGGGTTAAAAATAAAAAAATCGTTCAAAATCGCGTGACGTCATTTATGGACGGGCGGCCCCCAAACCGAATGAGTCGGTGACACGGTTTTGTGTTCCAGCTGGAATGCTGTGGCCAAGTTGCTTCCGTTGCGATCGTCAAACGAATTATCATCAAACGTCCCACCCCACTTCCCTTCCGTGGGTGTCCTCGTCACTGGCGGTTGGCAGCCGGCACGGGAATTCAACTCCACACCCGTCGTCGTCGTCGGCGACATAAATAGCGACTGGCATGGCGCCTCTTACTCTGCTATAGTCCTGCCTTGACCGTTTAACTCGGCGTTTCGTTGAGCTCGCCTTCAAGTTAAATCATTGATGTAGTTCACAAATAATCATGATAAGACGTATACGTTATCCGGAATCAATAATACTCGGATCGCTGGGACATTGTATGAGAATCCAGGGGACACTCACGTGCTGGGTGTTCCGTAGTTTATCTCCGGTCTCTTCCTTCTTGCGAGCACGGGCTCTATCGCCACTGTACTATAGTGGAACTTATTTAGTATCCTATTACATTTTCAACACAGTTCCACTCTTTGATTTATATTTAGCCTCTAAATCGGAATGCCGTCTCACACGACAGTGGGCACGTGGTGATGGTAGTCCACCAAAATCGTGTCCCAGTTAATGCATAGCCACGTGGTTGTGGTTATTATTATGACGTCACAAAGAGGCGGAAGCGGTGTGCGACCCCCCCCCCCCCATTCCCCACCCCCTTCCACCCACCTCCCCAGGGGTCCCTGCTTCCCGTGCTGGGCATCAGCAAAGTTTCTCACACGGGAATCTCTGCGATAAGTCGCCGCGTTATGCGTTGTTTCGCATATACGTTGCCGATTAATTAGTGAACCTATTGCCTTGTAAGTGTGATGTTTCACACATAGGTTCTTTAAAAAAAACACTAATTGTTCTACAAAAGTTGCCACAACTTTTGTAACTCGGAATGCACGCGTTGCCAACGGACCGTTGTTCGTAATTCAGATTAGAACGGTTGGCTACGTACGGTACAAAAGAAGTGTAACATACTGCACATACATTGCGTGACTTTATACCGCAACGTAAGCACGTACCTAAAATCCCTCCACGTGGCAATGAGCGGTGGCCTTGTGGTGAGCGCACTGCCACAGAAACACAAACTTAATTCCCTCATATTAATAATAACAATTCTGGAAAAAAACTCAATTATCCAAACCAATGGCATTCGTACAACTGTACAATGCTCACCCCCATGCCCTTCCCGCAGAGCTAAGGGTGATTAATGGCGTCGTTCCTCGTGGCTGCATAGGAATTCTGTAATGGGTGAAAAACACCCGTGACCCCATACTTTGCATAGCGCAGACAAGAGGGGGAAAGGAGTCAAACATGTACATATATACCTGGAGTGGAATGAACGCTGACCTAAAGTAAACATTTACACAAATACACAGGGCGGGGGGGGGATGAACTGGTGAAATGGTTGAAGCACTGGATTGAATTGGTCTTAACTGAATCTCATCGGGATTAAATTGTAATGTAAAGTAACTCATGTTTTGTTCTTTAATATTTGCGATTTTTCCACTGTATATTGTTCAAGAATTTGTGTTTTCTTGTTTGTTTTATGCAGAAGGGGAAACTACTAAAGCGGATTCATGCGGATACACTCTAATTGTCTACAGTACATCCTTATCTCTTCTGTAAACACATGTTCCATCACCACAATCTTGAAATCAAAACTAAGCTACCAGGATCCTTAAAAAATCACATTTTATCCATGAAACTTTTACAGTTTTACCTTACAAATAATCTCCAATTGTCTGCAGTAAAAACGATAGTGGCACCTGTTTATACTAACATTAAAACCCTCTGCAGTTTTTCTAATCTCTAACTTTATTTCGGCACATGTGTAGTGACATCGCTGGATGGCACCACGCTGTAAGTGCAGTGCCGGCCCTACAGGATACGGTGTGTGGGTGCCGACCTAAGGGGAAGGTCGTGTGAGGTCATGCACTCTGGTTGACCCGGGAGGACACGTGACCGGCTAAAATGACAGAGGGGCCCCAAGAGGAAGGGTCACGTGATTGGTACACAGGTCCTTCCCGATGGTTCTGGAAGGTGGTCGTAAGCCAAGGGCAGAGCCGGCCACGCCGCAGAGAATATCAGCCGAGTCCCGAGAGGGACCGGGGTTGTTGTTCATCCTGGGAATAGAAACCCTTCGTCTACGATGTACGTTCTACGAGTCTTCCAGCACGTGGACCCGGGCAGATGCTGTTGGTCCCGGGTCCGTAGTAACTTTTTGTTTTTTTCGGTAAAGTCACGTAGGTAAAACAATATATAAAATCAATAAAAATGAAAACAAAGAAATACGCCTCAGTAATTTTGCTGGAGCAGTCAACGCCTGATGAAGGTTGCTTGTGTTGCTTCCGAAACGTCGTGATTTCATTTTTTTGTTTTCATTTTAATTTATTTTATATTTTTTACCTACGTGACTTTACCGAAAAAACCAAAGAGTATAGTTACGTGGTAACTAGTGTAGTAACTAGTGTAGTTAGCCGTGTGGTCACCACCCGAGGTTGTTATTGTGTTAAGGGGAAGTTGCCCCGTGTGTTGGAACTAAATTAATGCGCTGCCTTCAAAGTTTACGTCTGCGACTCAGTTAAACCCACTCCACGTGTATCAAACTCCGACATTTTCACACATTTCATGAATAGATGTCGGTTAATTAAACGTTTCCTATATAAGTCTCACTAATGACAACACAGCAATATAAATTGGATACAAATCAGCCTTGCACCGAAACCACCTCATCTTGTAATCAACAAACGTGTTCCGCCCGTCGAGTTTATGGGGCGGAAATCCACGTGCTCAGAGATTCAAAATGGCGTGTGAAACTAAATTACACCGTTTCGACTCCGTAACGCTTTTAAAAGTCGCCACTATCTGAAATGGAACAACAACAACAAAAGGCCAATAATGAACGGCTAAACAACTTGAATATTTGTCGGGAAGCACATGCCAGTCTCGGTCAGACCTTGACATTGGCATTTAGCTCCTACAAACATTGCCATGCACGAGAATAGAAGCAGGTGACTCAATAAGCACCGTAAACCTCCAACTACCCTGACACATCTGAGAGGATTGCTTGAATGCTTCGTTAGGTGATGCCCATTAGATAATATATATATCACTACAGTAGTATTATTAATTATTTTACGCATAATTGAATCATTACATCCGTGCGTCAATCCCACGTTTGAATGAGGCTCACCACGCTGTTGGTCACGGGGGTCTTTATTTGTTGTGAACATACCTCTAAACATTGGCCATTAACATTCGTTGTGATCTAAACGTGGTACCTAGTTATGTTCATTGTACAGAGAGCTAACCACCGCTCCGCCCGGTACGTGTATGGACCTATGTTGAACTTCTTTCGCACCGTACTTAGCCAACCGTAGCTCATCGGAGGTGCGGGAAAACAACTTAGTGCGCATTGCATATAAAGGATCTCTTTTGCAGTCGATACGCATTATCTATCGAGTGGCAAGGAGTTAGCGTGACACGAATGCATTTGGGGGCTTTCTCACACGATCACTGTGACACGAGAAAATCTCACATTTTCTAGACATGGAAATCGACACTTCACACACGGGGAACTTTGCAATTTCCCATTCGGCGGGTACACAACACATAACAGCGCATCTCGCACTTGAAAGAGCACGTGACAGCATTCCCCCTCACTGCTCACTGATCATCCACTTTGTGAGGGTACAACAGCACTTTCAACCCCTCCGCAACATATTTTCAGCATTCTCTCCCACTGCACATGGCCATTATTAACATCTTCCTCACTGGCGAGTCTCGTGCATTGACTTCCTCCCAAGTTGAGGGTTCCGTTAATGTAACGAATGAAGTTATGCTGCTTTCAAAATGCCAAAGAGGTGGAGGAGGTTCAAGGCTAAGGTCTCTGTGCTGATTGAGCTTCAGAGTCATTAAAATAGCTTCCAAATTAAAGTTCCGCATCACCTCTCAAATGCATTGACCAGAGTCACGTGATACTCATCCGGCTCTGTATAACAGGCGAACATTTCAGGCAATGTCCTTGGTTGTGTTTTGTTTTCAGGACATTGATTTATCTTCGCTGGACGCTTTACTTTCTCAGTATCCTGTTTTTTTGTAAAAAATCATAATTGGTTGACAGTTTCAATATTGGAACACGCCCCATGGAGATGGAGCAATGAGAACAGGTTGCGTGCAAGAGCGAGATGGTTTGTGGCATCATTAGACCGTGAGGGGTGGCGAAGTAGTGAAGGCGTCATCCAGCAGTGGATAGACCATCGTTGATGATGACAGGCTTTCGAGCATGACAGTAATGGCTCTGGTCAGTTACAATAACGTTTTCATCAAAAGGTGGCAGTGTTGCACTGCTGTTCCAGTCAACCCACACACAATCTGGGTATAAAATCGTGCTCTGTAAATGCAGATGGCCATCAGCAGGAAAGGACGTAATAACATTGCGATTGCCCTTTTCTTGCATAGATGTTAACAAGTATGTTTTTCTTCTATCAAAACTTATAATTCAGTTTCACTTTTTTTGTCGATTTCTTTATTTCAATGAGTTTAATTTCCAGCAACGGAAAAGAAAGCATAGAACATGAAATCGCAACTACGACACTTTTTGAAGTAACTTCTATAAACCACTTATCCACACTACGTAGCACATCTAATTATATGACTTATAACTCATTTTTGTCACATGGCAATCAAGCTAAAATGTTAATCTACAGAGCTGTGATGAGTTGAATTAAGCGATACATTCATTATATGCATGCAAACTGTAGTCATTGGTCAATATGTGAAGAAAATCAACTCGCTGGTCTTTAAGTTTTAATTCAACCGTGGGTGCCTGAAATCCAGCTTTGAATCCAGGATTGTTCGTGGTGCCAGCTCAATGCTCTTACATGGGTATTAGCCCCCTAAGACATCTGGCCAAATGTTATTCAACATCTTCAAAGAAAATATAACGGGCTTAACACGTAGGCTTTCGCGACCAATATTATTCATAATAAACGTTTTTGGGTTAGATCGCGATATTTAGAAATGTGTCGTAACCCTCCACCACCCGACACGGCCAATCAGCAAAAAAGTGTCACGTTAACGACACATATATAAATAACGCGATCTAACCTTAAAACGTTTATCATGGAAAATATAATGGACTCTGTTGGCAGTGATGCATAACATTCCACCACCGTTAACAATTCCTCGTTGCGGAATTGTACAACAGGATAATGTTTCGTCCCTTTGCAATAGTAAACATTTTAAGTAGGGAAATTGTTTTTTTTCAAACAAATTGTTTGCACTTTTGTACAACTGAGTGATTCACTGCTGATCAGTTCTGCCGATCAATAGCGCTGCACTTGACAAGAACGGCTGGGGTAGGATATATTTTAGCAGGAAAATCCGAGTGATCATATTGAGGCTAGTATTATCTCCCAGGCGAACAATTATTTCTGTTAATGGCTATTGTGTGAATTAGCATTTGTTAAGAATGGGCACTAGGGGCTCTGTCTCATGATAACAACTTTCAAAGTGATGTAGATGTAAACGTATTTGCAACCAGTTCGCATCCGATTCCCCCCAAAAAGCAGCAGGACAAACAGATCAAGCATCAATATTCAGATGGTGCAGCTGCCAGGATTATGATAAATTCATGTTTTGGACACTCCACGTCGTAAAGTCCACCCTGTGTCACACGGTTGCTATGCTACTGTATTTAAATTATTTTACATGAATAGTAATTGAATGCACAAATTCAGCCATCTATACAACAATCTAGTCCGTTGTACAACTGCCCCATCAATCTCACATTTAACCGCATATCCATCTATCTGGCCATTTATCCAGTTATCTAAAATCTTTACTTCCATCCATCAGCTGGGCCATGTAACCATCTATCCTTTTCCCGAGCGGCTCAAGGCTTCACCTATATAACCAGTCAACCATTCGACCATTATCGTAGCCAGAAAATCATGTAAAAGGTAATGAGGTAAACACATCTATATGAAAATGTAAAAATAGATGTTTGAGAAAGGTGTCCATCAATAAGCTGGTCAGAATGCCATTATTTCGCCCCAGCTAATAATTTTGGCTACCTTTGAGGCTGACGCTGGGGATATTTTTTTAACCGAATTAAGAGCTAAAAAAAAGTATTTTAACATAAACTGTGACACATTTGATGACATTAACACTATGCGAGCCTAGAAAATTCTGTCTTGCAAGGGTTTCTTTAAGTTGTCTGTCAAATGCCTCACGAACTCAAAATGTGAAATCGATTAACACCAATTGACCAACGCTTTCTACACTTAATGTACACCCACGACATTCTGATGGGCGCTGTAAAAAAAATAAACATTCTGAAGAGAATTAAGGAAGACAAATCGGTGCTTCTTAGAATTGCCTGCCACTTGAGATGCACAGGCAGTTCATAGCGAAGCAATCATAGATTATTGGAGAGCAATCACAGGGGAGCCTGTTTGTTATTGGTGCATGAAAAGGAATGTTTAAAAAAAAACATTTGACGAGCGAAAGCGTTTTGCTTTAATCAGCGCGTTTTGCCCTTGGTTAAGGACAATTATTGCTGCGAGCTTGAGCCTCAAAGGAGGCCAAACATTCGTCGCAAGGGCAGGAGACTAAGTGTGACAAGGCCTCTTTGAGATAGAGCCGCCCGGTCTTTTTTCAAGCGAAGATTACAACGTACAGCAACACAAGCGAAGTTTTTTTTCCAATGAATGTCAAAAGAAGTTGACCACACTGCGATTTGTCCACGTAGTGCTTGATTAACGCAATTATACTTCACTGTGCAGGGTCAAAGTGTTTGCTCGCTTCAGATGAGCATTGAGGCGGTGCCCAATTCCTGTTGAAAGCCTTGAGGTCGTGGTGGAAATTCCACATTCGTAAATGCAGATTATATCGGCGTTCTTCATCGCAAGGCCCGAGGGCCACTGGCGGCATCTGGTGGCCTTGAGTGAATACAAAGAGTGACAACACCTCCCATCATCAGTCATCGTACTACTGTCACACCCCACAATGGTTGCAAATGGATTGGCGGCCCTCACACACAGATGATGTCTTATCGGCGAAAGTGGCCACACCCTCTGTAAATGAGTGAAGAACGTTGCATTAGATGGAAAAAAACCAACAGCTGCACTTGAAAGAATTTCACTTCATTAATCAAAATAACAGCGTTACGGTCATCAAATGCGTCCATTTATGTTAAACATCAACTTTACCGGATGTTACGTCGCTAAAAAAAGAAATGTGACGGTGCAGTTCTTTTAGCGCAGGTTGCTTTCTCCAGACTCAGCCACAGAGAAGCGCTAAATGGACACACATTTCCCTCTTTAGAGGGGTTTCTCAAACTAGTTTTGGCCCGCGGACCACTCAGTGCAACACCACCCCTGGTGACAAAACGAATTCAACTTATCTCTCAATGCCAGGTAATACTACACGATTCACATTCACGAAACATATACACTTTTTTTTAAAGGAGCTATAAGATTTTTTTTTGAAGGGGGGGCATTTAGATCTTCGGGTTAGGATAGTTTAATCGGGGTAGTTTACCAAACTTAATTTTAAAATGAAATATCATAAGTGAAATATGAATTCACGTCTGAAACAAAAGCATATTTGTGAGAAAAAAGAGCTTTATAGCTCATCGGATTCCTCCAGTGTAAATACATATTCTGATTCCGATAAACGTTGTCATTATATCCGGATCGGGCTGCATTTGCATCACAGCCCAGCAAGCCACCTGGGGGACTGTCACAGACCACTGGTGTTCTGGGGACCGCACTCTGAGAACCACTGCGCTACAGCAACGCACGTCTGGAAATTCCTGCCAGTGTGTGAGAGACCTCAAAGCCGTTGCAGTTGTTGCTTTTGAATGAAATCATTGCAGACAAAATTGGCCATCCGCTTCCACAGTGACACACATCACGTGGATGCAAGGGTATGTTTCACTTGCATTGTCTCACGAGAAAGATGTGCGGCATTGCAGATGAGTTCTCTGATTGCACGTTGCCTATCTTCATCCAGTCACATGTATAATCGCATTCCATCCTGGGATTCCAATGTGCAATGCATAAAAAGCAGAAAACTAAAACAGAACCAGGGGCAACCGATCAAACTAAAGAGGCAAGGCCACTTTAAAGGGATGGGTTTTCAAAGCAGACTTAAATATATCTACCGACTCTGATTGCCCGACTTCAAGTGGCGAGGCGTTCCACAGCTTGGATGCCACGCTATTGATGATGAGCGAAGCCAAAATTTGTAAATCTACACTGAGCCTACGTGTTAAACAAATCTACACTGTATGCGCTAATGTCGCAGTTTGGCATGCCCATATTATGATAACAGACAGGGAAGTGGGATTTTAATCAAACATTTTTAGACAAGTCTGTCTCACTGAGAAAGTCTAAAACGCGTTAACTGCAAATTGTTTATATATATATGTAAACGCTTAAAAAGCGCAACATCTAAGCCTATACCTCGCTGATGAAATGTAAGAGCAGCATCTCCCATGCCTTCATCCTCCCCTGTAAAATAGTGCTGCTAAAGTGTTTAGTCAATATATCTCGTTCTGCTTTGCATCTCGGCACCGCGAGCAGAGGATTGCCATTGTCAGCGGACTTTAAAAGGGCATGGCTTAGCTGTTGATGGACTATCGCTGCCGCGCAAGTAAAGCCACTTTATTGATTAAACACACTAATTAGTTTAGGACGAACCCTTCCGATGCTGTGTTTTCCCTGTGTCCCCCCGTGTTGTTTAATGTAAGGATAACCCAAGTACAAGTATGTACGCATACAAGTGCAGGACTGTACTGCACTTGAACTATACAAACATTTGTAATAAAATGCATTTTAATATTTACTACTACTACACACACAAATGTAACATACAATATTGTGAAACGAACCATACGTCCCACTTTAAAATCCCTGGGACATTTATGAGAGCAGACCATGAGTACAATACCCACGTTTAACTTCGTGCAGTACACACTTCGTTATTTTAATTCGCGTGTACTCCTTACTGTGATGCATTGTTCAAAAATGAAAAATATAGAACACGTACTGAAAGGTGAGCGACTATTGTATTGAATTAAACTGAGCATGGATGAAAGAACATACACAGGTTAATGGCATCACCATCCACATTACACTTGAGAAAAGTGAGTGGGTTTGGCCAGGACACTTCATGGCCACAGTGGTGAGATGTCATCTCCCTCGCCTGGTACGCAGGAGGTCGTGGGTTCCAGCCCGACCCTGACGTTTGCTGTATATTCGGAGTTTGCAATGTTCTCCCCGTGGTCGCGTGAATTTTTCTCCGCATCCTCCGGTTTTCCCCTCCACATTGAGAAACGTGTGTTTAGGACATTTCTCTGCGATACATGTCCACGTGATAATCCGCTTCGTGGAGCTATCGATTGTGACCAGGTACGCTCCTGAAACAGCGCGACGTAGCTCAGTGGGCCTTACATGGTAGAATATAAATTTTTTAAAATTATTCTTAGAAGGAATTGACGAACGATGGTCAAAAATAACGACGGAGCCGAAGGCCAATGAATGGAACGCGTCCAGGAGGAAGTACCACCGAGGAGGAGATGAAGCGACGGAATCAGCTCGTGTACAGGCGCTGGATGGATCGTTGCTTCACGACATCGTGAGAGGTGGTAGCAGCTTGGGGAGGCCTTTATCCAGCAGTGGATTGACCATAGCTGATGATAAGAGCATTTTCGCTTTCTAAAGTAAAATAAAAATGATTATTATGCCACTCTACCTTTGTGTCAGTGGTATCGCCAATTACGGCAATTAAACCACTGTCCTCCTAAACGCAAAACTCACAAATTGTTATTCTCAATGGCAACGAAAACTGATGTCTTTACTCCTAATTACACACGTAATAATGAACTCCATCATAATTATGAAAGTATTAATTGCATTTAAATGTAACATTTGACATGCAGACAGTTTTTCTCCATGAAGGTCACTCAGGATGGATATGTATATTCCCACTAACGCGTCTCTGTGTGTGTGTGTCTGTATCAGCATTTTTTGACACGCTGATTAAAATTATCTTTCAGTGCCGAGCGGCATGTACAATACTGCACTTGCGTTTGTGACATGTCATAAGGAAAGGAGCGCATGGCAGACACTACTGTTTGTCATCTCGCCTGCTTGTATGTCATTGTCACAATCATCATCAGCCATGATCTATCGGCTGCTGGATGAAGGCCTCCTCAAGCCATCGGCATTCTTCAAGGTCTCGCGACGCACCAATCCATCTCGCTCCTACACACCAAGCCGGGCCTCATCGCTCCGTCTTCTCAGAAGTGCTCTCAGGCGCGTCCCCCACTTTGGCTGCCACTTCGTCGTCATTCTCAGTCACCTTCTTTGTTCTTTCGTTCGTCTCTCAATCCGCTTGTCCTGGCGAGGGTCGCGGCAGCAGCATGCTGAGTAGGGCAGTCCAGACCTCCCTTTCCCTGGCGACAGACTCTAGCTCTTCCTGGGGAACTCGCAGGCGTTCCCAGGCCAGCCGAGCGACGTCGTCCCGCCAGCAGCAGCGTGTCCTGGGCCGGCCTGGGGGTCTTCACCCAGTGGGACATTGCTGCTGCTGCTGCCCGGTAGAGTTCCAGGGGAAGTCCACCAGTGGGGCATCCTTACCGGGTGCCCGAACCACCTCAACTGCCTCCTCTCGATCCGGAAGAGCAGAGCGGCTCGACTCTGAGGCTCGCACGCGTCCTGCCCAATGGCACCTTTCCTTGCCTGTCAACATGATGTCTCTAATTTGTGGTTAGTCTCTTACCCGTCACGTGCTCCTCGTTCTGTTTCTCGGTGTAATCCCACGCGAGCGCCTCTCCCCGTGCTTCCTTGCACGCGTCCAGTTTTTGTTCTGCTTAGATTGGCAATGTTTATGTTCCATCCGTCATAGCAGGTGACACATACTTATTTAAATATACTTCTTTCGAGCGATGTCTTTTATTATCAATGTCAGGTTTAGTTTAACAAAAAAGAATTCTCACGTGTTGTCCAGCTGTTGTCCAGCTAAAACTATATTGCACTTGCTGAGCTAACTTGTTCGACAGAGACCTTTATTGCCTCCTATTATATGTTTGAGTCCTTCTTTGCAACATTTCTTTATTAACTTCGTCAATAATTCCCATTGGTTGTCAAAACGACTGTGTCTTAATCATTTACCAATATTTGTTTACACTATTAGTTCTCCAATCCTGTTTTCCATGGACATCTTATGGTGTCGCTGTGAATAACGTGTTTGCCTGACACCCATTGTCATCTGTACTGCTACTTTCTTTATGCATTCATAATTTCGCAGTTCCATGTTTGTAAACGTTGAATGTATTTGTTTTGGTTTTTGTTTTTGAGATCTTAGCCATTGTACAGTATGTAAGTGGTCGATGGGAGAGACGTATTTTGATTTAATCTTTTCATATTCTTATCATGATGAAAGATGAACATTTTCATCTTTCATCGTCAACTTTCAAAATCTTTTAATCTTTTAAGATTAATTTGTCTTCTCAATATTACGATTGATAGTACAGAGTAGGTAAGTGGTCGATGGTCGAGAGATATTTTCTCAACTCAGCCAGCTCATGTGGTTGGTTTGCTCATGGCTTCTGCTGATGACCACCTGCTAATGTTATGTTCAGGTGAATAGAGCAGACGAGAGGGTAGAAAAAAAGACAGAAACACGTGAAAACAATATAAGCATGATAAAAAAAGTTTGATCCAAAAATTCGACCGTGATCCAGAATGGTGACGATGTTTCGAATGTCTGTGGGGAATAATCGCTTTTTTGCCGACCGTACAATCTACATTCTCAAAACCTTCTCAACGCGAGTATGAATTCTTCAGTGGTTCATTGAACCGCGAGTCTAACCCGCATGCGTGCAGCTGTCCCATGCAGCACAGAACGCATTTTTTTTGCTGTCCGTGGGTGTTATACTCCCGGATCATAAATCAAAAATGTCCAGCCCCTATAGTGAATGGGCCAGCTCTTCTATTTAGGGGACAGGGCTCAAATGTCCTGTGGAGCGATGGGGCAATGAGTCCCGGTCTCCATGATCGGGTGCAAGAAGGATGATGCGGAAGTCGTGCCAGTGGCCGAGGCCTATCCGTTTGCCTCCGTGTCAGCTTTCCTTTTTTTCTTCCTGGGATAACAATCACAACCGTCCATCTTGGCTAAAACTGTCACAGCTATTTAGCGGTATGTACGCGAGTGGTGAATTTCACCGTTAAAAGGAAATGCCACCGCGTCTCGGTGATGTTTTATACATGACGGAGGCTGAGAGGGCCCACGCAGTGACCATCCACTTCACAAGCTCTCATCAAATGCCAAGCGCGTGCCACCGAGCAACGTGGGGGGGGGGGGGGAGCCGAATTGGAAATTAAGCAATTTGAAGGGCTGACAAGTCATGGAATGATGCGTGTAGAAATAATTTAAAATGCGTGGATGAAAAAAAAACAATTAAATATCGTGAACTGGGATGGGAGATGTCAGCGGCAGGAATGACAAGCAGCGGATGAGACGAGTGACGAAAGTGGCAGCCAGGAGATGGAATGTGCATGAGTCTCTAACCATGGGGAGACGGGGACATGGTGGCCAGGGCATGTGAGGAATGGGAAAGAACGCAGCGGCATCAGCACCCTGGATGCGATGGCGAAAATTAGGATAACTTTGCCCCATGCAACGTCTGTCTTATAAGTAAAAAAAAAATCTACTTTGCATGTGAACATTTCTTATGAAGTCGTATACACCTCGTGAGTTATATTTTATTGATACTTCGTTAAAAATGTAAACACATCTGTAGACATCGGCAGCCACGCTAGGGGGTGCTGTGGCTCCAAACGTGAACAGATTTCAAGCAAAGGGCAATTGGGGTAACACTTCCGTCTGGTGGTGCATCCTTTTTGAAATCGTTTCATTAACTGCTGACTTTTTTTTTTAAAAGAGCGAATTGTTTTTTTTTCTCTCTTTCTTTCAATCCTCCCCTTTCCGCCAAAGGGTCAATGTTAACGGGAGGCATGGCTGAGTGGTATTTTTGTTGAAGGATGTGTGCTCAAGACGACCGGGCTATTGGCTTTGAATTATTAAGCTGGGGACCCCCACATTTCACCCTGCCTCTCTGAGATGGACTGCCGTCCAGCCCAAGTGCACTTTAACAGTCAGCCATCCATAATAGAACAAACTGGCCAGACCAGACCATGGAGCGAGTTAGCACATTCAGCATTAATAGGTTAAATTTAATTGTGGCTTGTTACAAGAGGAATGTACACTAAAATGGAATGTATCGGGTTTATAACAACGTAATTCGTTTTTTTATATATACGGTCAACCCAGATTCAATTCCGAGCCACGGCTAACACGAGTAGCAAGTGCCATCTGAACCTGTCCTGGGTATCCGCACCGTCACCGATCTACGCTGACCATTGTGGTGAAGTATGTAAATAAACCCCCAGAGCCAACATGGTGTGGGAAGGCATTCATCCTCTGGTGGATTGAGAATGGCTGGTATGATTGTATTTATTTCACCGTTGTCACGGCTAGTGCTGTTGCATAGAATGCCCATCCGAATGGCGCTGCGGTTCGTGCGCTCGACTTGCAATGAGAATGTTATGAGTTCAAATGACTTAGTCCATCAGCCATACTCACTTGATACAATTATAATGGCATTGTGGGTAGTCAACATTTCACAACGCGCTAAAGGCTGTCCACACTTACATTATTTATGTAGGCTTATACTTTGATATTATTTTTGTAAAGAAAACATTTCTTGGGCTATGTTGATTTGGAACTGCATAAAAAAATGGTTTTATCATGCATGACAGCAATTACCTAAATTTATCATTCCGGCCCAAATTGAGTCACCTTTGGTATCCTGCTAGCTCCGAGTGGCTCAATAACCGAATGGAATTGAATACAGTAATTGTTGTTATTGTTGGGTTGTCTGTATTGGGTCATGATGCCTATAAATAATAGTACATTGTTTTTACAGATTTTGGGACTTTGTTTGATGCACAAATTAGCAAGTGGTATATTGAATGACGTTCCCAGCAGAATATTGAGTGTAACGGTGTTTAATTTCAGTGATAATTATATATATATATGCATGTGTAGTAAACGCACACAGGCGTGGCCAGTCAAATTGCAGCACAAGGACATATCCTGGTACGGGTGACAACATTGCACAATAGGTTGCAAATAGTGCACAGTTCATAAAGTCTTGAGCATACGGACGCGGAGACATAACGGAGGGTGTGAGGCCCACAATTCACGGCGATAATACTGAACGTGTCACACGTGCCATTGTTTTCATTCAGAATCTCATTCACCGTGCTGGAAATTTCATTTACATTAACTGCTACCAATTGTCAATGTGGAGCACATTGCGAAAATGCAATAATTACGCAACTTGGCACACGTGATGTTCGTGAAAAAGAGTGAAGCATTTTGTAATGTGCTTTCATAAATGTGTTTACAGGAAACTCAGTGTATTATATATTTGTTATGCCTGTGATCAAGTCAAGTGCAATGTGCCCGATCACATCAGATCACCGAAGCTAAGCAGGATTGAGCCTGAGTAGGACTTAGATGGGGGCCCACGATGCACAACAGAGTTGTCATAGGGCTTTGAGGGCAGTATGGAGGGTAGCAGAGGGCAGTGCAGCTGACCAGCGTGGCGAGGAATGGCCAAAACGCCCCTTGACCGACATTGTCAGAGAGGCCTTCATCCAGCAGTGGATTAATAAAGGGCTGTACATTTTGCTATTATTATTTCCATATCCATGGAATAATGTTGAACAATAGGATAAGTTTTCCAAACCTTCTGGGCGATTACTTTTATCTGCAAACGGATGCGGAAATTAAGGTGAGTTCAGTGATTCTGGAACATTACATCCAGGTGACTAATCCAGATTGTTTCATGATTTAAGACCCGATATCTCACTTGTCAATACGACCCGAAGTCGCAAACTTTGAGCAGTTTTAATTTATTTAAGTGGACAAAAGCTGAATTGTGCGATAACCATTTAAAATGAGAGGGTTTATCAAATTATTCGCTCGTATTGGCCAGGTAAATAAATCACTACTGGTAATGTTTTGCTTCATTAGGTAGGACCAATTTTACTCTGGCCCATTGCTGATAGGACAACTATGATGAAGGTGCCACAACTTTTTAAGTTCCTTATCCTATTTGAAATACATGGATGAGGAATAAATTATCCGTGGATATGTTTCGTATTGTTTTCATGCATCAATTGCATACACATTGTATTTATACTGTTCAGGCCTCAAGAGCTGGGGCCAGGCTGAATTGCGGGAATATCATCATATATATATACTCCTATTTTTTATGTGCACTTTGTTCGTTGTCGTTCCCTCGCCCCTCCGATTAGCTCGGTTGGCTCGGTGCGGTGCAAAATAACTTCAACATACATTGCACGGTCTGTGGTGTCTGTGCTGAGACCATCAAATTCATTACCTGTGAACACCTGGTTTAGCCATGGCTGACTACCTGGATTGGTGTTCCGCTTGTGCTCTGACAATGCAACCTGAACCTTGAGCCACTCGGCCACTTGAACAGTGGCCTAGCGATTAATGTTGGCTTTCCTCGATAACAAATGCAACTACATTCTTATATTCCGTCGTGGTTCGAGTGACGATCAGTTGAAAGGTTGTAAGTTCAAATCATTTGAAGGGTTTAACACAACGTATCATAGAATGCCTCTGCTTTAGTGGCAATTCAGCAGTGAACGTCCTATGGGGAGACTGGACCTGCAATGCTCATGTGGAATTTCGACCACATCATTGACTACACAACAGAAATAAATGCCACCCCATTGCTTCGTTTTAGCAGGGAGATACTTTGATATACGTATGGGTTGGACAGTTTGAAGGTCAGTGAACTCGCCTTTGCGGTCCTAGGGTTCAGAAGGTCACACACCAGCGGCGGTTAAATAATTAATGCTCTATGAAGTCGATTGGCTGTAAAACACCCCATTAAGTTCATAACCAGTTTAATCTTTTTGAGGATCATTGTGAGCCAATGGTGGGGTTTCCAGTGGTACAATTATAAGAGAATCATGTTTACATGGACAGATGAATCCACGTTATTTGTCCTGTTCGCGAGCACCTATTTAGGCCGGTATGGAACAAGGGCCGTGGTGCGGTCAGGCTCACGCACATCCTACAAACGTCGTGTCCCTGGTGCCGATACAAAATATTAACTACATTATGGATGTCCGTATTTTGAACTTCTTTAGCACCGTACGTAGCCAACCATGCTAATCGGAGGTGCGTCAACCAATAGCAGGCATAGGCCAAGTGAAGGTTATGATTTCCACAAGTTTTCATGGATAACAAAGAAAAATCTTGGTAAGCAAATTAATATTATTCGATTTAAGAATTGAACTAAATCAGATGAAAATAGCTTTATAATTAATTTCGTATGTGTGATGTAGGTATAATAGCGGAGTTAAGCTGCAGAACAGGGAGTTGGAATTTCACAAATACATTTTTATTCTCTGGACTTTTAACACAGGTGCACGTAAACTATTCTAGGAATTGCAAGGTACAACAGGGTAAGCAACTGGGAAGTTTTGAACAGAGCAGGGCAAAACAGCATTGTAGTCAAGAAGATGAGATCGTAATGGCTGGGCCATGTGCAAATGATGGAGGAGGGCAGATTACTGAGGCAGGCAATAGAAGGGCACCCACAGGTTGCCAGTGAAGGGGAAGACCTAAAGCCAGATGGTGGGATGTTGTAAGAGCAGACCTTGAAGGTCACCAACTATGGGCTGTTAATGTGAGGTGGCATCAATGTTAATGACCTTGATTATCTCTTGAATTGAGGAAAAATCGATCCAGTTAATGAGTTCATTCGATTGTACAACATTACTTTGCCCAAGGCTATTGCTCATCCAACATCCTTTCTCTAATTATGGAGTAGTGTGTAAAGAGCAATACTCATCGCGGAGTATAAGTAGCCACTGGAGTAGTATTAGAACGGCAGTGAGCATTCATTTTAAAAGCAGGGACGGCTTAATGATGTGAACTGCAGCCTGAAATCTACTGGCGCGACCTGCTACTGACCCTGTGCACACCTCCACCTCGCCGGCGAACCCTGGTGCTCAAATGGAGCCAGTGTATTGGAATTCTGCTGGAGGGAAGGAACTTTATTGCTGCATTTGGCAAGGGCGAGGGATTAATCAGCATTTTAATACCATGGGTTATAACCACCATAAAGACCACTCTCCACCATCACCATGCATCATTATCATGGCTCCACAAAGTAATAGAGTAATAAAAATCAGTGCATTTAATATCTATGACCATATTAACATAAATAAACACGATGCCATGGGGGATAAGAGGTGGGGAAACAAATTGCTTAGATAATTGTATATCATGTTAGGGGAGTACATATATATATTCAAATTACCCTTGGTCGCTGATATCCTTTCTCTGCTCGCCAACGTATGTGTACGTCTTCATAAAAACACAGTTGTCTTAATCTTCAGCCTTTCTATTTCAGAATCAAAATATGTATAATGTACGAGAGGAATACGATGAGCTATGAAGCTCTTTCTTTGCAGATGTCCAGTAGGTGCGGGTCAGAGCATTGGAACAAACAGTACAAAAACACGATAGGAGTGCAAAGCATTGGGAAGGTAAACAAATCACTTAAAAATATACAAATAGAACTAGACAATGTTTTATCTTACCAGGTTAAACCCACTGGGGTATTCTCGCTTCTTTTTCAGAAGCGACCTGGCCACAAATGATACCTCTTCAAAATGGCTTATCATGTGGACATTTGTAGAATCAAAATAATCTAACTAATCGAAATGCATGTTTCTAAATGTATATACCCATGTGCATTGTCGTCACGATACAGCACTGGGCGACAAGGGCAGAAACGATAATTTCAGCAAGTGGGGAAAATACACGCTAGGTCAGACATTCAACTCTTCCTGCAGCCAAACCTGCACCTCACACTAACGCAGTGCATGTGTGATCATGCAATTCGATGCTGAAATTTCAGATGAAGCTATATGAATACTGATCACTTGGTATAACTCAGATTATTCGTATTAAGAAAACATCTTTTGGGATTTGGCGTCCTGCCCCTATTATCGGGGTGCAGTGTGCAGTTGACTTCAGCCAAGTGCACTCCACTGCACTGCCTCCTTAAACACATGCTGTGTTGTTCGTCGCATTCTCCTGCCATCATCTCGCTGAGATGATAACTACCTCACCTAGTATACAGGGCATGGGTTCGACCCGGACCCTGACGCTTACCGTATTTTTGGAGTTTGCGTGTTCTCCCCGTGGTCACGTGGATTTTTCTCCACATTTTAGTCTTATATTGGAGAAATAAACGCGTGAAGATAAATAGGCAAAGTAGTAACCATCTCAGATGTGTTCATGAAACACATTCCTGCGGAGGGAGCTGGTAGGAACGTTGGGTTGCTCGGTCAATGGCCAGGGTCAACGGCGGCGTGGTGTGTTCTGCAAATATGGCCGACTGTGAGGGGGGGCACAAGCCGGCGTGAGTAGGTTAAACGTTGAGTTTTATAAGGGCACCACGGGGTGACCAGCCCCTCCCCATCCAGCCCCACCCCCTACTCAGCCCCACCCTCCCTCCCCACCCAGCCCCTCCCCACCCAGCCCCACCCCACCCAGCCCCACCCCACCCAGCCCCTCCCTCCTCACCCAGCCCCTCCCTGCACGACGGACACAATAATCCCCTGTGGGCTGGTGTAACCAGGAGGTTCCCTACCAGTAATACTTTCATCATCACCAATAGTAATAAACTACGCAGTGATTGATGAATTAACAAAGAAGGAAATTGGGGCAAAATATCAACAAATATAAGCAATCTATAACACATTTGCTAAACAAAAGGAAACCATCGTTGGAGCTAAACAACTGGAAAACCCAAGAGTGTTGACATGAAGGTCAATTATACAAAGCATACCGGGAGTAAAATGATGAAATAAAGAGGGAAGCGAGATTTTTGAAAATCACATTTTAGATATGTATAAAGGAACGTGTTTTCAAGAAGTGCATATCACCTGCCATGCCATATGGAATGTACACATGGACTTTTGACGAAAAACATGAAACGGTAGAAAAGTACCCAAAGCAAGCATTGGATTGCTGCTTTTCTGGAATTGTCGGAGCGTCCAACTCGCACAAGGGATGTGTTCATATCCAGGGTAGCGGGCCATCATTATGCAATGGTTCATAACATGCATACGTACCCACTTGTGGGATTTCATCAGTGTTCACCATGTAGATAATGGGTTCCACCATCGTAATGTGTAATTTCCACTATTGGCTAAGAGCCACCTATGGAGATGAGCAACTGTCCCAGACCCCGACACTAAGTTCACTCGAGCACGAAAACCGTGACTTTCTCTGCATCAGCACAGAAATGGAGGAAACCTTTTACATCCTGATCGAGAGCCACAGAGTGGGCAAGTTAAACGAGCTGAAAAAAACACTGACATGTATATTGCACTGCTGTTCATTGCGTTCCAAATTGCAGCAAAGATATAGCTCATTTGGGATTCTTGAATAAGGTCAAAATGAATATAACAGGACATTGTTTTTCATCGTATGTCACATCGGTCATTATAAAACGAATACAATATACCGTGATATGTGGACGGGTTGAGCATTACAATTCAGCCCTAGAAACCAATTAGTGTAAAACTGTAAATCATTATCTTCTATTACTTCCCACATCATTAAACTCACAATACTATCTGGCTGTTGTCTTTTGCCGATAATATTTCTAGCCATAACTTCCTTAGTACTAGGATATTTTAAATACTCATATTGTGTTAAATAATTTACCCACTCTTTCATGTACTAGACGGCATGTGCTCCCAATAAAGTAACATAAATGTTCTACAAGTCCAATTTAATTAAGAATTTGGGAATTTGTTCCATATTGGCAAAGGGGACCCTTCACTTCGGTTTATAGCCCAGCAGAACATAGAACAACCTGCATTGGACATGCACAACCTAACACCAAAACGTAGCCGTAGTACCCAGAATGTGGTCAATTCAATGGATGAATATGGTCCAATGTTCTTCGCTTCACCACTGCACCAATTTTCAAGTGATTGGCGCAATTTTTTCAAATTACCAAGCACACATTGGTGTACGATTGCCTTAATTACAAGGCCAATGTCAGTGTTCACGAAAGTGGCCCTGTGTGTGTGCAAGTATATGTGCAAATAACATTTTAATAATATGAAGCAAATGAATTTGACCTCTGAGCAGACGAATTTTTGAATTGTCTCTCGACAGAAACTGCTGTGTATTATAAAAGCACTTTACTCGTGAACATATGGTGCCTTCAAATCTAGTCGAGGGTAAGCTAAGCCAATCACTGCTGGAGGGTATATACAACCGGTAACACTTTGTGAGAATCAAGTGGATTCCTCGTGTCCGGTAAGGACTGGTTCCCCAAAGTGGGAATGTTGAATTCCCACCAGTGAGCCCAGGGCTAGCCGGTTGAGGTCATGGATTTATTTAATCTGTATAAAAATGTGCCTCCTTCAACGGAGATGTTACTTTCTACATATATTAGAACGTATGTATGGAAACAATGTTTAGGATACAATGTATTGTACTCATGCATAACATACAAGAAACCAGCTATGGAGAAACCCAACTCTGGTACATAGGTTTTTGGGTTAGGTCGCGTAAATATATAAATGTTGTGTCGTTAAAACCCGCCACCACCCAACACTGCTAACTAGTAAGGGTTGTCACAATCATAACGTGCCAATTCGTCACTAGTACAGCACACCGGTGTTGGTTTGCCAAGCCACGATATTTATATATTAACGCGATTTAACCCAAAAACCTATTGATATTGGTCGCAAAAGCCTACGTGTTAAACCAACTATGGTAGTTAGCCACTTTACATTTTGCTTAGTCTTATCTTTAGACTGTACTGTAATTGCAATTTAAACGCTAAAATACAACTTTTCAGATTCTTCCCATTTCACTGAATAGGGGCTATGAACTACAGATGTCAGTATATTCATTAAATTTAGAAATGTACAAATAAATTGGACCCTACAAATAATTTTGATATTTAGATTTTTTTTACATTAAAATATCCATGCCCGCTAGGAATGGAAAAATGTGTTCACGCTCATATGCTGAACATTTAAATGATTGTCCTGCAGCATTGTATATATGTACATGAAGACTAAAAAGGCACTTGTCACGTTTTGAATTTTATTCGGCCTAGCTTCATGAGCGTGGTTATTTACACAAACGGAAGCTTAAAACATTCCCGCGGAGGGAGCTGGTAGGAACGTTGGGTTTCTCGGTCAATGGCCAGGGTCAACGGTGGCGTGGTGTATTCCGCAAATATGCCCGACTGAGGGCGGGCACAAGCCGGCGTGAGTAGGTTAAACGTTGAGTTTTAAGGGTACCACGGGGTGACCAGCCCCTCCCCACCCACCCCACCGCCCACCTAGCCCCTCCCCCACCTCTCCCATGCACGACGGACACAATAACCCCCTGTGGGATGGTGTAACCAGGAGGTTCCAACCAGTACAAGTATTGTATTTGGAATCTTCACTCCATTTGCAGTCAATCCCCAGAAACGTCACATCTGTGGGACCAGCCTCTTCCTTCGAACCCCAATGGATTTCCCACAAAGCGGTACACACTACCCTTTAAGAAAATATGGGCAGTTGACCACGACGGTGTTATGCCACAACACCCCTTAATATTTTCACACGTTTCAAACCTAGAATTGTATCATATCTTAATCTAAGTCCTAATAATAAAGATAACTGGATTAAACAAATGACACAAAAAACATACTTTCAACATTTATCCTCAAATGATTGTCAATAATCACGTGTGAAAAAGTAGGTGAACCTTTACTCGGTAACTAGCAACACCCTTGAGCAGCAATGACTGCAACTAAGCGCTTCCTGTAACCGTTGGTCAGTCGTTCACATCGGATTTTAGGAATTTTGGCCCAAACCTCCTTACCGAACTCTGACATTTGAGGGTTGCCTTGCATTGACAGCCTGCTTCAGGTCCTACCACATGTCGATGGGCTTTAGGTCCAGACTTGAACTAGGATATTGTAAAACCCAGAATTTCTTCTTTTGCAGCCATTCTTTCGTACATCTGCTTGTACGTTTAGGAACAGTCTTGCTGCAAGACCCACTTTCGGCTTCTGCCCACAGATGGCCTGACATTCTCTTCCAGAATCTTCAGATACAATGCAGAAGTCATGGTTGTGTCAATGGTGGCAGGCCATCCAGGTCCTGAGGCAGCAAAGCTGCCCCAAACCATCACATTCACTGTACTACGCCTGACAGTTGGGATGAGGTTCTTCTGCTATAAAGCGTTTGGGATTAAAACAATACCTTTTGACGTGAGATACCGTTTCCAACACCTCATTTTCATGTATAAGCTAGTGGAGGTTTTAGACAATTAGTGACAAAAAAGTAAGTTTACAAGAACTTGGTTTTATAAAAGATAATGGTTAAATTTGGATGCTTGGTTTAATGAATCAAACAGTGCAGCTGTGGCATGTAACTGGCACTGGCCAGGGTGTACATTCAAACTCACCAGGTACACGCACAAATCAACAGAATGCCAGCCTAATGTGGGGGGACATCACAAGCTGTAAGGTGCAGTAGGTGTCCACGTTGCCTTTATTATTCCACACTGGCCATTCAAATGGATAAACCTGAGGCACATCACAAGAGGTTTAAGCATGCCGCTATAAAGTACAGAATAATTTGGTAACAAAATGCTTATCAATGGTATTTTATTTAAAAAGTGTTTCAGTCTGCTGGTATTATTCTGCTGAGTTGCAAAGCAATTGTTGGGCCAGACCAAATTTGTTTTTGAATGATTTATGAGCAGTGTTCCCTTTTATTGTTATAGCAATCAGTTTTCTCAAAATAAGTTAGAAGTTTTACATTGATGTAATTTAACTTAACAGTTATCAGACTGAACTATAAGGTATATGGAAATACTACCTACATTGTTGCAAATTCAAAGTTTATTTTAATTATCCACAGGTCAGAAGCTGGTCACAAAAGCAAACACGATGTCTCAATACTAAAATTACTTATTCAGCATTTAAATAACAACCCTTGCCTGCAAATGAATTTTAAAATCAAACACTGAGCTTGTTTGTAAAACATAGTACACCTTGCGGATTACAAAGAAAAGTGTGCTTGACCAAATAAAAATGCTGCAATGAAAGTATTACTCGTCCCCTTCTGCAACAAATGAAACCAGGCATTTGATGGCTCAATAAGCTGAACGAGTCTTTACAGGAAGGTCATTTTAAAAACGATGCTGGATGTGGCGGTGAGGTTTCCAGAACTTAAGGAAGAGATGGAGATAGGGCATTGAGAACTATGCAAGACATGAACATGTTTAATTGTTGAAACGAGTAGGCTGTGGGCATTACAATGTTGTCCCCCATATGGTCCACAGATACACAAACCTTTTTGGAAGTATCTCACACGGCTCCCCCCCCCCCCCCCATTGATATGATTTTGTTCACTTTCATCACAATGGCTGATCTGAGCTAAACAAGGAAACAGCATCTGACACGTTATCATTTAACATGTGCATTACAAATGCTCTTAAGTATAACCGAATGTAAATTGCTCTGATGATGACAAGTTAAAATATGACATGCTACCCAGGAAACCACAAATGCCTAGGTAAGCATTTTGTAGGATAAGTCACTGAATTAACCTTATAGAAAGAAAACACAAGTTGATGCAAAACTCTTAAAACTTAATTCTTGAGATAGGGTAAAACTACATTCCGTTTTTAGCATGTATAACGTTGCATAAGAGTACACGCTTGTGTTTAAAATCAGGAAAAAAATTGGACTGAAAAGAAATGAAAGAACAAAAAAAACTAATTTGGTCTGGCCGCATTTGTTTACGGTCATAAAAAAACATTTTTTTTTTCCCGGACTTCAAAAATACAAAGTTGAACGTAGTCCAAATCCGACCATTGAACACAGTGAGGCAAGAGGTTCATTTTACTCTGCTTCTGCGACCTCCTGCTCATCTGCAGCATCTGCCACACCTTTGGCAGCCTGAGGTGAGAACAAAGGGAGAGAAAGAGAAGTGCATCACACGAGGCAGTTCATGGACTTGCACTCCTTGAAACCATCAAACCCAGCAGGCAAATTAACGAAGACTTTGTCTTGCAGAAGGAAGTCCCGTCAACTTACCTGGTATGGTCAGCTGATGAAGTTTCTATTGTTAATTTAGTTACATTTTTATGGAAGTGTATTGTAGTAACACTTCCTTAAACGGAAAAGTATAAAACGTGTGATGTTTCACGCAATGGCTCTTCTCACTGACAATGGGCTCTGAAAAGAAGGCTCATTCGCCCAACACATGGCCCGTTGTATATTTTGTCTTTTAAGGCCAGTGCTGTAAATTGTTTGTGCACTACTGCCCACGGTACTATCATGTCATTTGTAGTTACTTTGGTCATTACTTTCAAGTCTGATTTTAAACCTATTTTAATTAACAAAAGTATTTTTCGGGTGCGTCACTAATTGCATGACCCAAAATTGGCAAATTTAGCAAAATCAGCTTCACGATTTGCAGGATTAAGAATGTACAATACACATTTCCTGCACTCGAGGGTGGCCCTCTTATGCATGCTTTTCAGCAGTGGGGAAGAGGGCAAAAGCACACAAATTAAAGTTTGGAAAGACATGAGAGGGACTTCAAATTCAATAAATGTCTTTATACAACTGGTCTTGTATTTAGGACCTGTTGTTTAAAAAAAAGGAATCCTTAAATGGCCTGCTTTTGGGCTACTTCCAAACACAAGTGACAAAGAAACTTGGCCAACAATTCTCCAAGCAGCACTGAATTGAGATCCTTAAAGCAGCTTTTCCAAAAAGGATTAAAATTCTCAAGTTTCATTTTAGGAAACGTTGCTCAGTTTTTGTCGCAATGCTTTCCTGTTGTGCACGTGAAGCCTTGGCATGACATCTGCCCTTGTGGCACGAAGCAACAAAAGACACCGTGTGTTGCTGGATATACAAAACACTAGCTCACACATGGTGTGGGAGTGAGGCGATCGTAGCAAATATGCACAAAGTGCTGTAGGAAGGTTTACATGCAATTAACTTAACTTGCACAATAACATATGTGAACAATGGGAATATGATCGAAACCAAGATTGAGATAAAGCAGGCAGCGGCATGACCAGCAATCATTGTTACGGGCCTTGCCAATGTGCATTGGTTTTACGAGCCTGGTTTCTTCATTCCTATATTAGCGGTGTGAACATGGTGTTGAATTCTAAAAGCTATCCCATGAAATGCATCTGTGGCTGACAACACACACAAAAGGTATTATTCATTACCTTCTTTTTCTTCTTCTTTTGGGCCTTTCTGCTGGCGGAACTCTGCAGCAGCGCCTGCAATGCAACATTCAAGAAGATGAGTTTTGTACACTTTGCCATTGTATCAATCCGTTTTGTTAAATGATATATTTTTTTACTAGGGGAGGGTCAGTTAAATACCAGAATGTACAAACCAATTAATGCTAAAATATACGAATCGCACAGAAGTCTCTAGGCAATAACTAAGATAGCCAACTAAGGTAGTCTTACAAATTATCAGAAACACATTAAGCTGATGAGACTACAACATTGGTCTAATTTCCCAAGGGAGTTAATATTATAAAAGAGGGAAAGTCACCACAATAATGAGATGGGCGTAATTAGTCACCGAGAAACTAACGAAGTGTTTCCCCATTAACAGTGAACTTGTACTGCCCACACACCGAGGCTCAAATGTCAGTGTTACATGCATCTACACAGAAATACATGAAAATCGCATGGACCATATGGCTCAAATGCCCACTGGGTTGTGGTCCAAAACCAGTGGCTAAAATTCCAAATTCCCATGGCAGAAGTAAATAGAGGGGATGACACAATAATTATTTGTCAAAAATTGGTAATTTTATCAGCGATGGCTGGAGGGGCAGAATGGCCCCATCATATACATTTTCAATCATCAATGAGTTTCACTTTCCACATTGCCCCTAATAAACATATAGGTGACAAAGATAGGTATTGACTTAAAGCTTTCGTGAACGCAGGAATTCATATTCTTTGGGTCTTTCGGCAAAGCCACGTAAAGAGAAAAATAATAAAATAGGCTATATTTGTTTCACCTGATGATTGCTTTGTGTTCCAATCGAAGCGTCGTGATATTTTAATTTTTTATAATTTTTCTATCTACGTGGCTTTGCCGAAAGACCCAAAGAATAAGATAGGCATTATATGTTATATTAAAGGAGAAACATGGTTACATTTTCAAAAGCAAATTTATATTGTGCAATTATCTAATTGGTGCATGTCTTGCAATAATTGTCAATCTTCATGTAATGTGTCTATTAGGGCATATTTTTGTTTTATAAGTAATGATTTTCTAAGTAAAATAAGCTTGACACATTCTGTAAAAACAATGCTGCTGATATTAGTCTCCCAGCCAGGAGATACTCGGAGAACAGCACCTGACTGGAGCAGCATCTAGTAAGTTCAAGGCCTGCTTTGGGGACAACTTTGACCATCATCCCCGTGAGCTACATAAAATTGGTTCTACGTCGTAAGGTGTTCACAATTACGAGAATTTAAATTGACCAAGACCGCTCAAAAAAACCCTTTATCCAGAAGTCAAGTCACTGCCACACCTTGAGTTCAGGGTCCTGCACCTCCAGCTCCGACTTGTACAGCTCAGGGTTGTGCAGGTTGGCAGTGATCCTCAGCGGCCCATTGGGCATGAGCAGCACAGTAAACTTGAACTGGGCCACAAACTCCGCTGTAGGAGGAAGGGAAAGAGTGAGTTAACAGATTCAAGTGCAAGAGGTCCAAGGCACACGTGAGCATCACGATACACAGAGCAATAATATACAGCATGTTGGACAAAGTTACTCAAATGGGCAGATCGATCTGTGTGTGGCACAAAACTGAGATAGCACAAGTGATACACGATTCCAGTAATTAAGGGTAAGGCTGCACTGAACAGCACTTTAGACAATAGAATATTTGCCTCTGAAATTTCAACTCCTAGTTCCAGAATGGAATGCTGCGGGTCACAGCTTTCCCTTCACAGTTTAACGTGAAGACTTCCAAAATGAACCGCACATGATATTGCCAGTCATGTGGATCTCGCATTGTCAACGGAGGTGAAGGTGTCGTCGATGTGCCTGTGACAGTAGTATGCACCCGCATCGCAGGGTGGCGAGTTAAAGCTTCACACTCCGTCTATCATAAACAGCGCAGGTAAATATTTCCAAAAGCATGGCTATGCTTTAGCTTCATGTAATACAACAGGTGAATCTTTGTTGTTCATCTTAACCCCTTCCCATATCAAGACAACTGCAAGTTTCAGGGTGGGTCCCGTTCAACACTGAATTTCAGAACGTGCAAGCAGTCGGCGTCAATATTATTTACAAGCATAGCACCACTGTTTTTAAAGACACTGTACTCACCGCAGAGAACTGTAGCGACACAACCGCACTATGATAGCTGGTGCCAAACTGTGCCACGCGCCCTCCCACATGGCCTTGTGGGAGCCTCGGTAGCAATAAAGCTACGTCATCGAAACGGAACCGGAAAAGCTGACGATGTACTCACACGTACGTCATCGGAATGGGAAAGGCTTAGCAGGGGAAAGTACTCACATTCCTTCTCGTAGAGCACGGGGAAAGGCTGCAGCAGCTCATGCTTCACGCACTCCACCACCCCCATGCGTGCCTTCTTCTCGTCCTCAAATGCCCTGTAAGCGTGTGCGCACACATCACAAGGTATAAGTGATCACTGTTAAAGTAAACAAATTATTTGGCGATGCTGCTTTGGCACAATATTAACTCGTGTTCGGAGTAGGACATTACAGCAGTTTGTAATTAACTATTTTATAACATCCTGCATTAGCGGTGGGAAACTTCATGCGGAATGAAGGGGCCCACCGTGAAACAGTAGGTAAGAATCGGAATATTTATTTATACTGGAATCCGATGAGTTATAAAGCTCTTTTTCACATATGTCGAGTCAGAGTACAAAGAGCAGACTAACACTAAAAACAATTAAGCAAGCGGCCACTATTTTATATACACCTCGTCTGTGTGACCCAGGTTAACTCAGGTTTGGAACTTTTGTCAACTGGAAAACACTTTGTAAATGACAGTCAAGCAAATCTTTATGGCACTCCAGTGACGTCAGTTTAATCCGTTGCTGAACTGACATTACTACAGTGGTATTAAGGAGTGCCTAAACAAATGTTAACGTCTTCTTTTACAATTCTAACATTCTCTTTTACATTGTCAAAGCTCCGCTCGTCTTTTTTTAATTAACAGAGCTTCCCTTTAATCACAATCGATCAGACACCACGGCTCCAGCACGAGGTCGAATGCAAGCAAGAGCCACCGCAAGCCCACCGCCCGTACTGATGCACACGGGGTTACCGTAGCGTGAAGGGCATGACGTCGAAGCGGGTGGAGATTTCGCTGAGGAAGGCGCGCGAGGCCTTCATCTTCAGGATGTAGTGCTTGTCGGGGTTCCTCTTGAACACAGTCGTACGCTGGCCAGTCTCACGGGCCTGTGGTGGAACACGCCGCCAATGAAGCATTCAAAAAGCACACCTTGTCGAGTGCAAGACGTGGGACGCAAACCAATGCCGACAAAAGTGCTATTCTACGCTTTCTTGCAAGGCTGCGTCATTCATTCTATGATTTTATTGACATTTATTTTGCCAGTATACATTGTTAAACCCCCTGTGCCTGTTTAAGCTGGGTATTTTGATACATTGCCTCAAAGAACCCTAGAATGAAATTTTCTAAGGATCTTGAAAAATAAAATTTTAGGCATTTTTTTAAAGCTAAATTGTATTTTCTGGCAACCATTAATTTGGGGCCTGTTTACCTTATTCCACATGGCTATGCTATGTACACAGCGAATGTTGGTTATGATCGATGAGCAACCGATGACATTGACCATAGCAAATGTGATGCAATATTTATGAACAAGCCATCCGAGTGCACTCATCTTTAAGCTGGTTTGGATTATTGCTGCAATGACATCTACACCAAATGTTGTGGTTGTAATATGGCCAGAGTTGGTAGTGCAATGCTCCTTGGTGCCTGAAAGCACCTGTCCTGAAGTGTTGCTAAAATGGATTGAAATTTCAACAGATAGATTTATTTTAGCCAAACCATCTTAATGGGCTGTTATGTAATTGTCCAGTAATATGCCAAGATTCCAAAATATGTAAACCTTATTTCAAGTTTTTTTACTTTTATCTTATCTATACAATATGAACTTAAAATATACATTCCATTTGATATGGAAATTAGAAATCATGTCCATTTTGGAAAATTAAAATAAACATTGGAAAAATGTCATTAAAATATATCAGTGATGTAACACTTAAGACTTTTGTATACAAATGTATTACATTTTCAGTAATGTAAACCAATAAAGAGACAGTTAAAAGAATACACGTTTGAAGTAACAATATTATGTTGATGGCATGATTACGAGGTAATCTGAAGTATTTTGTTCACAATCATCATGATTTCGCAATGAAAGCAGTCGATCGGTTATAGGTTGCTTTTTGCATTTTAGTGTTCATAAATGTCATAATCTTAAATTAACAATCTTTGATGGCTGTCAGCCATTCATTTCTAACGTTTGAAATTCCAATTGAAAGACTATTTTTTATAAACAAGCGACTGGCCAATTTTATACTGTATTTTGTTTCGGTGTGCATGTATGTGTAATTTGAATTTGAGTATAAAATACGTTTGTGACAAACGGACCTTTATATGCATTATGGTAGCAAGCAACATAACATTACCTTGAGATATATGGGGTCGATATGTGACTGAGCTAGTTCAGGCTCTACAGATTTCTCTATGACCTAGAGGTCTTACCTTGCCTTCCCCAGTGCTGATCAGGACATCCACAGCATAGACCTCGTGTACTTCAAAGCTAGCCTTTTCATGATCCTTCCTGCAGACGTGAGACGTTTAACAAGTCACAACAATAATTAGGGAATCATGCAGACTTTTTTATGCAAAAGTGTTAATGTCTCCTGGCCGATCCACTGTTGACGTCCCACAAAGGTAAACACATTTTACTGAAGAATAATGTGGGAGCCTCGGTACAGAGTTAAATTCATGACATACACAAACATCATCAGAAAGGGTTAATATCGCCGTGGTGGTCAGTATTCTGACAGAACCAGTGGACTTCCTACAAAGTGGTCCCGATTTTGATAATCCTCCCAGAATATGATTGGCCAAATCATCATTTAAACATCTTGGGACTGCAGTTCTAAGGCTGCTCACTTTTGCTGGTCAGTGGGGTTCTGGATGACTGTCTTCTCCCCATCGATCACATGCTGCTTCAGCTGGTGGGACAGCATGCCTGCAAAGAATCACACCAAGCAACGTAAATAAAACCCTAAAGTGACATTTCACTGAAATATGCGTGAAAATACATTTTCCACAAACAAAAATGGCATTTTCTAAATTCAGCTCTTGGCTTGATAGCCAAATTGATCAATTCAAAAATGGCACCGTACATTGCGGGAGTAACTGGTAAACTAGCCAGATGTTTGGAAAAACAAAACATCCGAGTCAGATTTGGCACGGTACATAAAATACAGAATCTAATATCTGGTACAAAATATGTATTACCGAAGCTATCAACAGAAGGTGTGTACAGGATCAACTGCACGTGGTAAATGTTATGTTGGGCAAACAGGACGAATGATCAGCCCGAGACTAAGAAAACATCAGAGAAATATTAAATTCTCCCAAATACAACTGTCAGCAGTAGCAGAACACGCGTGCCAACAAAGACAGTCAATTGATTTTGTTGAAGTTTTGTGAAAAATTAGCTACTACTGGCCATGACTAATTAGAGAATGTATCGAAATTGAAAGGAATCAAAATAACTTTAACCGTTCGGATAGGTACCGTCTTAGTGCTGCGTGGAAGCAAATCATAAAATAATACATTATTTAAATGCATGCCTACAAAGGGCAGCAAACTTCAATAGTGATTACCGTTGGTTGGGCTATTTTGATAAACACAATAGACAGGAAGGACACGTTCAAAGGGCTCGCATATTGCACTTGCACAATGTACGTGACACCATTTGAATAAACAGCCATGACAGGAGTAGCATTATATGTGAGTGAGAAGTCAATGTCCATCTAACCTAAGCAGCAGAGCTGGTGAAGCAATGCAGCAATACTCCACATGTGGGCACACATCACCATGTCTGAAATGAGTCTCACCTTCAATGGGGGTGCATTTAAATTCAGTTGCCATTTTATTCCACATCTGAGTCACCTGAGTGTTCTGAAATTCAAAACAACGTGGAATTGTGACATCTGTGAAGCAGTTTTGAAAACCCGATGAGCATGAGGCTTTTAAGATGACAAAATAATACAAAACTAATTTAAGTACACAAGCATTGTGTATACACTTTATACACTTACTCATGAAAAAAAGCATCCACATCAACATAAACAGACACGGATACCTTTAACATGCTGTACACTATAGAAGTATTAACTATAAATGCCCATCATTAACACAATAACAATACATTTTATCTTTGGCATGTGTAGCGATGCAAGGGACATTTAATCATCTATTTTGAATATTTGCAAAAAATGGCCAACGCTGTTGCTTGGGATATACTGGTGCAGTTTAATGTTAATCCTGGATTCACATAACCGTTCCAGTCCGATAACTGGGCAATTGCTGTCACACAAAGCTGTTTTGCTCACCACAAGTATAAATTAGTCACTCTGTGAAGCGTCATATAGTTAGAGCGTGATTTAGATCGCTTTGCTGAAAGACTAATCAGTAATAATGACATTGCTGTCATAGCTTGGTGCACTATCCCGCTTCCAAGCATTAATCACAAAAAGATGAACTTGTGTCATTGCCTTTTGCTTCTTCCAGGAAGGCCAAAATACACTGGGTACCAAGAATAAATGCCACTTTGAATGGTGAAATTTCACAAATTATTATTTAACTATGGAATAACTGATTTCTATACAACGTAAAACGGCCCAACCGAGATTCCCTGGCTTTGGATCAGGTACCTCTGTCCCAGCCTTGACGAGCCGCAATGCCGCCTCCGAACACAGGAACGCCGCCTTGACCACGTCCGCTTTCCTGTCCGAGGCTGGATTTTCCTGTTCTCGACAGTAAAATGCATTTTCAGCACATTTAGCAAGTCACGGTGCCTCTCTCCAAACTCAACGAGCATTCGGTGGGGTGGTGCTCATCCCCATTTGAGTTCTCAGTCAGTGGTTGAAATGCCTTATTCACCTCGTAAGGAACCACCTCTTACAAAAGATAACCCTCGACTTGCCTTCCCACAAATTGGCCCTCATTTTGGTGACCGTAGAGGCGTGATGATTATTCCTAATAAAACGTTTATTATCATTATGTGACTAAGTATAACTTTACTACATTGTTCTGTAGAAGTTCTCAAAAGAATCACGAGAGTAAATGATTGCTTTGCAAAAATACGTGTGGTTTTAATGTGGATCTCTTTATTTATATTAATTAAAGATGTCAATTAACTACATTGAAAGAAAACTTTATAACTACATTATAACTTTTTAAAAGCATGCCCTATTTCTTGGCTACATTACCGGGCAAATTTGAGAACGGCTAGGGCTCTTGTATTTATATTAACCAGGAATTGAATTTTTTGGCCACGTTACCTTGGAAACGCCAAGGATGAAAGTATGCGCAGCCGTGGCGACAAACCCATCCACATGAACTCCCAGGTCACTGAAATAAAACGAAGCACATTACCAAATTAAAGAAAGCATGGTTTACATGAAATGTTTATATATCCTAAACACAAAATGTTGTTGCTATTAAATGTGTATTTTATTTCATGGGACGTTAACAGTAAACATTTGATGTGTTCCATTATTAAATTAAATGTTGAAAAAAAATGATTTCGTTTGTTCTTGGTGCATGTACATGGCATAGAATAAGAACATTTTTTGCAATATAAATTTTTTTAACTTGGGAAGGAAACGTGTTACATTTAATCGATTTTCTGAAATATTTTAGCCAGATAAACACATTAACACCTAGATATTCTGTTGCAAAGGTAGGCCCTGAAGGCACAGCAAAGATTAAGCAACCATAACTATAGTAATACAGTTATAACATAAACCCCATAATTTAAAACCTTTAAAACATACTTAATACAATACTAATGTGGCTGGGTGGGAATCGTGGTTTTAGGAAGTACCTACGTGACTTTGCCGATAGAACCAAAGAGTATGGAAACCATAAAAAAATTATTACACAATTAATGCATCGTGAGTTTCGTAAAACATTTAATTTATATTTGATACATCATGTAAAATGGTTGTATAAGATGACTAAAGTTAGAAAAATTATTTAAGTTTACATCTGCATTGGAAGCTTATCTGAGCAGGCTGTCTGTCTCAATACAACTCCCTGGTTGAACACGGACATTAAAACTCTTTAAAGATTACGACAAACCACATTACACATCCTCACATTGCTATGTTAAGCTCACAACTTGATTAACATCGCAACTCTTTATTTCCTGCTCTTTGAAGGGCTCTTGGGCACAACACCAAAATTACGATTACATGCACGAAGCACTTTGCTCGAGATAACGCCTATTATGCAGCGTACATTTTAACCAGATCCCCATTCTGCATGGTGCAGTCGGGATCGCTCTTGAGTGGAGAGAAGTGGCAGGTGCAGTTGTTCACAGAGATGCAGGTCGGGAAGGCAATGCCTAAACAACAAAGTTCATGTTCCATTAGGCTCATGCACGAATCAAACCACATTTGCAAAATTATCTGCCGACAGGTAAACCCTACACGGCAGCAGTGCCGAGCGGTGCGTGCAAAGGTGAATTACTGCTATGGTTATAGTCAATCGCATGTGGCACGGTGAGGAAAGAGAAATCAAGTTTCAAATTTGTTACATCGGCTAATGCATCGATCTTAAACAAATAAAGTTGAATGCTCTCAAAAGTTGTAATGATGTTATCTATGGAAACAGTGCATTATTTAAACACGTTAATGCTTCATCACCCACCTGTCAAAACTATTGGTGAGAAATCACGCAACCCTGTTTTTATTAATTTGTAGGCATTAAAGCATTGAGTGAGAGTGCAATTAAAAATATTGAACTGCAAAAGAAACGTGCTCACACAGACATGTGAAATACAATATTAAAACCCAGTGACACCACATTGATTTGCACATCTTTACCTCCAAAGGCCTAACCCGTTCATAAAAAAATAACAAGGTAGGAATTTTCAAAAGATTCGTGTTATAATGGTTCTGCAAAGTTATGGTGGGTTTTAATGCCATGTACCATACATGTTAGCACGGTTGAGAGTTAAGTTATACGTGCACCACCTATTTTCTGAAAAATGCTGAACACTTCCATACGACTGGAAGAAGTTAAGAGTCATCCCGAAAAGATCATGACATAAATGATCATGGTAATTATTTTAACTACAATCACAGAGTAATGTAGACTGCAAGCAAAAACAAAATCAGGCTGGTTCATGTTTGCTCTGTTCACTTAACTTTAATCTACAATGTTAAGAATAATGAAAACCCCACTATAATTAAAGCAGCTTTCATTTTCCTAAAAGTATTAAGTAACCTAAATCACCTGACATTAGTGCTATATAACAAGTTAAATATCTACAAAGAAAATCCCGTCTATTCCAAACACATGTAGCTCTTTCAAATAACACTAAGGTGGATATATTGCAAACCAATGAAATAGTATCAATAAACTGCAAGCTGTACTGTAAAGGATTGCAAAGTTTAAGCCCCAGAATTAAAGGAAACTCTTCTTACACCTCAGTATCCCCCCCGAAATAAAATCACATTTAAGCCAACTTATATATTTTAAAAAAGCTATTTTTTTAATAGCAAAGTCACCAGAAGATATCATAGTTGACATTTTTGTTTGCATAATTTGACTGAGAAAAACTTTATCATGTGGCAGAAAAAAATGGCATGTCAGTATGCGCATGGGTCAGATGAAGTCTCGTGAAAGTGTTTCTAGCTCCGAAACAGTTTGTTTTCCTAGAGCCAAATGCCTTTACAATTGCATAGACAGTTGAAATAATTGAGAATAGACTCAAAAAAATGCAGGCATTAAAAACCACCATACTGGGTAAGGAACACAAGGAGTGCATATGGTCGAGAGTTGAATGTATTTGAATGGCGTGTTCCATGTGCATACCTTTCTTTATTTCTTTTTCCTTCTTAAACACTTTATTCGTCTCTTCCACAATCAGGTTGTCTCCCTTTTCGCACAAACTCCTCACCGACTCCCCACCCTTGGCAGCATCCACCAGCTGCTTCATGATTTCTGAAAAAAGCAAAGAGATAGCACAATGCCACACACCGAAGAGGAAGTATTGTCAATAAGCACTACAAAATGCTTATATATATTTATTTTAATAACCAATATGATGACTCAGCCAATTATCCCACCTTGGTGAATAAAACTACACCAAATTGTCAAAAGTGAACAATGGGGCTCCCAGAATAGAAAAGTGCAATTTCTCCCATCAATTTGAGTGTTCACTGAATATCTGTCAAAAAACTCAACATGAAAACTACATTGTCGTTGATATATTTTTTAGTGATGTGTTAATGCTGACCTGACCATCAAAACTCACCACCACCACAAAATGGTTTGTTGGGTGGCAGCCCAGGAATTGAGCCACACTTCAAGTGCTATGGTTCCATGGCTCTTGACTTACTTAGCCATTAGATCCACCCAACCACATTTATCCATTAGTTTAATAACCATATAAAATAAATTATAAACACACTGTTTTGATGGCCATTTCCTCCCTATATCCAACTACAACATAATGTTGGAAAAAATACGTTCAGCAGTAATGCCAGTGACTCAAAACTTCATCAGGCCATTATAGTAATTTTGGGACCTTGTGACAAAGCATCAATTTGACCAGACTACTGAATATTTTGTTGCATAAATTGCACACTTTATGACCTGTACGATAGTTTATCTCATCACTCGAGAAGATCATTATAGAAACATGGCATTCTGTATTAAATCCAATAAAAATTTGCATTGACAATTGAATACCAAAGGCAATGAACGATGTTGAAATGAATGTTGTTTAATGGTGGTCCAATTGGAATTTGGAGCATGACATGCACATATCCATGGCAAATTAGGTCATGAATTATTTAATGTACACTTTGCAGCAGTTGGCATTGAGCTTTATCAGTCCCACACAGATATTACCCATCAGCAGTGGGAATAGATCCATCAACTGTACTTTCAGTTGAGACCACAACCTATGCAAATCACCTGCATCAATGTAGACAGCTGCACATGTATTCATGTGGGCTCAATTACGTGAATGTGGCTTTCCTTCTGAGAACTTCTCACACTCACAATGTTAAAAAGGAATATATACACATGTTGCCAATTATTCAAAAGAGGTGCACAGTTGGGTATAACACATTTGAGTTCCTCCAAAGTCGACACACATTCCTTGTTCATGAAATTGATAATTGACCAGTAGTGAGTTCAACCGAGTCGCAGACGTACTCTTTGGAGGCAACACATTTATTAACACCAACACCAAAGGGTAACTGCCCCTTAACAAGATAACAACCTATGGTGGTGGACCACCAGGCTAACTAGACTAATTACACCGGGAGTAGCTACAATGGACCGGACCACAGCTCGGGTCCAGGTCCACATGTTGGAGAGTCTAGGACTTAAAACCTAGATATCTTCTGGATGAATAACTGCCACCGGTCCTTCTCGGGGACCCGGCTTCTATCCTCTGCAGGGTGGTTGGCTCCGCCCTTGGCCACGACCACCTTCGAGAATCCTCGAGCACCCCAAGCCCCCACCTGGGGGACTCTGTCTATACTTTACCGGTCACGTGTCCTTCAGGGTCAACCAGAGCGCACGCCGGGCCTCTCTAGGGTCGGCATTACAGTGACATCCACGATGTCATTACACATGCATTATAAGTTTAGTCTCAGCAGAATTAAATTAGTTCACATAGCTATGAGTACCGGTACATTTGTAGTTTTCACAGCAATAATCTAACGTAAAAAAGTTTACGTAATTTTGCGTTTGGAAAAACAGACTATTCAATTATAGGATAAGTGAGCAAAGCTTAAAGCCCACTTTGTAATAATCTAGTACAGTAGCAGCATCACAGGGTGTAATGATATGGCATACTGGGCTGCTACCAGCTTTCATTCCTATTGTGGGATAGTACCGATTCCTTTGGATATTGACTCAAGTGGCGTGTAGCCATATTTACACCTAAAAGCATAACCTCACCCAGTCAAACTTGAGTTTCTAGTATATAGACACACATGCAATGTAAAATCGTGTGATATTCTGGGTTTCAGTAGTGCCTCCAGCTGACATAACAGCTAATAAGTATACGAATTAAGAAAAAAATACAGCCATGTCATATTACTTCAATAGATGCAATTAAAGTAATATTGTACACGCGATCTAACCCAAAAACCTTTATTATGAATATTGGTCGCGAAAGCCCGTGCGTTAAATTGTACACAACTTTAACAGCAACAAATATGAAAGTTTTTTTGGGGTTAGGTGGTGTAAAATAATGTCAAACCCTACACGTAAGTTAATAAACATCGCATCGCACGTTTTTTTTGTCACCGTTGATGATCTTGTCAGCAGGATCATCAACAGTAACGCCTTGCACTCAAAAAAACTCATTAACTTAAAAGTGTCAAGATTGCTGGCTCGCTCTTCAGAAAACAGGCCTCTGAGCTACATTGCAAGAACGAAGATAGTCTACACGGTTATTTTATATCGGAGAAATGTCACTGCGAGCCATGGGTAAATTAACACCTGTCCATTATCCGGCCGATTATAATCTGCGACTGCACACCACAGGGCACAGCCCCAACTTTCAAGGTCAACATGTGACGCACAACCTACATAGCCATACTGCATCGAGTACTACAGAAGAAACTCAATTACTTAAAACCAGGTGAGAGGTGGATGAGCGATGAAATAAATGATCTTGCTCTGGCTACTACTAAACCCAATTGGCACACACCCTAAGATTGGACTCAGAACCTGACGCTGGACTACACCCCCCATCGTCCGATAATTTGGGCAAGGGATTTAAAGAACAATATGTACAAGCATCTACTGTAGAACTCATAACGACCACGATCCATCATCATTCGCTGGAGGCAACCATCGTCAACGACCGAATTTCTGAAACCTCCGAGACGTGGAGCGAATAATACTCGGTACGACTCTAAAACAATCGTAGTTGCAAAAATCGTAAATTTGCAACACAATTGTAGTCGCGCAAACAATTGTTGCTACTTGGTAATGGCGTGTCTGTAACCAGAAGTTCTAAGGGCTGAACATGGTTTAACAGAAGCAGTATTTCAATTGTTAGAGGTTAAACACGTGTAGTGGTTTCTCAGTGGGATCGTAATGGTTAAAGGAGCAGTGTTGAGTGGCGAAAGGATACAGTCCGTGTTCAAATGTGCACCGACAATAATTGTATGCGGGGACAGTACAGTATCCCAATTGTTAATAAGTAAAAACATATTAGTGGACGATTAAAATATATACCCGTGATGACTCAACTGAGGATATACTCAATCGGGACCACAAATATCAATTATTGACCCCTACTGCAGACTACGCAATTACCTGAGTCATTGTTGCAAATGAGAACTACCCTGGTATCTGGAGTTCTCATTTGCTTCAACACAATTACATTGCGAACTAGAATTTCAAAAGCGCAGTGTCTCTCGGTAAAGATACAATAAATACAATTAAGACGCAGTGGCTTGTTGTGGCAAAATTACTGAATGGTTAAATAGAGGTGTTGATTGGTTATTAAATACAGTAGTAGCGGCGACTGTCAGGGAGTACGCATGAAGTTGAATTTCAATGGCAGAGGGAGGCTGTAATCGGCATGGGGAGTGTTTCAGTGGCTAAACAAAAGGGCTTAGCGAATCGGATGCCAAGTAAATGGAACAGTGAATGTAAATGGTTAAAAACAACCGACTCGATGCCGAAGCGTCTGTGTGCATGGGGAGGAAGCGGGAGTGACTACTCTATGGTTAAATAAAGGACCCTGAGGGGCGAATCCGCGCTGCCTTAACGAGACACGCGGCCTAGCAGCAGCAATGAGCCAGGGCCACGTTTATTTAGCCAAACTGCAGCTATCCCATATTGTTTTTAAACCACTCAACCTCGTTCACCAGCGCTGCAATCACTCTTCATTCTCTGCTCGCGACCACAACCAACGTCGCTGATACCGACACGACCGCGGCAAAGCGAAACCTCTCGCTCGCCTATCGACTGCAGACCGCGTGTGCGGCCTTCGCAATCACCACCACCAGGCCCCCACCGCCAGCCCGCCCGCCCGCACGACGCGGGCGAGCGAGCGCCACCACCGCCGCCGCCGCCGTCACCCATCGCTCAACTGTTCACGATGTCCCCTGCCATCTTGTACTTGGTGACCACGAGGTCCTCGGCGATCGTCTGCTCCTGCCCATCGTCGTCCGCCATGGTCGCAGTCTCGCCACTGCCACTACTGCTGCTGCCACCACCACCACCAACCACCAACAACAACCACGTGCTCGTCCCACAGTGCCTTGCGCGTGCGCGCCCCTGCCGGAAGTGCCCCAGCCCCGTTTCTTTTCGCGCCAAAATGCTGTCGCCCCGCCTCCGCCCATCACCCCCCCCCACAAGCCGGAAGTTGCATAAATTATGTTAATGAGCGGGGTCCGTGCCACACGATCTCAGTGGTCGTCCATCAAAACCCAGTCTTTCACGAAATGTTTGTGAGTTAATTTGAACTCCATTCAAATATCCAGGCTTCATCGGGGTTTGATCTCGCATCGTTTAGGGTGAAGCGCATGGGTCCAACACCACTGATGAGTTATCACGAGCACTGTTCACTCCCCTATTAAGTCCCGCACAGCGACCTACAACATCTATTTGTTTTATTCATGGGGACTCCCGTTTCACTTGCCCTATTTTGTATTGCAAGTGGCAATAAAACACACCTTGCATCCCATTTCATTTCAGCCAATCTCGTGCACTTTAAACCGATAAAAGCGAGGTCTCGATTTAGTTTTTTTTAGCATTTGTGATTGTCGCCTTTGTTGGATAGATTTCAGTTGGTCATTAAAAAAACCATCCGTCTTGCACTTCAAATCGACGTGCAGTTTTGCTTCTGCAATAATATAGAGTACAGCATCGTATTCACAAGGGGACGTCTTGGTCTGTGTGGCCCAGCCCGGCCACAGCATGGCCCTGCTGTGCTGATCCGCGTTCTTGCAGTCTGGTCCTCAATATGCCCCGCAGCCTGCACCTGCCCTGCACTTACAGGATCAAAATATTCCGGACAAATCCGATGAGCTAATGAAGCTCTTTCTCACATGTCCAGCCAGTATATCACAGATGCCCACATTATCATGACAGCCAGCGGTGTAGTGTGCTTGGCATGGGCCCTGTTGCAAGATGCAATTGAGCCTCCACAAACTCCATCCTGGACCCCTCTTCGTATCCCGCGTGCCCTCGTGCACGGCCTTGCACACGACATCGAAGACACAGAGAAATCCTCACTTGGAATAGGAATGCAATATTTTGGGCCATTGCTATTGCCGTTTCGTTGTACAGCCTGTCAAGATGTTAATAAATTGCAATTTCACTCGGAAGGCCAATGGACCAAGCCAACCTGCTTTAGTTATTCACTGGCAAGTGATGCTTGAATGAATAACGAGTAATTTACAAACGTGCGGGCAGATGTGTACTCAACCAGCCGGTCTTGTGTTTTTTTTGTTGTTGCAGACAACGCTGAAAAACAAATTATCAAGTCGTGTTATGAGCAGCCAGGTTGAAAACAGTCTTCGCGACAAGCAAAATAAAGCAGTGGCCACGTGTTGTGATGGAAATGTTCGTAATAAAGTCACACTGCTATTGAAATTTCTGGCTGAGTGCAGTTGTGCAACTATCCAAATAGAATGTGCGTGTTTTTTTTAAACGAGTTTATGTTCACTGGATGCAGTCTTGTTGCAGCTGTTTCACACATCACTGTCGCTACGAATGAGATCAGTGTGCTGACTCTCAAGCAATGTGGCTTGTGCCACAGCTGACAGAGCAAACGCAAGGAGTTGAAAGACAGTACATACAACATGTTTGATCCACACAAGAAAGTAGCAACAACATTAAGCTGGTCTTCCTATATCTGTCCCTCCACATACAAAAAACAAAAGACATTTACACATCTCATCTGCCACAAGGCTTTCTGGAAGTAATATGTTTCGGTTGCAAAGAAAATGGTTCGTTGGCAGACAATACAGTGGAGTTCAAAGCTTGGCGTCTTGAGCCATGGATGTGTTTACCAGTGAGCTGCAAGGAGCAAAATCCAGTTCGAAATTATGTTGAAGCAATATCGACTAATTAACTTGTAATCTAATACATGCTCTTGTCAGTGGATTAAATACAGACGAGAATAATTACATCTTAGGGCACAAATAATTTGCCCAAGTCGTGCTGGAAGAGCTACCATAATTATTTCCTTGGGGATGTAATTTTTGTGCAAAAAGGAATACAGTGGAGGCCTGAAATTGAATTTGAAGAATGATTCAGTTCTGGACATTGGAACTTGGAAATGAAATGCAAGGGTTGCATTGGCCTCCCATGTGTTCGTTTCCCTCTAGCAAAGCGGACATAGAACCAAAACGTGTGTATGTGAGTTTAAAGAGTGCCTATTAGGATATAATTTGGTAATTGGAATGAAGAAGAAAATCACACCTTTCATCATGCACCATCATCATCCCCATTAGCAACCCGCTGGAATATATAGGTTTTGGAGTTACATAAGTGAGAAAGTGGCTAGGTGATGGCTCTCTAAGTGGGATAATACCCTGATCAGAGTGCCATGTCAACAATGAGCCATCACCATTAGCCACTGGATTCAAAACCCAGGTCAGCCATCCACGTTTTTGAACCGGGATTAAAAGTTTAGTGCTTTGTTATGGTCTGATACGTGGAAAAAATAATATCTAGAAATCTAGGATATGCATTTCGTATCTCCAACATTAAAAACAAAAATGTATTGTGCCTTAGGGATAAATACCATTTTGTGAATAATATCTTTTCCATCCATGACTCACAGATGATGTTCTTTAAGTGTAATAGGTGCTCACTAACAGCACTTTTCCCGACGGCCTATGTAGGCTACGGCGGGATACTTCGTCTTTGTACATGCCTGTGTATTGCCAGCAGGAAATGCTCGTCACTCTACATTGTCGGGCAGTAGCTGAAACACACGGGTAACAGATTGCTTGTGAGACCACGACGGGGGTCAGAGGAACAAGTCAACGTCTGCCTGCTCAAACGAACAATGGATGGTGCTCATATCCATTGGCAGCCTTGAGACAGTGGTGGAAATTTTTACATTCCTCTGGTGGAGGCCATTCGCTCCTATATGATGGCTGTTGGTGACTCCACAAAATGTGGTGCTCATTACTGACATGGAGATAATGGGCTGTCAGCGACAGACTGGGATTACAACCTACAACCTCAATTGCTTTAAGCTTTTTAAAGTTTTTACATAAGTGTTTTTCAAGGCTCATATTGTTCCTACAATGTAAAATTTTGGATCAGTGAAAACCCACACAATATGCTAGAATATGCAATTTGTGCTATGATGTTTACAAACAGAGTAAAAAGTTTGGCATGATATTTTAATTCGGACTGGGCCCCTGTTAATCAACCTACACTGGCTTGCGTGGTGAAATATGGTAAAATAACTCTCATGACTGACACAGCATGTGGAAGCCTTCGACCAGCAGTGGATCGATAAAAAGCTATACATTATTACTGTTTTTATGCACATACAGTACATGACTTTACAGTCATCAATATAGCTATTGTTTCATGTTCATGTGAGCTTTGTGCTGAACTCAACATCATAACAATCCACATCAGAGTGTAATTGAATAGAGCCCATATGGATGATTAGGACTCAGCACGGTTTGTACGCAAGCAGTGTAACACTTAGGCTCCTGCATGTACGCATAGACGTTCAATACTCTCTTGTCTGTGCTGGCTGAAACAAGTGTAGTAGTCACTTCAGAGACACTAATAGTAGGAGGCACACACGTTTATTTTACACTTCCACAGTACAGCGGATAACTACAATCGGGTCAGGACAGCCGGCACACTGCCTGACCCACAGCGCCGAGGAGGTGAGACGGGGACGAAGACTTGCATAGATGACGGGTTCCATTCCAAACGACAGCCCTGACCCAGCACCGGGGCCTCCCTTTATCCTCCCCAGCGAGACCTGGTTCCGCCCTCGGCCACACCCCCTTCTGGACACTACCAGAAGGTTCTGGGCTCAGCCCCACGTGTCCCCTCTGTCACCTTTGCCCTACATCCCTTACCCCAGCCTATCACGTGCGCTGCTGGGAGACCGGCTGCTGTCTCCTCAGAACCCCCCTCTCTGCCAGCAACCGGCGCTACGTGCTCCAGTGGCACACTTCCCCTGCCCTGCTGGTAGACCGGGCTACTACCCCCACAATCCCTCCCTCTTCCAGTAACCGGCCCTACGTGCCCGAGTAACCCATTCTATGTCACTACACAATTTTGGAGCATGGATAACAAGCGAGTGCTTTATGCACAGTTGGGACTGAGAGGCCTCAACGTGATGCTTGTTATGTACAGGTTTGTAGTTTGAAATTAAAAATGGAACCTACCGGGAAATAGTCATCCAGCGTTGTGTGCATGCCGATACCAAGGTCCACTGGCATACTAAGACAAATGTGCAGTGACCAAACTCAACATACCCTCTACAGTTCGGAAGTGCTACACTTGCCACTAAATAGCCCAGGCGTGGGTCAACGAAGACCATCATCCTTCTGGTATGGATAGAACGATTATTAAACTACAATGATTTAAACAAAGTCATTCTATGCCCCCACCTGCCATAGGAATGTGGATTTTCCATTCATTTCATATGGCCACCAGTCGAGATAAGCACTGTCCAAATATTGTTAAATCAGATAAACTCTTTGAGATAAAAAAAGCTGTTACTTGTGAAGTATTTTCAGGAAATAGAAACAGTAGAAACACACTGCTTAAATATCTCTATTACTTCTAGATTTGAAGCTTTAGTATAGTAATATAGTAATCTCTATTACTATACTAAGGTGTTTTGATTTTAACTGTTCAAATTTCATATCCTTAACCCCATTTACCATAAATTCAATGGGTCTTAATCTATATAAATACATTACCTCGTACATTATTACTCTGGTTCTTCATCCTCTTATTTTATTCTTACTGTGTAGTATCATTTCATATGTTATTGCTGACACGATAATCTAGTAAGAGCTATATAGGCACAGATGGTTATATTGCATGTTGATATTGGAAAGTCTCCCTAAATTGAAACCTTTTAAAATGAATACAGTGAAATGAACACTTTAGCCTGGGATGCTATATTCTTGTGACACTTGAAAGGAAAAATAAGTGGATGTGCACAGATAACTCGAACTTGAATGTAATTCAACACAACACTCATGCATATGTTAAAAGCATGCTATGGAACCAAGTAACCAAGGAACGTTGGTTTTTGTTGGCACTCTCCTTTACTGATACAGTGTTGTTGCCTCTGGGTAGTCTTAGACAGGTTTAGGGATTGAAAACAGATCTCGTCAAGTGAGACACCGTTTATAAATGCGTCAAACAAAACATGAGCGCTTTGGCCAAGCTTAAATCTTAACACTTGCTTCCTGTCAATCTACGGATTGAGAATACCACGTGTAATCTAGCTCTCAGAGACACCCTATATTTATTGTGAATAAAGTCCACTGACAGCTCAACGAGTAACCGCGAGTGACTCTGTACACTTGGGTAGTTAGACAACTCTATTCAGAGACAATGTAGATTCTAGTCTCAAGACAACTCGAAGATGATGGGGACGACCAGATCCATCGACAATTCCCCCATTCTCGAACTCTCCTCGCCGCACCTGCCTCTGTCAATCTCCGCCCTGATTACACTTTCCCACCATTGGATCCCGTGCGCCCCCTCACGTGACCCTGTCAACGCTCGTCCCACCAATCATCATCAGCACGTCCATTAGTCACCATGGGCCCGGGGAACCATACTGTCCCTCTATCGCCCCGCACTGTCTTTGCAATGTATGGATTGAGTATACGACTGCTGTCCTGTGCCATCGTCCACCAAGGCCTTGGGGCCGTCCATAAATGACGTCACGCGATTTTGGACGATTTTTGACCCCCCCCCTCGTCACAGTCAGACCCCCCTCAAATATGACGTCACAAAGCTCTGCCCCCCCCCTCCAAAATAAAACATGCTTCAAATCGCTTTAAACTATTGTCATTGTAGTGCGTATTTAATGTGGCGCTGCACTCTGATGTTGCAGGAGTAAACATTTATTGAAAAGTATATTTAATTAAGTAGAACGTGTTGTCTATATTTATTTAAAATTGCGCATTTTTATGTGACGTCACATTTCTCAGCCCCCCTCCCCTCGTCACACATCGTCACAAATGTCTGACCCCCCCCCCCCCCCTAGGTGCGTGACGTCATTTATGGACGGCCCCCTTCCACCTTAATCTGTCCCCTCTCCTCACACGACGTCACTCAACTTGCTCACCATCCCGAGAACCAAGACCGTCTGATGTTTCTCAGTGGCTGCACCTGCAATGTGGAACTCTATCCTGCTGCACATGAGCAGCATCTTATCATCCTCTGCTTTCAAGGAGCAGTGAAAGGAGTGTCTGTTCTGATGAGCATACGTGGAAGTCTCCGAGTCGAGATAAAACATTAATTTATCCGTGCCACGAAATGTGTGCTCTTTGCAAATTGATTTATTATTGTTAAGATTATTAAATAAATACATGTAATCTGTGAGAAAAGCAATGCATATAAAGGAATATGTTATAAATACTGTAGTAATATTAGATGGTTAAGGCCATGTTTTAATATATTTTTAAATGAGATTTAATTAATAAAATTAGGATTATTCCACAGTTATCCATAATAGAGGTTTAAAAAAAATATTCTACAGTCATATTTCATATATTTCGTATGACAAAAACGAAAGTAATGTGCTCCATTTTTTTCCATCTACAATTTTTTAAATGTCTTATTTTATGAAGACCGCACATGTTTACATAGTCTGCCATACTGTCGGCAATGCAACCCTGATGACACGTTTATTTTTGACGGCCTAGCAGGACAAGTACACGATTAAACAACGCAGTGGCATTTGATGTGCCTTCAATAAAAAATATACAAAACTTGTTCAGATCCTGCCTCGTTCCTCAACGTTGGTCTCATGGCACCGAGCTTCATGGACACTGAGAAGAGTGAGCTTGACGTAGTCGCCTTGTGTTTCACCTGCAGGAATAGAAACATCTTAGACTCACTCAATCACATGTGCATTCAGAACACCGGGCAGGGCAATGTACAATTAGAAGTTTTTTTAACCAAAGAATTCCGGCAAAAAAAGTCGTGTGGTTTACACTCCACACACAAACAAGTTTGGACATTGATTGCGATGAATGAGAAGTGTCCTAAGAAAATATACTTTTAAAAGGAAATATAAAGAGTCCCTGCAGGCATCAACACAATCTCCTCCTATACAGAGTGCATCAGAGCACTTTTATAGCTGTGGTGACCTACTACAAGCGGTTTTGGCAGCTGGGAAGTTGTTTACTAGTTTTTAATACACGTCCATATATCAAAAGAAATGCAGCCAACTGATCTTTATAGCTGCTGATCGTGACCTGCTTGACAGACTTGTTTTTTTCTATGGTATATCCTGAGGATAAAATACATGCAATGTATTGCAATTGAATAATACTGCACATGTAATGCAGTTTAATTACATTTACTGTATTGAGCATTTGGATGTGAGAGTGGTGAATCGCTGACTACTAAGGCAGCTATAATCATGTGAACCAACTTCGGATAGAAGTGTGATGACAAATAATGCCAATCTACTGTGGCTAAAGCTCAGTTCAATCCCAGCTAGAGCTGTCTTGGGCTGAGCACTAGAAAGTATTTCACCTCCTGTCAAGGGAGGGGTAGTGGGGGGGCTCGAGAAAGATGCCATGATCAATGCAGCCCTGTTTCAGAGGGTTACATACATTAATCACTCCCTGCTTACTCGTTACTCGAAGTTTATAAGTAAAGCAACATTTAGCATTCTCGTTAAGTGTCTTAATGCAAGATATCTGGATTACTTGTTTGCCTTTATGATTACTGAACTTCATCAATAGACAATTCATTCAGTTGTTTTAACCTTTCAAATAACATAATATACAATTAGGGTGGAATATACTCGTGACTGTATGGTTTGACTGATGATATTCACACTATTCTCACATAAAGAGAGATAACGAATCTCAATATATTTTTTATGGTCAAGTAAATAATTGCCACCTTCTTATTTGCTTCTCTGACTACAGTACTTTATTTCCTAAGTGAACGATGTCATGGGAAATAATGATGCATTTCTTCCCATTGGTTCTGTACTGCTTTCCTCTAAACTCTAATCTCTAAGTAACCAGACTTAACAACATACAACTCCAAATTCACAGTCTTGCAAATGAATTAACTTAGATTCATATTTAAAAAGATTTAATAGCATATACTGTATGTGTGCGTTATCGTGTGTATGTATAAAAGCTTCATATTAAACATTAAAAGGCAGCGCTTGTAATGTGGGAATTGCTGGATTAATTTTGCATTGATGATAATTTTCATACAGTATAGAGTACACGTGGAGTGGCATGTGTTTTCCATGTTTTAGTGTTTGAATAATTTAAATTGCGTGGATGAAGTTCTCAATTTTTTTTAGGACGATATTAGTTTAATATAATTTTAGAAGCAATGTTTACTTTAATCCTGCCTTTCTGTTACAATATATTCTCATAGATGGTGGAGATTTGGCACACTGTCTCACAATCAGAACGTCGTGAATATAATTCCCAGGCAAGCATTGATAACTCCCATCTTCTCTCCTGGGACTATAAAATATCGTATGTACCACGTTGTGGGAATTCATCAGTTTTGCTGTGGGTGTAGTTTCCGCTACTTCGATAGGTACATGCGGATGCAAGAAATAACCTTTGTCCATCACCGCAACTGACGTCAATATCATCTTGACCATTAATATTATAAATTATTCAGCAAAATAATCTGCCTTTAGCGTAATTATCAACATCATAATGAACATCATCATCTTCAATATCATCTCTGATTAGCATGGTTCGCTGCGTTAATGTAAGAAGTGAATCATACATGCACACATCATTGCCATCATTATCATTGCTTTTAAGGAACATTAAGCCACGTTTGTCTTAGCGCTACAATCAGCAGCCGCGGTTGGAGGGCTGTTCGAGTGTGAGAGGGATGGAGTCTGACCCAACAGATCAGTCCATGGGTGTTAGGAGCGTGCTGATGCCAGCGCGCAGCCTCCACCCGAACGCTCTCCCTCCTCCCCGTGACCGAGTGGCTGCGATGGGGCTCCACCCCATTCCACACGGTGAATGGAGAATTCAGCCACGAGGTGGAATTCTGCAAAAACCGTAAAAACAAACTCGACGTGAAATGGGGCCTCGTGAATGTGTGCGTTGGAAGGAAATTGCCTGAAAATATTTGGCAGTCAAAAAATGTCCACACCTATTTGACTATTTGTCAACTGTAAAATGGCAGGAAGTTATTTTCCACTCACAATAATATAATCAGTCGCAGTGTTAGAAAACAAATGTCATATATTCTTGGTTCTTTCGGTAAAGTCACGTAGAAGAGAGATAAAATAATATAAAACAAGTTGTGGATTTCACACCTGATGATGATTGCTTGTGTTGCAGTCGAAACGTCGTAATCATTTTTATTGTTTTATATTATTTCATTTCGCATCCACGTGACTTTACCGAAAGAACCAAGAATATGAATCCCTGCAGTCACGAAAGCTTTAAATAAAAATGTCATATAGTAGAAATTCTGACGATGCATAATGAAAGGTGCTCCGACGGATGTGTAATCACTTGCTATGCATTTATTGTATACAGGTGAGCCTGGGCGGATTGTTGAATAACCTGCAATTCTTGGTCGGCCACAGGACCCAGGCAGTTGCACTTTTGCTAAGTTTCGTGTACATGCCTAATAAACTAACATTTCCTTCGTAATAATGTTTCTAAATCATGTATATCCCTGTAATGTTGACAGACAGCAGATGGCGTAAGAGAGCTGTTAACGCATATGCTACACACGCAGCCTGTTTCAAGTGTTTGCACTCAATTAATTGATCACATTCAGCCATGCCACTGCCATGATAAATGATCATAATGAGCCATGATAAATCTACTGCTGGATAACGGCCTCCCCAAACCACCACCATCTGCCGTGCTTATTCTTTATGATAAATCACCGAGCACCATCTCTGCTGCAAAATACTACAGATGTATGTAGTGTGTACAAATATAGTTTTGGATAGTTTTCATATATACATCCATTTATTTTATAAACAATACATTCTTACTTTCTTGAATGGACGATCCTTAAATGTTATGTTTGGGATTGATCCAAAAACCTCACGTGACATCGCTAATATGATGTCACTCCAGTGCTTTTCCTGTCTAAAGTTGTTATGGACATCACTCTTGTTAGCACAACCACATTTTGCATCAGTATATAATGGAAATGATCAGAAAACCCGAAAAGATTTGAAATTTGCCTTAAAAAATCCCAAATCCCGTTTGGTATTATTCCAGAATCCATAATGTACACAGTCCAGTAGAAATAATAAAATCCACGCTCCAATAACGCTGCCACCAGAGCTCGTGGCAACTCCCATAATTCCCAGCCGTGGTCGCCCTAAAATTCGTGAGTTTTTTGTTGTGAATTCATAGATTTCTTCCGGCAGCAAAAAAATACGATGAAATTCCGAAAAATTCCGAGATTTCTCGGCATGGGTTTGTGAAGTAATTTCGCAGTGCCAGAGAATACAAGGCCGTTGAGGAGATCCACCTACGTCACCGCAGATGTTTGTTGTTTTACTTCAGGATGCATATGTGTAGCGTCGTGGTTTGTATATTGCGCTATGAACCCAGATAAGTGAGTTCCATTGCTGGCTGTGGGTAACATCAGTTGATAATTATAAATTAATTTGTCCCGCCCATCTTCGCCAATGGTGAAGTACGGTCGAAACACACCATTGACTGACACTAACCTAATAGCAGCAGTGAATTGACAAAGAAGTAACTAATGTCTCCGCAGATTTGTATCCAATCAAAGACCAGATTTTCGGATAATCATAGACATTCATTGGGTTGTGTTTACCGATTTGTGTTACTTTCCAATTCCCACATCTCTAGCTTTCAAATAAAATATGAAGACATGCCACTAGTTTAGTTTTCTTATAGGGTTAAGATCACAATGCAGAGTTTAAGGGTTCGGGTTTGGAAACTTGAGATATGGTTTGGGAACTTGAGATAGGGTTTATGGGTTTGGGCTGGTAGTGCCTAAGACCCCTCTTCATGCCTCACATCCACAGACACTGCGCTCTCAGTCAATTGGCAAAGGCTGTGAATGTTCACAGTATTTGTGATATGTACATGCGGTCACATATGGAATAACTGGCAGGAAACGTGAGCAGCATATATGATATAGCCTGTGGACATTCTCATGCGTTATTTCTGTTAAAACGTTCTACAGCTTATTCACCATCCTCTACAGAGCTAAATGCTTCTCTGTGGTACATCCGTTGATAATAAACAGACCTTACTTAGCATGCTAAGTTGGCCTCGGAATGAATGTTTACAGCAAAAAGAAAAAAAAAATATTGAAATTTATTTAACATTAACAATTCATCAGGAGCTGTAGAAGGATAAATATACATAAGGCAGTGTGGTCAACTCGGTATGCAGCGAGACTGATTTCCACCCAGAGCCGGGTGCCATGACCAAGTCACTCGCACCACACCCCGCGAACCAGCCGTGTTTTTAAGATTGCCAGTGATTCCAAATATGTCTACATGAGACTGAAGGCAGGCGTGTGTGTGTGTTTTTTTTTTCATTCCAAATAAAAGGTGCTGCCAATTTGACACTCTGGAGAGTCTGGATACAATTCATGTAGCTATTGCGGCTGGCATTCTGCCACTCTTTTGAGGAACGACGACCAGTTTTGAACAAAATCGACCCCGTTTTGCATGTTGCGATTCACGTGGGGCCAATGGAGCACACCCATTCCAGCACGACTTATTTCGCAATTGCAGAAAGGTCCAGATTGGGCAGGTGTTATGAAGGCCCCAACTTTGGCACAAAGGTTCCGCATGTACGCACACAGTTAAAAATGTGGAATCGTGTCAATCACGATGTCGTGCGTGCACAGCATTGGGGCGTCACTGTGGCGAGATGTGAACTACCTCGCCTGGTATACAGGAAGTCGTGGATTCAATCCCGACCCTGACACATGTATATTTTGGAGTTTGCGTGTTCTCCCCGTGGACGCTTGGATTTTTCTCCAGGTCCTTGAGTTTTTCCCTCCACATTTAGCATAAACATTCGTTTAGATTATTTTGCTGCTTTAAATGTCCACGCGATAAGCCACTTCGTTGAGCTATCATTTGTGATAGCCAGGTCGCTTCTGAAAAAGAGCTTCAGGTATAGCAGCTCAGTGGACCTTACCTGGTAATATAAAAAAAACATAGTTTAAATAGTTTTCATTATAAGGGTGCTGCACAGATCCAGATTGCCAGAAAACTTAGCAGTCAGAGCTCACTGCAAGTCACTTGACATGAGGTCAGAATTGTGTATACATCTTCCCCCCTTCCACCATGTACTGATGAAAAGAAATCGATTCAGAACTTTGCAGTCGGCAATGCACCACTCTGTGTCAGGGACCCCGCACTTCCGATTATCACGGTTGGCTAAGTACCGTGCGAAAGAAGTTCAACATATATACTGTACATACAGAGACCAGTCCTAGAAGATGACAGCACAGAACTCTTTCTGAAATAAATTCAATCGACCTCTTTATCCATACTCGGGGCACCCAATTTGTATGCCCTGCAAATATTATTTGTCACATGTCAAACTGAAAATGTTATTTGTCAGAGAAGGAATACGGCTAATGAAGTGAAACACCCAAATTAATGTCATTAGGACGCTGTCTTTCCGACAGTTCTGTTTCTTCACCTGAGGACCACTGCTTGCGTTGTGGCCGAAACGTCGTGAGAATTTTATTTTATTATGTTTTATTTTTACTATTTTATTATTTCCCTTCTACGTGACTTTACCGAAAGAACCAAGAATATGAATCCCTGCAGTCACGAAAGCTTTAAATCGAAATTTAATGCGGAGGTGTCGTGTGTCCAATCATTTGTAACTGGACTGATAACATTAACTCAACCCACTTGATAATTCAGTGACATGCTGGGTGACTGCGAATAGCTGAAGGCAAGACCATTATGGTGCTGCTCAGTGATATGACACCTGGGTTACCCGTCCACCGCTGTGTCAAAGGTTTGCTTCTTCCAGCAGTCCACAGAAATCGCTGGGCATTGCCAAAATCCCCTGCCGTAAAGTAGAGGCCAGTGGGTTAGTGCGGGCAGCAGTCACGAGAGTTCATGAAGGCGATCGAACGAGGTGGCAGCGGCCGAGGTGTGACTCCTCCACCTCCGTTTTCAAACATTGGGGCACATTCCCAACCCGCTACGCCACTGGTAAAAACGAACCGTTGGGTGGCTTGGGACGACTGACTTCCCACAAAGTGGTACTTTATTTATTGACTTTGAAGAGGTTATATGCCGAGGCAAGTTCCGACCGGGATTTGAATTCGTGACCTTCCATAACACCACCCGACTGGATTGCAATGGGACATTTGCTCGGTGAAAATAATGTCGATTGATTCAGTGATACCCATTCTACATTGCCAATATCGCAGTAGACTTAATTAACCACAATTACTTGGGTAATTGCACTGTCCACCTGAATTGAAGTCTCTGTTTTTGCCACCGTGTCCTGGAATGCCCTCCCCGGCCATCTGCACTGCAGTTCACTGTCCAGCAGTCCACTGTCCACCTTCAACAAAGGGGGACTGTGGGCTGCCCCTGTCTTAAATTCCAGCTCATGACCCCCTCTACCTTTTCGACTACCTTTGATAATGATCTCTTCTTTTTGAAGTGCCTTCTATTTGCAGCTTACCATAATATACACTGCATAAGCAATACATTCCTTCGGGTGGTTCTCTCGACGAAACACGTCCTGCTGTTGTTTTGTGCAACACGTTGAGATGCGGCTGCGTTTACAGTCAAGATGGAACTGGCTTTGAAAAAGGAGTCTTAAATAATGGGCATGGAAGGGTCCGAATGAACAAACCATAAATGCAACTGACACGAATCCTACAGACAAAGCCCAAATTGTTAGAGGTCTCAGTTCACGGAAAGTTCAACACGTAAAGTGATCACTGGCTGCGATGATGCAAGTTAGGATTCAACATCGCCAAAAGAGAGAACAAAGCTAGTTAGAGGCGGGAACAAGACATCAAAAAACGAGTTGAGCTCAGGGAATTTAGACTGGTTCTGAGATTCAAATCCCATGAGAACCAAAAGTAAATAATGAAATCGATTGGAACCTCATTTGCCAGTAAAAAATATGATAATTGGTTTTTTACCCTTTTATCTGGCAACAAAACTGACACCTTTTTTTACAAGTTATCAATGAAATCGATGTCACTGTCTTGAAATAATGTGATAACTGTTATCACAATTGAGAGTGCGGTGAAATTAGGAGAGATGGTGGAAACAGTAGGGGAGATGGTGGAAACATAATTACAAAAGTTATCTCAAAGCACAAAAAAGCACGTGGAAGAACAGCGGAGATATGAAACCGGGATGAAAGTGCCAAAAAAAAGTCATCGACTACAGAGAACTTCGTGAGACCAACACACAGATGATGAAACATTTCTAAGCTCAAGGAGAACACGAAAGCGGAAAAAAAGATGTTGATAATTGGTAAATAAAAAATACGTAATCATAAAACTGATGAAGGAAGTATATAAGGATATTTATCGTTAAAATTTTTTTTTATATCTAAATAAACATATGTTTTCTCCAGTGAGGAGGATGTTCCAGATATCACACCCGAAAAGGTAACCACTGCTCTTGACAGAATGAAAACAAGCTGAAGCGACTTCGAATAACTATGGACACCATCAAAGAAGCGGTGAGCACCTGTTGGATGGAAATTAGCGGACTTAAATTTCGATTTAAAGCTTTCGTGACTGCAGGGATTCATCTTCTTGGTTCTCTCGGTAAAGTCACGTAGAAGGGAAGTAATAAAATAATAAAAATAAAACATAATAAAATAATTCTCACGACGTTTCGGCCACAACGCAAGCAGCCGTCCTCGGGTGAAACCAGGTCTGTCGAGGATTCAGACGCTGTCGCCTCGACAGACCTGGTTTCACCCGAGGACGGCTGCTTGCGTTGTGGCCGAAACGTCGTGAGGATTAGCGGACTTGTTTTGCTAATTGTTTAAACATAAATGAAATACTGTACCTCAATCGTGGAATGGAAAGGGTGTAACCACCTCTTTACTTCCACAAAGAAATTCAAGATGCGGTACTTTGCGAGGAAAGTCACATCCAGAAAGTTTAAAAAAAATATATTGAAAGAAAATTATTATCGTTGCGCACCCATCTGCCTGTCAAATCATTGAGGACACATTCCGCCGAGGCACTGGCAAATGAGGCTTTCTCGGAAAATAGATTGGGGAGGAATGGTGATGGAGAAATCGCACACTCGAGAATTTGTCACGGCGGGTCATACCTTCTTGGGTGTTTCCCACAGTCCCAATGTCCAAAACTGTCAACCTCATTTAGACATTTAGACATATTACTCTTAAAAGCAACAACACAACACATTGGCTCTCTTTTCCTAACGTGCAAATAATGTGGTCAAGAGGTTTTAAAAAAAAGGAATGTAATAGTTGTCCCACCTGATGGCGATTGCTTGTGTTGCGATCGAAACGTCGTGATCTATTATTTTCCTACCTACGTGACTTTACCGAAAGAACCAAAGAGTACGAATAAACACGTTTGTTTGTAGGTGGTATTAGAGGGAATTTTTAAGAGAAGGCGAATTCAAATTGAAGTGAAAGAAGATTTGGTAGTACAAGTAAGTAGAAGTAAGCAATTTGGACTGTGGAATTATCGGTGTTTGACCTCAAACTTTTTTAATAACCGTAAAGCACGAAATGCATTGCCAAATCGTAAAGTGATGAAATGTAAAATTACTTTGATCCTAACGAACGTATTTTGTTATCCCTTTAATGTGCGCGAATCCCTATGTTTAAGCACACCGTGATCCACTCGTACGATCTATTTCAGGGTCCAGTAAGAGCATTTAAATGAGCAAACAAAGGCGATTAAAGACGATACGTGTCGCAAAAAACATTAACATTTCTCAACACGGCAGAGTATCAGTGACCGCTTTTACTGCCCGCCGGGTCATCGGTTCAGAACTAGGTCTGTGCCGTTCATGAACCCTTTCACCACTAGACATACATACAAGTGGTTTATACTCACCTCCGATCAGTTCCAAAGTGCCTCCGATCAGCACGGTTGGCTACGTACGGTGCGAAAGAAGTTCAACATACACACATATATACGCTAATTAGACTCTGGCCAAACGCTTTGCCACACGCAGCTTCAAGAGGCAGACGAGCTTTCAGATCGGACAAGGTCACTACAAAGATTATAAGAGGTCTGGCGATGGCTTTGTGTCTTACCAGCCACCAAATGTGAGATCCAGTAAAATTCTCCAATTGCAACTATCTGTCCAATTGTACATAATAGAGTGCTTTTTGGGTTAGATCGTGATCTAACTAAAAAAAACTCTATTATGTATGATATTGGTCGCGAAAGCCTACGTGTTAATCAGCCCGACCGTAATCACAAACAGTCAACACATTGAACTGTTGAATCTTTACAAAAAAACATTTGAACAAAACATATTACGCATTAATCCAACTGTAATCATGAATGCCATAGTATTACTGTGCTTACTCGCATTCAAAAACGTGTTTGCTTTTGTTTAATGAACACCAATCAACACGTGGCTTGGAGCAACGTTGCACAGAGAGGTGGTAAAGTATGTGGCGGTTGTCAGAATGCCCTCTCGCCTCCCGGTGTCGGTCATTTTCACCACGTTCATATTTTTCAAAACGAGGCTGTAATAAGCCTGGCGGGAAACGCGAGCAGATGGATTTAAAGGATAATCAAAGGCAGTCGAGCTCTCGGGGACAAAACACTTTTTTTGTGGTGATGTTTGAACACATTTTGGCAGTTTAAAAAAGCATTCAATTATCAACTAAACAGAGTCCGGAATAAGCTGGTGGCTAAATGAGTGACAGATGGGAAATCATAATGAGTATTATTTCTCTTTTGTTGAGCTTTCATGTGTTGATGAATCACACCGGGTAGGAGAGCGCTAATCCTACAACTACACGGTATCACCAATTTTCAAGCAGCATGTTAAATGCGTATCTTTTTTTTTCGTCTTTCTTTCTGGATTTAAACACCACCCTTATGAATTACAGGCGCACACGGTACACCTCAACTTAACGCAATCAAACGAAACAATTTGGTTCTGCAGGCAAAATTACACGGAGGGAGCAGAACTTCCTCCTCCTGTTGCCTTCTTGAAGAACAAGCGGAGTCAGATTCAATTTCGATTTAAAGCTTTCGTGACTGCAGGGATTCATCTTCTTGGTTCTTTCGGTAAAGTCACGTAGAAGGGAAGTAATAAAATAATAAAAATAAAACATAATAAAATAATTCTCACGACGTTTCGGCCACAACGCAAGCAGCCGTCCTCAGGTGAAGACCAGGTCTTCACCGTTGTGGCCGAAACGTCGTGAGAATGATTTTATTATGTTTTATTTTTATTATTTTATTACAGAGTCAGATTGCTCGGCAGCAGAGGTGATTGCCGCTGCCGCACAGCGCTATGTGCGGCGAATCATCAAAGAGAGTTACCAATTGCCAAAGGGACTTTAAACACCCTATGAAACAAACAAAAATCTCTCCGGTAATATTCCAACTGTACACTGGGCACCGTGAGTTGAAGAGATTTACATTTTGGCATTCTCACAGTGGGCAGCGGATCACATTGGGAGTGGACAACAAAAGGTGATGTTTTCATCACATCAAGCAGCACCTCATCCAGGACCAGATGGCACAACAAAGTGCATCCACTATACCCACACAATAATCACGTTTTTGGTTTATAAAATATTTTTTTTACATCGCTGTATAACTTTCAAAACGTAAACATACTACAATATAATAGCCCAGATCTGTGACTCTGAGGAGTGTTTCAACCAATGTAAATGATGGGCTACTTAGTCTATAAAGTGGAGTGTGAATTTTAAAGCTAAGTCTCGCGGGAGACATGAACATGGGGAGTATGCGCGCATCAACCGCGTGGTCTCTCCAACAGGAATATTTAAGTCTTCATCGATTTGAACAATGTGGGCAGAGGGCAGGTGCCAAGATGATCTTGCTACTTCTGCAGGCAATGGTGGGTGGACACCCATTTGTTTGTGGCACTCAGAGTCAAACGCTCTAAGAACCATTGATGGTAATCGTCCCTTTCCATTTTGTTTTCCCCGACGACCAATCCGATGTGAATCTTCTCCACCTTCAATTCCGACTGCGTGCCCCCTACGTCGGTGGCATTAGATGGCTTCTCGCCAATGAGAGTTGAGCGGCGCTATTCCAACTCACGAGGACCCCTTAGGGGCCGTCCATAAATGACGTCACGCGATTTTGGACGATGTTTTAACCCCCTCCCCCCTCGTCACAAAGCTCTGCTCCCACCCCCCCCCCCAAAAAAAAACATTCTTCAAATCACTTTAAACTATTGCCATTGTAGTGCGTATTTAATGTGGCGCTGCACTCTGATGTTGTAGGAGAAAACATTTATTCAAAAGTCTATGTAACTAAGTAGAACGTGTTGTCTATATTTATTTAAAGTTGCGCATTTTGATGTGACGTCACATTTCTCAACCCCCCCCCCCCCTCGTCACACATCGTCACAAATGTCTGAACCCCCCCCCCCCAGGTGCGTGACGTCATTTATGGACGGCCCCTTATTGAGTGCAAGTTTATTTATTTCCGAAAATGGTATGTCTCTCGGTATCCCGTACACTTTAAATTAACGTAGATCTTTTGGTCACTCCATATCATAGCATTGTGTTGCGGAGCAACCTTGAGATGACACGGTTCAGGGTAGCACAATCCACGTATCATTTTAGTCTGTCCAAATACAATTCCCCTCATCTGCCAATTCGCTTATCCGTGACCCAATCCAGAATACAAATCTTTATTTATCCTGGAGGAATCCGATGAGATGTAAAGCTCTTTTTCACAGATGTCCGCCTACTTCATCAGAGATTAGAACGTTTATCAATGCTTACTTTATTGGCCCTGGAGGGATGCCAAGCTGAGTTTGTCAGAAACCACGCACGTGGTTAATAAGGGAGCAGAAGCAAACGCACACGGGTATCCAAAGAGTGCTCAGAGATTTCGTTGTTTTGTTGTTATCTCTCAACGGTTACATTTGTCCTCAAAATGTTCAGACGTTTTGACAAATGATTTGCAATTGTATTGTATTGCTGCAGTCCCATATTACACACTCAACCGATGGGGTGAAGTTAAGCAAAGTAAAAACGGCGATTTGATGACAGATTACAAATGGCGGCCTTCGTACGGGGTTGCCCGCGTCAGTGACGTCACGAACTCGTGGCATCCCGCTGGGATGCACACAAAGGCAGGCGTTGCTTGAGCAGTGAAATTTGAAGAATGATACACTCGTTTTTCCGACATTGAGCACTGGATATGAAACTAAACTTTTGCAGACAGACCCAACTTACATTTGCAGACTACTATATTTGGTGCAGAATACATATGAAGGCAATTGATTAATAGTCCTGACATGCAGTCATTGCAATTGGCAAAGTTATTTTATTCAGGTGGCTTGCTTTAATTATTCCTTGTCCTACATTGCCACACTGAAAATCCCTGTTTGGCTCGAGAAAAAAGGAGTTAATTTCAATTCTGTGGGGTCACGTGGCGCAATTTTACGTCCATAATTCAAAATGTTGGCAGGAAATTGGTGTGGGCTGTGTGGTCTCCAATGTTGGGCCTTGCTTCGCACCTTCAGCGTGATGGGATTTTTCCTCCACTCTCAGAGCATTTACACCACTTCAGCAGTGTGACAAAAGTGCAATTCACACTTCAACTTCACTCACAAAAATGGTTAATAAACGAAACCGTACAGTCACATTAAGCCTGGCCAATGAATGAAACTGGCCAGAGCGTGTGATGTTGTTGTGGGGGGGGGGGGGGGTGTCAGACATGTTCGATATTGCGAATCTGTCAGCTACACTTTCTTTAAGCAATGCGGTCAGTGCCACATTGTAGTGAATGCAATTTACAATTTAGTTCCATAAAAAAGTTTTTTCGCCAAAAACACGTTTTAGAATTATATACACTATATATAGGAAATAACAATGCATTATATTCTGAATGTCCATACAACAGCCCGGCCACATGTCATATCGAGAAACAAAGCTGCAAGTGATGTCACAATGTCTTTACTTTCAAGGGGCCTGCCCTACCACATGCAGTGCATCGTGCTCTTAGTTGGTATACACATGACACGTAAAGTACGGCCCAAATAATCCTAGATCGCTGGGTTTAGCTAACTCACGTGAGTTGAAATAACCAAGGGAAGATAGATAGATAGATCGTTTATTGTCATTGTCACCAGTACAACGAAATTGAAAATGCTCACCAGTCAGGGCATCATTCATAAATTTAAATTAAATAAAACAAGAAAATAAAAATAAAATTAAATGAAAGATAATCAATTTATACTATATATAAAAACAGCCCAAGTATACCCACATACCCACATAAGGTTACATTTTGTCATTGCACATCTCTATTTCACAGTCAATTGAAAAATACTATTACTTAATAATTAATTAGCATTATTGAGTGTGGTGATCGCTGTAGGATAAAAGCTCTGTTTGAATCTGTTTGTCCTTGTTTTGACTGATCTGAATCGTCTGCCTGATGGCAACAGCTCAAACAGTGAGTGTCCAGGGTGAGAAGAGTCCTTGATAATGTTCTGTGCTTTTTTGATGCAACGTGAACTGTGTAGTTATTCCAGTGTGGGGAGATGGCAGCCGTTGATCTTTTGGGCTGTGTTGATGACCCTCTGGAGCGCTTTCCTCTGAGCCACTGTGCAGCTGGTGTACCATACACAGATGCAGTATGTGAGAATGCTCTCGATGGAGGCTCGGTAGAAGGACACCAGCAGTTTCTGTGTGATGTTATTATTCCTGAGGATTCTCAGGAAGTAAAGTCTCTGCTGGGCCTTTTTCAGAAGCTCAGTGCTGTTGGCGCTCCAGGTCAGGCCCTCCCCAATGTGGACTCCCAGGAAGCAGAAGTCTGCCACCCTCTCCACACAGTCCCCGCTGATGATTAGTGGTGGAGTGTCCGTTTTCTTTCTCCTGTAGTCTATTATGAGCTCCTTGGTCTTTGCGGTGTTGAGGAGCAGGTTGTTGCCCCTGCAGTATGCTGTCAGCCGCTCCACCTCGTCCCTGTAGGCAGACTCATCCCCCCCAGAGATGAGCCCCACCACTGTGGTGTCATCAGCAAACTTCACAATGGTGTTGCTATGGTGGACGGCGGCACAGTCATGTGTGTAGAGGGAGTAGAGCAGGGGGCTCAGTACACAGCCCTGGGGGGAGCCGGTACTGAGGCTCAGGGCTGTGGATGTATGACGGCCCACTCTGACCCTCTGTCTGCGGCCCGAGAGGAAACTATGTATCCACATGCAGGTGGAATGTGGAATCACCAGGTCGCCCAGTTTTTCCACCAGTTTGTGTGGGAGGATGGTGTTGAACGCAGAACTGTAATCCACGAAGAGCATCCGCACATAGCTCCCCTGCTGCTCCAGGTGTGACAGTGCAGCATGTAGTGCTGTGGCCACGGCGTCCTCCGTGGATCGGTTCGCTCTGTAGGCAAACTGGTGGGGGTCAAGGTTTCGGGGCAAGCTTCCTATGATGTGACGCCGGACCAGTTTTTCAAAGCACTTCATCACCACTGGCGTGAGTGCTACTGGCCGGTAGTCGTTGTAGCTGGAAATGTGGGTTTTTTTGGACAGGGGGACTATGGTGGAGGACTTTAGGCAGGGTGGTACAGTTGACTGTTCCAGAGACAGGTTGAAAATCCTTGTGAAGACTCCAGCCAGCTCGTCAGCACAGTCCCTCAGCACACGTCCCGGGACGCCATCAGGTCCCGCAGCCTTCCTCGGGTTGACGGCCCGCAGCGTGCGCCTCACCTCATGCTCCTCTACTGTGAGGTTTAAGCTGCTGTGGACCGTGAGGTTTGGTGATGCTGTCCCTTGTGGTGTCACCTCAAAGCGGGCAAAGAAGAGGTTCAACTCCTCTGCCAGAGCGGTGTCACCATCAGCAGCTCCGCGGTTGGCCCTGTAGTTGGTGAGGTGCTGGACTCCCTGCCACACCTGCCTGCTGTCGTTACTGTCCAGGCATTCCTCAATCCTTCTCCTGTAGTCTGCTTTGGCCTCGCAGATGCCTCTCTTCAGGTTAGCTCGGGCTGTGCTGTAGAGAGCTTTGTCTCCGGAGTTGAATGCGATGTTCCTCTCCTTCAGCAGTTGCTGGACCTCCCGGGTCATCCAGGGCTTCTGGTTGGGGTAAACCCGAACGCGTTTGTCCACAGTGACAGTGTCTATGCAGTTTTTAATGTAGCACAATACACTATATGTGAACACCTCCAGGTCCTGATGTTCGAAGACCCCCCAGTTGGTCCTATCAAAGCAGTCCTGCAGCTGCTGGGTGGCACCCTCAGGCCAGCTGCCGTGTTGTGATGGTTAGAACACTGGTCTCGCAATCCAGCGGTTGCTGGTTCCACCTCCTTGATGTGGCAGTTCAAACTATGGGCGAGTTTATTAAATTCCGCACGGATCTGTCTACGCAGCAGTATAGATGGGTTGACTGGCAGGTCGCATGTGGTGGAGTGAGGTCTGGATGCTCTCTCTTCTTATAGGATGTCTGACCACACACACACGCACACATCCGGTGGTATTCCAATTCAGTTATTTCCTAGACAGCATTGTGACCAATTTGCAATACACTCACGATGTCCAAAACTCTACGACTGGTTGTCCTGAATAATAATTCCCTCATTCTGACACCTCTAGGCTCATCAGCATAGTCTGTTTCGCTGTTCTTGAAACTCCTGACTTCTTGACATTGTTTTCTCACATGCAGGTGACCCCCCAAATATCAAGCAATCAGCCTAAATATCAGCAGCCTGAATACCTGGGCAGCTATGAGTGACACTGTGTGTGGTGCAGCACTGTGAGTAGTGAAGCAGTTTGACAACCAATGGAACAACATTCTGCACAAAGATGGTTGCGGCGGTCAACACGTTTGTCGACATGATGGCTTTTGTTAAAGACTTTTGGTAAGCACGTCTCTAAAAAAAAAACCCATCCACCCCTGCAGATATTCAGCATCAGGAGTGCACGCACTTTCAGCTGACGCGTGGCAAAGCAGGAAAATAGCCGCACGTGTTAGACTTGAGAATTCCACAGCGAAGTAATTGAATTTTAGTTAGCACGACAAGATCCCTTGCTCCCACCGAGCAAGCGTGGAGCCACTGCCCCGCAGCACTCTATTGATTTCCCTTTGTGTGTCTTGACAGCGCTGTCTGATGGAGGCACCGGGGTAATTGGCCCCGTTCAGACTCACGCCGTCTTTCCCCAGAGGCTTTGAACGCACGATTATACCTGGACGACGGCACGGCGGCTCCGTGGGCGGCCGGTGATTTTTCAACGTCGGAACGTGTGAAGTGGTGGTCAAAGTAATTTAATGGCGGTAAAACTGAAGGGGGAATTGAATCCCTGAAGCAGTATCCAGTGACAAATTCAGTTTTGCCGGTGTCCCTCCCCCTCCACCTCCCCCCCTCCCCACACACACACGCAGTTTGCAATTACCAGTGAACACTTTTTTGTTGCAAAGATTGTGAATTACCCGGGCTTCTGAGTCGCTCGATTGGAAGATGTCCAGAGCTTTGATAGTGCTAAAGGAACTATAAATATTATTTGAAAAGCAGCAGCTTGGTTAAATGATGTTGATAAAATAATAATGAGTCCAATGGGAAATTAATAATTGAGAACTCAACGTGAAAAATTGCTTCAATTAAAACACTTACGAGCTTTGATGTAGATTTTTTTAAATTTTCATTATTCTTTTTCTAAGCAATATAAAATGTTTCATCCTATTTTATGTTACATGTGATAAAGTGGAGTCCTTTAGTGTTCTGCAACAAGGTAGTTCTGTGCAATAACTTCAGACAGGAATGGCAGCTGATTATGTTTGTGAATGTTACATTTGGATATACAAATATAAAAACGGACAAAATGAGAACTGGCCTAAATGGGATAGATAACGTAAGTTTAAATATCATGAAAATTAATGAGACATCTTATCTATAAAAGTATTTTTGTCAGGCAGTCTGTGTGTGTCCGCTTTCCTTGTGTAATATAAACGTGTGTTAAAATGTTCACTGTCACAAAGAAGTTTATATATATTTTGTCCAAAACACATTCCGGCGGAGGGAGCTGGTAGGAACGTTGGGTTGCTCGGTCAATGGCCAGGGTCAACGGCGGCGTGGTGTATTCCGCAAATATGCCCGACTGTGAGGGCGGGCACAAGCCGGCGTGAGTAGGTTAAACGTTGAGTTTTATAAGGGCATCACGAGGTGACCAGCCCCTCCCCACCCAGCCACACCCCCCACCCAGCCCCACACTCCCCACCCAGCCACTCCCTCCCCACCCAGCCCCTCCCTGCACGACGGACACAATAATCCCCTGTGGGCTGGTGTAACCAGAAGGTTCCTACCAGTATAACCTTTTTTTTAAATGAGTAGGCAGAGAGTTAAACCAAAGACAAAGATGCCTCATTTAGCCTTAGAATCCACTGGGGAATACCTGTCAGAGAGTTCCGGTTCAGGCAAGCATAACCCATGACGGTGGGGTGTGGCCTGACCCACCCAGAACCACCTTTGTCTTCCCATTGCTGATGCTTAAATACCAGGCCAAGTGTTCATTTCTGGCTGAGTTGATTGAGGACAAGTTTGAGTACCGCCCTCCACTGATTTTATCCATCACACCATTCCAACAGGATTCTTCTGCATCTCTGCCTCTCCCCTACAAAGATAAATATACCCCGTATAGCCTCCACAGGCTGCTGTTGGCGCAGGTGTTGTTAGCAAGCACCAATTCATGTCAGCACAGCAACGCGGGAGGGTGGTGTGGCTAGCACCATGGAATTGGTGGAGTGAAACATTACCTCTGCCGTATCATCTTTGCCATCATCATCAGCAGCAGCAATATCAGCAGCAACAACAAAGTTATCTTCATCATCATCATAATTACGTTGAACGCGTGCCACCATTCTGCGCTCGCCACAAAGTTGAGAGCAACAAACGCAAGCCCTCGATTGAGTGTCAACACCGCAGACAAAAATGATTGCTGTGCAATGCAATTTGCGTGGAATTTGATCCGCACTGATCACTCCCCGCACAGTCCAAAGCGTGAGTGACACCATTCCCGAAACGTCGTACTCACATTGTGAATGTAGTGGATTTGCTCTCCAAACACACCGGTGTGCTGTACTTTTAACGAATTGGCATGTTCTGTTTACGTGACAAACCTTAATAATTGGCTGTGTCGAGTAGTGGCTGGTTTCACGATACATTTATATATTTACACGATCTAACAAAAAAAACCATATATTATGGATGATGTTGGAACGAGAAAGCCGACTACGTGTGAAACTGACACCATTCCCGCGCACAATCGCGTTTCTGTATCAATGCAGTTCCCGACGTGACCCGGTCACGTGGCCACATGTTCTCAAGTCGATGACTGTTATCCACGTTGTTTTTATGTTTGATCATCGCTGGCTCCACCCTGACCCTGGCCTAACCCCACCCTTCTTGGGCCATTCCCAATTGTGCACGAGTCGTGACGGAGTGTGGGTGCGTCTCTGGATGGGTATTGGCTGCACGTGAATTGCAAAAGGCCGATTTTTCTCTCAATGTTCTATTAAAAGAGCCATTATTTCGCAAAATGATGGCTAAAATGATTGCATCGACAGTCCACATTGTTAGTGATGTTATTCGCATGAAGAGGTTGTACCTCAGTAACATCATTGGAGAGCATGAAGGGAACGCACCTAACATTCCTTGTATTGCTATGTTATTAATATTATTGGTTAAAAAAATGCTCTAACATTGTCCTACCCCCCAAGCAACATATGTAACATCATTCAATGTGTGCATATAAATAAATATACAAAATAATCATCCATATGCAGGCAGTATAACTATGGCAGTGAAGTATAATCGTTTTTTTTCGTTTGTTTGCACTGAATATATAGGTTTCGATATTACAACAAAGGTCTAGTATTCTGCTATTTCATCAGAACATGAAAAAAGTCCTCCCACTGTTCATACAAAGTCACCTTAACAATGTTTTATTTTTTTCTGGCATCAGCAACCTTCCTTTAATTAGCGGTTGTCTTCTGGATGAGCTTTGTATTGGCCATTCAATTACCTCATTACGCTGCGCCCTTATGAATTATGCCACTCATATCACCGCTTAATTGGATTTGCTATTACAATATAGTGAACAAAATATTTCAGTTTGCACATTTTTTTTGCAGACATTATTAGCAGCGTTGCAGAATGCCAAACATTGAAGTAAACATTTAAAGAAAATTATATATTCATCCTGGCCGCATTTAATCATTATAGTGAAGTCAAAGTCAAAAGATCTCCCAGCTCAAAAGAGCTACATAGTAGCATTCATCTGCATTGGTAGCCCCCAGTCAACAATGGAAATTCCACATTACCATCGTGGGGGCCAGTGGCTCTGTGGGAAGATCACTGTTTCCCCAAAGCAATGATGTGCCCAGTAAACACCTGAATCGGAATTTGAACTTGCAACCTTCCAAATCAGTCGAAGCCTTCAGCTATAACACTGTCTTGCTGGATGTAATGAAGACCAACCTTCTTAGACACATGTAAACACAACTCAGTAAACGGCCAACTCATTCGTTTATGGGAAACAAGCCAATTCAAAACCATCCTCAAAAACATCTAAGGATTGTGTAAAGCTTACTGGGTCGATAAAAGAGCTACCACTTTGTGGGAAAGTCAACAGAGGTCGTCCCAGTGAAATTTCCACCACCGGCTGAGATCTATGCACAGAATGTGACATTGCTCATTTAAGCAGGAAGTTACATTGATATTCTATTCATCGGCATAGTCATGAGATACAATTTCCATTTAGAACTCTGATAGTGAGCAGAGCATCACCTTGTGTTTGAGAACTACCCAGGAAGATGTCATAGCACTAGTCCCTGCAGTTCACACTAGTTGATGCATGTTTAACATGCCCCTGCAAACAATGTTTGCTATATGCACTGAAATATAATGTGTTTATGTTGAAATTTGTTATTTGTGGATTTGAGTAAAAAATAATAATTTAAAATGATGATTTGTCTGTGCAGTCATTGTAGATCTGACAGAGGCCACCACTTGAGAAGTTGTTTAATCATCGGTGGCTGAAACCTGGAATCCCAGCAACTGAGTGGTGTAACCTCGATGAATGCCATGACATTGCAATGTTAATCCCACGAGGAGTCCAATGGCGACATAATTATACAAGGGGATCATTTCCAAGTATTTTTTTTTCATAAAACCAAATTGCAATGAAAGATTTAATGACTTTAGAAAAATATACGTGACATTCTTTCTTAATGTGCCATCTGGATCTGTACGATCCAGCAGGAGTATTTTAATATTGAATATATTTGTTTAAGCCATTATAATTTACGTCTAATATTTACCTGTGATCGTTTGCCAAAAACGTGCTTCACTGTCCAATACAATTGATCTTCATCGTTTGCTTCTACGTTTTGAGAATCAAATGTTTGGCAGTAATCATCTCTAAATTTTACGCGATGTTCGTCTACCATTTTGTGAATGTCAAATATAAAATTGTCTCAATATTCAAAGAAGCAGTGAGCCATGCTCATCCATATTGGCAGCCCCGAGCCGTTGGCTTACTCCCCATCCCTGTGCTGGAGCTCTGCAGGGACCCCACGAGCGGGTACTTGGCCTCGTATTCCACACTGGGCAGACATTCTGGAAGAGGTAGGAGTACCCACACTTTACCCCATACCACATGTGACCTGCCAGATTGGAGAACATTTACCATTGTTTCAACTTCTGTGCCAGGCGAGAGAATCACACTGACGATCCCTGGAAGACCAGCGTGCTAACCATTACACCATAGCTATAGGATCCCTGAATGACAGTAGGATTTTCCACAAAATACTCATTTTATTAACCCTGGAGGGATGATGGGCCGAGTCCATTGAAACAGAGAAATTTGCAGCCTTTTGATGGTAAACTGAGTGCTCTGCCACTGCAGAGCCATATAACACATCCACAGCTGTAACGAATAATACGAGTGGTCGATGAGCAAAGTATAATGAATGAGATGTAATTAAAGTTGCATACTCTATAACAGAAAGGTGGGAATCATCCAATATCTTGGCATACATATCAATGGTCCATATCTCCCAATTAGTGTTAAAAAAAAAATTCATTCCTTATATACACTCACCACCATATGCCATAGCCACTTTGATGTCAAAGAGAAATCAATGTGGAATGGGCGACAGCCATTCAGGAATAAAGAAAACAAATATGGCAAGTCGGGTAGCCGAGAGGTCAGAAGTGCTAGTCCTGAGTTGATTTACACCGAGTTCATTATCTCTTTCCCACTGTCAACTGACAATTGCTGCTGGGAATAACCGGCGCATAAAATTTGATGTAAAGCAAACGTTAAAGATCCTGTGAAATAATTTGCCAAAGTCGGCCATTGTGTGTGTTACAGGTCATTGTCAATGCCTAAATCCAACATTAAAAAAAGACTTGCAAATGTAAAATGAAAAAAATACTGGCCGAAAGTACCTGAAATATTTTGAAAATAAATAAGTGTACGATACACCTTCTCTCGAAACCTGTCCCTTCACACATCCCATCAGCCACGTGGCCTTCTGGGAGTGCGTCATTTCAGCAGCATTGGTTCAATACGTGCACACGCTGCACCGGTCTCAACGCTCAATGTCTCATCAGTAGTTGGGCTGGCTTGAGCAATGCTGATGATCACATTGCGTCACGTTGTAATGTTACCCCCGATCGATTCCCGTTAAAAAAGAGGACGTTGGGTAGCTACCGATGATCACACGTGTGCTTGCACTGTAGCATGTACATCCCTTTGGCCAAGCGAATGCTGGACGAGTGCCTCCCTATGCCATGCGCTCCGTGGAATGATTTGACCAAACCTCACCACTCTCATCAGTGCGGATGAGTGAAGGCGGTGATCATGGAGGTTGTACCACAGGTCAGAATCATGGATGTTGTTGTATTGTCCTCTGCTGGCCCTCAAAGAGAACCGAGGGAACATCTACAATATATCGCCTGCGAAAATACATTTTGCTTAGACACAGCTGATGCCAATAATGGTTGCTGCAGTTTGATCGATTCACAATTAGAAGCGAGCAAGTTCATACTTACGGATCGACTGAGCCTGACATTCTTCCTGCGTTGATAGTATGATAGGTAACCGCTGCGTTAAGTTTAGAGTGCTCGTCCACTGGGTAGGCTGCTGTTTCGCAACGGGAATTTGGGATTTCCAGCACCGGTTCAGGCCCCCCAAAGACAGATGAGCGCCACATCATGCTCGTTTGGGTGGAGATACTTCAACTTCGACTCTAGGGGCCTTCCATTTAGGAGGTACGCAAAAACCTGTCAAAACGTGACCCCTCCCCCCCCCTCCCTGTACGCACACGTGACGCACCCCCCTCCCCCTCCCCCCCGAATCCTATAAAACGGCCGATTTTTAATCCACGCAGAAACGATCAAGGATTAATAATATTAACGCGTTTAAGCATATAGACAGTCCACCACCGGACCATCTAACTAATTTGAAGGCCAATGTAGACACATTATTATCGAGGCTTCACCCCCCCCCCCCCCGTTTCCTATGCGTACATTGTCAGTAGACCCCCCCAAACGCAAGCTACGCATTTGGGTTAACCCCCCCCCCTCCCTCTTCCATGCGTACGTACTAAATGGATGGCCCCCTAGCATATGCTCTAATGTCTTCATACGGTAATTGGAGCCGTCAGCATAATCAGACAATATTATTTTTAAAAAAGTGTCGGGGGGAGGGGGGGGGACTTACTCTACAATACATTTTTTTATACTTTTCAATATATATCTTTATGAAGAAATTAGTGCTCCCCTGATGTTCATCAATCCTGATTACGACTAAAGTTCAATCTGTTCTCTTTTTTGACGAGAGCCCTTGGCTGTTCCCTGACAATCGCGTTTAAGAGCTGATGGATTGCTCGCATTCTGCGCACAGCTAAAATATCACCCTGCAGACCTTCATGGCCGCGATATAATAATGAGTAGTAAATCCTAATCAGGCCTGCAAGGCAAAACGACACCGCACAAGGGCAGCCTCTGCATAACTCTGGCGATACTGGCTAATTCCACACCCCCTCCCTCCTCTCAGCGTATGTGCGCGAGTGCACACATTAACGTGGAAGCCACCACCTGCCAGATGCAATGGTGCCACGTGGTTCTGCTACGGGACAGCGCTGTCTGTTCAGTCCCCTGCTCACCGAGGAAAGCCTTACACAAACACCGATCAGGCGCTGCTCGGGATGATTTGGCCGCCTTCATCGTGCTTGAGTGTTTCGACAGAATACCAGGGAAACACAACTCGGAGTATAACCATAATGGATAATATTCAAAAGTGTGCACGGGCACAGCAACTGCAACCTCGGTGTTGTCCTGTCTTCAGGGATACATTTGCTGTGATCTCGACCGACGCATTACGCCGTGGAGATTGGGAAGCTGCCAGCGGTGATGAAATGTAAACAAAACAAAAAAAAGCCGGCAACTGCTACAGGAATGTAGAATTTCCGCCACTGGAACAAAGCCACGACTGAAGATGAGCACCATCCAATGCTCGAATCAGGGTGGAGACACGAGCACTTTGCTTTCCATGTTCATCATGGAACTGCCACTCGTCACCAGATCAGTTTAATCTAAATGGCAGAGCTGTGTGCTCACCCACATTTGCCCTTATTTTTGTCATTACAAATTCTCATTTGTGCCACTCAACGCTCAAGGTCCCGTATCTCATTCCATGCTACAAGAATGGTTTAGGTTATTTGCAAGAAAATCAGCAAAGCATTGAATGTGCAATGTGCATTCATGAAAATAAACCCATTGTAATTCTGTAAATTTAGGTGACTGGGTGAAACATTCAATGGAACAAGCACTTCAAGGGGACAATGCAGAAACATAATCGTTCGATGAAGGTCAGTCATTGCTTTCTATGTCAGCCCATCAATGTTCTCAGTCCTCCTCTCGCACACATACAAACGACTTCAAATGTAAAGTCGAGCTTAACGCAAACTGAATCGCTCCCCTTCACCCTCTCCCAATGCCGTCTGGTCCCTTCGTTATCACTTTTGATGTACCACATTCATCGTGTGAACGAACTCCATGCCTAAATACGTCCACCAATGTCAAGGACTCTCTCTACTTTATTCACCATCCACGCTGTTAAACTGCATATTGTAGGACAGCGAACCTGTGTCTTTCATTCGCTCTATTTAATCACACTGCTCGACCGTGAAATCCTCTCCCAACAGCTCTTTCCAAGTTTATATTTATAAAATGCTCAATTCATAAACGTGTTCTAATTTACTGTCAATAGTGATCGTAGATGGATTGGCCTCTATTCATGATCGGTCTTCAGGGATATGCTGAACAACAACAGCTCAAATGAAAACTAGGGCAATGAGTCAGACGAACAACAAATGTCAAGCATGAGTGTTTTTGCATCCTTTAAAGTGCCCTTACAACGTGAGATAACAGCATGAAGTGCAGTATGTCACCACTCCGCATCGGAGTGAAGAGAGAGAGAAAAACACGGTTTTAATTACAAAATATGTGACTAAATGTTGCCATAATGACTCTAACGTGCTCCGCGGAGGTTTGAGAGTCCTGCAGTGTGGACACAGATGACCATCGTGACGGGGACTGCTCTCAATTACGTTAATTGATGCTGTTATTTTTGGCGTGTGTCCCCTCTTGAGTCTTCCCAAAGTCACTGGATATGGATGATGATGATGTCTATAATTCTGAAATTTTTATGTACTATTTTTTAGTCTTTATACCTGTTGTTCATGAATTTGTCACTCTTGCTATTGTGTCTCTTACTTAATGAGTTAATACACTCGTAGTTAATACACTCGTAGTTAATACATTCGTAGTTAACACATGCGTATTGCATGGTCCAGCCTTGTGGGATGCATCAGAGACGAATACTAACAACCGTGCATGATCTTAATTGGGTGCCGCGGTGGCTAGGAGCTGTGAACTACCTCGCCTGGTACACAGGAGGTCGTGGGTTCGATCCCGACCCTGACGCCTGCTGTGTATTTGGAGTTTGCGTGTTCTCCCCGTGGTCACGTGGATTTTTTTCCGGGTCCTCCGGTTTTTTCTCATTCAAATTTAGAAATACGCGTTTAGAGTATTTGGCTGCTGTACATTTCCACGTGATAAGCCACTTCGATGGGCTAAAATTTGTGGCCTGGTCGTTTCTGAAAAAGAGCTACGTAGCTCAGTGGGCCTTAGCTGGTGAAATAAAAAAAGGAGTGACAGTAAATAGTAATGTGCCTCAATACAAGGCATCGTGTTCATACCAACTTCATAAGTTAGATGGTCTATTTTGATGGAAACTACGTTTTCACACATATCACAAATCACATTAGCAGTAAAAAAAAGGCTAAGCGTTTGATTTAGTGGAATTTGAAATTTGGGGTTTGTTAAGCCTTGGGTGAAACGTTTGAGATGAAATTCAATGAAGATTGGGAGCCACCCAGGCTAAATGTAGTGAGAGTTTGTTGAAGACTTGTCTCCTGTGACTATCCTGTGGTTAGAATGTTACAATAACCTCAGCAACATCAGATCAGCGAGTGAACACTTGGAAATGTGAGCGCAAGCGAGACTGCCTAAGAAAATATGCTCTGAAAAAGTGTGACTCCTTGCTGATTTCACGCTGACGCAAATCATTGTTACTGTTTTCCCGATTGTTCACTTCAACACAAGGAGGGACTTGTGGGTACTGAGGACTAAAGAACATCCACACACAATGCGAGCATTCTAATTCAGCAGCCAGGGATACTTGTGGGTGAGATCAACACGCTAAAGGATTCTATCGTTGTGACCTATACTCACCCGGGTACCGCAGTCTTGTTTCAAAGCTACTTCAGTGTTATTGTGGGCTGAAAAATAATTAGAAATGTGTAGGAGCTGTTAACAAGTGGTTGTCATAGAGATAAAGCTGGGTGCCTCAGGAGGCTAATACCTATATCAGACCACTTGGCAGACACCGCTGGAAAACTGGGTTTGAATTTAAGCATGCAGAATTCAACCATGCAATGAGGTATAGCAGATTAACGGGTATCATCCTGGACTGCACAATAAGACCATGATATTAAATTAGTTTTTTCATTACGTTTTGGCATATTTCAGCTCCGAGGACTAAAACGTTTGGCGTTGCATCGCTCTGCGATAAATGTATTTTACAGAAGATTTAAGGGTGGCTTGGAGACCCATCAAAATAATTTCAAAAGGTGCAGAAGAACCGTTATCCGCCATGATGTGGGGGCGGGGGGAACATTGCAGATCCCATCATCATACATGGGAATTTTTTTTTTGAATAAGCACAAATAATCGGAAGAATAGGGGCACGGATAAAAGGGTAAAATGAGCTTTTGCGGATCCTACAGCTTCCGAAGTTAATAGGAGTCACGGAATGGGATTGTGGACAAGAGGAGTTCTCCTGGCTGAGTAGAGCCGTCTTCCGTGGGCCAGGATGCATTGCTCACTGAGATCATTACAAAAGTACACATTTGTAATATATTTGGGGAATTCTTTCATATGAAAAAACATTATCACTAATTAACACCACTAATCAATGTGTGTAACACTACCAGTGTCATTGTACTTACTGTAGCACGGGCATGTTTTTCAATGACTGTATTAATCTCTGAGTTAATAGTAAAAACAGCGCTGCATATATACACACAATCAGCTATTCATTACTGAGAGCTGTAATTGTGTATACTAATGAGCTACTTATTCAATGTCTCCATCCCTACAGCTAACCAGGTGAATGATAATTATTAGAGTTATTTCCCAAGTGTGCAATCCACTCCACAATGAACATTAAATACCGTTGTGACAAGTTGTGAGTGTACTCTATTGTATTACACTGGCAGCTAAAAAACTAGCATTCTTACAAGCTGGTAAACCAGTTAATTGCCTATAGGAAGAGTGTTCTATCTGACGTACTGTTTTACTGGTAGGAACCTCCTGGTTACACCAGCCCAAAGGGGAGTATTGTGTCCGTCGTGCAGGGAGGGGCTGGGTGGGGAGGGAGGGGCTTGGTGGGGAGGGGAGGGTGGGGAGGGGCTGGTCACCCCGTGGTGCCCTTATAAAACTCAACGTTTAACCTACTCACGCCGGCTTGTGCCCGCCCTCACAGTCGGGCATATTTGGGGAATACACCACGCCGCCGTTGACCCTGGCCATTGACCGAGCAACCCAACGTTCCTACCAGCTCCCTCCGCAGGAATGTGTTACATAACCCAGCCTGAAACCTAATCCTAAAGGTATCAGTCTGGCTCCATGGAGCTTGGGTATTAATACTGATCTTTAAGAATACAAAGGTGAATATAAGCCTTTAGTCTGACTCTGAGCTTCTGGAATTTGTTCCGAATCCTGAGAATATAAAGTACGCTTTGGTCTGGCTATGAACGTAAAGATTTTACTTGGAACACGAAGAATCATGATGATGCAGGATTAGACTTGAAGCTGTAAATTGCAGTTGCATGCCATTCCTTCCACATTAATTTGGAATCTATTAAAAATACTGCACTTGAAACACACTAATTGTAATGCTATACATAACACGGCTGCACAGCACTAGCCGATGATACATTTTGCTTGTCTGACAAAAAATACATGGCACACAATAAACAGAGATTATACATGACCATGTGCAATTAATATATTATTACACGAATACAAGTCCGTGGTCAGCACATTTCTATCGCAGGATAACAGTAGAGGGGAGATGTTAAGGGTTTTTGTAACTGAATAGGCTGTGGTAAGGATGGACAACAACCATAAAGATTGACTGTATACATCATCTTTTAAATGAATGTAATTAAAATTATTTTATGATATAGGGTTTCCTGGTCACTCCGCTAGAACAAGGTTATTACTATACACATTTGGGTGTATAGTGCAAGTTGGGTTTATAGTATAAGTTGGGTGTATATTACTATACAGCGTTGGGTGTATGGTGCCAGTTGGGTTTATAGAACAAGGGTATTACTACTATACACCGTTGGGCGGTGACATGACCTTGCAGTAGGGCATTTGTTGCAGAGGTTCGCGGTTTTAATCCAGCGCCCACCCTGGTCAATACCGCGCGCGTGTCGTAGCCATCAAACTACACGCCGTCTGCTTCACGGTGGACGTTAGAGATCCTCTGACGTTGTTTCGCAAGAATGGGCCATCTTGTGCCATTGTCAGGGTCCGCATTTGCCAACTTCGTAAAGTACCGTACCATTGAGAGCATTTGAAAGCCTAAGATGGCACTCATGAGTACTTGCGTTGGGTTTTTGTTTCTTTCGAGCAGGAGTGCACGTCCCCCAAGTCACGTGATGGGCAGTGAATGCCCAAACGATGCAGCCAATGGGAAGCCTGCTGCTCCTGCTGGTCTAACATCACCGTGAGGCCAGGCGCTCTCATGAGACCGAGGGACCGATGGATTTGCGAGACTCGACGGCAGCTGTAGTCACCCTGTCACCAGTAACATCAACGAGGCATGCTTGTACTGCTCTTACTGTGTTGTATGCATGTTGAACTTCTTTTGCAACGTACATGGCCAACCGTGCTAATCGGAGGTGTGGAGGACAACAAACTAAACACAAAAAGCAGCACTAAAGAAATGAGTTTTCAATCTAGATTTAAAAGTGCATAGCTCCAGTGGCTTCCTAATATCGGAAGAGCGTTCCAGACGGCCGCAGAAGCGCATCTGAAAGCGCGTGATCCGGTGACCGTCTTTGTTCGATGGCCAGCCAACAGCCGCTGCTGCGAGGATGGCTAGAGCTCACGTGATGCTTTCTGCTCCTCGACGAGATCAGCGAGGTATCGTGGTTCAATTATTATTGATACGATCATTGCTACGGTATTAGGAATTCTTCAAGGAAGATGCAATCAATGGAAACAAATATTGTTGCTGTTGTTTCTTATAAATGTAGTATGTATTTCCCAAGCTGTCCAGGAAGAGTTGATTCATGAAGACAACCCTGATAGTTAATGTCAAACACATCTGGCACCCTTGTGACACTCCCTTACGTTGTATACATCAGTGGCATTCACTTGTGTTTTAATACATCGGTGCAGTGACAAGGCAGCCGAGAACATGAGCTACTTTGTGTGTTTTCGTGGTTGTGCTGTAGAATCTCGCCGACATGTTTCTGTTTGGTTTCTACGTTCTGTGTTCGTGACATGCGATGTTCTGCTGCATGGACTGGAACTGAACGAAAGGAGATTTTTCAGCATCCGAATGAATGAAAGCACATCAGACAGCTACGAGGTATTTACTTTTTTGTTTGAAGCTCAAGGCTTGTTGTTGTGCCCACATTATGGAGAATGTGCGGTTGTCAGGGTCCACATTTACAGCGCGGAGCAATAAACCAGGTAACCCTGTGCGCGGTTAATTCTACCTGTGGGCAACGCTTCTTCTTCTCTGTGGATTCGGTTATTCGTGATCCAAACCTCCGCTTCACTACGGACACGCCGATTTTGTACGTGTACAGTGATTGGCTTTCACCTGCTGCAATGAAGGAATGATTTGCTTGTCTGTTAATGACACTTTCTGACTTGGACAATATAATATACATTTACTGTGATGTAGAATTTTAGTTACGTCAATTGAGGAAATCATGTCTTATGTTTATCCTGTACATCGTGTATTTTACCTTGAGCATTTTTTTTACCCATGTTTTATATATGTTGATTATAAAAAGAAAAGTTCCTTACGTGTCTCAAAATGCACTTACAAATCTAAGTTAGAATAGTTTAGAATAGTTTAAAAACACGGCAAGCTTGCAGTGCTCAGTTCTGATGTAATATGGCAGTGCACATACACATGTTGCAGACATATGAGTGAGCGTTTTCTCATTGCAAATTCTTAACATATGCCACAATTTCCATATGTCTGGAATAATTGTCGGGAATAGGAATTAATAACAAAGGGGATCAGCTGCTTAAAATCCAATTTAAATTCCCGACTCCAGAATTTATTGTGCCCTGAGGAATCGTGTTGCAATCAAGAAGCCATCCCTCTTGTGATGTTGCGTGTGAGAGGGCACCCTTTTAACTTAACACATTTCTCTACTTGAACTGCTTTCTCCACTTGCATACTTGATTTATTTTTTTGGTTAAACATTCTCAGTTAATATTTATGAACAAAACTGCCCAAATGCCCTCCAAATCACATGCGTGCAGTCAAAAATGCTGCGTTAACTCAAATTGAGAATACAGTTAACTGAAACCGACATATATCTTGAGTCAACAATGGAATAGTTTTCATATTTTCAAACTGAATTAATTTATATAAATAACACGCACTCTGAAGTGGTATATGGTTCTTTAGTCAGATACTAAAATGAGGCCCTGTGTCAGAATCTGACACAAATGCACAAAAGCCTACTCTTGCAAATGATCTTACACTTCTGCAGCGCGTAGGTGTTCACGATTGTGCTACATCGCTCTCTGATGTATTTTTGAGTTGTGCCTACGAATAACACACACGGCACAAACGAAAACACAACAGACATCCATACTGTTTAGAATGTCCACTTTGCTACTGAAATTAAAACCGAGGCCCCCACATTGATCAGGCAAAGCTTTTGGTTTACTGCAATGAAGTAGAAAGCTACAGAGTGGTGTTGCGCTTCAAGTTGAGTCAGTGAAAGGTTATGTGCACAAGAGCACAGCAGAGTAATATTAATGCTGCCACTATTGTCAGAAGCAATTTCACTAGGTCAGTGTTCAAAGCGCCCTCAAATTTTCTCTCAAGGGCTTAACCAACAAAACCACCCTGATTTTTTATGTTTATCTGCTACGTGCATAATTTTTTTTTGCAGTACTTTGTATCAAAAAAAATATTTCCGTTTGACGAAGGTGAGATTCATTTTCCAGTCAATGCACGTAACACACAATTATAGACGGTAGGAAAAAACATATATTCCGGACATAATATAACAATAAATAAAAATGCAGTATTTTCCTTTATTCAGTGACCTTCATCAGTAGTGGCCCTGAGAAAGATTGGTCCCTGTCTAGGTAACGAGGAATGTCCACAACTTGCACAGGCCTATCAACAAAAGGTGACCACTGCCAAATAAGCCCAGGGCAGCAGGGCGGCACAGCAAGAAACGCCCGTGGTCGATTCCCGACTCGGTAAGATGTCTGCGTGGAGTTTGCATGTTCTCCCCCATGAGCTGCACGGAACTTATTCACACTCTTTGGTTTCCTCCAAAAGCCTAAAAAAAACCCAAACAATGTAACTGGTATTGGCCAAAACATTCCAGTGCTGTACAATTCCCCACAAAATTACTCAATTGGAATTACACATAGCACCATCTCCCCCCTAATTACGAAAAATAGGCAGGACCCTCTTGCAAAGGAGCATTGAGACTCAGGTGAGGTTTCCCTCAGTAAGCAAGCTTATAAATGATAATAAAAACACGATGTTTGTTTGAGTATAGGGACACTTGAGCTCAACAAAGGTCCCCTGCAAATGCAGATATGAAGATAGCTTGTCTCAGTATAAACAGGTTTTGGGTTTCTTTTAAAGTATTGACACAGATTGTACAATGCTTCAGAGATTGTAAAGGATCTGGTTGAAGTAAAAGGCTGAGGGACGGTGGAAAAGTGGCTTTAAGGAGGGTGCCGAGGTGTCCAACACAGCAAAACCACTGCACAAATGCAACGCTCCACAGATTATTGCAGCACGGGCATGGGGTTTATGGCAATTGTGATGGGACTGCAGAGGTGTGAGCAATAATCTTTTGAGAATTAATTTCGCTCGGGTTTATCTAGGGCGGTGACCTTCCAAGCGAGGTGCACAGGGTGTGCTACTACCGGGTCAGAACCTCCGTGTCTCGGGAACCCAATGTACACGGGGCAGCAGGCTGCAAATTGCAGTTTGCAAGACACCAAGTCTCGCTCAAGCTTACCACTGTGCAAGTGACTTTCCTGTTACCTTCATACCACCCAGCACTGGAGCGGAGTGAATATACATTGGTGGGAACGTCAGCGACACAAATGTAGACTGTGAAGTGCCAATTATAAACTGATGCTACATTACTCACGATGCGAAGCCTATACACACATACAATGGCTTCCTGCCTTCTTGTCAGTGTTCATTTTGTGTTCCATGTGATTGTGGATAAATAATAATTTATTTTGCATAAAGTGTAAATGTGTTCAATTGCCAAATCACCGTATTCATAGATGGCTTTTCCTTGGGTTCGAAAACCATTTCTGAATAAATAGCAGCATTATGTATTGAATTCCCCCAACTCTTCAATGCTGCAAGCAGTCCGGATTCTCACTCACGACACGGCGATTTGATTCTCCGCCACGTGCCTTCTCTTTTCCCACGAGAAGTTGATCCCCTTAAAAAAAAACCCACCTACACTTGTCTTAGAAAAGTTGAGATTGGCTTGTGCACACCGCAGCTTGAGTTTGTCACGCGAGATTACTCTTGGTGTTCACAGACCTTGAATGGATGTGGGCAAATTGCAATAAGTGGTCTCATTTGACATGCGAGGCTACATCGATAGATGTTTTTTTTTTACTGGAGACCAACTTTTTAACTACCTGCTGTTTTACTGAATGCGTAATTACTATCTAATTAATATATATATATATACCAGACTCTCTGCAGTGTTAAGATGTGTCTGAAATGATAATGTTTTAGCTGCACTGATAGATATATGTATCTATGTATAAAGGCCCTCTGTATAGCCTTAACAGACTGTTGGGGCAATTGCTGTTAGCGAGCACCTATGAAGGACGGCACGGCACACAGAACGTTTACCATGCACGTGTTCATTTAGACGGGGAAGTGTATTTGTATAACTGCTACAACAACTAAGAACATAACATTAACATTTTAAGCCTTTCTAAGCTTTCATGGTGAAATAACATGAACATGTATTGTGGCATATTTTGTTGTATATAAATGTCAGTTTAACTAACACATTGCATAAAGAAATTAAATCGTTATTTTACATGCTGATTTTCCAGCAACATTTGACAAATAGTCCAAGCCAGAAACAAACAACAACAACGCATCGGCCTACAAACCTGGTCGAGCTAACAGTTAGCACAGAACGGGGCTGAATGAGTGTCACTGACTGATATGAGAGTTCCATATGCTACGAGCAAGTGAATGCACTGAGAGATAAGGAGGCAGAGACTGCACCGCGTGCTATACCCACACGAGTTACATGTCGAATTCATACCACATGACACGAACAACCACAGTACACGTGTGTAAAGCAATACTTGGCAAATGTGCAATGCTCAACGGCGTAATGGAAAACCAAAACACGACCGTGACGCCCGATGAAGCTATGCACGACGACAGATTAAAAAATAGAACATGTCACACGCCCAGCACGCATGTGAATGCAAATGCAAAGTCAGATTAACTAACATGCGTAATGTGGGTAGAACCAATACAAGAGTGAGTTAAATATGTCCACAATTTATGCATCAGGCAGTAATACTTTTGACGCAGGATTAAAGTGACCACCCTAATCAAATTCCTGGGATATCCATACAAAAAAAACCCTTTGCCCAGCCTTGACCCTCAAAGGAAGAAAAGGCAGCAGCAGCAGCACTGTAATCAGTAGCCAACACACTTGCCCCGGGGGAGCCGGACCCCTCTTAAACCTCAGGGAACCCAGGGAAGTCCAATGAGAACGATCCCAACCTCATTAAGGGGGGGGGGGGGGGGCGGAGAGGGCCCACAAGGACAAAGGTCGATCTAAGACCAACTGAGGGGGCGACGAAGCAATTGCTGCCCCCCCTCCCGCGTTTCCGGGGACTTTCAGGTGCTGTGAAGAAAAACATGGAATTCATCATTCACCTATGGCATCTGGTAAAACGTAAAAAAGCAGCAATAATAGCTGAAAAAATGTAACATAACCAAAGGAATCATATTCTTTGGGTCTTTCTGTAAAGCCACGTAGATAGAAAAAATAATAAAAATAGTAACAATATCACGACGTTTCGATCGCAACACAAGCAATCTGATGATGGTTGGATATTGTTATTGTTTTTATTATTTTTTATATTTACGTGGCTTTACCGAAAGACTTAAAGAGTCTGAATTCCTACAGTCACAAAAGCATTAAGTCAAGATTCATATCCAAAGTACATAGGATATGGGCATATACTACACAAGAAAGAAAAATCATACATGTGCGTGGATTATGGAATGCTTCCCTACGTACGCTTGTTCTCGGAAGTATGAAATTATCCACCTTTTCATCATCATCATCAAAGTCATTATCGAGGTGCCCCCCTCCCCCTCAGCTCCAGCTGTCCATAGGCCGCGATGAGAGCACGGGGCTCGGATAGCAGTTCCACATGGGGATGGTGCACCTCTGCCGGCAGGACCAGGATTGCTAAGTCACGTCCGTTTGCCTCTGGTTTTTGTCTTTGATAAATTTGGCGCAAATTTTCAAGAGAAAGAAAAAATCCCCCAGAGCAACCAGAGCTGTATACGAAAGTTAAATTTGCATTTTTTTGCATCTTCACAAGAATTATCATCCATAGGCTGCGGCGAGACCACGGGTCTCGGATCGTGATTCTAACCGGGACCGACACGATACTATACTCAAGTTCAGTTTGTGATGGATCGTCATTGTGAGAGTTATCCACATAACGGATGGACAGCAAAATTAACGGGCAAACATACGGATATGAAAAAAACGTCAAGAATAAACACGCTAAATCTTAGTCGCAAAGCGTCAAACAACAACCACTAACAAGGTGACTTCGAGCAAGCATGAAAATAGTGACAATGAAATACACAGTAAAATGTAAAGCCTGAGTATTTTTTACCAAAACCATCAAAACAACATTGTTGCAGACAAAAACCCCATAGCCCCCACACACGTTACCAATCCAGTAATGTGAAACAAAACTCCAAACAACGAAGATACAGAACAGCAAACTCATCCTAGTATCCATGTGTGTGATTATGTTGCAGCTAATCCCATGAATGAATAGGATCTGCAATGTTCGTCCACTGCATTATCATGGAGAAGGAGAGTTGTCCTGCAGTCGATGCTTGCGGCAAGCGAGGGGAAGGTGGTAACAATGGTTCGTGCACTGTGCTATGAACCTGGTGAACGGACACAATACAGCTTTTTTGGTTTATATCGCGTAAATATAGATGTGTCGTTATACCCGCCACCACCCGACACGGCCACTTAGTAAGGTTTGTCACGTAAACAGAGCATGCCAATTCGTTACGAATACAGCACGCCCCTGTGTTGGAGAGCAAATCCACAACATTTACAATCTGAGTACGACGTTTCGCTAGTAATTACAACCAGCATCATCAGGCGGCAGCCAGATTGCTAAATCGCGAAAGCCTACGTGTTAAACTGGTGAACAGAGTTTGATTCCCAGCCATGGCTAACATCAACTCCTCCGATTAGCACGATTGGCTCCGTACTGTGCGAAAGAAGTTCAACGTACATAGATACATCAGTGGCGAGATATGTCTGAACCTGCCCGGGGCACCACGTACACCGATCTGCACTGGCCAGCGTGGTGAATAATGGCCTAACCAACGAGGGGAAGTCAACTGGTTTTCAGTGTTCAAATGCTAACAGCAGGATTCCAAGCCGTATGACCTCAAAGTCTCGCAGTGACCATTCATAGAGTTCATTTATTTGCACCCAAAACATTTTTGCACAACAAAACGTTTGACGTTTTCCACCATGCCATGACTTTGCCAGCATTCCTTTCCCAGAACACCTGCAAGCACTATCAATTATAATGACACGTGAAATGTTCAATATGCATTTTACACAGCTCAGCTAGAAAGCATAATTAATGTTTTAAACGTTTTCAGGTTCAAATATGTACGTACATGCACAGGTACAAACGTGTGTACACGCTGCACATGCTCACGAAAAAGCAAAGACACAGAGGCCAGGCATGGTTGTGTATGCCCATTATCCAGTGCCAAGAGGGAAGATTGGTGAGTTACCCTGAGATCAAATCTTGACTTAAAGCTTTCGTGACTGCAGGAATTCATATTTTTGCGTCTTTCGGTAAAGTCACGTAGATATTATGTTCAAAGAAAATAACAAAAATCTACGAATCTTCGCGGTCGACCACTTGTGTTGCGATCGAAACGTCGTAGTTATTTTTATTTTCTTTGAACCTATCTACGTGACTTCACCGAAAGACCCAAAGAATACCCTGAGATTGTTCTGTGCCAATAGTTAACTTACTGCAGTGCAAGGTTGCCAGGAGATGGCAGTGCAGCAAACGAGTTCTTAAAGCTGCGTCACAGATCGGTGTTGTGCGTGTGTACGTTATCGGCTTCATTCGCATGTAGAGGACGCCATAAACATTTAATTGGGAAAACAAAACATCATCATCATCATCGCTAACTCAACGCATTTCCCTCCCGAGTAAATCAAAGTAACGGATGTAGGTTTTGCATCATTGGTCAATTCCACATTCCCTTGACAAGGGCCAATCTCTCCTTACGATGATTGCAATTGACTTAGCAGTGATTCCATAATTTTATGTGCATCATTAATTATTTTATAACATCTGGGCATTCTCAATTAGTAATTATAGAAACTTAACTATCTTAGAAGCATGCACACAAGTCATATTTTCGACAAAGCTATTTAGTTTATGATAAAATAAATCCTGTACTGGTATGTTGAATGTACTAAATACATACATGACATTGCTGAACAATGTATTGACCAAACATCCATGTGTACGACCCCATGAACGAGAGAGATTGGGCTCAGTGAGGCTTTTCTGGATATATATAAGACAGATGACAATGACGTACAACATTGTAGCCCTCACATTTGTTTAATATTAGCCTAATGAAAAATGCATTTCGCAATGATGTACGACTTTTGCCAATTCGGTGAACTGTTTACGAGTGGTATTTAGTCATTTGCCATGGATTCTTATTGCCGTAGCATTATTCCATTTGTTCATCAGGCTGATTACAATTCAGCATTCAACCAAAGGGCCATTGGGGCCCTATTAGGTTTACATTAACCTTCTATCTGCATCCCATTTCTGTTTTAGTGCCGCCCCATTTGTTTACACCTAATACAGTCCAGTTCCCTTCTCTGCCAAATTGCCAGAGCGTAACATAATGTTTGTTTTCTCGCACCATACCGGCAATCCATTCTCACACGCGCCGTGCCAAGGAATGAATGGCTACACATAGCGCACTGCAGGCCTTGAGGGCATTTGCTGTTTGTTCTTCATAGTGAAATCCTTTCTCAGATGATGTACGACTCTTGCCGATTTCCACCAACCGTTTTGAGTTTGTTATTTTGGCCGAGTGTATTAATTCTAAGTCGCAGTCTGTCTCAAAGAAGTGTCCTCCGATCAATAAAATTGACGCAAACAATGCAATGCTACTCGATGAAGAATGTTTTGAGTAGTTTCATTGACACGATATAGAACATATACATATATCCTAAATGCAGACTTTTGGAAGTCGTAAACCCAAGCTGGATTGACGAACGTAACAAAATATATACGTGACGATTTTGCTGTGATTTTGAAGTCAGTATACGGACTTGCAACAAAGCGGGTGGAAATCCTTAATTTAATGTAAATGTATAAATGGCATGAATTGCCCATGAATCAGAAACAGCCACCCCCGTGAGCTGGCGCATGCTGTGCACACTCTCGTGCACACAGATTCATTCTCGGAGGCAGACTCCACTGAAACACCACAGCATGAAGTCATGAAAACACACACACACATACGGCACGTATGCACGAGTGTAGTTCTATCCTATATCTGTAATAAACAACTACTACTACAGCACATGCACAGTATTAGCCTATGGCAAAATCACCCGGAATTTTCCCGGTTTCATCGGATCTAAAAAGAAAACGAAGCATGGTTCAGACTGAATGGTGCTTGGATGGGTGACTGCCATGCATAATAGGCAACACAGGGCTGTGCAGCAAAATAAAACAACAACAACAACCGCTTTCTTTTTTCAACCTCGGGGAGGCCCAGGCAAAGCTCTGATACAGCTGGCTGGGAATCAAAATGGTGTCCCACGCATAGTTCCTGGACTTGATCGCTCCATCCATTCATCTGATCTTCTCACTCGACGTCACTGGCTTCCAGCTCAGCAACGCATCCTGTACAAAGTTGTCGTTCCCTTGTTACAGAGGACACATTCTGGGTCAACCGACCTATTTGTGGCCAGGTCGCTCATGAAATCTAATTCAATACCTCAGTGGGCTTTACATGATACGGTTTTTTCAAAATTACGTTTTATTTGTACATTCCTAAACTTGGCACTCCGATTGTGTTTTTGTATTGTTGTAACGTTTTGTCCCGCTCCTACTGGACATCTGCGCAATAAAAGAGCTCATAGCTCATCGGATTCCTCCAGCATAAATACATATTCCGAATCGGATTCTATTTATCGTCGTACGTTCCATCAAACGAACCCCGATCTACCTCAAGCGACCTCCTTGTCAAAACCCGTGTCTGGAACCACGCGAAGTGAATGCCATTCCCTGTCGCAGTTCCAGTCGCCCTCTCTCAATGACCCTCTGATCGGTATTTAAATTTGGATCCTTCTAATGACGAGTCACACAACAGGGAAGCAGAGCAATGACGGTGATGTCATCACGGAGTAAAATCAACGCTTTACAGTGCGATATAAAGTTTGTGTTTAACATCCATTCAAGGGCTTAAGTAGATGCAGAGTGAGTCTGGAGAAGTTTCTGGGGAATGAGCAACAGTGAACAGGTCTCTGAAATCTTCGTGGTTTTTTCGGTAAAGTCATGTAGAATGGAAATAATAAAATAATAAAAAATAAAACATAATAAAATTATTCTCACGACGTTTCGGCCACAACGCAAGCAGCCGTCCTCAGGTGAAGAACAGGTCTGTCGATAAGACAGACCTGTTCTACGTGACTTTACCGAAAGAACCAAGAAGATGAATCCCTGCAGTCACGAAAGCTTTAAATCGAAGGTCTCTGAAAGTTTCATTGTCTGAAGTTGTTCACCTCGTCCGTGCTGTGGAGTGTCCTTGAGCCTCCGTTGGTGCACAACGCATCCGCAGCGACCACGTGATGCTCTCATGCGGTTCATGACCATCCACTGCCACCAAAGCCAGGAGGCAATGCACATGAAAGGACGCATATATCCAGAGCCTGTGATGTCCTGCTGCTGTTGTGATAGTGTACTGGGTGTTTTTCTTATGATTTAAAAAAATACATGTTGCGCAATATGAGATGATGATAATGATAACACTGTACTGTGGCATCCATAATGGCTATTATTATTATTTTAAGAGAAACAAGTTTCAAGAACTGTAACACTTTAAACGCAGATTACAATTCCACATCTGCTATACGAAGGGCCGCTAGGTATATTAAGAGTCCAGCAGTTTTTGTAAAGTGGCTGTTAATAGCTCAGTGGTATAATTTCTAAGATGACTGCAATTTATAAAATTTACTCTGAATCAAATTGGCAAAAAAAAAATAACTCTCCCTGTACTTGCCCCTATTGCTATGGAGAGAACGTATTTCAGCAGGCTCTCATCTGGTTAAATAAAGTACACTTAACTGAATAGATAGCAATATGACCCGTATGCTTAAATAGCAAGCACTGGAAGCACCCACAGATTAATTTCCGTAATATTACTTATTGAGCTGAAAGGCTAGGTCTGGATATGGAATGTCCTGAATACACAGCGATTTTATCTCCGCAAACCCGACTGCATTGCTCCAGCTTTAATAATCGCACTGCTCTCGTGCAATGAGGATTATACCAAACCAGGGATATAGACGGCGAAGAGGGATGATGCCCTGCTTTAAATTGCGGGGCTTTAACCGGCATTATTGCCACGTGTGTCAGTATTAAGCCAGTGATGGTTTCATGGAATTATCTTAAAAATGGATGCAATAATAAAGAGGAAGAGAAATAATTTGGTGTGAGCCCCTTTGGCATCTCTCATCACTGCATGCTGACATTGGGCTTGCACCATTTAACCTAAAATCAGTGGAACACAGCGTCAACAACATAAAGGTCAGGCAGGGCAAGACTCCAGTGATCTGTATTTGTAAGTAAAGTTTATCAGTAGTCAGGTCATTTAAGTGCATATTTAGGTGCATATTGGCCGATTGAGCTCAGTCATGATATTTGCCAATTATTAGCAGTTTAAAATTAATCCACCGGTGTCTTCATATTAAAAAAAAAGTCGAGTAGTCTGGAATGCAATTAAAATTGTAGGGAAATGGCCTTTAAAATTAAATAAAATGTGGATTCATTATTTTACGTACGATTTTAGCCATTGATATCATCAACTTTTGGAAATTTTACTGATTCAGTTAGATCTCATATCGTTGGGAGATTCCCGCAGGAATCCGTGCTTAATTCCCATAATTCCAGCCTGCACAATTCCTGCAGAATCACAATTCTTCTATGGCCGATTCCCATGGTAACATTTCCATACCAATGAATAAATTGCATGTACGTGAGTGAGCTAGCGTCCAATCGTCGCGTAGTTACGGTAGTCCAAGTGGTAGTCCCTGTAATCTTAGAAGTAGCGCCGGTGGTGTCAGCTGGTAGTTCTGGCTATCCCAGGGGCAGTCGTGGTGGTCTTAGAAGTCTGAGTGGTAGTGCCGGTGGTTCTATTGGTCCACGTGGTAGTCTCTGTAGTCCCAGTCGTTAAGTTCTAGTCCCAGGGGACTCAGTGGTCCGGGTGTGGGAGAACCCAAAAGTCGTCCAATAGCAATCGCAACAATTCTTCGCTTCATCATGAATGTCTGTGCTCTCAATGTGTTATTGGTTTGTATTTATTCAGGTATCTAAAATGCATTACCAGGACGTGCAAATGAGAAGCAATATCTCATTTAAAGTGCGACCCTTGTAGTGGTGTATAGTCACATTCCATTCCAGATAGGGCAGACATTACATTACACCTCATGGAATCATTATATAAATATGATACACCTTATAATAAATAACCATTTAGAGAACGTGCTAGAGGTGCTGTGCATATCAAACGGCCATAATATAGAAAATAATATGATTCATATCCATATCTTTGTTTCTGTGAGCGCTATTATGCAAAGTGGTAAACACATTTCTGGACTTGATCACCCACACATGCATAGGTATACCAATATCCCATTTACTGGGCAGTAATATCTATAAAAATGTCAAGAATTTAATTATTTTCTATTTTTTTTACAGAATTTCCCCTTTGAACAATTCCCAGCAAACAAACATCTTTTAGTTTTTCGCCCATTACTTCAATGTTGACAGTGTATGACATGACACAATACTATATTTTAAATGATTATCAACGAGCATGGAATTATGTCACGAAGGTTGGCAAGGTGTGATGCAGTCATTGCCACTGACAAAACCTAATTATCTGGACACTTGTTGTATGTATGGTGAACTTAACTTCTTTGGCACTGTATGTAGCCAACCACGCTAATCGGAAACAATTGTTGCAATGGTGTCCATGGACGTGTGCTTTTATTACTGTGCTATTTTGTTTTGCGATATAACATGGCCACCATGTGTTGTGACGGAAATTTTTTAATTAATTTTTACATTTGAAATTTCCAAAAAAACAGCATTTCAAATGTTTCATTGTTTTAACCTGTGTCTCCGAATAATCACAACAACGCCTCTAAAGCTGAGGTGAATGTCTTCTTGGTTCTTTCGGTAAAGTCACGTAGAAGGGAAGTAATACAATAATAAAAAGAAAACATAATAAAACAATTCTCACGACGTTTCGGCCACAACGCAAGCAGCCGTCCCCAGGTGAAAACCAGGTCTGTCGAAGCGACAGCGTCTGAATGAATGCTCAAGGTTGGAGCTCTGCAGCGATTTGCTCTGATGGCGGGAGGGCCTCCATTCGACTGAGCTCTAGAGAGACCCTCTCTAGGAGACTCTTTGCCGACTCTTCTACACTGGTCAGGCAACTTGGAACGGCTGAGATGTACCCACATTTTACCCCACCACACACAACGGCCGATAGCCTAACTGTGATGTAACCAGGTGCGGTAGTGTGGAGGTGGGGGTATGAAACTTGCCCTTTGTTTAGAGTATTTGGCTGCTATACATTTCCACGTAATAAGCCACTTAGTTGAGCTATCATTTGTGGCCAGTTTGCCCCTGATAAAGATATATATATATATCTCTCAGTGGGCATTACCTGGTAAAAATAAATAAATAAACGATAGTTTCAACTGCCATGCCAGAAGATCAAACTGTTGACCTCAAGATTGAAAGTCACAACGAGGTCTGCGACAGTGGGGTATTTGTGGAGACTAAACCCAACCACGGAAATGTGGAATTCCAACACTGGCTCAGGACTGACAATGGAGATCAGTGTCACAGCTCATTGTTGAATGCAGCGGGAAGAGGTCTCGACTTGCTTGATTCAATTTGACTTTAATCCAGAAACGTGGAGGTGAGGTTGGCGGATAAGCCTTGGTTGTGAAACTAGGCCTCATTGTAATGATTTATTTAGTCAGCAAAAGTCTTACTGATTTTCACAGTAGTCCAGCCAAGTCTTCACAGGAGAGGGCATTGTTGCTACGTGTAATCCAAATCGAGTAATTTGCAGGTAATTAGTTATCATTGGGATGTTTGGCCAATAACAATTATATTGCGTGTGTTTTGGCTATGGGAGGAAACCATTCAGAGTAGGGAGAGAACATGCACACTCCACACAGGGAGTGTGAACACTGTGCCACCTTGCCAGTCCTGTAAGATATATGATATGCCTAGAGGAAGTACATTCATGATCTCATCTCCATGGTTTGCCCTCATACTCAAATTATATACTAAAACCATTAAGCCAAACATCTCCAGTCATGGACTACCTCAATAGCCAATAAGCAATGTGAGGGTTTTATGCATAAACACCTAACAAGTTACAGTATTTATACAATTATTGACAGCTATTTTTAGTTGTGTAGCCATTTTCCTACTTGTATTGATCTCAAGAAAATTGAAACAAGATTTTCAGTTACCCGGTGTTGCCCTATAATTCTTAAACGTAAATTTGTAGAAATGTTAAATCCGATGAAGGGGATGATAAGATGATCTGGTGGCTGTTTATTGTCAATATACAAGTTAAAAACATAAAACCATGTCAATAATAGACACGCATGTGTACATAAACAACAACACACCTGCAAGGTCACAGTCCATTCCTGCAAATAAGGCAACACTGTGGGGGCTGTTTAACTCAAACGCTACTGAGTCTAATTGTGATTTTAAAACTTCTGATGGAACTTTAACCTTTTTTTCTAAGATTCGAAAGAACCCCAGAGTTGACAGGATCTAATTTTTAATATCTATTTGGAACATATTTCCTCCGCAATAGTGTCAAAAATATCATTAAATAAAATCAGTGTCTCGTGGGTGGTGCTAAGCCATTTGTCGAAATTCCAAATACCCATGGTGGGGCCAGACTAACCACTCTTGACTTTCCACAAAGTGGTACTCCTTTTATCAACTGCAGGGGGATGCTGGGCACAGTTAACACATGACCAGGAATTTATCTCAAATCCTGATTGTGAGGCGAGCACTAAAACCACAACACCACTGGCTTGTGAGCAGCACGAAAACTTTCATCAATTGAACGAGTTCTACATACACAAATAACGCATACAGCATGCAACATACATAAGTGTATTATGTACTATGTAGTGACTGGCTTGCAAGCTGCTAAGTTCCCAAAATCTCACAGCATCAGACCACCAAATATCACCCCTTACTATCTCTGCTGTAAGTTTGCTGCAAAGGCAATGGCAATGCAAGGGGATTTCACCTTTTAGTATCCAATGCACGACTTTAGCACATCAATGGAAATTGCAATATAAATATTATGAAGGCTGAATGAAATCGTCTTCCATGAAATTATTAAAATGTAATGTGTGCTTTCGTGGGCGCGGTGCTGAATTTAAATCGGACTGGCCAGAGACGGGCGCCAATATGATGAAAGTCGGGCCTCCCTTTTGGGGTTCACACTCGGTGGACTCATTCTTCCCCTCTGTCCACACAGTCTGGCTACAGAAGTGATTACACTGCCTGCTACACTGCGCTAAGTTTGCAGGAATGTATTTTTTTTTGGTTTCGGAGTCAGCAAAGTTTCTCATAACAGATGTTTGTAATTTTGCGGGAGGCTTTGGGGCGGAACGCAAGACTAACGCTTCAAGCAAAGGAAGCATCCGTCAATGATCACGGCATGGCAGACTGAGACAGTGGGAAAGCCACTGCAGTGAAATGCACAAGCCCCTGTTATGCGAGTTGTTCTATTGTATTTTTCAAGCAGTAAAAACAAGGAATTGAAACGTGCAGTAATAAAAAAAAGAGAAAAACGCAAGCTGAGATGTGTCCTTATGTGAGGTCACTGTTGTTGAAACGAGTTTCTCTCTATATACAATACCTAATTGTAATTGTTTAAGCAAGTACGCGTATTGTTGTACCAAAACAGCTGGTGATAATTCATAATATTAGTCAGTATTGACAAATATCAATCACAAATAATTATGTTTATATGTTTAATTGAGAATACTTCATCAGCAAGTAAATAAAAGTGCTTGGTGATTGAGTCTCAAGGCTAGTAAAGTCACAATTTCACCATGCTGACACCCTCATTGGGCAGGCCTCATCTCCAATGGAGATCCAAAGCCAATGCTAGGAATTCTGTATTTGTCAGAGCAAGGACCAGTGTATCCATAGGGAAACGATGATTTACTATCCACATACTTGTACTTATTGTAAATACCATTGAAGGATAATGGACTCACGGCCCTCTGTGAGATGGCTACTCTGCTTTGCAGCTATATCGTTTAAATACATCCACATGATTCCTTGAATAATAAATCCCTTGAATATGTAGCATCAATCTAAAAACACCTATGAGTGATACCTAACCCAAGAACAAATACTGTATGCCTAATAATTTAGTCAAATTGAGCAAACTTCCTCAACAGGAATTAGCCGCAAACGTTCGTTGGGCACAGTTTCATTTAATTAAAGGCACACACGTCTTCAAGATGGATCATTTGAACGAAAGGTAGAAATTGAATGCATTTAACACTGTACAAATGTAATTTCTTTGCTGTACAACTCTTACCTTTACGATTGGGCAAAGTTCACGGAGTAGAGTCAACACACGATTAAAATAGAGAACCCAACGTATGCCCAGTCTCGATATTAGGATGGCTAGAGGCTTGTTTAACAATAGCTGTAGCATTCAATGCCATTCAATGTCATTCAATGTCATTCAATGACATTCAATGTCATTCAATGCCATTCAATGTCATTCAATGCCATTCAATGCCATTCAATGTCATTGAATGACATTCGAATTAAGGCAAAGACGTTCGTTATATTTTTAATTTATTTCCAGTGCTTCAAAAAAATGGCAGATGTCTATATCATTACTACTACTTATTTATTACTACTACTTATTTTATTTCTTAAAAGCCATAATGGTGACCGGATCCACTGTGAGGTTTAATTGTGCGAACGCCCAGTCGCATTAGATGTGTTTTTTTATAATTACATCATGAGTCACTCATTTCCTGTTGCATCAAAACACATGCATGACACCACATCATAACGCATGGTGCAGTGGTAATAAAAGTCGTGGTAAATTAGGCCATAAAAATATTCCCCAACTATGAAGTTGGCCTCTACCTGCGTTTTCCCTCTGACCACACTGCACTACAGCCCCCTGTAAAGAATGACGTGACAAGGCCCCCTTCACCTTCATGTTAACGCAGACTTCACGACTGAGTCACACCAACAGCAAAACAAAGACGTTTTCGGCTTCCTGCCAACATGAGCATTGGGACAGGATTCACATCTTGACCTTACCCTGAACCATTTTTTGGAAATTCTACAATCCTATGACAATCAACTGTTTACTCGCCACAAAATGGAACACAAAATTTGGCAGCCTCAGGGATTAGGGGGGGGGGGCAGGGATGAAACAGTCACTGACCCACTCCAGACGACCGCCGCCATTGTTATCCCCACGAGTTCATTGCGCTAAACATGGGGTTTCAATATTCCGAGAAATAACAGACAACTACTGTGCCACCAGCAACACCATTGCCACATGAACACGTTCCAATAGAATTTCAAGTTAAAATTAAATCACCCTTTCAAAGTCACGGAGATTTTGGTCGGAGAATGCAAACCGCCGATAGCCGGAGGGATGTATTTCTCCCGGCCCTGCGGCGTCGGGGGAAGCAATGGGCAGCGACAGGTTCCTTGAATCCTCCCTGCCTCTGTGTCCCCAGTAGGAGGTTTTGGGTTTCAATTCAATTGTTGATCGGCGGGATTTGCCTGTGGTGGGTTTAAAATGTGAGTACTCCCAACTTCTTCCAAGACATAATTGCCAGCTTGGAAGAGTGGGACAAATACCCTCTAAATGACAATTAAAAACCTGGCTAAAAACACGCTGATGAGCCGTAATTATGTCGAAAGACATCCACGTCTCCTTAAGAAGAACTACACCTTTTAATCAATTAAAAGTACTGTACTGCTAACGTAACTATCACTGAAGGAGTATTAACATTAATTTACACTTGTGCCGGAACACCATGATCAGTATGCGTGCAAATAGTTGAGACATGTTGCAGCTGTGCACACATTTAAAATGAAATGCAACCGCCTTGCCAGACCAAGAATTCAGTTCAGCGCCGTGCGCGTACAATGAATACGCGCGAACGGTAAAACGATGCAATCATTACCACCTGCACACTTTGAACCCATGCTTACACGCACACCGACGGGAAGTGTTATCATTGTAACTGTGTTCACTGGGGGTGGATAAGTGTTGTTTACAATTGGCTTAGGCCACGGGGAGTGTTGCTGCATCGCCGTGACTCTAAAACCATCCCTTTGACAATACGCAGGCTACATTTGGTCAACCCGGTCGCCAGTGCTAGTCATGATAGTCAGTTTGTCCTCGTAATGCTGCATTCTCATACAACTTAGTAAGCCGTTCGACCGTGCAGCCTTACATATAGTAGACACCCGGGTGTTGGGTTACCTGTCTTACACAGAGAGAGGAGCTTTCAATTTGAAGCCATGCTGACAAATGACAATGAAGCGAGAAGGGAGAATGGCAAGGCCAGTCTGTCTGTGCTATTGCTTGGACTCTTTCTCATGATTTCAGGGATCATAATCACCCTCATTGGATGGTTTACCTGGTCAACAGGGATAGGAGTTGCTCTGATAGCCATTGGGCTGATGTGCACCTCCCTGGGAGCCTGGAGGATGTACCACTACAGGTGAGTGTCTCTGCACGTTTTTTTCCCCCACAACATTATAGACATTTCATTTCTTCTTCTTCCTAGCGTTGTTCCCGCTGTGGCGCAGGGTCCGCTTTTCGGCATTGTCTTCTCCATTTGGCTCGGTCCAGGGCATCTTCAGGGGATGTGTTGACCGTCTTCACGTCTTCCTCTATTCGATCCATCATCCATCGCTTCTTCGGACGTCCGCGTGGACGGCGGCCCTCTGGCTCAATACGCACGGCAGTCTTGGCCACTGATGACTCTTCACTTCGCATCACGTGGCCGTACCACCGAAGCCTTGCCTCAAGCATCTTGTCCGCAATGGGGCCACACCAAGTCGCTTCCGAACATTTCGTTTAAGCCAGGAAAAACCCGATGAGCTGTGAAGCTCTTTTTCACAGGTGTCCAGCCCAAGCCAGTCGGCAATGGCGGAAAATTATAGAGGAAGTTACACACATATATATATATATAATTTAGTAAAGCATATGCCTTTTTAGTCGTGGTCTTGTGGGCAGCACACTATGCTGTGGTACGATTCATACACATTGGTTTAAGTTGGGATTTGACATTCATTGGATTGCATCAGCCTAAAATGAGTACTTAATATGGTGGATTCAACTTGGGATAACAAAGATGGCCTAGTATGGATGGTTCTGGCCACACCAATCCCCTGTGTGCCATGCAGACCTAATAGGTTCCATTAACACGAAGGCTTTCGCGACCAACATTATCCATAGTAGAGGTGTTTGGGTTAGTTCAAGCAAATATAAATGTGTCGTTAAACCCGCCCACAACATTTACATTTCGAGTACTCGAATGGTACTTGAGTACTGGAATTGCACTCGAATGGTGAGTGTTGTGGGTTTACTCAAACCTTACCGATTGGCTGTCTGGTGATGGTGGGTTGAACGACGCATTTATATTTATGCAATCTAACCCAAAAAAAACCCTATTACGGTTAATAGGTGCTCACTAACAACACGTTTCTGGCTCATTGGAGGACATTTAATTCGTTGTAGAGCGTTAAACTGCATTTGTTAAAAGGGTTATCCTAGCGACTATAGGCCAGGCCCTCCTCAAATAAGCACCCACTAACAGTATCTGCCCCAATTGGGGAATCGCCATGTGTGTAAACTATGAACCTATTATTTCGTTCGTATTAAGCTACACAATTAACGTTGTTACACGAATGCTGTAGACTTTTTTTAGAATAGTCGATGTGTTTTACGAGTTTTTATTTTGTATTCCGTTATGTAAGCAGTTTAACATTCACTGCTGAATGAACTCAATTCATACCAGTGTTATGAACGGTGCTGGCCAACAACAATCTTGCCGATTGCTTTGCATCTCCCGTTCCATCGTTCCAACTCCGTTTGTCCATCTCTGCACGCTTGTTCCCGTGCTTTATTGTGCAAATATTCCACAATAACCGAAGCTGTAATATATGTTCGTTTCCACATGCCTCGTGCCTTGGTTTCTGGAATCTATGTGCTCACTCTGTGATGTGTATCTCATCACTTTGGCGTGTAACCATTTAATGAATGACATCAATTCTCACTGTCATGGCACAGGCATCACATTTTGCGAGTAAAAAAAAATCTATGATTTATAATTCGTGGAATTGACGGAACTCCTCTTATTTGTAGCCCTATTACCCGCAAACCTATTACCTATAGGACCTTAGGACCTTTAGGTTCTCTGAAAAAAACCTGTAATTTTTGTCCTATTCTTCCTATTATCTGCGATTATCGAAAATTTTTGCGTTCGATACATTTAAACCCACCGATAATATAAAACTCAATGAAACATATGTACGAGGTGACGTTTTGGGCAATGACCCTTTTTCAGTGAACATAGATAGCCAAGAGAGATAGAGTGGAGTTGGAGACGGCACTTTATACCATGGGGCCTCATAAGAATGACAATACAAACATATATTTCTTCATGATCAGTGTTTAAGCCGGCCGGTAAATAGTTACCGCTTAATAGCTATTGAGTAACAGTTCACCCTTCAATAAGTATTTAAAAAACTAATTTGTATTAAGAGTAATACTATAAATTATTGCTGGCACATGGCATCAATGGTAGCTCCGTTTTAGTGAGATCAACAAACCCAGAGTTAGCATAATCCACTCAATAATGCGATCCTGGTCACAATTATCATTTATATATGATTAGAGAGGCTCTCAAGAAGTGATTGGATCAAATGGACATTCAAATGTTTTGAATTCCTGAACCTCGCAAGCAGGGTAGGTGAAATTCTAATGATCCTTGGAAATTTTTCATCCTCCACATCACCGCAGACTTTTTTTATTATTATTCTTGTTGTTAGTATAATTACATTTATATTTTTTGCAAGTTGACAACTTATTGCTGCTCTTCTACAGCAAGTCTGCTATTGTACAGAAAACCATATTACAGAAGAGGAAGAATCACCACAGACAGTGGGATTCTACTGTACAGTACAGTATATTCCAATGTTACTTTTCGGCTCATAGAATGAATGACAGAGAGCGAACAAGATCGAGCGTATGCATCGCTGTGACAAGCAACACAGTGAATCAATGACATTCATCGAACAGTGACTCAACCAAATCTCAGTGGAAAGAGACGTGGTAAATCATTACGAAGCCCTGCATCTGACAATGCATATTAGATCACTTCCGAAATCTCAAATATGGGGGTGGTGTTGCATTGCTTATGGAACTTTGTGTGATCAGTAATCACTGTGTGTGACTCTTCATGAGTACAGTCGTAGCGTATTGCATACAAACAACATTTATGGCCATCGATACTTATCAATTAATGTGTCATTAATGTTACTTTCATTTATACATCTTTCACTACAAGAACGACATCTATGCATCCAAATAAGTTTGATTCAATTCACGTTTCCTCAACCTGCCCTGTACATTTTGTGAACATGAATTCCTGTCTGTCTGCACCTTGTCTCCTTCCCCTCACCATCCTCCAACTAACCCACCCACAATATATTTTCTGTCCTTATGATTAGGTTCCTGGTGTGTGCTTGGCCCATGAACACGATCAGCGATTAAATAATTCCTCTCCCGCGGATGTGTGCGATTTTAATGCCCCCGCTTCTATGCAGCTATTTCTACAAAAGGGCTTCTGTGCAAACACTCTAGAGTGATGAATGAATGATGAACGGACGAACCTCCCTCCCTCAAAGGTGTGTGCAGGTCAACCAAGACGAGAGGCAAGGGGACTCCAGCATGTACACAATCAGCCCCTACGCAGGGAGCGCACTGCCACCGCCCGCGTATGCTGCCTACGCCTATGACAATGCCGCTGCCATGCCAGGCACAGGGCCTGCCTATCTTCCGCCTCCACTATACAATGGAGCGGCTAGCCATAGGTAAGCCACGTTTGTGTCTCTCTTGTTTTAACCTGGGGTAGCGGGCACATGGAACGCATATCTTCAGTCCCCAGCCTCCCCAGACATCCTTTCAATTGATTATAGGGTTTTCCCCTTTACCTGGCAACAAAACAGGTGACAAGATGGTAAAACACCAAACTGAAACCTTTTACAAGGAATCATGTCTGCATTTTTGTGGTCAAAATGCAAACAAAAAACATACTCTGATCATATATGCATTGTCTTTGAAACTGATTGGTCCACACCAGACAACTTTCTTTTGAGCCTCGTCTCAAACAGTTTTAGGCCAGAGGACGCCAAAAGGCGACCAGCCCAAAGACAGCGATGCACTATCAGAGTAATGAGAAAAAAACCTATAATCATATTTTGGTACTGGCAAAGGAGGTCCCATGATGTAGATCCTTTGAATTGCCACGATTCGGTTCTAGATGAGATTTTTGCTGCTGATTTGTATCATCATTTGTATCGTCAGTTCCATTTCTTCAGTATTCATCGTTTCATTTTGCATAAATGTACAATTGCACATGAGTTTATGACTTTCATACTAATAATTCATTTAACATGCACCGTTTGGTGCATCGTACGTGAGCGTGCAAACCAACTTCAGTTATAAATCACGTGACATGCCTCGTGGACTCCTCGAACGCACACCTAGAATCGAGTGCCTCATTTTCACGGCACATTAAGAGTGTGCTGGTCCCTGGCTGTGCCGTCTATTGTCCATTCCCACGAACGAGGACTTGTGTCATCATCAGCACAAACATGGCCACGGAAGACACTTGGCTATAATGAGCACGTGTAAAAGATATAACGCTAGCACCATTTTTTTTTGTCAGTGACGGTAACGTATAAAGCGAGCTTCTATGAATGGCCACTCATCGTTTGAAAACCAAAAAAGAGTAAACAATTGGCTTTTCAAATGGGTGTTTGTAAGCATACTTCACCATGCTGGTCAGTGCGTTGTTGGTCAAGGGGAACCCAAGACCAGTTCATAAATCGTTCAACGCAGATGCGAGCCAAAGGCCAGGAATTGAAGGCTCCCTTTGTAAACAGGTGAAAGTGTGTTCGCGTATAACACTGCAGGCAATCCTCGCAGCCGGACCCACAGTTATTTTTATTTTGTTGGTGGGCGGAAAATATAATAAATAGACGCTATGCCGTAAGCTGACAATACAGTAGGTATTCATAATTACAGTAATACATCATAAAATACTACCGTAATTTACAGACATTCTTTCAATCCACTGCTGGATTCAAGGCATCCCCGTGCCATTCTTCACCATGCTGCTCGGTATGGGCTGGTGAAGGCTGGGACCTAATAACAGTTCAGACGTTACTCAACACGGCTGTGGCTATGGCGAGGCATTGAACTTAGGAAGGTGGTCGTGCCAACTACTATGCCACTGCTCTACACACGAATACTATGCCTTTTAATTTGAACGGGATTGAGATGCATTTACATTTGTTTACGTACATTTACTGACGAAGGGCGTTAGGTCTAAATTTGCTCCGAAATTATATGTAAAGCTGTACGGTATTTGTTGATAATTTTAGGCCAAAGTCAGGTTAACAGCTTTTTCCCATGATGTGATTCTCATTCCAGACATTGTGACTGCTTAGCATATGGTTAGATTTATAAGGTTCATGTTACAATCCTGCCCTTGTCTTACGTCGCAAGGATATACTTCTTCTGTCCTTGTTTTAGAAGGATTGTCCTCTTGTGGATGTAGCTGTCCTCGGAAATCTATACTTATTTCCAGAACAATAATTCGTCCTGTTTTCTTTTTTTGGTCAGGTGCATTATAATACAACACATAAGGCGGTAACATTTACATGCCGTTCTCCCGTCTTCTAGTATTGTGATATAATTCTGCTTCCCACGATGTCTCAGTTTTACTTTTTGGAGGTTGCAACCCTAACCGGATCTGAACAGGTCACGCATTACAAGGTGGGTTTTTTTTTCTTTTTGAGTCAAGAATGCATTCAAAGGTTTAACATTCTCAATGCCTTTCCGGTTCCCTCACTCCCCCCAGTGGCATGGTCAGCACACCTGGGCTGATGCCGTACCGCGCTGTGAACGTCACGTGGACAGAGGCTGCCCTTCAAGTGCCACCGCCCTCCTACGAGGAGGCCATCAGCCATCCCAGCACCTGGGTCTACCAGACGGAAGATCCCTCTGCCGCACCAGAGCAGCCTAAGGATGAACACATCCCCAATAACCGGTCGCACGAATCAGGCCAGGGGACAAACGAATCGTAGCAGAAAATGCTAATTGTAAATTTGTATCAATAAACTGCGTAATTTTGTACATGAGATATTATCGGTCGTGAACATTTTTGTAACCAGTTTTTTTCTATAAGAGGTAGGCAAGGGCATGTACAGTACTTTGAAATAAATTCAGTGCAGTGATCATTCAATAGCATACTCAGGGTCTCCAACACATTTTTAAAAAGTACAAAATGTGCTATCAGCATCTTGTCACGAGACAAGAAGAGCTCGATTCAGAAACCGAGCAGCAAGCAGTGCATCACCCTGCAGAAAGCGGAAATGGAAGATGACGTTGCAGAACTACTTTGAGGTCACTTCAATGGGCTTCTTGATCTACCTTGGGAACGATATCTTGAATATGCTCTGCAGAAAGCGCTATAAATCGATGAAAAAAAAGGTTTAAATTAATTATCAGACTCGAAATGATGTGCGGTCATTGTTGACCAGGCCGCGACAATGATCTAACTTCATGTAAGTAGTTACCTTCATTTAAGTAGTTACCTTCATGTAAGTAGTCACCTTCAACCAGTTCTATATGTAGACCATGTGCTTAACGGGCGATATGAACCCATTGCCACAACCAACAACTCCCGCCAGTCGCCACTAAGTGACGGTGAAGTCACCACGGCGCCTGTGCCAGGCCAGGTGCACTTTGAGGCCACGTGAAGTGTCGAAGGCTCGCTGACAGGAGGTCTCGGGACAGACCCAGGTGCCATGGGTTGGTTGACCAGCTGTACCGCCCACATTAATAAATTATGCAGCCCTTAGGATAGGCAACGACTTAACAGTATATTAATCTCACATTGTCCTGAACGGGCCTTGTAAACCAAGCCTAGTCATCATGCAGGGGTTGTTTTGCATACAATTGAGACAACTAGTGTCGTTGGGGGCACGCCAAAAGGTTTCATCAGCTTCACAACACAAAGCAGTGTCCGTGATCTTGACTCCCCGCGTGCCCTAAAAACTTTTGTAAACTGGCGTATACGTAAGGTGCACTGTGAACGGAAAATGTTCAGCTTGTAACCGACAGTACTTGTTTAAACCTGAAACTGGTTAGCTATTAACGTGTTTATATTACAGTACTAACAATGCGCAGCACAATACTTTACACAAGTGCTTTTCAACGCTTTTAAAATGTAACGTGCTGACATCACGTCCTGTACATGCGAAATGGGTTGACTAACCACTCTTTGTTGATATTTGCATCTGACATAGTGGGGGGGGGGGGGAGTGTTAACCGCTAGAGCAGCACAATCTCAAACCAATGCCTATTTTTGCCTGAGAGAAGAAACATACCTGTCTTGAGTAGGTTCACATTTCAGACATCTGTTTTGTCTGAGCAGGGAATGCCACTGTATTGACCGCCATCGTCCGAGGCTCAGCTTTACCATATGGTACCTTGGCAACACCATGGGAATTTGAGACGATTGATACGTGGATATTTTTTAACGTGAGCAGGAATTGAACAGAAAACCACTCTCTAAACAATATAACTCGATTTGAATTAAAGCTATATCTGTAGTGAACTTGTAGAACTGTGTCCCGGGAGGTAGATTATGTTTAGCGCGTGAGTGTAGTAGTTTATCTTCTTATGTTCTTTCGGTAAAGCCACGCAGAAAGTAAAATAAAATAAAAACAAAAATCACGACGTTTCGGAGGCAACACAAGTCTCCGTCATCAGGTGGGGACCGTCACAGCCAGATTAGCTGTATCAAGTGAGGCAATGATTCAAGATGTAATCCCTTAAAAGCGAGTTGAGGGGGGAGGGAGAGGGAGGGGGGAGCTCATCAGACTATGGTAGCCAATGAAAGGAACATATCGGGAGGGAGGGGGGGCGAGGCCAAAAGGGTGGGCGATGGACGTGGAAGCGCTTGTGCGCAAGCACACCCTTTTGGTCTCGCCCCCCCTCCCTCCCGATACGTTCCTTTCATTGGCTACCATAGTCTGATGAGCTCCCCCCTCCCTCTCCCTCCCCCCTCAACTCGCTTTTAAGGGATTACATCTTGAATCATTGCCTCACTTGATACAGCTAATCTGGCTGTGACGGTCCCACCTGATGACGGAGACTTGTGTTGCCTCCGAAACGTCGTGATTTTTGTTTTTATTTTATTTTACTTTCTGCGTGGCTTTACCGAAAGAACCTAAGAAGATGATTCCTTGCAGTCACGAAAGCTTCAAATCTAGAATGTAGTAGTTTAATACGCACTTATGTATACGGGCCAATTCTACTCTGACGACACATTGCAGTGTAACATTACAATAGCAGCCATGATCATTTGCAGGATGTCCACCATAAGTTATACATATTGTACAGATGACAGTATTACAAACTCGCCTTTAATTGCTACGCAATATATTGCATTGATTTAGGTTGTATGTTTTTGTTTGTACTGCTTTTTTAAACTTCGAGACCAATGTACATATACGCTCGGGTGAATAAAGCTGCTCCGTTAGACTGACATCGCAATGGGAATCGCTTCAAGTTCAGCTTTGGCTAATGGATAAGAGACGGCCAATTGTGCCGATGCTATGCGCAGTGTGGAGCAGCGTGTTTCTGCGGTGATCCATTCGGGTTTAAATCAGCGCCCGTTAATTAAACTCGACGGAACCCTGCGACTTAGCCATGCCCATTGTCTCCCCTCATTTCCAGCAGAGTTCTTAGGAAGGGGGCCAGCCGAGTTTTAATAGATTTTCATTTAAACATTTAAATAATAGATTGCCATTTAAATATTCGAGGGACAATGTCCTCTGTGTCTCTTTAACTGCTCTCGGCACCTGAATTTAATCGCATTAAATCTCATTTTATGTTTTCTTCTAAATTGCTCTCTGTGCTGTGTCCAATGACTTAATAGCATTGTTTAGTTTTACTTACCATCTGTTTTATGTCTGTTGCGTTTGAATTGTAGAATTGTGGCGTGGGTGAAGTGCACACGAAACTACGACCATTAAACAATGTAAATATGTTATTTATAAATGGAGTTGTACGCGCTTACTTTTACTACAGCACAGAAACAGAAGGACAACGATTTCCCACAATGCCTCTGTAGACCGTTGGGGGCAAAGTACCCGTGATGCTAGCAACCTGATTGTTGGCTCTAGTGTCTCATTCTTATATAAAGCACCTGCAAAACATTGAGTAATTGAAAATATGATGCCATATTTGAATCCTGCACTCCTCAAAAATCTCTGAATGCCAACTTTCACAGGCATGGGTTATCAGTATATAATGGGAGAAGTACCGGCTATCAAGCCCTTGTAGAACATTGCAATTTACATCGGTCACTCAGCCACTTACTCACATTAGATACTATTCCATATATACTTCTAAACATAGCATATTTCATGGTAGATGTGAACATAAAATGTAAAGGTCAGCTGCAGTGAAAAATCCTGCATTCTACATTAACTTGACAAATAGATTTATAGCACATCTGTCTTTCCCAAGACACCGTTCCAGAAATGACCTTCAAAACATGGACATTCCCTCATTATCCAATTATTTGCTGGATTTTCTAAGAATATCCCAAACGCAATGCATTTGCATTAGGTATGATTACCGGGTCCTATAACTGCATTGTTGAGAAATTGTTCAATATTCAACTTTTAACGACACATTTTTGCGTCATTTTAGCTCTGGATAAACACGATAGTGCTCGTACAGTTGCACGCCTGGTGCCTCCTCTAGGGCTGGGTTTCATTCAGCTCGCAATTCTATGGATAGATCATGAGATAAATAATGTCCCAGCTCTCGGCAGCCGCTCGGTGTAACCCACAGAAATAGTCACAACATCAAGGGACCCCCCTAAACAGGGAGACAGTGAGTCACGACACGCTTACCTCACGCAAGCACTTAGCCTTGTGAATTTAGCAAACAGAACGAAAGTAAATGAGTACATTGAACTTTATTCGTAACAAAGTAAAAGCCCACCGGGACAAAAGTGTCCGTTGCAAAGGAGACCGGGTAACAAGTGAGCGCCTGCCAACGTTCAGTGGAGTGTTGGCCGGTGCTCTTTCTCCATTGGCTGCCTCGAGCCAGTGGTGGCAATGTCCTCGGTGGCATCCACAGGAACATCGCTTGAGATTTGTGTGAAATGGTGCTCATTTTATGAACCCTGGAGGACAGATGGAGTGAGTTTCTCACCCGCCCCGGCTGGACATCTGTGGAAAATAGTTTTTTTTTTGGTCATCGGATTCCTCCTGCAGTATAAATAAAGATTCTGATTGTCTGATTCTGATTTGAGTTCACCCTTGATTGGTATTGAGCCTCGCAAGAGTCCAAGTTGTATGGGTATATTGACACAAATTTTTTTTTTAATATAACATATGTATATAGGTCATTATAACATTCCTTTTGGGTGGAGTGGTGGTGCAGTGGTAAGTGCACGACGCTATGAATTCTGTGGTTATCGCATTCTTCTATGAATTCGGTGACCTGAGTTTTTTTCTGAATGTAATTATCTTAACCAGTGCCACGGCGTGCCACTTCACCAATTCACACTGACAAGTGTGGTGAAGTATGGTCAAACAACCCCTTTGATATAATTGCGAAGCCTTCATCGAGCAGTACATTTATAATTGCCTGTATATTATTTTATTGTTTAACCTTCCTTTATTTGTAACTTTTTTTGATAAAAAAAAACACATTCACACAACAGTAAACATCACAATGTACTAGATGTAGTGTCTTAAATATATATTTTTACGAGAAACCATTTTACATGAGTCACTCTAAACACTTTGAGTTCCTCACCAGAATCAGTTGAGACCAACTTCCTGCATCGAGGGCTTTCAATGGACCTCCTTTAACCTGCAGTCGTGGTCAAACACTGACCGCGTACCATTACTGACTTGTTTACATCCGTAGATTGCTTCTCACTTTTTGGCCATTGAAAACACGAACACGTGTTTTATGAGGGCAACTTTTATAAAGGGCAACTCGGTCCACAAAATGTTAAGAGCCACTGCTGTAATTGACGCATTGCATTGCGACGCATATTGCTTCTGCTGGGCGGACACAGGCAATGCCATAGGAAGTGAACTTGTCAATGGCTTCAAATGCCTCGATTGGTAACGCATGCCAAATCTGTCTTTTTCACAATCCGCGATCGTGCCTTGTTTACACGAGCTATTCGTACATGCAAACGAATAGGAGGCAGTGCTCAACTCCGACCAAAACAATAGAGCAAAATGCACAACTGTGACCAAATAATCAATCCTCTCATCGTGCCTTGCATGTCACGTGACATAACCATTCTGCGTGTATAAATGCACACAACCTTTTGCTAGACCACCAACTCAACGCACTCAAAGTTGTGACCATTTGATTTTAGACAGCGGCAGACGAATGAGAGAACTGCACAAAAGTTGCCTCCTTTTTAGGAATCATCAGCAAGGTACAGTCATAATTGCGTACAACTGCTTCATCCCGCAGGCAATTAAGTTGGTACTCCCCTCTTGATCACTGTGCAAACGGTTTTCCACTGCCGAAGGGCATCAATAAACCAATTCTGACACCTGTAAATGATGAGAAACTGATCAGGTAGAAAAGTGCATGTTGGCTGGAATGAGTTTTTCATCATTTTCAGAAAGTATTGGAATGGGATTCGTGCTCACCTTCGTTTATGGCCCAGAGCGAATGATGAAATGTCCACGCACCTACGGATGAGGTCAGTCACTGGACAGGAAACCACCTTTTTCCTTGTAATGGAAACTCACGGTATTGACCTCAGAGAGATAAATAGGCAAATTAGCGACACTCACCCCTCCCCCAAAACAGGATCTTACCTTGTGACATTGTTTTTTACAAGTCATGTGGTCTAACCACAATGTTAAATGATATTGTATATAAACTTGATTTGAAGCTTTAGTGACTGCAGGAATTACTCTTTGGTTCTTTCGGTAAAGTCACGTAGATAGAAAATAAATTCAATAATAGAATACGACTTTCGATTGCAACACAAGCAACCGTCATCAGGTAGAAAAACAAACCTAGTAAACTTAGAAATATAATGCAATACAACACAGAGAGTCGGCTAACACAACAGTCAACACCTTACCTGTACGTTCTTCCAAAGATTGCTAAATTTGAGAGAGAGACAAAACACAGACATCCCTCGTTGTCTTTGTGGTACTACAAATCATCTCGGCTCTGTACATGAGTCGACCTCGTTGCCTTGTCTCTGCGGTGCGTATCCTCCCGGGAGCATTCTCTCCTTTCACTAACATTATGTCACCAGTCTCAACAATTGGCCATCATTCCTTCGTCCTTTGCACAGTTTCAAGCCTTTGATATGTCAGGCCCACACACGAATTACTACCCCGAGCAACGGGCAAATTACTCGGATGGCAGGTCACGTGTGTGGTGGGGGAAAGTGTGGGCACTCCCACCGCTTCCAAGACGTCTGGTCACCGTGGAAGAGTAGGCCAAATACCCTACAGCGGAGCTCTCGAGAGCTCCCTCGAATGTAGGCCCTTCTGCGAGCAGTGGGGTGAGCTAGTAATTGCAGGGCTCCGACTTTACCAGCATTTGGCATGGCCATGATAGGTATTTATAATAATAATTAGTAATTTAAAATTAGATGTATATATTTGCCATACAGTATATGGATAACGCGTCAGTGAGGGGCAATTTCCTTGACCTGCCTACATGATCATTAGCCAAGCCTCTGTTAATGATTACGCCACTGGGTGTATAGATCTTTTTTTAATGTTTAACCTCCTTCAAAAGGTGTGTAACATTTTCCCCTATAAACACCTAAATGCATGCTGGGTTAATTTTAAATCAGGCTTCAGAAGCATGCGTGGCATGAGGCAGGTTGTGTTTAAAGCTGTATATAAAATGGACAGTCACATGCTTTTATATCCCTATAATCAACTTGCCAAGAACACAGTTATTGTCTCTTTTTCCATCAGAATGTAATAATTTACCAGCCATATTTTAAACAGTTTTTCCACTCTAAATACTTTATGGGTAGGCGAGCTGTAATTTATTTTAAAAAAAGGTTAAGGGCCAATTGAGATGTGTCAGTCACTGAGGAGCCTTTGTTTTACAGTGCCCATATTCATTGGAAATTGGATACATTCTGGAAATAAATTCAGCGCGATAATAGCACCCTACGAACATATACTGCATACATAATTTAAGTAAAATCATGCAGCGTCGTACTGCTTACGGGAGCACAAAACTGGCAATCAAAAGCTTGCGAGCTCAGATCCAGCCTCACGATGTCCGCAAGGGCATCGCCGTTGTGTGGGAAGTAAAACAGTGGGCGCCGGGCACACAGTCGGGCTCCTGCCACGGGAAGGTAGAATTGACATACTGCAAGCCACGCGCTTGGTTCAAGACGGAGACAGTGACTTCTGTGCGCTTTAAATTAAAGATATTGACGTACGAAAAATGTACAATGATAAAAACTAGATATAAAAAAAAACAATCTTCTCTGGGTTTTATAATTACCAGCGCGATGAGCGATGCTCACTCCTCAGCCCCCCGTGCTTTGCACGTGGAGAGTTTACACGGCGAAGGCAGATGCCAGAAGTGGTCAGAGCATGTTTCCAGCTTCTAAATTTGCGCTTGAACACTTGTCAGGATCCAGCTCAGAGCCTTCATCACATTGTTTCGAGACGTTCCCTACTATGAGAGCCGCCGTTCCTTGGGTAACGACGAATCGGGGGCGACCGCCCCGAGCCCCGTGCTTTGGGGGGGGGGGATAGCCCCACGCTTCCACGTCACAGTGCGAGATGTAATACTCCCGGTTCAGTTTGAAGGCTCCGGGTGACCCACACGGTGAGATTTGCCCCGGGCCGCCCTATGGATGGCGCCACCACTTTTAGTTTCAACAGCCTCAATTAATTATACTCTGGCCAATCAGCAACTGAGCAAATAAGTGCCACGTACACATTATTATTTTCTGTTAATTACCTTTCTGAATTGTTTTTGTTGCTATTGTAAAGTGTCACGTTAAATTCTTTAGACTGTATATGTTGTCTATACTGTATATCTGTGACATGTGGACTGTGCTCAGATTGTTGTCCTTCCCCCGCACCTCCGATAAGCACGGTTGGCTACGTACGGTGCAGAAGAAGTCCAACATACATACATACATGCAATACATGGACGGGTGTATTATGATTTTATATTCATATAAATTCCGCTTGAATTAAACACACGATTTGGTAAGCACACTCTAATAAGCATGCAAATCCTTCATATGAGAATGCAGTTTTGATAATGAAAAAGCCCGGGTGATTGGAGAGAAAGGGCCGTGGCCAACGCTGTGATTACAGAACAATGAGCGGGCCTCTGAGTGCGCAGCAGTCAGAAACCATCATGGGAGGTGGAGCAGAGAGGAGATGTAAAATTATACGAGGATCTCCTGGGTCAACAGGTAGGTAGAGTTGGTTTATCCCCAAGGGAGAATTTACATGAGATTAAAAGAATAGGCAGAGTCAAGTGCAAAGGTTTCCTGTACACACGGAGGCACAAGTTGCTGGGTTTTTCCCCCAGCTTGCATGTTACAGCAGCATCGCAGAAACAGCATTCACAAAATCGCAAGCAACACTTAAACTGCAAAGCAATTTGTTTAAATTAGACAAACCCTGGATCTGTTTATATCCTTACTCTTAACATTACGCAACACAGAGGCATTGGTTTAGCAGCAAAGTTAACACTATTCCAAATTTGTTCCTGTTTAATAAATGTCGACTGGGATTAAGGTACTGACCTGAAAAGCCCCCAAAGTTCAATACTGGGATTAACTTTTGTTTCATTTTGGTAACCGTGGAAACCTGTAATGCTGTTTTTAAGCATTTTGTGATGAAACATTGCATCAACTAAATAAAGTTAAATTTAACTCATGAGATTTTTACGTTCTCCAAACCATTGGATACACATTTCATGTTTGCTTGCTACATGCGATGTCTTTTTTTAAGACATTGTGAAAAAACATGTTTTGTTAATACCAACACCTTACGATTGGTTGTGAAGTCATACGACTCGATGAACAATGAACATTAAGAAAGTACTGCACTATTCATCATGTTAAATTATTCTATGTTGCACCAGAGCAACTGCTATTGATGGATATTCTTAATATTGGTTGCAACGTGGTCTTTGCTGAACCCATGTTTGATGTATGCAGTAATACAAGCTGAGATCTTGGCATCCGCTTTGATGGAAGATAATTAAAGCAATGCCATAAAAGAACACGATTATTTATAGTAGATGTTTTAGGATTAAGCAGCATTTCATCATCACGGCCTTAGCTAACATATCCTACTTTCTCTGTCACAGCCTTTCTCGATATATCTTACTTTCCCTCCGCGTCGTTTTCTATTTGGTGGTATTTTTGTACCCCGTTACAGCATCATTATCATAAAAGTGACAGAACGGGGCAGCGACTGGATGCAGCAAGCCAAAGACAGGGTCACACCACAAGACTGTGACCTTCATGGACGCGTTATGAGCAACCCCTGTGACAAACAGGAGAACATGAAATTAATGACGAACGTTAAAGTGGCTTTCATCTTGCAGTCGATCAATGACGGCTGATTATTATTACCGGAAGATAATGTACAACTGACACCGGCGTGCGCAGAGAGAGGCCTTTGCTTATCTATTCCAGAGGGCAATGGATGGCTGAATGTCTCTGGCTCTGCCTCATGGATTTAAAATTGCATTAGCAGGGAAAGCCTCCAGTTATTCATACCGCGGCTTACGAGCAGAGGCGTTATTTATTTATTTCACTTAAATTATGTTTTAAGCTGATTTTCTTGTTTTATGGATGTGCGCGTGTGAGTGAGGTGGGTGAGGTTATTGATGGGTCTGATATAACTAATGGAATCTTGGAAGGTGCAATTTTGAGAAATGTTGGTAATAAGTACGGATTTGAAATTATTTCTCATTGCTTGGTCATTAATTTGTAGATACGGAGCAGCCGTTAGCATTCATTAATGATGTAATTACACAACTGCAGTCGTTTACAGCGACGAACATCGTGCAGCTCTCCCTTGAAGTGTTTTCTTTTATTGGGGGTTATTTATAAGTAGATAACTTGGTCAGTTTAATAAAAAATATATATACATTGTTTGGTGGACTTGACATATTGGTAGAAATTCCACATTCCTATGGTGACCATTCCGAAGAGTAATCGATGTTGACATGCCAAAAAATACGTACGGTACTCCTTTAAGGACTGCCTGTCTGAGCTGATCCTCTACTTTTAGTTCAAGTTTCAAGTTTCATTTATTAGGTACAGCCCTGCGAGCCATGCGGCTCTTAAGTCGGGTGCAACCACAACAAACAAAATATGAACAGACCATCCCAAAGCGACGACGCGCAACAGAAACATCCTGGAATAAACCAGCAAATATTCCCAAAAAAAACGTATTAAAACGCTGTATGCAACACATAACAATGTGGTGCAAGCCAACAACAACCATGAGACAATTTAGATTAACCATGTGTTTTCGAATCACCAAAATAAAGCTATAAAAACAATGTAACAACGGTAATCATAGGAACTGTGATTTAAAATTTAACAAAAAAATGTATCCTGTCCCTTCCTTTAAACATGTCCTTGGTGTCATTGTACACGCGTGTTGGAAGCGCGAGGTGGACTCAGCTATAAAGACCCATGAGAGATAAAGGCTAATTCCCTCTCACTAAAATGTCAGCAAACCTTAGATCTTATATCACAATATCATGGCAGGTACTATACACACTCTTTAAACATCCATGTGGTAGATTTAAGATATTTTTTTCTTTGTGTAGGAGAATGTTTAGTATTAGGACATTTTTTGAGAGATTTTTTTCCTTCTTTTTCGATTAAATCATGTCTGTATAATGCACATGTTTGTACTAATGTTTCAAAAACAATAACCCTCCACCACCCCACAGAACCAATAAAGTGTTTCCAAGACAGAAAAAATAATATCCCCATTTTTACAGACCCTGTTCTCAGTAAAGAGCTACATCAACAGTGGTTTTGAAACTATGCAAGTTTCACTAATTTGTTAATTATGATGTCACGTCACACGGTGAACATGTGACGCTTGCTTAGATGTTAAACCAAAACAATGCAAATATTATGTTTGGCGTGTGCGGTGGTACACAACTATCACCCGGCAGATTTGAGGAATTAAATCAAACAAGGATCATTGCATGTGTGAGCCATCCGACTCGCAGGTCTACTGGGGTTGCCATTGGCAGTGCAACAAGCAGATCACTTGCCCCGAAGGACGAGCTCCCTGGCTTCATACTCCCTCGGCGACAGGCCACGTGAGAACATCACACGGACACACGACGAGACTCACGGACACTCCACAGTGCGAATTTGGTGAACGTGTTAATACCGTGGACATTCAAGTGAACAAACATCCACTCTAACTGCTCCGACATTGACTCCACTCCTCCCGTAGCTCGTGGGGTCAGCATGATCACGTGACAGGTTGCGACGGTCGTGGTCAATTCACGGAGTACATAGCTGTCTTGTCTTCGTGGATTTTGAGCGTTATTCTCTCAAGCGTTCCTCCGAAAGTGAGTAAAAACACTCAATTGTCTAATCACGTGATAGATGATACATGTCTCACCAAAATGCCCATGAAAATACAGTCGGTTGTCACAATCCATGAGGTTTGATTGAACAAAGAACACGTGATTATGTCTGTTTTGCGCCATGTTTATTCACTACTCTGGCCACAGGGATTTCAGAGGAAACTGACGTTGCAAAGAATGCAGTCTGATAGGAGAAACTGATGATATTTTCTCATGACCTAACACTGTGTCACACTAATTTAACTTCTAATTTTATCTATGGTAAGGTATCTTTTCATGTTTAAATGCCTCAGGTCTAGAGTAATTTTAGAAAGTTAAAAGCAGATAAAGCGTTTTCTTTGAATGACTTTAATCAATCTTTTACAGGCTGTATAACAAGATATGCATGTTAAAAGGAATTCATTTTGAGAATTCCTTGCGTACTTTATTGCAATCATGAAGGTAAGTTTTGGCTTTGAATTTATGGTCAGAACTGTGAAATTAATTTCTCTTCTTCAGGAGTTTCTGGGTCTTTCCCCTACATTTAGCATTGGAACACAATCGCTGGATTGAACATGATAATGAGCTAATGCATTTATCTACGATTATGATTGTATATGTACCGAAACACCTCCATTAACTATTGCTTAATTAGTCGAATACTATTTTGATTTTTTTAAGAGGTGTAATTTCCTATTTTATAGTAACTTTAGCACTTTTTCTTCTTGGTTCTTTCGGTAAAGTCACGTAGAATTGAAATAAATAATAAATAAATAAATATTTTTATTATTTCAATTCTACGTGACTTTACCGAAAGAACCAAGAAGATGAATCCCAGCAGTCACGAAAGCATTAAATCGAACTTTAGCACTGTATTAAAAACAATATATTTTTTCATATTGCATGAATAGATTTTACAAAATATCAGAAGGGAAAATTCTGTTTCAGCTTTAGCAATCTCATCTTGGACTCATTAAAATCACCCAATGCGAGAGTGTGTGTGCATACGTGCGTGTATGTGCAAGTGTGGATTTATATATATCGTTTAAACTCCTCAATTAATGTATTGAAATGTTGGAAACAAATTTCATAGCACACTGAAGCAGAGAAAGAGATAATAGCAGTTGCAAATTAAAAGTTAGGTTCCAACTGCACAAAAAAGTGTCAACATGTCAGTGTGCAACAATGAGCGGTGCACGTTACTGACGCTGCTGCAACGGGGAGCATTGGATTTAACAACATGAAACTAATCCAACAAATATTCTACTTTAACATCAGCCCCGTGTGCCTTACGGTTGGGAGCGCCTGACTCCGCTGTTGGGAGCCCCGCAGTTCCATTCTTGACTGAGCGTCAACCCGGTCCAGTGCCGTCCCTCCAGCGGTGGAGAAGGACATCGCCACCGTGCGGGGGAGGAGGTGGGGGGGGCAGTCAACTCACACCGACTGCTCCCCGTCGCAGGAGCAACGTGGGGGCCTTAGAGCAACAGCCTCAGGACCACGAATGGGTTGCGAGCAATGAGCAGGTCCAGATCGCTCATTTTTCAATATTGACGTGGGGTATTATGATTTGGGGTATTGTCAGATATTCGTATTAACTACGTAATCATAACATTCCACTTGTTTGTAAAAGGTAACTCTATCATTTTGTGAAACTATAACATGTTTCTTCTGAAGTTAGAACAAATTACATAGGTACATATGCAATCTCTAAATCACGCTGGGCCAAGCTTAACAAGAGAGTGCAACACATTGTTGTAGGAAGATGTTTTGTTATGTAACACAACACATTTGTCAATCTATCATTTACAGTGTTTGCTATTTTATCTACAAGAATATTATTTTCGGCACCAACAGTGAGATAAATATATTGATGATCGGATATATCACTGCCCATGTATATTTTAATAAATGTACAACACTGATAAGCAATTTAAATGGGCTCATACAATGTCTAATTGTAAGATGCACACAGCATTATTCATGATTCTCAGACTGACATAAAAACCTTAAATAGATACAGTGGCACATGCAGGGCTCCAAACTCACAAATTCGAATGTGGAGTTTAAATCCCGGTCAGGGGTCATCTTGGTTTACCGTCCTCGGGGAGTCCGTAAAGCGCCACAAGACTACGTTATGGCAAGTTAATTGTGGTTGAGCTCTGGAAAGACTCGTCCCACGATAGGAATATAGAATTGATCTCATAAAAAATTGTCATACTGCATTGCCTTGCTTCAAATATGAGCGGAATCAATGATTACACTATGTAAGACAATTTTGGTTCCTGGGTAGTGTTATTTCATAATTTCTCATGCCAAAAACGTATAGAAAATAGCTATTATGGAAGGTAAGATGGACAATTGCCATCTTACCTTCCAGAGTTTTTTCGCATTGCTCGCAGGTGAAATTAGGTGCCCAGGGTTTGTCTTGATCTCCGACAGGCATGCCAAAATATGCCTTGTAGGCCTCACACATCTTATAAGATGCTTCCACAGAGTACTTATACTTTAATGAATGTAACAAAACAAAAAACACAATCTTAATCCATTCGTAGAAAAGCCATATATGTTTGAAACCACCATAAAACGACTCTGTGGCAGAAATACATGTGTAGAAATAAATGTGTTTTGAGCTTCTGACGCTTGAACAACAACACGGCTGTACACTTTGAGACACTTCTTTCTTGGTGATAAATAACATTGAGAGCACATGTAGCGTGAACTTCTCGGTGATGCATAATGTACTTTATTTTATATAGGGTGGTTATTTTTTTTTACACAATAGATTTATTAAAATAGACAATTATCATTAATTGCTGTAGCCGTCACGATTACAGTTGCACGAAACAAATGACCTGCCATGATGGGAAAATCGGTTATACACATATCTATCTGGAGTGTATTTTTAATTTAAACTTAACTTAATCAACGAGTGCTTTAAAGTTGGGCTCAAGATAAACAAGACCAAAACAAAGATTGTGTACAAGTCAGCTATAGAAACGAAAATATATGTTGGAGAGATACTGCTACAAAACCCACCAGACTGTGTGTGTACAGAGTGAATCAATATGGTGAATAAAGAGTTGAGTTTTGATTTAAAGCTTTCGTGACTGCAGGGATTCATCTTCTTGGTTCTTTCGGTAAAGTCACGTAGAAGGGAAATAATAAAATAATAAATATAAAACTAAAAAATAAAAAGTTGAGTGTTCAGTCCCTGCCCTCACGCGTGATTAGGTACTCAGTTCCCTCCCATAAGCCAAACACTCTTACAGGAATTGGCCAAACATCCAGTGAACGAACCTCATGAAAAGAGGCTTGAAGCTCAGCTCGGCTTTGTTATCACAATGATTAGCATAATCATCATTATTGTCACTGCCTACCATGGTGGGTCCCACACATCACCAGCTGCGAGTTTATGCAACGTTTTCCTTTGCTGTTTGAAGTTCCATTCATCCTGTTAAATTGTTCCCGTATTTTAAAACATTGCTAATTGACGTGTTGTAATACTGAGCAACACATTCGCCCCACTGTGGGTTTTGAAAGGGCACCATCTAGAGTAAATGGGACAAGTTGAGGACAATACACCAGACTTAAAAGGATTCTCTGTGGTCTCTTCCCAGGACACCAAATAAGAGCCGGACAGCTGCACATCCACGGTACAAACAAAAGTCTAATTTAACTCCTTGAATCCGTAAAGCTGAGGATCATGGCAATTCTATTTCCACCGTTGCAGACAACTCATATCGACAGTTTCAGAATTTGGGATAGCGTATCGAACAACACACTTCTTCAGGGGATAAGTACTGAAACCACTCTACAGAAGAACAGCGTATGCCGTGTGCCAAAAAGTTGAGATGTTCCATGAAATAACTGGCTTGGGAGACTTTGATTTTCGCAAGCTTAAGTCAACAATGTCCAGACGCTCTCTCCACACCAATGGTGAGCTTACGCCCAAGTTGAATGTGTAAAGTTGTAAGTGCACTGATGATATTGAGCAAGTGATCAGGGATACATCCTGGATTTATAAAACGCAGGGGGGGGGGGATGCACAAGATGACATCAGCTTGGTGTGTCTGGATGGGGAGTGGTGGCACAGTGATTAGCATGCCGCACGACAATCCAGGAGACCCAGGTTTGTTTCCTGACCGCTTTCACGAATGGCTGCATCTACGCCTATCACGTCTCCCTTGGGTCAACTCAGCCTTAAGTGAATAGTTGGTGAGGTGTGTGAGCATTGGAAAAAGGTGGACGAACAAATTGCTGACCACACTCAGCTTTGTTGTGGTCAGCACCGTGCCTTCCCGAGTTGGTTCTCGCTCATAGCATTTACAGTGCGTATGTATGTATGTTGAACTTCTTTTGCATCGTACATAGCCAACTGTGATTAATCGTACACCGCGTGTAATCTTGCTTGCATGTGTCGTTTTTTTGAGCTTGGTGGTGGTGTCAGTGGCATCCGATTTTAAATCCGACATTGCCCATAGACAAGAAGCAGTCTGGAGTGGCTCCCAGCAGAGCAGTCAACTCCTGGCAACCGTCAGTCAGCCCATTCAAATCCCACATGCCGTTCTGTGAGAAGTCAACCGTGGATGTTCTATGCAAGGACTCACCCCCCGCCATAGGAAGGTGGAATTTCTACCACTGGCTCAGGGCACTGCTCTGTTTGATAGCCTGTCATGAAACAATTACCCGTGAAACAAATAGCACGTTTACATGTCCTTGTGTGTTTGTGTGTGTACATATATACCTACACAACTTCTTATTTATTAAGATTATTCAGGCAGGAACAATTTAGCAACCTATGCTGCCTGGCATTGCGATCTAATGGACGGCTCTAACTGTACATTTACTTTATACCAGAACGGCAACATGAAATGACTTGAGCACGAATTCAATCACCAACTCTGCAAGCTTCATATTGCCCCGCGGGTTATTATTCTGTAACTGTTGTCCTCATCACTTCTCTCCGAGATGTGCATTTACATCTTTCAAGTCCATGATGTAAACATGTAATTACATTGATGCTTCCAAGGATTTTCATTTGGAATATTATGCGTAATGGCAAAGCGGACTCGATTCATTTGTCCAACGTCACGACGGTCATTAGCATGGGAATCGCATTGTTACTCGCAGTGCTGATGATAATGACGAGTGAACATGCACAGAGACTTCCTGTGGCCAGAGTGTCCATTCATTGCTGCGGAAATATCAAGAGCAGCTGAGCAATAATTGCAGCATGAAAGTGCACCAACATGCCTGGGACTATGCCCGAGCCAATCAGTAAAAAGCGCTCGATGTATAATTACATGAAGTGGGAAGTAAATGCCCATAATTAATCTTGCCCAAGAATATTGCCGTTGGCACTTCAACCCCGTCGTCATAAATACCAGCGGTGTAGGCATCTCCAGGAATGTATGAGAGTACCATTGCCTCGTGGGCTTTTATCATTTGACACTAAATGTTTAATATTAATTATTTAAATCTGCTGAAACACATGTGCACCCACGGCTTTTGCTGATGCACGCAAAAACAGAGGCATTAAGGGATCGCCCTGCATCCTCTACCTCTGCGTTGGAAGTGGTTATCAGGCTTGAGCAGCCGAAGCTTTTCCTGCACACGTGGAGTGAATTCGTTTTTCGTAAAATGCACACGGCCTGAAAAGTGGCCCATGATGCTGGAAAAGAGCTTTTGTGTGTTCTCGAAAACCCCCCCCTCCACCTTAATGCACATTCTTTATTCACCATACATAGTCTACACTGAGGCTTATAAGGTCTCCTGCAAGTCAGGTTTATTATTTCATTCCATTAGCACATTGATTTTATAGTGTATTTTATTGTTGAAGCCAAGGATGAGGGTTTTCTTCTTTATTAAGTTATTCGGCAATTAACCTTTAAAAAAACGCCAATATGTAAATTACTAGAATATGTTTAATGCTTTTGTGCTGAATTTCATTTTCAAGCTTTTTCAATTAAAAAAAAATGTTTTAGATAAACAAACGGATAAAGACGTCGGATGGTTTTCTTATGGGCTACATGCACCAAAGCACTTTAGCCTAAAAGTGGCGTTGATTTTGTATTCAAATACTTAATGCTTTGCTTGTAATCAAAATTTGTATTTGAGTAAGCTAAGAAAAATGTAGCCTGCATATTTCTACCGCCACACATCGCCAACAGCCATGATCAGTCCACTGCTGGATGAAGGCTTTGCCCATGTCATTGCCAATCTTCATGGTCCTGTGATGCCACGCTCTATTTGTTATCATACAAGGGCTACTCGGAGTGCTCCAGCTCCATCGTGGTGATCCTCTTGGGCACGTTCCTGTTTGTAGATTGTCATTGTCATCCAGTCTTCATCCGTTGATCATCATCTATTCCGGCAATGTCAAGCCCAAGCCTGACTTAATTAATTTACGTCAATATGTCTCTAGTTAGAATTCTACCTCCGAATCGTTGTTCTTGCTTCATCGCAGTGTACTTTGCATCACATGTCTCTCCACGCTTCTTTGCATATTGAGCTACTTTTCAGCAATCGTTTTCTTTCGCTCAGCCAACTTGTTGGTCATGACTTTGGGTTTACCCGTATTTATCTCTACTAAAACACCAAGTACGTTTCTCCAGGAAATACCTCCGGGTTTTAATATATGTTGGCAAAATGGGCCAAATCAAGTTTTATTTAAGTGGATATAAATTGATAAATGAGATGCAAAAGACAGAAGATTTGCTGGAAAAAAAATGTGCAGCTACATCATGGTAATGGTGTGGCCCCGATCATCGATGACGGTAACATCTCCGCTGTTAGGTCAGGAAGCATGAGCTACCAAGAGGGAAGCCCATTTTCACAAGTGGAAGAACCATTTGACTTCCTATGATGACAATTTTTATTTTACACACAGGGCAACTCAGAAAAAAAACACACATGGACAATGGAGAGCCCACGAAAAGAGCAGCCCGTTCGAAAAAAGTGTGGAAATTCAACCAAAAATATTTTTTATATCTGTGAAATCTAGTACTCAACCAACACGCAGATGCATCAACACCAAGATAGCCGTCCAGACTGCAGTGTTGCTGCCCAGCATGGTGCATGATGTGGCCGGAATCCCACCCGGGTGCATTTGTCTTCATCGTGCTAAAGAACTGATTTAGGACTGAGTTGACTTAGGAGAGGTCCAGAATGGGTTCCAATACCACTTGGAACTGATGTTAACCATTGCTGGCAATCAACTGGAGGACATTGTGTCCCAGATGAGTGTGCACAGTGTTCTAATTCACACACTATTCATGTTTGCATCATTGTTATATCACATGAGATAAATGTGTTAAAAAATTGATCGTGCACGAGACATTTTTTTGGCAAAAAATACATATTTTTCTTCTTGGTTCTTTCGGTATTATTTTATTATTTCCATTCTACATGACTTTACCGAAAGAACCAAGAAGATGAAACCCTGCAGTCACGAAAGCTTTAAATCGAAATTTAATACATATTTTCTGATAGAATTTATTTTTTAACAGTACAACGTGAACGCAAAACAAGATGTGCCGTTTTTTTTAATTGAAACGATTGTTTATTATAATTTTAAAATCCATCTGTCATAAAAGTATTCTATGAGACATGTACAGGCAAGGAACGTAGAAAACATTCGGAAACATGGCAACAAGACGTGAACACCCGAAACAGGAACAGCGAGCATCGATGGCTCGCACCTCCGATCAGGACGGTTTGGCTACGTACATCCATACAACGGTGCACGGGAGGTCTTATACATTGTGCTACATTTCAATGTTTAACAAACGCCGCACATTATGCGTGGATAAAAGGAAACATTTTCTGTCTCTGCAGGTATCTTGGATTCTGTAAGTGTCCTCGTGAATGGCTTCACAAGCCACAATATGCTGTTAGTCACAGAGTTTTCACCATGAAATGGCAATTAAAGAAGGCTGTCTTGCGGATGTTAATGAAACGCTATCTCAGACAAAATTATCCACGGTCCTGTTCCAAAAAAATGCAATCATTTCAAGAATACAGAAAAGGAACAGTAATGGTATTTTTTCATTGATTTTGAGAATTCAGGTTGCTTGCAGTAAGCAGGCTAAATCATTTTTGAGCTGTCTTTCCTATCAGCTTTTTTTTTGCCTCCCTCCATCTCTTTGGAAAAAAAAATAATAAGAACTAGAAAACCAATACTTATTTTGATGATGCATCGGCTCGTTTGTTAACCGCTAAGGACACACATATCCACACGAAATGCATGATGCCAAAGTACATAATTATGCAGGGTATTTCCAACATTATTTGAAAATACGTTGGTAAAATAAAGTTTTCACAAAATGAATAAAAATCAGTGGAATAATCACCTCAAATAAATCGAACTTAAAAATAAAAATAAGCCTATTGCATTCGAATTTAAATAAAGTTTGTTCAGTTAGGTTAGCGATATTGAGGTGAACGATTATGTAAACAATGTATACCTTTAATTAGTCCGTAAATTTAAAATGGAGGCATCGCGGTAGATTGCTCGAATTGCAATTACAAATCCCAGTCTGGGGTCCATAAACTGATTACCACTTCGTCGGAAGACATCATTTATTTTCCTATGGAAATAATAACCTTTACTCGAGGAAACAACATTTCCATGAATGGCTCAGAGCTGCCAGCGAGGTGAGTGCTGCCCAACTTGATTCTTTTCTTTGTATTTGCTTTTGGCATTGAGAGAGATGTCTGCTACGACCGCCATGTTCAATCCTAAACATTGATCGTATTTCTTTCTCGTTTGTAATTTCTATGACTATCCAAGCAGGAATATGAGGGTTTGTAAGAATGCACATTTTATATTATCAGAAGCTTTATGCATAATGATACATTTTAATTAATGCAACTGGCGTACTATGGCTATAGAAGAATCATGAAGGAAATTATCACTTTAGTGTAAAACAATGGGCAGTTGGAAGTTTAGGGAATGGGCGATTAAAAGTAGACACGCACATGTACCACTTACAACAGTTTTAGATGCAGTAGTCACCAAAGAAAGAAATGTGTTCATCACACAAACTATTTTAAAACAAGCCTAATATTGGTAAATTGTGACTTTCCACTGTGAATTTTTTAAATATGATCTCATGATTCTGCACCGAGTGGCACAACGTAGTCATTGTGGTACATTCGATCCTTAAACTATATCACGGAGACACTTACAGTTTATTTTCCATAAAATGAATGTCTCGACCACCATAGGACACTTGGTACAAGATGTGTCTTGTTGCAACATCGTCTCATTAACTATCAAGCAATGAACATGGTGACACCACGGATGCCTCTTTCCATTTTGTTTGTCCTTCACAGCCTTTGGCGGGTGTTGTACCAGCGTGTTAGTCCACGTGATCACAGCGTACGTAATGTACACGTGATTTGAACATCCTGAACAGGACATTCATGCATTAATGCTCTCAGCCCAAAGTCATCTCTCCCATTCAAAACTCACATTCTTCATGCTGTCTTCATCTGTGAAGCGTTCTTTTACTAAGCACCACCCGACTGGAATGTGGTATATCATAATTTGAGACTTCGATTCAGGTCATGTCGTTTAATATTTTGTTACTACGAGATTTGTAAATCTAGCCAACCAATATTCCTTTTGGTAATTTCCTTCAATGTATCGTACCTTATAACATGTTTCAACATGTTATAACTTCACATAACGTCATTATTATTCATTTTTAAATATACATTTTATTTTAATATGTTTGTGTTGTGTATCATCCATGGGCCACATTTACTGTGGAATGGATGTCCTGCTACTATCTTACCAGGAACCCTTTGTAAATGACACGTGCATCTCAAAGGATTAAGATGAATTACATAAATTGTTCACATTTATGGATTGTAATAATGCCTTTCATAATTCATCACAAAATATGATATCACAGACTGCATTATTACTTGCCTGTAAAGTATGCGACATACCGATTAAAACTTGATTTGTCAAGATTTATACCGATGAAGTCCTGTGATATTGTGGAACATCTTCATTTGATATTTTCTGGGCCCAGACCAAATTCAAGCAGACCTCTCCAAAGGTCAAATTATCGTAAATTAATCTACAGTGTATTCTTCCCAACTACCACTCCCATATTGTGTCAGTGGGATTTTAGCTGGTTAATGTGGCCTACCTCCATACTCACATAACTCCTTAAAATGTATAAGATTCACCTATTAGCTAATGCGCATTTAAACCTGACTTTCCTAATGGATGTGTCACATGTATACATGCGTTATGAGAAGCTGATTAAAGCAATTGGAATTATTTATATAACAATTCGTCTAACCCCTATCGTCATGGTACATTTGCCATTCAACTCAGCTGTGCCTCTCAGCTTTCTAGCATTAATTTCCTCGTGATTTGAAACAATTTTTGACGGTGAAATTGCGGTACACTCCTTTACCATCGCGACAAACCATGATCAAAACCCATCAAGCCAGAATTGCAGATGAGCAAGAGATACGGCACATTGGGACCAAATAACGTGACAACAAAAGAAGCATTGTCGCAGCAAAAATAAAATGTAATGAACTAATCTATTGATCTGATATAATAATCTGCCAGACATGAGATACTGGCAATTATGTGGTCAACCCATAAAACTCACAACCAATGAACAGTAGTCAATAAACACTCTCGGCCGTTATACTGAACGAATCTTTAACCACGTGCAAGCAAATGTATTTACAAAGCATATTCATTTGAAGTGCTCAATTAAATAACTAAAACAATGTGCCATTGGATACAGCATAGCAAGCAAATGAAGATTATTCAAACTCATGCCACAACTGTGTAATGTGCTATGATGACTTATTTATTGGCTACAGTTATTTATTGATGTATAGTAATTGATAAATATTATTTCGCTGATAAGTTTCAATACGGTAGTTTAGACATATATATCTTAATAAATGTCTTACTGAAGATTCACTTAATTTGTTATCACAGTATAATTATGCTATATTTACATGTTTAATTTTTTTACAGCGCTATATATTTGTATGAACATTTTTTTTACATGTATGACCATTTAGTATATATCTCTGCAATGGTAGATCCTCAATGCTGTCGAAATGTTTTTTTAGCAGACGACATGCAATGATAGTAAACTACCGAAACATGTTTTGGTAAACAACAACACCCAATCAAAGTGTATCTACATGTTAAGACATTATTAATAATTTATCAAAGAATTACAAATGTCGTACTTGACTGGTCATTTTATCGATATAAGTTTAAGTGAAACAAAAACCCCTCTTATACCTGAAATATACAATAACCAACAGCGGTGTGCACTTATGTACACTAAAAATGCCATCTATAGCATTGCAATTATACAATGATTCCAATATAGTTGCGTGATGATCATTACACAACTCACAACTTAATCATGCTGTTATTATAGATATACACAAGGGTAAATTAATATAATGCCATGGCTGAAAACTAAATACAGCACATCATACCTAAGCTGACACAGTAAGTGCTCTAGTTGAAAATGTATATTCTTTAACCATTGGAACCTCATTTGCCAGTAAAAAATATGATAATTGTTTTTTTTTACCCTTCTATCTGGCAACAAAACTGACACCTTTTTTACAAGGAGTCATGTTTGCATAGACCACAATACCTGCAGTCATAATGCAAACAAAAAAACATAACTCTGATAATGTATGCACTGTCCTTAAAGTTGATTGGTCCACACCCGAGACAGCTTTCCTTAGAGCCTAGTCTCACATGGGTTGGACCAGATGACGCCAAAAGGCGCACAACTCAAAGACAATGCACCATCAGAGTATGAGAGCTCGGGGTGAGCATTTACACCATTGGAACCTCATTTGCCAGTAAAAAATATGATAATTGTTTCTTTTACCCTTCTATCTGGCAACAAAACTGACACCTTTTTTACAAGGAGTCATGTTTGCATAGACCACAATACCTGCAGTCATAATGCAAACAAAAAAAAACAATTATCATATTTTTTACTGGCAAATGGTGTAAATGCTTACCCCGAGCTCTCATACTCTGATGGTGCATTGTCTTTGAGTTGTGCGCCTTTTGGCGTCATCTGGTCCAACCCATGTGAGACTAGGCTCTAAGGAAAGCTGTCTCGGGTGTGGACCAATCAACTTTAAGGACAGTGCATACATTATCAGAGTTATGTTTTTTTGTTTGCATTATGACTGCAGGTATTGTGGTCTATGCAAACATTACTCCTTGTAAAAAAAGGTGTCAGTTTTGTTGCCAGATAGAAGGGTAAAAAAACAATTATCATGTATATTCTTTATTGTCTTTTTTAAAATAAACTTTAAATCTCTTCAGTAGTTTCCCACCAACCTTGCATTGTTTATAGCGTGTAGTTTCCGATTTTTACATGCAGACATCCATAGAATATGGACACAGTTCATAGGCTGTTTCCCAGTGAAACCCAAGGTAGCTTTTTGATACAAAGCTGATAAATGTCACACATAAAGTTATCCAAATAACCAATTACCGACTTGAGTCACAAAGTTCCTGTTATTGACAATAGTCAATGGCAGTTCGATTTAAAATTGCTGAAATTAAACACACATCAACACCTTTCCGTTTGGCAACACTCACCCAGAGTCTTTGAAGTGTTTTTTCTGTGAAATCAATTGATTTGGATACATTCATAACGTGGAGTGAATGCTTGACGACGTCTTTCAGCACCACGACCAATGCTCCCATCACAGGCAGAGATGACGAGGGCACAACGAGCATTTTAAAATAAAGGAAGGCCAAAGTATGATACGTATTTATATAGAGTATATGCATTAATAGTGCCCAATTACAATGCATTGTTTTCATCCTTTAAGGAACATGGGCTGAGAGTAAACTTTTAGCCAACAGATATTCCCAAGTGGCGTCTTGCGTCGTCAATGCTGAAGATTGTCAGATCTGGACTTGCTTTGTTCTGTTCAGCACTTATTAGCAAGCCATAATTGTACACACAATAGTATAATGTTTTGGGCCATGCAGTGTTGATGCTAGCAGAATTACAAATGGCATGGGCCTGTCACTGTACATGTAGCGCAGGGCACATAAACAGTACAATGAATGACGGTTCAGGCTTCAACGCGCTTCATGTGAAACATTTACTGGAGACATACTTCACGTCATGCCTTGAATTAATATGCAATTGGAATAAGCTGCCAAAAGCATCTCATTTTAATCTCCTTACCAATTATAAAACACACCACCTTGAGGGGCAATGCGGGCGCAGTGAATGAGCGCACAGTTCCGTGCTGTTCTATTGGCCATGCTCTGCTGCCCTTGTGTTCTATGGCTCGTATAACTTACTCGCATTATTGGCTTAATGAACAACGCAGCTCTGTCTGATCGCGGCAAAGTAATGTATTGAAACTAAGCGTGCCCACATGTAAGCGAATGCTATCACCTTGGGTCGGTGCAGCTCACCGTGACCCGGTGGTAAGCAAGGGCGGTCCGTCACATCGTTGCATCTTGCCGTAAAGAGGCCCAACGCATGGATTTTCAAATATTGCATTTCTGCATTTTTGTTCATTAAATAAGGGTTTGTTTACACTAATGGCCTGTATAAAAAGTGCAGTCGTGGTATTATGGTAAGAGAGGCAGGGGAAATTATTCTGGGCATCTGCTGCAGACTAGTGCCAATTTTAGGGTTGTTGGATTGTGGAGTGAGGAGCCTCAGAGCACTTTATTCAAACAATTGATCTCCAGAATTTAATCAGGGGCCTCCTGACCTCTTTCCACGCAAGCCTGACATTATCTACAATACAGTCTCCAGACCTTACCCACCCCTAAATCATCCAAACTCCTCCCCGCATCATCCAAATATGCTTCCTGACACCCCCGACCAAACATTCCAGCTCTCTCCCTAGCCGGTGTTCCCCTGGTCTTCATTTCCTGCAGAACACCATTGCTACGGTCTTCCAGCTTCCCACTTGGGCCTGCCAACTTTCTCCTAACTCTTAACCGAGCATTGTGGAAGGTGAGAGACAGAAAACAGAGACTACTGGATTTTCCCAGTATCCTAGAACACTTTTATTTCCAGGCCTGAAGACCAAGATATTGTGCAGTTGTGGGTTATATTCTCGAACAATCCTCGCTGGGTTTTTTTTTAATTAAAAGTGTCTTCAAATGAACATTCTGCCTTCAACCTCTACATCTACAAAATAGAAAGAAAGAGGGGTTGATACTCCCTTTAATTGTGTATGAGTACATGTGTGACTACTCATGTGTAGTACTCACACATGCATGTGTACCTCAGAAATGCTTAGCTGTGCTTAACATTGTGCACTCAAACTCACCCAGACATCCAACACACATTCATCATAAAAATCGTTGCCATGTGCATCTGCATTTTTGTTGTCCTTCCCCCGCACCTCCGATCAGCACGGTTGGCTACGTACATCGCAAAAGAAGTTCAACACACATACATACATACTCCTCAAACAAGAAGCGATACAGCGGAAAGAACCCTCATACCAACGTATCTCTGGTACCATAGCAGGGCAAGGTGCTTGTATTACTTCCATCTTGTCTGCTGTTGACCAAGCCATTACCAACATGTCCATTCTGGTGCCTGGGCCAGGACACCAATGAAGCATGCACAAGGTTGTCAGGTGTTCCCGTGGGGCCAGGAGGTCCCTCTTGTTGGTTGGACACACTCGACACGCACAGTACTCGGCTGCTTGAGCTCACATCATTTTTTCCTTGGACTGGGGCATTGGTGGACTGCCCATTATAGTGGGATGGCTTAACGAGTTGATCGCTGTAATTGGGCAAGCCAACAGCTTGGAAGGCGTTGCCAGTCGGGTAGGAAATCAGACTCTGGCTCATCGGAGCGGGAGTTGTGACAGAGCTCATCAAACTGCTTTTCAGATTCCCTTTGTTCACACTTTGTGAAGGATCAACAACAGGATGACCTTGAGATGACGTTGATGAACAACAGCTCTGCTCTTTTGAGCTCCTCTGTTGATTTGACGGCACTTTGTTTGAAGACATTTTCTCCGGGTTCTCTTGAATGGATGCTTGCAGCGCTGCTCTGCTCTGTTCCAGTTGCTTTGCCGTGACATCATCCCCCACTTTGTTTGGCAAACTGTGGATCTGGTTTCCATGGGATGACCCTCTGGTGATCAGGCATCCGTAATTTGGGGGCTTTTTCATGTGGTTTTCATAGTCCGGAGGGCCACTAAACTGACTCCTAATCTTGCCACTAGTGGGGCCAATGTCGGACGGAGAATGGCTCGTATGATCCCCATTACAAGATTGCCTGACATTAATATTGTCATAGTTTTGTGGTCTCATGGCCTCATTGTAACTTGGTGGGCATCTGACTTGATGATCGGCCTGAGCAGATTGATTTGTACAGAAGTTCCCATGACTGAGTGAATGTTTCATCGGTTCTGCCTGACTCTGCGTGTTTATCACCGGTTTTCCCTCGCCCATGGCGATTTCAGCATGACCCATATTATGATTCTCTGCACTGCTACAAATCAGCCCTGGATTTGTGCTACTGAAATATAGGCCACGGTGCTGACTCAAGCTTTTCCCATCATTTTCAGGTCCATGTAAAACGGCACCACTCTCGTCATGACTGACAATGCCACTTTTAGTTGGACGAAATAAGAATTTCCACTGACTCAACGGATGCTGTGAAGGGATCAGTTTAGACTCCACTACCGCTGTGCCAACGTCTTCTTGCGTTGTCGGAAACCCCAGGGCACTGCATTGCAAAACGTCGCAAGCCTGGCTTGAATTGGGGATCACTTTTAACGAAAAGTCAAATTCACCGGGAGGGTTTGCACCATAGCTTTTTTGACTCGGCACCTTGAAAAGCTGCTTTTGCTCCATGAGCAAATTGTGGTTTCTGTAGCTGGGTTTAGTGGACAGCGGACCTCTCTGCTGCACAGTGAGCTTGTTGTTCCTCCCTCCCGGGTAATCACCACTGTCTGCTAGGTCTCGGCACGTGTTGATGTACCAGGGAACGTTGAGATATTCGTTTGCTGGGCCGAGCCTCTCGCGTCCTGTGTTGCGATATTCCACTTCGCTTGGGGTGTTGTTTGCAGCAGAACAGTCAGAATAAAATGGATTTTCTTCAATGGGAATGAAATATTCTGTAAATATATAGAGAGAAATAGCAATGAGTATGGTCCTGCAAGATTTAGCAATTAAAACAAGCAATATAATAACATTATATATTTTGTACAAATTAGATTCCTATAATTCTCGAGGACAAGGACACAATGGGTAACATAAAAAAAAAACATTATTGCACACTGGCATTTGTGAGGGCCTCCCACACTTAAGAAGCCCTCAAATGTGGCTTTATATGAATCACTATAGACGCATATGCAAGTAGGCCACCTTAGATTGCAGGTACCACAAAGGTTTCTAATCTATTTATCTATTTTTATTTTTCCAGGTAAGGCCCACTAAGCTCTATAGGTTCTTGTCAGAAGCGACCTCGCCTCAAATGATAGCTCAACAAAGTAGCTTATCATGTGAACATTTATAGCAGCCAAATTGATTCTAAATGTGGAGGGAAAAATCGGAGGACCCAGAGAAATATCAACGCAAACACGGGCAGAACATGTAATCTCCAAATACACAAGTATCAGGGTCGGGCTCGAACCCACGGCATACATTATCAGAGTTATGTTTGTTGTTTGCATTCCGACTTCAGGTATTGTGGTCAATGCAAACATGACTCCTTGTAAAAAAGGTGTCAGTTTTGTTGCCAGAAAAAAGGGTAAAAAAACAATCATAACATTTACATTGCATGACAAACACGTGTTGATGACAAACTCCACACCCATTACATCTAACAACAATGAAATGTTCCATAGCCACTTGAAACTGATTTAGGTTCCTGAGACATGCAATTAAGTTGGATTGCATATAGAGCACATGTTGTTCAGACATTGGTCAATATCTGTTAAAATTAGCACTACATTGCATGTAACCTAGTAAAATGGGTGTTTATTCACAATAAGCTTGGATAATCATAATTGGCACTTTTTACGGTAACGTAATGTTTTGGCATTAATTGGGCAGAGACTACAAATATCACTCCACATTAAAACCACTCATTTAATGGTGACCCGAGGCTTAAACCCAGAATCTCAGAGGTGCATGGAGGAAACAGTATGTGTTTACAAGATATGCAAATATAAATCACAAACAGAAAATATACATCCACAGGAGTGCATTCTTCACACATTTGGTGGATTACCAACGGTAGAATGTTAATTTCACTTTTAATTTATTTCGTATTATCAGCTTTGTGGAAGGGAGTCCAAATATATAGTTTGTAAATACCAGGACAGCCATGCAAGCAAAGGGAGAGCTCGTTAGAATTTTGTATTTAATTGAAGGTCATTGTTGCGCCAGTGACAATGTACTATTTTAAACGATGTCAAAGGATCTACAATGTTCATATATTTTGTTAGAAGCAGGCGCATCCCGCAATTTCTTGCTCAGTCCACTGCTGGCTGAAGGCCCTCCACCAGAGGGGGATCTAGAGGGCCCCTCTAGAGGATTCTTAATTTATTTGTGGGACAGATCACCGCTCAAGTAAGATGTGTGTCGTAAAACCCTCCTCCACCCGACACAGCCAACACATAAAGTTTGTCACGTGAACAAACGTGCCAACCTATTACTGCTTCAGCAGCATCTCTGTGTTGTGTGAGAGCAATCCACAACATTTAACGATGTGGTTTGACTGGTCGTTGCTGGTAGTTACAACCAGTTGCCAGAATTTGTCAATTGCCTGATGATGCTGGTTGTAACTACCAGCGAAATTTCATACCCAATTGTTAAATATTGCGAACTTGCCTCCAACACACCGGTGAGCAAGGTGATGAATGACATTCAAATAAATAAAACAAATACAGCTGTACTTTAATCGACTACAACTTTAGTTGAATAAACCACTTTAATACACTTTGTTTTCAGAAGTTGTGGTTTAAACTATATTTGTACTTTAATAGACTGCTGCTCGTAAAACAACCACTAATCTAGGTGAGCTATGTGATGAACATTGATATACTACGATGATGCTGAAGACAAGTTTTAATTTCGATAATTCAGCAGCTCATTATTGAGTAATACTATGAGGGGAAATGAAACATTATTTGTTCAAAGAGAGAAATAGTTGAAGTTATACCCTACAGCAAACTCAAGAACTCAGTCTCTTACAGCATAATCTGTCACCTGAAACATCACTGCTATATTACATTGAGCCCAAATACGGTCATGAATATAGTTAATTTTTAAAGTGCTAATATTCACATCAATAACGTTTCTGCTTTCATTGCTACAACTCATGCAGCAATTACTGTATTTAAATAATTCCTCATCATCATTATTACTATTGTTATTACTCCCCAGGGTACTTCAATATTATTCCCTTAAAAGCTTCACATCGGGCTTTGATTGCTTTGATGGTTCTTTGGGAACCGGGGGGACCAAAATAATTAGAGGCTGTGCGTCGACTGCGATGCTTCCACGTGTAAACGGTCGCTCGCGCCGCCTCCGGCCTTGACACATCACCGGTGTTTGGACAGGTCCAGGCACCACCATCGGGGCCCGCGCACTCCGACTTTCATTTCCTTTTACAAGCGCGGCATTGTCAAGGGTTCGGAAACACCCAAGGTGCAAACTGTGCGCCTCAAAAGGTCCGACATTCGTGCTTTGTTGCTCTACAATGGGGAAGCATTTGCAATCAGGTGCGGAACACGTGGCCTTAGATACTGCAATGTTAACATCCTACGTGACTTTACTGGAAGAACCAAAGAGTAAGGATTCCTGCAGTCACAAAAGCTTCAAATCAAGATGGGGTTAGTATTATAGCCATAATTATCACAGTAACCTTAACTAAAACCCTGCCTCAACATTAATTTCACAAATTGTCACTATTCGAGATAATAATAACAATAAGACACATCACATGTACACTGCGAAGTGGAGGCTGTTGGTCTTTAATCGTAGCATACACATGCTCTCTCGGTGACGATCTCCCTGCTGGTAAAGAAGAGCCATTGCTCGAAATGTCACCTATTATATATTTATATAGTTTCCCCTTTAAGGGTGGTGTTATTGATGAATGTGTTGCGTTGTTGTTCTTTGTGCATGTGCACGACTGTCATCGCAGTAGTCCAAATAACATGCTTTGGTGAAGAAAGAAAATTTGCAATTTCCATATTTCAGTCATGAGCTACACGTTGAGGCGATGAGACCCAGTCTCTGGTGTAGGGCTGCAACACTGTCAGATCCGCGTTTATCAATTGCTGCCAAATAAATTAGAATTTCTTATTTATTACTTAATCATCCCCGTTAATCACACATTCACTGTATTTATAATTACTGTATTGGCTGGAAGCATGCGGCTGCTGATGAAGGGCGTTTGAGAGCCTGCTAACAACCCACTGGGTAACATTTATTATAGCCACAAAAATTGCCATGAAGATGCTGCATGAGATACGTGCAAGTCATGCTGTGGATGAATGTAACTTTAAATACACAACAACGTCTTATAGGACCAGTTGCTTAAAGCTCGGTTTTTGCCGATACCTTCTTGAGTATGTTAACATGCGGGAGAAACCACAGAGAACCTGGTGAAAGCACGTGCATTTCAGAGGATAACACATACGTCGTGAACCTACTTGATATACTGCCACACAGTGGCCACCGAGCACCTATGCAGGTGGGTGACCTCCAATTAGCACGGTTGACTACGTACGGTGCGAAAGAAGTTCAATGTCTCGTTGCAGTGGATCAAGGATACCCTGAAGTCCTCCCTGAAGTGCAGACTAATCAGCCTTCAGGCACGGGGGGGGGAGCAGCAGGCTGCCGGCCGCCTAGGGCACTGCTGCATCCACCACGCCGTGGCCCACTTTGAGATCCACCGTCTCGATGCCGAAGCGGATCGCCGCCAAAAAAGAACGGATTCCACTTCCATCTGGGACCGCGTGGGGCCCCAATGCCCAAAGGTCTGCGGATCCAGAATTGGACTCCTCAGCCCGCTCAATAGCAGCCTAAACCTGATGGGCGTCATCCTTGAACCCGAGGGACTGCCACTACTCGGGAATACATTGGCACACGATTGTTCCACAGTTTTTTTCTTAAACAAACTTTGCCCAAGTTGCAAATCTGGTAAGTTTGTCAATTATAAGTTGATGCTGAAAGAGTTGTTTTTTTTCTGATTAGGCTCTACAAAGTGCAATAAGCCCACGGCCATCTGAAAAATTGGTTAGGCTAAATCCAATAGGCGGATATAGCTTGGGGGGTGTTGATGGATTACACAGATTGCATCTTGCGTGTGATACTCTCCAACCTGCTGGGCTGCAAGGTAGCCTGAAGTTGCAAGTGCAATAAGTGGATTTGCTACTTATCTGTATATACTTGGAGGGTTATTTTTGAGTGGCTTTTGAGGGTTTTATCCTAGTATCCTGGTTTTCTGCAACATGAAAAAATTGTCCCTTCTGAAATGACCTTGTGACTCAATGAGATATAATCTTATATTATCCATGGCTGTATTATTAGTGACTACTTGTGGCACCAATTGATAAAAAAATATATTATCCACAGTTGGTTTATTCTTATTATCTGTGCTTGTTCCAGATAAAGTGACCAAGAAATAGAACATTCATCCTCATGATATACGATTAACCATGGACTTCTGCTCAAATAGCAACAGTTATTTTTTGTCGACAGGCATGAATAACAAGTGATGAATAATAAGATTCACCAATATCGCCGCTACTATCAGCATGGTTGAGAATGTCTGTCTGCGTTGCTATGCCTCATCTACAATAGTTGACATGGACATGTATCTAGGCCTGGGCCGTAATCCGATTAATTAAGTAATTAATTTACTCGACCAATAATTATTGGTCTGCTTACTCGACTAAAAATATCATAACTGTTCACACATGTCGCTAGATTGGAGGTGATGGGCGGGGCATGGTGACATCATCACCATCATCACTAGCCGTGTCACACTGGGCGTGGCTTGTAGGGGGTTTCCTGCTTTCGCGAAATGTGAAGTCAATTACAATCTTTAGTCGATTAATTAACGTCATCAACTATGCATCCCGACTCTACATTAATCCCACGTTTCCATGCTGCCCTAGACAGGTTAACCAAATAATGGAGGTGCCCCACGCTTCATCCAGCAGTGAGCATTCTGCCAATCCATCAACGCAGGGTTGTAAATTCTGCATTTCTGCTGAGAATTCAGCCAGAAAGCTGCACAAGGTATCAACTGCCTTGGCTCTATTCGAGTTTGGTTGGACAGCCTTGCACTCGGCATGCTCGCGAATGAGCCGGTTTGTACGCGCAAATACAGGTTATTCTCACAAGCTGTTCGTGATGTCAAGGGCACCTTAACCTGCTATATATGTTATAAAGCAGTGTTATTGATAACGGTGGTGAGGGTATGCAATCTAAAGCTGTATGCCGGTATATACTGTATTTACAATCACAATTGTGTCTTCCTTATTCAGAGTTTTAAGTGTACCTCATTAAACGTAGAGCCACACAGAGGCTCACAATTGATTGACTAAATGTATCGGTTGAAAATTTGTATATAAGCAACAGATAATCACTAGTTTCATCCATTTTGTTAATCTGCTGATGAATAAAGGTCTTCCCCATGCTACGTCAATGGGATGTTTGACCATACTTCACCACAGTGGTCAATGTTTGCTCGCGAGGTAATCCTAAGTGCGGTTCAGATATCGTACAGCGTCTCTACGCTTTGCTTTAGTCGGCGAAATATTATTTGGGGCATTTGGTTCACATTGCAGCGCGCTAACCATTGCGCCACCGCTCCACCTCCATTAGGTATACACGCGTGGATAAAGTGTCCCCCATGCTCCAAAAGGATTTGGAAATGCTCGTCCCCATTCTTGATCATGCGCAAGTGACAGAAATTCTATATTCCTATTGCAAAAAAACTGGTTTCTTGACAGGATGACCGGTGGTGCTGAATCCCTACATTTTATTGACCCAGGAAAGATTATTACAAGATTAACCCCCCTCCCCGTCCCAAACCAGGATTTGAACTCGTGACCTGCTGATTTTTTAGTTGAACGTGGACATATGTATACACACAAAAACAATCTTCGCATTTAATTTCCCGTAGAAACTCTGTTGTATCGCTGACAGCTTCTGTGATTAAATCTTGAACAAATTATCTATCTACCCTCATGTCCCATTACACTGCATAATGTCCCACACCGCGGGAGCGAGCTCGCGTCTGGATGCCATTTAAATCATACATGAAAAGCACAGAATTGAAATCGACTGCATAGTGCTGGGGTATTGCCTGCGATGCCAATTCCTCGATTTTTAGGCTGGATTTACGCAGCTGCCCTACCGATGTTGACAGCATTTTGATGCCATGGAGGGGACCCTAATGGTGACAAATGTGTCTATAAAAAGAAACCGACAGCCCACGCACATCAGAGAACGACAGAAAATGTTCGTTGATTGTAATCCAGTCCCTCGCTAGCATGGCTGTTAGGAGGGCGCTGGGGTTGACAACAGGTCTGGAGATACAAACTATCTTCTCTTAATGTCTTGAGTGCAAAGGAAATGCTAATACTGCAGTACGACCTAAAGCACTCCTCAAACGAAGACAAAGCAGGCAGGTTAAAATAAAAACATACTTCGAGAGTTTCTATTTAAAGCTTTCGTGACTGCAGGGATTCATCTTCTTGGTTCTTTCGGTAAAGTCACGTAGAAGGGAAATAATAAAATAATAAAAATAAAACGTCGTGAGAATTATTTTATTATGTTTTAATCTTATTATTTTATTATTTCCCTTCTACGTGACTGCTTGCGTTGTGGCCGAAACGTCGTGAGAAGTATTTTATTATGTTTTATTTTTTATTATTTTATTATTTCCCTTCTACGTGACTTTACCGAAAGAACCAAGAAGTTGATCAGTGCAGTCTTTTGTTTGCAGAGGCATTCGTTTTCAATCATTAATAAATATGTATACACATATAATACAAAACGTTTTATTTTCTGTGCTAGCTATTTAAGTAAAAAAAATATATACCAATGTATTTTCATTCGACATCCATCATCTGAAGAAATCATGAAAGAGTCTGCTTCGAATTTGAGCAAAAACTACCCAACTTTTTTTTAAATATTATTAATCAAGACGAACAAAACTCACTATACTGAAGATGAGAACCTGGTTATGAAACATGTACTATAATTAGATTTAATATCCTGGAATTAAAATCCAGTTGTGCTGATTCAGTTCCTTAAAGCTGATAAAGCGTTCGAGTCTCTTTTCAATTTATTTGCTTTTTGCCCCCAAATTACATTTCAGTTGTCCAACCGAATCATGGTCATGGCATGAAGACATTTCAATTCACAACTCTGACATCGAATCAGCCCACGAACTACACAGCCACCTGCTAGATGCCTATGCCACACAACCACCACCTTGAACAACGCATTTCTCATTTCCGATCCGAGCTCTGCCTCATCATCGCCCAACTATAAACACAAGTGTGCCCCGATGCTGGATGTAATCCAAATAAATAAACAAGAACACACTGACCACACAAACCGGGAATGGCCTTGCTTGTGGCTGGAGTGGCATAGTCACCGCCTTCCACCTTAGAGGGGAGCGGCTCTGAGTGGAAGCGCGTGGGCTCCGTGCTGTAGCGCTGGGCAGTGCTGTCCTGCCGGCCTCTCACGCCGAGAGGCTGAGGCTGCTGCTGCTGCTGATGGGCAACAGCGCTGCTGCACGCGGACTCCTCAAACACGTTGCACGCGGACGCCTCGCTGGCGTGGGAGCGCTGGGACGAGCTGCGTGCCAGGAAGACGCTGCCCCCCCACGTCTCCTCCTTCGCAGCTCCCATGCTGTCCTTCTGAGAGGCAGCGCTGGCCTGCGGCAAAGGGCCAGGACACATCGGGCCATTCAGCACATGCCGACAAGAACGAGATAAATAGTGCACAGCTCATTGACTCGTGGACATCAAGGGAAGAGACTCGCAGAAGGGGGTGAAGGAAAGACAATGAGATGCACAGGAGCAAGGCAGGGTGGGTCCTGATGTCAGTGTGGCCTCTGCACACGTGCCTGCAGTCAACGCTCAGTCAAGAGCACGTGTGCCAAAGCTCTACTACATTATTTTCCCGTATAAAATATGAAATAGACAGCACTGGCCGCTCACAAAGCGATACACAGCCTAGCTCTTTGGTGTGCTGGCCCCCCAATCAAAACCATTGCCCCCCCCCCAGCCGCCAATACAGTTATCTCAAAGGACGTCTTGGGAAAAACCAAGAGAGGGTGCAACCCTAGGTCCACAGTTATCATTATTCTCTTCTCCAAAATCGCATCCACTTTACAGCCAAATTAAAAGAAAAAGTGCCGCCGGACGAGGCTTGTTCTTGGCCGATGGCTGCGAATGCTCACGCACGGCCGCGTGTGTGGCCGCAGACAACGCATCTGATGCCGCTTTACTGTAGAATGCATCCCGGTTCACGAAGCCTTCCTAATCAGCTCGAGCAAACCACGAGGCTTCTTCAGATGAATATGCATGTGGTCCAGCTCCTAATTGGATCAGCTCGGTGTTGCGTTGAGTCGAAGCGTGCAAAGGGAATGGTGGGTAGACTCTCTGAGGTGCAAACATAACCTTCAGGAGAACCCCTTTGCTTTGTTAACATGTTCTAATACATATTAACTATGCCAAATTTCCAATTTGTGATTTTTTGCCGTCCCTCTACTAATCAAAAAATAAATGTAAGTTGTTACGAAATATGGGCAAAAGCAACACAGTAGGAAAATTTTCTGGAAAAGCCGTGAGCTTAAATACAGGTTGGAGGTTGACTAAGTCCATTATTCCTCCGGAGTTGATAAAATCTGCATAATTTTCTTCTACGTGACTTTACCGAAAGAACCAAGAAGATGAATCCCTGCAGTCACGAAAGCTTTAAATCGAAAAATAAAATCTGCATAATTTTACGGAAAATCTGCCCCCTCATTGGTGCCCTTAATCCAGTATCGCAAATTCCACATTCCTGTGACAGGTGTCCAATCACTCCTTAGAATAATTGATTTTTCTTGCTGCAAAGTAGTGAATCATTTTATCTACCCAAACGGATGATTGGCCGAGTCGACCCAAAACTGGGAACTGAACTTGAAGCATTCGGGATGTAAGTTGAATGCTTTAACCACAGCACCAAACTGGCAAGAGTTTTACAATTGGAACATAATTTACACATCCAAGGTAAAACACAAGATGGCTCATCTTCTTGGTTCTTTCGGTAAAGTTACGTAGAATGGAAATAATAAAATAATAATAATAAAACATAATAAAATAATTCTCACGACGTTGTCCATCGAACTTTGCCGCTTCTGCTCGCTTCCCACGCCACGTGAGTCATTCGAACTAGATTAATTACAAAGGAGGTAATTAAATAACTCCCCGCCCCTCCAATTAGCACAGCAAAAAAAGTTTGACGTACATTCATTACAACTTGAACTAAAGCCCTCAGCGTCTCGCCGTGGTGTCTCGTGAATGTATCGTTCCTGCAAATACAACTGCAGCACATTGGCCACTTCATGTCATACTGAAGCAATGCCTCCTGGAATCTCTGGCAATGTTGCTGACGTTGTTGATGTTGTTGCTGCTGCTGCAGTGTTCTGAATTACTTTGCCAGACTCAAAGTGTAAATATGTTGTATTGATGACGTATATCACTTTTATGTTCATGGAAACTTCGTGTAACATATAAGCGTGCCTTCTTTTCTCCCGTGGAGTAATTCATGTTATGTAAGAGATAGAGTAACCCATAAATACTCTATAGTGAGAGACCTGAAAGTCATTATAATACACTAGTTCATAAAGCCTATCTTTGCTAGGTAAAATGCCATTAAATATACTAATTAAACGGATAAATATGTTTTTTTTTACGATCAGACACGAACAACTATAAAAAAATAGTATATTTCCGTAAAAAAGACACGAAAATTGTTGACGACTTGATTCGACTTATTATATTTAAAGACGTACCCATTGGAAACCGCTGAATTGAAATATTGTTCTTTTCGATCAGAAAGAACACAGTTAATTAACTTAATACTCGATGAGGGGAAGCTCCTATCTTTTACCGCTTTCGAATTATTCAGATTTGAACATCAGAAAATGTGTATTTTTTCGTTTAAACCCGCTTTAATCCGAAATATCTCCAAAACATAGAACAATGGTTTTCACTTTCATCGCATTTGCTGTTTAGTGCTCTACCAAACGAAAAAAAACGCAATCATATTTTAAACGGTTTTTGAATGACAGCCACAAACATGTTCATGGGGCACTAAAATTAGAGATTTGGGGGCCTTAAAATAACAACTCTCAGATTTTCAGATTTCTGTTGTTTATTTCCTAAAAGCTACATATGTACCAAATTGCAGCTTTTACTTTGTTGGGAAGTACGCTAGAAGTGTTTGAGACATACATACAGATTAAGGTCTTCATTTATATAGAATATATATCTCTTGTCTGCTCACATCCACTAGTGGCCATTCCTTAGACTGCTGTAAGCTAATATACTGCACCCTATTATTAAAGTTCATTTGTTAGAAATAACACATTCATACATAGTATACCTTATATTTTGCACATTTGAAGTAATATCTATATTTTTCAGAGCTTGAAGATATATTATATAAATCTGAATTTAATAGCATTTTAAATACATGCATAATCCTTTTTGCACAAATGTAAAATCTTCCAATATGATAACAGTGCCAAGCCTTTCCATGGCCGATCATTTTTAAACCAACTCAATTGAACAAAGACCAGTCCATCAGTCTCTTTGTCTTCTGCATTAAAAAAAAATCACAGAAATATCATCCTGCCAGCAACAGTGATACAAATAAAGAAAACCCCAGCTTGTTAAGATACTCTTCATTTACAGAGCCCATCAGCCAACTCTCCGTTCCTTCAGAATCAATAAAATAAAAAATAAAAATTGTAGAAAATCAACATTGGCTGTCCAATGTAGAGACTGGCTCCTGCCATGGCAATGCAGATTTTTCACCACGAGCTCAGATCCACAGCTATCGATGAGAACCACTAGGGGCTCATTAAACACAATACACTTTGATGCCAAAGTGTAGATGTGTACGTTGAATCGAAAGAAAAAAAGCACACAATATGCAGTTGCAAATGTTTTGATTTACAAAATGGGAATCATTACCAATGCACAAAGAGCCACACACTTGCTGATGGGGTTCTGAAGCAGTGGGTAAATTGGCTGCCCGTGGTCCTCGGAGATTGAGACTCTCGCTGTCTCGACAGAGCAAGGACAACTACTGGGGTAAACAGGAGTGCGGTGCAGCGAGATGCCTCCTATCTGCAATAATATGGGGCACTGTTCAGAGATCACGATATCCGTGTTCATACGTGAAAATGATTCCTCTTGCCCACGTAGACGACCGCAGATTACAGGCGTGGTTTGCTGCGACTTCCGGTTCACTCCTCTTACGCATTGAGCCGTCTCAGGTAAGAGGCGTCAATGCAGTAACTCCCAGGGACCATTCCAGTGTGTCATCGCCTTGTCATCTGGTGCCATGGGGTCGGGTACGAACTCTGGAGAACCATCCATGACCAGCGCCTTCCACCTTCTTCTATCCTTCGCTGCATCTCGGAGTTCGGGAAGAGTGGAACCTGTAGAGCTCCTCACCTCGTCTGGACACCTCGTCGGTGACCCACCGCTTCTTCTTCTACCACCTCCTCCAATGCCAAGCCATCGGTTTTTCTCCAGCACTTCATTCCTCGTTACACGACCGGAGAAGGGCATTTTCTGTCGTTGTTTCACAGACGATGACTTCCAACGGAGAAGACGCCCCGCGTCGACCCGTTCCAGGATCGACGCGTTTGTCCTTCTGGCTGTCCCACGCACCTCCTGACGTTCTCCTCCAGCACCGCATCTCAAGCGCTTTGATCTTCCTCCTCTCGCTCATCCTCACCGCCCACGACTCGCATCCATAACAAAGCAACTGGTTGCACCAGCGCCTTTGCCGTCCTTTCATCAGTCTCGGTTTGTTATGCGCCCCGTCTCTCCAGACATTAGCCAGGCCTGACACGGCTGATCTTCCCAACACCAGTCGTCTCTTCTTTGCAATCTCCATTATCTTCAAGCATGGAAAGCTAGAAACACGGAACTCTTCCCCCACTTCCACCTGTTGGTCTTCCACCCTGAATGCGTCTTGCTTCCTTGGTTGACATCACGTTTGTTTTCTTGACGTTCACGAAAAGATCAGCTTCCTCACTCACATTCTTCGCAGACGTCATCAGTAATAAAGTCGTTTTTTTATTAGATCGCGTAAATGTCAATGTGTCGTTAACCCGCCACCACCCGACACAGACCAATGAATAAGGTTTGTCACGTAAACAGAATGTGCCAATTAGTGACTACTTGAGCACACCGCGTGTGTGTTGGAGAGTAAACCGACAACTTGAGAACTGTGACGTTTCGCTGGTGATTACAACACGCAGCTTTGATGAAGCTGTGGATAGATTCTGGCCACGAACGTCGTCAACTGTCACAGATACGAGGAAGTCCACTGTTTGAGGATAATGAATATACGGTTCACTGTGCATATTCATTCAGATAGTCAATTAATTTAGGCAGTCAATAAGGACATTACATGCAATTCTTTTAAGATTCAATCCCTTGTGGACCTTATGCCTTTTGCATAATAATAAATCTGAGGTACACTGTGCCTTTCATCAAACAACCACTCCAAGGCACCTACCGATAAAGCTATTTTTGTACATAATCGCAGCGCTCTAAACTATTAATCACACGGCATTCGTCCACCAACCATTAAAAAAAAACATTGCTCATTTCCTAAAATGCCTTACTAATGGCCCAAGTTTTAAGGCCTGAATTGACATTGGACGAAGAAGACCATGACCAGAGTGGCTGAAGATAATTTGACGCAAATTATATCACTGGAACCTGCCAGAGACAGATGTGTGCACCTACCGGATGGGAGATGGTGCTAACTGAAGATGGGTTGCAAGCGATTATGAGTCCCATGGCACATTTGAGATCGTCTTCAACTGCAAACCAATGCATCTGGCACAGTGTGCTCAAATTCCTTACTTCGTGGACTCAACAAGCAGCTGCATTTTGAACCAGCTGCGATGGAGAGTTGGGATAGGAAGAGTGTCGTGAAGTGTGGTAATCTCGATGGGATGTGACAATTGCATTTATGTGGTTCCTTTGTCAACGCACAGCCTGAGGTGTGTAGTATGTATGTATGTATGTTGAACTTACTTTTCACCGTACGTAGTCAACCGCGCTAATTGGAGGTGCCATATATACACATCAAAACCATTTTTCAAGTTCATGGATTTGTTTTTCAAGTGAGTGCATCATCAAGTATCACAACCTAGATTAAATGTGCAATGTTTTCGATCAACTATAACCAGCATACACAAGTCCAATATTCAAGGTGTTCATAGTGGTGGCTATGTGCGTGGCCTGTAATCCAACACTGCGGAGGCGAGGGTTGTGGTGAAACACCCTTCCCATGGACATTGAGGTCGCATCCCCTGGGCTTGCCAGGAAAAGGTGGCACAGCAAAAATGTGGACTCCACCTGTTCCCGCACCTACGATTAGCACAGTTGGCTATGTACAATGCGAAAGAAGTTCAACATACATGTATATGTTCCAACTATGTGGGATAGAGTGTTTCCCCCTCACGCGCGTAGGTTTTCTCTGGGTGCTCTGATTTCCTCCCACATGTAAAGACGTATTAATTGGTCGAAAACACCTGAATATACGTTTAGATGAATTGCCTCACGAAGCCAGACTGTAAATGCAACTGCCTTTCCTCTCAACCTCCCCACTACGTCTACATAACATGTTTAATCTCTTAATTTATATTTAGTCTAACGACCTAGAGTCTATTCTCAAGTGAATTTCAAAAAGCTTCCTTTGGCCATTTTACTAATTAATTAGAGTGTTTCTTGTTGGGATTCCATTCAGAATGTTTGTATTGATATTCGGTTATCCCTTGCCTTATTAATGTTGTATGATATTTGCCTGTGTAAAGTCTAGAGATCCATTTCAATTAAATGCCATGCCTTTTGTTTGATGAGACAATAGCCCATCAATGTTATCCATTCTCCACAAGAGTCGAGGTGTCACGGCAGTTACAGTAAAGTTAAAGGATGTTCATTTTATTTTTATAACGTTTATTTGGAGATTGTTTAATTCTTGTCATTTGGAGGCATGACACCAGCAAACAGTGGCCCACATTATAACAATTGGTCCCCCTAACAATTTGATAAATTGTCAAAATTCTGGGTCACGATTCCATTCAATGTACGTTTATTGTGGTGGCGATGGTAAAGAATCAACCGGATGGGTTTCTCTAACCAATCACAACAGTACAGGCTCTTCATTATAAAATTAAGTTTTAAAACCGCACAATCCTCGGAAACAGAAAAAAAATAGCATGTACAATTGTAGCTATTTGCTCGACTTTCTTGGAATGTCGTTTTGATCAAAGTGCTATGCTTCCATGTAAGGATTTAAGAGATTATCCATGAATATAGTGACTGATGTGAGGCATCAACCAACAACACCGTCTTAAGATTTGCTAGTCAAGTCCCATACCTTACGCTTACCGAGTTAATTAGTCAATTCGTTTTCAATTACGGGCAGCAGAACGCATGAAACAAAAAAAGGTCCAGAGCTCAGCAGAATTAACTTTCAATTGCGAAAATCACACTCATTGGACGTATTAATCACGAAGATCGGTGTGAATGGAACAAAGTGCTGTCACACATCTTGGCGCAGTATTATACGGCAATCGATTCCTACTTGGCTGAGATCGTCCAACATGCAGAGGGCACTGAAGCAGCTTGCTGACTGGCATCTTAGCGCAGTCAATATGACAAGACGCACACTCTGCAACACGCTTTCGGCATGCAGAACGTGCAATTCAAATAGATCACGTACCAACACATCCATGGTAGAATGCGTTAACATGCATCAACATTTAGTTTGTCATATGCTGTTAAGGCTCACACAATGATCAGTGCAACCGTTTAACCTTGTTGGCACGAATGTGAAAAGATCCCTGCAACTATATGAATTACCCTTCTTTAACAAATGTGAACTCAATGGTTTATACCTTCTTTTGTGAAACCAAGGTCACATACAAGAGTGAGACCATCGAAAAACCCACTGTACATAAACGTATCATACTTTATCAAATAATTATAATTAGACACTAATTTTAACTCCATGGCTTCAGGTCTAGCCAACACGTTCATTATACAATTAAGTAAGTTATACCAAAAACATCTTGAGTGATCTTCAATAGCACATAACAGAAGCGTTGGATCAACCACAAGTGAGATAATGGCACCGGGGACTCTGAATAGAAAGTGTCTCTCCAAAGTCATGCCAGACAGGTGGGAGTTTAGCGGGATGAAATTCGTGAAATAAATCTTCTTACGACCAATTGTGAGCGTGTGTGTAGTTTTTTCTGACCAAGCTCAAGCTGCTGGTAAAATTGTAATTCCATAATCACAGACAGCGTATTTTAGTAATCTTTAAATTATCATTATCAAACCAACACTTTCTGGTTGGTCCCAGATGACAGCACGTGACTCACAATCAGAACCTTGTGAGGTCAAAACCCGAGCAGGAATGAAATCAGCCCATCGTTAATTTCAGATCATAAGTACCACTGAGTAGGAAGTCAACAGTGGTTATGTTAAGGGGAGACTCGTCCCTACCATAGGAATGTTTACACCCATGAATCAAAGTCACAAAAAGATATGAGCACCACCCCACGCTCGCTTGATCAAAGAGGCACTTGATTAACCCAATGGGTATTAATGGGTGCATTTAAAACCGCTTCTTGACACGCTCTGGCCTGTTTATTAACAATAAGCCCGAGCCACAGGAACATGCAGCACATCATCTCGTGTTGCCACGTTTCAAGACTTAAAATGTTCTCTCTGTTCCCTTCGCTGCAGGCCGTTCCTCACCACGTCAGAGGCAGTGCTGGCTCGATTACTGGAGCTGCCCTTGAAGAAGGGCTGCTGTGGCATGAGGTACTCCTCAGCATCCACCAAGTCTTCCAGGTCCTCCTCCGCAAGCAGACTTTGCAGGAAGCGGCTGTCCGATGGGATGGGAAGACTCATGCGCTCATCTCCCTGCAGGCACCGGATTCAGAGACAAACATCCACCGGATAGCCTGTTACAGCACCTGTGAAGGCCGGCACGGCGCACGAGGGGGTGGGTGGCCAACACCACGGCTGACCGCCTTTGTCTCCCAAGTAGCGATGCTTACACACCGCACCAGGTACTCATTTGAGGCTGAGTCAACCTAGGGGAGGCCCAGGACTGGTTCAGATAATCATCACTGATTTTGGCCGTGAGCGGGAATCGAACTCGGGTCGCCAGGTTCGTAGCGCTCCGCTACCGCTCCGCACACACACAGACACACACAGACACACACAGACACACAGAGACACACACAGACACACACAGACACACACAGACGCACACAGACGCACACAGACACACAGAGACACACAGAGACACACACACAGACACACATAGACACACACAGACACACAGAGACACACATAGACACACATAGACACACACACAGACACACACAGACACACACAGACACACAGAGACACACACAGACACACACAGACACAGAGACACACACAGACACACAGAGACACACATAGACACACACAGACACACACAGACGCACATAGACACACACAGACACACATAGACACACACAGACACAGAGACACAGAGACACACACAGACACACACAAACACAGAGACACACACAGACACACACAGACACACAGAGACACACATAGACACACACAGACGCACACAGACGCACATAGACACACACAGACACACACAGACACACACAGACACACACAGACACACACAGACACACACACACAGACACACACAGACACACAGAGACACACAGAGACACAGACGCAAACTCACTTCACAGCATCAGCACCACTCTGTTTGCATCTTGGGCAGGGTTGTGGTCATTCACTGTACACAGGGTGGCCATCGCTGAGGTGTAAAAATCAGGGGACATGATGGCACTGCATCGGACATTCTCGTCACCAACACACAGGCAAGGGTTCTAGACCCTTTTATTCCACACACACCCCCCTCCTTCATGCACCGTTATCTCACCTCTTCTTCCACTTGCCGAAATGTCAAAGCTATTTATGAAGGCGCAGCAGAGGCAACTGACCGGCATCGACCGCAGAATGCAATGAGCAGTGGTCATCACTGATCGAAGGGATGCCACAGTGGGAACTGCGCGAGGCATCGGCGCTTGGGCCGCTTGCGGAATGATTGATCGGCCGCAACTTCTGGACGGAGCAGCGGTTTTGAGGCACCGCGTGGAGCTGCGTGCGGAGCGACGTACGGCCTGTGTCGAGAGCTGGTGGCTTCCTGGGATGTTGCAGGGCACTTGCGTTAGGAGGCAGCGTGTGACGAAGTTGGGAACGAGGTGCGCGCGGAGAGCCGCGTGCTTGCTGCCGCTGTGCAAGAATTGCATTCTGTGCTACTCTGTGCAGCCCTTACATATACAAAAAGGGGAACTCGTCTGCAAGCAGATCAGCTACTGGTACCAGCCTGTCAGAATCATGATCTTCATTTAGACTGCAGGAGGAACTCGATGCTTAGGGGCGGGTCCAGAGCGGTACAACAACAGCCCGTGTTATGGTGGACCATGCAGTATCAATGTTGGGTGACTCATACTTCAAGACAAATGCCACCACCTATGATGCACCTCCATCCATTCTACTTCCCCGATTGACTTACCTCTCAGCGTGTGTCACCCACTTTTGCTTCACATCATGAGATGTAGTTACACGAATACACGTTCTCAATCCTCATTGTATTGTAGTTATTTCCGCATGGGTAGTCCTGTGCCACAAGACTTGACAAGCAATCGGAAGTTCTTGAGTTGAAATCCCAGTCAAGGCTCAACCGAGCCCATCATCCCTTCAGGGTCAATACACTTGGTGCCGCTGTACGTGGGAAGTCGACAAGAGATTGTTCTAGAAATTGACAACTTTTAGAAATGTTTTATTGATTCCTGTCATTTGAATGTGGAATTTTCAATACGAGTACTCGCTTAGGTCCACTGATACATTTTTCGATTTAAAGCTTTCGTGACTGCAGGGATTCATCTTCTTGGTTCTTTTGGTAAAGTCACGTAGAAGGGAAATAATAAAATAATACAGCAATTATTCAACAACAGACATTTAAAACACAGAAAACAGCTCTCCGATCCGTATTCGCATTGTGCTGCGTGTTGCGTCAATACAACCCGAAAAGCACAACGTAGACCTTTACAGCACGACTGCGCAAACCAGCGCGGTGGTAATGCAGAATATTACGTGTGCATTTCCAGGTGGAGGAAGGCCAGAATGTTGTGCCGGGCGAGGTCACTGCTCACCTGTATGACCAGGTACCGTTGCGGGTCACGTGCCATCTTTGAGAACTCCACAGCGAGCTCCTTGAAGCGAGGCCGACTCTCAGCGTCAATCATCCAGCCTGAGCAGGCACGGAGAGGCAGCATTCACAAGGGGAGAGAGAGAGGGACACGGGCAGGCAGGATTAAGTATTCATAGAGACGCAGACTGGCAAGCACCAATTGTCAACACAGAGCCCGACGGAAGAAGCTCCTAGGGTTCACAAAAACAGACAGATGGGGTCATGGTGCATTCATGTTCAGGAGAACAAACTAATTCAACTGCTACAACCATCATTATGACGTTGCTATCAAAGCACACACACGCGTGTTTTATTTATCCAGATGAAATGGGAAATAACACTTACAGTCATGTGGAAAGGAGTATGGTTATAAATAATACAGAACAACAGGGCCCAGATGTGTACATCGGTTGAAGGTTATGTGAGGTTATGTATTTTCTATTGCAAACTAGGCTACTGTACATGGTGTGACTATACTGCTCTGGTCTAACACCGTTTGAGACGAGGCTCAAAAGAAAGCTGTCTCTGGTGTGGACCAATCAGTTTCAAAGACAATGCATCATATATTATCACAGTATGTGTTTTTATCTTGATTTGAAGCCTTCGTGACTGCAGGAATCCATACTCTTTGGTTCTTTCGGTAAAGTCACGTAGGTATAAACATAAAACAAATCACGACGTTTCGGGCGCAACACAAGCGTCCGTCATGGTCTGCTGTTGATGCAGACTGTTTAAAAACAGTCTGCATCAGCAGCAGACCATGCTTTCCCACCTGTTTGCATTTTGACCACAAGTATTGTGGTTAATGCATACATGATTCCTTGTAAAAGGTTTCAGTTTGATGTTTTGTTGCCAGATTAAAGGGGAAAAACCTATTCTCATATGTTGGTACTGGCAAAGGAGGTCCCATGATGTACACTGCACAAATATAAATGAAACAGCATAAGCAAAAGCACTATTGTGCTCCTCGTATCACGAAACAAAGGTGTGTATCTCTATTGCGTGCTACGGGGCAGTGCTACGCATGACTTGCATCGTGGGAATACAGTAATGAAAATAAACGCGTACAATTGAAAACATTCGAAGCGTACATTTGTAGCGAACACACTCATCCCACGAGGACTTCCCAACATCCACTCGGGCAGCCTGCATCCGTGAGTGACCTCACGACACTGCCGGAAGACCGCAGACCGCTCGATGACCCTCCCAACATTCTCTGTCATGTTTCTGTTTTACATTTGTGATCCTAAAATGGATCAACATTGACCCAAAGAGAAGTGAACCGTCATTGCTCACGTTTTATCCTGAATGCTACTGACAAAAATCCAATAGGCGCTATTCCAAACATTTAAAGCCCTCGCCATGAATCTGTTAATGGATTCATTTCAGTGAGTGATGCTTGCCCAGTTCAACTTTTAAGACACAGTGCATGTCGATAAGATCATTCCCCCCTCTTGGAAATTTCACTATGAGTGTCTACCTTCGGCTATGGGTAATATTTGGCGTGATATATTGTTCGGAGAGAAAGTACTCTCTTAATGGGCATTACCCCTTTGCTATAATAACGGTGTGCACCAAGGGGGACATTAACATACTCATAAAGGGACTGGAAATCGCATAAAATGTAATCATTCTACCATCATCATCCTCATCATCCATCTCGTTGTTTGTAGAGGCCCAGCAACTGAAAAGCCATAAAATGGCATTGGTTGTAATGTCAGACTTTGCTATTTCGTTTTCTGTACTAAAAAAAAATATGACAATAAAAAGAACAAGTGCTTTGACATTATTTTCTAAATAGCCATGAAATGTAATAGATTATATATATTTTTTATATTTTTGCAATAAAATATGCAGCGGCGTGTCGTGCACGAATCTCAACGCTACAAATCCCAACGCTACCCGTGCGCATATTGTAAATTGTCAGAGATGTCTAGAGAGATACTGTTTTTCAGCTCTTTTTTGCAGTCTTGCTGATGTGTGCATTTAACACCCGCATTTGAGTGCCCTAATGGGTGGCATTATACCAATCTTTTTAAAATGTAGTCATCAGCATTGTAAAACATGGCACTTCCTTTTTCCACAATGACACGGCACGACCTAAACAGTTGAGCAGGAGGGCACGAGAGAGGTGACACTTGTTGACAGACCCAGGCCCCCACTTTTGACCGGAAGTATTTTATTGAAGAAGCAATCAAACGAGGGGAAGGTACAGCGGCGTACGCTCAGACGGGGTTGGCGGGGGGTGGAGTGTAAGGGAGTAGTTACACAAGCTCGCGAGTTGGGCTCCCACACGTGGGTGGCCGATATCCGTGGGGGGGAGACAGCGGATGGGTGATGCCTTGACAAGTGCTGTGGTGAGGGGGTAGGCGTGTGAGCGTGTGAGTGTGTGGAGGTTTCGGTGACTCATGGCGTGATGGTAATGGGTGAGTGCGTGTTGACTGAGTGAGGTTATGAAGGGGTGTCTCAATGGGAGTGTGTGAGTATGTGATCAGCCTCTTTTTAACAGGCAGTATTTGAGGAAGCATTTTTTTTAAATAAATATAAATCAGTATTTGTGTATGAGAAAGAACATCTTCAATATGAAATGAATTGTGGAAAGTGGCCATTTTATGAGACTAGAAACAGGCCAACGAATAGTGCTCTAAATTTTCACTCTTATGAAGGTAAGCTAATTTCAGTTCCAACTGATTACCCTTTTGTAACGCGACTGCAGAGGTTGATGAAAGTAAGAAGCCGAGTGCTCCAGCAATGTAGAGGAGGGTGGTATAAGGAGACACTGTAGAGTGGAATTTGATATATTGCATGCTGATTATGGCCATTGAAAGACACTTAATGTATAGATCAATGCTGTTACTTTGAAAATAAGTTCCCATGAGGTATCTGTTCAATAAAAAAAAGTGTCTCCCTGCTCAAACAAACCATTTGTGTGGTGCCCATTACCATTGGCAGCTCTGAGCCTGTGGTGAAAACACCCACGTCCCCTCGCCAACGGCGAGGGTCTCTACGAAACAACCACTTTTGACTTTCCACAAATAAGTTCTCATTTGATGAAAAATTAAGAGGCTTTTCCCATTTCTGGCAATAATTAAGGCATCACGATGTTCTAATTGTATACATTTCATGGTAATTGTACTCTCTAAACTAGTCTATGAGCCTCATTCTAGACCAGGGGTCGGCAAACCAAAATAACAAGAAGAGTAATTTGGTTTAAAATAAAACCCCTCAAAATGTCAAGAGTCGCAATGGACGTGTATACGAGACGGTGGCAGGTCCTTCACAAACGACGACGTCACGAAGCAGAAGTCCTTAAAGAGCCACCGCGACGCCGCTCCGGAGCCGCAGGTTGCTGACCCCTGACCTCGACCACTGCTGCCCGTCTGAGAGCAGTTCAGAATTCATTTACAAAGAGGTCTTTGTCGTTACGTTTACCGAAGACATTTTCAAACTGCCATGCAGACATTAAACCCGTAATTGCTCCTAGGCTAGCCATTTGGATAATCAGATGGTCAATGTATGGAGTCAATAGTTTAATTCCCGTTGCTGCCCCAGTAAATGATGTAAGGAATTAAAAAAGAGCGTCATCATTATGGTTCTCTCGACCTCCCTTAAGGAGGAGATTATTCATCTTAAAGGACTCTCATCTGGGTAAGTAAACGACATTCATGATGCCCATGACCGGTTCAAATATCACTCACCACTGATGTTAGTCTGATTTTTTTCTAAGACGACGGTATGTGTGTATATACTGTTGTGCCATTTAATGTAGCAATAACATGAACATATTTCTATATTAAGTGTGCATTGATCGGATGAGATGGGCAATAATACCACAGTAGCTTATGAGTTACAATAAAAAATCTTGGTATGGGGTCTGTGTGCTGACCAACTTCTGTCAAAATATCTCTGTACCAGCCCTGAAGGGATTAAAATGTATTTATGCTTAATTAAATGAGGCAGCATATGAGATTAAGAATAAATTAACTGTTAAATTGCATCGGCGACTCGGTGTATTTCTAATGAGGCTTATGATATTCAGAAACAAGTTTGCATTTGAGTTGTATTATCACAAGCTGTGTTTAAGGCCATATGTTTCTAAGTAGCTACAAGACTTTTTAATATAATTAAAATGTTAGTTTCCATTTACTTCTTCATACCATAATTAAAGTAATCATTCATGAATGTATTAAACAGATTACATTAATGTGCGCTAATGTCTGGTTGCAAAAGATAAAACTAAAATGAAAAAAGCGACTTCCTGCTCAAATACGAATGTAGTGGTGCCCATCTCTCTTGGTGGAATTTAACTAACGGAGGAAATTCCACATTATTATGACAGAGGCCATCGATTTCACGTGATAATCACCGTTGACTTTCCACAAAATACCATCGGCCGAGTTGATCCCCGAACTAGGAGTTAAAATTATCATCTTGCACATATGAACCGAGTGTTCTGCCAGTGCCATCTATCAGATAAAATAAACACAACCCAATCTAATTCATTTGATTATCGCCCGTACTTAATTGCTGTTGAGATTTGAGTGTGAGCGCCAATTTCATTTGAGCATGTTGACAATCAAAGCACATCTGCTCATGGTGTTAAATTGTCGATTAACAGTGGATTATTTTCAGCTAAACAGCATCATGGATTTGAGTAACGTGATTTTTTTCTACATTCAACAAATATATATTTTAATATTAATTTACAAAAGTAGGGAACGATGGATGATAAAGAGTAAGAGACGCACACCCGTGCATGAAACGAGGTCGTGTTTTTTTGAGAAAGGGAAAGGAACCAATATTCCACGAAAGAAAACTAAATGCAATCATTTAAAACGTTTCCGTTTTGCAAAATTAGCTGCTGACAATATTCTTGGCTTCGCAGCTCAATTTTAAGATTCAAATCACCATCTTAGTTTCCAAATGTGATGAAATCTTACCTCCAATTTTATAAACAAACATATGCAAGGCCATTAATACATAAGGTGTTATTTACATTCACGAACAATGGAGCTAAGGATATTTGCAGGGAAATCTTCAACATCATCATTGTCAGAAGTTTTGACTCACGAGGGTAAAAAGTGTTCAGGATCAAACAATTTCTGGACGGTGCTTAACTTTGGTTTCCATCATAAATTGGTGTAAAATTCCATATGCCTGGATAACCACTCGCGATGTTCAACAATGTGGTGCTCGTTCCAATGGTCACTGAAAGGTCACATGTTTGAGTTGAACATGTGACCTTCCAATGGGGGGGGGGGTGGGCGGGGGGGGGGGGTTCAGGTGTTCTCCAACATCACGACCCGGTCAGATGACTGACACCAAGTCGTGTTCGGATGACTTGTGACTATGAACCACCGAGTGGTAGGTGAGATGCGTACATTTCACCATGATCATGTAGACGTCGATGGTGGAGATGGGCGGCTGGGGGAGGCGCTCCCCCTTCTCCAGCAGCTCCGGGATGTCCCTCGCCGAGATGCCCTCATAAGGCTTGCCTCCAAACGTCATGAGCTCCCAGATGGTCACTCCTGCAAGAGACCCGCTTCGATGGCTTGAAACTATTTTAACTGTAAGGGATATATTTAAAAAAAAATTATTTTACCAGGTAAGGCCCACTGACCTATACAGATCTGTTTCATAAGCGACCTGGCCACAATTGATAGCTCAACGAAGTGGCTTATCACGTGGGAATTTATAGCAGCCAAATTATCTAAACGCACGTCGATTCTCAATGTGGGAAAAAAAAACGGCGGTCCCGGAGAAAAATCCACACGAACACGGGAAGAACATGCAAACTCCAAATATACAGCAGGCGTCAGGGTCGGAATCGAACCCACAAGCTCCTGTATACCAGGCGAGGGATTTAACATCTTGCCACCGCAGCGCCCCACAAAAATACACGCACGGCATCAATTGTTTGGCCAAACATGCAAACGCTGGAGATTATCTGCAAATTGCTCAATTGGGATTATTTGTAAGTTGCAACATCACCCTCCCCCTACTGTTGTATACTCGACAGGATCCTCCAGAATATTGACTCTTCAGATTCAGAAAAGTTTTCTGGGTAAAAAAACGGAATACATTATTATTATTATTTTAATAATAAAAGTAGCCCTGCACTTCAGAGGCAGTAATGGTAATTGCCGTGGCTGTATGTAGAACGATTAGATGAATCACCACTGCTATTGGATGATTTTAAATGTTTGTGTCAATGTTCTTACGTGTTTATTGTGTGTGTCAATTGGCATCCTGGACACCCTTGCAAATGGGATAATCTAAGTTAAATATGTTAACACGTATATAAAATCATCTTTGTGCTAATTTACTCACTTATGGCAACTGTTCACAAAAAAGGCATCTTGTTTTCCACTTTATCACTGCCAATATAGAAAACAACCTAAATGAGATGTCCCTTCATCATATTCTAACAGCACTTGCCCCAAAAGAATGTGAAGGGTATACGGAGGATCTTTTGCACTGGGTGCATATCGACACACAGTTGTGCATCGGGATTTGATGTTCGGTGGGTTGTGCACTACGCTACGACCCTGACGGTCTGACTTCAACGCTTGGCTAAGCACAATCTCAACGGCAAGTGGTATCTGAACCTTCCTGGGCGTCCACTGGGTCAAATCAGTCTTAAATGAGTATCTGATGCAGTATATGAACATCAGCAATGAAGAGACGAAAGTGGCTGGGCATTGTGCTGGCCATGCTGCCCTCCTGTGTGCCACACTGAATTTGATCGGTGCCCACCAACAGCTGTGGTCTACGTGGGTGTTGGGGGATCTTTATTCGTGAATGAATTATGGAAGCTTGCAGTTTGGAAACATCAAGTAGGTAATTTAAACAATCCCCATCATCCATGTAATTTGGTGATCCGTATTTAAAACATGTACCCTAAAGATGCCAAGGGGTAAATGTTTTTGGCGAGGCAATGTATGGTTATTACTATAGCATCCAACCCATAGGTTGCTGTAGTTTTATGTTCCAAAACGAAAGGCCTTTGCCAGTATGGACATGGGGAATATTCACTGCGTTATCGACGGTTGGATCAATGCATATTTTGTGCAATTGTACGTTCTAAAAAACCTAAGTCAATTCTCATCATCATCCTCATCATCATAAAAAAACGTCCCAGGTCTCACTGTCCACTTGAAAACCCCAAAGTTATCATTGATCCAGAGCTCTCTCTCTCTCTCTGCAGCCCACATCCCGCCTGGATGACTGCAATCTTCGTCTACAGCTTTCAAATCTCTCAGAGCTAAACTTCGGATGATCCACACGAGTCACTGGCAGCCGACTTTGCACCTGTACCTAAACATGAGACCCCTTGACGGCAATCCCTCCACTGGCTTCTGATCCAATTCCTGATCAATTATAAGATTGCTCTCAGTATCTCCACAAATCCTCCACGTATTTAAGATAGATGGATTACCCTTCATTATGACTAGGTGAGCTGCCCATTTGTTCCCGTCAAACTCTGCCTACCTCTCCCTTCCCTTTGCCCTCTTGTCGAATCCCTAAGCCATCCTCTCTGCTCAATGGAAATTCGCTCATTCCGCTCTGCTGCCAACGTCGTTTGGAATTCCCATTCCCTTCCTCTCTTTGCATTCGGAACTTATTTTTCTCCGTCTGAGAATAGGCTGAAGACCTTTGGTCCCCCTTCCTCGTGGCCTACAAGCGCTTCTCACCACGTAGTTACCCCCCCCACCATTCCTCTCTGTATTGTGCCATTGTGTATTCCCTCCCACCAAGCACCGCATGTCGTCCCCTACCTCTGTACATCAGAATTAGAATCTTATTTAGGCTGGAGGAATCCGATGAGCTATAAAGCTTTTTTAAAACAGATGTCCAGTATTATCTTAAGGTGTGGCTGCATTGAGATGATGTGTACATCACAGTTGGATGGTGATACATTATAGTTACACATAACAAGTGAATTGTGCTATATATACCCCGTATTAAAACGTCTGATGCCTGCAAAAGGTTCCAAGATGAATACTAATAATGAGTGGCATTAAGTAATACTGAGGTCATTTAGATTCGATAAGGAAGCTTTTTAAAAAAATAACAGTTTAATATTCAGATGTAATGTGAACAGTAAGTTGTCATCAAGGAATGGTAAAATGTCAATGACCACATACAATTAAAAAAATAAGGCTATTCCTGAACTGATATGCTTCATTGATGAAGAAATCGTACATTTAATGCTTGAAAAGCTATGTAATATTGTATTTTCCAACCATGTTTTGAATATCATTTTAATGTACCGATTGCTCAATGTAGTACTGAAAGGAACATGACCAGGTGATACCATGAATTTAAGAATTTAACTCACACGTTGGCCTGGTGTAGAAGACATTTATCGTCACAGAATACGACTGCACCATACATCAACTGCCAAAGAGTGACTGAGCATTGTTAATATTTAAGAATTAATACTGCCAATGAGTATCGCAAAATATGTTGTAAAAGCTGCTCGTTAGAATACAGTTGGTACAATTTGTGTGTGTAGAGTGTTTAAATGTAACTGCATCTGAATGTTGGTAAGAAGCCACTGCTAACCACTCACCGTAGCTCCACCACACTCACCGCAGCTCCACCACACTCACCATAGCTCCACCACACTCACCGTGGCTCCACCACACTCACCGTGGCTCCACCACACTCACCGTGGCTCCACCACACTCACCGTAGCTCCGTCACACTCACCGTAGCTCCACCATACTCACCGTGGCTCCACCACACTCACCGTAGCTCCGTCACACTCACCGTAGCTCCACCACACTCACCGTAGCTCCGTCACACTCACCGTAGCTCCACCACACTCACCGTAGCTCCACCACACTCACCGTAGCTCCGTCACACTCACCGTAGCTCCACCACACTCACCGTGGCTCCACCACACTCACCATAGCTCCACCACACTCACCGTAGCTCCACCACACTCACCGTAGCTCCGTCACACTCACCGTAGCTCCACCACACTCACCGTGGCTCCACCACACTCACCGTGGCTCCACCACACTCACCGTAGCTCCACCACACTCACCGTAGCTCCACCACACTCACCGTAGCTCCGTCACTCTCACCGTAGCTCCACCACACTCACCGTAGCTCCACCACACTCACCGTAGCTCCGTCACTCTCACCGTAGCTCCACCACACTCACCGTAGCTCCACCACACTCACCGTAGCTCCACCACACTCACCGTAGCTCCACCACACTCACCGTAGCTCCACCACACTCACCGTAGCTCCAGACATCGCTTTGATGGGTAAAGGTGCGGTATTGGATCGACTCCAGGGCGAGCCATTTGATGGGCATCTAGAGAACACAACAATATTCGATGCGTTAGTGGAATAATTTCCAAAGCCATCGGTCCTAATACAACCACGTACATAATAATAACAACAGCATGAACATTCATTCAAAGTGTGGTACCTGTCTGTGAAGTTTGTAAAATATTCGGTGATGAACTCAATATACTCCATGGAGTGGTGGCGCAGTGGCTAGTAATTTTGTATGATGAGATGTGAGTTTTACCCCCCCCCCCATCTCTATCGCCAACGAGCATTGACCAGGGCGGTGAAGTATGGTCAACCGACACACAATGCGGGGAGGCCTACATCCAGAAGTAAATTCACGAAAGTATTGTGGATTCTAACTTCTGTTTTAGTCGAGTCAACCAAATCGAATCTGGCTGGGTGGTGCAATGCCACAGACTGCTCGACTTACAATTGTAAGGCTGAGTTAATATTCCATTTGAGGGTTGACTAAGCTCTTCGTTGCTTCAGGGTCAACACAATGGGTCCATATTGTGGGGTATAAAGAGCGCTCGTCCCGTTGCTAATAACCACTGGCACGCACCATGGCAATGCAGAATTTACACCATGGGCTCCGGGCAGCCATTTGGGATTATTACCAGCAAACATGAGTTGGATGATGCAGACACTTTGTGACAATGTAAATGAAGCCTTGGAATCAGAATGTAAATGGACCTTGGGTGCACAACTTGGAACTGAACCGACAGTCACAAGAAATGCAATGTGATGAACACCACGCCGCATCTCCTTATAATACAAATGTGTATGTGTACGTACATACATATGCATGCACACCCTAAGCCAACGTGGCAATGAATAAAAGTGACATATTAGCTTGTTAAGCAAATCGAGCGGTGTAAAGGGCTATGTTGGGGAGCACCTGGTGTGGCTGTGGCTCTCCGCAAGAGATGCACGACGTCTCGCGTCGTCCCGCCTCCCAGTGCTGGTCCTTAACACGCTGCGCTAGATACCAATTTCAGGCCAAGTTGGCCTTGGGGAGGCCATGCCTGGTAATGATGCCATTTGTCACTGTAGCGTGCATGGTTAGGAATTCAACCCAGGTGCCTCAGATTGCAGTTCTTTAAGCACAACGTTGCATGTTTCCCCCGAATACACACGAAACAAAAACAGACAAAGATCCCCTGTGAAACCTTAAAAGACCGTTGGGGCAAGTGCTGTTAGCGAGCACCTATTAAGGCTGGCATGGCACACGAGGGGGTGGGTGGCCAGCACCACGCACGGCCGCCTTTGTCTCCCTCGTGGCGATGTTTACACACCGCACCAGATACCCATTTCAGGCTGAGTCGACCTAGGGGAGGCCCAGGACCGGTTCAGATAATCGTCACTGGTGATGGCTGTGAGCGGGAATCGAACTGAGGCTGCTGGGTTCACAGCGCAGAGCGCTAACCGCTACTCTACCGCTCCCCACACACACACACCTCGACAAATGTGCGCACAAACACATACTGTATGAATACATGCACGTATACAGAAACAAGCAAGCACGTACATACACATGCACACTGATTAGCTCCAAGTTTAACTCCTTTCATCCATGACAATGTCATTTTCATAGCCATCACCTGCACTTAAGGGATTTAGACAATTCTTCAAATTAATTCAGTCTTGTGCCCGATTCCTCTCCGCGAGGTTCAATATGCACAGTCCATCTGTGCATCAGTTTTGGGTTAGTGAACTGCTTTATAATGAGTCTATAGGTGTGTCAGTGCAAGAGATGGCATCTTCCACATGTGATGTCCCATGACGGTGTTTATACAACTGTCCATGCATGCCTCATTAGCACTGAAGTCAACCTCATTGACTCTCATGGAGGCATTTGTATGGATGTATAGATGATGTATAGATGATGTATAGATGTATAGATGTGCGAATCAGAATGGGATTCCTGATGTGTATTGATCAAAACACATGTGCCAGCAGTTCTTCATGTTTATTATTTTCTTTTTACATTTTTTAACGGGAGACAATTAGCAATGGAATGCAGAAATAGGTCATAGGAATTATTACACTATTATCAACAATCAAAGTCAAGGCGTCTACCAAATATTTCACAGTAATGTTGTGGAAATGTTTATGTGGCCAGGCGACAGTGTGATTAGAATACTATTTTTTTTTTTCATAAAAAAGTACTAGCCTTTGGAAAGTACACGGGGGTTGTCCAATGGATAGAATGATCCCTGGCACAGGAATGTGGAATTGTCACCACCGTTGCAGGGCTGTTAGCAGGAGATGCGTATCGTCTCACGCGGATTTGTGCAAGACATAATTGTAAAGTTTGTTCTGCTTTCCCACTAAAGTGTTCTTCCACGCATATATCAGTCGAGTAGTGGTGTGTTTCTCGCTGCTACGATGACATTAAGTCCCTGAATCCATTTTCGAGACCAGAACCTAAAAACCTGCATTAAAATAACTGCCAAATAATAATGGTCATATTTAAATGTCCAAATTTGTTGAGAAAATGGAAGGTAGGAAGCAAATTGAACCTACATTTACTTGATGTGCTGCTTATTCACAGAGACGTATTGCCATTCAGGGGTGCCTCAAGCCTAATGGCTCCATCTCTGCGTAGTCCACGGACCCCTGCCTCCAAGCCACTATATCTTGCAGGCCAGTACCCACCGCACCCGGTGTTCAGACGGCCCATCACGTACCTTGCCACCGTCGGCATGGTACTCCACCTCGTTCACGTCCAGCAGACGCGCCAGCCCAAAGTCTGTGATCTTCACGTGCTGCGGAGTCTTCACCAACACGTTGCGAGCGGCGAGGTCACGGTGCACCAAGCGGTGCTCCTCCAGGTACATCATGCCCTGCCGAGGGGGCGTACACAGAGGGTGGCGGCCTGCTGGTTAGGCGGAGGCTCTGTTGGCCAGTGGTCATCGTCGCATCCTGATGGTCGTTCACGTCGGTCAATGGCATTGTTTGGATTTTGGACGTCCAAAACACAAGCTACCTCCTATTCCTGGTTTTCCCCAGGATCAGTCCTCGTTTTGAGACATCTGTCCTGGAAAATCTGTACGTCTTCCCAGGGCATTAAGAGTCCCGGTTTTTGTCAGTTGCGTAATAATACACCACTCAAGATGTACTCACGTGTAATAATATCCTCCTCATGGTATTGTGAGATATCCTTCTGATGATGTCCCGGTGTTTTTCTACCTCGTAAGTGGCAACTCTAGCCCCCACCCGCTTACCAATTTGTCCTTCACCCGTCACCACTGCCGCCATTCGCTGCCACTCTGTGCTCCGATTCTCGGGTTCTCCCTCATCACTCATTGTTCCAATCGCACAATGTCCTTGTGTGTGTGCGTTGAACTTCTGTCGCACCGCACGGAGCCAACGATGCTCATCGGAGGAGCACGCGCCTAGGTGTGATGTATGAGGATGTTGCTAAACCAAAAGGAGTATAACCTCATTGCACCTTTTGTATTATTTATTTATCAATTTCAGGTGATCATAATTCTTTGGGTCTTTCGGTAAAGCCACGCGGAGAGAAAACATTATAAAAATAAAATATTAACAATATCACGACGTTTCGATCACAACACAAGTAATCGTCATCAGGTGATGATGATTGCGAATAACCCCCTCTTTTTCACCTGATGACGATTGCTTGTGTTGCGATCGAAACGTCGTGATATTGTTATTTTTTTTTCTATCTACGTGGTTTTACCGAAAGACCCAAAGAATATGAATTCCTGCAGTCACGAAAGCTTTAAGTCAAGATTCAGGTGATCACTTTATAGATATCCCATTGATGTCTTCTGCCCTCACTTTATTCTCAACAGGTGATTGAATATTGTTACGACAATGGGTCAGTATCTTACAGAGAGTTATACAAAATATATGTATATTTCGATGTAAAGCTTTCGTGACTGCAGGGATTCATCTTCTTGGTTCTTTCGGTAAAGTCACGTAGAAGGGAAGTAATAAAATAATAAAAATAAAACATAATAAAATAATATAATAATAAAATAATATAATAATATAATAATATTATTTTATTTTATTATGTTTTATTTTTATTATTTTATTACTTCCCTTCTACGTGACTTTACCGAAAGAACCAAGAAGAAAAATATATGTAATTGGAATAATACACGCTTGTACTGTGAGCTTCGTGGATTATATTAATAGATGCAAGAGTTCATGCATCGGTCCTCCCTTACAGATCTGCTTCTCAAACGGTTCCTCTCAAGATTTAGAATCATGTGACCGATGGAGCTGTAGGCAATCATCAGGTGGCAAAACCTAGCTTACAAATGTGCATCCCAAATTCTAAAGCAGCGGCAGTCGTTTCCATTCCAGATTCTGTTCCGTGCTGCTATATTGGGTCGATGAAGTGGTATTTTTTGCTCCTTAATGTTAAGCGCCTACCATCTCTGGGATGCTCGAATGGAGCCATTTCAATAATGTTAAAAATGTCAATAAAGGACAGTTGCTACTTAATTTTGACAATGAATAAATTGGATTCGTGTCAAATGCAACACTTTAACCTGTGTAGGTGACACAAATATTGCGCATTCGCCGCCGTATGTATGAGGCACCACAATTTATTGCCAATTTAACTGTCATACAAACAGCTCTCGAGTGGCCAAGTTTAACCTGCGGAGCAATTCCCCCCCCCCCCCCCTTCACGAGATGACATAGAAACAACCTTCAGGTAATTGAAGCGAATGCAAGGCCAGCGGCAAGAAGGGCATGTAATTTAAACAAGAAAATTGATGAAACGATTGGTCTCAATTGTTAAACAATTGAAAGCCAAGAGCAAAACGCTCATGAAAAATTTGCATTTAATTACGGGCGCCGTCGTAATCCACATGGAGGAAAAATGAAGTTTCAAACATTCATAAAACCGTAATGTTTTAAGCCACCTACTCTTGGTTATTACTCATCTTCTATCGTGTTTACATTTCGCGGGCTTTCAATATACATGTCCTAACAAAATAAATATCTTAGGAGCAAAAACAACTTGGCGGTGCCAGTAAGGTTTGTCACGTAAACAACGCGCCGATTAGTTACTACTTCAGCCCACTGGTGTGTCGGGTGTTAAAGTCCCAACTTTTCTGGAAGTCAGTAGTGGCTGGTCTATGTGAACACAGGCTCCAGCCATCAATCCACTGCTGGATGAAGGCCTCCCCTAAGTCATCACTATCCCCCTGTCTAACCCCCATCTTAATATTTATGTTGGTACTTTAATACGTAATATAGCGAGGCTCTTCTATTTTTCTAAATGGTAATTTTTAAATATTTGTAAAACTTATTTAGGCCTCTTTTGTGCGAGGGCTTAGCTGACTGCATTAATTTATACCGAGCGCATCGATTTCCACGGAGTCTTTTGTCATCGTCTCCCCTGCCTAGGCGCAATGGCAACATAAATTGATTGGTAATTTCCAGAATTTGTTTCGTAGAAATGCAGACACATTTTTCACCACTGGCCCAGGCCTTGCAACAGTAAACATCATCTCACAGTCACTCGAAAATAAAGACTTCAACTTGACCTTGGCTATATTTTCTGACCTATTCATGCGCTAACAATTAGGAAGCAATTATTTATTCAACATCAACTCCTAACTCATTCAATTAGTCGCAGCAGTCAGTTATCCCCTGTCGAGGTTGAAGGTTGGCCAGGTATCATTCTCATGCTCAGCCCCACGATTGGCAGAATTGTCCTGCTGCTATGGTGAGAATGGCTCTCGATAGAACATCCACTGTTGACTACCCACAGAGTGGTATAGGTTTACTGCATGTGGTCACACACTCACACAATACAGCACATTTATATACGTGTGTGTACACACAAAATCCACGCAAATCTTTCTCCTAGTTGCAAGATTTAGCTGTAAGAACATCATAATAAATGGCATCTGCCTAAGACTAATTACGTAAATCTGTCACACGTGCCGCAAGGACACTGCACGGCAAGGTGGGACATGGCACACATGGGATGAGTACAAGGGGCATGAATGTCACATATTTCATCTGATTGATATCCAGCACCACAGCCAAACTCAGCCTTCTGTAAAACATCCCTTCCCCCCTTGACATCTCCAGGGAACTTATTTGATAGATCTACAGAGAGATTACACTGAAGACGCCACACAGGCACGCATCCACGTGTGCTGCTGACAAACGAGCTTTGTTTTTATTTGAAATCACGATGATAATGATTTCATTGCCTGCATCGTCTCCATTGCAAATGATTTTATTTCGTAAACCTCCCTCGCGTCTGCCTGTCTACTTCAGTGACATTAATGTTATTGAGATGTAGTTGTCACATTTAAAATACACACAGAGGCAAAACATTTATGCCGTGCATAAAAAAAACGCTCCAAAAAAGTGCAGGGCTGTGTTCATCCACGTTGGCGACCTTGAGTCAGTGGTAAGAATTCCACATTCCTATGGTAGGGACAATTTCTCCACAGCACCAGTACCGATGATGTGCCAACGCAGTAAAGATTGTTTTTTTATCGGTCGTAGAACGGTGTCTGACCGAGGCAACGCAGCAAAGGAATACGAACTCGCAATCTTGTGATTGTCAAATAAAAAAAACACACTCAGCAAGTTTGTCTGGTTTATAATGGAAAACTATACAGCAGGTTGATGTTTAGGGCAATGGTCATTCTTCAGTGTAGAGAGAGAGAGGGCAGAGGGCCTGACTGAGTTATAGTCGGCGTGACTCATGGTCACGCCAGGATTGTAAAGCACTCCCTCCTCCTCCCCACTGCACCACACTGTGTGCTGCACGCATTTCCTGCGGGAACCTGTCATGTATTCAAGCCTGAGGTTTAATACTTGCAGTTTGTTTTGAACCGTGAGTACAATTAGATCACCGTATCCCTTCAAGCTTGATGTACGAATACATTGAATTCTCCGTAAGGGCCCAGAAGAGCCAATTAGAAGAAGACTTCTTATGCATTCGTCCATCCATCCTCTCCCTTTGCCAAGGTCCCACTTTGCTCTTGCAAACATATTAATTCCCCCCCTTCTACCACTGGAAGCATAATTATTAGCAATCCCATTATAATTTTGATAAATTTGTATCTGGAAACGTGTCATTAATTCGTCATTTAAAAATAATCATACGTGCCGTTAATAAATTAGGAATATTTCATGTTTTTTTTTTATGTTTCTCATGCGTCCAATGCAGAAAAGCAGAGAATGTTACAAGTGAAATGCTGCACAGTGTGTTGAGTGCTGTGGCTATTGCCTGTGTAGTGTTGCATTGATGCAACATTTATAGTCAATGCTTTCATTTTTTGATGCTGCATATAAACAAATTCACGCGCGTAATTGTCTTCAATCTAATCTCATATTTTTGAAAATGTACGTAACACGTTTAAATATGAATTCAAACTGAAATCGTGAACTTACATGTCTTCATTAGCATTCTCGAAACCGAATTGTTTTTCACTTTGTCCATAACAACTATTCGTGAACGTATCTTAGCCACAAGCCACGTTGTGTCTGCTCCTCTCCGATGTCTTTCCAGGATGTACAGCGACACGTCGTTTGGCACAACGTACGACGTTGAGCTCCAAAAACCGGATTCATCCTCCCAAGCATGCGGAGCGAAATGTCGGGCAATCGTTACAACCCAAAATACACATCGCGGAGCCACACAGCACATATACAAATATACAAAGTGGCACGTGTGTGTCTTGGGTTCAACGTAAGCAACAACAAAATAATACCACGCGGTGTTTTAAGGGTGACTGAAATGGTCGCTCCAGACAGCCACATAGCGCAAGTTGGAACTATTTTATGCAGAATCAGACTCTCTTTCTATTCACTCTCACTGCTGTACCGTGTCGTTTTATTCCAGTAACATCAATACAGCATCACCCGCCCTGCAAAGGCTTCAAAAGTACCGTATGAAAAACCTTTTTTTTAATATATCTGAAACATCTTAAAAAATAAATAAATATTACCTTAGTTTTATAGAAATAACGCATTAGCATTAAATTCCAGAGTATCAGCTATCACCGTATCATTTGTGGTGCCTCATGAGTTCATGGGAGACTAAATCCTAATATCAAACCCCGTTTATCCGTGACCTAATTATCCGTAAAACCATTTATCCGGGGTCATCAAAATCCGGTTGTCTATTAAAGATATCCAGGGGATGTGGCCTTCCAAATATCCATGGTCCAGACCACAGCTAAACTGAGTTATTTGCCAAATACTTCCAATTATCCTGGGTTGGGACTACGGATAAATGGAGTTGTTCGGCAAATATTTCCAATTATATTATTGGAGACTATCCGGGGTAAGGTAAGTGGACAGACCTTGCTGGCCACTCCCCATGCGGTGAAGTTTTTGTCAACCAACCCCAACTCGAACCCATATATCAGGTGTCGGGACCACGGAAAAACGGAGGTATTCCGCACATTCTTTCAATGATTTGGGTTTATCCGTGGTCACGCCTCCCAGATAAAGGAGTGAATCCCCAGTTGGGACCCCGGCTACTTGGAACCGGGGTGCCCGTCACCCCTGTTTACCCCAGAAAAACGGAGTTTGTGTTGGAATACAGACAAGCGTTTGTATATGAATTGTGAAACTAAATGTCGCAACATCTGTACCATTTGACGCTCATCTTAATCTCTCAGTCGGTAAATATTGTCACTTCAAGTGCGTGCGAATGTGAATTTGCGAGCACCATGTGTATTCATATTCCTGCGTTGCTTCTATCATTTCCCTTCCCACTTTTATGTTCTCCAGATTTTCTTTCGCTTGTGAAAGGTCGTATGAGACTGGATGTTCTAACGGTGTGGGATCAATGATTGTGCACATTGTCCATGAAACATCGTACCTTTCTCATGACATTGGTCTTTTGTTAAGACTGGGACAACGCTACCACTGCAAGTGCACTTCCTTCGAAACTGAGTGTTTAGTTTTGGGTACTTTACGCTTTGTGGGTTTTTGTGTAGTTTGTGGCTGAGCACAGAACTCTCCACAACGAGTGCACGTCTCCTGCCTTGAGATGTCAACTAATGTTAGTGTTGGTAAAAGCAGAACATAAAGATGAAAGTTTATTTTCTATACAGTTTTCACGATTTACTCATCGTCCAAATACAGCCACATATCTACATCAATCTGCCGTGCTGTCCAAACATGAGAGGCCAGGGAAACTGTTTTTTTTTCAAACAAATTGGAGACAAACTTGTAATGGAAGATGTAATACAATAGCTAGTTTCGTGAATTGGACATTATTATATCTTAGCGACTCATGTGAATTGTATAATGCAATTTCCATGAAGCAAGATTACATAGTCACCAGTGACCACTGCCTAAGCATTAACCACACAGAGTTTATATACCTTTTCTGACTGTAACAACTGCTAAGAATGTTTTTCTCCGTTCCATATTTTGGTTTTATGTTAAACGTGCCAAAGCAAAATATTAAAATATTGAGATGGCCCAGTGGAGTAATGTCCATGTCAGAGCACTGAGCTGACAACTTTGACATGCCGAGTTTGAATCATGGCAGCCACGTGTGATTAAACCGGGTTTTCAATATAGCGAGTTGATCGTTGAAGAATCTTACAAATGTCCGTTCAAAAGTATATCAATGTCATTTATATATTCAGGAAAGCATCAGCGAGTTTCAAGAGGGTCATGCAACAGGATGTTTGGCCAGTTCCTTCTAAATGGTGTTTCGTGAGTGGCAGACAATTGTACGCAGAGAAAAGCCGCACTGATGTCTTATTTCACAAGACGGCTTTTGCACCAAATAATATAAAATAGTAATTTCATAATTTATCAAAGAGAGCCGCGCTGAGTCATATGGCACTTTCAGGAGGGTCCATCATTGGGCTGCTGATTTAAAGATGTTTTCAGCCAATTAATGATGGGCGTTTATACAAGTGGGGAGGAAACCGGAGCACCCTGTAAAAACCCACGTTGCGTGAGGGGGGCAACACTCTAATCCCTGTACAGATGGAAACAAGTGGCTATCACCCCACTCACTGTAGTGCCTTCTCCAAGCGAGCCAGAGTGTGACACCTGCACGCCCATGGGAAGGGAGCTTCACGAACGTTGTGTGGCCCACAGTGTTTCATCACAGGCGTGCGCACGGCTACTTCGCGTTATATGGCATCAAATATTTTGCACTTTTGGGCAATCCTAATATTTATGCCACAGGCAATAAAGCTGCTTGTTATTGTTTCAGGGATTTATAACTTTTTTTTGGTATTTCTTATCCATTAATTTAACTTGTAGGATTATAATAGTTTCATTAACAAAGAGTATGGATTGCATCAGCCTAAAAGTGATTTGCTGTAGCCTCGTGAACAAAATACTAACAAGAATGTTACAGACACAGGTTATTCTGCATTGCGAATTATGAGAAAATGTCAGCGAGAACAATGCATTTGCAAAACGGATATTTATATTTTACTAATGATCTTTTTTTACAAATACATCCCTGTGGACACAAATATATATGCGTTTTGTGTGCATATTTTGTTTGTGTCGCCAACCAAAATGCTAAGATTGCAAAAATTATATCAGAGTAATAAACAGATATGCAACTTTTATTCTCAAACAGCTAAGCTAAATTAAATTTCAAATTAAGCAATATAGTATTTTCCTCATAATCCATTAATTTTAGTGTTATCAGCCTCATTAAATATCACATGAAAACATCACTTGGGTTTGTGCTGATAACCGTTTAGAGCAAAAATATACATGAACAGTTTAATGCTTGTAAATTACTTTAAAAGATGGCAAAAGGGGCCGCCTGGATAGTTGAAGTATAAATTACGTACTTTGCAACAACATTACTTTTAAACATTCAATATGTAAAATAGTGTTTTATATTTAACAATCTCACAAGCTATGAATTTCACCTCTAAAACATACATTGTCACATGTCAACCATTAACAGACATTTTCGGTATCTAGATGAGCTCAACTCGTGATTTTTTGTTGCGAATAAAAACCTTTGGGAAGCTATCGCAGTGAACCGGTTAGCACTTTCGACTTGCAACCCAGAGGACTTCCGATCAACCTCCCAGACACTGCATGTGATCTCCCCCCGGCCCCGCCTCCGTCCACGAATCAGTATAATCGGGTAAACCACAGTTAGTCGGTCAGCAGGTCACGTGTGTGGTGGGGTAAAGTGTGGGTATGCCCACCTCTTCCAAGACATCTGTTCATCGTGGAAGAGTAAGCCAAATACCCTGTGGAGAGTCTCTCCAAAGCTCCCTTCATTGGAGGCCCATCTAACCGCAGTGGCATGACTAAACAAATTACATGGCTGCACTTTTGCCTTTTTGACCTCATAAAAAAAAACATTGGTAGATGATGGCTCTGTTTGGGGTCCCTGCATCTCACAAATAACTTTTGAATGGCTGCTCTTTGGTGAGCGGATTGGTGACCCAAACATTGCCCCTGGTACTCACAAACTGCATGGAATGTGTGTTGTGGAATGGGTTTTGCAAGAACTTCGCCACGAACAAAACCGGAAACCGCTCCCATCATGAGGCATGCCACCGACGTCACCGTTAGTGATCAATTTGGAATTGGATTGTATTTGAATCTCCGCAGATTTTGGTCCGATCCGAATCATGCACACAACTTTGGGTACCCGTTGTGTTTCCCTGGCCAAGGAGGTAATTAATTGGTCTCTCTCTGACATTTGTTAACTGCATTAATTAAGTGAGCATTTGGATAAATACCTAATTTAAAGGATTATATGTATACTCATTAAAATTATTAGATTGTTTGCTGCTGTTTTATAGAAATGGCATTAACATGTCAAAATAGTTCACATTCTATTTCACAATGCATCTTATTCACTGTCATTCCACACGTAACCCTGTTATGATTTTTTTAGACCAATAAAACATTTTTAGTCCCAGCATAGAACATTAATCAGCAATTAAGAACCTTTCCAATTTCATTATAGAGATGATCAATAACTATAAGTTAACTTTTCTATATTTCCAGCTCAAGCGTTTGCTTCCTTAGTTCAGGGAAAAAACTAATTGCATTAAATAAGAAGACCATTTATTTAAATGCCCCACTTAACCTTAAGTACAATTTGTACTTCCATGTGTTTTCTTATGAATGTAAGTATGCAAATAGAAATGTGTTCTCTGTGTCTGCATTTGTATAAATACAATAACATTATTTCCACGGTCAAAAATCGCACAGAGCTCATTCCTATTGACACACTCCACCCAGTGATGGAAATGTAATTCCCATGATGTGGATCATCCCTTCTAGAGGACAACCACTGACAGAATCCCCAATGAATAAATGTTTGAGTTCAAGCACTCGGTCGAATACTACATAGATTGCTTTGAAAAAAATCCCCCCCCACGAATTTCCTTCCGTATCTATCAGCTCAATATATCTCTATAAGGCATTCACTTCTCTGACTGCCCAGTTATCAATTCGTGGTTGTGATGTTCTAATAAGAAAGCAGCGATACAGTCTGTTGTAACAGCGGGTATCAAATTCCATCTCGGTGTAACAAGGGACATCCTTTTTATGCAGACAATCCGAATTGTATTCAATACAATGAGATTATCTCTCAGAAAAAAAACATTCTCAGTGTATGGTATACATAGATAAGAGCACCAAATTGGTATGGAATTTATTCCACTGTCCAGCTTATGGCCTTCACTGTAATCTCCAAGAAGCAGCTACCATGGGAACAGATAAAACATCGTTTCTCTTCCGCTGTCAATATCGAGGTCTCCCAGAGTTGATCTCGCCAAATAAAGTGCCAATACCTTAATTAGGGGACAATTTTTGTGCGGCTACGGAACAATGCCCTCAACAGATTAGATGAGATCATTATAGTTGCTTAACGTGCAATCCTTCGACAATCCCTCGAGTGGCAAGAGTTCAAAGCGATTGATTCAGGGTCGGTATTGAGACCTGCAAGGGGCAACAGACAACACAATGAGAGCAAACGGCTCCGCCTACACGGTTCACGCTGGCCCATGTGATTTTCGAAAGAGTAAAAGGTACGGGGCTGAGATGTCTTGCCTATGCCACTGCTGGCAAAAGGGCCTACTCTTCCACACGAGTTGGGGGGGGGGGTTATGAAACTTGCCCCATTGTTTCAACTGCCCACTCCAGGAGATACAACTGGTGCCTCCTGGATTGCAAGTCCAGTGTCCTGACTCTTACAGCATCCTCAGTTTCCAGAAGAGAATTACGTTAAAATTCATGCTTTAATGCCTGGTGGTTTTCATTTCCGAGGAAAGTATCATAATATCAAATGATTATTTTCCAGCCCCAAGCAACAAAATCTAAATTTTAATAAAATACAAAGTGAACACAATTAATCAAACTTTCTTGCCAATGAACTTGTCTCTTATAATGTATGCACAACAAAAGGTTTAAACTACGAAACAAAGTAGCCAATATATTACCAGCTCATAATTATATACGTGTAAAAAAGTATTATTGGCATTAGTGTAAATTAAAAATTAATGATGTGTACCATATGGCATCTTACAGTTGTCCCTTTTGTACATCAATTTGGCAATTATCACAAGGAAACGAAGAGTAAAGGACATTTTACATTTACCCTCAGTGCCATAATTCAAATTGCTTGCACGACACATATTAGCTGCAGATTCAGTCGTCGTTAACCGATGCATATGTTCACAAAATATAAGTTGGGGCTCAGTTTATGAAGTTCTGTATATTTGGCTGCCATTCCATCATGTTTCTATGAAATGACAGCATTTTTGTGCAAAACAAATCATCCTCATTTCACCATGGGGCACGATTCCACATTTGGTGGACGACTTACCACTGCTCGCCATCCCTTCCACACTTGCGAAACGACTCAATGTGGGTGAGGTTTTAGGCGAAACTAGAGCCGAGTTGCAAACATGCCGAGAGGTTTCCGCTATTGGCATTGCACAATGAGCTGTGGGATTTCATTGATCAGTATTTGGGGGGGCGGGGGGGGGGGGGTGACGTCACTGCAAGGAGCAAAGCCTGAAGGAGGCCTGACTTCTCATCTCACCTCCAAGTCGTAAACGTCGGGACCATTTGGGGGACATCAAACGCCCCGTTGGATGTGGACACACACTCAACTCAACTATTTTTTATTATAAAATGTAGAAATGTGTTTGCATGCGCACACCCATGCACGCTTTGGGAGGGAAAGCTTTTGGGGAGGGTGGTTAGTGCATTGGTGTATGACCTCGAAAACCTACGTTTCTGGATATGTATGTATGTAGAACTTTATATTTTATTTATACCTACGTGACTTGACCGAAAGAACCAACGAGTATGGATTCCTGCTGTCACGAAAGCTTCAAATCAAGATTATGTAGAACTTCTTTCACACCGTACGTGGCCAACCGTCCTAACAAGAGGTGCGGATAATGTTAGTGGTCATTGAGGACGTGTCTATAATCCAGTAACTTGGAGGTCAGCTTGTTGATTCATGTGGGGATCCGATTTTGATATAGGACAGGTTCAAATATCGCTTGAAGTTAATGTGAGCTGTGGTTAGGACTCAAACTATGGTCACCTGGTTCAGAGGCGCTGTGTCCTAACCCACTGCACTGCCGCTTGCCCTACTGTATATATACAACACTGGGAAAGCCCGCTTCCTGTCAGGGTCACAATTGATTCTAGATTTGAAGCTTTCGTGACTGCAAGGATTCATACGCTTAGGTTTTTTCGGTAAAGTCAAGGAGGTAAAAAATAAATAATAAAATAAATAATACAAAATAATAGAAAAAAATCATTGCCTCCGAAACGTCGTGATTTATTATTTTATTTCTATTATTTTTTATATTATTTATTATTATTTTTTATTATTATTTTTTTTTTACCTCCGTGACTTTACCGAAAACACCTAAGAGTAGGGTCACAATTGCTCAGAGTTATGTTGAGGGTAACAAGATGACCACAATCCTCTGCAGGAATTGCTGATAGTTTTGACACAGAGGATGTGTGATTTTTACACAATGTTGCCTGTTGTTTGAAACTATATGGTTTCCTGGCCTGCACTATTATTCTGTATTGATGGCTTTTTTCTCATCATCGACAGACTTGCATACTGGGAAAGACTATAGAATGTGATGAACGTACACCATGCACTAAGGCAGTACGTGTCGCTTTCCATTAAATCATGATAATCTTCACACGTATTTGAAATTTACCCTCAACATTTTCTTGTCGCATGCAGCTGTGCGGCATCTGACCGTGGCATATGGGAGTATGGGGGGCGGCAAGGCTGGCTGATTACCAGCGGGTCAGGGTCAGCGAACATCGGTGAGCGGTGCAAGCAACAGGGAATGCAAATCGTGATCGTTTCCACTTCCCCTCTCATGCTAACACCTGCCATGCGCACAGTAATTCTGCCCCCCCTCGCCCTTTGCATAAAATTAAGCCCAAAGTCAATATTCATAAACAGTAACACCAGCACGGTGGTCAAAATGATTATGATGTCTGCATAAATCCGGCGCTAACATACGGGCTTCGTCGCCCGACTTCTGCTGATGCATTATGCATAGCCGCTCATTGTGATGTTGGCATTGAAATATTTGCGGAGCATTTGTATGATTTACGTGGCGTCATTCTGCTCCGTGCCCTGTCCGACCTTAAAAAGCAACTGTTTGACTTATCTGCATTAGTCAATCGTTACAGGACGTGTGCATTTTGTTACCACCTCGGTGTAAATCAGGCTGGGGAGCTGTTTTCCCATTGAGATGTTAATTATACTTGGTGAAATCTTGCTTAGATTTCATTTTAACAATATTCAACTCACGAAGCATTGCAATGAAAGTTGGGTTATGCTCCTAATATGGATGCTCTAGAAGGGAAATGTTGTCTACACAGATTAACAAAATAAATAATCAGACAGAGCGTCTCCTTCACATATTTCTCTCTCTGCCACAAAAATTCTGGATGCAGGTCAATAATCTTTCCAGGAAGAGGGTGGAATTGGTTTACACACACACATTGCTCCCTTCAATAGCCGTGCCTCAAAATATTGCCATGATTCCAGAAATCTTGGCAATATTTTGGCGAAAATCTTTCCTGAATTCCTGAATTATTTCACAATCGCTCATTACAATGTAATCGTTGTTGTCGAGTATATGTGGAACAAAATACGTACGCCCCATTTCCACATCCATCTCGCCATACCGAGAGTTACACAACCCATCAGCCGCACGGCCTTCTGGGAATGTATAATTTCACCATCATTGTTTCAAGACAACCAAATTCTAGACCAAGTTTTGACATAGTGTCTCATCAGTAGAGTCAATCTTGTTTCAATTAATGCTGGCGAATTGCCAATCTTCCAGACAAGCACCCTCTAGATTAATGGTATTGGGTCCACGTTCACAAATGCAATGCTTTTTGTTTCAAGTATGCCATGACCAATCTTACCCAAAACTACAGATTTGGGCCTGAGTATTAGTGAGCTGTGGTAAGTTTTGTAGTGCTTGGTTTCGGAGTTTCGTAACTATCATGGAAACTCGAGCCGTTTCATCGCAGGAACAGACGTAACGTTCCTTAAGGATTTGGTGAAATCTTGCTAACAGACTTAATGCATCCCTTAACCCCCTCATCATTGTAATGTGTTGAAATATTTTCGAATAATTTAGCCGTGGCCGTGATGCACGGCCCAGGCACGGCTCAGTTGTACAGTGGAAAAGAGATGTGGGTGACAGACTTATTGTGTTTGCAGAGCGCTGCCACCCAGCGCAGCCTCACCTTGGCAATCTGCACAGCCCAGTTGAGAAGCAGCTGTGAGCCAATGTGCTCCTTGTGCTCGCGCGTGTACTCCAGCAGACAGCCGAGCGGCATGAGCTGGGTCACGAGCTGCACGTTCGACGTCAGGCAGATGCCCAATAGCCGCACCAGGTGAGGGTTGCAGACTGTGGCCATGATGAACGCCTCCTGCCCGACGTTCAACACACGGTGCGCCCATTTTGAGACACACGATATACAACGGTTCTCAACGGTCTTCATTTAGCCGGAGGAAAAGCAACAGAGATTTACTTTGTAAAGGAGACCGAAGCAAAACAAGGCCGAGATCACTTTAATTTCAGAGAGTTTGCTTCTGTGGACTAGATGCGCAGAACATATGCTTGCTTATCCAGACTAGTTTTAGCAGCGGGCTGCAAGATCTCGTTACCTTCTAGAGGTAAAGAGTCACCTATAAGTGGTTGACTTTTACAAATGAAATGATTGGAATCTTCAATTTTCCATTTCAATTGAAAGGCACGGTTTAAAGCTTTCGTGACTGCAGGAATTCATCTTCTTGGTTCTCATTCAGACTCTGTCTACTCGACAGACCTGCTCTCCACCTGAGGACGGCTGCTTGCGTTGTGGCCGAAACGTCGTGAGAATTATTTTATTATGTTTTATTTTTATTATTTCCATTCTACGTGACTTTACCGAAAGAACCAAGAAGATGAAAGGCACGGGTTTGACAATGTTTTGGGCAGCCAAGGAAGCCGAAACACTGGCAAGGGAAAACTCGAGAAGTGTCCAAACGCACTGCCCATGAGGTCATTCAGCAAACTCAATGCAAGTGCTGACTCGTATGCCACTCGCCCAACTGTAAAAATGCTTTTGAGAGCTACAGCACATGCACACACGAGAACATGGCATTGTGTTGAACAGGGCCAATACGAGTTGCAATATACTGGTGGTGGTTTGGCGTTGACATGCTGCATGCAAAATTGTACAACATTCCCATTTGTTTTATATTCTTATCAGAAATGAATTTCGTGTGATCTATTAATGTTTTAAACCCATTCAACCATGCAGACCTCAGGACAATGGGTATTAAGCCGAGGTGTAGCCACCTCTGTCTGTGCTGATATTATAAAGGTGTTCTCAATTTAAGATATAAACGCTGTAACTATACTGGTAAGACATTGGGACCTGGCAGTGGTCTCACCGACATTAGCCTCCTGAGCCACCCAGCAATCTTCAGTCAGAAAGCTCATAAGGATGGCAAACACTGAACTCCAGTGTCAATATCACTGATTTGTGCATGCTACTTGCTTGGCATGCGATATGTCTTATTTGTTCTGTCTCTTTTGATTATACTTCCCATCTCGTTTGTTAGGTCTCATTTGTACCATCTTATTTTGTGCGCATCAGCCTACATGCCATTTTGAGAGCCCTTTGCCAATACGCTGTTGGATGCAGGTCTCCTCATGTCGGCGTCGCGGTGCCGAGGAGATGTTAACTACCTCGCCTGGTATGCAGGAGGTCGTGGGTTCTATCCAGACCCTGACGCCTGTTCTATATTTGGAGTTTGCGCGTCTCTCTCTCTCATCATCATCGCGGTGCCTAGGAGATGTTAACTACCTCGCCTGGTATGCAGGAGGTCGTGGGTTCGATCCCGACCCTGATGCCTGTTCTATATTTGGAGTGTGCACGTTATCCCCGTGGTCGCATGTATCTTTCTCCGAGTCCTCGGGTTTTCCCCTCCACATTCAGTAACACGCGTTCAGAGTATTTAGCTGCTATACATATCCACATGATAAGCCACTTCGTTGAGCTATCATTTATGGCCAGGTCGTTTCAGAAAAAAAGCATTAGAGCTCGGTGCGGCTTACCTGGTAAAAAGTAGTTTAGTTTTAAATAGTTGAATGTGTCAGTCATGAGGTGTGTTTGTTTGACCATACTTCATCATCCCTAGCCACTGATATAAACCATGGCCAGGAATCCCACTTAGGTTGCTGGGTTAACAGTGTGGTGTGTGAACTCTCCAGCCCATGTAATATTTGCTGTAATTGTTTTTATAAACCAGAAAAAATAAATGATAAAAATCATGTATTGTGATTGTAAGGGTTGATTATAATTGAGGATGCATTGTTCAATGCCAACTATGCACTAACGTTAACAGCCACCTGGAGGAATTATAGTCTACATTAATTTATAGCCAGGCTATAACTGCAAACTAGCATACACAAGAGAACATGGAGTTTACATTTGTAGCGTTCACTGTATATACACCATCTAAAACTGTTCCGTGTTTCACTACTGACAGCGAGCTATTTCAGCTGCACCACAATCACTGTGCCAGCCTTGTGTGCGACACAGGCTTTTAGGATCTTAAGGAACAAGTGGCACTGTACTGGTGTTTTGTTTTGATAAGAAATGTCTTTTGCTGAAATGACCATCTCTGGCTGCTGGCAACCCACACAATTTCACGTTCATTCAGATAACTCTCCTATCTTCTAAAGCTGTACGGGCGAGCAGTGTGTGGCATTGTATAGAATGCAATTGTACTTTTGGCGTCAGAGTGGCAGCCACGGGCAGAGAGCGTACGCGCTGTGCAGGAGCAATGCTCACGTGTGCACATCACACGGTTACGCTCTCGTCAAAAGCGGCGTGTGCCGTCGTCATTCATAATATTATTATCAGGCATGAAAAATCGCGCGTGACTCCAATTACAATATGCATGTTTTTTAAAAAGATTTAAACCAACAATGGCAGGGGGCAATTTCCGTCGTCATTCTGGATTTGCGCACTTCATAATCCGACTTGAAATCTTAATGCAGTCCACTGAGCACGCACGGTGTCCACCTGTCACAACTTCATCTCCAACGAGACAGCAACAAACCGTTCGCTTTACGCTCCTCAGGGAGGCTATAATTATTGCCAAATAAAACCCGACAGAAAAGAGGATTAGGGAAATGCTCTACATCAGGAGGTTTTATCAGATTTTCACTAAAGCAGATGTGCTAGTTTCATCTTGATTCCCCAATTTATTATTTTTTTTTCTCACAGAGTATCACAAATATGCAAGCAAATACTTTTCCAGCGGCACGCTATACAGCGCCCGACTTACAAATGAAAAATGTATGAGTTCAAATCCCTGTTCAAGTGCCAACTCAGCCACATCACACTCCCAGTGGAGATAACGTGAGAACAAAGTGAAGAGTGACGGTTCCATCTGAAATTCTGCATGAATAATAATAATAATTTACACTTCTAGAGCGCATTTCACCTGTAGGTCACAAGGCTCCGTACAAAACAAACAAAGACAAAGATCCCCAGTATAGCCTGAACAGACTGTTGGGGCAAGTGCTGTAAGCTAGCACCTACAAAGGCCGGCATGGCACATGAGGGGGTCGGTGGCCAACACCACGCCCAGCCACCTTTGTCTCCCCAGTGACGATGTTTACACACTTCACCAGGTGCTCATTTGAGGCTGAGTCGACCTAGGGGAGGCCCAGGACCGGTTCAGATAATCGTCACTGGTGTTGGCCGTGAGCGGGAATCGAACCCAGGTCGCCGGGTTCATAGCACACCGAGCTAACCGCTACACCACCGTTCCCACACAAACACACGCACACACGCTGGCTGACACCAATCCAAGACAAAGGATTCAATAAATAGAAAAAGCCCTTAACATAAGTTGCGTCTGAAAGCGGGGATTGTAGTGAAGCGAGGAGGGGGGGAAGTCAGAAGAGCGAGCGTCCAGTTGAAGTGAAGTCCACAGCCCAGTGAATGGGATTGCGAGGAGTTCTGTCCATATTTGTTTCATTGACATCGAATGCGTATACCCAAAATGAAACACTGCACCTTTACAAATAAAGATATATTTATTGTTCCATAACTATTCTAACGACAGCAGCACAAATAATACTGTAAATATATAAAGTCACATTTCACACCACACTTTTGCATGAGCAATAATTTTATGGTCTTGGATATATATATATTTTTTTGTGAAATATCATCAAAATGAATAGAGCTCTTTTCACAGATCATTTGACTCATTTAATTTGCTTTTATTTTGCTAATAGGACAGTTTTCAAACAATGCTCCACAAACGATAGGCAATTAAATTATAAGGCATACAAATTAGCCTCTTAAAATCAAAATAACTGCATCCCAGAATTTGCAGATGAGAAGCATCAGCTTTGATTCAGATATTTGTAGGACGATGCACTCAAGAAACTGTGATTTATGTTTTTTTGTGAAAATCCATATTTGAATTAACAAGTACATTTGTTCTGGATTCTAATGTCTTAGAAAATGCAAAAAAGTACACCGTTTATATTAATTAATACTAAATAATCAGTATACACTACCAACACGATCAAAAACTATCCTACATTATCTCAATGCTATAAAAATATAGACATCCATTATTAAATAAACCATTAAATTCCTTGTTCATCTAAAAGCAGTGTGATGAATGTTTTATACAACACAGATGTTGTCAAACAATGCCTGCTTTATTACAACATTGTATATGTTTGAGCTTATTTAAGTGCACTGCTGTACAAACTACCGATTCAAAGCTGATAATTGTACAACCCATTGTTTTTGTCTGCAAATGCTCATACTCAGTCATTTGCATAGCAAAATTATTCAATTACATGGATTATAATCTGAACAGATTCGGTAAAAAAAAATCAGAGTGAACCAAGTGATGAGACCAACTGTGCAAGCATCTGAACGCGCCACGATTTAGGCCTGGCCACGATCGAATCAGCTGATGGCGATGGTCATTGATTGGCCGATTGTATAGGAAGCTCTTTGTTTTTTATTTCACAGTGATAAAATATGCATGTTTTACTGTGTCAAATAAATTCACCATAAACACGGTCTATTGTACAGAGGATGCCTAATTTCTCAGGTCGCCCTCGCAGAAGCGGCGATGTTCCACGTGTCTCAATGGGTGTATTTAATCTCCCGATTTAATGAAGGATACAGTAGCAACACCTATAAAGCAAAATAAACCCCAGTCAGCCAGTGTTGCTTTCTTGGTTCCGTTAATTTAACTACATATTACATTCTCTCAGGTTCTTTCGGTAAAGTCCCGTAGATAGAAAAAATAACAAAATAAAAATAAAACACGACGTTTCGGTCGCAACACAAGCGTCCGTCTTCAGGTGTGAAACATTTATCTGCTGTTGTGGCTTTATATAGGGACGGGAGGGGAGAGGGAAGGGGGGGGGAGGTTTAGCTGTGGGAGTTCACAGGGGAAAGGGGGGAGGGTTTGTGGCGTGCATGGACGGGTGGGGCTAGAGAAATTAGCAAGTAAATGGACTTGTAGTACAAATCGTAATCGGACGACGACAACCGGGTGGGTGAGTGAAAATCATAGCAGTTAAAACTTGACGTGGTTTATCACATCCTTCCAGTGATTGCTCAATCTGAATCCATCTTCTCGATTAAAGTTTTGTCTGTGTTTGTATATCTGGACGGCTTCATGAACACATCTCTGAAGGTGGCCCGAGGGTTTGCAGAGCATCTTGGTCTCGGAGAAAACAATGTCACGTGTGCCCACAGCGTGGAAACAATGATCCGCCACTGCCGAGGAGTTGGTTCTGGCTGTGTGAACTCCCAAAGCCAAACTCCCCGCTCCCGTGCCTATATAAAGCCACAACAGCAGATAATTTTTTCACACCTGAAGACGGACGCTTGTGTTGCGACCGAAACGTCGTGTTTTATTTTATTTTATTATTTTTTCTATCTAAGTGACTTTAACGAAAGAACCAGAGAGAATGTATTCCTGCAGTCACGAAAGCTTCAAATCATGATTACATATTACGTTATTTAAATATTCCAATGCTTGATTGTTGTGTCAGTAAGAATTGTTTTTCTTTTAATAGGTAAAACATTTAAAGTTCTCTAATACTGTAATCCATATCGATCGTGTATTAAATACAAACACAGTGCATTGTACATCGATTATAAATTATATTGAGCAATGAAAGTAGTTTTTTTTGGGAGTAAATTGAAGAGTCAGATGAGATGACAAAAGTATGTTTGATGATGATGACTTGGATGTGTAAAAACAAAAAAAAAGTTTGTTTTGCAAGCAAAACTACGTACGTCCAATATCTCTTTGTTGGCTTTCGAAGACGTCCCTTCTCTCAGCACCTTGATAGCCACGGGGATCTTCACATCTTCTCCCTCCGGGGTCCAGATCCCCTGCAGAGGAGGAACATCTGCTTCAATCACCAAGTCATCTCAACACAGCTATGCACAACGTAGGGAGGAGAGGTTAAAAAGGGAAAGGTGCCACCCCGAAATTACTCGCTCACACCACTGCTGGCTGAAGTGGAAGCTCTATGGGCAATTTTGGCCTAAGCTTCCTTACTGGACAGACACCATGGAAGGAGTGAGAGTACTCACACTTTACCCCACCGCAAGCGACGTTCTGATGGACGAACTATGCTCTACCCATGTATAGTGCCGGGTGATCTGCACAATGGCAGATCGAAGCATGGACCTCTGGCTTGCAAGTCCAGTGTGTTGTCCATTCCACCACGGCTGCATCCACATGTGTTCAGGTCAACTCTCCCACACGTGACTCGTCGTCTCCAGAGTTCTCACCTGGTTAAACTAAATAAACGTGAATATACTAGAGGTGTTGTTATAAATAAAGCATAATTTGTCTCCTTCATGTGAATGTCACGCTGTGTGCATTTAAAAGGCATTGAACCCCGTCCGGTAACTTTAATGGAAGCATATTGGTAACACCCACATATACTTTAAAATAAAAAGGCACATTCACACCGTACCAGGCATCACTTTACGGTTGAGCCAACCTAGTGGAGAACCGTGCAGGTTTTAGATGACCACGAGCGTGTGGCCGAGAATCAACCTCCTGTCGCTGGGATCGCAGCAAAGAGGAGCCACTTAGCCACAGCTCTCCACTCGCACACAACGAGTCATCACTCCACGTGTTCCGGTCATTGTTCTCCAAGTGGAGCACATACGGCATTATACTGGTAGGAACCTCCTGGTTACACCAGCCCACAGGGGATTATTGTGTCCATCCGTCGTGCAGGGAGGGACTGGGTGGGGAGGGGAGGGTGGGGAGGGGCTGGGTGGGGAGGGGCTGGGTGGGGAGGGTAGGGAGGGTGGGGCTGGGTGGGGGGTGGGCTGGGTGGGGAGGGGCTGGTCACCCCGTGGTGCCCTTATAAAGCTCAACGTTTAACCTAATCACGCCGGCTTGTGCCCGCCCTCACAGTCGGGCATATTTTCGGAATACACCACGCCGCCGTTGACCCTGGCCATTGACCGAGCAACCCAACGTTTCCTACCAGCTCCCTCCGCAGGACAATGTGTTTAACTCACTCAATGCATTCTCTGTTAGGACCAGTACAGTGAACAACATAAAAGCTGACATAGAAATAAGCCCAAACATTGTTGCAGCGAGGTATGAAGTTTGTTTTAATTTCTACATTGTCCACATTGAAATACATTCTTGCACACAATACAGAAGGGAGCGGAAAATTGTGAAACTCTTTAAAACTCCCGCACCCTCCGCTGATGCCCTGACCTTCACTCATGGTTAGTTAGTTTCGCCCGGGTCCAGCCCTCCGGGCCATAAAATATTTAAATGGATCATGCCTCAAGCTGTAATAAAAGTTTTAACTGCCGAGCATCCATGCAAAGATTTAGTGGCTGGTGGTGGAGAATGTTAGACGTGTACAGATGCTGTTAAAAAAAACAGAAGAGTATGAAAGTTGTCTTCCATGTTCACTTACCAGTTGAAACCGAAATATTTATTGCAAATGAAATGGCCAAAAGTGAAATGACTTCAAGATGTATCCCACACCTTGTCATGTGACGTACGTTTGGCAATATTGTCTTGACGCAGAGCAGCGTCAGTGGACATTTACCACTTCGAGTTGGCAGAGGGTGAATAAAAAATCGATACATCTCTGATTATCAACCAGAACATTATCTATCCACGGGGATCACTGAACAATTTCAGACGAATTTAGCATTTCGGTTTTTTAAAGTTCTCAATGCAGAACGCCAACATTTGAAACGCTGAATGAACAATAAACCCTTTTCCGGAAATTCAGCTCACCATTACCAATCCCATTACTGACGTAAGGCATCTGTCGAAGTAAAATCCATGACAGGAATGATTGAGCACGATAGGTTCACTGAAGACGGTGGTAAGCCTCAACACAATTCATCTTCACATTCGCAGTTCGGATCAATGATAAACCGTACATTTACCAATGTGAGATCCCATTGATATACCATAATTAATTAGGGACAACTTTGTAACACGTGTTTTTGAGTAAATGAAAAAAATGAACATGTAACAAGGATCCTGGCTGCCTCGGGGGGAGATCATTTTAAGGTGACGTCTCTCAGTAGTCAACACTGCTGAGACCCCGTAGTTTTTTCTTTCTTTCAGCAACGTGCGATTTAAAAGCCCGACAACCACTATTGTTTTTTTATGACCTCGGAATAGCCACCATTGATTGCACAAACCCATAATTACTTTCATCATCCGCACCTCCGATTAGAATGGTTGGCTTTGTACGGCGAGAAAGAATTTCGACATACATAGAACTGTATTATAATCCTGGATCATTGCTGATGCAGTCCATTGAAAATTAACTTGTGATTTTTTGAATATTATATAAAAATGTATTAGAATAAAATATACTACTATAAGAACTAGTCATTATACTCATATTCAAGGATTGAAGGGATGCTGTATAATTGCTGGGTTCAGTGGACCTCTGGTCAAGATTTGAACTCACCACCTTTCAATTTGTCAGGCTATATTTGCCACAGTCCCACCTGCCTTCATCAGCCCCATGTGAGGCTCTGGCTGCCTTTAAAATGATGAACAGGCTGACCCAGTGATGATTGTCAGTAGTTTTAAGGATGCATTATGGGATAGCACACACTTCTTTTCACTTAACAAACATAAACAGCACACCTAGAAAAAGTTTGGACAAAATTAGACCAGGGATTTATTAATATTAATCTCATAAGTGGTTTCGGTTGAACCGCTTCCGGTGTGACCAGGGGTGTGTGCCACTTTCGAACATCGATGGGGCATCGTGCGATTTCATGGCAGCCCACTGTCTCCTGGTTGCACCATCGTCTCTCCGGCTGTGAAGTCCGTCACAGTGTGCCCAGCAGACTGCTTCCCCTGCACGTGCTTGAGGAGGAGGAGGCTGTCACGTGGCTCTGTGGCTACACATGTATTTATTTTACCATTTATTTTGCTTGCGTATATGGGTGCATTCGCTAAATAATATCTCAGGAGTTTCACTTTAACCATCAGTGTTCTCAGATTGGAGTGAAGCTCTTACCTTGTGCACAGTTCCAAAGGCCCCCGAACCGAGAACCTTGCCACGCCGGAGTTCCGTCTCCTTGAGGATCCGTAGCTGGGCCTGGTTCGGGGCGGCGCCACTCGGAGTCAGGGGTTCCACCAGCTGCCAGCACAAACAACGCGGCTCTCTGCAATGTCCGAAGGTCCTGCACAAGCGTGATTGAAATGACCTACATCCTTCATCATCAGTGCCTCATCAAAGCAATATAGTCACGTGGGAGGTCTCAGGCGATGGCGCTTTCTATCAGCTCTGAATAAGGGGCATTCTTTTGGAGAATAACTTTTGCCTTAAAATATGCAGTAATGAAGAAGGACCATTGTCCAATACGTGACTAACTATCGTTGTGTTATTTATATAGAATGCTGCTTATTTGGGAGTCGAAACCAGGGTTTACAGAACGTCATCTCTACCATTGGATTTCTGGAAAATTAGATGGTCTGTATGCAACATGACCATGGTACTGATGGATGAACAAAACTCAGAATCAGAATATTTATTTAGACTGGAGGAAAACTAACTTAGGACAACTTCCACTGCCTTGATTGGACATTGAACCCAGCAGGTCTAGATTGTGCTTCTGTAGCATTGGCCTTCACACCAAGGTGACTTCACATTAAAATCACATCTTCTTTTTATTATCCATTAGAGCGTCACTGATTCTCAGAACTCTTTTGGAATTTTGATACGTTCCTAGATGAGTGTCATCCTGCTAATACAAGGACGTTTCACCGTGCCGTTGTTGCTTTTGTATAACTCTGTAACCTTTGTCAGTGCAATTTCAGTAAATATCGCAAAGCAAATGGAGGCATGACCCTCGTACGTATGCCAATTTTTACACGTATTTTAATTGAATTCAGCGAATTATATTTCACGTTTTCAATGGCAGCTTTCCTCAACTCATTATAAAGTGCAATTATACTTTCAGATTCTGACAGTAACATACACCCCAATAGATCATGTTTCGAAATAATTTCCATCAAAATTTCCACTCAGCATTCTAAGTGTAATTTCAGTGACACGCTATTTTCTTTATTCCGGTTAACAGAATGCAGCTGCATGCCACTGTGGCAAAAGCACTCGGCCACACGAGTTAAAATCCTTTATCGCGAGTCGTCTCAGCCGAGCATCCCTTTGGGTTCAACGGCGTCAGAACCAATGTGTGGGAAATCAACAGCGGTTGTCCTCTGACGAGAATGGTCCCCCACCTTGTTTTCATTTTCCCTGACGTCAGCTCGAGAACGACTGCGCAGAATTTTGGACAATGCCCGAGGGCCACCAACAGACATGAACACTGCGCCGCCCGTGCGTTTGAGCCAACAAAAAAAACTTTGATTTCACTCAATTGTAATTTTCTCTCCGACAGCCTTGACAGCTTCCCTTCGCGTACATGCACACGGCTACGCTTCCATCTCTCTCTCTCTCTCCATGGCTCTCCGTCACTCACATCAGCACGGTCGGCCGTCAATGTCGCTCCATACCTCCTTCTCGATGTAGCGCCGCATGGCCCGCTTGCGCGCAATGTTCCGCCGACGCACGCACACCACCACCAGCAGCACGAACACGACGCAGGAGAAGAGGCCCCCCACCACCATCACAGCCAGCACCGGTGTGCCTCCCCTAGGGAAGTGGATGGAGGCGACGGGGGGGGGGGGGGGGCAGAGTGTCCGTGTGGTTCCTTGCACATGGCGCTTGTTTTGACTCGAGACATTGCTTGCATTCGCTCTCCCACGGCATCATGTTGTACATCTTTCCAGGTTTTTTTCCAGGTTTTATCCCGATTGAGCAAGTTGCATCATGTCTTGAGACGAAGTGCCCAACTGTATCTGGCGATGCAGCACGACCCTTTGTGTTCAAGAACGGCCCTTGGAAGCGGATGTCCCAGAGCTGCTTCCGAGAGTCACCTCTGGCAGCACTGGGCCACCCACTCTGCATACGAGAGGTTTTTTTTTTTGTCAAATGACAGTCAGAGTGATATCTAATTCTCACAGCTGGAATTAGACAGTTTAAGCACCGAAGCAATCTTTGAATACGGTGGGGTTTATTTGTGCATTCATTGGTGACAAGGCTGAGAGGATCAACTTACTACATTTGAGAACCCAGTTTAAATGACAGATGGCTTACCTGGGATCAAACACAAGCTTTCTCTCAGCGGTGCCAGCTCCCCCGACATGCATAGCTTGCATTTAAATCAAACATCGAATCCAGCTGGACCCAGCATCCGGCTCCATCAAAAAGTTTGTGGAGTTCCATTACCAGTCTAGGGTTGTCTCGGCTCTTCAGCCTTCTGGAGGTGATCAAATAAGTGGCGCTTTGTGAGAAATGAACGTATTTAGTCGAGTGTGGAGACTGGCCGGGCAATGCGAATGCCATTCCACTTCCACTGCTGTCTTAAGGCGACCAACAGAGAAGGATCGGGTCCCGTATTTGCTTCAGTTATTGGTGAAATACTTGAAAAGTGTACAGTTATAATTCGCAGCGCACATCGTGGGGCTCTTTAGTGTCCGTGAGATAGCAGGCAGTGCCTTACACTTTTATAAGGAAGATAAAAATAAGCAGTGCATCCACACACTTGTCACCCGCATTCGTCAAAACTGGTGGCATTTACAAGCACACTATGTATTGACACCCACACACTGCACATACTGAACTGTACTGGGGTGGGGTTTTTTTGTTTTGCTTTACGGATCTGTTGAGGAGCAAAGGTTCAGCGGACCAGCTATATATACCCACGCTGTATTATTCCCGTGCCTGACCTAAACGTAAAGAACGGCATATTAACTCTCGCAACAATTGGTGTGCGGGGAATTCGTCTCACTTGAGAAATCCTTTGCCGTCGTTTCAGATGTTGTGAGTGCAAAACTGTTGTGAGAAGTAAGACCACAGTGGACATTGTCACGAATACACGGTACCATCATCGTTGTGATAATGATTGCATAACGGCAGTAAATACATGTCTGCGCTGAGAGAACGTCTATGAAAATTATTACTCCACGAATGGAACGAGGGTGGATATTTAAACTGATTGGCGGTTCATCCATAAAAAAGCTTCCAACTTAAAGATTATCATATGAATGGCATCAAGATACCACAGACTCAGCCCGTTCATCAATGGGAATTCTATTAAAAGTTTGATGTCCCCGTATTTTCAATTATGCCTGGTTATAACAAAAACACACTTAGAATAGTATGATAATAACATTGAGAATGGAACACTACAATTGTCACATCAACGACCTACCCAACGGTCGGCTTATTCCAAAGTCCTATGATTATGCAACGATACGACGACAACAAATGAAATGCATTGATGCCCTGTCCAAGGGTTGTTTCTAAAAATAACGAGGATGCAATGAATAGTGTATGCGCTAGTTCAACATGTTTCCTATGTCCTCCACATATATAGAAACAAAGTCAGTGGCCATTGTGATGGGAATGCTACATTCATGTGGCTGGGTCCAGTCTCTCCATTGCATGACCACTGTTGACTTGCACCGAAGGGTTGTGAACGATGGTGGTAAGCCTGAGGTCTTCATTCAGCACTGGATTAATCATTGCCAATAATTAATATTTTAAATCGTAATTTTAGAAAAACCTATTCATTATTTTTTTACAAGGGCAATGATAGTAATGTTCAGTTAAAGGTGTTGGATATTTGCTAAAAAATAGTCTTACACTATTAACCAATAACACACTGAAGTACCGTTTTATCTTTGGCCAAACATCCCAGTGGGCCTAACTGGGCGTCAACAAAACGCTCCTACTGTTCATTTAAACAGATATATTTTATACATATGCTCATGTATAAAATCCATATCAAAAGCATTATAAAATGTTGCCATGCTGAAAATGCAATCCAGCGGTTGCCAGTTCGATTCCCCGGCTCGACATTTGAAACAACGATCCACGTTTCTCAAATCCACCGCCTGCCACCTGTCCACCCAAGCATTATGAATGGGCCCTACAGTTAACCCATCGGGCAGGTCACGTGTGGGCACTCCCACTGCAGCACGTTCTGTCCGGCGAGAGAGAGAGGGAAGGGAGTTGGAAAAATCCCTCCAGGGGTGGGATTCTCTACAACTCCCTCTCGTGAAGGCGCCTCTGGCAGCAGTGTCGTGAGTAAGCATTGGCAGGGCTGTTGGCAGGGCTGTGACCCTTGTCCTTCGCCAGGTATGAAGGCGCGTGTGTTGAAAATGCGACTGCGAAACGTTGATTATCTGCACGCAGCGTTAGCGATGTGCACAGAGCACCCGATTGGTTTGCGACAGCGCATGCTGTCTCAATTGAGCAAGTGTCAGAGGTCTCAAAACAAACAGGCAGTATCTAAATGAACAGTCCATTTCAATAAACATTTGAATACTTCTTCAAATACAGTGGAATACTAAATTAACTACACTGCAGCGCAGAGCACCTTTAATATACAGTACTGTACAGAAATAAAATGAATTATGGCCTCAGCATAATCACATCAAAATAGTAGGAACGTATTATTGTGCAAGTTAATTGAAGCAACAACGATGCAATACTTATGGTAATACCAGTAGTAATGTTGTTATCATCTAGCAAGGTAGCGGTGTGGCAGATTGATTGTTTTACACTTTGAATATTGCCAGTGCGAATGCAAGTAGGCTGGAAACAACTCAGCTCATCATCCATTCGGGGTCGATAAAATCCACACCAATTTGTGGGAAGTCAACAGTCATTGTCCGATGGAGAGACAAACCCCGAAAGAATGGAAATAATCACCATCCCACACTTGCATGAGCAAGGAAACACTTTGAATTGAAGGAGAAACACAATCTCCAGTTAACATATGCCAAAAAAATACGCACTGTAGACGTTTTAAGTTTCAAAACGGTCACTGCCATTCTACAGAGGACATCTACAGCCAGCATGTGTTCGACTGATCATTGACACTGCCGAAGAAATGGATGTACAATTTGTAAAGGAGACGATGCATGCGAGAGTCACGTGCTTATCGGGAAGCCGTAGGCTCTCTAGGGCTTGCCATTTTTTTTTACAAGATAACATCTTTCCCGATGCAGCCCAAACGTGTGGAAATAATACATGCCATGCGCTACTCGAAGATAATTGTTAGGCTTTTGGGTGATACATGATATGGGCCTCATTTGTCACTTTGAGAACTTCAGAGCTCTCTGTTCGTAACGATTGCAGTCAGTCATATTGCATGGGTGAACATAGTTTGGAAAACTAAATATACAAAACTTATACGGAGACTGAAGATTATTAATTGCCATAGGAACGTGGAATTTCACCCTGCCCTCAGGTGCGCATGGAAATATTACGCCTCGTTGCATCGTTTGATTTTCTAACGTGGTGTTTTATGTATGAAAATACTGTTCAGTTCTGTATTAATATGTTTAAATGTTTGCTATATCCCCAGATAAGAATCACATTACGCTTGCATGTGCATTGTTTAAAGTGGCAGAGGTGTGTACGCAAAACTATTTCTTAAGATAAGGCAATGCTGCTTCAATATTTATGTAAAACACTGCGATGACAATAAAACTGATAACTACAACAGGACATTACTTTAGCAAGTGTAATATTTTAACTAAAATACGTAAACCATGTGCATGTTCTTCGTGATTTTTTAGGCCAATTCCATCAGCAATTCATACAATCTGATTGGAAATAAACGTACGACTGATTGACGCAATGAGCGTTTCACTAGGCGAATTATAATTGTGAAATATAATCAGCTAATGAAATGGAAAATTTCCAATTAAAATACAACCGGCAATCATAACTAATTCATATCACTAAACCCAAATATGTTTGAATCATCCCCGTGCAGCGTTCCATCGTATCTGATCACGTGGACTGATCCAGTGCAATCAGTGACTCGATGTTTACCTTTTCAATGGGAAGTGCACGGCGAGCCCTTTGATAAACATCAACAAAACAAATTCATATACGGTCCATGGAGTGGCATACCACTGGGAGTCTGCTCAGCAAGTTCCAAAAGCACACAGCCACACACCTCAAAGCAATGTTAAGAGATAAAGCAGAACTAAATCAGCATTCATAATGAGCGAACTGGAATAACCAATAGACAAAACCGCATTATTTTCTGCGTAATGACTAATTAAATTATGCATTGTAAACTCACTGGCTTCTGTTTATTTCATCTTGATAACCTTCACCGGCATCGTGTCAAAGTTAATTGTTCATGAGCACAATGTCCCAGAATGTCCCTCGTTGAAACTGTGTTTTTGCTTGCAAGAAATTAAAACGAACTGTTCCAGAAAGATCGATCGAGAAGCACTCCCATCTTTTACCAATGTACCACGCATTGCAAGAATCATGCAGGGAGGCGATTTTTTTTTCTTCTTTAGAGCTCAGTTGTTTTATAGCCTGTAGATGGGATTTTAACTGGAGGCAGAAGGGTTATCTCTTCCACCCTCATCCCAAAATAGCACGAAAACATCTCAATGCCTACAGAGGCAGTGGGATGTTGACTCAATATGACGACAAAACTTGTTTTACACCTCCCACATTGGGGGTTCCAAACGGAGGGTCTCCAAAACCCCCGCAAATGTGCAGCATCCTTCAGGGGGGCACTGAGGGGGTGGCCAGGCTAATTCATTCATAAGAAGTGATCCATTAGAGAAGTGTAGGTTTCCCCATTGGTGTAAAAGCGTCATTTTAAACTCCTTGAAATCAGTGCCGGATTAAGCTCGTAGCATATGTTATAAAGGGGCCCTAAGTAATTAAAAAGCACGTAAATATTTAAACACAAATTGTTTTACTTGCATAGTAAAGTAATTGTATTTTCCATTTGCTATACAGCCAGATAATACCACAAATCGCTAACCTTAAACAGCCAGTTGTTCATAAAAGTTGAAGGTGATATAGTACTATAGTAATAGAGTAAGTGCAGAATCACTGAACCGGAATTGATAGCTTGAAAGCATTTAGTGCGGGGCCCTTGAAAGTGCGGGGCCCATAGCTACATATGTAGCATATGTAGCAGCTACTACATGTGTAGTTACTATATATGTAGCAGCTACTACATATGTAGCTACTTGTGCTACTGGGATAATCCGGCACTGCGTGTAGTTCACCCCTACCCCACTGATGCAGGGACAAACAACAGTCAAAGCATCAATGTGTTACTGCTTTGGCAACTATGCCAAAGGTATCAGCGATGACTCTGGGGAGGATGCAACACTTTCAGTAGATAAAAAGGTTGACAAGTCCCACAAAAATTCACAATTTTGAAGAATGAGTTCACCTTTGTCCCAGAAGAGAATGAATTGCCTTCTGCAAGGCTCGAGACGACCATGAATAGGTCTTCATCACCGGTGGTGTTGGTGACGCCACCACCACCACCACCACACCTTGCGATGGTTCCTTTCCTTCTGCCAGCTTCCACAAGAGCTAAACAATTGATCTGTAATGCCTCCTCCTACAACATCCCCCAGTCTGGATTTAGATCTTCCCCCTTGGCCAGCAACCTTGAGGTGCTCGTTACACACAGTTTGGTGCTCCGCCACGATCATCGCCGCACACTCTTCCTTCCTCATTACACACATCGGTCTTGTCCTGTTATGTTTACAACTTACAAGTTTGCCTCTCTTAGGGGCCGCCCATAAATGAGGTCACGCGATTTTGGACGATTTTTGACCCCCCCCCCCCCAAATATGACGTCACAAATGTCTGACTCCCCCCCTAGGTGCATGACGTCATTTATGGACGGCCAATTACCCTCTCCTATCATTACATATTTAGCATCCTCCTCTTCTATTGTGTCTGTTCAGATGATTTTCAACTCTCACCAGTAACATAGCCACTCTGCACACTAAATTCATGTGGTATTTACACACCTCAATTTTTTAAAAAACGTTATTCAAGCAACCCGAATAATTTTTACATGTTGGTCACTTATCCAAGAGTTAAGTAGACCAAATCCTGTCTCGCTTCAGAGATGTAATAAGATCACGCTCTACAGATGCATCACCATTACTCCATGGGCTTCGTGTAATTAAATCATTGCAATCAAATGGCAAAGGGAAATATGTAACTGATAATTGTAAACACATTAAAAACTGAGTGATTCGATCATGTGCATGAATCAACCGGCAGCCACTTTTCACACATTATGTATGAAAATCATCACCATTTCAGACATTTCTAATAACCGCAATGCGTTCAGTAACATTATTGAGAATATTTCCGCATTTATAGATGTTATTGCAATGCTTTAGTGCAGATTCTGCTACACTGATTTCCAGTATCCTCTTGCTCCATACTTATTACACACATGTCCCACTGAAGACCATACTGGTCAGAAAGATGGTTAATAAAGAAAATGCTGCATAGAGACATGCCTTCTTGCAATTACATAAACACAAAGTAGGGCACGTGGTTTAGAGACAAACTAATTCAAACTGTGAAGAAAAATTAGAGGACATGGGCAATAAACAAGTTGGTAGAAGAAATAATGTCTGATGGTGAAACATAGTGTTGGAATGACAGCCAAGGCATGGGACACGTCTGAGAGTTCTACTTGGGAGATGTAACGGCGATGGCCATCAGCTCATCTGCAAGGTGCTGGGTGGATGTTTGCATCGTTGGAAGAGTTAGCAGTGGCCTGGTGAGGCTTCCATCCAGCAGCGGATTGACCACGGCTAAAGATGACGCTGGTGAAGGATCATGAATTGGGTACCACGTGAGATGAAGGCCATCGTGAGATTCAAAACGTCGCTTTAAAGAAAGAAGAAAAACAACATTATATTCATTATCGCTTGAAAACGCGCAACTTAAATCTCTCTGTAAATATGCCATTTTCGGGTCACTTAAATTATAACATGAAGCCACGTTTAAAGTAAATAAATGTACATGAGATTGCAAATAGCATTCCTTTTTATCATTATTTTGATATCTGTTCATGGCGATTTGTTTACTGTTTTTATGCAAAATTTGTAAAAGTGTAGGTGTCATAATTTTGACAAGATTGGTATCTCAAAAGCATCGGTATCTGTTCCAAATCAGCTTGTTCACAAATTGGCAGCACAAATTAATTAGGGGCCTCACTTCCACAGCAGTCGTTTATATAAAATGATGTCGTGGAGGCAATCGACTGGTATAGGAAAATTGTTATTCACACTGTGGCCTTGAGTCGACCTCCAATTTCTAGGACGGCCTGCGTTGCTTGGCTTGACTGCTTTCTCACGCACTCTGCGAGCAGCGGTCCACTGCAACATGGAACCTCTTTCATACTCTCTCCGCTCAAACACCTCCACTTTGAAACCACCAGATTCCTGCGGTCGTTTTAATCTCGCGTTACGCGACTCAATCCACGGAGCTTGGAAAGCCACCTAGTATTCGTTTCGTTTGTTGCTACCGCTATGCACCGCGGACACGAACTCTTCTCTGCTTGATGCAACTACAAGGCGGCTGTGAAGGACGGCTCGCTCGGGACGTCTCTCCCGTTGCATTTTTGATCTTCGAAAAGTTGCTTTAGCTTTGAATGTTGCTAGTGTTTGGCATTGCACTCAATCTGAAGAATCGTAAACGAAGCCTATTGTCACTTCAGAAACTTGCAGCGATACACAGTTCCTGAAGTACCCTGGTTATGAAGGTATTTATTTTCTTTACATTACAATATTTATTACTAACTGTGACAGTATTCGTACTATCTTGAGTTGAAGTTTTCGTGTCTGTACGAATACTTCCTCTTTGGTTCTTTCGGTAGAGTCACGTAGGTATAAAACCATGCTTTCCCACCTGTTGATGGACGCTTGTGTTGCGCCCGAAACGTCGTGATTTATTGTATTTTATACCTACGTGACTTTACCGAAAGAACCAAAGAGTAAGTATTCGTACTCTCACGCTACTACAGCAATTAACTAACCACACAATTACGATATCCCTTTAACTACGGCAATACAACTGCAATTACAATTTACGGGCGGTAATGGTTCAGGGCGCTTGATTTGCAACCCAGAGGTCACTGGTTCCATCTAACGCTGTGGAGTGTGGCAAGTCTTTTTTAAAATCCCTGCCAGGGCAACTCAGCCGTATTCACTGGGCACACTGATACAGCTGGGCATAAATTTACTCATGGAATACTGTCATTACAGATTACAATTGCAATGCTGTCATGATAACAATCACAGCTACAGTGGGAACGCGTGTGTCTGCAATGGATTGTTCAGGGCAAAAACATGCACTTAATTATTTAAGGCCACATTGTTTTACAACTGACAATCAATTCGATGGGTTCAGGTGAAACTGCAACTGTTGACGGTTAAAAATATGATGTGGTTTAGATGTAATTTGTTACGAAAATTGTGGAGCGTGGCCTATGGCTGTTGAGGTGAAACTAAGAGAGAAATTAAAATGGCTGTGTGACCGAAATTTTTATTTTCCTCCGATGGTTTAAACTAAAAGACAATTGCACGAAAGACTGAATGTCGTATTCCGTATATGTTACGAGATAAGCTTAGATTATTCTCCAGTGCAAAGTGCAAGTTTAAATAGCCATAAAAAGGAGCATAATCCTGTGGGTCACCTTTAATTATAAGTGAATGCATCGGAATAGCACGTGGTTTTTGGCCCACTACATTGAAGTTAGATATCCAGAAGGTGCAACTCAATGGATTTACCGTTTATGAACACACTAATAAAGGGTAAAGCACAAACCGTCATTCCAACTTTGATAATCTTCGCAGCGGCTTTTGGTGAACCATCGAACAAAGGCGGTCACTGCATCATGCGGTTTTAGATGCGCTTCTGCGGCCGTCTGGAATGCTCTTCCGACATTAGAACACCAATGGAGCTACTTTTTGTGTTTAGTTTCGTATGTTGTCCTTCTCCCGTACTTTCTAAAAGCACGGTTACAGCGTTTGCAATGACTCATTTTGCGTTCTTTTGGTGATTTCGAAAAGTTTTTTGTTTTGGCCATGTTTGTTTGTTGTAGAACGAAGTTAGACTGATGGCCTTAATCTAAGTTGTCCTGTGGTTATTGTTGTTTGACTTGCATCCCACTGGGATTTTTGCACACAGCATTGGTGTACGGTGCTTTTTCTGCAATATTTTGCTGTCTTTTCTTGAATTTTCTGTTTGCACATAGTCACATAGTAACTTTAAGATGTTTTCTTGTTCATGTTTTTGTTTTTTGTTTGTTGCGGTTGCACCCGATTCAAGAGCCGTATGGCTCACAGGGCTATACCTAATAAATGAACTTGAACTTGCGTTAAAAGGGTCCCATTTCTTCAAGTTAAAAGGATTTGTAGCGTAAATAACGGCAAAGGTGCCGCCTGCAATTGCTTCCTCGTGGCATCACTGGCAGAAGGAAGGGCCTCCACGAGCGGGAGCTCTGAATGCTTAAAACATTTTTACTTTCATGATAAAGGACCGTATTCAAATGTATCTTAAGCCTGAGTATTAAAGGACAGTATGGCGTTATGCATAGAGGATGACTCTCAGTTGGGACCAGCCTTTATCAAGCAAGAGAAAGAATACTGGAAAGAAAGATAATTTAATCATAGAGCCTTCATTAGTTTTCTCTGGTTGCTCTCACAGTCACCATAGATGAGATGCTTTTAGACAACCATAGAAAAGTCACTTGAAAAGTACATTTCCTGTTCTGAGGAAATAACCCATGCATTGCAGGGATGCAGGGTAGCGTTAAATGGGTTTCTTTCATTTTAAAGTCACCTGCAGTTAAGCTCTAATTTTTCCATCTGAGTTTAAAGCTGCGCTGGCAGATAAATGCACACACAGACACACATTACTATCTGCAGCTAATAAGATTTAAAGTCTAGTGAAACACTGGTCATAACCTAAACAGTCCATGTTCTTATATAACATGTTCATCTATAACATGTTAATCTATAACAGTATTCAAAATAACACATTTCCATATCCGCTGAATAGCTCTTTTATGAAAATCGTGGTACAACGTAAGGAATTAACTAGATGTATCCGAATCATGATACAGCAAAGTTAGCTAATATACACATTAGGGCTGTAACGATGCATTACTTTGACTGAAATATATTTTTATTCTCACAATACATGCATCGAATTGTGCACGTGGATATTGATTATGTTCCATTCCTACAACCCCTGCAGCCACTAGGTGATAGGTTCACCACAAGGTAAAAGTGATGTTTCATTGAATAATGAGCCTGAATTGAGACAATTCATCCAACAAACAAAGATGATCCATCATTACATTCCCAGTGAATGCCATTATGCTGTCTTTCTGCACACAAGCGACATTAAGTTTAACATATATGCTACTGGCCATCGTTTTTCCTATACGTTTTCTCAGCAAAAAAAACAATATCGTGTACAAACACACACTGCTCCGCTAGTCACTGATTCTGACATATTATATGTGACCGTATACCATACATGCATTAGTGGTGGAGATTTCCACGGATCGCCAAAACTAAAAATGAAACCAGTGCCCTAAAAACATTAGCTAAGGGGTACCGGATACGTGCTGGGTGTGGCAAACTGTTCGCTTCTGGGAAAAAAGCTACGTAACTGTGGGTCTTTCTTCGTAAAATAAAAACAAATAGTTTTAAACAGTTTTCATCTCAATGTAGGTCCCTCAATAAATAAAAACCACAGTCGAGTTTCAGTGAGGAATTTCATGGAGAAATAAATGACACATTATTATTCAGTATATTATGACAATGAGGCAGGAACTGCGATGCACATGCAAACATGTACGGGTCAGATAAAATGCACTCGATACCGATGTATGAATGTAAAAAAAAAACATGACAAAGCTGCCATATCCAGATGTGCTTGCATAGCGCTAATGTGACGGACATCACTCACTCTAGGATCACTACTAAAGAAGGGCAAATCGGGCATCAACTGCCAGCTGTGCTTGGACATTGTCCACGGGGCTTTCTTTAAAAATGGGATCGCTGCAGATACCACGATGTCTTGAAGGTGCACTCTGGAAAATGCACGAGCCACTTATTTATGCTTTCACACACACACACACATCCTGGGCTCATGTTCCAATATACTCCTCTCAATAACACCATATGCTGATGCTGAATGTCGATACATAAGTCACGAGGACTGCTGATGGAAAATGATCAGTGGTTGTGGCCAGAGACATAAGAGATGGTGGGGGGAAACAGCCACACTGGCATCATCCTTTTCAATCCCACGCTCCCTTTGGAGACGTGTGTGTTGAGACAGATAGTCTCGTTCATACAGATGACTTACACACACAACACGTGCACACGTAAAAACACGTGTGCACACGTAAAAACACGTGTGCACACATCATACAGCAGGGACAAGTTCTGTTCGTGAGCACCAATACAGATACAATGGAAAATGTAGACTTGTGATGTTAAATCCTACTATAAGGTTATGTACGATGGTTAAAACACAATGAAAATCACTCGTTCATTACGAATGTTGTGAAGAGTGCTGTCAATTGCTTTGTTAGGGGCATGTAAACTTGCATCCAAGCGAGTCGATATTTTGACATGCGACTTTGCTTGTACATGTGTACACAATATATTTATGTCGTTGCTAAGATGCCGATAATACAAATCTCATTTGCAGAAAAATGCAGGGAAATTTCGGGAGAATGCTTTATGCACTTTTAATTGTTGGCAGAGGTTTACAATGGACAATAGGGCTTGACAATGATAGATTGCTGATAGATAAAATTTGACATTATTGATGACATGTGATTAATGTTCAAGAAGGAGTTGTGACAATCTGCTTTGTAAATGATGTCAGGAGAACGATAGATGTTTCCGATAATGTATAGAGCTTATCATCATTTCTACATATACTGCATCATGGCGACATCAATGCTCAAACTAATATTATTCCACAGCTTCTTTAAAGAACTCAATAATGACATCGCCGAGTCTTCCCACACCGTGGAGCTGTAGGTTAAAGGGTCACAAAGGGAAGGGCACGAAAGAGCCCTTTGTAGGAGTTTCAAGCAGAACGCATGAATAAATGTCAGCGCTTCTCCACACACCTTGTCAACATTTAGCGGCGCTGCATGGCTGTATTTTTTAATATGAATTTTAACATTTGGAGAGCACGGGGAGATCACACGAGCAGCAGAGGAAGCGCCTGCATCATCTCCAGGAATGCTTGGCCTATAAAGTAATTTGTGTTGGAGCTTGGCAGGGTGGTGCTCTGCTATGTGCTTGTGTGTTTGAGGACAGCAAAAACAAAGTCAACAAGAAAAACGGCGGGTTCACCCCACGGCATTTATCAAGCATCATGACCGGCTTCCGTTGAAGGTTCAGATTTTGTATAAGATTCTTGTCTTTTTTTCCCACCACATAGGAGTTCGTGCAATACAGTACTGTAGTACTTGCTGTACTTGGGAGTTATTTTTCAGTTTCAGTCTGAACGTGTTTAAACACTGGACTTAACACAGGTAAAAAAAAAGCAGTCAATTTAATGTCACTCGCTTTTTTAATTTACGGACATGTGAAACATGATACTTATAATGTAATATAAATTAATAAGTCCAAATTACATGCTCAAGTATATGTACAGAGACATGTCAACATGTAATGTGTGCACGAGTGACGCGGAATAACACTTGTGCCTTGGATCACACGCACAGTTGCTCATTCATCGGCGCTGCAAAATATTTAATTACGAAACATCCATCAAGAAGGATGACTTCGCAGACGACTAGGTTACCATAAGGGCTTTCCATCGACTGCACTAATAACAGCAGATGGCTCCTGCCAGTCGTAGATCATTGCAGGGGCAACAACAATGAATCTGTCCCCATTTTGCCCATCGGGGGTGTTGAGTCTGGTGGGGGGGGGGGTTCTGCGTGGGGCAGCAACAACAGCGTACACGTGGAGCAAAATCAGTCAGCACATGTTTGCATACTTGCAAGGCCCTACCTCAAGTGCTGACCAATTAGATGGCAGTTCACAGAACCTGCTCCGTTGCACCTGCGTGTTGGAAGGACAACAGCACAACAGCAAACACGGTTGGCCTCGCGGCGGTCACAAGCCAGGCGGTGGGGTAAACCCCACATCAGCAGCGATTTCCCCGACAAAAGGCTACACACTGGAAATGCAGAAGACCTCAATGCGCACCAACATGGAAAGCCAAGCCCCAACATTTACAATCTGAGTACGACGTTTCGCCAGTAATTACAACTAGCTTCATCAGGCAACAGCCAGATTCGTTCCTTATATAGAGCCGTAGATGTGGTGACCACACTTCTGCGCTCTGGACTTCTCCACAAATCTGGCTGTCACCTGATGAAGCTGGTTGTAATTACTGGCGAAACGTCGTACCCAGATTGTAAATGTTGTGGTTTGGCTCTCCAACACACCAGTGTGCTGTACTAGTGACGAATTGGCCACGTTCTCTTTACGTGGCAACCCTTACTAGTTGGCTGTGTTGTGTGGTGGCGGGTTTTAACGACATATTTATACATTTCCCCGATCTAACCCAAAAAAAACTGTATTATGGATGACATTGGTCGCGAAAGCCTACGTGTTAAGATTTTTCCTTATCTATTATTATTAACGACAATAAGCCACGTCAGTTCAGTTGGAAGGGCGGTGAGCCTCCATTAGTAAAATGTATGAGCTGGACTTTGAGTCACGTTCTAATCAGCCCAGAGGTCGCAATCGGGTACCCGATACCCGTACCCTCGGCTACCCGTACCCGGCCGGGTACGGGTACCCAATTGCAACCCTGGTGCGACCGGGTACGGGTAAGGAATCAAAACCCGTTTGCGACCTCTGAATCAGCCCCATCGTCCTTCCAGTGTGAGTAGTCAGTATCACCTGGAGCGTGCCACTTTGTGGGACGGAGGTCAATTATGGTTGTGTTCGATTTTTCAACCCCAGCACAGGACCAACAGCAGTAATGGGCATAGTAAAATGCTCTTAAGAGCATGCCACTTGTGATATTTTAATATCATGAAATGCTTTTTTGTGCTTTGCTGAGACTAATCCCTGAAGACACAGGAATTTAATGAAAACTGTTGGGTAGGGCATTTTTTCAAAGTCGATTGAAGAGAACATCTTTATACAATTTCAAAAAGGGCCATTGACTCTATTATCTACATATACAATATATTAAATCATTGAACTTTTCAAAACATATTAACAAAATATCCATTAATGAAAGCAAGAATAAGCCATGGCATTGGTACTAATATTTCAGGAGAAAAACAACACGTTTCTTCTAAAATAATTGCAATAAACATAGCACTGGCTATTCTATCAGGCGACAATAAAAAAAACCGTTAGATGACAACCTTGAGCATGCTGCAAGATTAAGTCACAATTAAAATACCTCCTCACACTCTACCTCTAGCACTTTGATTATCAGTAGAAATATCGAAACAGCTGTTTAAACATCGCACTTATGACATTCAAATTATTTTCCTGTTTGGTCACAGATGGTATGCCAAAACCCAATGTCCCAGCCATGGATATTAACCGACAAAGGAGTAGAATTATGATCGAGGATTTGCAAGAGTCACATATAACGTCCTCTTGAAAGAGGGCGCCCTCAAAACCCTTAACCCTCAGCTCCACAACAGCATCAGGGTGGTGTTTGTTGATGGCACAAACCATGGGCGGTGTGTGGAAGTGAATGACACGTCAAGAACTCTTGGGCGAGCCAGTATCCAGGGTCTGCTCTCTCTTAATCACTCACACTGAGCAAAGATCAGGGCTGCGTGTCGCCACAACCTGTGACGGTGTCCGCACGTGGACGCTTAGGGCCGAAGGCCTCTCATGTGTGACGAGCCAAGGGGAGCCCCCTGGATAACCAGCTGCAGCTTGTCTCTATGCGCCAGCCAGTAGTCTTTCCTTCACACTCGTCCACAATGCCACTCAGGCCTTTCAATGCAGAGCATACCTCAAATTAGACATACCTCGCTGCCAATCACACCATAGGACGTCGTCACCCACCATGCATGTTCACGTATTGGTTCACGTCTCCCAAGCACCCATCGGCGTACCTCCGTATGGCCACCCTCCACCGTGCGAGAGAACTTTTACAATGCAGGCACTTTGTGATGCTCACCACATTCGGAGCACGCCCAAAGCCGTACACCCCAAGAAGATCAGTGGGTCACATTCACGACTCACTGACACCCCACGCAGCACACTCACCAACCACCAGTGCAACCGCGATGCTCTAGCCACGCTTCCTCCTAGCAATCTCTGTGTAGCTGGGCATGCCAATGCAGGGACTTGGAATTATGTGGGCCGTGCCCTTCTGCTCCCACAACTCTCTAGCCTCGCCTTTGCCCCTGCAAACACAGCGTGAACCCTCTTAGGCGCTCCTTTTGCCCACACACGCGAGCTCAAACTTCTCACATTAAGGGTGAAGTTTCACTTACAGCCTTAAGGGACTCGTTCTCGCCCGAGTGCCAATGTTTGCCTCCTGCTCGTTGCTTCTCCTGTTCACCTGATGCCCTCCTGGAACACTGCTGGTAGACTACACTGCTGGTAGGCTGTGCTGCTGGTACGCTGTGCTGCTGGTAGACTACACTGCTGGTAGGCTGTGCTGCTGGTACGATGTGCTGCTGGTAGACTACACTGCTGGTAGGCTGTGCTGCTGGTATACTACACTGCTGGTAGGCTGTGCTGCTGGTACGATGTGCTGCTGGTACGCTGCACTGCTGGTAGGCTGTGCTGCTGGTACGCTGTGCTGCTGGTATACTACACTGCTGGTAGGCTGTGCTGCTGGTAGGCTGTGCTGCTGGTACGCTGCACTGCTGGTATACTGTGCTGCTGGTATTTGTATGTTGTGCTGCCGAGCTCCAGATGCTGCCACCTCTCCGGTCTAAAGCTGTCTCTCAACTGAGCCGAGTTGGAACTTTGATACTTCCCAGCCAGTTACACTCTGACCCCATTGGCTGATTCTGCTCACCTGTGGAGAGCCAATTCCAGCAACTCCTCAATCTACGTTTGGGATGCATCCCTGGACAACGCGGCGTTCGGAAAAAAAACCCAACATAAATCTTTACCTATTTTACCATTGACTTCACGATATAAATTTGGTATAATAAGTACCAACAAATATAAAATATAACGAGTTTAAATATAGGGATGTGGCAGAGATTGCATTTAAAGAGGGTAGTCCAGTATCTCGGGCTGTGACTTTGTGAACATTCTAGCTTGAGCGCTCGCTTGGGGGCATCGTGGCGTCGTCGCCGCTGCGCTGACCACAGCACGGGGAGTCCTCGCTTAACGTGCGCTGTGCACACTATAACGCGAATTCGCTAAAACACGGCTCGTCTATTAGGAAACACTTGTGTCACAGCGCGGAATGCCCACTGTTATGACGCGGCTTCTCAGCGGCCGATGTCAAACTACTTTCTCGAGCAGCGCGGCTGAGCGGTATGAGGATTCTGGGTGTACGTGTGCAATTATACAGGACGCGGTGTAGCCTCACCTCAGTTTTTTTCCCCACAATCTCATTGTGCGTATGTGTGTACATCGCATCTAGCAACCCCCACCCTTCACATTCATTCTCTTGAGGAAATTGTTTTCGCTTCACGTGGAGTTTTTTTTTACGAGGAATTACCGCGCTGCATTCTTTTCCTTAATGTTTTCAAAACAATGTTGTAGCGAATCAATGCATTTTAAGTCGAGCTGTGTTCCCCAATTCGTTGGCGATGTTATAGCGAAATAACGTGAATAGTCGCACCGTAAATAGAGGACATCCCGTACCACCATTCTTTTCCGCGAGGATTGGCTTTTTTTTCATGCGCAATTAATCTGACCATATTGGTACTTTAGCCACCGAGTGGCCAATAATTATCTTGGAGATAAAGTGGTCCGAGCACCCCTCTGAACCCAAGCTGATCTATTCCTGGCTAAGTCCTGCCTGCATGGCCGATGATCAGCAACCAATTAGTATTTCAACATCGCCGCTACCATTGTCAAGTGCTGATATTATATGCATCAGCTGTGCGACAGAGAGTAATCGCGTTATGAAGCGACTAGCTATGCTGGATTCTTATCCCGATAAATTATTACCTGCCATTGACGGCACAGGGCATGGTGCTGCTATAATCATAACGATACAGTTGTCGAACTTGTTGTTGACGTAAAATTTTTAGTTGAATAACTCTCATTGGTAATCATTTAGAATGCTGAACAGTCTAAAGATTTTATTATTTTATTGCATACAAAAGACAGAGTGACAGTGGCCTCTCATGAAAACCTCCTGAAACACAACCCAGCATGGTGCCAAATTGAAGAAGCCACCGATCACCACTGAACAACAGCGTGTGTCTTGCCATTAAGGCACCTCCGACTACCTCTGCAAGAGAGGCACGGGTCTCTGAATATCCATGTTTTATGCATGCTCTCAGAAATAGAATGAACTCAATTACATGCGAAATCAAATAAATTTGCTGGATATTATTGGGTCGCCATTAGTGGCCGGACTAAGACCATCGCTACATCGCGTGTTACCACTGGAGCCCATGCCATACTCTTGATGTTGGGGTTGCTCGCTCCTTGCAATGCCATGGCCATTTGCCCCATAAGTAACTTCTAGAAATGTTGGATTTTAATTCAATATGTTATGCTGTAATTCACACTTGTAAAAATCTATTAAGATACAATGCCACATTTCAAGGCAGGCCTGAGAAACGGTAACCAGATACCAGTCCTAAATTTATGTTTTAATTGTTAATGGGTTATTATTTTTAAATGGTATAATGAATACATTTTACATACTCAGATGTCGATGTATGGTACTTTGATTGTCTTATCTTGTATAGATTTATAAAGCACCTTATACCAAGGCGCTTTAGAGCTATTATAAAATTGTGCATAAGATGATAGTGGTTGAGATAAAGAGTTGGGTTATTAAAATTGGTGGCGTAGTTATGGTGACAGGAGAACAGGCGGGAGAGGTTAAGGAGAGGTAGGGGTAGTGACAGCGGTAGGGGTAGTGATAGAGGTAGGGGCAGTGGTAGGGGTAGTGATAGGGGTAGTGATAGTGATAGTGGTTGGGGTGGTAATAGGGGCAGTGATAGTGGTAGTGATAGGAGTTGGGGTAGTGATTGTGGTTGTTGTAGGGGTAGTGATAGGGATGATGCTAGGGGTTGGGTTAGTGATAGGGGTTGTGCTATGCCTGGTCATCGCTGAAGGGCGGGGGCAGGGAGTCGCAGTATCAGAACGGGCTAGGGGACAAGAGATGGGGGTTGTTCTAAGGGAGCAAAAAAAGCAAGTCTGGGAAAAGGAATCAGAGTGAGACTGGGCACAGGGCGAGCGAGGCACACAGAGGGACAGCAGAGACTGGGAGTGTGGAGGACGGGGACGGGACGAAGCAAGAGATGAGAGAAACAAGAGAAGGTGGCGCAAGACCATGGAGGGATGTATAGACTGAGAAGTGAGAAATAGCGATAGTCGACAGGGAGCCAGTGCGGTTAGGAAAGTAGAGCAGACGTGTGGGAATTGTGGGGGGAGCTAAAACAATGGTCTTGGCTGAGGCGCGGACCATTTAGACATGCGTGTAATACATGCTGGTCTGGAGGCAACTCTCCTGTCATCCCTTCTATGTTGACACATTTGCTAATACTTGGTGCTAAGTTAACAGTGGTTGTACGATGGAAACCGCCGCAATGTGAAATGTCCACCAACCACCGGCTAAGGGACTTCCTCCAACGAAGATCAACACCGCCCCAGGTTAATATGAGTGAAAAAACCTAAGAATATAATATGAGTGACTTTAACTTTAATTTGATACAGTATACCATAACACCTAGCCGCAAGAACATTTTAAATGTCGTTTGCAGACTATGCTCTGGAAAACAATAACATGATTGACGTAATGCTTGTACAGGCTGATTAATGTTTACTTTATGGCAGTGCTATGCTCAAGCAATTCCTGCACCATGACGAGGCAGTTATACAAATAAAACCATGAACCTAGTGTCAACTTAATCAGCGGCTAACACATAGTCACGTTGACAACTAGTGGTCTGCTAAAAAGACATCGCAGTGGCATCGTGCTTTTTCAAGCTCGCGATGTTCCGCTAACATGTGGGTGGCTTTTGCTGTAATTGGCCAGGAATATTCACGTCTCACTCGATCGCATTGCAGTCACTTTCCTGATAACTGCTGATATTGTCCGAGCAGCATTTGCATCAGAATCAACATTTAGTAACTCAACAAACTTTACTTACATTGTAAGCGAATATATTTTTCCAGGACGTTGAAATTGCCTTAAAATAAGCACGATGTAAAACTCTCAATCTAATTGTTTCCTGTCTCAATGAGGCACGGGGTGATTGTATTATCTCTCTTGGTGGCCCTGAGTTCGTGGAGGAAATTCTATGTTACAATGGTGGGGGGCATTTTATTAATAGGACAAGCAGTGTTAACTTCTTGGAAAGTGGTCCCAAAATTATTGATACAATAGAGATGATAGTATGAGTTGACCTTTTCCCAGAATTTAACTGGATCCTTCAAATTTTAAGGCAAATGCTCTAACCACGGCACCACCTGGTCGGATCCCTTTCAAATAAAAAATATATTGTGAGTGAGAGGCTGGTGATTATAGATTATAAATAACGTTTTAAAGAATATGTCATTACATTTTCGTGGACATCTGAAAACAATTCGATTTCTCAAACGGGGTGGCCATTTTTCTCCATACAATTTCTGAATGACAGACTAATCACGGTTAAAATTTGGAAAGAAAAACACCGGACTTTGGTTAATTTTAATTCAAATAAAGTTTTTCGCATTTCTTGTCTGCAATTAATGGTCACAGGGAATCCTGTGGATGTGGTCCGTGCTTTTTGTAGGATTCAATTTGCGATGGGGCTGACAAACGCACCCGTGGGTGAAGCGTGCCAAACACTGAATTGGTGACAAGAGGCAGAATTTCTCGTTGCGGTATTTTTTCACGGTGCAACCGTGGGCCACATCAACAACAATTGTGAAATGTACTTGTGAAAAAAAGTGTCTTTTCGCCCCGGCGACGGAATATACTAATGAAGCAATAATAGCAGATACGGAAGAAAAAAACCTTTGTATCAATCAAATATATTTTCATTGCCAAAAAAAAATAAACTAGTCACCATTTTTTTAATTATGAAATCGCCTCTAAGAGTTACAGGCTGTTTATGTATGACATCACAGATGTGTCACCACGCACAAAAATACGGCGAGGGGAAAGTGATGAGCCGTCAGGTTTATGACGGAAAATAATTTCAAGTAGAAACAACAAGTGGTGAGTAGTCTGTGTGTGTAAACAATATCAGCATAAAGTCGTGATGTCTAGTTAATATCTCATCACTGTGTGAACAGTGGCTCCGTGGTTACACTTAATTAGGGATTCAGCGACCTGCATTCATTTTACCCACAGCTAGAACCAGTGGTGAGTTACATCTTAACCAGTACCTGTTGCAGTATTTAAACATCAGCAGACAGAGGTGACTGGGAATGGTGGTGGCTATACCAACCAATGGTTTGCCATGCTGGTGTTTAAATATGGTCGCTAGCAACACCTGCCCCAACTGGTCATAAGACTATGTGGGGGACATTTATCTGTGTTTGTCAAACCTCTGTCTATGTGTGACTTCACTGGAGTGACGGCACATTGAATCACCATACTACGTTCCTGTTGACCTGGAGTTTAATCTCGTCCAGGCCCCACGGTGACAAGTGGTATCTCCGCACCTACGATTAGCCCGGTTGGCTGCGTACAGTGCGAAAGAAGTTCAACATACATACATACATAGAGTTCAGCCTTATGCTGCCATGCCCAGCACTGTGACTTCGTCGATCTCTATAATATGTCACCTAGGCCAATAGTTTAATAGCTCGAGAAACATACGTACATATCTGAATTTGTTAAGCATGAATTAGCATCTGGTGTGGTGTGTTGACACCAGCTGACCAACAGCAAATGTCCCTATGGATAGCTAAAGGCGCATGGGGAATCATTGCACGTGGACTACAAACTAATTCGCGCTGTTTGCTAAAACTTGCAATCCCTTAACAGAATGTGTTGTACGTGCTTTCTTGGTGTTTTACGATAGGTATGGCAAATGCATTTAAATTGGAGGGCTTGTCCATGCCGTTTCGTTCAGAGGCGAGTCAGCCCACTTTCTGTTGCAAGCTTCCACTCGAAGATTTATCCGTATCGGCCACATCTGGCATGGAGAATTAGTAAAACCCCCATAGCAGATTGCGGAGCTGTGCACTTCAGTAGGTGGACGTGGTTACGCTCCGTGTGCACTTTGCTTGCATAAAACTTAGTGTGATATTCCCTGCGGAAAAGGCCAAGAGATAAAGGTGCAGCCCTGAAACGTCTACTCGTAGAAATGGGGACTCCACTAGCGAGCTATCGTCGTGGCGACCCCCTCCAGATGATATATTTGGCACTGGTCATACATCTTGTAAGATGCGGAAGCGCCTACACTTTACACCACCACATGTGACCGGCGGAGCAACTGACTGTGGTGTGATCCATTAACATTGTTGGGTGTATAGAGGCAGGGGATCATATCAGAACGTGGACATTGCTTGCCCTGCCGTGCCTGGAGATCGAACCGGCAACCTCTGCAATTACAGAGTGCCAACCATGACACCACGGCAGCGCCATCCTCTGTAGAGGTGTGCTTATGTGTGGGCATGTTGTATTGCAGTCACAATCCGCGTGCGTGTCAATGACATCTTCTCATAGGTGTGCGTCGTTGTGTGCGCACAGCCTGTGCTTCATGTAGACCTTGCTAGTTGGAACACGAGTGAAATGTAAAGGTGGACAGGGGAGGGTGGCACGAGATTGACCAAATGTATCATGAAACGAAATCTACTGATTGTCAGACTCGTGAAATGCTGTGAGACCACGAGATGCAGATCCAATGGACGAGTCTCACGGACAAGGAGTCGAGCTTGAAAGGCGCCTCCACGTGCTCACGTGTCTGGAGTTGCGCGTTTGACCCTGCAGTCTACATGTCCAAGTGAGTGCATGCGCACGCATCGGTACGCGCGCGTGAATGCCTGCGGTGTTACATCCGTGCGTAGCCTGTGAATGAGGTGCAGGGGTGGCAGGCCGATGCGCTGTGGCCACCCGAGTGCAACTCCCGGCCACAAAGTCGGAGTGCTTCACCAAGCCACGCTGGCCAGCGTGGCGAAGAATGGTCAAACATTCTCCCATAACTAGAAAGGTGTGGGGAGCCACTCATACTTTTGGCTGGAAGCTCATAATTTTATTTTACGTGAGCCTGTTGTAGCAGGATTGGCGCGCACGCATTTGGTGTTTGCATAGGCGCACGCTTACGCGTGTGCCTCTTGTCACCCATGCCCGTGTGCGTGTGTACGTTGAACTTCTTTCGCGCCGTACGCAGCCAACCGCGCTAATCGGAGGTGCGGCGAGGGAGGGGGAATGACATTAAACTAGACGCAAAAAGCAGTTCCCAAGAAACGAATGTTCATTTCTTAACAACATTGCATGGTGCAGGGGCACACGCAATGCACGTGGCGCCGGCAGCAGCGCGCTCCGAGTTGCTGGTGCTGTGCGTGCGAACCCGTGAGAGCAGTTGGGGTGGCAGGCCCTGCAGCTGTTGTTCTCGTCAGGGTACTTCGAGAGGAGTTCCTCGTTGCCGCCCAGCACGCCCGTGGGACACGCGCTCACACAGTGCTGCCCGTCCGCGTAGTGCGCGCACCTCACGCAGCTGTTGGAGCCCTGCACACAGCCCACACACACAGCAGCAGAGGCTATGGCTGTTTATTTCACTTTAATGGGAGATAAAGCAGCCGCGGGGGGGGGGGGGGGAGAGTGAAATCTTGACTTCAAGCTTTCGTGACTGCAGGAATTGATATTATTTGGATCTTTCAGTAAAGTCACGTAGATAGGTTCAAAGAAATTATCAAAAAAACAACGACGTTTCGATCGCAACACAAGCGGTCGTCATCAGGAAATAAATAAATAAGGGGAGAGTGGTTCAGAGGCCGAGGCAATTATTGATGCATTTGCAGTTCTGTTGCACTAAATGAGTATTTTGTGCTCGAAAGCTCCCCCCATTATGTGCTGTAATTAAACGTAAATATGTACGGTAATAGCGTCTGCGTTAATATAAACTGGTTACTTTCATTGCAATTATTTGCACATTGCACACTGCTTAGTGCTGACTACGGTTGTCAGAAATGTGACTACGAACATTGATGTCATGTGATGTTGTTTGGAAGGCAGGGTACTATATTACAAGAAGACAACGATACAACATTGATTCATTAAGAGGAGAATGCACAGCATGTAAACAATATGACTTACAATGGTAGGAGAAATAGATTAGCATATGAATAGCAGGCAATAGAGAGATTGCGTCGCAGAAAAGATTGAGTGTAGCATCACAGGTTCGTGGGAGGGTCCTTCCTGCAGTTTGGATAGACCGTGACTCGTAATGATACAGATGACAGATTCAGTCCATTGATAGATGTCTATAAAACTAAGATACAATAACATTTATGACTATGCTTACTACATCCGCTTTTCTAGTGGGAATGTGTTCAGTATACATTCCATATATCTACTGGATATCACCGTTTAAATGTGCGATACTGTATAATGTATATGGAGTAACTTATTGTAGCCGTAAGAACAATCACGTGACGTAGCTGTGATAGGTGTATTTTGGTATTCAACAATATTTTATTAAACATATGCAGGGTCATTTCATCATGTCAACTTTTAAGAAAGTCAAAATAAATGTGGTGTGGCAAAACGAGTCCAAGAGAATGTCCACAAAGGAGATGGAGCGATTAGCTCATGGTCTAGAGGTCAGTGGATTTTTTCACGATTGCCATGGATGGTGACAGCTTTGGCAGGCCATCATACAGCAGTGGATCGATCCTAGATGATTATGAATATTATAAATATACAGTAATATATTGACGAATATCTACAGTGCATTCCAGCGTGCATATTTATAGTGAATGCTAAGTAAAGGATATGCCAGACATTTAACAGAATAAAAAAGACCCATTCTTGCTGTAATTTACCAGCACGCAACCTTGAGGAAGGCACATTTATATAACTTTACATTCATGCACTGGTAAATTGAAATGTGATTTACGGAGACTCGGTAAATTTGCAGTCACGTTGTGAAGTTTAATATCGGGCAATCGACACAAAAACAAAGATGCCCTCATTACTTTGGAAGACGAGAACCCATCAGAACTGAATCTCTCAAAAGTGCTCATGATATGATTCTTCAAAGTTTTGTATACAAGCACAAGGGCATCCCTTTCCAATCGGATGTCCACCTCGGGATGACTTGGTGCTCGGTACATCGTTGCAATGCAGGGTATTGAGTTGTGGTGGCAGTTTGGGAAGCACTTTATCTGTAAGTTGTATTTGATGATAGTTACAATGCGGGTCCTGTGCTTCACAATGTGACCTTAGTGGACGATACAGAAACAATGAGATGCTGCACTCGTATAGCTTCGTAATTTCCCACTGAACATTTAAGTCAAATTTCAGACGTGCAGCATGACCACGTTAACCATCTTGAACTCCTCATTCCGTATACAGCAACAGGATCACCTCAATAACCTTGTTACGGGTCTTTGTAAACATAACAGCATGCTCATCATTCAACACAAAATATGCTAGGGCTATATTAGCAGCCACTAAGAACCGCTTGGGGTCAGCTTAACCCACAAGATATAGTCGGTATGAATGAAAGCCCAAACTTAGTTAGGGGTGCTCTCTATTCCTGGAATAGCTACGGCTCTCCAAATCCTGCGCATTGCTCATTCAATACAGATACATTGGTCAACAGTCTTGTACCTTTGTGTTTGACTCTTATTAGACAATAAAGGCTGCAAAGCTGATCATCTTACAAAGCGGATTCATGCAGTCTCATTTACATTTCAAAGCCCATCATATTCTCTTTACAAGCTTCACATCATATTCATTCACAGCTCGTAATTACAGAAACTGAGCCACGTTCTGTCCACCGTCTGCTTTAAGATGCTTCCTGTTTCCTGTAGATAATTTAGTTTAACAGCAATTACACTGTGATTATTTCGTTTCATTGAGAGACAGCAGAAGCTTACTATATGCCTAACATGTTAAATGTTGCACATATAACGCCCTGATAATTAGCTTTTTAAAATACAATTTTAATCCATGTATAACATTTCGCACTAGGACATTTTGTTTAACATCATGCTATTGCTATATTTACTCAATATGGTTAAGACCATCTTTGTATTCCAAATAGAAATTACATTATAATTTGTATGCATCTTTTGCATGACAATTTACACGAGATAACGTGTCAACGTTTCCGATTGTCAGGTTGTCAATTAGCACAATATGCATTTGAGTCAATTATGCTGATCTGTTTGTCCGTTGGAAATCAGGTTAACCTCATTCTTAAATCTCACAATTTGATGAAAGAGCTCACGCGCGGATGCTCTGTGGATTGCTGCATGGCAGGGCCGTGCGAGATGGCAGAGGCTAGCAGGGGCCCTCATGCGGGAGTGGATTTATTATGGCTGATGAAGGTGATCATAATGGTGCTTCTTTGTTATACAGATGCACCGCTTGGTTTTTGACATTTGTTTTCTTGCACCGTTATTAATGTCGCTGTCATTTTTGTATTTGAGAAATTAAGTTTCATAATATATATTCATATGTATTTTTTTTGCAAATTGGACCTGCATGGTACAGAGGGAATTACGCTTGACTCACAATACAGAAGAGAGGCACATAATTTCAGACCTACAGTTTAAAGGGCAGCTGGGAAGTTACCATCAACTATTCGTATCTCTTCAGATTATCAAAACAATTAAAATACCATATATCTCAGGAGTAACTGACAAATTAGCCTGTGTTTTGCAAAAGCAAAACATTAAAGTAAGTTTTGGTACGGTACACAAAATAAAAAAACTAGTGTCTTGTACTAAAGATGAATCATCGAAGTTATCAACAGAAGGTGTATATCGGATCAATTGCTTATGCGGCAACATTAGCATAAGACTAAAAGAACACCAAAGGAACATTAAATTATCTAAAACACAGCTGTCAGCAGTGGCAGCGCATGCTTGCCAACAAGGACATTCGATTGATTTTGATAACGTTGGAGTGTTATGCAAAACTAATTATGACTGGCCAAGACTAATTAGAGAATCCATCGAAATTGAGAAAAATAAAAAATAATTTCAACTGCTCTGATAGCTATAGACTTAGCACAGCCTGGAATCGTATTATTAAGTAGCTAGGGGTTGTTCGGGGGCGCCTGTGGCCTTCAGCCAGGAAAGTTACGAATTTTTTTTCACACGAACGATGCATTCATGCAAGCACCCGATGCTCCGTTTATAAGTTTTAAAATGAAAGATTTTTGAATTGTATTGTGTTTTGAATTAGATAATTGTATTTCTTCATTAAAAGCTTATATCATTTTACATCTGGAAGACTTCATTGAAAAGGACATTTCGTGTGAATTTTCTCTCGTCGTTAAGTAGATGGCCTTGCTGGGGGTTCGGTTCGATGAGGACTTTCACCTGTTTGGGATTGCGGGATCGAGATAGGGCGACATAGAGCTGCTGGCCGTGCGAGAAGACCGCCGTCTGCAGATCGATTCCAACGTGATTGAACGTCTGTCCCTGCGCCTCCATCGTTCATGCAGGGGGCGCGTAGGTTTGCAGCGCCCCCTGCATGAAAACGATGGAAAGTGCAGCGTTCATCACAGATAAAGTTATGCTCATATATATATTAAGTAAGACAATACATATTGCAATTCCTTATAGAGGAGTCACATGCTAAGTGGCTGATTACTGATCTATTACATAATTGCAATACCCCCCCACCTCCGCCTCTGATCACGAATCCTGATGGGGTTCAACAACAATGACGTCATCCTGCACTATTTAAGACCGGAAGCAGGTGGATGGCTTCACTATTCTGGCAAATCGCCCAAAGATGCTGGATGTAATTACCAGCAAAACGTCACGCTACTCAAATTCCAAATGTTGTGAATTCACTCTTCAAACACACCGGTGGGCTGAAGAAGTAACTAATTGGCGTTTTGTTAACGTGACACATTTTTTACTGATTGGCCGTGTCGGGTGGCGGAGGGTTGCGACACATTTATAAATAACGCGATCTAACCCAAAAACCTTTATTATGAAGAATACTGGTCACGAAAGCCTACGTGTTAAACTACTCTTATCTCTGTTTACCCACAGCTACACTGGGATGAAGCGTCGTCGCAAATCCAACTGAATGCCTAAGGAGGAGGAAGGTTGTGGCAGACACGGCGTGATCACTCGTAGCAGAACATCACTGTGAGTTGACCTTCCCTCTCACTTTGAAATAGGCGAATGCACTTCAACAACCTCTCGATTTCAACATAATAGCAGAACAATAAGGAGACGTGTACACCATTTGTCCTCCATTGGTACCCCGCAACTCGTAATTTATCAAAATGCCACAAAGCACGAGATTTAAAGTGATGCAAGCTCTCCGCATGTCTGATGCCAATTTGCCCACTTTGATTTGGCACACGTTTTGTATGTAGACTTGAGTTAGCACCACCGGAAGGTTATGGCGACTTTGACAGACACATTCCTTTATGGCAACCTTCCCTGGAGCAGTCATGTTACGCCTACGGAGTAATAATAACGCAAAAAGAAAGTGCCTACTTCATAGCGACCACAGAGGTGAAGGGTCAGATTGTTATTTTTTTTGTGTACTGTCACCTATTTGACCAGCAGTCAGTCACTCCGTTGGGAAATACTCCATAGGTCAGGCAGCCAGCGCTGGTTGTGAAAGAAGGGGTCATTTTCAGACGCGCGCTGCCATAACAGCTGAGCAGCAGACATGATGCGCTACTGTGCAGAGGGTGAGCGGAGAGCAACACTCCCGCTAGTGCACTTGTCACAAGGCCACCGCATTCTGCGGCGATCATTAACTTAAAAAAAAGAGTCAAATCGCTGCAATCTGTGTCAAAATGGACAGGCAACAAAAGTACAACGGCACATTGTTCATATAAATTATAGAGATGCTGTAATGTGCAGTGACAATGAAACTGGTGCTATTAAGAGCATAAAGGCAGCTCAGAAACACTAGGTTCTGGCATAAACCTGTGGGTTTATTTTGAGTGAAAAAGTAGCACGTGTAATGAGCGATTTCCGAGACATGTCGTGCAGGGGGCTTCTTCTTATTATTTATTTCTCACACTGGGCACAACACAGGTCAATATATAGATACGTCTCCTCAACTTAGCTACACACAGCCAGCCTACTGCACGGTCCCATCGCCTACATCCCACCACACAGCTGGCTGACTGGTGTGACGATGACTGCGCTGGGAGCCGTGCAGAAGATCTTCCACGCGGCTGAACAACGGAGAGAGATGATGGCGAGCAGCGACGCAGCCACGACCCGGGACCCCACCGTAACAACCCCGAACCTTGGGTCCGCTCCCCCTTATTTACCTCTCGGCATGGCCGGGCTGCGCCTCTGGCCATGCCCCCTTCCAGAACCTTCGAGCAGGTTCCTGGAGCTTCCCGACTAACCCCACCTTTTACCTTTAACCCAGATATGCCCCCCTTCTGATCAGTTGTTACATAACCTTGCCCATATCCTTGATTACTCTTCCAGGCCAGTGGGTGTCACCCTGTCATTACACATGTCAACCAAACATTCTGCACTCGCCATTATCTACAGTTTAATGAACAAAGAAATAACAGTACAATAACAATACGTGGTTGTGATGTATGGCTCTGATGTGTATTTGTGCTGTACCACGTGTTGTTCAGCATGCTGTTGTTCAGCATGCATGGAAAAAAAAACAGAGTATGTTCCGCATGCTGTTAAATTTTTGGTCCCCTCCATATAGGAGCGAAACGTCATGCAAAACGCACACGATACAACCCAAAAAATACATCAGAGTGCTAGGAAATAATAATGTTTGTACAGCTCTGTTAAGACCACATTCAAGAAAATATATTTTTTTCAACAGATAATAACAATAGCATCTTATATATGAGAGGCACATCCATTCCCATGGACTCTTTTTTCAGGAGGGCCCTGCATTGGAATGTTTGGCCAAGCTATTTATGAGGTTTTTTTTACTGCGGGAGGATTTAAACTGGATTTCAATTAGAAAAGCAACATAGTTTATACGTAAAGAAACATTTAATAATTAAAAAATCGGATTTGGTGAGAAACCAGCATACTGCACTGCCATCATGAGCTCTGTGTATCTTCCAACCCTGCCGATATTAGGAAGCCACTGGAGCTATGCACCTTTAAATCTACATGAAACACTCCTTTCCTTAGAGCTGCTTTTTGTGTTGAGTTTGTTGTCCTTTCCTGCACCTCCGATTAGCACGTTGGGTACATACGGTGCAAAAGAAGCTCAAACTATATCCATACATAAAGTTCAGCCTTATGCTGCCATGCCTAGCACTGTGACTCTGGATCTCTATAATCTGTCACCTAGGTCAGTGGTGTATTTATGGCGGACTTTTCACAATAGCTCGAGAAGTGAACAGCCAGCGGACTAGTGGCAAGTGCAGATTTGTGATGCCATCCCAGTGGATGAAACATAAGCCATTTTATGTGTTTAATGATACAGCTGCTTATATATGAATTGTATTGAATCTGCGGTTTAGAAGGAGATCATAGGATGCTGAGCATCAATTTGTTTGCATCTTACCTAAAAAAAAACATGATTAGTTTTCCCATCTCAACCACTTGCACAGCACGCCAGGAAGCTGAAATAAAATGTGCAGGATTTTAGTCACCGCATCTAGTATGTAACCTGTTGTTTGTCCATGTATATAAAAATTAAGATTGCTATTGCTTCAAAAAGGAAAGTCATTTGTGATGTCACTGAAAAACAAGAATGCACAACTATGACCGATTTTGGCAGGATTTTTTAACGTGAAAAAAAGTATTTTGTGGTTAGTTATTTCATTAAGCACTCGAGGTTGACAACATGCTATTATGAGACATTTGAAAGTTAATGTTTCAGTTAAAAAAAATGCTTTCATTTTATTTTGTTAAAAAAACAAAAATAATTGCTTTTCAACATGAACATTATTCAAAACATGACCTTGGACATATTGCTACATTTAAATTGTATTTAAGAGTAGTATTGAACATTTTAATAATACTCATAAATAAATAGTCGTGATAACAATTATTATTACATTTTGGCAACTTAGGTGTTCCATCAGCCTAGTCACCATTGAATTCACGCGGGAAAATTATCTCAAATGTTTTGTTTAAATTAACGTCACATATCCCAACAGTGAGATTTACAGTTATACATCTATTTCATGTTTTAGGTGACCAATATGCTTTACATGGGTTCAGTGAGCTACATTGGGCATCGGTTGAAAGAGGCCGAGTGACGTAATCATCTACCGCGGTCATTCCTGACATGGTGAAATGTTCTTGTCACTGTAGAAGTTCATTTGGTGGACTAATGCAATTCACCTAATGGGGGTGCCGCGGTGGCTAGTAGATGTTATCTCCCTCGCCTGGTATGCTGGAGGTCGTGTATTCGACCCTGACGCCTGCTGTATATTTGGAGTTCGCATGTTCTCCCCGTGGTCGCGTGGATTTTTCTCCGGGTCCTTGAACGTCCAGTGAAGTAATATTTTACGGTTAATACGCCCACGTGACCAGCCAGGGTGACCTGACTGATTTTAACCGCAAACCTCCACAACCAGCAGCTGAAGCGCCGTCGCTGAACCACGTGGCCCCATTCCTCTCACTCCACCCAGGCTTTGATTGGTTAACGTAATGGGCGCGGCCATGTGCTCTACCCATTTAACAGGTTGGCCGAGTGCTCCACCATGCTTATCGATTACAAACGTTAGCCCTGGGGAGTGATTTCCTGGCGGCGTAACAGTCCACTGGTGGGAAATGTGTCAGCTTCTCCACATTGCAAGACAGTATTTTTTGCAGCCTTGGTAAGAGCAGCTTTACAGTCAGAATGCTTTACGTTTTGAAGAAATGCCCACCTGTACTGCATAGTTAAAATCTAATAAAATTTAATAAATCAAACTCTTAAAACGGATTACACAAAACAGTAACATTTAAAATTGACACACATGCTTTAACTGACAAGATAACTCTGATTGTGATGTCCTGTAAAAAATATAAATGCAATTTTTTTTCTGCTTTAGAAGTGGCATTGTGCTTTATATCCATGTTGATGACAAGTGATGACAATATCCAGTCACGTCACCTCTGCTGTAGGTCAGGCCCTCATTAAATATGGGCGGTGACTTTTATCTTCACGAAAAAGTTACGTGCGCAGAAAAGCCTTGTGTCACCATCGCTCACAGCGGTCGCTCGCCACGCGAAGGCTTGTACACATTTACTGTGCACTCTGAAGTATTGAGGGCCTTTGGCGACGCGCACTTTATGACGCATCCCCCTTCGCAGGTAAATTGTGCGGCGATGAAGCCATGGTGCGCATGAAGCACTCAGCTGCCAGGGCTGTGAGATGCCTGCAGAAGTCACTGGAGGATCAGGTTTCTGACCAAATCTGTACAGAGTTTGAGCTTCAGCCCTTGATTTCCCTTTCTTTTTAATGAGGCACCCACGAGGTTGCATCAGCAATGCAAATGTTCAAGAAACTAATAATGCAGAGGCGAATTGGAAGTTCAAAAAGAGCTGTAGAATTAATATGTTCATACTTGGACTCGTTCATTTCCCTTAAGGACCAGTCATTGCTAGTGATTGTATTGATCACCCAAAGTACATAGCAACTATGCGTTCGCTAAAACCGTGGAGATGGTAGAGACAGCACGTAACCCAGTAGAAACAATTGGCCAATGTTTACCTCAGAAACGTGGAGTAGGTCAAGCACAACTTGTTAGCTATCAACCTGGATACGGCATTGCATAACAAGTTCTCAGGCTGGGGCCTTCAGCAGAGCTCTCCAAAATAACTCAGCGACTGAGATGTGGACGTGATGTATCTCGTGGTATCTCGACTGGAAAGGAGATCGTGAAGAACAATATATTTAGGAAGAGGTTTGCAAAGTCGAGGAGGTCGAGAGATGTATTATCATTTTTAGACATCAAGGTAGACATTTTTGATGGACTATGAACATATTCAACTTTCCTATTTAACGATAGTGCGTGTGGTGTTGTACAGGTCAGAGATTCCAGCTATACTCAGCATATCGATGCAGGTGATAGACAATAGAAATCGCACGGCAGGATCGGGGGTTTAGCAACTCATAAATTCAGCTGAAAACATGGGAGATGTGAAATTGCAGATGTTATCGGGACGAGGTTCCGATGGCTTGATGGAGTTTGGAGGAGGGCAAATTACTGATGCGTCCGTGCGTGAGTGGGCAACCAGAGGAGGGTGGCCAAGGACAGGACCTAAAGCCATGCGATGGGACACTGTGAAAACAGACCTTGGAGGGCAGTTTCAGACAATATGGGTAGCTACGGGATCTGGATGAAAAACAAGGGAGCTCTGGCAAAGTGCAGTGGCATCAATGGCACTGATCAGGATTTTGACCTCAGGTGTTAAACTGTTTGTGTCCAGTGGTAATCTTTCTAAAGGACGTCTGTCCATTCTGTTAAATTGTAACACACCACCGCAACCATATGCTGCGGTTGCAGAGTTCAGAAAGCCGTTTCTGAGAACAGATTTGTGGACGCAACAATTTCCTGAGAAAATGACATGGTCACCGGCTGCATTCGGCATTAAAGTGCCCCCTTTGATAGATTCATCCTGATGCACACACCATGTGATCTGACCCCATTTTATGTTACTGACCAAAAGACCCACAAGCATCATAACCAAGGATAGAAATAACTCAACCTTCCCAGAGAAGAATGTTGCATTTTTTTTCAAACATCCTGATTTGAATCTGGTCTCACCACTTGCATGCCAGTGCTGTTCCTGTGCACTCCTCTAAACAGAATGACCTTCCCCTGACCTCTTAGGACCGGGCAAGGCATCATAGCGTGCAAATTCCCCACATCGGAATTGTGCATCCACCAAGGAAACTACCGCCAACAACCCCACCGAACGTGGTGCTAGTTTATTTACCCGTCTCTTAAGATACCTCGTCGTGTGAAGCACACGTCTCGTGAACAGGGGACTCGCCAAGTCACACCTCAGTTGTATTAACGAACCAGGCGAGGGCACCAATTTTTCCTAGATCCAAGATTGTATCGAGCCCTAGAGCTCGGGGTTAAAACTCACCCCCCCCCTGCTCTTTATCAAAGATTGCTGCGGATTCTCTAATATCCTCGGGGAAGGGAGGACCTCAGTTTAACGTCCCACCCTTGCAAACTCCCAGCGAGTCGTGACACAGAGCAGCGACTGAGCACTGCATCGAGGGAGCAGTTGAATTCAGGTGAAAAGAGTTACAGTCCAATCTACTCTGGTTCAAAGTCACACTCTCTTATGAACATATATTGATGTGTTTTGCTTTTTTATACAAGTTTATGAGCAGTATTCTAAAACTGATTGTAAATTATGAGATTTAGTTTCTCTAGTTCAGATCTCAAAAAATGAGGCTGGGTTGTGGTGTGGCCATCAGCTATTTTACAGTAAAAGAAGTGTGGAAATAGGGTTTGTTGATCATTCAAAGGTTGCGTGTGAGATATAAACCTACCAGCAGAGGTGGGACAAAGTCATTGTTATGCAAGTCCAAGTCGAGTCGCAAGTCATCAAATTCATGACTCGAGTCTGACTCGAGTCCAAGTCACATGACTCGAGTCCACATCTCATAGGTGGGACAAAGTCATTGTTATGCAAGTCCAAGTCGAGTCGCAAGTCATCAAATTCATGACTCGAGTCTGACTCGAGTCCAAGTCACATGACTCGAGTCCACACCTCTGCCTACCAGGCATTTGAAGCATTTATATATATGAAGGTAGGATATATATACCATATCCTACCTTCATATAATTAAGTCAATCTTGAAATAGGTTTCAATTTACGTTGTTTTCGCCTTAGGTCGCGCTCTCCAGGGAAGCATCCCCAAAGTAAATACTGTAGCGGCCTTAATGTAATGACAAGAACTATGAACTCGTTCCATGCTGTACGTTGTCCCGCGTGCCGTGCTAAGCACATGCACACTGAGATCTGAATCTGATATTTATTATCAACGAAGACAGCCCGGAATCGCTTCGTTCGGCACGTTGGGACGTGTGTAAATTGGTGGAGTAAATTCGTAATCCCGGAAAAGACGTCGCGAGGACTGGAGTTTGGAAAACTGCTGAACGCAAGGGGGGGGGGGGGGGCAGTGCCGGATTATCCTCGTAGCAAAAGTATCATATGCTACGGGCCCCACACTTTCAAGGGCCCCGCGTTAAATGCTTTCAAGCTATCAATTCCGGTTCAGTGATTCTGCACTTGCTCTATTACTGTAGAACTATACTGCCTTCAACTTTTATGAACGACTGGGTGTTTAAGGTTAGCGATTTGTCGTATTATCTGGCTATACGGCAAATTAAAAAAATACAATAACTTTACTATGCAAGTTGAAAAAATTGTGTTTTAATATTTATGTGTTTTCATTTATTTAGGGCCCCTTTATAACATCATGCTACAAGGTTCCCGCACGATCTTCATCCGGCACTGGGGGGAGAGACGTTCTACGCGCGGCTTTGTGGGCCATCGCGAGCTGACTTCACGTGCGCCGCATGCAGAATCGGCTGCTTGAGTTATCAGCGCTGGTGGGGGGTGGGGGGGGGGGTGTCGTCTCGTCACGCGCAGCTACGCCGGTTCAGGGGCGCAAAGTTGATAGAAACGTCGCTTCACACTTTGTCGTGTGCGCGCGTGCGTCTCGACATCGCAGGCCGTGCTTGGTGCTTGATCGACTGGAATGTCCGCTGTCCCCCCCCTCCTCCCAATAGCGAGTGAGCATTGCCAACAACAAAAGCACATTCGAGTCTAGATTTGTCGTCTATCATATCACCACGCTCGCCCTCCCCATACCCCACACCCCCACCCCTCCCCCCCTTGCGCCCCCCCGCCCCTTTCTTACCTATATAACCTCTAACCACGGCAACTCTCTTTTCCACTTCAGCAAAACATTTTCTTGCTGTGGTTTTCCCACCTGATGATGATTGCTTGTGCTGCAATCGAAACGTCGTGATTTAATTTATTTTATTTTATACCTACGTGACTTTGCCCGAAGAACCAAAGAGTATAGCACATTGAGTGTTTTAAAAAGCGCTTAGTACGGCGGTACTCGCATACATTCCTATTACACCGTGTCACGAAATGTTTTTTTGTGCCCATCTGTTACTCACCGGTCCGTAGCAGGTAGCTGAGTCATTGAACTGCAGACACTCCGTGTCACAGGGCACACATGTCGATCCATCCACAAACTCCCGGTAGGGTCTGGAAAAGAGAAGACCAACATCAGCATTCACATCAACTGCTGCTGTCAGCATTTGACTTGGAATTCAAACGGATTTGTTTTTACCATTCTAATTTTAAATATTTTTTTGTTATTTCTTTTTTTGTGCAGCGACTGGTAACCAAGCAGAGGCAATGGACTCAGCACCCATACGAACCTACTTTAATCATGTTTGCCAGCCCATATCTGGACCCACAAACTCAGAAGGGGTTTTGTTCTCTCAAAATACATTATTAGTCAGCTTTTTCAAATGCATTGTCAAATGAGCCACAGTTAATCACGCATTACACACGCATTTATACCTACATACCGTATGAAAAATATATTTCTGTATTGATACATTCATTTAACGTTTCAAGTCAAATCTGGAATAATTATGAATGCAACAACTAACAAAATGGAATAAAAATTATCGTTTTGAATATGGAATATATTTTCTTGCAAGAGCAACGGGCCGCAGTAGCTGCAGCGTGTGAGATACGGAGGGTTTAGTGGTACATGATGTGCTCAGCCGCACCTTGAGATCAGTGCATGCTAATCTGGTGTTGGTTCCGAGGTGTTTAATATCAGAAGGGTTGAGGGGCTTCAGGTATGCTCTCTGCCTTTGGAACCCCATCCCAAACCATAGCAGGAATATTGCTGGCACAATGAGTGGGTGAATTAGTGAGTGGTTGGGTAGGTGGGTGGGTGAGTGGTGAGGCAAATGGGTGAGTTCATAGGTTATATCAATTTCAAGAATGCAGACCCAATAACATTTTAAGCGAAATGTAAACATTTTTCTTTCATTTGCTTATCCTGAAGCTGGATTGATGAGCCAATTTTGTTTCGCTCTATCGTCAACGTTGCAATTGTAAAGTTTCTCGGGAAGATTCTGCGTGTGAGGAGCGCAACGCGCGAGGCCATGTGTCCCGTATTGTATCGTGGCGGCGTTCCCCTCACCCACTGGCGGTGTAGCAAGCCTCCACACAGGCGCGCCCACGGCTGAAGAACCTGCAGGAGATGCACTGGTCAGGGCCCGGTCCCCAGCAGCCGTAGTTCGAGCACAAAGGGTCACACAGCATGCCCTCTGAGGCTGCACACGCAAAGGGGCATACGTACACACGCGTGTGCACACGCGCACACACATGTGAACAGATGTGTCGGTGTGTGTATGTGTGTATGTATCAGCCAGTCATCTCGGTCATCTCAGTCAGTTGACCCGTGGCACCTGGGTCTGCCCCGTGACCTCCTGCCAGCGGGCGTTCGACACTTCACGTGGTCTCAAGGTGCACATGGCCTGGCACAAGCGTCGTGGTGACGTCACCGCCACTTAGTGGCGATTGGCGGTTGTTGTAGTGTATGTATGGATTCAAGCGCACACGACTGCTGTGCACATGCAGAGAGGTAATTATAATTGTTGTCGGTGAGACTCATCAAGGGTGTCAAAGGGAGGACTAACCTGCAGTTTACTTTAACTTTGTATCGCGTATCTCAGCAGTCAGAGATGGTTCCATAATTAAATTATGGCAATGATTTTCAAAACCATATCAGGTTCCTATCGCTAAAAGCTGCAGCTTTAAACGGGCTGCTCTCATGTTAACTTTGACGAATTGCTTTGAATGTGACACTTCCACACGCCATTCACTCTGAGTGGTGTATGCCACTAAGCTGTACGATCAGCTGAATATATTCCAAGCAGAATATATCAGCGCCACACATGCCACACAAATACTGCAATGTGCACCAGACCCCAAATCTGGATGTGAGATTGTAAGGCAAAGTGGTAGACGTGGCGTAGCCATTTTATCGATTCAGTAATTTGGAGGCAGCGTTGGTGTTTCATCCAGGGAAGATCATCTGTGAGACCCCCCATATGCTGGGATGCTATCTAGCTAGGAGATGGCAGTGGACTAAGTGGGCCCATGACCTATTCATGCAAAGCTTTGAGTGGTTTCAGCCCATGCATTGGTCTCCTTTGGATTATGTGGTTTATGATACCATTTTCGAAACATGTATTAAGACAATTTGGCCAAGCTTCCCAATGCAGGGTCCTCCCACATGTGTGCACGTACGTTGAACTTCTTTCGCGCCGTACGGAGCCAACCATGCTAATCGGAGGTGCGGGGGCAGAAGGACAACAAACTAAACGCAAAAAAGCAGTTCTAAAGAAATTCGTTTCTATTGAGGACTTCTCGCTTAAATAATAACCAGGCTCGTTTGTGAATGGCAGGCAGAGGGCGACAGTCAAGGGGGATAGACGCACTGCAGTTGGGGGGAGGCTTGTTGTCGTGGATGAAGGGCGTCTGTCGCTCGCTCATGAACACCGACGTCCAGTTGATGGTGTTGTAGTAGCATAGGCGCTCGTTCTGCTTTAAGTAGACGTTGCCGGCGCTGATCTCGTGCAGCGATGCCAGGCCGAGTGCCGTCACCGTGGGAATACGTGCAACGAGAAGCGAGAAGCCCCTGAAGGGATTGACACAGAGCACCGTCAACGGTTGGATTCGACCTGCCTCGATTAAGCAGCATCTTGAGACACTGCACCAAAAACAGTGGAATGCGGGCAACCCTAGGACACCGACGGATATGTATTTATTTGAAAATAGACGTTCAGTCATAGGCAGAGGGAAAGAGGAAGGTCTTGAGGCTGGGCAAGAAAAGGTACAGGGGATCGACAACAGAGAGTTAACTAAAACTACACTATAATTTGTTTTTACCAGGTAAGGCCCACTTAGCTATATAGCTTTATTTTAGAAGTGACCTGGCCACAAATGATCGCCCTACGAAGTGGAATATTACGTGGATATTTATAGCAGACAAATACTCTAAACGCATGTTGATTTTAAATGTGGAAGGAAAAACCGGAGGACCAGGAGAAAAATCCACGAGCCCACGGGGAGAACATGCCAACACCATATATGCAAACGTCAGGGTCGAGATCGAACCCACGACCTCCTGTATACCAGGCGAGGTGGGTGACATCTCGCTATTGTTGCTCTGTATTGTGGAGACAGCAGAGGAGAAAAGCGACCTGGCGTTGGGTGAGGAATGTCTGGGGGCTATGACAAAAGGCCTTGAAAGGAGATGGCCTAGGTATGGGAAAAGAGATATTCGTGCGGTGGTGATCACCAAAAGTGACTGGTGCCACTTATTGTGAGAGAGATGGACTTGGTGTTGGAGATGACGAGATTGAGAGTGTGACCATGAGAGCGAGCAGTAGAGGAGATAGATCCATGTTTGCCAAGAGTGACTGGAATACGATTGAGATACCATTCGACGGATCATCAACATGGATGTTCAAATAATTATTGGTAAAGATAAGTGGAGAAGGGAGAACTGAGTTCGAGGTTAGACCTTGAAAGTCAGACGTGAAGGTTGCATTTTGCTTCGGTGGATGGTAGATGACAGAGAGTTTGAGGGTGTAAGGTAGTGGAATATGAAGGAACAGATGCTAACAAATAAATACAAATTAACATTGTACGGTGTGAAAGAAGTTTAACATCTATACAACACCTAACTTATGGAATAACCAGTTAAGAACCACCTATATCAGCACAGGCTGTGACGGCATCTGGATTTTAGGAATTATTTGTTATACTAATGCTCCATAAAAAAGGTAGTACAATGACACATCACTCAACTTAGATTTATTAGGTTGTAAATCCACATAATTTGCATTAGCATGCAAGGGTACTTCATAATTAAAACTCTGACAACAATAATACTACAGTAATAAAAATTAATTGGCCAATCAGCCCAGCTCAAGGATACATTCATGGAACATAAATGCATTCTTACATTTGACTTATAAGATTTGACTGTGACTGCAATCCTACTGGGATCATAAACATGAAAACTTTTTGTTTCAAGTAGTTTGTTTTTGCCAATATACCTTGAAAAAATATACAAAGTATCGCATGCATTTTAAATATGAATATATTTATTTTAAAAAGTAATGTTTCCATTTTTTTTTTTACAAATGAATTATAATTAATTGGATATTTAAAAATAAACATGAAAAGTACACACAGGGTAATACGAGGAATTTCTGAAGAACACAGGACATCAATATGGAACAAGCTGTCCATGCAGTCTGATCTGTCAAGGCCATTACACTTTGTACCTTTGTAAAACTCTGCCACGAATTGTGGTCAAGTTCTCAAACACCCCAAAGTCTGTCATGTTCCGTGGCCAGGCCTGGATCATCAAATAGCCTGTAAAAAAATCACGGTAATACATTTTTAACTTTAAAGCCATTACAATGTACTTTGTTCATGACTAAAGCTGCTTATAGCCATAATTATATGCTCGTAGCTGCAATTAAAAACATCTATTTAAATGTTTGGGCATGGAAAAGTGAGGTATGAAAATACATTCGCTGGTAAAAATGTAAAATAATGGTATCGCCACTGGTTAAGTAACAGGCTCAGAGGCTGAACATATTTTACTTAGGGTGTCGGTAAACAAACGCTGCCATAAAACTGAAACACACATTGTTGGGGTAGAAGTACATGCCTCTAATGAAGCTATTGAGGCAGAGTTGGCGAATCATGCAAAGATCACAAAATGAACGAGATTCCTAAAGTTATTTTAGAAGATGGCAGTACAGCACGTGTGTGTGTGTGTCCCATCTGTGTGGACGTTTAAGTGCTGCCCATTTGTATACAAGGCCTCCTGAATATGAATCTCGCGACTCACGGCCACTTCCCCGGATGGATAAATAAACTATGACTATTACGTGTTGTAACGAGGCGGGATTTGTTAAGGGATTGTTTGTTGACGATGGTGGGCCCACTCTGCAATGAAGGCTTTAACAGCAGGGATTTCGTTGCACAGTAGCAGAGGAAATCATTAGCACCCATGCAGATTGTGGCAAGCTGAGCAGGACTTTGTGGCCAATGTTCAAAATAGCTGCGAGGTGGCTCATGTTACTAATCCATATTTGTAAGCACCCACATTCGTTAAGTTTTAGAATTAAGAATCCTTTATTTTACAGGGTAAAAAAAACACTGATATTCGTGTGAACTTTGCAAGAAAAAAAATACATGAGCACTGCTAATAATTAATTGTTGGATAGTTTCAACTATATTTACCTGTTTAATTCATTTATTGTGCTGTTTTCTGAAATGAACTAAATCCCTTCGTTTTCAGTTTGTTCATTTCGAGTACTTCACTAAAACTCACCCAAAATAAATAACTTTTTTTCCATTGCTCAAGGCCACTATATATGCAATTATCAATACAACCTATATGCTATATTGTTTACAGAAATCAAAAGTACAACAACCCATGAACAATGGACAGTGTTTATTTTGTCTTTAGTTTACCTGTGACTTCCTTGACGCTGCGAAACACATTTAACTTCTCAGGTTCAAGGGGAGGGATTTTCATGTACGAATCCCTGAAAAGAATACAAGAAAATTTCACAACACAAATGGATAGACAACAAATAATATTTGGATTTGCTGCTATTATCTGCGGCCTTAGTAGCCTCCAAAAAGCACAAACTACCACGTCAAAGAGGCACCAGCACCATATTGTGCTCTGTCTCTTGGATGAGAATAAAACTCCACGTTCTCCATTGTGCATGCATTATGTAACCTGGCACCGGCAATCCCAAACAATAACTCAATCTAGATGCTAATGCAATGGACATAAATAACACAGACGCAATAATGCCAGAAATGCAACATTGAGTATGCACGGGACTGGCAGAGATACGTAAGGAAGAGTGATCCTCCCTTGTTCCGTGGGCAATTTTACTTGTAAAGTGCCTTTTGTTCACTACAAAGTGCATCAGTTGCACGGGAACTGTAACTCTTCCACACTAGTAAACTGCGGCCACTTCCACAATGTTGCAATTTGTCTCGATGTTGCATTTAATCGCAATGCACACTCGGTCACAAAACTCTCCAGCGTTATCACATTCACTCGGAAAAAAAACATTGACGCTACAAGCTGTCTCAGGGATATGGGGGGGGGGGTTATTGTTGACTGAGTACTACATTGAATGTTTTTGTAGTCTCGTTAGAATCTCAGCAGGTATAGCTGTAAATATAGCTCTCATGTAGCGCATCAAAGACATGGAACCCCGATGTGTGATGCTGCATTTCACGTAAATTATAATTTAATACTATGTAGAGTACTGACTTAAACGCAAACCAAAATAGCAATATAATTTGCAGTAAATAAACAACAGAAGAGACAATAATGAACAATTATTATACTCCATGAGGCATTATGGTTTTCATTATAACGTTAATTATGAATTCATCAAGCGTGCTAATGAGAATAAAGTAATTGAAGTATAAGACTTCTCAATACCTGTGTGTATTTAAACATCTGGCTCAACATTCCCTTCAATATAAAATATAATGGACATAATATAATATGCAGTGTAAAGAGTCTGAAAACAAATGCATTTCTAGATATTCTACAAGATACCGGAGGGCTGATTTATTGAAGATGGGGGGGGGGAGAAATAAGCGTGAAGAACAAACGTATTGTTATTTATTTTTGTCTGTTTTTAAACAAGAATGGAAGGTTACCGAGGTCACAGAGACAGAGAGAGAACAAAAACTACGAGTCTCATAAAGCAGAAAATAAAATGTGAGATTGAGGGCTCCGTCACACGCCCGAAGTTGAACGGCGTTGAGTTAGAAGTGCGGACGGCCAGGGGAAGGCAGTGCTGAGACATTGAGGCGCAGCAGAGAACGAATGGTGACCTCCCAGCGCTTGCCGGCTACATCCCGCACGGACATTGCCAACCAGCAGACGGTACCAGCGAAGGGGCTGGAGTCAAACGGTGGACATGCGAGACTGCGCGCCGACTGCGTACCCCTTGATCCCCGTGACGAGGAAGGCGATGTTCCCGTTGATCTTTGTGCAGTTCTCAAACGTGTCGATGTTTGAAGCGTCCACGGTCTGCGCGTGGCTCAAGTTTCCTGTCCCGATGCCATCGCACGCTGCAAACCAGAGGGTCGTCCGCGCGCATTCCTTAACTCCTCGGTCAGCACGCGGTAGCTGTCAGCTTCACGCTGCTCCACCCTCAACCATTTCTTACTGAAGCCCCCGTGATCGTGTTCGCGTGGATCCCACCCAGCCCACGTGACATACATAACAATACAAACCCACGTGTGCCGTGATATTCAAGGCCACGTAAAAAAGCAAGAAAAACACCTAAAAATTAATCACATTCCTCATCCATTTCAGTCATTCGTGAACTTTAATATAAAAGTATAATTTTCCCCTTTGCGTGGGACATTTGAACATGTGACATATTTCCTATATATTTCATTTTTCATGAATTTTGAATGAGGGTGGCTTGAATTCAAACTAACACGGTTAATGGAGCTAAGAATGCATGAATCCGATCCAAGAATAGAAATCTTCCTTGCCATCATCTCGCACCACATCACGGCCTTTCTTTATCACTGCAGTACTCAGATGACGTGTACGTGATGAGCCACTTCGTTGAGCTATCATTTGTGGCAAGGTCGCTTCTGAAATATAAATGAATAGCTCAGTGGACTATACCGGATAAGATTTTTTTAAACGTTTTATTTGTATACATTTTACGTGGTTTGTTTACCTTTCCAATAATTTGCACTCCTATCGTATTTTTGCTTTTTTTTATTGTTGTAACGTCTTAACCCCTCCCGCCCCCGACTGGACATGTGTAAAAAAGAGCTTCATAGCTCATCTGATTCCTCCTGCAGTCCAATAAAATATTCTGATTCCGATGAGCTCGGCTGTGTTTCATTTTGATAGTCTGTTGTTATTTCAAAAGAATGTCCAATAATATATGAAGCTACGCACTTAATAATCCTGGCTCTCCCATAAGTGATGTTCACTTTACACTCCTGGAATGATACCTCTGCTATTGGAGCTACGAGAGCTGCCATGGTACATCACTGCACGAAGCGAATACACCGAAGCGAATAATCACACTGCAACTAAAGCTACAACGTAACAAAGCCCAAGGTCCAATGTCAATGTTTATAGATTAACCAGTCGTCATCTAGCAATGTGACTGATTGTTAAGTAACTCAGCAGGGTGACGGGCTATTCAATTAATTTAGTTTATTCAATTAAAACATTGGGGTGTCGTGTGCGTGGGGGTCTCAAACACAGATAATTGCGGTATCGGTTAACCGCCCCGTGTCTGCATCTCTGGCCAGCATTGCCTGGGATGCACCATCTGTTTAATTATTAAGTCACACCGTGCCCTGTTCTCCATGGTCACAGCTTGGTGTACATTGTTAACACAACCCCTGTGGTGGCTGAGGTATGGTATGGGAGGCAATTGGCAACTTGAGTGGGTACCAACCTCCACTTTGATTGTTTAGTTCCAAGCAGAAGGGCTGAAATCTTGATTTTATAGGGCAGCTGTATAGGTTACGTCAATAATAACATCACAAACAAAAAACAAGCGTCGCGACTACGACATTAGATAATGACAGACCAGCTTTGTCACGCGAAATTAAGCAGCTCTTTCAGGCTCTCCGGTGTGCGTTCGGACTGAACCACGCACTGGTCGGCATCGATGTCCAACATTTCGCTCATAGCATCTTGAGCGAAACGTTAGACACCATGCCGAACGGGAACACACATTGACGAGCCATGCAGCGCAACCGCGGCATTGTTCAATACCATTCTGCATTCTTGAGCAACTCTGCTCAGCGGTTTGTTCTTGTGCCAATATTTCCTCATGAGCCCTCAGAGCTGAGATCAACGGCAGTGCAGCACCTGACGTTACGAAGGTCTCTGCCACCAATACTGGAATGTGGAACTTCTGCCACTGGCTCAGGGCCACCAAGGGACATGGTCAACGGCCCTCTGTCCCTCTGAACAGGGGAGACAGATGCTTTGACTCTGAACATTTAGTGAGGATGAGGTGAGGTGCTGGGCTGCTACTAATGAAGATGGTTCTATCACCGTGGATGCGCAGGATTCAAAGAAGCTGAGTGCAGAATATCTGCAGTGTTGGCGAAGTGTTCTCAGAACAACAAGAGCCCATTAACTCGACACCGAGGCAACGCTCTGTCACATCTTTATCGCTTTCACTTCGCAGCGGCCACGCATGTGCGGTTGCACGCGAGGACCGTGATGCAACGGAGGTCTGCGCCCCCTTTCAGGGTGCAGTCGCGAGTCGTGGAGAACACAAAAAAATGACCCGCGAGAGTGAATGTGGGAGTAGGGATGGTGGTGTGTCCCCATCTCCCTACCTTTGGTGGGACAGACGTGAGTGCAGCTCTCACACTTCTTTTTGCCCTGCTTCTCCACCTCGTGCTTGCCAGCCGGGCAGGCTCGCACACACGAGTTGTAGTCCACCACGAAGTTATCTGCGGAAACGGCACGGACATCACCGCAGTGTTTTCTCGCCTTACTCGATGAATAAAAAAAACAATCAACGTGCACGTCACCACCAACGTGGGCGATCGAGTCAAGGAAAAGCTGCTCGGTGCTCTGGTGAGTGTTGGGTAGTGGTCATCTCTCTTGGCGGCCCTTGACTCGTGGTGAAAATTCCATATTCCTGTGGTGAAGGCCGGTCTCTCCATGGGACGACCATAGCATTTTGTATTGGCCCTCACAACAATGATGGGCTGATTTGATTCCCAACAAGAATTTGAACGTCCAAATTTCTATTTTCGAGTCAAACTCTCTGCGCAGCATCATCACCTATCACAGACATGCAGGGAGTGCGTGCCTATAATGCTGTTTCGCAGTAGAGGTTTGTGATTTGTGGAACCATCAGCATATGGCTCATATCAAAAGCAGTGTGTTACCAAACTGTATAAACACGCTTATTGAGAAGCGTAAAGGTTTGTATTAATATCATATTGATTGTTAATTAAAAAAAAGTGTGCGTTGGTTAGAAGACGTCACTAGAAGGTATGATGGCCGGTCGCCAAGACTAACAATCGAGTGGCAACAAAAGGATGGAATGTGCCCGAGAGGAGACCCACCATGGAGATGGACTGATGGAATCAGCCCATGTGCAGGTGCTAGACGGATTTTTGCAATGCAAGACCGTGAGATAAGGCGATGACTTGGAGAGGCATTCATCCAGCTGTGACCACATTATGGTTCATGAAGGTTTTACATAATTAAGGCCATAACCCCAATAAACATACACAATCCCAATTTGATATAGTAACTTTGAATTATAAGATATTAGGATTCGTGCATTGCAATTGGCAGTTGCAGTAACTTGGGTAACTGGTATATACTATTAGTACTGATATCGTTATGGACTCTTAAAAATGCTATATAATATAATATTAATATACATACCAAAATTTATACAACCCATTATCTGCCAGAGTTTGGAAAAATAAATTCAGATTTTTTTTTTAAAGCTTTCGTGACTGCAGGGATTCATATTCTTGGTTCTTTCGATAATATTTTTATTATTTTATTATTTACCTTCTACGTGACTTTACCGAAAGAACCAAAAATATAAATTAAGAATTGTTTGGGAGTAAAGTAAAATACTGCAAAGATACGAATCCATGCAAAATAGCGAGGGTCACGCGTAAATACCCCTCTACTCATCTCCACGGTGCACGTCCTGGTTTTTGTATCGCGTTTTGAGATGTCAATTAATTTAGATGCTTCTGTAAACACCGATTGTATTGTTACATTTAGTAGCATGTGTCATATTAGTATCAGTCAACTCAAAGTCTCTTCATTCTGTAATGAGCATTGGTTGGCGCTCGTATCCTGAGCCAGTGATGGAAATTCCACATTCCCATGGTGGGGCCCAGTAGCTCTAAAGGGCTAGGCCAGGTTGACCCCCGACTCAACCTCAACGTGATGTTACGAGTCAAGCGCTGTAACGACAGCTCCTCCAAGCAGGGTGCAGTGTTAGTGGTGTTGCTGACATTGCCACCGAATGTGAAGAAGAGGAAGAAGATAAAACATCACAAACGTGCCATTCAAGCTCTATGACCACGGCTCATCTGTATGAGCAATAATCTGAGGTGCCTGATAACAGCAACGCGTAAAATAACAGCGACCTCGCTGTCCTTGGAGGGAACATTAAGCAGGGCTGTGGCTGGGAGATTCCTGGGGGGGATGAAAAAGATCCTCGGTTGCACTGCTTGGTCGGAAATGTCATTGTTTGTGTCAGGGTGAAAATTTACAGACATTTAGACTTCAGTGTCAACATTTCGATGAAGTAAGTCAGGGTCTCCATATAAACAAAATTTACGGAGCGTCATGTGTCTGCCATGCATGAGAATTTAAAACATAAACAAAAAAAAGAAATTGAATTTTGAATGACTATACCCCTAGTTCATTTTCGTATTTGATGAACGGAGACTTTATTTTACGCAATAATTAAACCAGTGTAATTAAACTTAAATAAGTTTAAATTACTCAAGTCTGGTGATCAATGCATGCACAAGAAACCACCATGTACGATATTTTTTGCGTTTGACTTGGTTGAATGCCAGCTTTAAAAATAAAAAGTGTCAATTTCATTGCAATACAATAATCTCATTACAGAGTACATGGGAAGGTGCGCCCCCTACTGTGTAGAGGATGAAAAGGTCACGATAAATATATATTTTTAAGTGAACAATCTCTTCCAAATATGCTGGGTCCATCACACACTGCACGCATCAATGCATTGATGGAACTCAATTTTTGCACTCACAATGCATGCGTCGTGTGTGAAAATATTACTTTAGAGTCACATTTGCTGCATTAAATTACAGTAGTTCACGTGACCCCTGCAGCCACTTGAAATGCTACATTGCACCATAATTTAAGAAAGAAAATTACGCTTGAGTCAAATCACAACCCCGAATCGTGGCATTTTACCAAGTCGTAAAGTTGGGAGGCATTCACAGGCCGACTGGACACGTGATGTTTTATGGACATGGTCACCATGGTCACCATGGTCACGATGTCCATTTTTTTTTTACTTAATTCAGTCACACTCAGCTCAGACAGTATGTTATGAAATGAAAAAAAGACAATCCCTAACAAAGCCAGAATCTAGCTACTAAGGAGGCAGGTAAGGAAAAACTCATTGAAGACACAGTCGGGGAGATGGTTTGCCTGGCCCCTAAGAGGTCACGTTGTTCCACTGTCAGTAGGGGGCTTCGGTAATGGAACAGAACTCTGCTTTGTAACTGATGTGGGCAACCCGTCTGGAATAAACACAAGTTTTGAACAATTCAGTGCAAAAGCATGGTGCAGGTCTAGTTGTACTGAATGTGGCATACGTGGACACTCCTTGACGCAGATGGCCCCATAGCTGTACTTGACGTCGGGATTTTCCTCCAGCTGGAAACTCACAGGATTGTAGATCATAGGTGGGGGGCAGTGGCTCACGCACGCACCGCTATCATTGAAGTTCTTGCAGGCCTGCACACACACACAAGAAAACACACACCGCGAAGCACGATACTCACATGTGTACCCAAGCAGCCACCATTGCTGCCACTTGTTCGTAAGTTTGAGTCAGTGGGCCAAATTCATTTAGAGTTTTTCGACCATCAATCCACCACCTAATGTGAACATTGCAGCCATCTTCATACAACATCTGAAAATTGTAATTCTGCAATTTGAAATTCCTGTGTGGGTGATTGCATACACAAACCCAACCGTGCTGCCTCGTCTTGTACAAAAATTGCGGAGTGGTCTAAAGTGGGTGGGGTTAGGGCAGGGTGGAATTGTTAAACGAGGATGTGAAAACCTTTTTTTTACCGTTGTGCAGAATTACATCAATCGTGCTTTGATGGATTGGCTTGTGTTGGGACCACTGAGAGGGCATGGCCACTCATACCAGGGTGGCGAGATGTTAACTACCTTGCCTGGTATACAGGAGGTCGTGGGTCCGATCCCAACCCTGATGCCTGCTGCTGTATATTTGGAGTTTGCGTGCTCTTCCTGTGTTCGTGTGGATTTTTCTCCGGGTCCTCTGGGTTTTCCCTCCACATTTAGAATCAATACGCATTTAGAGTATTTTGCCGCAATACATTTCCACATGACAGGCCACTTCGTTGTGCTATCACTTGCGGCCAGGTCGCTTCTGAAAAAGAGCAGTATAGCTCAGTGGGACCATACCTGGTAAACTAAAAATAGTTGCGTTTAATAGTTTAATATATTCCACAAACATTAACGTGGGCGTGTTTGGCAAGTTCATTCTGCAATCTCTTTCGTAGGAGAACTTATCAGCAAGTTCTTGGCGGCCAAACATCGTCCTGAAAATGGCCAAATGGAGGCTCCATACTGAGTACTAAAACTTATTTAAAAGAGTGGTTTGCAAATGGGAGGAAACTGGGGTGCCCACAGCACTATACATTGAGTTTGTATGCAACATTGCCTTGTGCGTCGAACCCGGCTTAATAGTGTACGTGAATGTATCTTGCCGATTACATCCAGTAACCCAGAAGCATTTGTTTAACAAACCTGACGAGAGACAGAAGGTCAAAACTGGTCCAGAACTACCCTGCTTCAACAAATGTGCCTATTTAAAATTGGTCTGCAAAGCCAATAATAGGCTGACTAAAGTATATACGCTTAGTACAATGTGCAGAGACACAGCACCGAGTTGTGCTTATAGAATACGGGTTTCTCTCTTAATGCTCCATGCAGAATGAGTGCGTGCATGCAGAGGACGAATTGCGGGACTCACAAAGCAGTGGGTGTCACGTGGTCCCGAGCAGCCAGCCGCACACTGGGAATGGCAGCACTCACTGGGGCTGGGCCCATAGCAGCGGCCGTCGCATTGTCTCGCACACAGCAGCTGGGTGACTGCCGAGGCACAGCACACACCAGACAGCATGCGGCACCACACAGCACATCAGACAACACACACAGCGTGAGGCACCACACAGCACAACAGACAGCACCCCAGATAGTACACCACACAGCACCCCAGACAGCACACCAGACAGCACACACACAGCACACACACAGCACACCAGACAGCACACACACAGCACCCCAGACAGCACACCAGACAGCACACACACAGCACACACACAGCACCCAGACAGCACACACACAGCACACCAGACAGCACACCAGACAGCACACACACAGCACCCAGACAGCACACACACAGCACACCAGACAGCACAGACACAGAACTCCAGACAGCACACCAGACAGCACCCAGACAGCACACACACAGCACCCCAGACAGCACACCAGACAGCACACACAGCACACCAGACAGCACACACACAGCACCCCAGACAGCACCCCAGACAGCACACCAGACAGCACACACACAGCACACCAGACAGCACACCAGACCACACACAGCACCCCAGACAGCACACCAGACAGCACACCAGACAGCACACACAGCACACCAGACAACACACACACAGCACACACAAAGCACACACACAGCACACCAGACAGCACACACACAGCACCCCAGACAGCACCCCAGACAGCACACACACAGCACACCAGACAGCACACCAGACAGCACACACACAGCACACCAGACAGCACACACACAGCACCCCAGACAGCACCCCAGACAGCACACACACAGCACCCCAGACAGCACCCCAGACAGCACACCAGACAGCACACACAGCACACCAGACAGCACACACACAGCACACACAAAGCACACACACAGCACACCAGACAGCACACACACAGCACACCAGACAGCACACACAGCACACACACAGCACACCAGACAGCACACCAGACGGGACGTACCCCACCAGTGGTTTATAAGAATTCAACGTTTTTTCCTACAAATGTAATTTGACTAACGGAAGTTATGAAGCAGAGGTCTCTTCAATCATCATAATCGAGAGCAACCGCAGTGATGTAGTTGTGGCAGAGAACAGCCCTGATCAAGAAACCACAAATAATGTGACATTGCTCACTCGGAGAGCCTGTGTTACTTGTCACTGGGAAGACACTCCTTTTCTACCAGTGTTGGTGTGTTCTTAGAAACCAATAATATTTTTCTGCAATTACGTTCAGGTTGGTATTCCCCACATGAATTAGTCACTGGACTAAGGTTGTAAACACATGACAATGCAGCAAGTGGGTTAGGCGACAATCTGTCCACATCCATAATTGTATGCGTAGGCGTTCGAGGCATTCTGGTTTACACCAACATGCGAGGCACTCGTGAACACGGGACTGTGCACCTGACGATGATTTGTATTATTTTTTAACGAATCATCAAACTTGCCCTGACCAGTGCAGGACACACAGCTTCGGTAACATATCTCCCGCAGAAGCGATGCATGGCCTGATTAACGTAGTTATGTGCGTCCAGTAATTTAGCCATCATTCTGCCAATATTTTGTCGAATGATGGCCATTTCTGCATAAAATAGGAAACATTCCGCAAAACAGTAAAAATTCCACCACGACTCACGGCACGATTGCAGAATGGCAACAATTGGATGGGGTGTAGGCGCGACCTGACATACGCGGAAAGTTACCGCAAACATGCAAACACGTAATTGACAAGAGTCATACAATTACTCACCTTGATGGAGGGCAGGCGAAGTCTCACACACACACACATTATTAACGCGTGCGCATTCATGTGTGAGACAGATGAAGCCTGACTAGTCGGCTCGCATCGTCGAGATGGGGATCGAGCGAGCGAGCGAGCTGAGCACACAGGGCTCTGACTACGCTCGGCACTCCCGCAGATACGACTGATGGACTGTGGGATTCGTTGCGGAGTGAGGCTCCATCGAGTCGTGCCAAAAAAATCATTTGTCACGTGAATTAGGCAGAATTAATTGTGGAATTTCCACATTTTTTTGAAAATTCTGCTTGTGGACTGAATCGAACTCTAGGTACATTAATCAGGCTTAAAAGCTTAAACTAAACAAAGTCTGCACATTTCTGGAAGATATTGATTCCAAATGTGTATGCTTTTATGTACCTTTAAATGTTACTTCAAAGCGCTTGTTAAAATGGATTCAGCTGAGGTTCAGAGCAATTCAATAAGCACGCACCTGCTGTGTGTAATTAACTTACATTTCTGACAGTATTCAGGTCCTGCACCCCAGCAGTGGTTATTACAGCTTCCATAGCACAGGTCGCCTGCAAGAAAAGAGCAGGCAACAACGTTACGCTAAACAGATTGTACGTGAGCACACCGATGTGCGTTCTGTGTCTTTGGCACTAAATGTCTGAACCTGGTATGGAGCCTGACCAGTGCACTCAATCTCATCGGATCATGGAAGATAATTTTCATCAAGGGTCGAACCATTTCAATGGTGCATCATTGGGTGACCACCGTTCACAAGCGACAGGCGTCGTCGGCACTGCGGGCAGGAGAGGGCAGCGTAGCGAGACCCATTCGTGCCCCGTGCTCCTTTCCACCTTCGCCAACCCACGACTGACCAGCACCATGAAGTTTGGTCAAAATATTCCTCGCGGCAAGCTGTGGGGAGGCCAACATCCAGCAGTGGATTGACAACACCTGTACAGTACATTGAATCGATTATTCGTTGGTAGATCTCCACGTTCGAATGAGCATACGATTTCGGTATTATCCATCGGTGGTTCTCAGCCAGTCGTGGAATTCCATATTAAATTTCGATTTAAAGCTTTCGTGACTGCAGGGATTCATCTTCTTGGTTCTTTCGGTAAAGTCACGTACGTGACTTTACCGAAAGAACCAAGAAGATGAATTCCATATTCTCATGGCAGGGGTTAATCTCCATGGATAGGACACTCTTGACTTCTGACAGAGTAGTGTTTATTGATTCTCGACGGATGACGATTCAAATTCATCACCAACTAAGATTCCTGCTCAACACCTTGCACACACCACAGTGCCACCTGGCCAGACAAATGACACAGACTCCAGTAAACATACAGGATTATATAACCACCACTGCCCAACAGCAGCCTACTACACCTAGATTCGCTCATCAATGTGTTATATCCGCATGTAAATAAAAGTAGGTTTAGTTAATTGGCCTATTTGGTTTCCACACCAATATAATTTTGCAGCAGTGGTTTCAACAACAAAACCCTGGACCAATTTCAACCTTCTGTGTCTCATCAGCAGCCAGGCTTGCTAAACAAATGCTGCTGGGTTACCAAATGGGATTGGTAAACTAAACTATAATATATATTTCGTGTTAAAGTATATTTAAGCACAATCTACTGTCTCCGTAAATACATAAAGCAAAGTTCTTTTCCAAAAATAAACAATACAATAACTTTTTTGAAGGATATAAGTGAAATAGAACCAAATAAAGTGAAGTTCACAACACAACACTTTATTATCCTATTTAATTATTTCAATCGTGCTCGTTTTATAGTCTCAGGGCTATACCTGAGCATGAACAACAAGACGAATGGCCAAGCTGTTTGTGTGTGAGGGGTGGGGGTGAGAGCGTCTGCGTGTTGCAGCAGTGTCCACAGAACTCCCATTACAGCCTTGGCACGCCAAACTGAGCAATGGCAGAGAGGTGTCACCCCTTCTCCCTTTGCTCCCTTGCTTACAGGAGGTGCTGTTGTCCTTCTCCACGTTCACAATGTTCTCTTCCTTTACAATTTCACGCCACTCGATGGTGTTTTGAAAGCACAGGTGTTTGTTCTCCCGAATGTACACCCCTCCGTTCAGGATTTCTGTGGGAGGAAAACAGCCAATTTACAATCGACGCATTTCTCTCCATTACGCACACATCCTTCTACCACTTTACCTGTGCAATTATGAGAAAATACATCCGTTCATATAAACGAGGACCACTCATTTACGTGCGACATATTTTCAAGGAAATATCTTTTTTTTAAGTGGTGATTTGTCATTTTCCAATTAAATCCATTTCAACGCGTGTCATCAGTCCGCACACGTATCTTTTCTGCATTCATTTTATACGTATTCTACTGATTACCCATCACGTTATTCAAAGTTGAAATGAGTTCAAATCAAAACATGCAGCTCACCGCGCTAGAGTTATTGTTATTTCCGTGAAACTCATACTTCGTTTTTCCATTTTGTTTTAAGCATTTTGTTAAGAACCTTTCGACTGCAATCTGTCTCTTTTTACCACGAATGTGTCTGTTGTTTGTTCTCCGGTACTTGACGCTCATTATGCTTCAGTCAAGGTGATTGATGGATGGCATATGGTGTGGGTAAAGATTGTGCAGGCAGGCTAATCCTTTTACAACTCAGAGGTTCATGTCACGAGGGGGGGGTGAAAACTGTGCTATTTATTTCGTGGTCAAGAAAAATGCATCTGGGTAGCCAGCAGCAAATGGTTATGTAGCAGTGAGCCGATTTGGTAGAAACGAGATGTTTAAAAAACAGTTAAAGTGCATAAGTGCGAATTCACGGCAGTTGTTACCTAAACAAATCCACATATATTTACCAGAGTGCAGTCATTAGAGGACACGCATAATGTTACTTGGCAGCATTACCCCAGCTCGCTCACCAACATTTACTGATCCTCATTTTTGTATTTATACATATCATACAATATTGCAAATATAGTAAGAGTGTACAGTAAAGCATTAATGCAATGGACGGTATCATGAAAGCAATACAATATAGAATGAAATACTTTACGTATTATTAGTAACGTATGTGCGCTGAAGATGGATCATTGCCTAAGACGGCACCTATTTTTTATGTTTTTTTTCTTTAACTCCACCGCGTTATTGACGAATGTGTTGAGTTGTTTGTGTTGTTAATGATCGTGTTTGTGCATCCACTGCCCAACGCAGCGTCACCAATGCATTTGCTTAGGTAACGATACGGTCAGTTGTAGTTCCTGCAATTCAGAGAGCCGTGCCGATGCCACGCTAGGATCCGTTGAATGCAGTGTCAAAGTTAGACCTTCAAAGAGGCAGACTAATGCCGCCCTTTGGATTCTTACGGTTCTATGTTAATTAAAACATATAACACATCTCTTAAGAAAAATAACAGACATCTTAGTAAGTAAATGCTATGATCATGACTCCAAAACCCAACGTTATTTAATTACTACAAGCTCTATAAAAAAAAACCTGGCACAAGCACACTTAGTGAAGACAAAACAACGTCGTAGCCAGCACCCAAGCACTGTCCTGAAGGCAAGCAGACAATAATTGTTTTATTGAACCACGGCCCTCAGTATCACTGCCTTGAAACAAGCATCTGCCAAAGACAGATTGCAATGGCTAGTGCCAAATAAATGTATCCAGCTAATTTTCATGTTGCTACTTTTAAAATATTTTACACTGTTTTCACCGTTTTAACTTGTGTCCATGTGAAAAATCCGATTTTCATAGATACAAAATATCGATAAAGCTGTAATTATTACATAAAATAGCATATTACACACTATATGCATGCTTATTTTGTGGGTAGTTTAGACCCCATTTACAAAAATCACAAAACCGACGACTACCTGCAGTGTCTTTGTTCCAGCAAGATGAGAGAATCATGCCCTTTTGGCTCCAAAGCAAAACAACATCCCATGATGCTGTGAAAGGCCTTGGGCAGAATGTTGGCAAATTCATGTCTTTATTGAGATGATTATCTGAAACTACCCATGGCAGAAATGACAAGGTCAAAGGGTCTCCTCGTTTCTATAATAACTATATAAGCAGGTGATTGCTCTCAAAAGCTAATGGTCACCTTCTCTCGGTGATGTTAGTCATCAGAAGCAATGCCTCAAGTGATTGATGAACCGCATGATATATTGCTAATGCAGATGCTCAGATAGATCTTAACTATGGACTCATCAAATTGTATAAACAATGCCGTTAGAATGCAATAAACCATACAACCTTGACCACAATGTCCGAGACAAATATGTCTCTACCTATACAATTCACGGCAGCTCTCAACCACTGTCATCACCTTTTGGTTATATAATGCTGCACGTTTAATTTAACTTAAATATATGGAATGTTGCATATCTGCACACAAACATTCGTCATTCATAAATTATTTATATTGTAAGCTTTCTTGGTCAAACTCCATGCAGGTGGGCTAATCTAAACGATACTATTACAATTCATCACGCAACTGCTTGCTTTTGGCTATTGGAATTGTAAGGCGCGGTATTCTGCTCCTTCAACTAAATCACACAGCTCTTGAAACCTGTCTTGTTCAATCTCCAAGCTCTCAGGTGAATTCTGATATCTGCCCTGCAAAGGGATGTTTGTTCTGCCTCTGCAGGGTTTCCTTGTCAGGGCAGCACCCGTGGGCTGTTCATCACTGGGGTCTGGAAAAAAAACAATTCGTGGCCGCGTTTGCTGCAGCCAATTCCGTCCAACCAAAATCTACCACACCGCCGCTTGTGCCACTTTGTGGAGTGCCACTGGGCTCACCAAAACCAGGAGAGATGAAACATATGAGGCCTCCTGAGCATGGGTTCCTGAATGAGTACACGGGGTATGCTGGGTACGCCAGCAAACACCGGGGCATTATACAGAGAGATGCAACTGAACCGTGGACAGATGATTGGAGATGCAAAATGATCTACGCATGATCTGTCAACTTCGTGACGTATCTGCTGAAACATATATATCTGTTGAAATAGCTCCCAGTCATGATTATATGCCTTAATACTAAACTTGTACTGTTGTATTTACCAGGTAATACGCACTCATCTATTAGCTCTAGTTCAGGGGTGACCTTGTCACAACTGATATCTGGCAGAAGTTGCTTTTCATATGTGGGAATTTATCGTAGCCAAATAATCTAAGTACGTATTGGTGAATGTGGAGGGCAAAACCGGCATGTCAGGTTCCCTATCGTCATTGAGATGACGACAGGGAGAGATCATGCAAACTCCAAATACACAGGCGTCAGGGTCGGGTCGGGATTGAACTCACGACCTCCTGTATACCAGACGAGAGAGATCAAATATCGGCTCCTCGGTGCTCCAGTAAACTGTCTATAAACTGAACTTGTAAATTAAGTGATACGATCACAACCAATACTAGAAGCTTAGGTGGCCTCTATGCATGACCAATTAGTATGGCAATTGTCGATCTGGCCAGTGCATACGTGACACACTTTACATTGACTAAATGATGCATTCATTTGGTTATGGTGAGTGGCACCATTAGCTGAGATTGATCAAATGTGGTTATTGATGGGTGGAAACCAGAAAGGATACTAGGTTCAACATTGTTTGCGTATTATGTGTATGGCCGTGAACATCCATGTATGTTGTTAACGGACGCCAAAAAAGCATGCCAAAATATTTGCTTAAAAATTTATCTAAAATGTGCAATTATATATTGGGGTAAAATTAACCACAAGTGCAATTTGAAATAATATATTAACGTATACGTGACTTGAAATTTTTGATTTATGTGATATTAATGTGACAGCGAGTTTGCATGTGCATTGATTCATATCGATCTAAATATAAATGCTATTTTAATATTAAATCAATTATATTTGATGAATACTTACAACTTATATAATGTATAATTTAACTCCACATTTACACACTTGAACTTGTTTTTGCTATGTAATATTAACGCGCCCTCACTTGCTTTTAGTGACGGACACCAAATCAAAGGAATATCAACACAATATGTAACTATTTATCTACATGCTCTATATATGTTGATTTTTATAATGACCCATATACAGTATACATTTTAAATATCATACAAGACTTGCATTACTTTATACGATGATACGTATCCACCATTATATGAATGCATCATGAGGCTAAGATGAATGCTTATTTTATCCGAACCAAAGGCCACATCTGTGAATATTCATTCCAGCACGAATACCGAGGACACATTGCTTTGTAAATGATTGTTTTGATTTTTCCCATATTTTAATATCTAGCCTTCTGTTTCAAGTGGCAGATGTATGAAAAACATGAGAACAGCAGTACAGTGAGAAATGGTCCTTCTTATAAAAATTAATCTGAATTTAATCAGCTTATATATATCCGAATATTTCAATAAGACGTATGTTATAAGCAGTGCTGAAGATAAAACTCAAGCTTAAAAGAAGGCAAATTTACATACAACTGCACAATATATTACAATTGCATTGCCAGTTAAAGTTTATATATTTGAATGAACTAGTTTAAAGGGGAAATTAACGTGCCATGTCAATACTAAAAGTTTCAAAAGGGATTACTGCTTATCCATGAACTCAAATGACCACATTATTTTTATTAAATTTTTATTCCCACATCCTTAATCTCCCGGACACAATCAGTTTACTACACTGGAAAATTAGACTCTAAATAGAACTTCAAATTTCTAAATTGAGGAGAGGGATCGAGAGGAAGTATTTAATTTAAATCGGGTTATAATATAGAGAGACCAGACAAGCAGAGTCAGAATGTGAGCTGGTGAAGAATACTTATTACTGTTAAGAACTAGCATGCTTGGAATGTAAATATAACTAATCAGCATGAATTGTTATTTTATAAAATGTGCTTTATGGAAAGTGGGCTGTACATTAATAGAAAAAAATAATAACAATTATATTCTATGGTTCTTTCGGTAAAGTCACGTAGAAAGAAAAAATAATAACAATAAAATAATAAAAATGTAAATAAAGTGAATAAAAAAGAATAACAATATCACGACGTTTCGATCGCAACACAAGCGGTCGTCTTTTTTCTACTGATGACGATTGCTTGTGTTGTGATCGAAACGTCGTGATGTTTTTATTATTTTTTATTCACTTTATTTTCATTGTTATTTTTATTATTTTATTGTCATTTTTTTTCTATCTATATGACTTTACCGAAATAACCATAGAATATGAATTCTTGCAGTCTCGAAAGTTTTAAGTCATAATAACAATTATTGGCTATAACAATAATGTAATGATGTAAATCTTCTTACTAAACTATTTTGTGCGTTTGCTGGCTTTATGTTCGTCTCTAGTCACTATTATAATTAACGTATATTATAAATTTGTAATATAATTTTCACTGTTTACCAAATGTATGCTCATGGTTTATTTCCCCAAATCCCATTTTTAAACAAAAACATTTTCCGTGAACAACTTTGGTGACAGCGTATCTTATTTCCTGACTTACCTTTCCCATGCCTACTCGACTACTCTCTTTATACCATCTTAATTTTATTGTTTCTTCCTTGCATATAATTTATAAATACACATATACAATATTTTACATTTTGGCCCTCACTATTTGACAGTGTGGATGATTGCATCAGTTTCCACCGAATCAAATGCCTTTGGGAAGTTACGTAAATTATACAAATGTCTTAAAGACAATGAACCATCTTATATTTTCTGATTACGTAGCCGTGATGACATACAATGAAAATGTATTCGAGGAAATATTATAGAACGTAAGGCTGCACAATTTGGCTCAAGATAAATATTAGCAAAATAACAAGTCACGTACAATATGTTCACTCAACAAATACAGACTTAGGTTGGCATGGGACACAATTGGAATATTCACACAATGTGTGAACCCGGGACAAAGATTAAAGGCAGACCAGAATCAATCTGATTAAATAAAGAGGTTGATATGAGCATGGTTAGAATACTTTTGTAAACTGAACTTGATCAGGAAAAGTAATACATCAACGTGTCTAATGAATACAGTTTTCAATCCTACATTTTACCTTGCAATGACAAATGATTAGAAACATGGACACTGACAATTAAGATAGAAATTAAAGCTTTAAAAAAACGCACGGAGCAGCATAGAGAGGTTTCACCCTTGGCATTGCAATGAGAGACAGCCATGGAATCGTGAGGATGAGAGCATGCACTGGAAACATCGTGTTGACCCTTTAAAAAAAAATAAGTTGGCTTGGGTAGGATACATAGTTAGGAGGAATGATGGCCAGTGGCTGCGACGTTGACTTAGGAATTGCTGTACTGATGCAATTTGAATTCATGTATTTAGTATTTGTGATTTTCTTACCTTTCCTATACTTTGCACTCCGATGCTTTGTTGTTGTAACTTTTTGACCCGCCGCTACTGGACATATGAAAAAGAAGATAACTAAAGATTCTGCTTATGATTCAGAGATAACATCGAGCCCTCGGTGGTTCAGATCAACATTGTTACTCTGAACGTTGATGGCCTCAACCAGGCGGCAGGGTGTCTTATCCCACCTCAACAGGCAAAAGGCCGATATTGCCTTCCTGCAGGACACCATTCGCTCCCTTCTGGAGGCAGCGAATGAGAGTGACAGCCTGAGAGGCTGACCACCATGGAGATGGAGTGATGAAAATATCTCGCTTGCTGGACCTAGACGGATCGTTCCATCACGGGACGGAGACCACATGGGGAAGCCTACACCTGACTGTGGATAGAGCATGGATGACGATGCTGATTCTAAAGGGATCACACTTCATCAGTAGTTGCATTTAGCCACTCTTGTTACTTGAAAGTGATGAGAAGCCAACGTGTTGGTTTAATTTCTCATTTTAAAAAATGCCCCAAAAAAATCTGTGTTTGAGTACTGTACAGTCTAACAATATTTCTAAATATCCTCAGAAAAACTCTTAATCAATGGTATCTAGTAAGGCTTGGCTATAGCTATATTTCAAATTATCACCACAGCTCTAACAGAAGATATGTACACAATCCAAAATGGCCATAGTCGAAAGGCTTTTTGTTGTTTTCAAATGGCATTGTGTTCAGTTCTTCTACGAAACCATGGAATTTACCAACCGTTACATTCAGTGTATCTCTTATGTATTGCAACTTTACAAAGCACTGTAAAGATGACAATATTATTTAAAAGCAGGGTAAATCGAGTGCATGGTCCTAATTCCATTGCCCCATCTCATCAGTGGATGTCCTCTCTAAAGCACGTTTTGCTACCTTGGCTGCCACTCCATCATCATTGTCCACCACTGGCCATCATCCCTTCCAGAAGCATGTCCTGCCCAAGCGCACTCACTTTTGATTTTAAACAAGAGCCCGGTACAGAGCACGAGGGATGATGGCGAGAGAGGGGGAGAGGGGTACAGATGTTCCGCGGACGACAAGGCCAAGGCCAGGGGCCCACGAAGCAAGAGAAGAGCGATCGAGCTCACTGCCATACCTCTCACGCAGGGGACAACGTTCGGGAGCGTGGTGTTTTTAGGGGAGAGGGGGAGAAAGTACCCAGACAAAATCACAAAATAAATAATAATAACGACAGTAAGCCTTGCGTTATTGTGAATACCCTGGGGGTAGCGACTACCTCATGCCTATCCATGGAGTGGTTGTGCCAAGGGTTCGTCGCCTTCCTCCGGTACACTTTTCTTAATAGTTAGTGCGACGTCTTTCTCCTGCTGTATACAGTATTATAGAATCCACATGAACGTCATTCTGTCTCTCAATGCAATTGCTACCGTGCACCTCTCCATGCCTATTTAAACACTTAATTCATTGCACACTGAAGTTTCTTGATGAATGTTTACGTTTTTTATGCACGTGTCATAGCAGGTAGTACACATGCATAACACATTTTCAATACTTTCGAGGATAAATAGATCTTGGAGAGCATTACCGAATTCATGCATATGCTGGATTGTGCTTTCTTGTTCAAAAGCAGCAATATATCAAGATTTTTTTCAAATATAATAGTAACATTTGCATTATTATTTACTCATATATTCCCATTATATGTGTATGGAGAGCTGATAAATATTTGCAGACACTCGTTTGACCTGGGCTGAATAATACAACGTTGTGTTGAATGAAAAATAGATCCCTGTAATTATATGGCCCATGCTGCGCTCATGGTTATTATTCAAATTGGCATGTCAGGCTATTAAAAAATGCACGTGTGATCACCTTTACTAAAATTAATTTCACATTTATGCTGAAAGAAACATGCTGATTGGCCAGCACTCTATAAGCCAAGACTCGTGGGTGGTCCACACAGGAACTGCATTAATTGTCGCTATCAATATTAATAAATGGCAAAACGGCGAAACTTATATTGCATGCAGATAATGCAATTTGCATCTCTGTAAACTATGCATAATCGTGAGGTCATGAAAGGGTACCTTTTGTGTGAGACACTGATCTAAATGGCAAGAGCATGGTTAATCCAGGGAAAACTGTCACGGTTATTTTATTTGGCACTAATTCTTGCCAATTAAATGTTTCTAACATGCGTGCTGTTTGAGAATTAACTGTGAGCTTTAAATCCTTGCATGCATCCTTGTGTGCAACAGCTAGTTTTAAATAAAAACTGCTGATGTCTTTCAAAGCTATATAGCATCTGCTGTCGCTGAGCAAGCATGCGACATTCAGTTGGAGAGCCACAATTACGCATCAGTGATACGAGGAGTCAAAGCCCCCGTCTGGCAGCTGGGAGGTACAGTTGTTCGCACACTCTGATGAAGCGGCAGATTGTAATAATGTCTTTTCACAGCTCAAAAAAAAAGCGTGGTACAATATCGGGGCGCGTAATACTTGTGTTGTTGCTATCCCGGTCACGGAGCGGATTGTGCAAATGCCCAAAACACCGTGGGGCCATTGCTGTGGAGTGGACATTAAGTGACCCGGTGAGATGTAGCATCTCGAATTAATGTACAGTATCTGAAATAGCTAAAATTATGATGTTTAATCAAATTTAAATCTTGGTGGGTGTTAATCGTCAACAATCTGGCTCAAAGGCTCCTGGAACGAGTCTATGTGTAGGTATTTATGATAAACTTAATTCGCACCCTATGTAACCAACCGTGCTAGATGAAACCCACAACATATATGATGAATAACATTGGTCGCGAAAGCCTACGTGTTAAATTCACTGCAAAATGCTTGATGTACAGATCTTTGACATAGCCCCCGCCCCCCATAATTACACATACACACTGCTACCGAGCCATATGAACTGTTTGAAACGCATTACACTCTAAAATATTACGATTTAAAAGACTACTAAAGCCAGATTTCCAAGTGTACACACATGCACAAGGACAACAATCTTCCGTAAATGCCTTAACAGACTGTTAGGGCAAGTGCTGTTAGCGAGTAGCACCTATGAAGGCCGGAACAGTACACAAGGGAGTGGATGGCCAGCACCACACATGCACACACACACACACAGTGGCAAATTAAAATTCTTATCTGTATGGAACATATTAGTTCTGACATGTTTCTCAAGGGATACAACTCATTATTTATTTGAAATTACTTAGAATGCTCTACCCCAGGAATTAGGGTCATACCTCTTTTCTCTAACCCACGCACTTGAAAACATATGCAAATTGCTATTACATCTACATGTCTAGATTGAGTGGTTTCCCAATTCAGACTGCTAGTAAGATAGGACACAATATATACATTTTCATAAAAAGATATTAAATAAATCATAGCCAAGTAAATGTGGCATCACTGAATTGTGACGTACAGTGGAGTCATTGCAACATGTTAGAGTGCATAAGACTAAGTATCGGTAATGTATAGGCAGCACGTATCCATTCACAATAGGTACATTTTAATCATATGCATTCTCCAAAGCGATTAAGTATACTGAGAAATACTTTTATTTTATGGTTTTCCAGTAACGCCATTCTTTAAATGGGATTGTATGTAACACCTCGAATCAAACTCCGCTCAATACAAAGTCGGTCCTCTTCATTCCCTCCCAACTGCTAGGAACTTTATCAACTTGGTCATTCATGCCACATCCATTGCGTTATTAATAACAACACACGGATGTTAAGCTTGGAGAGATGATGCACACTTGATTAGTTTAATCGTTTTAGTAATTGCATGTTGATAATTGGTTTTTTACCCTTCTATCTGGCAACAAAACCGACACCTTTTTTTTACAAGGAGTCATGTTTACATAGACCGCAATACCAGATGATCTGGTCCAACCCATGTGAGACTAGGCTCTGAGGAAAGCTGTCTCGGGTGTGGACCAATCAACTTCAAGGATAGTGCACATTATGAGAGTTATGTTTTTTGTTTGCATTATGACTGCAGGTATTGTGGTCTATGTAAACATGACTCCTTGTAAAAAAAGGTGTCAGTTTTGTTACCAGATGGAAGGGTAAAAACACAATTATCATATTTTTACTGGCAAATGAGGTTCCAATGGTGTGATTGCATGTTGTAATGAGATAGGGCCCATTCACGTAACTGTCATTACACCACGTTTTGGTAGATTGGCATCCGCTGAGTTAGGGCAGGGTTATGGTTGAGGCAACAAAAGTGGAAAGTTTACAGAGATTTGTTTTGCTAAAATGAGGAAACTCTCACTGCTCAGAAAACCGTCCATAATGCTTTGCGGGAGTAGCATGAGTGGGGAGCACACTGAGGAGAGGGCATAGCGGCCCATTCCGCACAAACTCATGGACATGTTTTGGTGCCTCCATATCACAACACTTGTTTCTTTGAAAGTTTTGAAGCAGGTTTTTGTGCTCCAAATTTTGCAGGAAGTATTAGAATGAAGGCTTGCTCACACACGAAGATGACAGTGAGGAGGAAGCTGAAGAAAACAAGAGTGCTGATGATGTCCATGAGTGTTGTCGTTATCGGCTCTACAGCTGCTAATGACAATGGTTGTGAGGATAGATATGATGCAGTCAATGATGCAAGCGCATTGCCACAATAACTATACATTAAGTTACAATTAACTAAATGTCCTTCTAACTGATCGCTTGAATTGGATCTGAACTCAACAGAACTGAGAGCGAAACAAACCCAAAGGGTTGCATTGCCATTACTCCCACTGAGGGCGTCCCTCCATCGACAATGATCACGTGGGACTGTTCTACTCTCGAAGCGTCACGCAACACGTGCAAGATGACGACACAATAGAACCTTTAGGATTTTACTCGAGAGAAGCACTTCCATTTTATTTGATGCTTTAGACTCATGTCTGACCAGCTCGGCATACTTCTTTGCACACACACATATATATAAAATCCATATTTATTTTGTGTGCCGAACTGTTTTTTTAAACAAAACAACAACCCCACAATAAATACGTGAATGCATTCTTTTTGATTCAATCACATGCCACCCTTTTGTAATGTACCACGGCTACTGCCTGAGTGAGATCTCTAGCCAGAGTTACATACCATTGTTTTTCTCATACTTAAGCTTGAATCAATTTCAAACGTGGAATGTGACTTGTAGACTGACAATACGGAGAAACCCCTTAAAGACAGCATACATATGCAGGGCCCATTTTGTAATTCCATGTCCTGTGGATAATCAGACATTTTTGACCATACTTCACCACGCTGGTCAGTGCGGGTTGAAGGTGGAGGTAGTGGAGAACAATGATGGATTTTGCTGCACTGGCCTCGACTGCCCACGATGCCGATTACGCTCGTCTTTAATCCATGGTGGTGACCATCCAAGCGTGAGATTTGATGAGATTGGGGGCTTTCTGGGTGATTTGTTCAGTGGCAAAGTCGATGTATAACATGTGTACGTTACTGGTTTACACACCACATTTGTTAAGAAACATAATGATAGCAAAGCATTCAACTATATTTAACCAATAATCAATGATAGAATAAGTATAATAAAATATAAAAAGGCAAAGTACACGCCACTCCATGCAATTGTGAAGGAAGCCAAATTCGCATTCAGATATTCCTATATACAGTGCAGGGTTAGAGGTTTAATTTGGTGGTATGTTGTTAAAATAAACATTACATTTAAATATGATTACGGAAGGTAAACCGTGCATAAATATATCTGCAACTTGTGATACAATTCGAGTAGTAATTGGATTTTGGCATTCTTGATGTTCTGTTTATGCATGCAAACACAGTAGCATACACCACTAGTCCAATTATTTTTCAAGTAACACATATAAATGACTATGTTATGCACAAACATAAATCACCATACTGCATGTTGGCAACAAAACTGACACCTTTTTTTACAAGGAGTCATGTTTGCATAGACCGCAATACCTGCAGTCATAATACAAACAAAAGAACATAACTCTGATAATGTGCACTGTCCTTAAAGTTGATTGATCCACACCCGAGACAGCTTTCCTTAGAGCCTAGTCTCATATGGGTTGGACCAGATGACGCCAAAAGGCGCACAACTCAAAGACAATGCACCATCAGAGTATGAGAGCTCGGGGCAAGCATCTACACTATGGGAACCTCATTTGCCAGTAAAAATATGATAATTGGTTCTTTACCCTTCTATCTGGCAACAAAACTGACACCTTTTTTTTTACAAGGAGTCATGTTTGCATAGACCGCAATACCTGCAGTCATAATACAAACAAAAGAACATAACTCTGATAATGTGCACTGTCCTTAAAGTTGATTGATCCACACCCGAGACAGCTTTCCTTAGAGCCTAGTCTCATATGGGTTGGACCAGATGACGCCAAAAGGCGCACAACTCAAAGACAATGCACCATCAGAGTATGAGAGCTCGGGGCAAGCATCTACACTATGGGAACCTCATTTGCCAGTAAAAATATGATAATTGGTTCTTTACCCTTCTATCTGGCAACAAAACTGACACCTTTTTTTTACAAGGAGTCATGTTTGCATAGACCGCAATACCTGCAGTCATAATACAAACAAAAGAACATAACTCTGATAATGTGCACTGTCCTTAAAGTTGATTGATCCACACCCGAGACAGCTTTCCTTAGAGCCTAGTCTCATATGGGTTGGACCAGATGACGCCAAAAGGCGCACAACTCAAAGACAATGCACCATCAGAGTATGAGAGCTCGGGGCAAGCATCTACACTATGGGAACCTCATTTGCCAGTAAAAATATGATAATTGGTTCTTTACCCTTCTATCTGGCAACAAAACTGACACCTTTTTTTACAAGGAGTCATGTTTGCATAGACCGCAATACCTGCAGTCATAATACAAACAAAAGAACATAACTCTGATAATGTGCACTGTCCTTAAAGTTGATTGATCCACACCCGAGACAGCTTTCCTTAGAGCCTAGTCTCATATGGGTTGGACCAGATGACGCCAAAAGGCGCACAACTCAAAGACAATGCACCATCAGAGTATGAGAGCTCGGGGCAAGCATCTACACTATGGGAACCTCATTTGGGAACCTCATCTCATACTCTGATGGTGCATTGTCTTTGAGTTGTGCGCCTTTTGGCGTCATCTGGTCCAACCCATATGAGACTAGGCTCTAAGGAAAGCTGTCTCGGGTGTGGATCAATCAACTTTAAGGACAGTGCACATTATCAGAGTTATGTTCTTTTGTTTGTATTATGACTGCAGGTATTGCGGTCTATGCAAACATGACTCCTTGTAAAAAAAGGTGTCAGTTTTGTTGCCAGATAGAAGGGTAAAGAACCAATTATCATATTTTTACTGGCAAATGAGGTTCCCATAGTGTAGATGCTTGCCCCGAGCTCTCATACTCTGATGGTGCATTGTCTTTGAGTTGTGCGCCTTTTGGCGTCATCTGGTCCAACCCATATGAGACTAGGCTCTAAGGAAAGCTGTCTCGGGTGTGGATCAATCAACTTTAAGGACAGTGCACATTATCAGAGTTATGTTCTTTTGTTTGTATTATGACTGCAGGTATTGCGGTCTATGCAAACATGACTCCTTGTAAAAAAAGGTGTCAGTTTTGTTGCCAGATAGAAGGGTAAAGAACTAATTATCATATTTTTACTGGCAAATGAGGTTCCCATAGTGTAGATGCTTGCCCCGAGCTCTCATACTCTGATGGTGCATTGTCTTTGAGTTGTGCGCCTTTTGGCGTCATCTGGTCCAACCCATATGAGACTAGGCTCTAAGGAAAGCTGTCTCGGGTGTGGATCAATCAACTTTAAGGACAGTGCACATTATCAGAGTTATGTTCTTTTGTTTGTATTATGACTGCAGGTATTGCGGTCTATGCAAACATGACTCCTTGTAAAAAAAGGTGTCAGTTTTGTTGCCAGATAGAAGGGTAAAGAACCAATTTTCATATTTTTACTGGCAAATGAGGTTCCCATAGTATACTGCATGTTCCCAACCACAATATACTCTGTATGAACGTCACTCTCAAAATGCAATGACAATGTTCTGTATTCCCATTATGCCATCACAAACTATTCAGTCTCACAAAATGCAAGCAACGCGACAAGTTGTTTAAAAAATATCGAAAATAGACCACTATTAAACCATCACTGCTTTATTACGCATGAACTTTGATGTATTTTTTTCAAATCATATAAGTCCATTTAACTCAAATACGTGACCCTTTTCAAAGTACAACATATACTTTTGAAACACTGGCTTTTACAAGTGACGTAAATTGAATCACATGATGTATTTGCCTGGAACAAAGACCTTAGAAAACCTGCATTCAAACAGCATCTAATTTTTGCAGTGGAAAACATGATCATCTGCTCCGAATGTTGTTTTTGCGTTTTCCTAAGCATGGATTTTTATATAAAATATATTATGATGATTAACAATCACAGTGTAAACTATTGACGTAAACAAGGACATTTATGTTATGATTGGGTAATAATAGCCACATGATAGGACATGCTTTTTCTAAACACCATTCAACATGGCTTCTATAGCAAATTGGAAGAACACTATCTCGTGATTTAAACCAAATAGCATTGTCTATTGTTATGTATATTGTAATTAAATGTTGCTTGTCATCATTGTTGAACCAGACAACACATCGTGTCTCGATGAGGCTCACCGAGGGGCCTCAGTGCGCACATTTAGTACTGAAAGGATCCAAAAAAACCGCGACTTCCGCAGATTTTATTTAGATGCCATCGTTGGCTGATATTTTAGAAGCATATTTTGCTGCAAAGGCCGAATGAAAGTGTCCAGGGTCTACTGAAGGCGACGTGAAATTCTCAAGTAATATGCACCGCACTTAGGCATTGCCTTGCATCAATGCGTGTGGGTGTTCTATTGTTTTAATAATGCTCGTAAAATACAGAGTGGGAACTGCTTAATTAAAACGGCCTTTTTATTCGGTTGAACTATTTTGCATCCGTAAATTCACACTATTGAACTCACGTCTAATTGATGTTGGCTACGGGTATCGGAATCCCTGATTTAGTTCTCACACACTAGGGCTCCTTAGACCTGCTGTGCTCGATTGAAGAATTTTAATGACCTTGAGATGCACATGGTAAAGAGCAATTAGACGGATTTCCAAAATGTAGAGTGAACGTTCACCCACTGCAAACAGTAACCATCTTCAAAAGCTTAAACTCGATTAAAACAATCAACCACTACCCCCCCCCCTCCCATGTGCAATTGTAAGAGGTAAGCGTCGTTTAAACTCCTGCATTTTAAATGTATCGTGAATTGTCTAATCACTCCAATGGCCATTCTGCTAACTTGCCGGGAATAGTCGGACGATAATTAACACGAATGCCTGGCAATTTGTTTGGCAGCGATTCGCCACGCAGCTCAGCGATGCTTAAAGAGAACAGACAAGCATCTGTAAGAACAGCGCAACCCGGTCCAGTATCCCACACTGGAATTCCAGCAAGATGTTGGAGAAATAGCTCAGCTTTTTCAAATGAAAATGCATCGACTAGAAGTTGAGCAATTTAACGTTTAAAAAACAGAATTATTTCTCCTTAATGGCTGCCACTGGCATTGTGTGTTGTGATGTATGCATTGATTTGGCACCATCTTCTTCATTAGAGCTGCATGTAATTGGGTAGAATCCATCACGAGCAGCTCATTTGAGATTATAACGTATTCACTGCGTCATTTATTCAACCAAATTAAACGGCGTATGCATTTCATTCAGTTATAAAGCAGGATATGATATGATTTCACCAACACGTGTGTTAATAAATTAAGAGCCTAACACACGCTCACAAGAATTAACACAAAAAACCCCATTAACACTGCAGACCTAGAAAGAAACTCAACAAACCATTACGTGTTAACTTATGATGTTTGTAAAAAGACACATTAACACAAAGATCCCTCGTATAGCCTATAACAGACTGTTGGGGCAAGTGCTGTGAGTGACCACCCATGAAGGCCGGCACGGCACACGAGGGGGTGGCTGGCCAGCACCACGCCTGGCCGCCTTTGTCTACCCAGTGGCGATGTTTACACATCACACCAAGTACTCAATTTTATTGAGCCTGAGTCGACCTAGGGGAGGCCCAGGACCGGTTCAAATAATAATCACTGGTGGTGTTGGCCGTGAGTGGGAATCAAAATCAGGTCGCCGGGTTCGTAGCGCGGCGTGTGCTAAACTCTCCCCAAACACACGCACACATTAACGCTCACATTAACGCTCACATTAACGCTCACATGAACACATACATTAACGCTCACATTAACGCTCACATTAACGCTCACATTAACACTCACATTAACACTCACATTAACACTCACATTAACGCTCACATTAACGCTCACATTAACACTCACATTAACGCTCACATTAACGCTCACATTAACTCTCACATTAACACTCACATTAACACTCACATTAACGCTCACATTAACTCTCACATTAACACTCACATTAACACTCACATTAACACTCACATTAACACTCACGTTAACACTCACGTTAACACTCACATTAACGCTCACATTAACGCTCACATTAACGCTCACATTAACGCTCACATGAACACATACATTAACGCTCACATTAACGCTCACATTAACACTCACATTAACACTCACATTAACACTCACATTAACACTCACATTAACACTCACATTAACGCTCACATTAACACTCACATTAACACTCACATTAACGCTCACATTAACACTCACATTAACGCTCACATTAACGCTCACATTAACACTCACATTAACACTCACATTAACGCTCACATTAACTCTCACATTAACACTCACATTAACACTCACATTAACACTCACGTTAACACTCACATTAACACTCACATTAACACTCACATTAACGCACACATTAACTCTCACATTAACACTCACATTAACACTCACATTAACTCTCACATTAACACTCACATTAACACTCACATTAACACTCACATTAACACTCACATTAACACTCACATTAACACTCACATTAACACTCACGTTAACACTCACGTTAACACTCACATTAACGCTCACATTAACGCTCACATTAACGCTCACATTAACGCTCACATGAACACATACATTAACGCTCACATTAACGCTCACATTAACACTCACATTAACACTCACATTAACACTCACATTAACACTCACATTAACACTCACATTAACGCTCACATTAACACTCACATTAACGCTCACATTAACTCTCACATTAACACTCACATTAACGCTCACATTAACACTCACATTAACACTCACATTAACGCTCACATTAACTCTCACATTAACACTCACATTAACACTCACATTAACACTCACATTAACACTCACGTTAACACTCACATTAACACTCACATTAACACTCACATTAACGCACACATTAACTCTCACATTAACACTCACATTAACACTCACATTAACTCTCACATTAACACTCACATTAACACTCACATTAACACTCACATTAACACTCACGTTAACACTCACATTAACACACACATTAACTCTCACATTAACGCTCACATTAATACTCACCCGCTCTCACTCACTCACAAAGGAAACAAGTAAATGGTGCACAAATGCCACGGGATGTTGAATACGGTTTTGATGAGAGGCTTGGAAGTAGAGAGAGAGACAGAGAGAGGGGAACAGGTGGAGTTGCCTTGTGGGGTTCTCGAGATTGGAGATGAAAGCTCGCCTGTGAGGTTGCTGAGACGCAGCTCCTTGAGGCCACTGCGCATGCCTCCGTGCTTGCGGTAGTTGAGGAACACGCTGAGCGCGTAGCGGTCTTCGTACAGCTTGGTGCCCCGCACGATGCGTAAGTTCTCAAGTGGCAGGCGCTCAAACTCATTGATGGCCACCAGCACATAACCAGACACTTCCCGGATGGCCTGTTGTAGAAATCATCATCATCACGGATCATCATTGATCATCGTCATCATCATCATCATCCCCTGTATAAATGTCACTTTGTTGAAGATTGGCGAAAATAATTCTCAACTTTTCCTCGATCTGCCAGCTCAGCCAAGTAGCATCTATCACGAGCATATATTCAATATCGGCTTTGTAAAACCTCACGTCTACTATGCATTCTTTTAGGCGTCGTAATTCAACCTGCATCTGACGTTTGTATACCCAAAAAATTATAACGCTTACAAATTGATATTTAGAAATATGATAAGTAAAATATAGATTTGTCGAGTCTCCAAATATGACCCCATCTCAAAATGATGATTAATTTAGGCAGAATCTGTGCTCAACCAGTTAATTAATAACTCTGGTTCTGCATACAGGTAAAACAATTGAATAAAACATAGCTCTAAGCTTGTTGTCAATTCTGTTCACAAGTGGACAAGAACTGGACCGTACAAAATTCACAACACTGTTGGGCAATTGTAGCGCATTGTTCGCAAGGCCTAAATCGCCAATCCATACACAGACGAGAATTCAGGACAATAGTTTGGTACTGTCCTCTCACGTGACAGTGGCACACAATCATCATGTGAATGCCTGAGCCAGACCGCCATCAATACACTGCATCTATTCTGCAGGCATTGCAATTCAGAGCCTGATCGGCTCCTGGCTCTAGCATCCCGAACGCTACTTAATAGGGGGGGGTGGGGGCAGGAAAATGCCACGCAGGATCTGCATGTTAAGCTGCCCGATCAACAAAAGCAATTTACTTGATTCCCCTCAAATCCAATTATATCCTCTTCCAAGAGCCTGCTATACTTCAATTAGCCATTACCATGCACGGAGAATGCACATTCGTGCTGGTCACTTTGCAGTGAAGCGTTAAGCGACGTGACACAGCTTCTGTCGTGCCTGACAGACACAATGGGATGCGCACACATTATGGCTGGCAACCTGCCGATCCAGGAGGTCGCAACTGATGCTGCAACTGTGACCCGTAGATATTTCAGTGGGTTTTATAACAATACCCATCCATTATCCTGAAACGCATGGCTACATTGTTGCTCTGTGTGTTTGTGCCAATGTTCTTCAAAGCATAAACGTGGCTGGTGGTCCTGCCACAATCATGTAGCCTGGCCATCGAAGCCTTCTGTGGTCTGCTGACAACAACAGCTACCTGCTGTGTATTCTTTCTGAAAATACTCATCCGTCCACAATGAAAACCTCCGTGGCTATTTGGTATGCGACTTGCAATTTCTAAAATGTCTCCACAAGCCTCGTTTCAGGCAATATAATGCACATGCAGTTGTGAGCGCCTGCAATTTCAGAGTTCTTTTGAATGTCCTGGCTCCAACATAACTTGGTGAGAGACAGATTGTTACGTGAGTGCTACATGCCATAAAAATCAAGTGTGGCAATAATAACGTTTTCATAAAAAGATTAGCACACTTATTAAAAACAACACAGTCACGTCCATTTTTTTTTTACTGACATTTAAAAATGGCTCAGGTAAAACTAATCTATTATATATTGTACGAAGTTGTGTTCGTGTTTAAAAGTCTCATTATTTTCATGCTAGGAATCTTTAAAAAATCTAAATAAACATCTGTTCGCTCCTACTGTACATATTGTGAGAGTAGCCTGGCAGGCAGTTCAGAAGCAGTCAAGGATAACCTCGCTGTCTAGAGAATGATTGTCGCATGCTGGTCTGTCTTAGTTCCAATGTGCTTGGTTTTTAATTTGATATTGCTTCACGGTGCGTGCTGTATTGGACACCATAATATCTGTCAGTCAATCAATGTCGACATGTCACACACGGAAAGTTCCATGCAGCCATCTACTCAGCTATAGTTTGCAAGGGATATCCATTGGTACATCAGCACAGAGCACGAAGAACAACGTGAAAGTAATCCGTACGGAGGAACAGGTTGATTCAGATGTGCAGGAAAAAACATAGTGATTAAATAGCACAAAAAAACAATCACAATGTTGGCAATGTAAACAGGCACATTGCTCCAACAACAGACGTATTGCTTGTACCAAAAACAAGGAGTGAGGTAATGAATGCTTGGAGAGGAGATGTGTGCGAGTCACCAATGAATGTATGATATCGGATTTGAACTGTGAAGGCCAACGTGAAATTTGACCATAAAATCTAAAGAAAGGCAGGTGAAATGCCAGGGTTGAGGTTAGCATTCGGGATGTACAGCTCTTTGTAAATCCAGTGCTACGATTCTCTGCGCGTTGGTGTAAAGAAGTATTTATGTGTGGGGAGTTGTGGGGCAGTGATCTGTGCACCGTGCGACGAACCATGCAACCTGAGTTTGATTCCAGGCCATAGCAACCTAAAGTGAACGCTATTCTGAGCCGCCCATAGGCCTTCAGTGGGCACTTGGTGTGGTGTGCCGTGCACATTTATAATCTCGTGCTTTGGTGACAAGGAATAATGGATGGCCATGGGATAGGGATTGGTGTGGGTTGGTGGATTGTGACTTGGTCGATTATAATCAGCTGTTGCAGTATTATTGTCATCATCTTCTTCATTTGTTATCAACTTAAGTTGCCCTCATCATAACCCCTATAACCATTGTCAGCATCATCATCATCATCATCCTCATCACGATCATCACTTTCATTGTTTTTATATGACGCTAAAGCAACGAAGGCATCGAGTTACAAATGCACACCACCTCAGTGGAGGGTGAAGCAGCTCCCCCTCCCACTCATGCCAGTGTGTGTGCGGTTGCTCCAAGTGAGCACGAGAGTGTACGCAAGACGGATGGAGCCTCATCGATAGGGAGAGAATTCTGACATCAACAGACACGGCCCTGATTTCCCGCAGCACTCCAATGATGAGTGTGGAATTGGGCTCCACCCTTTCACATGGCCAATTGGGCAAAATACTGTCTCGTCATTTTTGGTGGAATCACGTTTGTCGAATGTCCAGCTCTTTATGGGAATTCTGTTAAAGCTTGAAAACGTATTCACATAATTCCTGCAGTCACGAAAAGCTCCAAAATTAAGATTGAAGTATTCACATGAATTGGGCCGTAGGTATCATTGTCAGACATTACAGTCACTTATGATTATATCTGAATTACTGTGATCATTAACACATTTGTTTTTATTTATGCTATGCTAAGAGCACAATATTGAGCATCCATACAAAACAACTCGGTAATTCTCTAGAACAATATTATAAAGTGGCTTGGTAGTAAATTCCTATCTCATGCAATGTTATATGAACAACAGGCTCAAGAGCAGACGTCTAAAATAAAAACACCTACATTTTTTATGCAACTCATTTGAGCTGTAAAAATGGAATTCCATGCGACACCATCCACTAAAGCACGCAAATATGTCGGTCTATAACATTTTGCATTGTCTATTTAGTGTGTTATAGATGGTACACGGACAACCATTTATTTACTTTACGTAATTTTTTGGTTTAGGATTATGTGTCTCTATGTGATACTGGGATTCATTAATACCGTCAGAGTGGAAGACATTTTCCCCACGATAACTCAGATTCCCAGCGGTGCTGAGAACAGTTGTATGTTAAAGCAAAAAAGTCACTCTGGCACAGCTTGTTTAATTGAAAATGTTCCCATTGCATTCCAAACTAATTAAAGGGGCTTCACATACCCTGCAGAGTTCGGTGACTGCAGGTTATACAAATACCATTTCCATTTGTGGACGTGTTTTTGCAGTCCACGTAAAGTAAACAAACCGGCACACACGTACAGCCAGCGGCGTTACATTGCCCGGTCGATGGATACACCATATCGTTCATTATAAACTCTCTGACGTCAACAATGTTCTTAGACCAGGGTTTTACTACGATTGCATGAAGGTGAGAATTCCCACGTGTTACAATGTCTAAATGGCAATGCTCCGGCACAAATTCAATTGCTGTGGTAATTTAACCCATTTAGCGTCAGCGTGCTGTGTGCCATGCTATGCCTGGAAGCACTTCCGTGCCAATAATACATGTGGCCAGAAGGAAAAAAATCATTGAGTTCATGGAATAATGTTATCCACAATTTGCTTATCTGTTTAAAACCACTGCCCACATTGCTGTGGATTATAGGAGCTCTCTACCCAACATTGATTACAATTGCTTTCATCTCAACATTTTTGTGAAGGATCACTGCCTTGTTGAAATAAGATAAAATGCTTAACAATAATGTGAAGATTCTGACTGGAAAACATCAACCTTTCAAGTTTTATTCGAATGGATGCCTAAAATATGCGCCAAAGCAACTCAAGTGTAATATTTCAAAAATATTGTAATGTACTCAAGGCAAATAATTAAAAACAGTATTTCACCGCTTAACAACTGAGTAAAAAATTGCTATAAACAAAATATAGGTGGGAAATTTTTGTTGTATTTGTCTTCAATGTTTTTTCAAACTTATAGGAGGACAGATGCAGTGATTAAAGACCAGTGTGACTGGCTTTATCAAAAGTTCCTTCTGTGATTATGAGCCATTGCCTGAAACGTCAACTATTATATATGTTAGCTGTTAAGGCGACAGTATTATTGACAAATGTGTTGAGTTTTTTTTTATTTGTGCTTTCGCCCCACTGCCAACATAGCAGCATCGCCAACTTATTTGGTGAAATGTGTCGGGCTGAACAAATGGATTCTGAGACTGGCAAGTTCTGCTTGAGTTTGCTTCAGGGCTTGAGAATCAGGTGTTTGTGGCCACACACACAGCTTTTTATATAATCCTGTGTATTGCGTGAGGTTAAGAAAAGTAAGTGGAATTGGGCAAGACATGTCGCTTGAGGACCGATGGCAAAGAAAAGCGATGGAGCTGCAGCCAGGGGACGGGATGGAGCAGAGAGGACACCCACCAGGGAGATGAAGCTTGTGTGCAGGTCCTCTCTAGATTATTATACCACAGGAGCATGATACATGGTGGCCGCCTGGTGATGCCCTTCATCCAGCAGTGGATTAAGCACCGTTGATGTTGATTAGAATGCCAGGTAATGAATCGATTGCAATGGCACCACATTGTCTTTGCAAGAAAGCTATAGTTCAATTAAATGGCTTCTTTAAAAAGGTATCATACAATTGTGGCAGGCCAGCCGTGACTGCGGTAATCAATGAACCTGAAGTTGACCATCACGGGATTCTTACCCGCAGAAAGGAGAGGTCCTTGTCGGCGCCAATGTTGGTGATCTCCAGATTCCCCAGCACCACCTGGCAATGCTCGTACGTCTTCCGAAGCGCCTGGTACTGGAGGTCCCTCGTCGCACTCAGACTCAGCTTGTTCTCTGTCCCCGAGCAAACTGCAACACAATCGTACAAGCAGTGGCATACCCATCACTATTACGAAAGCGCTGTCTGCTGTTTACCTCTTGACTGGTAAATCTGTCACCGTTAAGTTGGTCGACCATTTCCTTGTTGGGGAACGTGCAGGCAATCCAGCACGTCATCGGAATTGAATCCCAACTTTGGATGGTTATCCAAGTTACGTCTCTCTATAGTTTATAAAAGACATAGTGATCCACATTTGTTTTTAGGGAAGGTCAATAGGCTAGGAATACCTACGTTTTAAGGTACGTAATTCACATTCGTTTTTTTTTAAACGTTTCTTGACTGGAATTACAAAAACAAATACTGTGGCAGACAGGTGGCTAAGTGGCTGAGGTGTCTATATCAATGATGATGGAATAACAATCATCACTACGGGATTCCAGAATCAAATCCAGGCAGGCTCTGATGTGTAGCGAGTTGATGGCCTCAGTTCAGTGAGGAACAACTTGGAAAGAACACCGCCATACGCAGCTTAACGCCTCACTTAATTCAACCTTATCCCAAACATAACGGTTAAAATGTTAAATGTTTGATTCCTAGCATGCAGTAGTCATACCTACAATATCAACATCAACCATTGCACTGTATATAAACTGCTGGATGAAAGCCTCATTCACCAATGTTGTTGCCTAAATATTAATTAGCGCCGTGTATTTTATTTTGCTACACGAGGACGAGTTAGGAGGCTCCATGAGCATCTTCGGGGGACCATTCTCGAACGGAATGCGAAGCTCTGCTGACTCTAAGAGTTAGGGATGTTCCTTCTCCACACAGCATGACTCCGGGAGCACATTTGCGATGTAATTGATAAGTCCGACTCTCTGAGTTGCATTGCCAGGTTGGATGTCTCTGCATTGACAGGCTGGATGTCTCACTAGCACATCCACCGTTTGCGGTGGTTCCCTTAGATTGACATGCTAATCTCTTACAATACAATGGCCACCTCCACAGCCTCAGGGCGCCCTCCGATCTTACATTTACATGCAAATACCATCTCTAGCCCCGCCCACTTACCCTTGGGCTACACACAATACGATGGCCACCTCCACAGCTTTGGTGGCGCCCTACAGGCTAATCTCTCACAAGACAAAGGCCACTGCCCCAGCCTCTGTGGTTGGACCATCTCTAGCTCCACCCACCTACCTTGATGCACCCACCTCAGGCCTATATAAGACCTTGTCTCAGCAGTTTTCTCCCTCTCTCACCTGAAGATGATTGCTTGTGTTGCGATCGAAACGTCGTGATATTTTTATTATCTTTCTATCTACGTGGCTTTACCGAAAGAGCCAAAGAATATGAAATCCTGCAGTTACGAAAGTTTTAAGTAAAAACGTAGACAATACGTATTTGTGTTCTTGCCTTGAAAGGTAATGCGTCACTTGCGAAAAGAAGTGTACATTCCAAAGAGGCAAAACTGATCAAGATTGATTATTAAACAACATTAAAAATTACGTAAAATTAACAACGATTTTCATAAGGAGGCCGAATAAATCTTCTCTCGGTACATTTATCTCACAAGGCACGATATTCTGCTGCCATCACGTGTGCATGCTTTGTGTGGGAATATGTGACTCCCACACACAATTGCTATCTTAGCCCTTTTCATGGGGAAGCAGAGAGTAAATTAAATTTCGTGCTCTGTGACATTCTTAATTAACAACTACAGTTTTGTACAACTAATAGTAATGAATAATGAAAGTCTTAAGAGTTACTTATTTTATTATTACCACCCAGGAACTATCTCCCACGAATATTCAGGGTTTGCTGGACTATAGAACGCAGTGCTCTTTTGTTTCACTGGATTTGTTCAAGAGTTGGTTAACACTGGTAAATGAATTGCATTGCAGTATTACCATTAACAGATATGATTGAGGCCAGTATTTGATGTCCTCCAGTGCCTCCGCTGTCTTTGCATTCCACTTTGTGTCAAATACATGTCCCAATCTCGTGTATTATCACAATTTCAAACTTAAAAAACACTACTTTAATCTAAATGCCCCATGAGTCGTTGCATTATGAGAGATCACCGCATCGCTGCTCTTATAGTGGAAATGAGTTAGACTAGCACATCAGTCTTTTAATAGAACTCTTGGAAATATTATTTATTAAGTAAAATAAATAAATATCCCTCTGCTCCTCTCACTCTGCATATCTACTCCTTACCTTGATTCCAACGGATAGCCCATGGCAATGCCGCTATTGAAAATGCATCACCTTAGGAGAGAGTGTTTGTTTTTTCTGAGCTTTAGACATGAACACTGAACTCTAATAGTCCTCAAGGAGCCTTGTACTATCACGCTACACATTAGTCACTGCACCTCTCACACAGCAGTGTCTGCACGAGCCATCACCTCGTACCTTGTACTCCTCAATTACAGCGGGCGTGTGTGTCACCGGGTGTTATACACATGCAGTGCTGCTGCACAGTGTGCACTAATTTGCCTGCACATGTTGCCAAAATTGTTCCTAGTTTCTGGTGGCACATGTCATCCGGCCCTTTGGAGACACAGTCGGTGCATCACACGGACTTGCTGTGCCACAAGGTGACCAGCAGAGGAATAGCAGTGCCACAAAGGTTGTTGGTCTCTCTCTGCGTGGAGTTCTAAATTCTTTCCCCTAAAATCTGAGATTTTTTTCGGTGCCAGATGGCTTAGCGGTAAAGCGAGCGGCTCGAATCGCTAAGGTTTGCGAGTTCAAAACCTGGTTGGGATTTGACTCAGTCCGTCATCGCTCTGGGCTAGATAAAATTGGTACCACGTAATGGTGGAGTCAACAGTAGTCGTCCGAGAGATGAACTTGTCCTTGCCATAAACACCCCTGACTCAGGGGACCTCAACGGGTTGAGCACCAATGGCTCCATGCTTATTTTGAGCAGGAAATCACTTTGACTTCTTTATTGCCATGTACTATGGTTTCTTTTCACATATAAACATTAACAATATATATCACACAAAAAGGACTTGGTGAAACATTCCAAAAAATAAATATGCCTCAAAAAAGGACTGAGACTCAATGAAGCTTTTCTGTAGATAAAAAAACCCCCATTATATTATTATTAAAACCGTGTTATATTTCCCTGTCATGAAGCAATGTCCCTACGTAAAACCCAAAAATGATTGTATAATCAGTTACTTCAATGTTTTATTAAATTAAACCGAGAGGACATGCACCCAAGTGGTGGGTGCCGGATGAATCCTCCTTGCACCACAGTGTCACGAGACATGGCAGCTGATTTCGATTTAAAGCTTTCGTGACTGCAGGGATTCATCTTCTTGGTTCTTTCGGTAAAGTCACGTAGAAGGGAAGTTATAAAATAATAACAATAAAACATTATAATATAAAATTATAATATAATAAAATAATATAATATTATTACTTTATTATGTTTTATTTTTATTATTTTATTACTTCCCTTCTACGTGACTTTACCGAAAGAACCAAGAAAACATGGCAGCTGCTTTGGGAGACCTTCATCCAGCAGTGGATGCACCATGGCTGATTGCTGTTGATTTCACAAAAACCCAATGAATGGGCAAAGCATTAACTTTACATAATACTCATTATTGTTTACTTTTGGCAGTATGTTTTTTTTTTATGTTGCCATTCCATATCCATGCTTTATTACCTTACATTATTTATTTTGTTACGCCTGTCAAGCTGTATAAGCACGGATTACTGCAACACTACAGTTTATGATTCTGTGAAAATAATGATCATTCGCACCAGATTTATTTAACATTCAGCGGAAATACTTGAGCTCTATTTAAACTGTGCTGTGCCTGACATGGCTGGCTGGCTCAGGGGAATGATGCTGAGGTCAGGAGACTGAGCCAGAGCGAGCACCTCTGGGAAAAGGGGTTCAACCTGTAAATTGACCAACGGAATGAAAAAAAAGGTTCTCAATCGGAGCCAAGCCATGCGGAGCCCCACCATGTGTGTGCGTTTTCTGTGCATGATGTTGTTGACCTATACAAGTGTCTTGTGGGCTCCGCGGTGAGCACAATGCAAGAGTCCACTAATAATCACGTTGCATTTATTACGCCATTTTTATGATTATAATTATGCTCAATTAAAGTCATTTAGTATCCACGTAAAATTGCGCTAATCAGGAAAGAAATTGAAATGCATGCGATGGCAGCACGACACACGCATTCATCATTTTCGAATGCACCGAAGCAATATTCTGTGAAGTAAAATGTGTAATCATTTCATAAAGAAGCTTTATGTCTAAGCTGTACATCATGCAGCGCAGAGCATATTATAACCCCATTACACAACATACCGTATATCACCAGGCAATCATAATGCAAATAAACATGTCGAAACTGTGATAAATATTTTAATCTATTTTCCATTTGCAGACTCTTAATATAATTGGAAGCCAATTAATGTTGGGCAGGTGGGGGGTGGTTGAAAATCCTTAACAATAAACAGTGTTAACATTTAAAATCACGAATTTAGAACACACATGGTTTCATTATTGCTAATAGTATGTTCATTGCCAATTTTTATAAAACCAATTAATAAAAAATGTGCACCTGCTAGATGCAACAGCATTTAAATCAAATTCAGATCAAAAGCAATAATTAGTCAATGAAATAACTAAATACGAGGAGTTATTAAAGACGTGCTTTAAACCAATGTTACACAAGTTTTTATTCTGTATATCATAATTTGACCTGTTTTAGTTGTCAGAATTGGCGGCCTGCAATTTGTCCGTGCAATACCTCCCACAAACGCCTCCAATTACTACCATGGGAAGCTGATTTTTTTTTAAACGGTAAATGTCACATTCTCCTTACACAGAAAATAAATTAAGACTGCAATGAATTAGTGTTTAGCTGACTAGCATTCAAAAGAAACCCAACATTAGTAATCCCAAAGGTCACTCCTTAACCATTAAATATCCTGCTCTCTGCCATGTCCTCATATATCTCCTGGAATTTTAAATTAACGTGATTTTGTATTTTTGTTGGTTAAACAACCAATGCAACCTCAAGTCACGAGACATATGGAACGTTGTAGTTTTGTTTAATCCCTGTTTTTTATGAGGAAGAGCAGGTGACAAGGTTAATCCACCATACATTTCTCTTGTGGCACAAAATAATGAGGCCTGTAAAGCATGGCTGCTGTTTTTATAGGTCCCTGCTGCCGTGGCAAGCATAGCCAGTAAATCCATTATTGATTTTTTGAGTTATTTAACACTGCAGGACATAGTATTATGCACCATCTAATGCAAACTACACCTTGCCATTTGTTTGTCCTGTCAATAGTTTAATTCCTTTTTAAGTGACCTTTCATACTTAATATATATTCCTACCAATTATCCATACGCAAGTTTGTGAGCTCAATAGCAAAACAACTCAACTGAGTTGAATGAAAATTGGTTTAGTTATAAATACCCGCAGGGTGGTATATCTCTGTAGATAAAGTTGTCACCTATGTCTGCGCCAAATTATTGGGGAATTGCTGTATAACGATTAGATATTAAAAAACACTTTTTTTATTGTATTATATTCTTTGCGTCTTTCGGTAAAGTCACGTAGATAGATTCAAAGAAAATAACAAAAACTATGACGCAACACAAGCGGTCGTCATCAGGAAAAGGGGGTTAGCCTCTAAAGGCAAACTGTATATAAAGGTTTGAAATGGGCGTAGCCCAAGTGTCAGCAGCATGGGCGGGACAGCTGATGTTAATGTGAAGGATTAAAAACGGTGTGCCCCAGCATGTAGGGGGGGTGTTAGAAGGTGATGTAGGAGGGTGTAAGAAGTGATGGTAGTCGTATAGGGCGACGACGGAGCTAGTGGTGTGATTCCGCCAATTAAAGGGCTGCCAAGTAATATTTGCACCTCGCTTTACACAATCATACAGTTGACAGTGGAGGTTGCTGCTAGCGGTGATGGTACTCAGAGGGCCATGGCCGTACTGGTGGTGAGCTTACACTAATAAAGGGCTACTGCTAGTGGTGATGGTAGTAGTGGGCAGTGATGGTCCCGGTATAGGGCTTCCACCAATTAAAGAGCTGCCAGGTCTAAAATGGCAACATTACAGCCAGTTATGACTTCAACTGGTTGATAACATTTTTCCAATTTGTACCCATCTTCTTCTTGGTTCTTCTCGGTTGAAATTGTGCCTATGTCTGTATATATGGATGGCTTCAGGAACGAATCTTTATTGATAGACAGTGAGTTTGCAAAGTACCTTCGTCTTTGAGAAATCAATTTCGCGTGAGCCCACCGCATTAAAACAATGAACAGCCACGGCCGAGGTATTGGTCCTACCGTGTTTCAGATCTGCCTTATGTTCACGAACACGGTCCGAGAAATCAGAAACTGACCTACAAAGCCGGCCAGGAAGCGGCAGAAGAACAGATAGGGTTGTTGTTAACCTATGAGCGCAAATTAGCGTTATCTCCCTCGTGTGCATAGGCTTCCTTTAGCTACTCTGGTTTCCCTCCCATTGTTCGAGCTGGCAATTGTACTCAGCCTCCGGCTCTCCACCCGACATATGTCACGTTACAGTTTTGAGGCACACTTACGAACAGGTATGTTCGTAGAGTCATGGTGACGGACAGCATCGCTGTCGGTGTGCTTATCTAAAAGGGTTTCGCCATCCCCAATGCACACGCGCACGTTACGAGAATTGATGTCGTTGTGGACTCACGAGGTCCGGTGCGACGGTGCCCCTGGCTTCTCGCTTTGAAGGTTTGCGCGTTAACCGAGTAACCGAGTGTGACCGAGGAAGGCACCGCGGGTCGGAGAAGGCGCAAGCCACGGCAGTCTCGCCAGCATCGGCGGAGGTCGAGGTGCCTCAACGCAGCCGCGTCGAGTTGCATGTGGTGCTCGCCAAGCAGAGAGACCGGTGGCACAAATTGGCATCCTTTGGCTCGGGACACCACAAGGTGTATCTTTGCGTTTACAGAACGTGGCAGTCGTAGGAGGAGGAGGTCGTACCAGACTGACTACTCCGGTTACAGCTGCATTCGTTGTGTTGGCGGTTTGTTTGTTATTGTTCGATGTCAAAGCTGAAGTACTGAATGATATGTTGACTTCATTACAAATGCTTAGATCCGAAGGGACTTTTGGTGTGTGTGCGGTTTATTAGTCCATGTGTTATAATGATTAAATTCGGAGTTTGAATCTGCGGGCGAGGTCTCTTGACTTTGAGAGTTATATTTCATTATTATTTAAGATCTACCTGCCTGTCACACACTTCACTATTCATTAGAGACCAGGTGCGATAACGTCCCATTTGTAGTTAATATAGTTTATGGATGATGGTAAGTTTTTCACGAGTGTACTATGTACGAGATTTACGAAAATATATGTGGTGTGTGCATATATGTGACGTGCTGGAGGCAGTCGCCCTCCAGCAACAACTTATGGCAGAGGAGCGACGCTCACAACAACGAGCGGAGCGCTAAAACACAGCAAGTTGGCACAATAGGGGGCACAGGTGGTGCATCGGCCAGTCATCTCAGTCAGTCCACCCATGGCACCTGCTGGGTCTGTCCGGTGACCTCCTGCCAGCGAGCGTTCGACACTTCACGTGGCCTTTAAATGCACACAGCCTGGCACAAGCGTCGTGGTGGCATCACCGCCACTTAGTGGCGAATGGCGGTTGTTGTTGTTCTTACGCGATGTCTTAATTTGGTACAATTACTGCCGTCTCTTGCGATGTTACAGCCCACTCCTTAAAGCGAGGATGAAATCAAGTGATTGATGAATTTCTTCACAGAGGGAGCGTTCGCTGTGAGCCACTAAAACATTGTATACTGCCGCCTGATGAATCAGTATTTGCATGAGAACTGGTTTAATAATATGTTGTACTTAAAAAAAACAGATCACCCGTGTGAAACATTTAAAAAAGACACACTTACCAAGTGTCACCACAGTGGTGCACCCAGAAAAACATTTCAGAGGGGGCAATTATGAGTGTGCAGATGTGCTCGTATGTGGCACAAGCGTCGTGGTGACGTCACCGCCACTTAGTGGCGAGTGGCGGTTGTTGTTGTCGTGTGTGTTTATTTGTAAATAAATCGCCACACGTGTGTGCAAGCGTGCCCGAGTGTACCGGGGAGCGGTGGCGCAGTGGTTAGCGCTATGCTGCGCTACAAAAACCCGGCGACCCGAGTTCGATTCCCGCTCACACCCAACACCTGTGACGATTATCTGAATCGGTCCTGGGAATCCGCTAGCTCGACTCAGCATCAAATGAGTACCTAGAATTTCTGAATTCAACCAGTCTTACCATGAGATAATCACTTGTGTGCCGTTGCTCTGGAGAGCGGGAGATGGATGTTCGGTCGCCGCGTTGATGACTTTCGTTGTGATTTCTACTCCACTAACCAGCGCGTTCACTCAACTGTGAGTGTACTGCTGGGGAACATTGCCACCTGGGCAGATATTTTAACAAATTCTGTGTAACACCAGCACAATAGAAGCTGAAAGATCCTGCTCAGTGACAAAATATAGCTACTTAAATGCTTGCGTCATGGATTAAAGTGAATGTTGTCTGCCCTGCAGTTATCAGTTTTGGCACAGCCTGATATCGGCAAATACAGCACAGCTGGATAAAGAAAAATAACTCGGTGGCTGTTGCTGAGATGTGGCCTTTCATTATCTGAGTGTGGCAACAAGCACCGATTCACGGCATGAAAGGATGACATTTTATTCCTTTTTAAACACATTGTAGAAACACAAACAATTCGTATGCTTTGTGTTCTGAAATCGAATGTCAATAATGTGCCTTTTTCAGAATTTAAAGCTCATTTAACCTCTAAGAAGGATAATAGCAATTGTGTTTTATTTACAGTATATGCGTATTAAATCAAGGTGCATTATTTGTACAGAATCAAATGATAATTGTTTTCTTTTATTTATATTTCGTTTCATTACAGTTTCACTTTTTGAAATGGTAAACAATGGCAGATTAGGTGACAGACAACCTGACAATCAGAAAATTGGAGACAGGGCTTGTGGTCTGGCAAATATATTTCTGACTTCTCAGCACGGACTTTGAGTGTTAATACATTTCTATTGATGCTCTCCAAGCACTTTGGTTTCCTCCTATACGTGAAAATAAATATATATATTTTATGGACAAATTTGCAAGGTAGGACACCCTGAAGAGTTTTGACTTAAAACATTTGTGACTGCAGGAATTCATATTCTATGGTTCTTTCGGTAAAGTCACGTAGATAGCTGAAAAAATAATAACAATAAAAATGAAAATAAAGTGAATAAAAAGTTATAAAAAATATCACGACGTTTCGATCGCAACACAAGCAGTCGTGATCAGGAACTGGTAGGTTAGCCTCTGAGGGCAAACTGTTTATAAAGGTTTAGAGATGGGCGGGGCAGCTTATGTTAATGTGGGAGAAGGGTCCGACACCGGAAGTAGGTCTACACCAATCAAAGCATTGCACCTCGCTCCACACACCTACACTGCTGACGGTGGAGGTGAACAAAAAAACACAAATCAAGTCATGACCCAAAGTAGTTGATGACATCTTTCCAATGATTGCTGAGTTTAAAACCGTCGTCTCAGTTGAAATTGTGTCTGTGTCTGTATGTATGGATGGCTGCGTGAACAAATCTTTGTTGATAGCCAGTCGGCTTGCAAAGTACCATCGTCTAAGAGAAATCAATTTCGTGTGAGCCAGCCGCATTAAAGTAATGATCAGCCATGGCAGAAGTATTGGTCCTGCCGTGTTTCAGATCTGCCTCATGTTCACGAACACGGTCCGAGACATGTCGTTTGGTTTCCCCAATGTAACTGCTGCCGCAGATACAGCTTAGTTTGTAGAGACACCCTGAAGAGTGTCTTGAGATTTGGTGACTAAGTGAGCCTTTGTGGGTAAACAATGTATGTTCATTCTCTGATGCTTGGGTTTGTGCCTCGTGTTGTCCGGCCTGATGTGTGATGTTTCGCTTTACATGCTGGGAGCTCCTCCTTCAATTCAGTTATTTCAATTCATGTAAAGGCTCCCAGGATGTGGAGTGAAACGTTGGACATCATGCCGCGAAACACGCGATACAACCCAAAATTACACCATAGAGCTGTACGTCACAACTGCAAAAAAACGTACACAGTAAGGAATTACTATGTATTACTTAAGTCCACCGGTAGTAACGTGGTGGGTCACCCAGCCGATGAGCCAACTGCAGTGAAGACCATGCAATCAAGCAACACAATATCAGAGGAGGTGAGAATAATATCAAAGTCCTGAGTCAGAGAAAGTAATTTCAAATTACTTTGGCGGAGGCCAGTCTCTCCACAGGACAACCACCGTTCACTTTTCTTTCTAAATGCTGTAATCATTTTTAATAACACCTGAGGGATGATGAGCCGAGTTGATCGAAGACCTACATTTAAAACGAACAGCCTTCTCGCTGCGATTCAATCACGGTGCCACAGAGCCACATGGGCAGACGAGCATTATGTATTGTATCTATACATCTCCATGCAAAGATAAACTTCACCCAAAACTTGAAGGATGGGTACCTCAGTGTATTGAATAGCCCAAAAGTCTTATCGGAGTGCAGCACCTAGAATCTCTTGGTCCCTGTAAAGGCTTTGCCTTGGGACGAACAATCGGAATGTGTTCTGCTCTGGAAGCTATTGAACCTCAACAGCTCCCCGCTGGACAATATAATCACAGTCACCGGTGACCTTTGCAGTAGATCACTGCACACAGACTACTTTTTAGTTGAAAATGCTGCACTTTAAAGGACATTAATGTCTTTAATAGTACATTTGAAGCCATCGAATCGGCTTCAATGTGTGCGGTATGTTAGAGAACCATATAGTTATCGGTTTAAGTATCGTCATGCTCTGATTAGCAAAAGCTATTGCTCATCTCTTTTTGCAGTATTGAACCTTTTTGTAGACATTTCACATTCCTATGACGGCGACCAGTGTCTCCAAAGGAAAACTGCTTGCAATGTCATCCTACCAAGTGATACCTGTTGTATTAGCATTGCAGAGGTGCTGGGCTGAGTTCACCTCAGACTGGGATTTTAACTTGAAACCTTTTTATTGTGAATTGAATGTTCTACCAGAGCAACGCCCAGCTAGCTTTCGCCCAATTATTCAGACACATAATTATTTCAATAGTTCGCTGGGTTGCACGGATCATTATCCAGGCATGTCTGGTTTATTGATGCAGGAATGCATTCCGTAATGCCCCGAGACGTTTCACTTTTAGAGCAGCACAAAGGCCAGAGTGTAGCATATTGCTGACGAGGTGCGTTCACTGATATTGCAACTGGTGAAATCAGAGCCGCGACGTTGTCTTGACTCAAAGAGAAATAGAAAACGCCATGAACGTGGATGGCTCCAATTTTCTCCATGCACATTCTAAATTAACTTGGAACGTGCAAACAAATGGGGAGTGCATGCCCCTGTACTTCTTTCAAAGCCATTTTCGGGGCTAGGCCACTGCAGGAACATTTTAAATCACAGACATAAACAAATATGTCAGCTGATATTCATGGCTTTGCATAAGTAAGAACGCACATTTGGTGACAACATTAAAGCTATGTCATAGTACTAACGCAGAAAATATAAATACCATGCTGAAAAAAAAGATGTCACTCACATCAGCTGATTATTGTCCTCAGCTGTCTACTTTGATTCCAGTGGGGCTTCTCTTATCTGGCACGACTGATTCATTCATCATACATTTATCTTGGCACGGGCCATCGGCCCTGATCAGCAAAACCCTGCAGCTGCAAGAAAGCCCATTGCTGAAGAGGGCCATGAGTGATGGCGAGGGATGGACTGAGCAGAAGGAAGATTCATTCAGCGATGTGTAACGCTTTTCAACTGAGTCATGAATGCACGATACTCGGTCCGTCTGTCTTTCCTCTTGTCTCTATAAAAGAGAGGTTACAATAATTATCGTGAACATGAACAAATATAAACAACACTTTAGTGCAACTTCATAACGAAATAATCTGATCAGCTGATCAAGGTGTGATGGGTCACATTCCGATCCAACCTCGATCGGTGCAATTCACCGGAACCAATACCAGGTCAATAAGATTATCAACGAAAATTTTAGTGCACCCATAATAAATACATTTCTAATTTACCATTACTTGTTGCCTCCAAAGTTCAGTGGGTTTTAGAGGTGGGAGGTCTCATGCCTGGGCTCAAGTACCGACAGGTCCTTCCGTGCTCAGAGGAGCACACAGTGCTCAGGGAAAGTCTGCGCTGATAGAGTAACACACTCGGTGGGGTGTCAGTTTAACTTGTTTCTGTTTGTATATGCGTATCTTTTGTTGTAGCAGTCGGAATCTTTGTTTTTTTCTGCAGAGAAGGACCAGGCTGTGGAAGGAAGCTGTATGTGAAATAGTATTCATTGTCCACGAATGCAGCAGTAGCAGCAGCAGTCTTTACAAAGGAGGACAGATGCTCGCAATCCGTGATGGAATGTGTTAGCTCCCGGGGAGAATGTTAATGCAAAGACCCATGTGGAAACTGCTTTGAATTCCCCATACATGCACACAGATAAATGTGGCATGTTCTTTTTCTCTCTTTTGAGAAGAAAAGGGTACGTGCAATTCTAAAACTGTGATTGTAAATTCTTATTTTTCATATACAAACACATTGTGAGCATATATTCAAAACAACGGTGGAGGCTTGCTAGAGTTATAATAATCTTTTGTGCAATTTTTTTGTTCAATGGTCCTTCATTTCAAGTATCAAATGATCAAAGCTAAAATGATAGCATACATCGTATTATGCGTATTCACGGACAGCCTATTCACTAACCAGAATGATGAATTTAATAATTGTTTTACATATTGCATGCCTTTTTATAATTAGGAAGTTACCATTTATCATAACATATTTATTATGGCTTTAAAAAAAATCAAGCAATGTGGGAAAATACCAAATGTCCTTTATTTTAAACTGGGTAATATATCCATTGGGTTCATTATCTCTTTGAATGATACCTTGGAACCCATAGTTATTAAAACGTTCAAATGTTCCCGTGCTGAAATTAGTGTTTGGTGGCACTCGTATTTTCCAGTCGTCCTGAGCTAGTGGAGCCAAATTCCACACCGTTGCGATCACAGTCGATCTCTCTGCATGACGATCTGTGTCAACTTCCTCCAAGCGGAGTTCAGTTTACCAACCCCAGAAGAGCGATGAGCTGAGCCAATCTTGGCAATGGTTTGAGGTTCTGGAATGCCTGCCTCTCCACTCTCTCTCTGCTCTCAAGTCCATTTCCTAAAATATGCATACCCTTGGTTTATTCGCTGCTGGATGAAGGCCTCCCCATGCCACCACCACCTCTCATGATTCCATGGTATCACAATGCACCCAACACCTACACACAAGCTGGACCTACTCTTGCATGGGTTTCCGTTCCCTGGCTGCCACTCCATTATGATTCAAGACCATCTGCCATCACCTCTTCCAGCAACATGGCCTGCCCAAGTTCACTTTCTGTTCGAATGCATGTGTAAAGACAGTGTGTCGGCAAGCTCCAGGAAGGGTCGGGAACTCGCCAGAAGGTTCGAGATCAAAGGCGGGGCAAAGGGCGAGGTGAGGACCACGCTGGGGATACAAAGGGGGCAAGGAGCGAGGTTCGGGGTTGTTTGGTTGTGGTTCGGCTGTCGTCGCCGTCTTCACATCGTCACCGTCTTCACGTCGTTACCGTCTTCACGTCGCCGCTATCTCGCCACGCCGCGGTCTTAAAGTCAAGTTAAAGTTTAAATAAAGAAACCCTCAACAGTCGGTGTCCGAAGTCACTACACAAGTGTCCATTGCTGCAGCTCTCGTCCTTTAACGCTACTGCTTCGTGAATGGAAATACCGGCGAGCTTGACAGACGAAAAACTGTAACACTTAGAAAATATCTTCAGAACTCCCCACCCACCCACCCACTCACCCACCAATTTCCATTTTACGCAAACGCAGGAATCTTCATCGGTAGCTTAAAAGTGATAAAATGCAATTTTGGCAAAACCTGTATATTTAATCTAAGCTGGCACACCACTAGCAGCAACATTGTCTGTCATGTCATTTGAATGTTTGAATAGATTAACTCCACTTTAGCATGTATTATTCTCAGTTTAAGTAAACAGAACATTTGACAATCTCATTATTTCCCTCTTTTGAGGGAATCGGAAGTCATCTAAAGTATGAGACACATGATTAACCCTGACTGGGTTAGGGGTCAACAAAGTCATCTAAAGTCACTCATGAGGAAATAGTGGGTGGCTTTCTTTAAGAACTGGAGAGCTTTTAACGTAAGCTGAATCTCCCACAAAGTTATATTTTATTAATCGTGATATGGTCCTATCAAATAGTGTAAATACATTTTACCCACGAAATTACTTAATTTTAACCTTAAAGTATAGCTTTGAAACTCAAAACATAATAACTAAAAATCACAAGTTGGTTATCTCAGGAAAATATTAATGCTTGGCGTATCGTTAATGTTCTCGGCCTTGTTTTATGTGTGTGTTATGTGTGTAGAGTATGAACACAATGCAACACCATCATATTAAACAACTTCGGTTGTTCAAATGGCCTTTGGGCATTTTAACAATTATTTTTAAAGGCGCTGTACATGTAAGATCGAATGGACGCGAATCATGTATTGGCAAAGTGCACGTTTTTAGCGTTACAGTGCTCGGAATTATATTATGCTCTTTCAGTGGACCTGCAAACAAATAGCGTATTGGCTTTTGGACTCAATGAACCCAGAATTACAATTAGGTCATAGAACAATTGATTTTGATGATTGACTTCAATCCACAAATATGTACGAAAATACTTGAGACCAACCAAGTTTATAGATCACCACAGAGCACCTTTTTCCGACCATGCACAACAGCAATGCATAAGAATAATCACTCACCATCACATTCGTGCACGTTACATTGCCTTCAGTGTATGTAAAACACAATTTAACAAAAATATATCTTGCTATTTGGTGAGCTGTGTCTACATTGGTGTTATAATTTACATTTCAGCAAATAATTTGCGTTTTGTCTACCCAAGCCGTCGATGAATGTGTAGTCTTCAATTTCTACTAAGTGTGTTACTATCTACTCCTAGGATGTATTTCTTGCTGAAACATGAAACACGTCTTGTTTCCACGGTAAGTAAAATATACAAAAGCATATTGGCAGGTATCTTCCAGTTTAGCTCATCTGTGACCGTCATGTGAAACTGCCTGAACATCGTGAAATGGAAAAAAACAATTCTAACATTTGAATGAGAAGAAAACCAACCAGTTTTGATTGCAATGTTTCAAGTTTACAAACATGGTTATGATAATTGTTTTTTTACCCTTTTATCGGGCAACAAAACAAGGAGTCATGTTTGCATTGACCACAATACCTGCGGTCGGAATGCAAACAAAAAACACAACTCTGATAATGTATGCACCGTCCTTGTAATTGATTGGTCCACACCCGAGACAGCTTTTCTTAGAGCCTAGTCTCACATGGTGTTGGACCAGATGACGCCAAAAGGCGCACAACTCAAAGATAATGCATCATCAAAGTATGAGAGCTCAGGGTAAGCATTTAAACCATTGGAACCTCCTTTGCCAAACATGGTTATGTTCAGCTCACTTGAACGTTCAGAAAGTGCCCCTGTATTAAAGTGTGTGTGGGTGTGGGTGTGCCAGATCTTATCTTGACCATTCGCACCACCGGCAACTATTGTCTGTACCTGACACAGAATGTGGGCGTTAGGTGAACTCGTTTTAAAATTTCGATTTAAAGCTTTCGTGACTGCATGGATTCATATTCTTGGTTATTTCGGTAAAGTCACGTAGAAGGGAAATAATAAAATAATAAAAATATTACATAAAATAAAATTATCACGACGTTTCGGAAACGTCGTGAGAATTTTATCGTTTTAAAATGTTAACTGGGAACTGTTTTCTCGGTTTTTGACACAGGTGAGACATTCATGGGTAGGCTGTGTGCCAGTTCCCCTCCGTGTGACGCTGGCCTTAATAAGTGGCCCTGAATTGAACTTGTCGCAAACTATGAGAGCACTGAGGCTAAAAGATACATCTTGATATGGCTGTTCTTACTCGCACGTGCATGTAAAAAAATATATATAACTGTGTTTAAAATGTAAATGTAACACGTTTGCAAATTTTATTGGTAAATAAACTAATGAAATACAGTTTATGACTAAGTATGGGAACTTAATGGTCTGAATGGTAAACATTTTTTACATCTTAATTTAGCAATACCACTGCCAAAACGTATTATCCTTATAATTTATTTTCTAATGTAATTATTAAGCCAATACTTTATCACAGCACTTTAGATTCATTACTTTTAAATCACGAATAATGGACATATATGCACGTGGACTTAAGAGACTGGAGGCTGCAGAAAATAACGAAGCATCACCATGTATGGACTATGACTGCGATGTTGCCGGGAGCATATTAACTTCATAAAATACCACGTCACATTCTTCTCACTGAATTGCCAGCAATGGTATACCTTCTTTACATTCACACCACGCTACGAAACAACTGGGTCCACCTTTTATGCATTCCCTACAGTGATCCTCCCTGCATTCAAAATTGCAGGTAAGTGGAATTTCACCCAACGAATTTTTTTTATTTCACACAACACCGCTCTCATTTGTCATTATTCACACTCGTCTGAATAATAACGTGGATTTTGTGCTTCTCTTTCCGCTTGAAATTAAACATAACAGGGAGGCCTCGTGATATATATGTGTTGTCCACTGTTGGTTTGTTGGAATCAAAATGCTCGAAATATGTGTGCCCTACACTCTCTTAGCCTTTTTTGCATTGATGAAAGTCGAGATAACATGATTAAAAATCACATACTCAATCTCTTCTCATCAAAACGAACTGAAGCCTTCCCATTATCTGTTTAATCTCTGTCCGGTGTCTTCACAACAATCCGCAAATTGATAATGTGACCCCACCCTCCAATAGCCAGTCACAGATGCGAGGTGTGCAGATAAGGCAAGTGACATGTTACATCGCACAACTGTCATCGTGCAGTATTAACAATTTACGAGTACTGTGTTGCCAGCATCGTGAGGATGTCACATCCCACCGCTTTATTCCTTGAGCAACTCAGCTCGCAGCCGCTGGGATGTAAGCAGGCGTCGCCATGACAGGTAGGTTTCCCTTGTGTGAAGGACGAACTAAACTCCAACATTTCCTGAAAACAAAAAAACTAAGAAGGGGCCTCGTGACAGTCCCCTCGATATTAAAGGGACGTTTGTTGTAGTCGCTACGTGGGCTGAAGTAACGTCTGCGTTATACGGCTGAGACGAGGGGCACCCTGCCAACTGTGTCACACAGAGGACTGCAGCAAAGTCGCGTCTACGGAATGCTGCTGGTTTGCGAGAACGCAGCATCGTAGGTCCTAAGAAAGCCACTTCACCAGTGCAGAGAAGTTGGTGATTTCTAAATGGATACTTCTTTAGCACTTATTTTGCTTACATGCAAAAACATTTGGGCAATTGGAATATAAATTACGTATACAGTACCAAGATTCAGCAAGCATATCATGTGGACTAAAATGACAAGCTTTGGATAGCAGGAGTACTTGGAGGTTGGTAGACTGACGACTTTGGCAGTCAGTGTGTGAAAAAATAAAAGTTACATTTCCTCCCACTGCCGAGTCATTTTGTAATGATGTACCAGAAAGTAGATACTCAAGACCCTGTGGCATCATACAAGACGCACTGTGGCTAAAGAGATTTTCTATTTGGTTTGAAAATTTTATTTTATTTATTAGTAAATGCGTAGTAAAATAAATGTGATCAAAGCGAGTGCACAAACAGAGCATATGGATACCAGAATCTTCCAAGTGTAGTGATTCGCAAACGTCCATGCAGAAGTTTTCAAATGCTATAATTGTCTAGCACCCAACCAACGTGTGAAAGTGAAAGATTGTAAGACAGAGTCAACAATACGTGGTATTGCCACAACATAAATTAACATAAAGGCAATATAATACGACGCAACAAAAACATCCCCGTGAAGAAGATTTAACTCGACGGTGGCACTGAATATTTGATGTAAGCATTACTTATATAGTCACACAATAATTGTGCCATCAGCATGTCAAAAGACAAAAACAGAACCTTCAAAGCCAGCCGTGCATGACATCATATCAGAGAACTGCTGAATATGCCAAAGTAAGCGGGAAAAAAAAACGATGTAGCATCATTGTGTGTGCGCAGTCAATGACCAGATTGAGACCATATCAACCCACTACATTGGAGAACCTGGTACCATCACAGAATGTCATCAGTGCCAACGCTGTGCTCTTATTCCTTTAAGATGACCCCACCCCCCTCCACCCAGAGCATCCCAACTGCCTCTAAAATCTTCTCAATGATTTAAACAAAGCTGTCCATATTGAAACAAAAACAGGGTACATTTTAAAACGTGTGGATGATTAACAAACCATAAATTTGCTCAGAACGTATTCATGCCAACAAAAGTCGGAGGACACTTTGTTCCATCACAGCTTATTTTACGGCTTTGTAAAAGTTACTGCCGAATGACATACATTGCCCATTTGTCTGATAAGCAGAGACACTGTTTGTAGACAGACACTCATCATGTGTGTGTCCCATTGCTAATGAGTCACGTTTCTTCATTACACCCATCTGTACCATTTCTTTGTCTCCTTAATTGGGTTCATTAGCCCTAGCATTCAAGCGGTGCCGCACTACCAAATATTCAACGAGGTTAATTAAAGCTGGGCATGCTCTTTGACAGTTTTAATTGATGAGACACTTGGGTGTAATGTTTAGGTTAGCTGGAGACAGAGCAAAACGCACAAGGGAGTGCCATGTCTTGCATCTTATCACGTGCTAACTATGTCTTTAGCAGTGAGTCTATGTTAAATGAAGTCCATATATCGAAATGTCCATCAACAAAAAACTGTACACAAAGTCCACATTTGTATCTGCACAATTAGCGATATTCACGGTTGGCTACGTACAGTGCAAACGAAGTTCAACATGCACACACACATACATCCAATACTTGTTCTATTATTCAGGTCGCTGCAACAAATACACTGGAAGTGCGTCCTAATAAGATAGAATAAACAATAGCCAAAAAGGAGTATGGGACGGAACCTGAGAACCCATTAAAATTGTGTGTACCATTACATCCATTTCCCTGTCGAGACGAATCTAACAAGAGCAGTAGAAAGGACATCCCCCTTTGTTCGAAGCACTCACGATGGACACGCCAGTGTCTCCTGCCATGTTTTTAGTTTACGTCTTCTGAGCCAACAAAAAGCAGACCCCAGAATTCTACCCAATCTCAGTTGTCCTTGCGAGGCTAAATTGACCACGTCTGCAGTGGTATCATTAATCGGCGCTTCCCCTCTACCACTGTGATAAGCACTTTCAACGTTTACATTTACCACCGAGCCGATTGAACATTTAAATATCTTCTTTGTAAATTTTCAAATAGCGCATGCATGTTTTGTTTCGTGAAATGCAAGTGCCTAAAAGAGTCTTAAGAGCTTGGTACCGTTCTTCATTGGCTTTTTGCAGCCATCGAGTGGATAATGACTTCTTGATGCTTCGCAGCCGAGACACAGCATCGACAACTTTGACAAATCTTTCAAACACCGGATAACTGAGGTTTTTTTTGCACATTTATATTCAACGCGGATTGTATCAGCAACAGTTGCGTAAGAACGACACAATTTACACGACATTTCGTCGGGGTAATTTGTTAGTATCCAGCCACGAAACTTCATGAAGTCATATTTCAGAAAATGGTAATTTCTTGCAATCCAATTCAGTTTTAAGTTTCTTTGGAGGAAGAAGAAGAAACAAATAAATCACTTAAATTTACGTCGCTTTGTTGACATTTTGATTTGAGCTACAAACTTAAAATCTGTGAAAAATAATTATATTGACGGGCATTCACCATCATAATTTATAAAACTGGAAGGTTCATTTTAATAATCGAGCAAAAATAGTGGCGCATTTCATGAAGCCTTAAAATAATTCACAATGTTCACTATTAATAAGTCTAAAATGCTAAATATGTGTCTGTTTTCTGACTTTGACATCAAAGTAAATAAATCAGACTTATTCGTAGGGAATTATACTTAACTACAGTAAGTGAAGACGATCCTGCTACTATTATGTAATTGGTTTCACCTTCATGTCTTTGCTTTGTGTCGTATCTACGCACCAGTTACGTGAATCCTCTGATTATGCCAGATAAAAAACTGAACCCCTAATCGCGATGTTAATCATACAACATAAACGCAGTGTATTCTCACATCAACACCTTTTCAACCCCCATGGCTAACAAATTGAATTCATAGTCAATCTCTTTTTGTCTGTTTGAATACATCAAACCCTTGCAAGCACTCCAACGTCCCAATTAATAAAAGCTGTCTTCTTGCACCTCTCTGCCAAACCTTTTTGCAAATATGATTAATGAGACCATTGCCCGGAGTGACGTATATTTGTAACTACTCCCGTTGCACAATGCAGCTTGATGCAAAGTTGACATGTGGACGAGAAATGTGTTCCAGTCACTATGGAGACAATCTGCACAGTCGCCCAATTAGTCACCGCTTGATGTGATCATGTGCCGGAAGACAAAAGGGAATCGATGAAAAGCCCTGACTGGGAGAGCACGGCAGCCGAGTGTGAGAGTCTGGTGACAGAGAATAAATATTTAGGGGTGGCTCGAGCATGGGCAGGTAGATGGAGGAGCTTCGGAATGATGAGTTCTGCATAGCAATCGCTGTTTGATCATGCAGCTCATATGCACGTCTTGCTTGGATGCTTGCAGTCGTCATGGCCGTGAGGAAACTCGTGGCAAATACAGTCGACTTTTCTTTTTTGGGTTTGCTTCTCTTGATCATCAATTAGTATAGTTGCCAAGCACTTGGCTATCTTAATCAGTGAGCATGTGTGTGTGGCGCTCATACGTTTAATCAAAATGGTTACAATGCAATCAATAGGGCACAACATTTCGCGGAGATAAATGACTGACGCGTGGAGCCAAGTTCGGTGTCGCTCAGGTGTTAAGATGTTAAAACACAAAACGGAGACTTTTTGCAAGGAATAATGTCTATATTAACCACATATACTTGTGGTGAGCATGCAAACAAAAACATGCTTGGGTAGTATATAAATTGTCTTTGAAACGGATCGGTCCACACCAGAGACAGCTTTCTTTAGAGCCTCGTCTCAAAAAGTGTTAGACCAGAGGACACCAAAAGGCGACCAGCACAAAGACAATGCCACTATCAGGACATTGAGAGCTCGGGGTGAGCAGCTACGTCATGGGACCTCCCTTGCCACTATCAAAATATAAGAGGAGGTTTTACCCTTCCTATTAGTTTCAAAGACAATACATGTTCACCACAAGTATACGTGGTTAATGCAGTGACATGCTTCCTTGCAAAAGGTTTCCAGGAAGTAAAACATATTCTTATAACAGAAAACCAAATGGCCAACCCACAAACCCACGCTATACCAAACAAAACACTGCGGCACGATAACCAAATGGTTTCAACGAATTGACTACTGTGCGTTCTTTTTAAATCGCACTGTGTCTTGCTGCTGGGTAATTAGACGATTGTAGTGGGCGACATCACTGTGACCTTTATCGAAGACGCAGTCAACAAGGGGTCGTGCATACGGCCAGGAACGTGCCATGAGTCAATCCTCTAACAATTCAGCACGAACACTGGGAACGTAACCGCAGGTGTGTCGAGTGAGAATGGATAATGACAGAGCATGAGCCGATTGCCAGTGACAGCTTCATATTCGAGCTGCAATTGGCGCTGGACTGGACATCTCCAGTAAACATGTTTGTTTTAAGTAGTGGACTCTGCGGTGTTTGTCATCACTGTTAAACACGAGGCCACATCAAGACTGCCTTGTGCTTTATTGCCTAGTTGAAAGGCAATATTTTTCTCTGTACGGGATGGCACGAGTACGGTATATGGTTAAATAACAACACCAATCCCATGTTTGGCTGCATTGAAGGAAAACATTCAGCAAGCTCAATTCGAGCACTCTCTCAGATACGTCAGTTTAGGCAAATGAAATGAATCGAGGTGTTGGATCAGGATGCCGGTAAAGGCAGTCGAGGGTCGGCACCAGGTGCCGCGTTCCAGGGTTATCCTCTGCAGTATTCTAGAATCTGCTCCGAGACATCCAGCGTCCAATTGAAGGCCGCGTTGAGCCCACCAATCAGAGCCTCCCGGCACACTTGACTTCCGAGTGACGCTGCTGCGCTCTGATTGGGGCGTGAGACGGCACCCTGCACGTGCTTTTAACCTCAGCGACGTTCCCATTACTTCGGAAGCCAAACAGCACGGGTTCTATGCCCAATGGTGGGTTGCATCGCCAGAACCAAACCTCAGGCATTGCAGGCCGAAGTTGCATTGTCATAACCACAATAGCAGACGGACATGCACAGTCACAGCTTCGGTATACCAACGGATTTATACCGAGGAATGGAACGAATCGCAATCGATATTCAGATTCCAATCAGTTTTGGTACTTGTCAAGGATTTTCAGAATCTAAACAATGTGGAGCTGAATCAGCGGCCGACATTGTGCAATCAGTATCTTCTGGCCACACGATATGCATACCCATGTGGACCACGTGGGAGCCTCCCCACCAAATTGAGGCAACTGGGTATGTAACGAGAGAACATCGGGGTTGATGAGCACTATGTTTAATGTATATTAATGCTATATGACGGTGGTAAATAATGTATATTAACTGCAACAGGAGAGCAAACACAGTGGAGTACATTTATATTCAATGCACTTGAATACCATTATATAGTATAGAGTGTACGTTTAAATGCAATCGAACGATGGCAATATGTGTTATTATACAGGGTCGTCAAAAAGTCATGACACTTCGGGTTATATTGGGCACTGTGGCACCTGGCTTGTCCAGTTATTGCATCCTATGGCCCCGATGTCAATGGCATTAGAAAGCCACAGCTTCCAAAAGTAGATTCTGGTAGAAGAAATTAGTAGGCCATGGTTCAAATTTGCCAAATGCATCAAATTGCCTGCACATTACTCAATTATAATAATAGTAATCCTCACCCCCTACTGGGAGACTAACGACTGCGGACCAGGTGATAAGTTATCCTGTGCCCACAGGGAAAGCTGCCAGTGCACCACACAGGCACCCTGTATGTGTTTCACACGTGTGTGTGTGCAGTTGTGTGTGGGAGCGATAGTGTAGCGGTTAGCGCGCTGCGCTATGAGCCCAGCGACAACGGGTTCGATTCCCGCTTATGGCCAACACGATTATCTGAACCGGTCCCGGGTCTCCCCTAGGTCGACTCAGCCTCAAATGAGTACCTGGTGCAGTGAGTAAACATTGCCACTAGAGAGACAAAGGCGGTCGGGCGTGGTGCTGGCCACCCACCCCATCGTGTACCGTTCCGGCCTTCATAGGTGCTCGCTAACAGCACTTGCACCTACAGTCTGTTAAGGCTATACGGGGGATCTTTATCTTTGTGTAGTGGTCAGTGCAACGCTCTGGTATCCCAGAATCTCAATGTCCCTTTCCAGCGTTGAATAGAAGTGGCACGTTGTATCTGAGCCGTACAAGGGTCAACCCTACGTTGACACTGATGCAATTCAGTGCCTTGTTGGTGTTACGCATTATTGGCAGTATTATAAGGATGTCAATAAATGATTGCAAATACGTCATTTATTTGCGCTTTAAGCAATACAGTTTACGGTTCATTCAGATGTTTTTTCACATTTGGAAGCTTCGCTGAAATTTGGATTCAACTGGATTCACATGTGATGAATGTATCTCCTTCGGACGATAGTTTTTTTTTATTTTCAAGCCACAGTTGCGAGTGAGAAAAAACCCCAACATGTAAACATGGTAAGGGATTGGCAAAGGAACGGCTATAAAGTTGAGTGAAATAAGCACAGCTCACGTCACCACACCGAGGGTGAACTTTTTTGTTCCCTGAAATAAAATAAAAACCCCATCACACTTTACATTGAGTTACTGCAGCTGCACTTACCACCAATTTTGTGGCGCTCTACAATTTCAGGAAATTGCTGTAAATAAAGGAAAGGGCATTTCAGAGTCGACGGACAATGTCATATTTTTCAAAACAAATATCTTTGTGTTCAAGTTTTGAAATATTGAACGCCATCACCGTCAAGACACAACAATAGTGAATGCGCAGCAGTTTTGGCCACAAAAAATGGCATTTTTTTACGAGTTGGGATCAGGTGCAGTTTTGATCCGCACACTTAGAAATCAATGAACGTTCTTTGTGGCTACCTTCTAAGGACACCAGTCACTCCTCGTGTTATTTTTGCAAAGATTTATGGCAAAAGGTGAAAATGTCTTCCTAAATGTTTCATCAGTTATCTTTTACAATTCCAATATTTGGGACAGGCTGAGGGTGGCAGGAAGAAGACATTATTTTCCATCCATAATTTTCATTCCTGCCAATAATAATAATAATAATCGATGTCTCTTTTATATAATTTGGGAGAAAGTATTTGCATCCTTTATATGTGTTTAAAATGTAAATTATTAATGAAAAAAATCAGGAATACCCTATACTCCTTATGGAGGAGCAGTCGTACACTGGGTATCATGTTGCACTATGATCGCTGTGATCCGAGTTAGATTCCCAGCTATGGCTAATCTGAGTTTGCCCCTTCACCAATCCCCACCGACCAGGATAGTGACGTATAGTCAAAAGAAACTGATAACCGACCTTCATCCAGCTGTGGACTGATAACAGGCTCTAACTGAATTTGTATTTAAAGCTTTTGTGACTGCAGGGATTCATATTCTTGGTTCTTTCGGTAAAGTCATGTAGAAGGGAAATAATAAAATAAAAATATTAAACAATAACATTCTCACGACGTTTCGACTGCAACACAAGCAATCATCATCTTGCTGTGGATTTCACACCTGATGATGATTGCTTGTGTTGCAGTCGAAACTTCGTGAGAATTGTATTGTTTTATATTTTTATTTTATTATTTCCCTTCTACGTGACTTTACCGAAAGAACCAAGAATAGGCTGTAACTGATTTAATTTATACTCTACAAAGACAAAGATTCCCCGTATAGCCTTAACAGACTGTTGAGACAAGTGCTGTTAGCGAGCACCTATGAAGGCCAAAACGGCACACGAGGGGGTGGGTGGCCAGCACCACGCCTGACCGCCTTTGTCTCCCTAGTGACGAACTTTACACAGCACCAGGTACTAATGCGAGGCTTAATCGACCTAGGGGTGGCCCAGGACCGGTTCAGATCATCTTCACTGGTGTTAACCATGAGCGGGAATCAAACTCGTGTCGCCGGGTTCGCAGCGCAGCGCGCTAACCGCTGCACCACCGCTCCCCACACACGCACCCATGTCAGCCTGGTCGAAAGTGGCAGAGCACCCGACTCGCATAGGAAAGGTTCGAGAACGCATCTCCTCAGTGTTCATGGGGTGATAAAAACAATGACTGCCTTCCCATAAGCTATTGCATAATAAAGACAAAGGTGTGGTCTATGGAGATGAGGTTTATGATCACCTGTGAAGATGACCAAACACCTAAAGAGCGTTTTAGCGTGGGGACATTTTGGCTTGCGGAAAAACCACGAGGTGGTGCATCTACACATCACTCCACCAGACCGCAACGCACCAAGCAGCTGACTGCATTGTGCCTATGCTAGCGCTGTGTGGTATTTCATATTTTGCAATGGCGTTATCTCAGGAAGTAAAGCGGTATCTACGTGTGAGAAAACGCATTTCGATAGCTTCAACATGGTGTGTTTCATACACGAAAAATTGTAAATACATTACCTGTACCACCAATTGCCAGTTTTAATGAGAAGGCAACTACAAATGATTCAGTGTCTTAGCATTTATACAATACGTGAAACCAATTACATAATAGGCATGACACACTGTCATTTATGTAACCGTGCGCTTCCTGGCACAGTTTATGCAGTTTCCCACAAAAGCACCCCATGAATATCCAATTTGAGAATGGCAACCAACACAAATCTTGCCAGAATGGATGCCAAGCTATAGATCTGTTCAGAGCATGTGCAAACTGGTTGTTAAAGAAACAATGTAAGCGTTAATTTCGTTAGAATCTTTCCCTAATTGCGCGTTATTGGCGTCACTTTGCAAGATAAACATTAGAGTATTACGTTAAGTGTTCAGGTGCAAAGCCAAACAGTTTGGCCTGAATGTGGTCATTGCGCACGATGGGGGTTTAATTGAGGTGGAGATTTAACGTTTAAATGTCAGCTGCTAAAAGGAAAAGTGTAAAGCATAAACACATCACGTTGGGAGGGCTGCATTTACTAATTACAGGACTGTGCAATGAAACTCCGCTAAGACATTGTGTAATTGCTATAAAGTTCGGCATCGTAACCGCTTGAATAACGACCCTTGTACAAATACAAAAGTCCTTTAAAAACAAATTTAGAAAATAAAGAAATACACTTTTCTAATGCTAGACAATTCCTTTTGTTGAACGACCATGCCAAGATATTTAACAATATTCTATCGTAACGTTATTCACACTATGATTAACCGATACCAGATAATTGTGCTATTCTGGGTGATACATTCATATAACACGATCCTAACAAGACAGTGTTCATACAGTCCAGTACCATAGTTACGTAAATAAATGTACTGTTAAATAGTAATATACATTAATAGGATATCAGATAAAATAAGAGCAGTGATTAACACACTGCGCTATGAAAAGGAGCAATACAACATGATTTAAGTTGTTAATGGATTTTGCTCACAATGCAACAAAAATGATACGTATCTCTTAGATGCAATGCATGCAACTAGAAAGAAAAACCACAATTACAAATGGCATTGTAACACGTCTTTGTTCAATAGATTTTGCGTAATGTGCAACCCACATTATCTTGGACTCTTTCCTTGATGCGACACCAGCTAAAGGGAGAGAAACATTGTCTAGAATTAATGTATGCGCACTAAATTTCCATAAAAATCAGCAACTTGCGTTGAACTCATATTTCTTGAAGCGACAAGGCACGGCCACCTTACAGAGTGGAGAGAGGCGGTGATGACTGGCAGTGCTGCTCAGCGCACAGAATAAACTATTACATTAAAAAGCTAAATATTGGCGGTGAATGAGGAAATCAAAATGCATCTCAATGCCGATTTTATGCATTATTAAACGTCAGTAAAAAATGTTGATTAAAAAATTGGGAAACATTACACCTGGTTTCGGACTGTCCGATTTGCGATGCACATTCACGACGTCTGAATGAGGCCACCAGGGATCAATTTACGACGCAGACACTTCATTTACGATGCAGACACTTCATTTACTATGCAGAAACTTCATTTACGACCCATATTCTTCATTTGCGACCTATCTCCAAACGTGACTGTGGGCATGTTCGAATAGCGAATGTTTCTACCGTGAAATTCAGTAGAAGGTCAGTGAGCTTCATTTCCCAAAGGTCAAGTCACTTAAGTAGGGGAAGGAAGACGTACTGTACACTTAACACTCTTGGCATATAAATTTATAGCTCTAGGGGACTGTTTTGTAACAGCATTAAGCATAGTTAATAGGTGAATTTTTTTTATAAATAAAAATAATATATATTCCTTCATGTTTATTGTCTATTAACTTAATACTCACAATAGTTTAGATTTTACTAATTCTAACCTGTGAGGCCTTGCCTTACTTGAGGCTTCAAAGGTTCAACTTGAAGCCTGGCAGCATTTGAGGGCCCATAGGGCCCAACATCTTCTTGCATTCATACACTTCAGCACAAAAAAACACGCAATTTTAACGTTGGATTAAACTTGACAGTATTTAATGATGAGTGTAAGAAAACATGTTTCCAACTCATCGATGGTCTATTCAATGATGCGTCTGATGATGAATAATCATGATACTTATTTCGTGAAAGAAGCCTTTACAGATGTGTGCATACGAGGTGCTATCAAAAGACTGACAAAAAATGTTCTCACTCCTTAGTTGTGTAGAGCAGCTGAAACAAACTATTGTGTGAGATCCCTTGTGACTGCAAAAGCAGCATGACTGTTCAGTACACAAAGTTGAGCGTCCATCTTGTGTTGTAGTGAACTAAAATGCATATTTTTGTAACGTCTTACATTAGATATAGCATCATTCTACTTTCAAAGACGTTATAAATCACGGTGTACAAAGGCGTATCATTCATTTGATCTGTATTATACTACTAAAAACATTTCCAACATTTTGACCCAGTGATGCCCCCATTTAGTAGGAGCTTCGCAAGGTCATATTTAACATTCAGGTGTCAGCCACTCATCTAATAACACCCTCGTGGTTCTTGCCTTGGAAAAAGAAATTGTGGTCAATTGCAATACATATGACGTAGCTTGCACACAATATGTCCAGAGAGCCATACCCAAGCCATGGTTAAAACTTCAGCCAACCAGATATATGAGAACCCTTCTAATCCCTAGCACATTCCTTGTGACTCCTACTATCCACTGGAGCAGTAGGGTCCACAACATCTCCTGTTATCCACACCGATTTTATTTCTGTTATCCAGAATTGTCCACGTTTTATTATTGGTGGATAAGTGAAGTCTATTCGCAGAAAACATCGCGGATAATAAGATCCGTCCGTGATCTTTGTCCCCCACATGACCATGGGTAGGAGGATATCTGCCGTATATACAGAAGTCTTGTCAAAGATAAGCGCACCATGGCATTATTCATGAGGTAACTTCCAGAATGTGTTTTTGCTTTGCATACGCATGGTGCAAACCTCAATAGAACGTGAACCCATTAGTTAAAGTTGTTTTTGTTCTAAGGGTACCAGCCCATCCTGTGCAAGGCCATGAAATGACGAATGAATGATTGTTTGTTTTTCTGTAGCCATGGCACACTCCATCAGATGCTCGTGTGGCCTGTCCCTACACATGAGCATACCCATCACTCTGAAACCATGGACCGTGACTCATCTGACCACATCGCAGCATGCCATTGATCTGCTCACCAGTCTTTACAGCTCACAATTAATGGATGCCGAGCGGTTCCTTTTCTGCTTTGACACAAATGACTTCCTGAGGTCCGCCCGGCTGAAAAGTCCACGTACGAGATGTCGCCGACCACTGTGCCGGATGAAGGGATTCTTGACGACGCGGCGTTGACCTTCATTGTCTGAGCTGGCGTGATTCCTGTTTTTGATCACCCACCTGTCATGTCCCTAACCCAATGCCAGAGGTCAATGATAATACCTGGGTCACGTGACATTTTAGCTAATGCATTCTTTGTTAATATATACAAATAGAAAATGTGACCTTATATCTGATATTACCTCTGACCTTCTTTAAATGTTCCCTAGCAAGTACATAAATTCCAAATCATCTTGCTGCCTATTTACAAAAGGACTGGATCATAGTAAAGCAAGACGCACAGGTAAGCTTCACCCGCCTCACCAAAATGTCAATGAATTGTCACGAACCAGGGACGCGATTTGATTTAGGAATTGACTCAGCAATTGTGGTAAATGTAGCCACTTCTCGCAGCTGCAGGGATCACGTGAACCCTTTATAAAGTAACACGTGCGAATTTAAAATATACATTCATACACACGTGATTGAAAGCAGTTTATCTTAGACATCAATCATAAATCGATTAATCAATGCATATTTACACCCGCAGCAGCTTGGTATGAGCTCCAACAACATCTAAAACGTGTTAAAAGTGAAAACAAAACCTGCAGTAGAGACCGTGGTGGAGCGGTGGTATTGTGGTTAGAGCTGTGCTGCTGTAAACCCCATCAACTCGAGTTTGAATCCTGGCCTCCTTGACCAACTCACAGTGGGCAGTGTAATGAAGTATGGCCAACAACAACAACGACGACAAAAAACCCATCACCGTCATGGTGTGGTGGATTGATACTTATGATTAATATTTTTTCAGAGATTTCTCGCGTGGACTTTGTCCACTGGACCGCAGACAATGTTGGTGCACACCTCTCTTTCTACATGTAGTGACTGTGTACACACTCTGTATGTAGTAACTGTGCACACTCTACATGTAGTGACTGTGTACACACTCTATATATAACTGTGTGCACACTTTATATGTATTGGTAATCTGGCGTTGTTCCCACAATTAAAGGGAAATGTTTTTTTTGTGTACATAAACTTACTTGGTAATGATGTTCAATTTGTAGTGTGGTATATGTTACGCTGAGTCGCGATCTTAATTGGCTAAACCGCTATACCCCACTGACGTTAATGTGGCGAGGCCACACGAAACTGGTTTTATTTGTCGAAGGGTTATTGAGTCATGCTGCAAAACACATTTCTGTGCCCACATCCAGACACGTCTTGTCCTTAACTGATAAAGGTTTAAAGTAACCCTCGCAATGTGTGTGCGTGTCTTTTTTCACGAAACACACTCAACGTGACGTGATTTGCTTGTTTGTTTTTTACATATGACGGGCATGTAACTATGAAAATAAAAATCCTCCCTGGACATTATATTCAGAGCCCCTGTATTCAAGAACAGATAAACCACGGGGGATAATTTGGCCCCTTTTTCGGGCAATTTTTGAACATTTTCAAGGCAAAATCACTGCTATTTAGTGCTACTTTACTGAAGTATCGCACTAAAACGAACATTGTCTCGATGGACTCCCCCCTTGCCTTAAGTGATGCTTTGCAGTGTAAACACACTTAAGCATATTTCAGCATTAAAACCGACTACAGTAATGCCTATTAATAGTATGTTTAAACTTTCTTTCAAAAGCAAGCCCTTCAAGCTTTAAAGTTGGTACGCTTGAGGAAAGCTGTGAATTGTAGAAGTGAGAACATCCTCATTTTAGGTAACACTCGCATTGCAAATCATGTCAGCGAGCGGCTAGTGAGGCCGGAATCGTATGCAAACGGATCATCAGGCAAGCGTTGAAGCTGATGTTTTATGCCCCACACCGAGTACTGATTCCGGATTACACAGGAGATGCTCAAGGCAGGTTCTGATGAGTATGGCCAAGGATTGAACCCCCATCTCTAGAACTATAGCATCGTGTCCTCACAGGAGTTGCATCACTCCACACAGCGTATTCCGTACATAAACATGAATGCGCATGAACTTGGAAGAATAGCGTACAGTTTTTCCCAGATTACATAACCACTTGGCTGTGAAATCTTAAACAGAGTCCAGCTCTATGATGATAGCCTTTAACACATTATTATAACTGGGAAATGTATCGGAGCACATATATCAGCGCAAACACGGGTATTCTCTGCAATTTCATGTTTGTATATGAATCGTAAGTGTCAAAAATGTCTGTTATGCTCGGATACAGACGAAAGGACCCTATTAGCCTCATCACACAGCCAGGCAAAGCAATGACCTTGGACTTATCTGAGCTGGCAGGCAGCTTAAATGCGGTAACATTAGAAGAGGTTTCATCCTCATACTGCTGGGATATCATCGCGTAAGGAGACTCCCTTCCTTAACAAGGCTCCCTTGCAAGACCAAATGCAACACGAGGGGTATCGCCCTGTCTGAGGAGACGGAGGAGACGGTTCATGAGGCGAAATGGAAGAATTACTAGAATCAGTCATCCATTGGGGACATCAGGATGAAATGTATTTATAATTTAAAGCGGTGATTTACAACTGTTCCAGTTCACTGGACCCTATCAGGGCACAGGAAATAATTGTGACCTATTGACAATGTGACTGATATTAATCTATAACTGTTGATGAAGGGCATTCCTCTTAATTGTCAGTAGAGAATGTTTTCCAATTACTGTTTAGCATTTTTTTTCCCTTAACGAATACCATGTACAATTAATTGCTTTATGAAGATAGATGTTAACACCACATTTTGAAGCTGTGTCACTCCTGTGCATATTCTTTGAAGGCTATATAAAAATAACATTGAAATATACACATTTAGAATGTTGCAAGGTTTGTGAGCACAATGCAATTCACATGTATATAAATACATAAACAGACATGCATTAAATTTAGATATAAAGCTTTCGTGACTGCAGGGATTCATATTCTTGGTTCTTTCCCTTCTACGTGACTTTACCGAAAGAACCAATAATATAGACATGCATTGGTTTACGTAGTCACATGCTTTGCATTCTACTTGTGTTTCCATCCCCATGCCACTGTTCTCACGGTAACTCAAGCTGTTGACGAAATTACTCATTGGGTTTCAGTGAAAGTAATACAAAGAAATCAAGTATACGCTAAGTAACTTTAATCTGACTCACACATTTTAATATTGGTTACCAGTATCTGTCGGAAACAGATATGCGTTAATGCATTCCTGCCCAACAATGATAGCAGAGACAATCTAGATATTTCCAAATGGGAGGGCAGTCCTGAAATTTCAAGATTTCGAAATAGGGCCTTCTCTATGTCAGCCATGTCCTTTCTCAAATATGTCAGCAATTCTTTTTTCTATTTAATTTTATCGATGATTATACTAAAAAAATCTTTGTATGTGTTGATCGGCATCATTTTTGTCCTTCCGCAGCACCTCTGATTAGCACGGCTGGCTACATACGGTGCAAAATAAACTCAACATACATACATCATATTTAATAGGGCCTTAGATTAATAATAAAAGTAAAACGTTCAATGTATTTTCTCTGATAAATATGAATGAAATATGGAGGGCAATAACCCCCATTCGCTCCTTCCCCAGATCCACCGCTGAATCAGAGTACGGTGCACAGCAATTTTAGTAGGATGCTCCTTATTGCTCTCATACAGTATTGATTTAGCAAATTGCTTCCAAAACGACTTTGTCTAGTTTATGTGTGTATGGAACACCACTTAACAAAGGTAGACACAACACGTGCGCCCGTGACAAACAAACAACAAACGACGAAAACTAAAATTGAAAATATGCAACAAAGTGTAACTCGGCACAAAGTAAAGTGAGATTTAGCGTTGCCTGTGCTCTGACAACAGCCCACTCGAGGAAAGATTTGGCTGTTCACAGGAGCTCCGGCCACAGCCTCCTGACAACCCCCACAACCCTGGGGGTGAAGTGCCTATGTCAAATGATTTCTACGAGGCCATAACATGTGTGCGTGCGTGTGCGTGTGAGCTTCCACTCCGACACGAATGACCAAATATTGACAAATGTGACCTCAATAAAACCTGAGGGACAGTCGGAAGGATACGGGACGAATACGTCGGTTGGTCGGTTGGTTGACATTTGCCCATTAAAGAATAAAACGTTTTGTAAGGAGGGGAGGGGATGAAATGTACTTCTCGAGCGGATTAATTAAATTACTTTTGCGGTAACACATTTTTAAGTTCCCGAGTGCTGGCCAGTGGAATGGTGTTCTGTGGCTAGAAGGAGCGTGTTGATGACCACCATATGGATGGATGAATGCATGAGATCAGCCGAATATGCCGGTGGGAGATGAAGAACGGCCCACATCGCGACTGTGGCTATGAACATTAAGCCGTGGAACGCATCATCCAGCAATGGCCAATGCTTCACTCATTGTCTGGCGGCGTTTCAGACATTCACTGCATCACTCCCACAGCCCTCAACTGGTTCACCAACATCCACATGAACAATTAACGCTGCTGTTCACTCTGCCATTCGGATGAAACAACTGAATTTTCGAGTTTATAATATTGTAATGCCCTTTAAGTCCATTTGACAATTAACATTTTTAGTAATTAACAACTCTGTTTGAGTTTAGGTATCTTTCGTGAGATAGGCTTTAAGGCTGCAGCAGCCTATTCCAAGTCAGCAGCTATAGCTCGTGTTTGTGTTTAATAAAGTATTCAAGTTCCTCTGATGCAGGTTATTTTCTGGCTCATAAAAGTCGCTTTCATCACTAAGAATCTCAGATGTGCCAGCACAGACAGAAAAGAAAATCTCACAACCTTCATTGTCGACGCTGGCCTTCACATGTACGCGTATATATATATATATATAATTTGCAGCCCTCTGTTAATCCACTGCTTGATGAAAAACTCTCCATGCCATGTCAGTTATGGGGATCATTCATTTGACCATCATTCACGCTGGTTCGTGTGTGTTGGAGAATGGGAGGGTCCCGAGAACCGATTCAGACATGACCCAAGCACTGACATTAACCATGGCTGGGAATTAAACTAATCTGAAATAGTAACCCCCGTGCTACCACTCACAATAAATAAAAAGCTGTGTATATATGCTTGCACATTCAGGCAGGGGTGCTTTTTCAAAAGATTGGAAGGGGCTGTGATTGCCATTCTAGAAGTTGTATTTTAATGGCCTAAAGAGCGTTTCCAAATTTTTATTTCAGTAATTAAGTGCGAGCCTATAAAGCACTGCACGGCAAATGTTTTCAATGGGGAACTAAGTGGCCGGAATGTCCCAATTGTGAGCGAGAACGTTTACAACGATCTTACAGTTCAAATACCATAGCCACTGCACACATCCTGTAGGGAACTGTCACGTGCAAGATAGAGTGGGCATCGTCCTGACATTTATATGAATTGCACAAGGCAATTTATTCCACGTTATGGCCAATCGCAAATTAGGATGTATAAACAAAAGACGAGGCAGATATTTTATTTCAAGATGGAGGAGTTTTGTAATATAAAAAGCAAGTAATCCATTACTTTATAAAATAATTGAGATGAATAAAGCATCAAATTAATCTAATTTGCCCCATCACAGATGACAGGAGTCAGTGGAAATCATGAATGATAGAAGTTCGTTTTGGTATTAACAAGGTATAGCGTACGTTATGCCATTATTTATTTATCGTACACAGTATTTTTAAATTATAAATGGAATATTTAATGATTGTTTGCATGTATTGCCTCTGCTAAGCTTCATCTAATCCACTTTGTCAGAAATTCTGCTGGCAGAATAGACGTAATTTAACGTGAATTACTTAATATTTGTATTCCATGTGAAGCATTCCTTTAAACGTTGCTATATTAACATACGTATCATTGTATAGACTAAACTTCACTAGCATATGCAATATTGCTTCATTCTGAGGTTTTCCCTGTCTGAAATGACCGGGAATGGTAATTTAACCCACATAAGCTTAATTGACTTGTGAAATGATCATGGTTGACAAGGTCCTGCATTCATTACCCCCAGCCACTGAACTGCTTCATTAACCTGCTATTTAATTCATGCCTATGAACAAATCCAGTCAAGCCTAAAAGCCCTGATTTAAGGAATACAGTAGCTCTACGTCATTCGGAACTTGGAGTTGTGCAGTGATACACATATCAAATTTTTTTACAAAATATCGTTGATTTCCTGAAATTATGTACACTGCATTTTTTTGTAAATATCACTGGACAAAAACCATCAGCGTTTGACAATTTAATTTTTTATTAAGTTTGTGCACTTGCCAATGCCTCACCGATTCTCACCTCTGCTCAGGAGGGCCCTGCCTGCTTCTCGCAGTTGGGGGTGATGCTTGTCGCTGTGAAGAATCCCCATTGAGTAATTTGCCGATGTGCTTTGATCTTTAACACGTGTGAGGCTTTCGCGACCAACATTGTTCATAATCAACGATTTTTGGGTTTAGATCGCGTTATTTATAAATGTGTCGTAACCCTCCACCACCCGACACGGCCAATCAGTAAAAAAAAAAGTGTCACGTTGACAAAAGACAAATAGTTCACTGCTTTAGCCCACCGGTGTGTTGAAGCGTGAAACCACAACATTTACAATTTGAGTTGTACGACGTTTCGCTGGTAATTGCATCCAGCATCATCGGGCAATTCGCCAGAATGGTGAGGCTCTGCTGTGTCTCCCGTTCTTATATAGAGCAGCAGCAGAAGGGTGACGTCATCATTAACTCATTAACTCATCAGGTGCAAAGATTTGAGGGGGGGGTTATTGTAATTATATACTTGTTTCTTATAAGGGAAACAAGCACTAACTGATTATTAATGTAGCATAATCACAATAGAACACATTCCAAATGATTACTAATCTACAACTCGCATCGTAACAATAGCCTTATTACTAATCAAGTATATAATTACAATAACCCCCCCCTCAAATCTTTGCACCTGATGAGTTAATGAGTTAATGATGACGTCACCCTGCTGCTGCTCTATATAAGAACGGGAGACACAGCAGAGCCTCACCATTCTGGCGAATTGCCCGATGATGCTGGATGCAATTACCAGCGAAACGTCGTACAACTCAAATTGTAAATGTTGTGGTTCCACGCTTCAACACACCGGTGGGCTAAAGCAGTGAACTATTTGTCTTTTGTCAACGTGACACTTTTTTACTGATTGGCCGTGTCGGGTGGTGGAGGGTTACGACACATTTATAAATAACGCGATCTAAATCCAAAAATCGTTGATTATGAGTGCTTTGATCTGTTTTCAGCTGGTACCGTGCATTGATCGGCATCATTGTTGCCGATCAACGCACTGCGTACCGTGCGAAAGAAGTTCAACGGACGTCAGTACGTGGCAAGTCCCCGCCACATGGAGTAATGCGTTGGGCATTATTGAAAAACGGAACGCACTACAACCGGAGAAAACTCATCAGAGAACGATGCCGCACAACCGTGAAAGCCTATGCGGCGTTTAAATGTTGTTAGTTAAACCCTAAATGAAATGAATATATTTAAATTATAATCCATTTTGAAGTTACATTTCGAGGGGGGGGGGCGGGCGGGAATGATACACGTATTCATACTATGTTTAATATATAATTCATAGATATCATACCATTCGCAAGCTTGTAGATTAAAAGCTTCTCTACAAAAAGCATTCAGGTTATAATGAATTAGGATTTACTTTTCTCCTCTAATAACATCCCACCATGTCCTTCCAAAATGGAATCACATTTTACCCATGCACAATATTCCGAGACTAAGCCATTGGAAATGCCTTCAATTCACAGACACGGGTCCGCATGCCTTATCACGTAAGCTGATTTTTACATTTTAGACAGGCAACTCACTCCGGGCTCTGTGCTAAGCACTTGAAACGGTACAAAAATTGTCATAATGTGACTACAACGGAATTGGGAGCCGACATGATACCGACAATGCGCATTTTATGAGGACTCAATAGCAATGCAGGTTGTACATCTGACGCGGTGCATGAAATGAAATGTCGTATGTGTGTAGATCACATAATCGAGGTGACTGAGGATACATCGCATGTTCTTATAGCAAGGGGAGTGTGACGATGGGATTGAATGGGGGACCCCCATATGGCCTTTAACATGAGAACCACCTTGAAAGCTAATTTTGGTCATATCAATAATAATGGTGCATTAATGCCTTCCACAGAGGTCACTCTACAGCCAACCTCCTCGCTTTATTATCCCATCTGTGGATCTCTGCCCTCAGGTTGCGAGTTGTTACTCTCGATATTCCGAAGGCCTTTGACAGCATTCAGCATGAGGAACTCATCTCAAAGCTTCCATTGTAGTACAGCCAGCTCTTTCCTCTCGGATGGATAGCTTGCGTCTGCTTGTTCTCTCTCTGTCTTTCTGACAGTGGCTTCTCTCCATTTCCAATCAACGCTCTTGTCCTTGAGGACTCTGATTTGAGGTCCACTATTTTTCTCGCATTAATTATCTCATTTCCACGGCAAGCGACCATATCCGCATTTATGCTGTCAATGTCTCCCTCTCTTTGCACGGCTCTACATCCACAACCCAGACCAGACGCTCAAGCAAGCTGCTGGCATTGTAGTCAGCATCTGGCCAGGCAGTGCTGCGGCTCTGTGGCAGAGTGTCTGACTCACAATCAGAGGGCTGCGAGTTACAATTCTGGTCTCGTTGATCAGGGGCCGACCATAAATGACGTCACGCGATTTTGGCCGATTTTTTACCCCCTCTCCCCCCGCTCGTCACGCGGCGTCACAATAAGTCAGACCCCCCTCAAATATGACGTCACAAAGCTCTGCCCCCCCCCCCAAACCATATTTCCATTTTGAAAATAAAACATGCAGAAAAATCACTTGAAAATATTCAACGTCTAACTAAAACTGCAGATTTCGATTTAAAGCTTTCGTGACTGCAGGGATTCATCTTCTTGGTTCTTTCGGTAAAGTCACGTAGAAGGGAAGTAATAAAATAATAAAAATAAAACATAATAAAACAATTCTCACTATTATGTTTTATTTTTATTATTTTATTACTTCCCTTCTACGTGACTTTACCGAAAGAACCAAGAAGATAAAACTGCAGATGTTCAGAATTTTATATTGAAATTTTCTTATAATTATAAAATATTAAAAGTAATTATAACTATAAAAAAATACTTGAAACTTTGTTGTAGAACGAAGCAAAATGGAGAGTACAATTATAACAATCACATATTCACTTCACAGAATGAAAAGCCCTGGTAGAATCATTAAAATCTAAATGTTTAATAACAATCATTCAAACATTTTTCTACATTTTTGTTTCTCCATTCTCCCATGGAGAAGCAAAATGCTCCTTCATTGAATAAATAAAAGGTGACCTTAGTAAATTAAAATAATCAAATAGTTAATAATGAAAATTAATCAAAATTAGTGTTGTTATAACAATTCTATTTAATTAATGTTTATCTAAAGTTGCGCATTTTCATGTGACGTCACATTTCCAAACCCCCACTCCCCCCCACGGTGCGTGACGTCATTTATGGACGGCCCCTCATCCTTTCCGGGGTCAATAAAATCGCGACGAACTTTGGGAAGTTGACAATCGCTTTCATCTGGAGAATTTGCTCACTGCCACGGGGATGAGGAGTTTCCAACATGTCCCTGGCACTGCTGCCAGACATGAGCAATGCTTGCTCGAGTATGAAAGTTACCACGTAGATTGTTTTATATACATATAGAGGCCACAACAAACATGCTCAGTGATTTTTTTTTAAATAAAATATATGAGAGAGAACCACTGTATGGGGAAGTGAACAGTGATTGTCCTATGGATGGAGAGACTTGCCACCTCACTAAAGGAATGAGGAATTTCCACCGCTGGCTCCACCACTGAGATAAACTAACAGACTGCAGCTTTACAGACGTACCTTACATCATGGTTCGCATTACACGCGGTTCATGAATAATTTCCACAACAGTAAACGATGTCCTTACTGTACTTTCAAAACATCCTCGACAATTTTAATAGCTTCACTTCGGTGTGCAGGGCGAAGTCGATTCGACGAAAGAGCTTCTTTAAACTCGTTGCGTTTGACTAAGTTGTTGGATGACACCGGTGAATGTGCCTCAACTAACAGCCTCCGGACACATCTTCACCCATGCGCGATCCCACAAGCAGCGGAAACTGCCCCAGCTTTTCCACTCCCACTGATTACGTCAAAGCGATGTCTCTGCAATTGTGTTTGCACTTGGGGTCAGAATGTTGGGTCCCTCCGTCCGCTGGTAGCAAGCGGCAACGTGTCCGCTTGCCTCTCTGCTGTCCACACGGGTTGTTGCACCTCCTCGTGAGCCCTTGCTATCGGAATGCGCGCCGCAGTAATCAAACCAGTGGCTTCAGACGCAAGGCTCGGACGTGCTGCACTAAGTTAAGCATTCGCCTTTTCTGTTGCAAATGGTGACTGGGCTGAGGGCATCAACTTGCTTCCCTTCAGATCTCGGTGTAATCGTTAGCAAACCCGGTATTAACCTTCCCGTGATACCTGACCAGCTTAAGTTAAGTTGATAGTCATGAGTACAACATTGACTGCTCAGTAGGGATAGGCAGATATTGTTTTTAATAGGGGACATTGACTACAACTGACAATTATGGGTTTTTTCAACACTGCCTCAGCAGCTCGGATAGATGCATCCACATCGATATCTCCATGCCTAATTCACAAATAAGTTGCATAAACACACGTTGTTTACGCCTACAATGGACATAGTACATTCTCGTGTTTATATAAATATACAAATAAACAATACAGTACATGGAAAAACTCTGCAAATATGTAAAAGTGTGTGTAAAATAGCCACACGTAACTTGACCATTGCCAAGCCATACATGTCTTGTCAGCATTCCGGGGGAATAATCTTTTATTCACGTTAGATTTTCACTCCATTACATCGCTCGCATCGCCCCTGAGGTCCATCGTGCCAGCTGGCTCTTTGAGACACATCGCAGCATTTGTTTTGGAATGTGTTGAGGGCAGATTTGAGCCGGGGATGTCTCCTTTCAATCCATCACAATTGCTTGCACTCTGGTTCTCCTTTGACAAGGAAATTGGGTAATAACTTCTGTGTGTCATGCAGCTCGATTCCCCAGGAAAGCTTTTCCATCAGAGGGAGCATGCCGCATGTTATTACAGGTAACTCAGCACAGCCAATGATCCTTTGCTTTTCGTTGCATGCATCATCGTGTTCCTTTAGAGCAGAGAGGGTCAAATTATTGCTATTATTTACTGCATACTGCATTTTTTATAATCACTCTCCTGGAATGACTCAGATTTAGTTCGGTTTTTTTTCAGCGGCAATGCTCCCAATCATAAGACTGAGGTCAACTCGCGGCCAGGGTTAATTCGGTCCGTCACCAATATCGTCATCATTACCCAACCCCCAGGGCCACAATAACTACACCACCTTTCAAGGCTGCGTGACTGAGTGAGAGGTCAATAGCCACCTTGCTACGTTTATCCTGATCCTTGTCATGTGAATGTGGAATTCACACCAGGAACTTAACATCGCCAACACAATTGAGCACCTTAAGGTGATTAACACAACATGAATACGCACACTTTTAGCGCGCATAGCTTTCATTAAATTCAGAGGTTATCGATAGGGTTACATAATTGGTCATGATACAATGCGATATCAAACAATGATTTGACAATCACCGCAATATCAGTTTCCCACGATGTTGTAATTGTATTTCACATTTTTATACTGCTTGTGTGCTTTGCTATACTTCAAGTACAAACAAAGATTACTTAAAGGTTCAAATACAGTTCACTCGACATAGGCCGATGATGTAGGTCTTTCTAATGATAACAATCTATAACACATATATTTTGAAATTTTTGAGTAACGCACGGATATTATTTTAGTCATGATTTATAGTTTTACAGGATGTTAGATATTGAATTATGCCATTCTTTCGAACTCAATTTTATCTGGAGTTTTGGAATTTTTATTTTAAATGTTGATACGCCTTTGTTAATTAAAATGTATGCTTCAAAGATGTTTTTTTTCCATGCCAATGAAAATCATACATATTCATTGATATGCAGAGGTTTGTTTTTTTACGTTAGACATAACATTCACAAATACAAAAATACCATTCCGACAATTAATTTCCTGGTTTTTACTGTTTTACCTGTGATCTTTTTAGATTTCACCAATTTATACCACTGAAAATAGCTAACCATATTAACAGTTTAAACCCTAATGTCCCAAATGTATTGCTATAATAATACAAGTTTTAAATTACAGTATTGTAATACAACAAACATCCAGTTAATTGGGTATTTGATTGCTTTAATAATGGCAGCTGCATAAACCCATGTCAATGAGGTAGTTTTAATTGAAAACAATGAATTTCCTTTGCATTAGAATGGAAATGAAATCAATGCAGATGAAGATGCGTGCACAATAAGGGGGGTCATGTTGACTTGCCTTGCATTTAATATCTAGTTCACTGATAAATCAGTCTTCACCAGACTATGAATACACGTTGAAAGAGGCAATTTGTTTGTGCGAATTAGTGCATCTGCTCAAGGTATAAACAGTTCAGTGACTCTCAATATAAATTTTCACCTATATTAGCGACATGTGCACAGACATATGATCTGACTGTGACTTGCATGGAAAATTGAGAGCTCACATTTGCGTGATGATTCTGTGGAACATCATGGTACAGTTTGCTGCGTCCCCTTTGTCAATGCGGTGCAAAGTGCTGCAGGACAAACAGCTTGACATGCCGGTATTAATCTCCGTCTCTGTATTCAAAGCGGCACAGGTAAGCGAGCCTCTGTTTACTAATGAATTGCTCACACTCGCACTTTCCCTTTCGACCACAATTTCCATATTTTTTTTCAGTGAAGCGGCAAACACAGGTGAGCTAGGTTTGCTGCATTATTCATGCGCCAGTAATGGAACATTTTGTATGAAGTATGTTCCAATAGAGTGGATACACTTTATTCGCAATGATTTTAGTCACCGCATCTTTAAACTAGAGGTCTGTATGCCGACCCACTCATACTGTTAATAGTAGGTAGGCTGTGACTGAATAAGCTAATTACAGTTTAAGATAATTGCTGCTTTGTTCACCCACATTCTATTATAGTGGGCTATGAGCTATAATGCTGATTGGTGTTGAGTAATGCATTCATTTACCAATTCCTTTGTGGCTTCTGTATAAGTTGCAAGTATAATTCTACGATAAAACAATGCCCGTTGTAGAATAAAAAAAGTATGTGGTTTCAAAGTGTCACATTTTCCGGGTCACGTAACTCAATAGTTTGGTTTTCATTGGACCGTATAAGTACTACATTGCAGCTCTAAGGACTGTCTCGAGAAAGTGTGCTTATTATTTAGCATTGCTACTTCACTGCGCGTTTCAGGCTGTGTTTGCCCATGCACCTACGATGGTACACATCATGACCAACACAGGTATATCATTGTAGGAGCAAGGTGACATCACTGTCATCACATGCATCCTTGTGTGTGCAATGTCATTCGTCTCGAGGATTCTTATAGGTGGAGACCAGTCTGTGTGCGTCCTCTCAGAACAAGTATGTCTTATGTGGCACCAGTGAACCGTACAATGTGGGACAGGCTTTAAGCATTCCTACTCGAAGTTGTTAAAGAATAAAATATATATTTGCAGATGGTAAAGGAGCTCATAATAAACGTGTTTTGGGTTAGATCGCGTTATTTATCAATGTGTCGTAACCCTCCAATCAGCAAAAAAGTGTCACGTTGACAAAAGACAAATAGTTCACTACTTTAGCCCACCGGTGTGTTGAAGAGTGAATCCACAACATTTACAGTTTTTGAGTACGACGTTTCGCTGGTAATTGCATCCAGCATCATCGGGCACGTTTGTAAATAACGCGATCTAACCCAAAAACGTTTATTATGAATAATTTTGGTCGCGAAATCCTACGTGGTACGCATTCATAAATAAATATTTTAAATTACTTCAAAGAGACTAAATTTCGTGTTAAATGTTGAGGCAAACAATATAGATATTTTATAATCTTGCTTAACGAAAATCAACACATTTATTTTGTCCAAACGATATGTTGGGATTTAATATGGAAATTCTCTGTGGCCATTTTATGCACTCAACCTTGAGCCCAAACGACTTTAATATAGACTGTATAAATATGGAACATGAATGGACTTTGATGGATGGCAACACGTATGTCAGCATCGCTAATGTGAATGAGAAAAAGTGAGCTCACATTCCCAATATGTTGTTGACACAATAGTCAATGTGACAGCGAATTAACCAAACTATAAATGTACTTCCTTTCAAATCGAGTCACGTGAGCTACAATACCTCATTCACAAGGACAACTGCTGGAGGAACTGTTAACTTGCATGAACAATTCTTTTTTTTGTCAACCCTAGCAATGGAAAATAAACGACAGTTGTCATGTTCATACTCTTCCCACAATCCTCCTCCCCTACGTGGAGCATTCAAGGTAATCTGCTTTAAATGATATACATTTCCCAGATTTGTCGTATTGTGACGCGTTTGTTTCATAACCGCTAGGATTTAAAGACTATTGTGGTTAAATAATTACATTAATAGCGGTACGAACTGAAAAGTTAGGGCATTAAAACAATTCACCGTGGTCAGTCAATCTGTGTATTCGTTGTTCCCCACCTCTTCAGTGCCGATATCCTTCGTCGTCATGATTATGACGTCTTCTAAACTTCTTGCGCTATTTCAATCCGACTCAATGTTTATTTGTTAGACGTAAAATCCCGCATAAGCCCCACAGCAGCCACGAACAACAACAAGAGAGGTACTTTTGGGGTGGAGTGGAGCCCAGTCAGCAGCCAGCCAGGAAACCCGAGGGAATGATTATGTTTTATCGCGTGATGTTAGTTTGATATAATAACAATAGCAGTCTGCTAGCGCTACACTATGGTTGTAGGATTGTATATACTTATGTAATGCAACCAGTATGAGATACACAATTGCACTGGAATTTGCATTGGACATGCATCCTTTGCTGTTCACACGTAGTATTAGTACAATAGTCACCCTGTATCCAATTCATGTTTCTGTAACTGACATATGTATTGTATTATGATCTGTCTAAAATCATCTGCCTAAGCTGATTTACGCTACAGGGAATTTAATATTCAACATTGATTTATGTTCGTGCAATATTTTATATTTTCCTAATGTGACAAAGTTGTGTTTGCCATGATTTATATTTGCTTCATTGCTGTACTCTATTTTATTTGTTTTTGTTATATGTGGTGACCCAGGTCATCACTCTTGCAATGAGACTATCCTAGTCTCTAGAGTTCTTCCCTGGTGAATCAAAATGAACGTTGGAACAGGACCACACACTTGAAACCGAGTTAGTTTGAAGTGGCCTGTGCAATGTTGTGGTTGTCCAGTGCGCGATAACCCCACCTCAAAATATCTCGGCGTTATCACGGATAGCAGCCTGGCCTTTAAGCCCCACATAAACTCGATATTTGCAAAATCAAGAATCGCCCCACTACAGAAACCTACAGGAATCACCATGGGCCCTCAGTTGGTGTGCTACAAATCTACTGCCCTATCACTGATCTCCACAGTGGCAGAGTACTGCACTCCTGCCTGGTCTGGGAGCTTGTACACCAAACTGCTAGATGCACAAATAACGCAATGTGCACCATAACCAGAACACCGAAATTGAGACCAATCTACTGGCTCCCTGTTTTGGTGAATATTCTTCCACCAAAATATATCTGGAGACATGCAAACTGCAAGGGAGTATAGACGTTTTCTCACCAACGACAACCTTCCCTGTACCTCGTCACCGACTCAAGTCCCGATCCCCCTTATGGCATCGCGATGTCACCATCCTAGAATCTCACCCAGATCCGGAACAATTCTGGTGGACCTAGTAAAGCAACGTGGAAGTCCAGTATAGGCCCCTCATTCAGGACCCAAACAATGCACCTCCTGGATTTGACATTCCTCGAAGACACTGGTGTAACCATCAACCACATCAGAAGTCAACAGATCGATGGAAATTTACAGAAAACCCACAGTCCGATTGTGGCCATGTAACCCAAACTATGGACCACATAACAAAACACTGTAGTCTGCATTCGTTCAAAATAAAAATAGCAAAACTACACAACTTTCTTCTGAAGCCGACCTCGACATTGGAATTGAACATATTGCCATTAGCAAGACGACAATATCATCCATTCAGGGTCGTTAAAATGAGTGCTACTTTGTAGAACACCGTCCCATTGCTTATGTGATGGAGGATAAACTTTCACTTTTGATTCATGACTTATCTGCTCATAGCCCACAGCGCAGTGATTGATCAAGTCTCCATCTGTCACTTTTTGCTGCGACTGCCGTAATATAATTCAGAGATTAAATATGCCCTGCAATTGACAACGAGGGACCTGTCAATAATGTAAAAAAAAGCTTTTGGCAGTGTCAATCATAATAATATATTATAGGTGGTTGGTAAGCTTAGGGGGGTGATGTCAAAGCACTGAACTAAGAGTGTTGATATTCATATCGAGGTAGGCACCACACATAATTAAAACCAGGTTCTCATGTATCGAGAAATAATGCTCTGCAAAATGGATGCACAAAAGAAACACGATGAATTGTTTGTAATATAGTGGCAGATTATATGGAGTTCATCCCATCATATATGGAGTCGAGTCGAATTCCTCTTATCCGATGTGAGGTGAGGGCACTTGGGGTGGGTCGGATTATCTGCGTTAACATTCACAAGTCACTCATTTTTGTCCTGAGCAGTTAAGCACAGACACACGTGGGGAATGAAATTGATTTGCCTCCACTTACAAGGTCACACCTATTGTTTGCGTAAAGAGTCTGATAATGGGATGAGAGTAGCACTTTGGTAGAAACCACTTCCTGGTATCTCTGCATCCACACAGAGGCTTGGACAAGAAGATACATTCCGCGCCACTTCCGGTTCAGTCAGCCGGTATTACAGTATCAGTCTATATTTTAAGACCAAATTCGACGAAATGATAGATAAACTTTAATTTGTAATAACGGTACAATTTTGAATAAAAAACCCATAAAGTGCACAAATCTGGTGTAATTCTAAAAACGGAGCATCCAAAACAATATTAATGCCATATATAAGTCATTTACTCTATATGGTAATGTATATAGTGCACATTAAATACCATGCATTGTACATTCGAACAAACAGTGAGAATATACATATTTGATGATAAACAATAACGCAACAATATGGGTACACGAGTAAATATGTTTATATATTAAATACAAACAGCAAGTAAAAAGTGTCCGTGAAAAAAAGAAACACAGTGTTTGAAATATCAAAAAAATGCTCTCTCATTCGCAAGTGAAGACAGGCCATCGAAATAAGTCACTGTTATGCTGGTGTACTGCTTTCTTTGAAGCCATGTTCTCAGATTGCTTTGGCTGACCCTCGTGTGTCACGGAGTGAAGATCTGCGGCGCAAGGCAAGTGCAGCATGCAGAGTGCATCACGCCCGTTGCAGCCCGCGAGCCGCAGTTATCTCGTTGAGACTCGTTTTGATTTATAACCATCACGCTGCAATGGTGTTGCCGTAAACAGAGCGCGTGAACCGTAAGTACACTGGTGACAGTGCTACCGGTGGCGTGACAACAGCGGCAGATCTGCATTGCAGCGGGCTGTTATCACGGCCTTAATGTGTGTGGGCGGTCGGAACCATATCATTTGTCAGTAAATGCATTGAATATAAACTGTGTTTATCTTATTTGACACCCAGGCATTCGCGACCAATATCATCCATAATATATATGTTTTGAGTTAGATCGCGTCAAAAGAAATGGTATTAAACCCGCCACCAGCCGACACAGCCATTTAGTAATGTTTGTCACGTAAACAGAACATGCCAATTCGTCACTAGTACAGCACAGCGGTGTGTTCGAGAGCAAAGCCACAACATTTACAATCTTAGTCCGACGTTTCACCAGTAATTACAACGAGCAATATCAGACGACAGCCAGATTGATGCTAGATGCGTCGGGTGGTGGCGGGTTTAACGACACATTTATATTCACGCGATCTAACCCAAAAAAACTCTATTATGGATATTTTATTTGAGTTTACAGGTCATTGGTGGCTCCTGTATCACCGCTGGGATGTGTACACTTTCATGAGTCTCCAATCGTAAGTACTCCAGGATACTTAAGAATATTATACCCACGACATTGGTTTTTTTTTATCACATAATGATCCTGTTAAGAGCAATCTGTCAGAGCAAGTGCAAAGTCTTAAATCATATGGGAATCTATTTGCTCGCAACACCTACGGTTAAACGACACGTGTTGATGCACTACCACCAAGTGACACTCCTCATCAGTGCCATTCTTTACCATTGCGCTCTCTTGAAACGTACAAAAAAATAGATATTTATTGCGATTATATTTTCAAGAAATGCAGGGCTGGGATTGTGACTTAAGCAACATCTTACACTGTGCTGCCTGATTGAAACTTGGAGAAGCAATGTTAAAGCTCGCATACAGTAAATGTGTTGAGTTTTTAGAGTCACTATATTTAAAACAGAACGGCAAGAGTCTCTAATAGTGGCCAATTCTCAAACCGTGTTAACCACTCGTCATAGTCAACACAAATTAAAGAATTCCACATACAGCCTTTAACGGACTGTTGGGGAAAGTGCTATTAGCGGGCACCTGGTAAGGCCACACATCGGACGTAATGGACACGCAACGAGGTGCGTGGCCATTACTTGATCTTACCAATGCTGATGCTTGGGGCCGTCCATAAATGACGTCACGCGATTTTGGACGATTTTTTACCCCCCCCCCCCCCCCATCGTCACACGGCGTCACAAAAAGTCAGACCCCCCCCTCAAATATGACGTCACAAAGCTCTGGCGCCCCCCCCCCCCCCAAAAAAAAAACATGCTTCAAATTGCTTTAAACTATTGTCAATGTAGTGCGTATTTAATGTGGCGCTGCACTGTGATGTTGTAGGAGAAGACATGTATTAAAAAGTCTACTTAATTAAGTAGAACGTGTTGTCTATATTTATTTAAAGTTGCGCATTTTGATGTGACGTCACATTTCTCAACCCCCCCCCTCGTCACACATCGTCCCAAATGTCTGACCCCCCCCCCCCCAACTGCGTGACGTCATTTATGGACGGCCCCTTACACACCACATTGTTTACTAATTTATGGCCGAGTTGACTGAAGGGAGGCTCAGGACTGGTTCAGATATCCGCCATCGGAGTTGGCTGTGAGCAGGAATCGAACTTGGATCGTCAGGTTGGTAGCGCAATGCACTAACCACGATACTACCGCTTCCCGTAACCCACGACTGCAAACATAAGTGTGACGGTCCAGAAACAGACGACTCAATGTTGCGTTTAGAACTCTGATGCCATGAAGATATTCATCAGAGAATGTGCAATGGAAGAGCCATGTTTTGATGTCGCGTTTTAAATGTAATATAAGTGATGAATTGACGACGAGACGGTGGGAGCGTGTTCCCCCGAGTGACGAGCGAATGCGACAAATCCGCTCTCACAGGCACAAGCAAGGCGGGGGTGGGAGAACATTACCTGGAAGTGGAACTCAGCTTTACAGTAAACATCACATGCTTCTCGTCCACTTACACCCGGCCAGACAACCCGCTGCTTCCTCCCGGCACATCAACAAGACGAAGACGGAGGTGCTCCCATTCGGCCCGTCACGTTGCAATGGGGAGTGCCCAGACTAAGCAGTGCTGTGGCCATGAAGACAGAGGAAGGGGTGGTCGGGCCAGCATCATACGTGCCACATTTGAGTCTCTTACAGAATCTGAAGATAACTTTCAGTGGGGTGGTAGTAACTGTGCGTAGGCATTGGATCAAAGCCATTAATTATGTTAATTTCTAATCGTGTGCTATGAACAAGGGTCATTGCCCGAAACGTCGCCTATTGTATACTCTTCCCTTTACGGTAGTGTTGTTGACGGATGTGTTCGTTTTTTTTTGTTAATTGCTGATACATGATGACCAGGGCTGCATTGCATTTCAGCCGGAGCTGTCTGGGGCTGAGCTACGGAAAATAGCCTTGATGATAACCATATCATTGTCACTGCACCCAAAGGAGCACACGATATTCAGCTAAGTTTTAGTTGTGCCAGTGCCGCCCCTAGGTCGACTCACTCTCAAATCAGTACCTGGTGTGGTGTGTAAACATCGCCAATGGGGAGACAAAGGCGGTCGGGCGTGGTGCTGGCCACCTCGTGTGCGTGGCGGCCTTCATAGGTGATTGCCAACAGCACTTGCCCAAACAGTCTGTTAAGGCTACACGGGGGATCTTTGTCTTTGCATACTGGTGAACACACCGAGCACATTATCTTGAAACTTCAGCCGCGGTAAATGATTTGGACGGGCATGGTGGGTTCACAGCCGTCCTTCTGGTGGGAAACAAACAACAAATACCGTGATGTGTTTCACAGCCGGGGCGTTAATGATTATTGCGTGGTTGGCTTTTGATAAGAATGAGTTGAAAGCAGTAGGACAGTGTCAAGGTAGGTTCATCCGGAGAATACCAGCTGTGCTTTGCTCAATGTTCTGGAAATTACTGTGTGACATTATTGTCACGCAACTGCGTCGTCGTGTTGTGCAGAGATAGCCGCCGCATTCGCGTGGCGTAAAGGTGCAGCCGTGCAATTTCTCGATCATTCCACTGCTTGTAGAAGCCCCCCCCCTCCCTCCGGTAACGGGAGCTCTAAAGAACGCGTCTCAAGGGATATGTTGGTCAATCTTTCCTCGCATTGTGTAATCTCAATTGAGTCATGTGCAGGTCATTTTTCAACACGGGGATATTTGGCCAGCACCAGTTAAACTGTGTGTGTGTTTACCCTATGGGGGGAAAAAAGAAAACTCTGCAGAAATCCCATGCAGATCAGGGGAGAGAATACAGACTCCTTGCAGAAAGGTGCCCGGGTCGGGAATCAAACGCAGCCTTCTTCCGGTGAGGCACGAGTGTCATCACTGTGAAACTCTGTCGCCAAAACGTAACGAATATCCAAAGGCAATATTTCAACTAATAATCAAAACCAAAATGCATGGATCGGTGTATGATTGAGAACAAATGGAAATGATAGCTCTATGAATCATCAACGTACAATAGTGGCCTGCAAGTGGGCTTGTGCAGAACACATCGCTGGAGACGGTGATGGGCAGTGGTGAAGAACAACATTGGAGTGGCAGCCAAAGGACGGAGCATGCCTGGGGAGACAGTCGCTGAAGTGATGGAGCAAAGAGATCCACTCACGTGCAGGAGCTAGATGGATTGTCGCATCACCAGACCGTGAGTGATGGTGGCATCATCCAGCAGTGGATCGGCGATGACCGAATGATGATGACACCGAAAGCAGTTGCTACATATACAAACTGCATAGCTAATGATTTGCTTCAGCTTTCTAGAATTATTTTCAGATACATTAATCACAAACAGCCCTCATTTAGCCTTATATAGATCCCTCATTTATCCTGATGGACTGTGGCAGCGAGTGTGGCAAATGAGCAACTGTTACTATGTCCAGCATGGAACATGTGGCTCTGTTGTGGCCAGCAGCATGCCGGCCGCCTTTGTCTCCCTTGTGCAGAGTTTTACACACCACAGCAGGTGCACATGTGAGGCTAAGTGGACCTAAGTGAGACCCACAGCTGATTAAGGGCACGGCTTTGCTGCTGCTGCTGCTGCTGGTATCCGTGGCTGGGAACTGAACCCAAGTTTTCAGGATTGTAGCACGGAGTGCTAAACACTGCACAATTGCAATCCTGCATACGCAAACAACCATCTCACACACACACACATAGAAGCGCATACCGTATACACACAGATCCAAAGATTACTCTTTATAGGCTGTCTCCACTGCTGGCTGCTTGCATGATGGATTTGACACAAAACAGTCCCACTTCAGGACCCCATCCACCACAAAGCGCACTGTGAGCTTTGTTGTGGATGTTTGTTTTCCGAATACAAATACATCATTCATTTTGATAGTTTCGATAGCAATAAATTATTATAACGGTTTAGTCACAGGCATGAGAGTCTAAAATTTACTGCAAAGTCGTCAGACTGTGGCTTCTTGTTTCAGAATCAGAATATGTTTTTTTTCATACCAGAGGAATCCGATGAGCTATAAAGCTCTTTGTCACATATGTCCAGCTGTTTCAGCAGATCCTGCATAATATTTAGCCATTCCGACTGGTCATGTGAACGCTGAATGCCACGGAGTGAACTGAGATTGCACGCGGCAACAGCACTCCCGACTGGAACATGGCAGCACCCTCCTTGAAACTCAGCAAGGCTTTCTGGGTAAACAAGCAGAGTAGTTCTACCTGATGACGGTTGCTTGTGTTGCAATCGAAACGTCGTACTCTATTATTTTATTTATTTTATTTCTACGTGACTTTACCGAAAGAACCAAAGAGTAACTCCTGCAGTCACGAAAGCTTAAACTCAAGTTTGAACCACCTCTACGGAGAGGATGTAAGTTGTTTTCTCTCTCTCTCTGTGTCTCTCTTTGTCAAATTTCACACTTAACTTCTAATTTCAGCAATCTTTGGAGATCGTAATCAACCAGGCTATGCGTTAACTGTGTGTTAGCCGACTCTCTGTGTTGCATTAAATTACATTTCCAAAATATTTGCTAAATTTAGTTTTCTCAAACTATTTCTTTCTCTAAAATGTACCAGGCTCTCATAGGGCCATTCGATCTTCTTTCCCTCGGTCGCTTCGGGGTGGATTCATTGGCATGCTAATTAATCTGCTCCAGCTGCTGCCCCAGCAGACCCCCCGTCTCTCTCTGCCCCCCCTCTCTTTCTATTTAATGCCTCGACACAGAGGCATTGGGTCTCTGTGTATCTATGTTGTGTCTCTCTCTCTGTGTCTCTGTGTTGTCTCTCTCTGTGTGTCTGGGTGTCTATGTTGTGTGTCTCTCTCTCTGTGTGTGTCTGTGTTGTCTCTCTCTGCCTGTGTGTCTGTCTGTGTGTCTCCGTGTCTGTGTTTTGTCTCTCTCTAAAATTTAGTTCTACCTGATGACGGTTGCTTGTGTTGCAATCGAAACGTTGTACTCTATTAATACATTTATTTTCTTTCTACGTGGCTTTACCGAAAAAACCAAAGAGTAAACAGAGAAATGTTAATACAAAATATAACGGTGAATAGCAACGAAGCGTATAGTGGTCCACCGTTGCCAGCACCTAACGAGAAATGTCAGCCTGTCTGATGCACACTTAAGTTCTGGTCAACTTACGCTATCTGTTCTGATTTATCTTCATACAAAATAATGCACGAGTATATATAATTAGGTCAACTTTCAGTGTGCTGCAGTCCTTATAGCCAGGACAGAGTGGGATTAAGTGTGGGCGGTGCAGTCACTAGCGCACTCAGCTACAAACCCAATGACCTGGTCACAGAAAACGTGAGGAGCAGTGGCATCGTAACACGTCTGAGTCCTCCCCTCACGTGACTCAGCCTCAAATGAGTCACTGATGTGGTGTTTAAATATCGGCAAGGAGCAGACAAAGGCGGTTGGGCATTGCGATGGCAATGCCACCTCTTCGTGTACCATGTTGGCCTTAATATATGCTCAGGAATACGATGGTTTATCACACTAAACAGATCACTTTTACGATTTAGCAGGTGTATGTATGGATAGGTATGCAGAGGTGTTAGTGGATTAAAAAATTCAACGGCAGCGTCAATTGGCATGTGATCCTCACGTGGACGTCTCAATTGAACATTTTGTCCGCATTAATCCTGGGGAACGTCCGTGACCAGACTGCCCACGACACCCACTCATTTTGGTGTGCACGCCTTAATAGTCACTTGCATCTTGTAGACGCCTCCTCGCCCCACAGTTCACCCCCGTGTGTGTGTGTGCGTGCGTGTGTGTGTGTGTGTGTGCGTGTGTGTGTGTGTACATATATATTATCATGAATCCTGCAGAGAACATCCATATACTCGATGTAAAATGTAAACTTATGCCCATTTCTGTGGCGATTACTGAAATTAAATCTTCCAGGAAGCACGAAGGCCTTGCAGCGTCGTTCTTCATCGCAAGGCCCGGGGGCCACTGGCGGTCCCTGGTGGCCTTTAGCGGCCCCCTGACGTGCAGCACCCCGACAAGACACAAATGGTGACAACACCTCCCATCATCATCATCATCGTGCTGCTGTCAAACTCCCAACGGTTTCAAATGTGTGGCCGCCCTCACACTGATGACGTCTTGTCGGATAAAAGTGGCCCCCCCTCCGAAAATTAGTGAAGAACACTGATTTATGGTAGAGATGACTCTTGGATTCGCTCAGTTTGAAGCCACAGGGAACACCCCGTATCCTCCTATACGCGCGGGCGACCATGCACACGACCGGCAGGTAACTTGCAGTTGTATGATTCAGGGGTCACTTCGCGTCTCAGACAGTGTTTCCATATGACACTGCTGTTGATGATGGTCTATTTGCGTTTGCCCTTCAGATATCGGGACTCAGGTGTGTGGTGTGACACGCCTGTGAGCCAGGACTCTGTGGCTGAGGTTCGGTGGATCGTGCATTTTGTGAAAATCACAAACCCACTCAGCTGCGAGGTGGCAAAGAGATGAGAGTGGAGCGGTGAGTGTCATCCACTCGTACGTGGCCGATTTATGGATACTCCATTGTCTGGTCACATGCAAAACACTCCTTGAATAGATTTTTTTTCTAAATATCGCAAAGCAGGACCTTCCTGGAGAATAAACTTGCGACTGAATAAATAAGTAAGTAATCGGTGGTCATTCAGATGTTAGGGAAATAACCATCTAAACTAAGGCAATGTATCCAAAATATTAAATGTTTGCCGTTTTGCTCTATTGAAGGTGGCATTGTTTGATGTAAAGGTGCTGACATTTATGGTGCTGAATTTATGAATACAAATACAGGCCATGAGAGAATATTTTAAGTTGTGTTTACACTATAAACATATTTCTCACGTCTGCTCAATAAGTCACCACATACGTAACAATGTATGAAAGCGCTGTCAAGTGTAATTACACTATTCAGTCACTCTACCGCTGTTATTGTAGATGCCAGGGAGTGATCCAGGGAGTGATACCCAACCTTTAATCCAGTGACATGGAAAGGGAATTATTAGATCACGCAGAGATGTAGCCATCATGTGCGTGATGATGCACGTCGGGGAAATGAGATGTCAATAAAAAGCAGTACAGCAAACAGGTTTTTGACCAATATGTGCAGAATGTGTTTCCTTTCTCGTAAGGTGTCTGTGGAAGTTCTCCGTACACTCCAGATTTCAATCACGTGGAAACGCTCACAAAGCATCACTTCGACATCCCAAGCAGGACACTTCTAAGCATGCCTTAAAATGTTATGGTTAAGCAAATCCACTCCTTGTAATAAAGAAATATAGCAAACATTTGACATACACCATTTGTTTAAATGTCAGTCAATTCAATGGCATTAAATATGTGGTTATACAACGAAAATATATATGGAGAATATTTCACAATTTTGCATAAGTTCCCTATTCGCAACAGCGCTCGGGGCACAGGAAAGACAACTCCAGCTTGCATCGCACGCAGTGTAGTTTTGCACCAGGAACAACACAACTTATTGCCTGAATTAATTATATTACCAGTGGAGTAAGCCATGTGTGACATTTCCCAAGACAGAACCCGCATATCAAACGCGCGCGCACGAGTGTGCTAGGGAAATGAAGTTGGCTCGCGATTGAGCCCTCGGCTCACCCCTTGCGGTCTGGCTACACCCAACAAAGGTTATCCATAATTACCATCAGTTTTAGAGAGCTTGAAAATATTACCTCTGGAGTGGAATTGGTTATTTATCGAATGCACTTTTAGAAAAGCAAGATAAGACCACGGTGGCATTTCATGTTCTGCACTGCGCCTCTGGGAGCACTCTGGGTTAAATAGTAAACTACTTATATTTTTTTTCCGCACTGTTGGGAATTTCGAATCTCCAGTCACTGCCGGAAGTGTTGCCTCTCTGCGGATGCATTTTTCTCACCATTACAGAATGTGTGCTTTTACATAATAAGTAGGACAGCACATACGTGCCATTTAAGATCTCCATACAGTGTTAGGTTTTATAAGAAATTACTTGCTTCGATTACAGCATTGCTGGGTCACAAGAAACGTACACGTTCATCAAATGTATTTAATTCGACATCGTGTTTCCCATGAAGACGAGAAAAGGAGCTTTAGTTACATTTAAATAGTGCGAAAATTGTTCACAACGTCTCACGTGGCATTAATGTCGTTCGCCAGAGGCGGACTGCGCAGTGATGTGGGGGCGGGTCCAGATCGCGGGGCACACATTCAGCGGAGCTTCGTGCCATCGTTTGTCGAAAATACTTTGCGCCAACGCGTCGATCCGCGGATTATGGTGGAGGAATTAGCCTCGCGACTCCATTGATGCGCAAACAAGAATTGATTAGCAGGGAATCACGGGTGCCGGATTACAATATATCAGAATCTTGACTTAAAGCTTTCGTGACTGCAGAAACCAGTATATAGTTTCAAAGAACCTACCTACATGACGTTACCGAAAGACCCAAGAATATATATCAAAATCTATACATTGCACATCATTAGGATTACTCGTTTGTTCATCACATCGTCATAGATGCCACCAAGGGATGGATATCTGAGGCACAATGTTTCATGGGATGAACCCCGCAATCATGCCCAGACCACCAGAGTCTAACGAATAGTGGCCTCGCTGATAACCCACATTGAGATGTCTGTGCCTGCAGCCTCTTCATAGCATAGCAGTAAAGTGACTTGGAAACTGGAAACTGAACTGGTTCTGACTCGCACAAGGTGCAGTATTGGCCTTACTCTACGAATATGCTTATCTACTATTATGTATCCTATGTTTTAGTGGTTCTCAAAATGTTCGCAAATTAAGCGCATGATACGTGAATACCATTAAGAGTGCATCTTGTTGCCAGAACATTAAAAATGTTCTCCTGCACGGTATCCATGCCAAAGCCTGCCCCTCCACCCCACCTCCCCCACCCAACTGAAGCAGCACAATGACATGTATCACTGACTCGCATTACGGACTACATGTGGTGAGCGTGCAGCCCTGGAAGAGTGTCTGGTGGCTCGGCGTGGGCTCTCTCGTGGCGGTGGCACTGACAGAGTGGGCCTGGGTCAGCATCACTCTCGTTCATTCAAAAACATATTTTCGCACACACGGGCGGCTCTGGCCTCCTCTTCGAGCGGCCTGCGCGAGAAAAAGACGAACCTGCAATTTAAGAGACACCTTCCGCTAACGTTGTGTTAGCTCCAAAAGTGACAACTATGTTTACAAATTAAAACAAAAAATAAAGTTCACTTTCATAGTTGGTTTTCACAGTTGGTGTTTAGACCTTTGACCCTGGAAAGCAATGACCCGCCCATGGCAGATGATGACATTCAAAGTGTTTCGTCTTCATCATTCACTGTGTGCAGACAGCGGGAGATTTTTTTGCCAATTGCCATCAAATATTCCACCACGAATGGAAGTTGAACAGTCACCATGCAAACGGGCCCTCGGCCGAGCCCTCCCCCCCCCCACCACCACCACCAGCGCCAGGGCGGTCATCCATCTCCTTACAAATCGTGGCTCTTCTTTAAGAGAGGAAACGACTGTGAGGATTGCCCCTGGCCACACTTGGAGTCTCCTAACGCCGGTCACTCGATCAGACTGCCGTGTATATTATCTCTGGTGAGCTCGCAAGGCATTGGGGGTTATTAACTTGCTGCGACGTGTCTTAATGGTCTCATCAAAACTCCGAGTGTATGGTGATGTGATGGGGAGGCGTTATATTGGCGAATCCTATTATCTCTGATTATTTGCGAAAATTTTGTGAATAAATGTTGATATTAGATTTTGTGAACAACTCCCCTTATTTGCAGACATTTATTTGATAATCGGATGGATTGGTGCACATTGGGAGGCAATTTCTACGTGGCTCCAAATCGCTTAATAATGGATTTATCTCTCAATTTGGCGATCACAGAGGACAACAGTGAAATAAATAGTGCAATGGTAGCACCGGGATACACAAAAAATGGAGAAGAAAATAATGCAATATACAAAAAAAACATACGGTGTTGGAGTTGTGCCAACTTTTCTCACGTACGCTCTGCTAAAAACCGCGACGGCATTCTGAGTCTCTCGGACATTTCTGCCGTGGCAACTATTTTGAGAGATATTGCCGAGCAAATTAAAAGCCGTTTCCAGATGGCTTCTATGGTGCCAAAGGCATGTTTTTGGGTTTCTGGTGATGAGGGCTGCTCGAACAGCAGGGAGAGAGGCCCACCGCAAAGCGGTGCGACACGAGGGCCCCGGGCGTGCGTTTCGCATCGCGCTTTGCAAATGCACTCAACTTGCACGGAGCGCTGCAATGTCGCCAGCAATAACGATTGCCAATTTGAAATGACTCTTAAGTTGAGTGCGGTGTTTTCAGAGGTTGTTTCGACCGTTGCATACTAATCATACAGGGTAAGATGCACCACCGTAATAATTGTAAAAATGCAAATGTGTAAACCAAACGTTAAATATTTGGTTCGTATAGTTTATATTATACAAAATCAGTGCCAAACATTCGACCTATTGTACCTAGGTATCTCACAGAGGTGCAGTTAGACACGTAACTTAATTTAAAATGATAGACAAATTGTTCAGTTGTTGAAGAAAAATCATCAAAATTGGTGGGGTCAGGGTTTCCTAATGTCTTATGTTGCCTTAACATTACATTCCCTCGTTATAGAAGCTGTCCCTTTCAGCGAAACATCCAACTCATGACCAAGCTGCATGTGCATGCCAAGGACAGTGACCAGTTCTCTATGAATGTTGCTATGATGCCGCGCGGTGCCCCACTGGTGTACAATAAACACCAGACTCTAAAGGGTGGCACTGACACCACACCAATCCTGGGCCATAAAAACATCGTTATTTCAACTCTATTTCAAGGTTCTAAAGTATACATTGATACTTTTTTCAGTTGGGTTTAAACGTTTAATGAATTTTTTTTATCAGTTTTAGTTCCACACTTTTATCGTCACGTGGAATATTCACCAGCACAGTCTAATCAAGTGCCGGCAATAAAGAAAAACTGCTTTAGTGGACTTACACAATAAATAACAGGCTACGTAAAGAAATGTTACTTTTAGTGTCACACAATAATCGGGCAATATAGAATTTGAAAGGTCTCTGTTGAACGGTGAAGCTGCAACCGTGAAGCAGGTTCCTACTCATGCCACTGCTGATGGAAGGGCTTACCCTTGACCATATCGTTAGTCGACTCTCCTATGCTGGGCAGACATTGGTGGTAGTACTCACACCTTACCCCACCACGTGCGGGTTGCTGATCGACTCACGGTCACGTTACCCATTGACACTGCAGGTGTGGACAGAGGCAGTGAGGGGATTCGTGAAACGTGGCCAACCCATCCACCACCAGCCCCTCTACCACCAACCTCTCCACCACCAACCCCTCCACCAACCCACACTGATTGGCATTAAACAATCCCCACATCTTTATCTGTGTTGAGCTTCTTTCGCACCGTACGTAGCCACCCGTGCTAATTGCAGGTGTATTTACAAATGGCTGTAAACTATTACTTTGATCAACATGATGTCAACAAATGTAACACATGCATTCAATGCACATATGCACTAAATGTCCATTAAGCAATCCAATAACTTCTGAGACATATGAGCTGTGACACATCGCCTGCCTGTGCAGTTCTTGTAAGGAATACCAATGTCAATTGCATTCGAAATAAGATCTAGTTCCAGCATCTAGGTGTGCATGCATTGTAGATGTTAGACAAGAGAGCATGGTACCTGGTACGAGCAGAGAGGTTTAACATCTCAAACTAAAGCTACATCTTCAGTGTTTACTTTTTTCAGTTATTTTAAATTCACGCAATCTAAACCAAAAGCCTCTATTATTCATAATATCGGTTGTAAAAGCCTGCGTGTTAAAGTATTTTAAGTTGACAATATTTTTCAACTAACATTCAGTTCCGTTTAGTTCCGTTCAAATCAAGAATGTTCACTTTTGGTTTGTTCATTAACTCAGGATTCTTCAGCTATTTTACCGCACCTATAAAAATTTGAATGTGCAATAAATTATTATAATTCATCTAATAATCAGTCAATACATGAATTTTTTTACAGTACTAATTTCAAATGACTATAAATACCACAGCAACATCTTGCCACATTTATGAAAGATAATTTGACTTTGAATATTTCAGAAGATCTCGATTGAAAACGCATTTCTTTAGAACTGATTGTTGTGTTTCGTTTCTTGTCCTTCCTTCCCCCCCGCACCTCCGATTAGCACGGTTGGTTACATACGGTGCGAAAGAAGTTCAACATGCATACAAAAGGGTAGATTTCACATTGAAACAATCATTTTATTTTGTTGATCTCTCCCTTGAACAGATATAATTGTATCCCTGCATATAAAAATGTGTTAGCCGTGTGGGAGACCAGAATTGCACAACTTTATTGACACTGGGTACAAGTTTGAATTGAAGCTTTCGTGACTGTCTGTGTGTCTCCGTATCTGTGTTTTGTCTCTCTCTCAAATTTAGTTCTACCTGATGACGGTTGCTTGTGTTGCAATCAAAACGTCGTATTCTATTATTTAGTTTTATTTATTTTCTACGTGACATTACCGAAAGAACCAAAGAGTATATATGTCTTTATTAATATAGAGTACACTGAATTGTGGAATGGATTAACATGCTTCATTTTCAGGAACAATTATTTGCTTGAAAATGATCAACATGCAATTGTTGGCTGAATTAAAATAAAATACACAAATCGCTACTACCAATAATGAGATGGATAGTTTAGCAGATCAATTGTGTGGAATTGGTTGTAAAAATCCTTAAATACCCTATGTTTATCCAGGAAATCCTCGCTGAGTCTTAAGCCTTTTTGAAGGGCAAGCTAAGATTGCGGTGTTTGGCCGATTTCATGAATGGGCGGTTTGCTTGTGGGAGCAAACCGGAGTACCTGAACAGAGCCCACACACTCAGAACTCCACACGGATGGATTCAATACACCTGTTGTACTCCCATCTGGTGGCCAGTTTACAGTCCATGGGTTTGGGATTATCACACATTTATGTCACCCACAAAATATGAACCTCCAGAGTGCTGGATTACAGGCATGTGCCATCATGCGCCATCATGTGCCATCATGCCTGACTTAAAATTCCAAGACATTTACTGGGAATTACCTTAGACTACACCTGTGGCCAAGTGGACATTAAAGACTTTGTGAAACAACTTCCAAAACAAAAGCAACCAATTTTAGTGAGTACTAAATCCCGTACTTAAAGGGTGAACATCACCAACATCATGTAATGTTGTTAGTAATGATACCATAGGCTCCAATACATTATGCAGGCTCTTATTTATAATACATGCATCTGTTTGAAACGACAAAGGCAAAGTATGTTTAGCCAGGGATCCTATTAATGTGGACCTAATGTGACTGAATATCTTATGCACATAACAGTTTACAAATGGAGTTTATAATTCAAACCCAGAGGCAAATCTGTCAGAAAATTCTTCTTAGATTTTTTATTTGCACATCACAACGTACTTCTACCAAAACAATATATCAAAACTGATACATGTGAACTCGGTATTTGCGTAGTGCAATGTACCTTCATTTTCCTATTGTAAGTTTATATATATATACATGAGAAGCGGAGGAGTGATGGCTCATGTCTCCGTTTTGGAGGGTGACCACTACGACTTTGCTTTTTTACAGTTGCAGGTAGCAACATTGCAGGTGGTTACATTCATATATTGCTTCACTAGAATTCACGACATCCCACTGAGCACCCCAGTGGAGCGACCGAGCTGATACGTTTAGCAGCAAATCACCTTCTGTTCCACATCTTCATCTTCTGCTTAGCCGAAAGTCCCGTTATTGCATCGGGTCAGTTGTTCGGGTTTTATATCTGTGTTTCTCCCCGCCTGTTCTCTCGTCACATCCACTGTCCTCATGTCTCCTTCCACCACATCGTTCTATCTCGCCATCAATCTTCCTCGTCTGCGTCTGCCCCGAGGCGTTGGCATCTCCATAGGCCTTACAATTCAAGCTTCTATGTCTCTTCTCCACACACACACACAAACCATCTAAGTCCAGCCTCCCTTGTCCTCTATTTCATATAACAATAGAAAACACATATTATAGTCGATTGCACTATCAGCCTCCATACTTATGTTAATCAAACAACAATTTGTTAAAATACTCAGCGTCTAGACTGCTCTTGCCCTTCTGTGGCTTATCTGCAGAGTCAGGCATGCCTCGCCAGATTGATCAGTACCTTCTATCCACACCTCGGTTTGTCAGTGCACAGCACGACGTTGTGAGCGCTGTCGTGGAGTGCAGCAGTGGAGCATTCTACGTAATACATTAAATTATTTTCCGTTCAGTATCTCAACATAATGTTTTACAATAAATAAAAGATGGTTTATGTTTACATGGCCATTCGGAATGGAAGGTGTTTTATTTAATGCATGCAGTAGATTTGGAATGTGGCAGCGTTAGCTTCCAGTAAGAGATTTATTTTCAGACTTAAAACTTTCGTGACTGCAGGGATTCATATTCTTGGTTCCAAGAATAAGAGATGTATTTGTTTGTCAAAAACATAGACTGCATTTGGTTTCCCAGGAGACCTACTCTGGTGATGGCCCAGCACCTGTGCGATTATCCAATGCAACCACCTTCACACGCCACTAGAATTGGACAAAATCTGGTGTCCGTCGCCTCTATAAACTACAGCCAGAAGCTACGACGCGAGATTAGGAACCCAAATGGTGAATTCATAGCCTCAGTTTTATCATAAGGAATACTAAGTTATTTTTATGTTCTCGAGTGTAAAACCGATCTCTGGCAATGACGCAATGTTGGCCGGACCAGCTCCACACACAGCTCGCTTTGTCTGGGAGGTGCCTTCTGCCCACTTACAAGCTTGAAAAAAACACACGACACACCACTTGTAACATTGGCCATTGTAGCCATGTCATTTCCAAATTGCCTATCTATAGGAAGCATTTAATATTATCCCGCACTGATTAAACGGGACCTCTTAAAATGCATAACGTACAGCACTGCGGAGTATTCCAGTGTCAGGCCGAGTAAATGTGGCAGGGACATGAGCGGAACACTTCTGTTCCAGCCTGCCGCGTGCATTTTAAATGTGGACATCTAGCGGGATTAAAAATACGGTTATTCACAAAATGTATGAACCAATCACTTATATTCAGAGATTATTTCAAAAAGCACATTTTACAACTTAATCAGGATTTTAACATATATTTAATTGTGTGGCATTTTTTTATTAAAATAATTGAGTAATACACACCACAGTCTATTAAATAAGTACTAATTTCACATTGCAAGATCACGGTCTGGTCAGCTTGGCAGAAATTACCTACACTGATCCAGCCACACTCCCCTTCCCTTTAAAGCAAAATGAATATCTATTTGATGCATATATATACATATATATGCTCGTGTGAACATTTTATCCTGTGAACCTGTTTTTACAGCAGCATTGCCTGCATTATTCATTTGAATTTCTTATCCATTTTTTTCCATCTTCTGTACACCCGCAAAAAAAACCTTTCACAGAATTGTTGACAATGCCGAAGAGTCATTTCAATAAGTTGCCTATCGGGAACCATTTTACGGATGGCACATTCGGCTTATAAAGCAATTTGAATGAGTGAATTATCTTGCATCATATCGTCTTCATCTTGTACTACTCATGAACTGGAAATCAATCCCTAGGGTGACCAGATTAATATGGTGGTGCACATCGCTTCTCTACAGATTTTAAACGGAAAAAAATCTGAAAGAGTAAACATTGGCAACAGCTCAGCCATTTTTGCACAAATTATGGAAAGTTCAGGCAGCCATTCGGCCAACACATTTAACTTTAAGTCGCTAAAAGTAAAAACCATGTTGCTATTCTCATCAATTATCATTGACCGTGAATACAAACGGTGCTTTGGCAGGACAAGTTGCTTTAAGGGATGGTGCTGGATGGACTGTTACATTACAGCATCACGAGGGATGGTTAAGTCTTACGAAGACATTCATCCAGCAATGGATTGATCACGGCTGATGATGATCTCATATTTGATGGAAAAATATTCAATTCGAAATCAATATTTACATTTAACCCTTCGATATTTTAGCACATTACAATAATTTCAAAGAGTATGGTAAATTTAAGATTGTTATGTCATTCTAATTATTTCGTATAGAACAGTTTGAACAATGACTTTCTAAATCGACATGAAATGCGGCAGCTCATTTTGGTCAATGTAAATTTCTACACACTGTTTCCTTGACATCAATAAACGTATTTTACGTAAATACCCATGCTAAATTGTCAGCATCAAACATTTGTTAATTTAGAGAGATGTCATTTTATAACCAGAGGTGTATTGATTGAGCTAAATTTATATTCTAAATGGGGTGTGGAATTAATTTGAGGCTTTTTTAAATAAAACTTAAGCCTCACAGATACACTAACCCGCAGTTTCTCCCCCTCTTTGGGTCTACCTTTAGGCCAGGGCTCATGTAACTGTGATTAGAGTTGCTCACAAGCAAAGCATTAAAGAGTACAAAAAAAATTGCGATTGAAAAATGTGCCAAAACACAAACACAAGGAATCCACATTGCACCCAATCCTGTTGAGCTCTTTGAACGTCTTAGCAAATTCATTTGTGGACTATCAGAACTTTCTGAATTCATTCCCACGCTGGCAAGACCGCATTGGACTCTGGGATTAAACTGAAGGTTCATGAATTGGAAGCGTGGACATCACTGTGGGGACCGAGCGGGGAGACAGTCACTGAGATGTGTCCGTGAGCCATTTGGAAAATTGCTCTGTGGCTTCACACCACTGCGTACATAAAATGTGATATAGATTGCCCTAAAATTACCAGTGGCCCCAGGGACTCAGACAATTATTAAGCACCCCAGCTTCTTCTTCTTCTTCTTAGAAACTGCCGCAACATACCAATAGTTTAGTGTGCGGCTGCTGAATAGTACTAAAATTGTTTGATTTCACAAAGGTAGCACCAATTGCTTTCACTATAATACAATTGTAGAGCAATTTAGCATCTGTATCCCATGTTTTTTGTACGATAAGGGAACATATATATGACATATTACAGCCACTTTCATTCAACGGTATTTGTGAAGGACTGTTATATGGAAGTATCCTCTTTACATGAATAATTATTCTAAACCACATCCTGTTTAGGAGTAGAGAATCCCGTAGATTGCTGAATTAGCTTATGGACTAAACTCAATTGCTCTGCATTGTATAATCTGTGAGTTTTATGCCAGATGATAAAACCGAACAGACATTAATGCTGATATCAGTGTCCTCATTTCGCAAGCAGGTCCAATCCAGGCAGTAAGATTCCACCGACTATAATGGCTATTGGGGCACTGGCTTTGTGAAAGGGTCTGATATTCATTCCACACTAATCTAATTACTAAAAGAAGTTAACTTGTGCATGCGCCTGAGGCCCCAACGGAACGGGCTTCCGTCATTTCCTGCTCAGACTCAATTTGGCGGAGGTATGGCACTGAAATCCCCAGCAGGGAGAACCTCCAGGAACAGCAGAGACAATTGTTACAGCCGGCCATGATTACCAATATGATGCGGAGTCCCCGGCACATCGATGCAAACATTATGGGTCCATACAGAATGCATACTGGGTGCAAGCACAGACACCCGTGCACATCGCTGGGAAAGCACTCCCCCAAGCTGTCACCGTCTTCCGATCCTCAGATGAGCTAATTTCATCGCTCCATCTCCTCGGTGGACGAATTCCTAGGACGTGTTTCAGTCACTGACTGTCACTTCCATCACGAGTCCTGACCATCTGCCACTGCCCTTTACAGCAACGTGGCCTACCTACACCCACTTAATGTCCTTAACAGTCAGAATTATGTACTTTACGTGCACACGTTCTCAAATTAGAGTGGTCCTCTTTCTGTCCCTCAATGTAATTCCCCGTATGCATCTCTCCATGCTTCGGTAGGCACTTTGCCGTTTCACGTTCATAGTGAATGATCATGCTTCCTATCCACGTGACAGCAATTAGTGTGCACTGATTAAGCACGTTGTTTAGGCACATTGGTGCGATACGTTTCATTATCAGGATCAGATTTCCAAGAGCACTCCACCATGCTGTTACTCGCATGCTTATTTCGCAATTTAGATTCAGGTTCTGCTTTCAATCGCCGTTCTAAGCTTTACATAATCTGATGCGTTTTCCAGCTATACCCCCTCGGACAGATATCTCCAATTATATTTTAAAAAAGGTGTCGTGCATCAAGCTTTGGTTTGATCTTCTTTATCCTTAGCCCAACTTTGCAGCCCTCTTTAATAGGGTCTCTCACATTGCTCTCTGATGTGTTTTGCGGGTTTTACTGCGATATAATACGAAAACACCCTGGTATTGTGTTGTGAGACCGTGCCTCTCCATTGTCTTGTGAAGTGTGCACGAAGATTATGTATTTACTGACAATGTATTATCCTTCCATCTACAACGCAAAATGTACATGTTCATACAATAGTGTTTCACCTGATCAATGCCTATGATGCACGGCTGGGGGTCACCGCAATCATTCAATGCCAAATGATGATCTGTCGGGTCCAGAATCTCCACTTTTAGGTTCCAACTGGGTAGGCCATCACTATCCGGTCTGATTTCCATTTTTATCCTATATGCCTGCTATAGGCCTGGTACGGGCTGCGTTGGTTCATGTAAGATAACAAGAAGGGGTTGCTCGTCAATGATTGTATTACTGACAATTCTCTTGACTTCACTTGTCCAGTTTGAGATCTGGCACTGTCCTTCTGATCACCCTTCACTAATCGAAAGCACCTCATCTGGATCCTCCTCATTGTGGTGGTCTTGTATTAATGTTTGCCCAGTCTGCTACATTGCAGCCATGATCTCCCCCACTGTTCCAATCATTTGAGCGCCGCGTGCTGGATTTGAAAACAACACAGCCAACTCTGTCTTATTGCACCGTCCATCAAAGTTGTTTGCCTCATGCTGGACTGATTTTCCTGAACTGCTGTCTGCCTTTTGACCCCATTGTGATCAGATTCTGCTGCTTGGGGATCTAAATATTCATATTGATGCACCATCGAGTCCTCTATCTTGGGATGTCTTGTCCATCCTGGATTCATGTATGAACTGTGGTGAAGGCCATGCTCATTAAACGTATCAAGTTCAGAAGATCGGTCGACTGTGTTTATGAGCCAGGGTTCACAATCTGAATAGATCTACTGTACTCAGTTTACATGCATTGAGGTCCTAACATCCCTCGTGACCCCCCCCCCCCCCCAGTTGTTGAACTCCCTCCTGGTGACCCCCCAGGTGTGGAACTCCCTCCTGGTGACCCCCCAGGTGTGGAACTCCCTCCTGGTGACCCCCCAGTTGGAGATCAGGCTCTCCAACATTGTTGATATTTTTAGGTGTCGACTAAAACCACATCTGTTTAAAGAAGCTGCTAATAGGCTTTCTTTCTCTCTGGCTCTTATTGTTGCCACCCAGTTCTTGGGGCCTTGAGACATTGTCGACAAGGTGCCTAATTTGTGCAAATCATTATTATAATGTCATGAAAATATAAACAAAAAATAATCAATTGCATTTGAACTAATAATTAGTGTTACTGTGGCGCAGTAACACCAACATGCAAACACGAGTCATGGATTCCGGGTGCGTGCTCTGTACTCCTATCTGAAGGTCCAGATCTCAGCACCTTGCCATTACTTTAAATGCTTCCGATGCCTTGAGCAGTAGATCAGTTGCGATGAGCTGTTACAGGTTACTTAAAGTACAAGCCTCGTTCGGTGACTGTTCGCATTAGTCAGGCTACAGTGGCACACGTGGACTTACAAGTTACACAGAGATTGGATTGACGCACGTGTTCTACTTTCCAGGCGTTGTCGATAACGGTGGTTGATCGTTGGACAGGTGCCAGTGAGCGCATTGATTTTGTTGTAGCCGCACTTGACATTGGAAACTTCTAATTTTTGTAAAGAGCACTGCGTAAATAATGGTGTGTCGATCTACAACCTCAATAGCTGACGTGTGTATGAGCATGCCACTATATTGGGATGCATCAGATAACAATGCATGCTTTTGATCACTATTCCTTTAGTCGAAAGTTAATAGATATATAGGTAGTACCTCGGGCACACATATGTGTTTGGTCACGAACTCTTCCCATGGTCCAGATTTTCCCTTCAGTCAGTCTCTTCCATACGCATGTCTTCAGCATGTAAAACGCAGAGGTGCAGTCCCGCAACAGCTCGCTTATGCTGCTGCTGGCAGAAGAACCTGCACCCAAGAAAGCTCGAGAGAGAGAATACCTCTCGGGCAGTGGTTCTTAACCCTTACTGCAGCCTTGCACCCCTTTGGTTCGCAATCGTAAAACAATGTAGAATGCTAATGAATACATCGGTCTGCTGAAACAAAGTAGTTGTACTCACGTACCCATGCTGAATTTGTCTTTCAATTATTTAGCTTCTAAAAAAAAATCTGGCCATGTCTCGCGCCCCCCAGGTGAAGAACCACTGCTCTCCATTTAGAGTGACGCTTCGACGCCGGCCAGACATTTGTGGAATGGGAGGGAGTGCCCACACTCTGCCCCACCGAGCAGCGAACTGCGGTGAACCCATCTCTAGTGCTGGGTGGACAGAAGCCGGGGGCTTTTAGAAGCGTGGCACCCTTGTTTGAAGTCTCAGTGTGTTAACCCATCGCAGCACGGCAGCATCTCCTCCGGCATGCACAATACAGGTTCTGGAAAATATATAGGGCAGCAACACAGTATCTGCTGGAGAAAGTCGTTTTACGACATCAGGGGGAACTGCATTTACGTAGATAACAATAACAAGTTTACTAAATTATCCCAGCAGAGGGCACAGTACCTCTTTAAAAATTAGATGATAAAACTTAATTCAGTTTCCAGATCTTTTTGCAAATTAGATGACACAGCTTCTATAAGTTACTGGAGGCATGCTACAAGTGTGGTTTTCCATATTGCTAATATAGGTGTTGCCAACAGAGAAAGATACGCATTTATAGTGCTTTTATTTAAATTACTGTAATATGTGTAAACCCATTTGGAAAACATTAACATGGATAAACAGACAGCTCTAAATAACAGAATGAGACTTTTATTACATTACTGCAAGCTACTGCTTTAAAAAAAAAACCCCACAACTCCTCTGTTTCCCTGCTCACACTGGTGCATGCTGGGCATGTCCGCTCGTGGCTGCGTGTCTCCCTTTTCCTTCGACAAGCAAAGGTCTGAGTGCTGACCTACACCTTCAGTTCAAGGGTATCAACAATTACGTTACACACAGGGTGCGGACACGGTGAGTCCGAGAAGGCCAGCAAATCGAAAGTTCCGCGTCTGCCGCGTTTAACTGAGGACAGGATTCACCGCGGTCTTGCAATGGTATCTCTCATTGCCATTTGCCTTCTGAGCTCGGCGTTGCTGGCTCTTGGGTTTTGACATTTTCACCGAGGGGGTGGCATTATGAAAATCTGGTCGAGTCCTTAAACTTCTTGTTGACATTTTAAAACAGGAAATTGGAAATCTAAACACCATTTGAGCTATTCATAGATTATAGATTATAATCTATATATATATTATAATCTATTAATGGATTATAATCTATTAATGGCTCAAATTAATTCATTTTTCTATCTAAGCGACTTTACCGAAAGACCCAAAGAGTATAGTTCAAATTAATTTGCCACATAAATAAATTAGCTGAAACATGCTTCTGGACCCATTTATAGATTACATTTGTATTTTATTTCAGTGATTAATCCAATTCCCCTTATCATATTTAAACAAATGAATAAATGCGCGTGACACTGGATAGCTAAATTACTGAAGAAGAGACTGACCTGTATAAAGTGGTGGCTTTTGTGGCCTACATTGCCCTGGGTCGTTCAAACAACATCGAACGAAAAGCTGTGAAACAGCATCTCGATTAGATACAACTACAACAATGCAACGTGATATCTATCGGTGTTGCTGTCCAAGCACCGATAGCAGGTACCATTCAAATAGCAGCAAACTAGAGTTTCCCTGTATAAGATATACATGTCACTGGGACATTCCAAGGTGTTGATATCCCAGAATCGGTGAGCAGCATCATGGAAATGAGTAATTCAGCACCAACAATCCGCCTTGACCTATTATTTATGTTGTGTTATTCATAATTCACAATGGAAACATTATTTTGAGCCTAATGCTACACTCTTGCACAACAATGGTATAGGCTCTTGCCCACAGCATGAGGTTGGCCAATAACATCCATCTACCAAGCTATGGTATGCTGATGAGAGTTGGTAAACACATTTAAGAGCGCCTTAGCTGAAACATGCTTCTGGACCCATTGATAGATTACATTTATGTTTTATTTCAGTGATTAAACAATTCCCTTTATCATATTTATTCATTTTGTATTGCCCATAACTCATCGGGGGGGGGGGGGGCGGGGGTGCATAATCACTTTTGAATAGCACGGTGATGGCATTGCTATTACATATTAATAAGTCTTCTGGGATCGTGATGATTGTAAACGTGATATATGCAGCTATTGCCTATCCTGACATCACGGGTATTGGCTACAATTCAGCGCTACTAGTATTCAATATATTTTGAAGAGCTTATTTCAGTGCAGTCAGCCTACATCAGGTATTGCGCGCATTCTACTAAAGGTTTATTGAATAGTGCCAGAATGCTGCCGAGAGAGAATTAACATTCGCTGTTACGCAGGATAACCTTGAAAGCAAGTGGCTAGGAGATGTTAACTCCCTCGCCTGGTATGCAGGAGGTTATGGGTTCGATCCCGATCCCGATCCTGCCGCCTGCTGCATATTTGGAGTTTGCGTGCCTCCGTGGTTCCGTGGATATTTCTCTGGGTCCTCCGGGTTTTCTCTCCACATTCATGAACACGCTTTTATAGTATTTGGTTGCTATACATTTCGCTGAGCCATCATTTGTGGCCGGGTCGCTTTGGGAAAAGAGCTAGATAGCTCAGTGGGTCTTTCCATTTAAATATAACATATCTTAGTTTAGTTTACTGATAATTAATTAGCTATGAGGTTTCGTGTGGAATGGGAGAATCAGGCCAAAAACTACCGCTTACATTTCTCAGAAATGTTTCTTTTTCCAAAGTCCTGGATATTGCTCGAATTACACAAACGCCTAAAACCATACTCTGTATAAAATGAGCAGCATTGCATGCTGACATTTGAATGTAACGTGACAATCGTGGGTTTGGCTGCCTTTGAGCCACTCACATCAGGGTGCTTTTGATTTCACAATGGCAACTGTCTCTGTCGTGCGCTCAGCTAAGTCAATTATAAAATACTTGACTAACACGCATAAAGTGTTATTTCGCTGAGACACCGAAGCAGCTGAAATGTCCAATACCAACGGAGAGGCAATCATTTAAAAAAATATATCATCAAACTGGTTGAGTAACAAACGTGGGTAGAGCGCTCTAATTGTTATTAGGAGAACAAATCCATCAAAAGTTATCAAGGAGCTCAGAGAGTGCATACAACGCTGACTTTTTTTTTAATGGCAATCCAATTTTCCTGAACTGATGCATGACATGAAAACTCTATTGGTGCATGCACAGAAAAAAAATGAGCTGAGACGATGAAAGCCAATTTAGTTTGGCAGATAATACAACCCCGGTCTGATTAGGATCAGACGCTTTGCCTGTTAATTGTTACAGACTAAAATGACTGCAGACTCAATGGGCTGAACGTCTGTGACTGGATAATATACCAGCTCACCAGAGACCATGGAATTAATTCAGCCCAGATATTAATATTTGAGAACATACAGGATTCCTAAACTCTGCAGTAATTGCAGGCGCATTGATTGGCAGCACTGGTGGCAGCACATGTACTGTATAGGCCTTGTTATTTGGCAACCTCATCTCCCCAATATACCTTTGGGGTCCATAATGACCAATATTCTGACCAATATTGTGAGCTACACCTGCTAAGCTTTGCATGACCAGTTGCAGGCGAGACTATCCCAAATATGAACAGCTCTCAGAGTAATAATGCCTCCGTATAGATTATTGTTTTTCATTGTTAATCAATCTTAGCCAGATTAGTTCTACGGAATGTATATTGCATATATATATTCCAATTAGTGAAGTTGTGTTTCTGAACAAGTTAATACATTAAAACTGAGAAGTGATTTAAAGGTAAGTGACTAAATTGTTTGGAGTGGTCTTCATCCATCATCAATTTGAGAATAGGCAATTACATTTCTCTGACAAAGTACCGTCATGTGCTGCTCATGTGTAAGGATATAATTATTGCCTCGTTAATACAAATTAGTAACCACTCATTATACATCCATCACACTGAGGATGTGATTTTTTATTTATTTCTGATGCAAGTATGTATATTCAAATGTTTTTAAATATATATTACTACATATTCTACATATTCATAATGCACATTTTACATGCACCAATAGCTGCAAAATATTTGATTTGTGAATCGTAGCCTATGTTGACCATGTATTAAAAGATTGAGGGGTTGAATTGTAAAATCTCTAGAATAAATACTTGAATAATACTACTAAGTGGGAGAAATAGCACCCTGAGTTTTATTCCTGGCCATGGCTAACACCAGTGGTGAGTAGTGTCTTAAATTGTCCCCCACCCCCTTCACCAACTCGCATTGACCAGCATGGTGAAGTATGGTCAACAACCCCCATTACTGGCAAGGAATTGGGATGCATTCATTCTGGGCTGTAAATTGGGACATTCCAAGGTGTTTCGATCCCAGAATTGGGGAGCAGCATCGTGGCAATGAGTAATTCAGTACCAACAATCCACATAGACTTATTATTAATGTTATATTATACATAATTCACAATGGAAACATTTTATTTTGAGCCGAATGCTATATTGTTTCATTCCCAAACTAAAACATCCATCAACCTATAGGCTTCATTGTTAATTCACCTTACTCAAGCGTTGTGTATTGCATCATGGCAATACCACTCTTAAGAGCTCACCATAGCCAAGTGATGCTGATCAAAGGGAGCACAGAGACATCTCCTTGGAGTCGGAGGAGGCACAGCACTTTTACGTGCTCATAGTTTAAAGTTTTGCACAAGTTCAACTAAAATAGTTAATGTATGTTGGACATTACAATATAAAAACTACGTTAAAACATGTTATTTACGGTAGTGAGCTCAAATCCTGGTAGTGGGTTAACACAGAGCCCATTATACTTCTGGTATCGATAAAATTAGTGTGACAAAACATTAAATATCTGTAGCACTTCATGGGAAACCGACAATCGTCATCCCTTTGAGAGATTGGCCTCTATCATAGCTCCATGCCAATTTCAACAGGGAGATACTTTGACATGCATGACGAGGCACTTATATAGGATTAACCAGTGGCGGCTCCTGCAAAATCTCTCAGGGGGGGCAAATGTCTGGATGATTGATAAGGATAAGGTCCACCCATGCAATGAATAAATTAACAGCTTAAGCATGTAAAGGCAACTTCACTTCTTTAATATTAATGAATTATAAAGTGACTCTTACAATACATCTTGTTTGTTTATATACTCACTATTAAAACAAACCACTCAAGTTTTTTTTATTAAAGATTCCACTAGGTGGCGATAAATTATATTGTTGGATGAAACGTGCTTACATTAGCACGTATGATGACGTAAGCACGTTAGTGCATGGCCTCCCGGAAGCCATAGAGAATGCATTGCAGCGCCCCCGTTCGAAAAAAAACATCTTTGAATGTAAGTCTATGGGGCCACTCGGGGCGATTCTCAGCCGTAGTGAAATCGCCCAAAAAGAGGCGGAACTCCACAGAACGTGACATGACGCTGATTGGACTATATCCAGAGGCTGACAGTGACGGCTAGCGTGACTCTGTGGTTGAATGACATTGGTGGTGCGTCGCCCAATCGCCCTAATGAAGAAACCGCCCCTGGGATTAACCACAACAAAGGTTTTAGGAAAATCATATACAAAACAATTGGACTGTTCCATGTGAGACGAATGGACGTATTGGCGATACACCGGTGCAGCAGAACACACCGGTTCTCATCAAATAGCCCAACGATGTCGCTGTTGCCCTTGAGTGAGCTGCAGGACTTTCCATCAGAAGTTGTGACTCAGAATCAGCGACTGCTTTCCCATTCGAACCTGTGACTCCATGACTCACAATCTGTTGACGTCACCCTCCGCGTGACTCCGTGACTCACAATCTGTTGACGTCACCGTCCGCGTGACTCCGTGACTCACAATCTGCTGACGTCACTGTCCATGTGACTCCATGACTCACAATCTGTTGACGTCACCCTCCGCGTGACTCCGTGACTCACAATCTGTTGACGTCACCGTCCGCGTGACTCCGTGACTCACAATCTGTTGACGTCACCCTCCATGTGACTCCGTGACTCACAATCTGTTGACGTCACCGTCCATGTGAGTCCATGACTCACAATCTGTTGACGTCACCGTCCATGTGAGTCCATGACTCACAATCTGTTGACGTCACCGTCCATGTGAGTCCATGACTCACAATCTGTTGACGTCACCCTCCATGTGACTCCATGACTCACAATCTGCTGACGTCACTGTCCATGTGACTCCGTGACTCACAATCTGCTGACGTCACTGTCCATGTGACTCCGTGACTCACAATCTGCTGACGTCACTATCCATGTGACTCCATGACTCACAATCTGCTGACGTCACCGTCCATATGACTCCATGACTCACAATCTGTTGACGTCACCGTCCATGTGACTCCATGACTCACAATCTGTTGACGTCACCGTCCATGTGAGTCCATGACTCACAATCTGTTGACGTCACCGTCCATGTGAGTCCATGACTCACAATCTGTTGACGTCACCGTCCATGTGAGTCCATGACTCACAATCTGTTGACGTCACCCTCCATGTGACTCCATGACTCACAATCTGCTGACGTCACCGTCCATGTGACTCCATGACTCACAATCTGCTGACGTCACCGTCCATGTGACTCCATGACTCACAATCTGTTGACGTCACCATCCATGTGATTCCATGACTCACAATCTGCTGACGTCACCGTCCATGTGACTCCATGTCTCACAATCTGTTGACGCCACCATCCGTCGAGGAATGATTCCGGAAATGGACCGAGAACAACCGTCCGATCAGGTCTCGGGCACGAGTCAAAGCACGGAGCAGCCAATCGTCATCAGGGCTAGGTGCTGCTATACGGCAACATACCGCAAAGCTTTGTGTTGAAGCGCTTGTAACGTTTCATCTTCCTGCCGCTTCGATATCACGAGAACTGATTTTGACACACCACCACCCCGCAACATTTTCTGACTGGGATTGCGCATTGCGGGAAAATAAAGAATTATTGTGATTTTTTAACACTTATTTTTCTACCACACACCACCAGTGTACTGCCAATACGTTCAAAGTGCAGCCATTGATCCCACTTGGCAGTGCAAGAGAAACTTTGATTTCCTTCGTCTTAAAGGATATCAGATAGTTTATCTATCCTTCCTCAGTCTAACGTCAACACTGCCAGTCTATTGAAGGTTAGCAGCACTGCACTTAGTTCCCCCTTTTGATGAAGTTCACTATGCTCTACACATCGTGAAACGTACTGATAACAGTCAAGTACTATCGCTGCCCTCAGGTGTTGGAATTTTACACAAACATGAGCAACGCGTTTGGGACATTGTTATCTTATTCCCCGAGTACAGTTTGCATAAGTGTAATGACCGAAAAATTACCCCAAGCCAATATGCAGCCTAGCAGCTGTTTGAAAAAAACAAAGGTCTCCGACTGGAAGAGGCCTCCACGGTGATTGGTTGGGAGTCAGACTTTGAAAGCATTTGGAGGAATAAGGTTTGAACGAGAAAACGGGAAAACAAAAAGGATCCGTTAGAGGGGAAGGATAGGGATTGGTTGAATGAAAAAAAAAACACGGACAAGAAGGTTCCAGAAATGGGGCTCGAGGAAAATAACAGAGGAGAGCACGAGGAGTGGAGACGTTGGGAGGAAGATACAATCTGCAAAACATGGCACGAAGCCTAGGGTCCCTTATTGTGGCAGTATCCAAATAACGCATTCCTGCGGAGGGAGCTGGTAGGCACGTTGGGTTGCTCGGTCAAGGGCCAGGGTCAACGGCGGCGTGGTGTATTCCGCAAATATGCCCGACTGTGATGGCGGGCACAAGCCGGCGTGAGTAGGTTAAACGTTGAGTTTTATAAGGGCACCACGGGGTGACCAGCCCCTCCCCACCCAGCCCCACCCCTCCCACCCCCCACCCAGCCCCACCCTCTCCACCTAGCCCCTCCCCATCCTCCCCACCCAGCCCCTCTCCACCCTCCCCACCCAGCCCCTCCCCACCCTCCCCTCCCCACCCAGCCCCACCCAGCCCCTCCCCACACTCCCCTCCCCACCCAGCCCCTCCCTCCCCACCCAGCCCCTCCCTGCACGACGGACGGACACAATAATCCCCTGTGGGCTGGTGTAACCACGAGGTTCCTACCAGTAAATGTGACTCTTCTTACTACTGCATCGTCCCAGTCGTCACAAAAGCAAAGGAGACTTTTTTGTGCATCCAGTCCTTTGAAGAATGGCATGACGGTACGTTGCCGGCTTATCACGCACCCATAAGTGGGATATCATGTGGCCAGGGGGTATTCTCGTTGCGTGGAGGTCACCGAGCCATCAAATGTCTGCCGCCACTCCCACGCTGAACGAGACAGGTGCCACTGGACTTGTGACGGATAAAGCCCGAAGGTAACTCGATGTGTGCACAACACGGCTGACATTGGCAGACAATACAAGTGTCAGCAAGTTCCTTTGCTCTCCACTATTATTTTATGTCTAAAATAGACCGCAATTTACACCCCATAGAACTCTTCTTTGTTCCCATCAAAATTAGACAATTACTTGATATGACGAAAAGACAATTGCAGCACTGTATTCCACTCCGTTTTCGATCGTTTTGTGTGTTTATTTTTTTCTCCAGTGTCTATTTGTTTCACTTTTCATCAGCTTCTCGTCCAGTGGTTGACTAAGGATGATTGGAAATAAGGAGAAAAACATTCCAATGTAAGCACAAACAATAACCGGTTTAAGCTACGTTGGCCATCAATTATTTGGCTTTGAAAATGAATTTTGGGTTTTTCAGGGTCAAGGGTATATCCTGAGTATTAGGGCACAACGGTCTAATTCTAGTTAAAGAATGGTCTTCCATACGGGCTATTTTTCATTCAAATTGGTATTGTATTTTGGAGGTAGTAACCTGACACAAGCAAGTATAGTGCATGGGCTAACACAATCTAGCATGTCACTGTGAATGGGAATTCCACTTCTACAGGAAATCTCTCCATATTTTGTTTCTACAAATGCGATTTGTATGTTTTTCACAAGTACCCAAACCAAAGAGGCTTAAAACAACAGAAAAGTACATGATATGACGAACACATAATCTAATTCATTTGAAAATGTATCTACGTGTAGTACTACATTGCCATGAAACAAAATATACTTTGTTAAATCGCACAACTTGTGAACGGGACGAGCACACTTTTCACACACGGAGTTTCCGAGAATGTCGGGATTCTGCCGTCATTTTTACCGATTCTTTCCATGCAGTGCCATAGCTCTCTTGGGACAGCAAATGACAAATGGAATATCAGGTTGGTGCCCAATAGGGTATGCGTTGGGTATTTGCACCATTCTGTCATGAAGGTGATGTGTTTCACGGACGCGCAATAGTATGTTTATAGAGGGCTTTGCTGCGATGTGGTTTCACTTAACAAAGTACAGTCCGGTAGTTCACTAGTAATTTTCTTTTCCAGGTCCAAACCAAGACGTTGGCGAATATGACCCGCTCTTCTTGCAATGACATAACGGGACCTTTAAAGTCAACTTTGAGGCAGACGGTGCATACGTTATGAAGAGTCGATACAGCTGCAGTATTAACCAGGGTGGCCACTGGGCTCAGACAGCAAACATCTGCAACGAGCGGCAGATGCGCTTACTGCCATGGCACCACCGAATTACAAACCAAACAAACCTTCAGTTGTGAACTCACGGCATCAAATTATTATAATGACATGTAGAGCTCACATAACCGTATTAAATATTCATGTCAAAAGTAAAAGTGTGCCAAATGCTTACTGAGTACGCTAATCATCACTACCGTTGGGAACACGAGCCAGCGGTGGGCATTACACGTCCTTCGACAAAGCCAGTATTTTATCGGCCAATTAACACACAATTAAAAAGTGCACATTTAAAACCAACACACACGCCTCTACCAGTGTAGAATAATTAATAAACAAATATGGCTGTGTCTTTTTGAATTCCGTTGCTTAGGTTTCCATTGCAACTTGCAAAAGATGCAGAGTACTGTAAGACATCTCCAATGCCCGTAATCTGCTTAAAAAGCACCTCTACTGAATCCAATTGACTAGTTTGCATACATAGACACACATGTATGACAACATAGACACACGTGTAACACCACACAGTCATAACGTATTGAATAGACAATTAGTACAGAGGATTTTATAGACATTCACTGAAACAGTGATTGTATTTGCTCTCTGGTGTATTGTTATGCTTTTGCGATAGCGTTTACGACCATGCACGGCAGCAGTGGCATGCAGGCTGCCACTATCTCTGTGTGTGTGTGTTTCATTTACATGAGAATAGCTTCAACTAAGCAGGCTTCTTCTCTCATGTTTCCGGTCGTACCGCGTGTTGTTTCTGCATGCCGCGCGACGTTTCCTTCTACGAACTGAGAGCTTCTTAAGAAATGCAGCCCTGAAGGAGCTCCCGCCACGTTGGGCGAAACGTCTGACGTCATGCCGTGCACACGCTTAAACAGGTCAGAGCGTCAGACAGAACAACTGCCACTGTGGTCAAGAGGCGAGATTTGGTTTAACCTGAAATAATAGTCAACTGTCTAGCTTCACAAACCACCTGTGTGGTGTTTGTAGACCCAATCTCGTACATTTTCCAGTGGGGTTTATGAAATTTCAAACTCTTCACGTCACATAAGTTCGCCTCTGCACGTACAAAGTAAAAACAGGAGTTCACAGCAGGAGTCCATGTTACGGCAATTATAAATTTGCCACGGCCTACCCTAACACTTCAACAGTCCCCCTTGACGTGACTGCTCACGTCTTATTCGAGATGCTTGCTTCAGGCTTTTTTTGCATCGGTCAGCCCTTTCCAGAGTCAGAGGGGTTTTTTTTTATTAGACAAAGCAGGAAGAAAGATCAATAATACCCGCACGTATGGTTCACTACCTACAATGCAACACGCATGCGGTGCTTAGGAATACTTCCACAATGAACACTAGGAGTAGCTCTTAAAGCAATACCATGGTACATTTAAAGCAGCTGAATCGTGTTGTATTTCGCGGCTTTTCACGAAGACAGCTAGTACAGAATGTCCCAGTCCAAGGGTCGGCAACTTGCATCTCTCAAAGAGCCGCATGCGGCTCTTTAAGGACTGCATCGTGACCTTATTTATTAAGGACCACACCGTCTCGTATTCAGATGGTACCTCCGATACGCACGGTTGGCTACGTGCGGTGCAAGAGAAGTTATTTTGGTTGCTGACCCATGCTCTCGTGGATGGCTGTGTCGTTGTACATTGACTTTCAACTGGATGTCACATCGTTTTTGAATCCAATACAATTTTTTTTTCGTTTCAAAATCCAATGGGTGACAGGGCAGTGGAGAGGTAACACTCATGTCTCACATCAAGAATGCCTTAGGTTCGATGCCTGGGTAGGGTGCCTTTCTGTGTGCCGTTGGTATATTGTCTCCCACTGTCCATCGTGGATTTCGTCCAGCTTCTCCAGTTTCCTCCCATAGCGGGGAAAACGGCAATGTAACTGGTATGAGCCAAACATGCCAATGTCCTGAAAATTACTCAATTGAGATCACACGCAGAAACATCGCCCCCTACTGCGAAAGAGGGTTGAGACTCCATTCGGATTTCCTGGGTAAAGAAGCGTAATAATAAATAATAATTTCCGAAAATCATATTCGGCATCTTAATAATAATACAACTTTCCAATTGCCTCTGCAACACTTTACCTTCTTTCACTGTTTGTAATTAGGTAATTTCTCAATGGCTCTTAACAGAGAAAACAATGGCAGCCGTTTTGTCGAAGCGCCTTGAACGTAAAAGTTTAATATCTGAAATACCCAATACAATGTCCGTTTAGAATCCCAAATCAACACATCAAAACAAATCAAGTTTGAAAAAAATGTATTTATAACAGAGTAGATGACATGAGTGACTTAGTTTGCTTAAGGGCTATGTATCGCTAGAACGCTTTGGCTTTTGCTGCCTCGCTTTTGATCATGCGACCAGTAGGACACACCTGAGCTCATAAGCACAAAGCAATGAGACTCATACTTTCCAGAATGTCCACATTTCTTCAGTCTACGATTTTCTTTGATGCTGCGGACGTTAGTTATCAAGAACACCTTGTTTGTGTGCCATATATGACCTCCCCAGTGGCAGATCTTTGCCCTGTGGACATTTGTAGAAAGAGACTCATGGCCAGTTGCATAAATCACCCTGAGTGGCATTGCCACTGAGTTTGTGATATAAGAGTGTATGCATTGTTTTCTGGAAGTGACGACTAGACCAAAACTTGATGGCTCTTCCTGGTGGACCTTGCAATGCGTTTTGCAAAGCACCGTGCCACTCCATTGGTGTGTTGATTATTTTACCCATGCCATTTATATGACTACATGGTAAGCCTTTAATTTATAGAAAGTGATTACAATTAAAAACAAACTGTGTCGAAATGAGCGGAAACTTTATAAACAATCTACCTTAAATTAAGTGTAAAAAAGTGGCCTCACTTAAACCATATTCGATAGTACATCACTGATGCACAGACACATCAAGAATGAGTGACAATGTACAGCCCTTTGTCAATCCACTGCTGGATGAAAGCCTCCGTCAACCGTGCCGGTTATGGGGTTTGCTTCAATGTACTTCACCGTGTTGGTCAATGCTGGCAAGTTGTATACATTTTGGATACGACTTGCCACTGATGGTAGCCGTCGCTGACCATCAACGTCAGGGCACCAGGATCATAGTGCAGTGCACTCACCACTCCAACCCTTTTCACCATCTAAATTAGCTCAGAGTATTGTCTGTCTGACATTATGATTTACTATTCTGTTCATGTTCCGTGTGTAACGAAGTGAGCCACACACGTGGTGGTTAGAGACGAATCTAATATGTAACAGTGGTCAACTTGCACCGGTCAACAATCACATTTTTTAAGTAATAAACTCTACGCGTGGGTGTGTGTATTAATCCAGGAAATCAACGGTTCAGTTGCAATTTGGCTCATTTTCACGTCATAATTACAGGGCAATTACACGCCAAAAACGAGTTCTGTTGTGGTGGATTTTGATGCAGCGTAAAGGTCTGTTTAATGCGTTACCGCTGGGAAGCGATAAATGTGTCTCGATACGAAGCGATCACGTTGACTACGGCAGCTTGGCGGTGGCATGGTTGTGCTTACTGGCATCCTGCCTCGCTTCTGGCTCCTGGCACAGCAAAGTGTCGACTGGCAGCAGATGGAAGCTCGACACAAGCCGAGTTGCCACCACATTAAACTGCTGAGAAAAAAAAAGCAGCCCATCGCCTTGGGAATTGAAAGTGTTTGTATGTGTGAATGTACTAAGTGTGTTGATTCATGTGGAAGTATTTGTTTGTGGCCATGTGCTTTCTCATCACAGCGTTACATGGAAGGATAATGCAATAGTGTAATGAACCATGTCTGCGTGTATTTTCACGTGCATTTGTGTTCATTGGTATCAATGTGTTTACTTGTAATTTTGTGTGTGCAAAAGATCACCGACGGCATTTCTTACGAAATTTAACTTCATTTTTATTGGTATCTAATGGAGACCAATTGCTTTGCAGTTGGAGCACGTGGCTCGCACTCAGAATATTGTGAATACAAATGCTGAATGGGGTCTAACTTAGCCCATTATATCTCTGTCCCATATAACATTATATGCGGCCATCAACAGTGGAGGGCTGCTGCTAGAGGTTCGTGGACTCCTCCATGAAGAGGTTGGGCAGGAAAGAAGAGACCATTTCTTGGTAGGTCAACAGTGACTACTGGACATCTGTGAAAAAGAGCTTTATAGTTCATCGGATTCCTCCAGTATTAATACATATGATGATTCATGGGGAGACTGGCACCCACATTCCGCACCTCCGATTTACACGATTGGCTACGTATGTGCAAAGGAAGTGCAACGTACATACATACATACATTAGGAACGTGGGATTTCCACCCCTGGCTCAGGGCTGCCCATGGAGATGAGCAAAGGTGGCACATTTGTTTGAACACGGAGACAGCGGCTTGACTTTGATCTCCGTGCATGCGTACCTTGTGAGTGTGTCACCATACCGTGCACAAGCACCAGTGTACATATGCAAGCGTCTCCAAAGGTATGACTCAACGTGTGCTGACGGTCCTAGAATCGACCATTTGCAGGCCGCAGTACTCTGAGATGCACCTAAGCAGTTAAACAAAAACAAATCTTTTATGTTTGATTTAACCTTTCACCTCTGGCTTACAGCTCATGCCTTAAATCACTTTAAGAAATAGAAGTTTACCTAAAGCTGGCATTCCTGGAAGATAATCACAGCAGTCCTCCACAACGAGCATGGGGTAACTGGGATAAAGATAATAGTTATTTTTTTTGTAACAGGTTACATATATATGTAGTGTATGTGTTCGAACAGTCTATTATGAAAATAATATGGTTTGCGCTGTGTGTATATGTGTATGAAAGTGTCTGTTCATTGGGTCTTCCAGACCTCTAACGTTGTAAGATCAATTCGTAGCTGGTCATGTGAGCGTGTTGGTGCTCGGTCTCAGCTTAATCTTACAACCCACATTACAAATACACATATTGGATTATACAAGTAAATCAACAAAAGCAAGGTATTTGTTTTTGTTGCAGCAACCTTTGAAGGTGAGTGGTGTTTGTTGGGACTATATCGGGCACCGCATGTGTGTGAATATACAGTAGACCCTTCATATTTTGAAATGAGACAAGTACCCATCTTCGCACCTCCGATTAGCACGGTTGCCTATGTACGGTGCGAAAGAAGTTCAACATACAAACAGAGGGCGTCCAGGGCAAGTTCAGGTACCAATTGCTCTCGCTCCTGGTTTCCATGCATGGCTGCCAAATATCACAGTTTTACAGGGTCAATCCCGGTTTTTTTAAGGCTATCCCAATATCATGAGGCTTTCATGAATAATCTAAAATGTTGTCCCAGTTTATTTTCTTCTGGCCAGATGTTTGACTCATTATTCGGGCTAAAGGACGGTGCTCCCTGAGTGGTGGGCGTGGTTGGCATAGGAGCCAGTGACGCCGACATAACGTAACGTTCTTGCCTGCCCCGACTGGAAATCTGTGAAAAAGAGCTTTATAGCGCATCGGATTCCCCCAGTATAAATACAGATCCTGATTCTGACACCCCAATGTCAAGGAGGGGATACTGCTCACTGTATCGGCGGGGCTAGTGGTCAAGTGGGCGTGGCTATGCAGAAGTAGGCGGGGCCAACAGCTCGCCACGTCCCATTTGAATCTCCCAGAAATGTGGCAGCCTCACGTGTATTCTATTAGGGGCCGTCCATAAATGACGTCACGCACCTAGGGCGTTGGGGGTCAAACATTTATGACGATGTGTGACGAGGGAGGGGGGGGTTTGAGAAATGTGACGTCACATCAAAATGCGCAATTTTAAATAAATATAGACAACACGTTCTACTTAATTAAATAGACTTTTTAATAAATGTTTTCTCCTATAACATCAGAGTACAGTGCCACATTAAATACGCACTATAATGACAATAGTTTAAAGCGATTTGAAGCATTTTTTTTGGGGGGGGGGGGGGTAGAGCTTTGTGACGTCATATTTGAGGGGGGGGCTCACTTTTTGTGACGCCGTGTGACGAAGGGGGGGGGGGGTCCAAAATCGTCCAAAATCCCGTGACGTCATTTATGGACGGCCCCTTCCCGCTCGCATATGCACGTACACAGATACATACAAATGCCAGTCACGTCTTTATGGTAGTGATGTTGCCATGGCGTCTGTAGTATGCCACGCGCACTTTGAGACAGAGTGGCACAGGCATACAAACGGGCACAGGATAGACAAAGGTGTTGTGGATTGTCAGGATTGAGTGGCTGGGATTCCACGCTGCACAGTATCAAAGTGTCGCATCCATTTGGTTCATATGTTGCTCTTTAGGCATGTGTGGGCTGTATGACTCATGCGGTGATGATCCAGTGTAGCTTCGCATGCAGGAGAATTTGACTCAACACCTTGTCAACATTTTTTATTTAGAATGTAAAAGCTCTTCTAACAATTCAACCTTTTATAAAAATTGAATGGATTTCAGGCAGGGCATCCTGGAAGTTGAAAGCTACGGCAGGTGTACAGTGCTAAAATTAAGTCACCATATCTCAAACAGAGAGGCGAGTATGACCACAGTTGAAGGCACACGGATGCATGCGTATATCGTTTATATTTAACCGTGAAAGAACATACAAATATGTAAGGACACGGTCAATTATGCAGTTGTTCCTCTTCACTGGTGGCACCAAGGTCAAACAATCACGTTGATGCCACCACACCTCGCTGTATTTGAATGTCTTATACGAGATCCCACAACTGTTGCACACAGCAGGTTTGCTCTCTGAGGTCTTCCCTCAGGCATTCCCCTTGATCCACGTTGTTCAGCCACCACACTGCAGGTCATTTCACTTCTCGTTCTGATTCTTCCCCCATACTTCTCGAATGTGGAATTCCATCCCATTATCTTTTTTTTCTCAAGCTCTTATGATGACGGCCTTGCTAAATTCAACAAACGTGTTCATAACTCTTCTCCTTTACAGCATCGACAGTGCTGTTGGTTGCTGGCCGTTTGATATTTTGGGCATCTGAGCCTGTGCTCAACAAGTGTTTCAAAAAAATATCTCTAGATACCACTCCAAAATCGGTGTCATTGGAACTGTTTGAAAGACAACCAAGACACATGAAAACACAAACCAGCATTGTAGTACAAAGTGATTACAGCTGCTGTGGGCCATTCATCCCACTACCTTCCCTTCGTGCCAGCCCAGAAAGCCAAAGTAAAGCATTAGTTTTGGTTCAATGGGCGCTGCAAGGTACCACAGAAACCACGGGCTCATCCAAATGTCACCACTGCCGACAGTACACGCACACGTGCGCGCGTTACTGCGCCGTTGTGTTGTATGCACTGTTGTTGTGTTGTATGCATTGCTGTTGTGTTGTATGCACTGCTGTTGTGTTGTATGCACTGCTGTTGTGTTGTATGCACTGCTGTTGTGTTGTATGCACTGCTGTTGTGTTGTATGCACTGCTGTTGTGTTGTATGCACTGCTGTTGTGTTGTATGCACTGCTGTTGTGTTGTATGCACTGCTGTTGTGTTGTATGCACTGCTGTTGTGTTGTATGCACTGCTGTTGTGTTGTATGCACTGCTGTTGTGTTGTATGCACTGCTGTTGTGTTGTATGCACTGCTGTTGTGTTGTATGCACTGCTGTTGTGTTGTATGCACTGCTGGATCAAGGCTTCCCGACACCATGCAGGACCTCAGCGTTGGTTGGCGAACATGTGGAAGGAGAGAAAAACCGCGTAACAATGGATTTTGGTGCACTGCCCTCTTCTGTATCCTATACGTATACCTGTTGATCTATGGTGCTTACCCACCAAAGATCGCACATTCAAGGTGATATAGTTATAGGCATGTGCTAATACTTGTTTTTACATTGTAAGTTAATTAGCAGGCAACGTGAAGCGTCAATTGACAAAATAAACATATTTATTTTACTGAATTTTTTTTTTAAATACTTATGATGGTATTTATTTTTATAGTGTGGTCATTTCTTACAGTAAATAAAACGAGTAGCACTTCCATTGGAGCATAAAAAGGAATACATCGAGAAAGTAAAATAAACACCGTGCGTTAAACACGCCGAAAATAATACTCAAAATCCACATTGTGTATGGATACAGATATATCTTACATCGTAGAACAGAACCGGTTATGAAAACTGTAAAATACAAACTTCTGACATCAAGCAAAATGCATCACCTTTAATCAGTAGTGTACACACAGTTATGAAAGTGGTAAACACGAGCAGGCAGCCATGCACCGTGACGCAAGACGTTGTCGGCAAAGGGTAAAACGCGAATCAAAACACTCTGCCTTTTCGGTAAACAACACGCATCGATCATATCAAATGATTCATATGAGAAGGCCACGTGGCACGAGCTGACAGCATCCGATGCGGCAACGCACACGCCCGGGCTAACTGGCGCATGCAAAACAAAGTGAGACCGCGGCAAATTTCTGAGAGAGAGAAAAACCACCCCCCCCCCCCCCCAATAGTTCTGCTTCATTTGCTTAAGCAACAAAAAAAATGATTTACAACGCCGCCGCTAGAGAAGAGGAGGCGTGTGCCTTTGCAGGATTTAGAGTCACTCTGGCGCATCCGCACGCTTGCCTGGCCCTAAACCCCCCATCTGCCGCCCCAAAGGGAACCGTGGGGGTGCTCGCATCCATCAATGTCGCGCGTGCCAGCGGGGAGGACTCCTCGGGCGGCGAGGTGCCTCGCAGGCTCCGCGCGACCGAGGAGGGCACCACCGTTTGGGGCACCGCTCTTTCCGCGGGCCTCTTCGTCTGTGTCGTATTCCCTGCCGCCTACCCACCCACTCACCCACCACGCACACATACATCCATCGCAGCTGCACTAATGGAAACTAAAAAATGTATTATACGGGTACAAAAAGCAAACATGCCCCCATTCATCCTTCTAGAATGCAGGGGCAGATGATGTTCGCGAGCGCCTATTGTGGCTAGCACTGCACTTGAAGACGGCAGCGGTGTGATCAGCACCGCAGCTCCTGCTGCTGCTGCTGCCTTTGATTCCCCCTGTGATGATGTTCACATTAGTGGCGTCACTCGGGGGGTGCGGACCGCACCGGGTGACATCATCAGAGGGGGTGACACCTAAATGACTGCCTTTACAATTTTAGTGTGGTGTTTCAGCAGAAATTTTAATTTTTTATGAAAATATCCCTGTAGTTAGTTATAACAAAAAAATGTTTCGTAAGCCCAGCTTACATGTACTGTATCAATATACCTACAAGGCTAAAGCTCTATGCAAATTTAAATTTTTGCACCTTCTAATGCGCTCCGGCCAGAGCTGTCATTGTTACCCAACTCCAGTGATGCTTTGAGTCACGTGGTTTCGTCTGCACGCGCTATTGTTTTAGTTGCTGCTCGTGTTTTTATAGTCGCTAACTTTGTCAAATTATCTGGTGTTTTAGCTACAATATTGCGGTAATTAGTATGTGTGAACCTATATCAATAACTTTTTTGAGAATGAAGTACAGGGCCGGCCCGAGGCATAAGCGAACTAAGCGGCTGCTTGGGGCCCCCTGGCCACCAGGGGGCCCCCGAATCGTTTTTTTTTTACAATTAAATAACTTAAACAAGTGATATAAATGAATTAATGAATGAATGAATAAATGGAACGATTTTGAGGTCATTGTTGTACAGTTGACATTGTTGAACCCTTGCTGTTCTTATGTTTGCTTTCATTATTTAAGTATCTTTTTTTTTGTAACATTCTATTTTTGATTAGATTAATGTTTGTCTATTTTGGTTTTATTTAAAAGATTGCACATTTAATGCACATTTGCAAATAATTTATTTAATATGTTTTTTGTGACCGTTTGTATTCAGAAGTTTTAATAAAAGAGTGAAGTATTTTAAGTGTTGTTTTTATTTTTTATTAATACATAACCTCACTGTATTCGTTTATAATATTCGCTATAACATTATAGTGTGACATTTGTGTCAATAATCTTCTAGCACAGATGAGTCTGCGTGGTGGGAGGGGGGCCCCCAAATCAAATTCTGCTTAGGGCCCCCAAGAGGCTCGGGCCGGCACTGATGAAGTAGAAAGTAAAGGAAAAAGAAGAAAAATTAAAAAAGGCTTCTACTCAGTTACTAATAATGTTGTAACTAATCATGTTGTAATTCAATTTAGAAATATTTGACGAAACAATTTTGTTGTAAGTATTCATATAATTTAAGAAATATTACATTTAAGCAATTTACTAAAATATCGCATATTATTCTCCGATTAAAATTGATAATAAATGTATGTGTAGAACAATTATTGATTATCTAACTCTTTGATAACTAAATATAGAAATTGACAATTTAAAACATGTAGTGGGGGGGGGATGCTATGTTTCTTGATAAAGTTTAGAAATATAACTTAAATATTAAATTCAGTTTTTTCATTTGAGTATTTTTTTATTTTCTTTAAAAACATCACTCTCTTGCAAATGTATATCTGATTTAATGTAGTTCTTAAATGTTTTGACGTTTTTTTACTTCGAATTATATTGTTTTCTTACCGAATATTCACTTCAACCACGTGAAACTATGTAAAAGTACATTTAGGCTGTACGTATGATATTGTAATTTAAAGGTGTAATTACATTCAGTGATATACGGGAATTACGATTTACGAGTAACATTAGTACAAAAAACATTACTATGGATTCTGTATGTTCTGGTACGGGAGGAGGTCCGTGGTGGGTGACACCACGAGTTACCGCACTGGGTGACACCCACCCTAGTGACGCCACTGGTTTACATGCCACGCACCTGGCACTCATTTGTGGCTGAGTCAACCTAGGGTAGCCCCATGACAAAACCAGTTGCCATTACTGTTGTCCATGGCCAGGCATCAAACCCAGACTGTCGGGGTCAAAGTGCAAGGTACACGAACCACTGCACCACTGCACCGCTGCTCCACACTCATACACACAAAAGACAAATTTCCCCCGTATAGCCTTAAAATAATATTGGGGCAAGTGCTGCTAGCGAACACCTATGAAGGCAGGCAGGGCTCACTAGGGGATGGGTGGCCAGCATCACGCCCGGCCGCCTGTGTCTCCCAAGTAGTGATGTTTTACACACCAGGTACTCATTTGAGGTTGAGTCGACCTAGGCGAGGCCCAGGACCGATTCAGATACTCATCACTGGTGTTGGCCGTGAGCGGAAAGCAAACTCGGTCGCTGGGTTCGTAGTGCAGCACGCTAACCGCTAGACAACCGCTCCCCACCCATACACACATCATATCACAACACCCATACACGCACACACCATATCACAACACCCATACACACATCATATCACAACACCCATACACGCACACACCATATCACAACACCCATACACACACCGTATCACAACTGTCCACACTCACTTTAGATCTTGACAGTTTGTGCCCCATGTGGAGCATTTATTGGAAATTCTGAATCTTGAATAACAGCTTTGATTAGCAACATAGAGCGACGTGCCTATGGTGGTTGCTCTAGTTACACATAGCCAACACTGCTGTGGAATAAAATGATTGATATTTTCCTCTCAATGAACCTTCGTAATCTGTGGGTCCTGCTTAAAGAGGGCTTACTGGGAACAATGGCAACCTCAATTTGCGAGTCAAAGTGAAGTGTCTATATTAATTTATACTCAAATGTGGGGGGGAAATAGTGAATATGCAAATGAGGACTCTTTAATATATTTTTAAAAACATCTTCTTGAAAATAACACGTGACTTACTAATGCATTGCATACAGCACCAGGTAATATGAATCACTATTGTACATGTGCTATATTATGAAAATAAAACATTGCTTCCACTTATTTAAGTAATTCTAATTCGATAGGCAGACCAGAATATTTTTATTTTAAGGACAACATGAAAAACGTTACGTGTGACATTTTAACAACTAACAAAAACGTACTTTTACATGTTTCTTACCAGCATTTGTTTTTATTATAATTTCGTCTGTATATTGTAATGTTCAAACGTACATAGTTTAAACATGCTGCTACAAAATAAAACATCTTTCTTTTTCTGCATACGTTTTCTTGCATGCAAACGGACTTAACAACTATTTGTTAATGGATTCAAACTATAATATAACATTTAATATGTGCCACTGAGGAATATAGCCCTTGCAACCCAAGTGCAAAGTGGGAATGTTACTGGTTTAATGTGTGTGCTTGCATACATGCACACGCACAAACACACACAAATACAATAAAAATCCCGAATTACGAGACATTACAAAGCCTGCCATCAGCTCTCACCTTCGCGCAACACTGTGGGCCAATATAGTGTTGTAGAATCAGTCACCTATCCACTCACGGGCAACTTACCGAGATCCAAGACCACGCATTCATCAATTACAAGTCAAACAGATCCATCGCCCTTGACGATGTACCAATTGACTCGTTCTCACAGCCAAATGCTCGCGAAGGCTTCGCCAAAGAATAGGAAAGTCGTAATTACTGCCCGCTTGGGAAAAACCAAGAGATCACACTCCAGCCCGAGTATGGAGTTAACAGAAAAGGGCAAATGTTTTCCTCATTACGAAATGTATGAGATCGAGTCATGCCTTCCTGATCTCGAGAAATGCGCTTGCACAAGCCGCACTTTTTTTTTCAAACGTTGGTGTTAAGATTTGTGCTGAGCATGTTCTATCACAACGTACTGTGAATATTAATTGTATGAACATATTAAAATAACACCTTTATATTGTACATATATATATTTTATAAAACAGAAGAGCCAAATCATACATCCATCCTTTTATCTGCGATATCGTGAATATAAGGTTACAAATAAGAGAGGCAATTCCTAGTGGATAAGGGAATGAAATCTCCGCTCATCTGCCATGGGATGCCCCTACTTCATCACGGATGAGAAGGGTTCTGCTCCACTGCATTTAATGCCAAAGCCACCCACTTCTGAAATGATGAACTTTGTGAAAATGTCAAGTGGCTTCATCGTTATCCCACCAGACCACGGCGTGGGAAGATCACATTAATGATACTTCCCAAGCCTGCGATAGCTTGGGAATGTTGCTTGGGATGACTGATTGATGACCACATTCAATGAATGTTGACTAGGATGCGCTTCCCTGGGACATTCTGGTGGCAGTAGTGGTGCATAACGATTCCGGATGTTTCCCCAAGTTGCAACTGATATCACAGTTGCGATGAAGTAAACATCCTGGACATTGATTAGTCGTACTGCAAATTAATTTAGAGTTGGTCTTAATAACATTGCAATGGGGCATATTTGAGTAGTCTTGTGTGTATTGTATTCAATGCGCAACACAACAAAAATATTCCCGTGTTTTAGGTGGCTGTTGTGTGGTGTGCAATCATTGCAAGAGTAATCGTGAGAACAGAAAGTGTTATCACTGAGGGTCTCGTCATCGTTTGTAAATTCCTGTGGAAGCAATAATCATCACCAGTTCCCCTAACGAAGTAATCGTTGGGGCATCCCAGACGCCCCTGCGGTGATCATCCTCCACTTAACAGCCAACAGATTGCTGAAGGAGACGTGTGACCAAGCTGACATGTCCTTGCAAATTCTTCAACTGATTTGCTGTGCCTACTACGGTATTACCATCAACTGTTGGCTTGGCCAGAACTTCTTATGCCATGGCCATTAAACTACTGATTTGTTTTGAAAAAAAGTTACACTTTCATTGGCCATCCTGGTTGATAAAAAAAACCGCGATTTTAAATGTCCATGTACAAATATACGTCATGCTAATACAATGAAACAGTAAACCCGGACCTTGTTCGACAACGTGGCATCGATGCATTATCGCTCAACTGTTTACAATACAACTCAAGCACTCAAAGGGCAGCCTGCTATTGAAAGAGAGCACACATGCAGGGTCACAGATGCACTATGCACAGGTTAAGATGTGCAAATATCAGTGCCAACAAGAAATTCTTTTTTTAAAAACATACAATGGTGGTCATTTTTATAATCTGTTTGAGCCATTTGTGTACAGTCTTTAATAAAATTCAACACAGATATTAACATGTCAAACTATTGCTCTCATATATACCGACTCCACTCATCTCAATAACATAAAATCATTATTGATTGTATAGCACCAATGCTGCTGATAGTACGCACTCACAGAAGGCCTTGTGGTGGATGCGGCGTGTAAATAAACACTCGCATTTCTTACGTGGAGGGACAGATATATGTCGGAGACATTGTCTGCTTTAAATCTTTGTAAGTAATTCTAACAGAAACCAGATATCTCAGGAATCAGCAAATGGTTTATAATGGCCATGTTTCCTCAGAAATTAATTGTCATTGCAGCTTTTCATTTCAGATGAAGCAATTGGTGCACGTCACGTATGTTTCAAGGAATGGCCCATTGCCCTAAGAATATTGCAGAGCTTGTCTCGTCAGCAGAAATTATTCCAGTTGAAGATGTTTCAATAAGTAAAGAGACTTAATATGTATGTAACCTATGTCAGTGTGATATCAGTTAAGACTGCATAGTGAACGGGGGGGGGGGCATGATCCTGTATTCATGTCCAAATCCCTTTACCCTATCATCAGCACGGTCGGCTACGTACAGTGCGAAATAAGTTCAACATACGTACATGCCCAACGTTTTTTCTTCGATAGCAGATGAATAACATGTTCAGGGATGCAAAGGCAGTGTCCACTAAAAGTGCAGTGAGCTGTAATCAGTCTACGAAGTCTACGGGTCCTGCCACTCAAACAAGCAGTGCAGCTGTGCGCGTTTCCCTTGGTGGCCCAGAGCTCGCGCCGAAGACCACTCACTCCACGGAATGATCAGAGTCAGGATAACAATTTTATCGACCCTGGAAGGATTATAGGCTCAGCTTCTGTCCAACTGAGATACAAAATCGTGACCTACGACGTGTGAGTCAAGTGCTCGAACCCGAGTGACATTCGGTGAGATCATTATACCGAATGCAATGTTCGACTGCCAAAATGATGTGTTAAATGTTCCCGGGGGGGGGGTCACTTGACCATACTTCACCACACTGGTCAATGCGGATTGCTGAAGGTGGGGAAGCATAGACATTGTGGCAATGCAAGTACAGTTTTGTATTGTAATGGATTGTGCTCCACCGCTTCATGCTGACAACTTTGTAGCACAGCCCCCGGCAGCCGCCTGTGACAACCTTGCATGCATGGTCACACTTCCCTAGCGCTGGGGATGGGGCACAGTCTGCCAACCTTCGTAGGCACGGTTGGTGCACGGCAAAGACGCATGGGATGTTGAAGCGGCACTGACGGGATGTCACCTGGCACACTCCGGTGGCTGCTCTCGAGATGGTAATGGCCAGACTTAGCACCATATGTGCGCCCGACCATTGCGATGCCCTACGCTCTGTTAAGTTTGAAGTGTGGCTGACTCATTTTAAGGATTAATTTGCGGAGGTCAACTGCTGACGGTTACCCATGGGCATCGCTTGCAAGTTTGCCTTCAGAGGCCAATGCCAATGCAAATTGTTTCAGTCAGCAGCAAGTCCTCTCAGCTCTGCAACATTAGCCCCAATGCTTCTGGATTCCGTGATACACTCGTTCAGCATTTGCAAAACATTCGTGAATTTTATACAGTCAGCTAAATTACGGGTGGCCACTGAATTGCAGTGCCACAATAGGGCACTAACTACAAGTGGAGGCGACATGAAATAACAGGCTTGTACGCCAGGAGAATCACAACAAGAACAGCACGTGGCTTGTAAGAGATGTGCTACCCATTCACATTTAAAAATCACTGCAATCTCCATTGGTCATGCGTGCTTTCCATACGGATATGCAAATGTGTCCGTTGCCCCTGTACAGGCAGACGGCAAAGGGCTCCATTCGCCCGGCATGTTGCACGACGGCATGTTGCACATCACAACCAAGCGATTACCGCTTGCTGCAGTATCGCAGTAATCAGACAATAATAACAATAATAATAATATACAATTACGACTCACTGACGATGCGCTGTACTCGAACAACAACAACAACAACACTAAGCGTGACAAGTCGTCACGTCGAGGGCTAATTGGGAGAACAAAATAACGTCCCGATGACACGGGCTGCTCATTCTTGTAAATTGAGCAGCAAACGACAATGCGTCGCCCCACTCACTACAGCCTCCACCCACTGTTATTTAACGAGTGCCCACCAAAGCATATGACACTCACAACAATAACAACAACAACAACAACAAAAACATTCATATTAATTGTAAACATATTTGGCTAATTGGAAAACGCTTCGCGGGATCTCTTCACATGCCACTCTGAGGTGTGACGGCCTTCTGCTCTGAATTTGCTTCCATTGAAAGCGCCTCTTCCGTGCCATGCGTACGGTACAAACAAAACAACCCCGCACGGGGTTGTTGTTTTTTTGCCAGCTCTTACTTTGGCAGTGAAAGTGTTTTCTTTCGCCCACAAACATAATTCCCGAGTTACACTGCAGGTGATTGCTGCTCCATTCGTAACCACCCTACTACGACCGCTTTGCAGCCAATGCAGAATACAGGGTGGTGTTTCAAAAGAATTGGCCCAATTTCAAAGCAGTCTATGTCACGATGGCAACACGTTACAATTACACAAAAAGTTACAAACGGTTTAATGAGTTATCACGTTTTACAAACCATTTTATAAATGCTCTATGTGCCCTCCACTTGCTGTACGGACAACATCGAGACGATAGTTGAATTCGTCCCAAACGCGTCTCTTCTCACGTTGTCATCTGAGGTGCGTGGTCGCCCCGTGCTCTTCCTCTTACATCAGCAGCCTGTTTCCTCAAATTGTCGGTACCAACGACGAATGCTCTTTGACATTGGCGGATCAATGTAAAAACGCCGTTGAAACGCACGCCGCACCGCAATCACGGATTCAGTCTCGCTGAACTGCAGAACGCAAAACGCCCCTTGTGTGTTGCGGGGTCACCGTCTTGCGAATGACTGAGGCTAGGGGCTGTTTGTGCGCTGGGAGAGGCATCTCGCGGTAATCATTTTAAACTTTATGCCCCGCCCTTTCAAGTGGTAAGAGTTTCATTCATGGGCGGTTTGTGGTTGCAGAGATATGGCGATTTCAAATCAGGTCCATCTTTTTAGACCACCCTGTATTGTCCGATCAACATGCAAGACGGTAAATGCTAAATTATTTCTATGAACCCGAGTAGCAATCATGGGTCAGTTGATTGTCACTTCCCAATCTGAATAAGGCTTGACCAGCTTCAGTCATCAGGCATGAACGATGTATCCCTTTCTGGGCTTTCCTTAGGGGCTGATAAAAGTCTGTACGCAATCAACCACAGACTGCGCTGCGCAAGGAAGGCATGACTTGTCCCTGTCTTGCGCGATGGTGTTTTGCACTTCATACGGTCGATTAGAATCTTGTCAAGGCTCCTGAAGGCCCGATGGTGTGCACAGTGTAAGCGAAACTCGTCACGGCCAATTAAGGCTTCTGATCTGAGGCCAGGCAACGCTCACCAAAACTGCTCCCAGGGTTACAAGTTCTTAAACTTCAGTGCCCAGCCAGTGGATGTTAACATGGATCGTATATAGAGTATAACGCTGATTTCCCCCCACCTCCCCATTTATGTTCTCAGTCTTGCTGCAACTCACCACTGCGTGGGATTCTTTAGTGGTTGTGCTGCGCGGCTCTCCGGTGTGTTTTCGGGCTTGTCCAACGTTTCGCTCCATGTGCTGGGAGCTTTTTCGGGAACAGCATAATGCAGCAAAACGTCGGACATCGTGTCGAACACCACGAGGTACAACCCCAAAACACATCGGAGGGCTGTGACACAACTGAGCCTGGCAAAAGACGAGTATTTTGGCAACACCAAGTGATAAAATGCCCGTGTACATTTGTCATTGGGGCTACAATGCCAAAGTCATATTCAATATGGCAATAAGGCTACAGATGTTTAACATGTGGAACCACCGTACGTTAATCCAAAGTCTTACATGTTTTAAACGCGAGGCTCGTCACGAGGAGTTGGTGGAGTGGTTGGAGGATGAAGAGAGAACCGGTAATCACGTGGGAAGGAGTCTTCCCTTTGCTGCTGTTCGCCCCACTGTCAAGGGCAGCAATTCTACGTGCAAATGTGTGCATGCAAAATAGCAAACATAGACTGAGCATCCCACCTTCATTTAGGCTCGCCTCCACAGTCGGCTCTACAAATTAAATGATCTTGGCACTCCGCTTGTGATCCTGCACTGTGCTGCACATATTCTTGTGCTGCACATGTGAGTTTGCACTTAACGGACGATTTTCGTCGCGTAAGATGCCACCAAATGGATATGTATGAGTCACAAATGCACGACAATATTATTACATTTAGTATGCAAGTCAACACCGTAAAATTAAAATTAAAGTTTCAAAAGAAATATTATTTTAGGGTGTAGAATAAATGTAGGCCAGTATTATCTTTCGAAGTCACATTCTCGATTGTGAAATCAAATGTTTGACCATTTTCTACACAGTTCACACCCTGCGCACTTGGAAGTTTTGGTTGGGAGGCTTTTGCCACTGGTGAACAAATAAACATAAAAAAACAACTGTGAACCTTACAACCCAGTCACAAAATTGACCTCCGAGCATTATCACCCAGCAGAAAATCTGTTCAAATTAATGATTTTAGGGTATTTTTTTTTACCGGTGCATGAGAATTTATACTGATATGCCATGAATATTAATGAAAAGGAACAGGATCAGTCCGTCCTTGACTGAAACACAGCATACTAAAACATAGGCTGGTTCATAAATCCCCAGATTATAAAGAACCGCCTACATATTTTTCGAATGGAAATACAGAACTGTAAGTCTAAAGATGATACTCTTAGTCTGAGCCAAACAATGTCTCGCTTAGAAACACATGGGGCTGAGACAGGAGGCCACTAATTTATTGGCGTATTTTTAACAGAATATCGGAAGAGCATTCCGCTTATGAAACCTGAGTAAGTATTAACATTACAGCACATGCATTATTGCAAAATTTACAGCCAAAAAACTTCACTTCTAAAATCGTAATGCACCAATTTAAATCACGAGTAACAACTCCTGCGTATGATTCCGTAGTCGTGCTGCACGTGGTCCGGCACAATGGCAGCCATTTCGCTCCACGTGCTGAAGAATCTCTTGGCACGTGCAGCGAAACGTCGGACATCGTACCGAACTCGTGATGCAACCCGAAAAAACACACCAGAGAGTTACACGTGACAGAATGTCTCTTTTACATAATGCCTGTACTGTATTGAACATTATGCAATGACATTTTAAAACGTACTGCCACAACGGTATATTTTACTTAACCTGTGCAGACATTATTCAACATACATACAGAATTCCTTCCTTTGATTGGTGTGACGTGAGAAAACATATTAGTGTGGAGTGGTTTATTTCTATGCAAATACACGACAGAGATGCTAAACGTTCACGCATTACAACGTCCGCGTCTTTTATTTACCAGCTGATATATTACTGAGATTAACTATTGCTCTCTTGAAAGGCAAACATTTTCAAACCCATAATACGGTGTCGAATATTTGTACCTTATTGCAGGACTTACACTGCAACAATAACTAGGCATGCGTTCAAAGATTAAACAAAAACATCGTCAACAACAATGCTGCGTGAGGGCCTATGCCTCGCCGCGTCGACCATGGCGGTTGTTTCTCACCATACCTCACCATGCTGCTCAGTACGGGCTGGTGAGTGGGGGGGGGCTAAGGCAGTTTCTCATAATAACAGCGTTCTTCGCTAATGTTCAGAGGGGAGGCGGGGGGGGGCACTTTGGCAGAGAAGACATCATCAGTGTGAGGGCCACCACACATTTGAAACCATCGGGAGTTTGACAGCAGCACGATGATGATGATGATGATGGGAGGTGTTTTCACCATTTGTGTCTTGTCGGGGTGCCGCACGTCAGGGGGCCGCTCTAAAGGCCACCAGGGCCGCCAGTGGCCCCCGGGCCTTGCGATGAAGAACGATGCTCTAATGCATCGATGGCAGTGCGGTAAATGCTGTGCCATCTCATTTACCTGGTATTTCAGTAAAACAATTACAGTATTATGCTTAATTTATTTTAAATTCAACACACGTCACTAATGCTATACGGTATCCATCTTTAAATTAGTCACATCCTTTGACGTGTATGTGCCTGGGTGCATTCACATTCAGTACAATTTGTATGCATGTGTGTTGAACTTCTTTTGCACCGTACGTAGTCAACCGTGATAACCGGATGTGCGTTTGCAAGGGTGCTTCGGAAACATAGGGGGCCCCCAAACATGTATGACTATACTCTTTGGGTCTTTCGGTAAAGTCACGTAGATAGAAAAATAATAATAAAAAATCACGACGTTTCTATCGCAACACAAGCAATCGTCCTAAGGTGAAAACATATAGCAAGAGATCGGCTAAAGCAAGATCGAGGGCACCTACGTGACTTTACCGAATGACCCAAAGAGTATGAATTCCTGCAGTCACGAAAGCTTTAAGTCAAGATGCATGCCTATATTTGAGAGTTGTTTGTCCTGTATCGTCATATCTCAAGTTTGATAAGGTCTCCTAGGTTGCCTGAATGCCCTTTAGATATCGTTGTTTGCACGTTTTATAAGTTCACCAGGATGAGGTGTTTTCTTCTCGAGTTGCGCGAAACTCCAAACTCCTCTGGGAAGTCAGGAAACATCAGCGCAGTAGTGCAGCAAGTGTGTTTGTGAACTTGTCTTTGTGGACCACTGAGGAGTTACACAGCAGGCCGACAATGAATATACTCATCATGGCGAGCTCATATCTATGCTGGCAACTCTCTGTTCAATATGGGAATAATTATTCTCTCATTTTATCCACATTTGTTTATGCTCGCAAAGCATCTGTCCATCCCCTGATATTCATTCGTGCTTTACATTAATTGTATCCAGCAGATTGCCATGCCAAAGTATTCCTTATTACTCTTTTGTAATGTACATGTTCTTAGCTTTCAATGTATTCCAATTTCTATTTTCTCAACTCCCTACCTTTCGGAACATGGCATAGAATTACATCTACAGGAGCCAAATGCAAACATTGTATTATCTTCTGTGTAAATTATTATTTTACTGCATAATGGGGTGTACAATTGGTACTAGTTTGAACCCTGCTGCAAATGGTCAAATCAATTGGAAATTATAATCACGTAGGGTGTGGTTCATGGAGGAATAATCAGTGACCGCACGAAGAACATCCAATTATAGAACAAACAAAAATTATAAACAAGGGTCACATCGGAGGTTGGAACTGAAGAGCTCACAGATGCTTGCTCAGTACCATGGCGTTGGCTCCCTGGTCTGCTTGGAGGTACCATCTCCTTGCTAGTAGATGGCATGTAGGGCAAAAAAGTGACATGTAAATAAAACGGTGAGTCGTATTGTGTTCCCCTCCATGATGTGGTTTCGTCACCATTTTTCCATAACAGTCCAGTGAATCCCACCGCACTGAACACAATACACTTTACAGGCATGTCAAGCTCGTTGGGGACGTCGCGGAGCCGAGATGTGAACTCCCTCTCCTGGCATACAGGAGAGCTTTTTGTTGAGTTAGATCTCGTACATTTAAATGTCGTTAAACCCGCCACCACCGGACACAGCTAATTAGTAAGATTTTTCACATAAACAAAACATGCCAATTCGTTACTAGTGCAGCACACTTGTGTGTTAGAGAGTAAACCCACAACATTTACAGATTATACAACGCACAAAGCCATTCCCCATGTGTAGTGTACCTGCCGTACAACATGTTTGGAATGGACAGGAGTAAAGTTGGACTTACGAACAGACCTCTGGAACCTAACTCGTTCGTAAGTAGAGGAGTCCCTGTATACAGCTCAATGGGCCTTACCCGCTAAAAAAAAAAAGTAGTTAAGCGAGAGAAGCCTGTGTAGGAAATCGGAGCCCATGCTCTCGGTTATTCACGATGAAGACTAACTCAGGTTCACCAATTTCACACATCCAGTGAAACATTGCATTTGGTGTACCGCATTGTACTCGCATATCTCTATTCTCAATACATTAGCTGTTTAGTAAACGCATGCTTAACGAGTAGAAACTATAGAATGTTACAAAAGGCCCCATGCTCTGTATTTGAATGGCTCGTTTAAGAGAACCCCTTAAATAATTATTGTAAATGGTACCACGAGCACTCTTTTTACAATTGCTGCACACTCTGTAACAAAAGAAATCCATGACCACAAAAGATGCGTTTTTTACACTTCACTCAAAATCCTTGCCAGCTGCTTTTTAAGTTAACCTGTCTACAGTGCTTGAAATAAATAAATAAATACAACTTTTAACCAATTGTCAGCTAACCTCTAAGTGTTTGGGTGATGTCCAGCTGGGCATGAATGGAAGCCAGACAACCGTGTTTTTTACTTTCAACTATGATTAATTTCCCATGATCTCAAGGTACAAAGTCAACTGGCACAAGTTTAAACTCCTTCCACGCTCTCTTTGGCATGGATAAAATTGAAGTTAGTGACCATCAAGTGCAGTTTCCTCACTTCAGCACTCCTACTTGAATCTCCGCTGATCCAAACATGCTGACTCAAAGGGCAGCATGGGTGCAAACATGGTTGGCATGTTTGAGTGAGCTGAATATTAAATCTGTGCAGATCACATCTCTGGACACCATGGGTTTGATAATGTCCATATGCACTAAAGTGGTTCGTGCATATATTTTCTAGTCGATATTGCAATTTAATTGAATAGTTGCTGATCAGCTCATATGCAGCAATATGTCTTCATGAACTTCAATACAACTTGTGCTTTGTATTATAGTACTATATTTCAAAATATCACTCACGACTACACACATTCGCATGTTTAGTAGTATTATAATTGCTATATGAAATTGTTTATATACATCGCAAATGAATGCTGCTGCACTTTGAATAACAACAGCTGCAATTGCACATAGCCATGGTGTGACGTAATGAGTTCAGTTTTGTTGTGATAGAATCTATAAGTTTTCATGTTCTGCATTCAATTGATAGCATGTGTGTAAGGAGTGTAGGAACTAAAGTCAAAACACAGAGATATCCTCATTCATCTCTTTGCACTGTTGGGGAAAGTGCAGTTAGCGAGTGCCTATTAAGATCAACACAGCGCAGGGAGGAGCGTTGGGCCACCTTTGTTTCCACACAGCACGCTGTGGAAGAGTAGGCCAACATATCCCGTAGAGGGGCCCCTCTAGAGCTCCCTCGAGTGGAGGTTCGGTCATGAGCAGTGGCATGAGCAAGAAATTGCGGCGTTGAGTTAACCTGACAACACACCAGGTGCTCAGGTGAGGTACTAGGAGAGCCACAATACCATTATTCTTGATTTATCATTAATCCCATTAAATGTATCCATGGCGGGGAAATGACTCGAAGTCACCAGGACCAGAGTACAGTGCACAAGCACTGCAGCACCATTCTCCATGTAGAAAGTGTCACACAGACACGCAGGGACCTCCACATACCCACACACTATCCAAAATGCCGTGCGTTGAAAAATGTGGCTTAAAAACTCTACAGAATACTCATTTGTAAGGAGTTAAACAATAAAGGTATAGTTTATCACTGTCATATGAATGGGCCAAATGTGCCACATAGAAATCCATAATCAATAAACACTTAAAGAAAATACTGCCCTTGGGATGTAATGTTTTATCATTTTCTTTGAAAAAATCCCTTTGTAGTGTCGTGAGCCTAGTGGCTGTGAAATGGTTTCCGGTAAATTCTGAGCAGTCACTATGCTGCAAAACTATGGACCACAGTTCGCTTAAAAAAAAGTAAAATCAATGTACACTAAACCGAACTTACTCGACAATCACAACAACTGATATGCAGTAAAAAAACTGCATGGGTATTAATGCATTGCAGGTTCATAAGCATTTTTTGCAGCTTGCACGTATCGTATTTGCGCGATACCATTACAGCAAGCATGTACGTGTATTTTGCAGAAATTGGCATGCCCGTGCAATGTGCACTGCACTTCTGCAAATATACATGGTAATCACGTGTCTTGTCTAAGTTACGATGCGGGTAATGTGTGGAAGCCAGGGTGCTTGCTGGATAAGACATTGTTGAGTTGGGTAAAACGAAGGAACGGCCATCGTGTTCAACAGTCTCTGCGTGTCGGAGGTGGTGAGCCCATGGCTCATGGGGTGTCACGTTTGGCCTTGGGTGGCATGCGAGGCCAACAACAATTTATACTTTTCTGCCACCGCAAGCATCTTAGCCACACGCATCGGGGAATGGAGGAGATTGTTCCACCTGGCAGTAGTGTGTTTGTAATTGTAACATGCTCAGTGAAGGTGAACGCTATTCAGTTGTTGCATTATGATTGGATAATGCTAAGGTATGCTAAAAATGTGGCCTCTAAAGATATTTCAAAGAGCGATTTAGCCCTCTGTAGGAAAACGTTTCTAGGCCTTACTGTATATAGTTAACTTCAAGCCTCCAAAAATGTTAAAGTAATTCCACAATGGGGTGTGTGCTGAAGACTCCTTGGCTAAAACTGTGCTGGTGGAACTCTTTAATTGAACCATTTGTATGACGAAACATAATGCTCAAGGTTAAGTATGACTTTCCATTATAAATAATGGGAAATAATATGTTCCAGTGCCAAAAATGTGTTTGAAATGTTGGATGATATGGGCAAATGTGGCGTTTTATTAAACTGCGGAATATGGGCCTAGGATGATCCATGTGACTTCCTGCTATCCTTGACATAGCTGCCACCAATGAGGATGAACTCCTCTTTGTCTGATGGCGACGACTATCTGTCATTTGACTTATAGCTAGTACTGTCTGTCATTTCACTGATAGATACCATTGGTATCAGCACAGATTAAAAGTGCTCCACCGACAGAATACATTGCTGTGATAACTATGTTTGTGTCTTAGGCAAAACATCTCACACTCAAATTGAACGTTTAAAATTTTACTCACAAAAATTAATAGTTTTTTCAGAATGAATGAATCCTGTAGTGAGAAAAGGGAAGATGAAGAGGGCTTGGAAGTGGAAGTTCCTGGTGTCTCAGGTTGAGCAAACTACTCAGTGTCACGTGTGACAATGCAACAATGTCAAATAGAACAGGAACGTTTCGAGCAAGGCTCGTGATTTTGCCTTTCCATATGACCCGTCATTACTCTATTATAGAAACACCCAGAATAGTATTATTACGGTAGATCCAGATAATGCAAATACCCTAGGTTACAGACTTTATACTCATACGCAAACCAATTAAATGATGCAGAGAATATGTGACCAGCATCACAAACTCAGATTACATTGACTAGGTGGTAAAAGATGAATGTACAGCCCTGCCATTCCTGTACTTGCTCATGCCACTCATGATGGATGATGGGCCTCTAGGAAAGTGTATTTTGGCCTACTCTTCTCTGCTGGGCATTCCTCCCATTGGAACTGAGGAGAGGTGGAATTATCTCCTTTCATTCCGTAACTCGAGCCTACAACTTAAACAATATTTACGTTCACTGTACATGTGTTCGAAAAGGCTATGGATGTGTTCCCTACATGTGGATGCATCAAAATTCAGGCCTATATAAAGTATCTACATTTGGACGATTTGTTTCAGATCGACCTGAAAGTATGATCTTACAGCAAATTACTTGACGGATTTCGTCACTGCTGCGATTTTTCTCGATAATAATACATTACATCACGCTGTATCGGATGACATCGCTTTTGTTTGCATGAAGACAACAATCCAAGTCAACCCTATGAGAAGCAATGTAACTTTGAAATCAAGCTATTTGCAAGTGTTTTCAAGATTAATATGCATTGTATTTCACAGGTTATGCTGCAAATAGGGAGATAATCGGTGAAAATGTTTCTTTCACCATTCCGTATCGTCTGTGTTGTACTTCAGGTTGTTTTTTTTATTATCGTGCAATCAAAACCGAGGCAAAAACTAAGGAAACAGCACCTCTAGTGGAGACTTAAGGGCATTCACATTGCATGGCCCTGAATGCAAATTACCAGGAACGTCCTTAAAGGCAAATGCCAAATAGTAAATACTGTCTGGTTCTTTCGGTAAAGTCACGTAGATAGAAAAAAATAACAAAATAACAATCCTGCAGCCACGACTCGACAAAACTCCTCCCCACCTCTCCCGTGCCTGTATGAAGCCACAATAGCAAATCATTTTCTCACCTGAAGACGGACGCTTGTGTTGCGACCGAAACGTCGTGTTTTCTTTTGTTATTTTTTTTCTACCCACGTGACTTTACCGAAAGAACCAACGAGTATGGATTCCTACAGTCACGAAACCTTGAAATCAAGGCAAATCGTTTTTGAAACTCTTGGCAAAATGTTAGTTTGTGCGACTGCAATCGTTCGGCTTCCCGTACCGCATGCCAATGATGTCACAGTGTCGAACTTAAGGACAGCGATGTGGCCACGTCGTGAATTTCACCGCGCTGTGTGGAAAGGTCACGGCATTCAAGAGGCCATCGTGGCGAGAGCCGTTGATGTCACCCTCGACCAGATCCCACGCAGTTGACACGCAGCGAACTCCAAAATCTGCCCTGACAGCCTCCCACCATCTGGCCTGGATGATGGGAGGACATATGTGAAAAAGAGCTTCATAGCTCATCGGGTTCCTCCAGTATAAATGTTCAGATCCTGATGATTTTATCCTCAGTTTAACACGTAGGCTTTCGCGACCAATACCATCCACAATAGAGGTTTTTTTGGGTTAGATCGCGTAAATTTAGATCGCGTACATTTTACGCGATCCATCCCAAAAAACCTCTATCCTCGCTCACAGCAGTGCACTTACTTATCCGCGAACAAAGCATGGTGCATTCAGCGTTTCAACGATTGCTTCTCGAACGAGCGTTGCTTCATTGAGCCCAACACCTGCAGATTCGCTTCGCCAAACCTTTAAACATAAACTCGACAAATCCACAATCTGCAACGATGACGCCAGCAGCACATGTCTGGTCCTCATCCACAATGCAGTTGGTGCACCGGTTGCAGTGCGGGCCTGGTGTGAAGAGGTGGAAATCAACGTTGACGGCAACAGCAACGCAAGGCCACGGCACTCGTAATGGCAGTGCTGCAAGAGGGAAAAGGGTGACATCCATCGCCGGGCGGCTCATGACGCCTTCTCTCGACAAGCAGGGAAGATTGCTTGACGGGGCGGCATTGACCTCCTGATGGGACGAAGCAACCCCGCGCTCTGACGTCGACGCCGTCTCGACGAGGAGAGTTCCGTGGGACCGCCGATGGGAGTTTTGTCGACTGCTGTACGTCATGCAAAAAGCGCTTCATTTTGGCAACTCGCCGCACGCAATCCCAAGCGATCTTCACTTGTTCCACGCGTACAGCTTACACTAAATCGAATCGCCGCATGCGGTGAAGGCGTTGGCAATCCACGTGTAGCTTTCGGAAACCCTTCGCGTCCTCGCAACATGGCAATCACGTTTGTTTCTTCTCGGCTGACAATATTCCGACCAGTTGCAATCAGCTGTGATAATTGAAAAGCAGCAGTGGCTCACGACGAACAATTTGCTGCACTCCACACAGCGGGCTGCTGCTTTAAATGCTGCATGCCACTGTGCAGTGGCAGTCATCCCACGGGGTACATTGAGGTAAAGCTGCACATTTCACAGGGGTGGCAATGCAGTTGCTCCAATAACTTGACGACGAGACAAAAGCACTTTACGAGACAAGAACTTGAAGTGCAATTTGTTGCCACTGAGGGGGGTCGTGTGACAAGAATGATTATGAGCGAACTGCTGTTGGAGGTATGTTGGTGACTGGGGGTGTGAATTCCCTCGTTAGGATAAGGAGCCAGCACATTCGTGTTTATGAAATTCCACCGTGTACGGACTGAATGTTGGACTTCTTTCGCACCGTATGTAGCCAACCGTGCTAATCGGAGGTGCCAGGGAAGGGCAACAACTAAAGACAAGTTGTGTGGTTAATACATCGATGGATGTCACTATATAACCGTTTCCACACCAACAACGGCATAAATAAAAAAAAAACTGGTCACTCAAAGGGCCTGTTGATTCAAAGGGTGACATGTTTTGCCCATAGTGGCAAAAGTCGCCAAGTCAGGCCAAAAAACAGTTCTAAAGGAAAGGGTTTCCAATCTAGATGACAAAAGGGCATAGATCCAGTGGATTCCTACTGACCACGCCAGATATGGGGGCACAAGGATGCATTCCAATACTTCAGAAGCAGAGTTGGTGGATCTCACAGACCGCGTCACGTGTGTGATTCCCACCCTGCCGCAGGACTACGAGGTAGCCAGTGGTTGGGAATGCAGTCCATTTTCATTATCATCAGAGCTGTACCACGATGTTGCCTTTCACTCTGCAGAACTAAAAACATACAGCGACTCATATCGGAGACTTTAATCACGCATTATTATACAGTGCTCTTATCTGATCTCATATTTCTCACTCTGCCCATTATCCGTGCCCTCTGAATTGCCCATTCATTATTCCCAGTATCTATGCTTTACTGCTGATTGGACCTAACCCACATCGACCATAAAGTGGTCTCTGAGAATTACGTAACTTATCCTATTTCCCAAGCTCAAGTGCAGATAATATGTGACCCAGAGGGGGGTGGGGAAAAGCATCCTATTATCTGTGTGTCTCCGTGCTTCTTCATGCAGATAAGAGGAGGAAAACGCATGTGCGTGCAGATAACATAATCCGCCCTTGTATCCCTTCCCTTAATTAATTCTGTGTCCATCAAACCAACTTAGAATTGGTTCTCGTCAGCTGTGCACGGCTCCTCCAACAGATAATGCCGGAGCAGATGAGGCATCGTCTCCTCTGTACCAGGGAAAGGAAAGTTCCCCACCGCCGTCCCCCCAAATTGTCAGCAGAGAAAAGAGGCGTTGGTTGCCCTTTTGTGGATTGCATGCAATTTGCAGCCAGCCCACACAGTGGTGTGTAAAAACCACGGCATTATATAAACATCAATGATGTACTGTGTGTACCTACATTTGAGAAGAAAAAACATTGCTAATTGTCTATACAACCTGTGTATAATACCAAAGGCCCTTCTGTCAGCAGTGGTGTGAGCAAGCCGTTGCCGGGCTGCACCTTTGCCCTGTATACCTTTCTATAATATTTAGGTGAAATTGTGATGTCAAAACATTTCTTTATATTTTCACGACAGAACAGCATTGCATTGTTGAATTATCTATTGTTTTACCCAACGTAGTTTATATAAATCGAGTCTCATTGTTAATATTTGGTTTTTATTAATGTTGATGTGAAACTGGCATGACTAGACCTTGCATAGTGTTCAGTATGGTATCTTGTCATGAAAATGTGAATCAGGCTCGCTGTTTGAAATGCAAATACAGATATAATGTTTTAAATTACATTATTTCTGTCAGCCTAATTCCATGTGCCTTTTAATATTATTTGAAATGCCTCCAACAGGATAAGATAAATCAAAATCTCATTAATAACCAAACAAAAAATAGGCCTGTTCATCTCTGACAATGCAGTACAGCGGTCGTTGGTGGCAGGGTACGAGATGTTTTTTTTATTAACTACAGGAAATGTGTCCGCTTTAAAACACAGGAAAAAAATTAACCATCGAACATGTTAATATGAACGTGCGAAAGCATCGCATGCCAAATAGTTGTAGCACATGAGGGAAGAGAGGGCACGCAGGAGAGACTGCATCGTTGTCATTGGAAGAGCAGGTGATATGGTCAAGGTCATTTCGATCAAATAAGTGTGATTGGATGAGTGACAGAGGTAAAAAAGTTGAGTGAAGAGAGGGCAATGGCACAAAGAAGCCTGTTCGCAATGCTCATCCTCGTGTCAGCAGAGAATCGGAGAGTTCACACGGCATGGAGCGTGTCTTTGAGAGCGGCTCCACGGTAAACAGAGAGCAGCAGCTCGCAATCAGAGGGCTGTGAATTTCATTCCTGGTTAGAATGTTGGTGCACACGACAGACTGGCACCATCCTCCGGGGTCAATAAACGGAGTATCACTTTGTGGGGAAGGGATCAGTGGTGCCCTTGTCATAGAAATGTGAAATTTCAGCCGCTGGCTCTCAGGGCTGTAAATAGGGGATGACCTGAATGCGTATTTGAGCAGCAACGACTTTGAAACTCCACAATTACCAGGAAGGCACTTGGTGTACAATTTTTTCTATTTTTAAAATATGGCAAATTGTATTGAGAATGTCAAGGTTTAGTGGAAATGGGTACATGATAGTCTATCAGCACGTTGCCTGTGATTGGGTAAAGTGTGGGTACTTATACCTCTTTAAAGACATCTGGCCAGCTTAGTAGAGTAAGACAATTGCTCATTATAGGCACTCTCTTAAACTCCCTCTGGTGGATACTTTTCTGCCAGCAGTGCCGTGAGTAAGTTAATTGCGGGGCTGCACCTTGGTTTTTTTTACCTTTGTAATCATGGTTTAATGGCCCAGAAAATAAACCAGATTGGGAAAGTGCCTTGCATAGCAAGTGGGGGAATTATTCAAACAGAGAATTGCAGAATGTTGCTTCGTGGCTCGCTCCATTCACCAGAAGTTATGATTTTTTTTTTATACAAGCTCTGCAGAAATAATCATATAAATGAAGGAGACAATCGAACTGCCAGCATTAGCAAACTTGTGCAAATAGCTAAACATTAAAAAAGTAGTATCAACTTAGATTAACTGAATACAATTAATTTATGACATAGCAATGCAGTTTGGTGCACTTAACCAACATTTTGTTTTCTTCAGATTGCCAGACGGTAGAATACAAAAACATTGTAAATTGCCTAATAATGATGCTGTCCTTTCTTAAAATACTGCACAATACAGCAAAAGACTCATGAATAGTCTACAATATCACTACAGACCTGTGAATCGAAATATCCTAAACATAGGGGATTTTTATATGGGCCACAACATTCTATATGGAATCTTATTTTAAGTAGACACATTCTGCAATCACGTCAACACGGTCAGTTCAGTTAAATCCAAAGACTAACGCCGTATTGAGTGTGGATGCTGCAACGGTGTCATGGTTAACACACTGGACTTCTGATTCAATCTCCGAGCGCAGCAGTTGAAACCATTGGGCAATTTGATTACCCCACTCACCCAGCCCGCCTGTGTCCATCCAGCAGTGTCAATGGGTTCACACCACAGATCGTCGATCAGCAAAGTCGCGCGTGGTGGGGTAAATTGTGGCTACTCACACCTATTCCCAAATGTCTGTCCAGCATGGAAGAGTAGGCCAAAACACCCTAGAGTGGGAGATCTAGAGAGCTCCCTCGAGGGGAGGCCCGTCTGCCAGGAGCGGCGTGAGCATCGTTACCTACTACGATGTAAAGTCTCGCATCATTTAATTCCATAAATAGAACAAAAATAACAATTCGTAACGGGTCTCAATTTCAGCAAAACGAATTTACAAATAATTTATTCTCAGTCACAAAAACACCACATGTACATTGGACATCCGTTACCTCCCGTGGAGTTCCATGCGCATGTTTAAGGAAGATGAACAAGTTTGGTTTGAAAAATTTATGGAACCATTTTGTGCTGGGGTCAAAATACATAATATTTCTATGGAGGAGGCAAGATCACCCTTAACCTATCCATTCTCATTGCTTGGCAGTGTTGAGATACGTTCCCTCTATATTCTGGGTCAGGGTTAAGTGCATACACTGCATTATATTATCCAGTGTTTACTACCGACTACCACATATGCTTCTGAAACATGGTCATTAACAAAAACACGTGGAGAACGAAAACGTGTGCAACGAAGTGTGCCGAGCTGCATGCTGGGAATGACAGTGAGAGATGGTGGAGAGGAACTCGTGGATTAGAGAACTTCAAGACGCAACTCTGAAACTAAATGCTTGGGCAGAACATGTGGCCAGAAGGGACAAGGCCGATGATGAGTAATCCTGTCGCCACGGAGTGGCAGCCAAGGCATTGGAGGCGTCTGAGAGGACACGCAGTGAGGAAAGGGAGCAATGAAATCGGCTCACGTGCACGTGCCTGGCATGATGAGAGGTGGCGGCAATTTGGAGAGGCCTTCATCAAGCAGCGGATTGATCATGTCTGATGGTGACGACGACGAATGGATGCCACGGGTTGAATGCTCCTCGTGACTTACAATACCCATACCGGACATATGCTAACTTGCTAAGTTGCACCTGACCAGTATCCGTGTAACAAAGCAAATAAACTCAAACTTTCAAAGCAAATATGCTCTCTCCATCCTTACCTATCGCACACCCTAACATCATATGTACTGCATATTCACCCACGTGGGTACACAACTGTACGACACATCCACACAGGGGACGAGCGTGGCTGCGCTGCAGAAGGAGGGGAGCTCACGGCGTCCAGGGCGACCCAGAGCTGCCCGGACACAAAGTGCTTGTCACAAACGAACCACGGATACCTCGCTGATCTCGTCAGGGCGCGTAGAGCATCACGCGCACTCCGGTGGCGGTCATGCTCGCAGCGACGGCTTTTGGCGGACCAGCGAACCAAGGCGGCGGTCACCGCATCGCGCGGCGCTTTCAGACCCGCTTCTGCGTCCGTCTGGAACGCTCTTCCTCCCGATATTAGGCTCCTGGGAGCTGCGCACTTTCAAATCATCGTCTAGATTTGAAAACGCATGTATCTCAGAACTGCTTTTGCGTGTTTAGTTCGTTGTCCTCCCCCCCCCCGCGCATCAAATTAGCACGGTTGGCTACGTACGGTGCGAAAGAAGTCCAACACAAAGACAAAGATCCCCCATATAGCCTTATCAGACTGTAGGGGCGAGTGCTATTAGCGAGCACCTATGAAGGCCGGCACTGTGGCACACGAGGGGGTGGGTGGCCAGCACCACGCCCGACCGTCTTTGTCTTCCCAGTGGCGATGTTTACTACACACCGCACCAGGTACTCATTTGAGGCTGAGTCAACCTAGGAGAGGCCCAGGATCGGTTCTGATAATCGTCACCGGTGTTGGCCGTGAGCGGGAATCGAACCCGGATCGCGGGTTCATAGCGCAGCGTGGCGCTAACCGCTGCACCACCGCTCCCCACCTCATGGCGCGCGCATCCTGACGCAGAGCGCGACGCAGCCTCTCTCGGCGGGCTCCTTCCCATTTGTAGAAGTAAAACAATCGCAGCACGTCCAAAAGGCGACGATGCGTGGCGTCCAGTGCGTTGGCTGTTTGCCCCGCACACGGCGAACGGCCGTGAGTTACGCAAGTCAACAGTTGTGCGTGTAGCGCTGTATCGCTGTAGCGCATGCAACGACACACACGCTGCCTCCTGCGTGTTCACGCACGTTTACAGAACCCCCCCCTGTCCAACCGCTACCGTAGATCAAAAATGAATAACTGCATCCGTCAATTAACATAGATTTATATTCTTGGTTCTTTCGGTAAAGTCACGTAGATAGAAAACAAAAATCTAAATCTATTTTGTGAAACCCGCTGGGTTTTCTTGCATAGCCCTGGTATTTTGCTCATGCTGCAAAGTGTATCACCTAAAGCTGTATGCAAGTAGACGATTCCCCATCATAAATTCAGCTCACTCTGTGGCTAATTGTGATGATGATGATGAATAGAAGATTAACTAAAGCTTGCCCATCCCAAAGCAGTAATGCACAGAAGCCATTTGCAGACTGTCTGTTCAGTAAATACTCTGTGAAACGTTAACTTGATGATGCTTCATAGTGGGGATGGCTTGCGTGCACGTCAAGTGGAGTGGGCAACATCGGCCCACGAGCTTCACCCTGCTGCCGCGAGCCCGCTTGCCTCGTCAGGATTGTTGGAATTATTGAAGTTGAATGCAGGGCGAATTCCCTGGGGCATTCATTGTCAGCGAGCAAACAGACACCTCCTGGCTCTTTACACCGCGTGCTAGAGAGACGCCTGGAAATTGAAGCCATTTCACGACGAGTGGCCCAGAAGCGGGGCTATTGAATAAACTCACCCCCCACATCCCCCCCCTCATTGTTTCAGGGACCACGCCGGTGGATGGAGTCGAACCCTTGCCACATCTGGAGGTCGCAAGGCCACTGTGTGCTGACCATCGACACCGCTGGTGCCCCTCGTGTGTGTGCCTTTACCCGTGCTCAACATATGACAATACTTACAGGGTCGGTGTAGGGAGAGCGTGGGGCCAACAGCAATGTTCAGTAGCGTATCTCCGTCATGGAAATAGCCATAAGTAATGTGTTGCTTAACTTGCGTAGGGAACGATGTATGATAACTGACCAGAAGAAATTATAATTAGAATATGGCCACGAGAGCCAATTACGTTTAGGTGCATTACACATCTCGTTAAGATATTAAAAACTAAACTGCGTAAACGTGCGTAAGTGGCTATTACTATGTCCACTAAATGCCACCGATCTCGAGTAGTGTATAGCAATGGGACCCTTTCGTCGGCAGCAAGATATTGAATAATAAATGCCTTTACCCTTTGTCGAGTAATGTAGTAGTACTGTATACATAATAGAGTATTTAGAAGCCAATGTCATTAAGACACATCTATAGAGATGATGTATGTTAGGTTCAAGATACCATATTAGCCCTGAAACGCAGAACCCAAAGATGCTAATTAAGAAGCATATGCGCGCCCATATAGCTGAACCATTTGCATTCATACCATACGCGACATGGCGAGGCGATATAGCATGGAGAATGGCGTGATTAAACTTTGTTGTGAAAATCGAGTCCACAATAAATATTGACTCAACCCGTTAATGTGATTGCAGTAATTAGTTTCCTATCACAAGAATGGCGACGGGGATGCAACCCGGTGGGACCCTTCCGCAAACAGCTGGCACGCACACGCACACATCGAAATGTACACACACACATTGACTTGTACACACACACATCGACTTGTACACACACACACACACATCGACTTGTACACACACACATCGACTTGTACACACACACGCACACACATCGACGTGTACACACACACCTCGACTTGTACACACACACATCGACTTGTACACACACACATCGACTTGTACACACACACATTGACTTGTACACACACACATCGACCTGTACACACACACATTGACTTGTACACACACACATCGACTTGTACACACACACACCGACGTGTACACTCACACGTCGACTTGTACACACACACACCGACTTGTACACACACACATCGACTTGTACACACACACATCGACCTGTACACACACACACCGACTTGTACACACACATCGACTTGTACACACACACATCGACCTGTACACACACACACCGACTTGTACACACACACATCGACTTGTACACACACACATCGACCTGTACACACACACATTGACTTGTACACACACACATCGACCTGTACACACTCACACCGACTTGTACACACACACACCGACTTGTACACACACACATTGACTTGTACACACACATCGACTTGTACACACACACACATTGACTTGTACACACACACATCGACTGCACATCAATTACATGTCGACAATCGGAGTGACTTTTCAATCATAATCGGACTTTACAATTGCAGTATTATCTGCAGAACGTGCCCAATCAGTCCACCCATATTCACCATGCGCAGGAAAGCTAACAGACGCTGAACCAGTGCCGAGCAGACAGCATTGCGTCCCAAAAACTTGCCTCCTGCCTTGCTCGTTAGCCACATTCAAGTTACTTTAGTGCGGTGATTATTTCACCAAAGGCACGGTTCGGGGAACGTTAAAGGCATCTTCGAAAGTTGTATTTCTGCTGTTGATCGCGGGGGGAGACATACGTCCCAAAGCAAATGCGTAGACGATAGTCCAGGCTCTCTGTTAGCGCGCGCCTGTAAATCGGCGTCTTCAAATCAGCACGCCGCCTCTGTGGACAGCAGGCATTGTTGGTGACGCGGTGTGGGCAAAGCCATAACTGCAGCGCGCAGTGTCCACCCATCCACCAGCAGTAGCTAGTGTCTGCTGGCGCGGTTCGTACGAGCCAATGTTCCTTCACTATTAACTCCAGGAGAAAATATGAACACGTGTGGAAAAGAAACCCTCTCCACACGGTTGTTCTTGCGATTCAGTTTTAAAGGCGCTTGAATGTTGCGCACACGTATATGTCCGGTTGCCGCGAATACGTCTAACAGCAGCTCACAACAACCGCTTCCGAATCTCAGCCGTGTGTCGCTCACTAATTATCGCAATCGGTAAATATCGGTCGACAGCAATGACTCCAAATCCGAGCTGAGTCTCGCTACTTGCTTGCATAATTCACATCTCACGACGGCAGTCCACGCGCGATCGCCACCAGACGCATCGAGGCGCACACGCGCAGGGCACGGGAACTCGCGTTACCTTCCTGCTGAGCGCTTCCCGGCAGCAGCAGACAGAGGAGCAGCGATCCAAACGCGTGGACCAACAAAGCCGAGACACCCATTGTCTCCTCTCGGAGTCCACCCGAGGCGATCTCCCTCGCCCCCGGTCACGGGATAGAACCCAGCAGAGGGCACAGGAAGAGGTGGTTCGCTGTCCCGGGTGCAGCTCGCCAGTATTGTATCAGGATGACTCCTGCTGTAAACTTTTCCTCCCCCCTCCTCCTCCCGCCAGCTCTCTCGCGCTCTCTACGTTCTCTCTCTCTCTCTCCCCGTGTAGTGCGCGCGCGTGTGCTGAAGCACTGCACCTCCCACCGCGGTGCCTCCACACTCGATTGGCAATGAGCGCGTGGAGCAGACTCCGGGCTGTGTTCTCTCCCCGATTGTTTGGTGGCGTCTCCGCCGAGCCGCGAACCCAACCCATGTGGCTCTCTCCGCTGTGGGCAGGCGGGAAAGGCACCACCCCACTGATGTCCCGCACGCGACACGTACAGCCACGCACGCACGCACACACAACGCACACAGTCACACGCCTATCACACACACACGCACATACAACATACACAGTCACACGCAGATCACACACCCACACACTCAAACAGGATACACACAATTCACACACACACACAAAGATTCCCCTACAGCCTTAACAGACCGTTGGGGCAAGTACTGTTAGCGAGCACCTATGAAGGCCGGCACACACACAATACATACACGGTTACACACAGAAGATACACACACGCAGAATAAACCACACACACACTGAAAACAGAATACACAAATTTCACACACACTTCACACACAAATGCATAGACAAATAGCAATGCACACATAGTTACACGGACAATAAACTAACGCAGAAAAGCACAATTAAAACAGAATGCACAATATTCACAAATATATAAAATGCATGCACACGCAATTCATACACGGATATATAAAAGTCACACATATAATACACACTCAGGATACACACACGTACACATTACACACACACAATATATGCACATACGTGAACATTTACTCACATAGAATGCACACTCAAGAGACACACTCGCGCACATTACACACGTACACAACACACGCATAACACACAGCATGCACACATAACGAACACACGCACATTTCACAACTCCCCTCCCCTATCGCTATCCGATCTGTTACCCCAAGCTCGGGTAGAATTGAGGTACGAGCTACTTTAACTACTTTTCACGTAAAACTACACAATCCGCTATCAGTAGTGGCTTTGCTATTTCTTTGTTTTCTTGAATAGTGCATTATACAGCATTCGATTAGACTAATGATGCAAATCACACCTCGCTTAATGCAGTCCGCTCAAGATGAGTACAAATGCGTATTTACACATCCTTAGCTCTCCGATAACGAAAGGAGAAGACCAGGCCCCTATTGATTATTCCCAAGTCATTATTTTGTCAACGACTATTTGGAAACAATATCTGAGCGCATGTGAAACTCAGCTGCCAGTAAGCGCATAATGATTATCCAATTAGTGCTCATTATTTTTGTTAATTGATTTAGCAGTCCGTGAAATTTCCTGTGGTGCGATACAATGACTCGTTGTTGAGTTTTGATGTCAGCCACGTAATCACTACATGCCACATATGAAAGCATGAAGTGATATCTTATTGTGCGAGCATGTTTTTTTGCTACATAAAAGGTGTCATGCACGTGACTGCACTTGATATGCACGACACAGCTTGCTGGACGATTATTCGCATTGTCAAACGTACTGTCAACACATTGACACTTGGACAATGAGCAATGGATGAGCAGTGGCTCTGTAATTGGAAATTAATTCCGAACAGACGTTTGGGAGAATCCTTGACCGATCAAGAAGTTGCTGGCAGTGCGAGAGGATCGAACTGTGAGACGTCTCTCAAAAATTAATATTTGTTTGAAACGTCAAATAGTGTTGCCACCTCATATATATAAAGAACAATTAAAATGGAACATATCATGGCGAAGAAGAGTATCTGACAATACGGGAAGATTGTAAGGGCACATTGCCTTGAGTGACAAAATACGGGACTTTTCATGTCTTGGGAATAGAATGATTTGCCAGGACAGCTTCCTCAACAAGAGGACGATCCCGGGCAAACCTGGACGGGTGGCAACGCGAGTGCCGTTTCTCCGTTGTTACGTTAGTCTCCCTCAACGGTGTTTAATCGGAGTTGGTGCAGATTTATCGGTCAGATGGCACACTATGGGCCGAGCGCGAGTTCACATTCTTGCTGGGGCTTGACTCAGCCCATCGTACCTCTAGGGTCACTGAATGAGTACCAGTTGTGCTGAAGTGAACAGTGGATGTCCTATGGAAAGACTCACCCCCAGCCACCATAGAAATGTGGAATTTCCCCTACTGGCTCAAGGCTGTAGACGGGAGCTGCGCACCGCCTCAATGAGCACGAGATCGCGTTCACGTGTGTGGCCTGTAGGCCCACAAGGCAGGAAGACCGACGGTGTTGGAGCTTTGCTATTTGTGTTGTAGTCGTGGAGGATATCGGCCGTGTCAGCTCTGAATAGATTCCTGTCAAGTATGGTCAAAAGAACCACGCCATGACTGACGCTGAGTGGGGAGACCTCCATCCAGCAGTGGGTAGACAACGGTATGTAGTTTATGAAAGCATGACCACTGTTGCGTATACGATTGTATCTTAATTTTAGAACTTTCGTGACTGCAGTAATTATTATTTGTTTCTTTCGGTTAAGTCACGTCTAAAGATAAAATAATAAATTAAATTAAATAATAGAATACGACGTTCCGATTGCAACACAAGCAATCATCATCAGGTATAATGAAATAGCGACATAAAATCTAACCAGAAAAACTATAGACAGACATTTTAGCAGACAGATATCACCAAGATATCACCAAGATACATAGATACATAGCTATGTATCTTGGTGATATCTGTCTGCTAATATGTCTGTCTATAGTTTTTCTGGTTAGATTTTATGTCGCTATTTCATTATACCTGATGATGATTGCTTGTGTTGCAATCGAAACGTCGTATTCTATTATTTAATTTAATTTATTATTTTATCTTTAGACGTGACTTAACCGAAAGAACCAAATAATATACGATTGTAATATACCGTATATTGCTCGTTAAATTAACAAACACGCAATGGAATTTCTCACGCAGTTTAGTTTACTCATGCTGGCTAAAGGGACTGCATTCAAGGATGCTGACATTGATTGTGGACATTTGACATTGCTATGGTGGAGCAATAATATCAATAACAGCCACTGTGGACCTCAAACCACAGTGTGATACTTAGAGATGATGGCCTTTTTTGAGAGCACATTTTGTTCTATGAGGAAGGGCCATTTCTCGAAACGTCACCGATTATACATTTGTTCCTCCGAGGCATTGTTATTGACGAATGTCTTGTTAATGTCGTGTTGATTGTGGTTGTGCACCACTGGCAATGCAGCATCACGAAATTAGCTGTTCAATTTGAACGATTTTGTGTTTAGGTTAACACCCCACCCGGATTTGAAATCACGAACCGGTTGTGAGTTGAGTACTCTGCCAGTGTGACCAAGCATGACGTCATTCCCCTCCACTTTGAAGACGAATCTACAGCACAGCCTGCACATTCATGCTTTACAGAAGCCTCACTTTACATCTTTGTGTTGTAGTAAACATATATATTTTAAAATACAAGTCCAATTACACTTATAGTCTATCGATACCATTTTTAGGAGAACTATTTATAAATGCTGAAATGTAGGAAATGAGCACTGGGTGAGTGTTACTTTAATAAACAGTGCAATTGTTTAGAACTCGGTGGGCCCAAAAAAATCCATGGTTCTAATGTGCATCCGATCAGAAAAATGTATATAATTCATGAAAGTCACACACCCATAACCACAATTTGCTAATTGCAAATGAGGAATGTGGAAATCGTGTGTCTTGTAATCCCAATATTGCGTTTCGTGATTAAAAGTTCAAACAAATAAGGTCCTCATTCTCGTCGAATAATCAAATTCTGAAATGAAAACAAACCACAGGGTGAGCAAACACGTCCAGAGGTACACTCCGTGAAACTTAGAACACAAACTCCTCCTGTGTGGACACTTGGTGCCGAGTTTAAATTCTAGTGGGAGATTGAATGATCCCATCATCCACCTATGGTCAACACCATTTATAGAATTTAGTTTTCAGTCAATTGTGGTTGTCTTTACAAAGAGAATGGTCACGGCGATAATTTTGGAAATTTGCGCCACTGATAAAGAGATGAGCGCTGCTCCATGTTTCTCTGAGCAAGGAGGAACATTGTGTCTCGCCATGCCAGGGATTTAGAAAGGATTAACTGGCGCTGTAATGAATAAAAATGTTTTAGGCATGGTGGCATGTACGCCTGTGTGGGCGTCTCAATTAGAGCCACTGTTAAATGAGCAGATTTTTCGACTCGGGTGGCCCGAGGCAAATATGCCGCTTCATCGGCTGCTCCGCAACACGCATCCCACACCCTCCCGCGCTCGAAAGCCATCCATCACGTCATCCAACCGACCCGAATTGGATTAGCGGGCAGTTGAGACGGTCCTATGGCCTGATTCCTGCCACTGGGGTTACACAGCATCGTTAGAGCACGAGACGCCGTATTGGTATAGGCAGAACCAGCTGGTATGGTCAAGTGAAACATGCATGAGGACACTCTTGCTTGTGTGCCTTGCCAGTCGATGTGGAATGGACCGCTGTGATTTCCCAACAGCTTCTGGCAACATGTTGGAGCAGACGGCTACAGCTATTTCTTTTTATTCAAGAATCCAAAACACGGACACCACAGTTCCACAGCTATTTTAAATAATGTCAAATACAATGAGGATACCTTGGGCAAACTGTCATGCAATGGGTAAACCCTATAGCCACACTCTATGACCAGCTCTATATATACCATACACAATCATCATAAGCAATAGCTTATATATACCACAACTTGATGCAAGCATCCATCCTACCATCCTATTCCAATGTATCTTGATTTCATCACTCCAGCTCCCATTTGGTCAGCCTTATATATATTTCTTTCCCCTGGTTGCCCTCGGTTGTCATTCCTTCTTCTGACACATCCTGAATAATTGGAATCCTACCTCCTTTTTGAGAGCAGACATCATAGATAAAAAGGTACGCACATATATCATATACTCTGGTAGAAAATTCATGACATGCTCCATATTTTGATAGTAGGCAAGCTGCAAGGATGCAATTGAATGATCGCCCCCACAGAAAATAAGAGTGGCTGAAGGCGCACGGGCTGTGACATGAGAATCCGTGGGCTGATTGTCAAAATTTCGGAAGCGGTGTGTCCGCACAACCCTCTAGGATCGTGAAGAAATCTGTCGAGAAATCTAAGTTATCGTTCTTATGCTTCTATCGCATAGGCGAGGGGAATGCACGTGTTTTTCCATAGGGATGGAACACATTTATAGATAGGGATGGCCATTGCTTTGTTTTATGGAGCGAAAAATGAAAGCAAGGGAGCTGTTTTATTGCACCCGTGGATGCTCCCCCAACAAGCCAGGCATGATGCACCAGGACATGCTCCACAGACCCCACCAAGTGGATCACCGCCTTGGCCAGCAACTCCTCGACTCCCTCACGGCGTGTCCTACCCCTGCCTAAAGCAGCAGAGAAACAGTCAATAACACGCACTACAAATAACACGCACGGCCACATATCATCATGTGCATAGCTTGCATTTGCTTTTTTTCAAGGTCATCGTTTAACAAAAAAAAAAGGAATATCGTGCATTGCGAAATATTTCTATTGTAATATTTGACATTGACCCTGAAAGAAATGTGTCTCCTGAGCTCCGAGGAAATTCCTGTACATCAATAAAGTATTTGGGGAAGCCACGTTATTATTATTTTTTTTATCATCATGCTATTCTCACTCGAATGCTGAGTGCAAATGTGCCCCCTATGGGCACACACACACACGCGTTGCATTGCCTGCACTTGACGTGAGCGGCTGATTCCTACGAAACCTCAATTAATTCAATGCAAAACGGGGTCTAATGTTCTATATGTAGTGCTCTTACCAATAACATCTGGTAATCCAGCAGGATTTGTTTAACAAGACTGACTCTGCCGATGAGACCCAGAAGGTCAAAACCGGGCGAGGGTTTGCTTGCTTAACAAAGGCTGCTTTGTAGTATTGGTCTGGAAAGCCGATGGACTGACGGATTAAAACTGTTTTAATTACGTGGAGAGACGAAACGAGTTGCGATTGTGGTTTACGCGTGACACGCACCACGTCAACACACCGAGTCTTAGCGCTCTGTTCACACGGTGCCTCATTAAGACATCCCGCTTAAGGCGCGCATTTAGAAGATGCGTTACCACCAACATACTTTGTCAACAAAACGCACTCAACAGCAATCTACATTATTAAAGGTCCAATTCGTTAAGTCTCAATTAGCAACGGATTGCTGCTATACGATGATATTCATTTGGAGTTGAGCAGAATTATAATGAAATGTGTTTTTTATTCAATACGGAATTGTACTTCTGGGTGTCCTCATTTGTGAAGGGGGGGCCCACAGAAGGCCACCCGTTTGTACTTCGAGGTAAATACAGTTATATTCCAGTGATGAATCCCCTTAGTTGCTGTAAAATATAGCTATGTCCTTTACTGCTAATGTGTACAGCCATTGGAAGTCTGAGAGATCAATGGTCTGAGCGGAGATTGTTTTAGTAATTACAGAAGAGGCTCCTTTAATTGAGACCAAACCGATGCACAGCTTTCGTTTGTTGTCAGACGGGGTTTTCGTTACCAATCTTTTTCAAAATATAAATGCAGACGAACCATATAAGTTTCTTATTTAGTGTCGATGATTACGCCTCTCATATGCTATACAATTTAGAATATTGCAAAACAGTAATTTTTACAAGAAAGATTACGTTATACTGGATTGTTTTTGTTGCAATTTTTTTCATCTTTAAACTATAAAGATTTGTTTTTTATAAATAAACAATAATCTTGGGATCATTAATCATAATCAGTTGTGATATATCAACTGTCAGATGAAGGCTTCCTCAAGCTATCGCCAACTCGCCCAATCTTGCAATGCAACAAAGCCACCCCACGCAGACAGCGTGTCTTTATCATTTAGAAACACTTCATTGTCCACAAGAAGTAATTATATTACATTCCCAAAGAATTAAACATTTAACTCACAATTGTGGCTATACCAATACACTTTAAATGCAATTGAATCAACAGTTAAGCACTTTCAGAAGCACATCAAATTAAAGGGACATCGAATTACTTTCTTGCTGTGGTTTTCACACCTGATGATGATTGCTTGTGTTGCAATCGAAACGTCGTGATTTGTTTTATTTTATTTCTACCTACGTGACTTTACCGAAAGAACCAAAGAGTATGGATTCCTGCAGTCACGATAACTTTAAATCAAGATTGCTTTCACTTTGAAAAGGTGAGTGGTAGAATTTGTGCATGGATACATGTTACAATACCTTGCTAATACCTTCCGTGATCTGTCATTTTATAGATAATGTAAAATATCAGAACACAACATGAACTCACGACGTTCAAGCACGACATTGCTGCATTGTAACAGTACATTTACACCATGGAGGCTTCTCTCCAGAGTACCACCAAAGTAATCTCTGACCAAGGGAGATAAACTTGTGCCACCCAGTCAGTGGCAAAGCAGTGTTTGGTAATTAATATTAAAGTCATATCAAAGTACGTATTGCCACAAAGTCAAGGCAGCGTTTCACTCTTCGCTCGTAAATACGGAAATTAATAAATTCCATGAGAGTTGCATTCACTGCTGTTAAGTAAATCATCATGTGTGTAACTATAATATATATAAATCATCATGTGTGTAACTATATATATAAACACAAACATAATTGTGCTTTCGGTGCACCTCGTCTACCACTGCTTTAATGTCGCGTAATTTTACGTCAATCTAAAAAAAATCTTAAATATGTACAAGTCACACATTTCTTATTTATAGCACATCTGTAGTACGTTCAGTTACAATAGATTAATATGCATGATGCAAAATGGAAAAATGAAAACTGAAAATAGAGAAAAAATATTGTAAAATTACTGTAACATGTATTCGATTTGTAAATAAGTAGAGCATTTGATGAGATTGTTTTCTGTCCTCATAATTTCAAGTAATTTGGGCTTTACACTTTTTAGACGAATATTTTAGATGCAGATATATTATTAAGAAACCTCCAAATCAATCTAATATATGGACATGGAAAAATATTGCAGCTTGTCATACTCGTTACATTATCCATAATCCATCTACTGCTAGATGAAGGCCTTTCCAATCCTGTGATAGTTTATCACGATATAGTAACAGCCATCCCTGATAGTTGGAACGCTGTGGATGTCTTTAAGTTGTTCGGTAGCGCTTTGGCTTGTCAAGAAGAATAAATTACAGCATAATTATATATTGAGCAATCTTTCATCTCAAGTAAATAATTAAACATGTATTAATTATTTACACAAGTCAATTAAATGCATTTGCTGTCTTTGTAACCTGTATGGATAGGGCCAATTTTGCTGGAGCGCTGCACGAAGTTAGTTTTATGTTTGCATCGAAGGCGTTACAACAAAAACAAAACATTGCACATTTCCACACACAAGTTCTCGAAAATCTAGACTCTAAGCTTCTATACGGGTGGTTCCCAGTGAAATGTCTCCTGGTCGTGCGTGCCAATGTATTTACTTTGTGAACACAATTACAGCGCTCATCAGCAAAACCATCACGCAACCAACGACGATGCGCTGACCATCATCTCATGAGCTCCTCGCCGCATTCGTGAGTTTGAAACATTCGTTTATATTTTTTTCAGGTGTTGTGTTTCAGATGATCAATGGACACAATTGATAAAATATTTAATTTCAGGAATCGGGAAAAAAACAAACTGCACTTTATGACAGGTCGCGTTGCTTGTTGTACGCTGGGTACCAAACAGAGCTTTGCTTCTGGGCGTTGAAAGGGATCCTGCTTTAGCCTTGGCAACGGCTGCCCCCTGTCGACAGCAGTCTAAACCGCAATACATTTCCACGTTACAACAGTGCAAATTCCCACCCAGGTTGAAATGAGTGTTGTGCTGCATTGCTGGCATTAAGCCAAGGGTGTAAAATACAAATGAATGGGAGGGCCGGTGTTAGGACTACAAATTGTGGTACAAGCTTCTCTGAAGCCTCGATGGATGATGGGCTGCGCTTCCGATGAGCACGGTTGGCTACGTACGGTGCGAAAGAAGTTCAAAGTACATACATAAGCCACGATTTAAACCCATGGCCCTCCCTATACGATAACTGTTTTAGAGTGCCCTGCCAGCGCCACATCATACGTAATGAACAAAACAAAATCGCACATCCCCGTCTTCATGTCGAGCAGTCTACTTGAACACATTCCTCCTGCGGAGGGAGCTGGTAGGAACGTCGGGTTGCTCGATCAATGGCCTGCAGGGTCAACGGCGGCGTGGTGTATTCCGCAAATATGGCCGACTGTGAGGGCGGGCACAAGCCGGCGTGAGTAGGTTAAACGTTGAGTTTTATAAGGGCACCACGGGGTGACCAGCCCCTCCCCACCCAGCCCCACTCCTCCCACCCCATACCCAGCCCCACCCTCCTAACCCAGCCCCTCCCCACCCTCCCTTCCCCACCCAGCACCTCCCCACCTTCCCCACCAAGCACCTCCCCACCCTCCCCTCTCCACCCAGCCCCACCCCTCCCATTTTTGGATGCACGACGGACGGACGGATACAATAATCCCCTACCAGTACTAAACATTGCAGACATAATCACCATTTATAACGTCATTAAATACGTGATTGGACACTTTGTGGATACTGCAATTTAACTGCCACAATGGTGCAGCCCATTGATTATAGTCGACAGCTGGACGCCGTCCTACTGGCGCTAGAGGGTGCTGTGTGAGTGCTGAGTGACCCGGCACCACGGAATATCCCTTCGGCACCAGCCAAGTTCACTCTGCTGCGTGTATGCATGCACCGATGTTGAACTTCTTTCGCACCGTACGTAGCCAACCCTGCTAATCGGCGGTGCGGAAGAAGGACAACAAACGAAACAAATAGACACAGCAACGACCAAGATCGCCTGTGTAGCCTTTAACAGAATGTAGGGGCAAGTGCTGTTAGCGAGCACCTATGAAGAAGGCCAGAACGGTGCATGAGGGGGTGGGTGGCCAGCACCACGCCCGAGCGCCTTTGTCTTCTCAACACCATCCAAGAGGAGATGAAGCCAGGCGTGCGTAAGACCTCACGCAGTGCTGCTGGGCAGTCATTTTGTCTTGTTATTCCAAGTTTCCAGTTTACTTTTCCCTCTATCTTTGATCCACACGATCATTCACAAACATATCGATCCAAGTTTATGCACTTTTCTGCATCAAACGTGTCAAATTTGCTGATGTTATAAGCAGTGTCAGAGGTTCAGTGTCGAGCGAGTAATCAACATCAACATCATCACATTTTACCATACACAACGAACAAAAGAGATCAACGTGTCCATCACAAATCTAACAAGTGCAATTGGTCCCAAAACTGTCCAATTACTTTATTATCTCTAAAGTCAGTGACATGGCCCAGCAGTGGCGCTTTTTAAAGTTGTTGCAGAGGTTTGTGATCTGATTCCGGCTGGCCACCCTGGTGAATATTACTGGTGGAGTAACCGTCAAAATACAGACCATCTGCTCCACAGTTGACGTTAAAGAACCCGTGACGTAATTCGAAAGGACTTGGGCCATTATATGCTTGTATCATGGTCCAAATTTTCAAAATATAAAATGCGAATTTCCCATTGGGGATGAGACAGAGTAACACCATCAGCCCCTCCTGTGAACCTACTGCAGACCACGTCCACGAAACAACGCTCGGTCATTGATTCATGCAAAAAAACACAGAGCCACCAATGGACATGAGCACCCTACACTTCCTTTGTTTACGTTATGAATGAATATACATATAGGGTACACATAAATATGATTTTTTTTCTAGATATAAACAGATATACGCAATGCTATATTTAATTTTACACTGTATACGTTTTTTTAAATGGCATTTTTTTCCCCAACATGCTTTGCAGCCGAGTAATTGCCCGCACAGAGCACGGATCATCTCCAAACATTGGCATGCACGTGAGGAGCGCCAGACGTCATCCTTGGTCACGCTCGCTTACACGGTGCCCGATCGCACATTCCCAGGCGAGCGAGTTTGAAATTGAGAGCTTTTTTCCTCTTCTCGGTGCATCGGCATCGGTTCCGCTGAAGGCCGAGACCCCTTCCTGGCAAAGTGGAACCTTTCTGCTCGGACGAAGCCCACTTAGGGCACCTGCCAAAAGGTAACGTCACGCGCTCCCCTCTTCCCTTGCTGTCGCACCAGTGGTGATGAGAAACGTGCAGCCGACGGTCAAAAGGTTGCGAGGTCAAATCCCACCTCAAACGCTCAGCGGTAAGTCTTACGTCACTTTACAGGAAGTTTGCTTGAATAGACTCCACTCGTGTCCGAGTGATGTGAACTTTCAAATATCGAATCAGATATTAGTGACAGGAAATCAACGCGATTCCTCATTTAAAACCCGCTGTAATAAAAAAAAATGTGCTGTGTGTGCGTGTGCTCTACAGTGTTATTATATTATTATAGGCAATAACATACCAACATTGTCTGACAGTTTGGCATTAATGGCCTTTTTCACAACACATCAGTGCAAAAATAAGCACTATTATAGTCATGGCAGTATTGAACATTTCCTGAACTGCCCAAGCATCAAATCACTTTTGTGCAACACATTACCCAGGACTTGTAACTCATTCTACATTCGCTTCGGAATTCTCATGAAGGAACGTGTAGTTGGCAGAAACGAAATTGGATACAATATAAAAATAGATACACGTAAGATATCCGTGTACAGTACGAGTCACGATGTGACTACACACACCTGTTACACTGACTCCAAAGACAGCGTGTGCAGTTTGACGATTATAGACAAGGTGACATTTACACAACGAAAAATAGGAATATATTACGATCATGATTTTGTGTGAGTGGGAAGTGTTATAATAAGTGATGCTAATTTCCACAACATCACGCATAAGGGGCCGTCTATAAATGACGTCATGCACCTAGGGGGGGGGGGGGGGGTCAGACATTTGTGACGGCGTGTGACGGGGGGCGGGGGGGTGAAAAATGTGACGTCACATCAAAATGCGCAACTTTAAATAAATATAGACAACACGTTCTACTTAAGTAAATTGACTTTTTGATAAACGTTTTCTCCTACAACATCAGAGTGCAGCGGCACATTAAATACGCACTACAATGATAATAGTTTAACGCGATTTGAGGCATGTTTTATTTTATTTTTTGGGGGGGGCAGAGCTTTGTGACGTAATATTTGAGGGGGGGGCTGACTTTTTGTGACGCCGTGTGACGAGGGGGGGGGGGTGAAAAATCGTCCAAAATCACGTGACGTCATATATGGACGGCCCCTAAGGAGGAATTACTAAGGATATTGATTGGTTTATCTTCCATGGCAAGAAGAAGAGCCCAGTCATTTGCATACATCTTCCAACAAACATCTTACATGGCACAGGTTTTAGAAGGGTAATCACCGATGCGTCTGACTGGTGCTTTCATGAGAATCCAATGACTACCCATTCCTTTGCTTACCTTACTAACAGTGTAACAGGCACAAAGTTGTCCCATGGGACTCGGAAGTGAGATTTAGTCTGCAGACGACAGTAAAATGGATAGCTCATGGCAAAGGGTGGCGCAAAATAACTGTTTTGACCACGATATTTTCACAATATTGCGATAATCACGATATCCGGTTCCCATCACGTCGTAATTGTGCTTCACGTACATCGTGTTGTAATTGTGCTTAGTTGATCAATTAAAAGTAATTAAAATGCAATTCGCTCAGTGCAGCCTGTCTTCTCATCGTTGCGACTTTACAAGCTACTCCATAGGGCCGTATCACGCATAACCTGCAAGTTTCACAATACATACACACACATTCATAACTAATTCTGAAATGTTGGGAACATGAGCAGCATGCGATCAATTAATGTGTTGAAGGATGTTCAAAGCACTCATTTAATGGATAACAGCTATGTACTTAGAGCTTTAATCGGGATATAACGATATATTTTCAGAAACAGACTTAAAGATTACCATGGCATGTATACCATACGAAACACTGTAACATCGCAATATCACGGCAACCCCACACTAATTGCTGTACAAATTATGCAAACATCGTATGTACCCCTACAATTGACAAACGCTGGTGTCACCCCGGTATGATTGACATTTTGCAATTGCTGTGTGTGCACACCAGACGTGGTCTGCTTGGAAATCCTGTGCTGGGACGTGCAAGCTGTTTGCCCTGGTGGTGAGGGAGAAGCCCGCAATCGTTTGCAACAACACAAGTCAATATCGAGTGCTGATTCTCCTGAAGGACGTGCGGTTATTAAGTACGAGTCCCTCTGCACGAATGTAAGTCGGTTTTGAGTAACCTCAGTGCAGTAAACGTGACCCTGCCGTGCTTGCACACTTGACACTTCATAAGGCTAAGCAAATTGTAGTTCCACCTTTTGTATTGGCTTTGAGCCAAGGTTGCAAACCGGAGACGCCAAGGGCAGTAGGCCATGTCAATCTTAGGGAGGCTCTCATCAGATTCCTTGAGCTGCTGATTGGGTATGGGCACAACCTTTATTATGAATTTTGTTCGCGAAAGCCGGCCACGTGTTAAACTGATATTTACTGGAAACATTTCTTAAGCTGCGCACAACGCTCTTCTCACACTCATCCCGTCACATCTCCTTGATTCCCGTACAAACTCACCACTTCGTCTACCCCATCATGTTCACCTTACCACCGAATCCTCTTCCATGAAACCCCGAGACATCCCCGTCGTTCTCCCTCCCTCCACGCACTCCAAATCACCACCAGCTTGTCTTCCTTTAACAACAACAACAACATCAAAGCCCTCAGCAACTCGCCGTCACCTCACCCCCGCTGCCTTCCACTCCATCCCCTTGAGCCCCACACCAACTATCACAACACAGCCACTCGCCCTGTTTCTGAAGCTTGCCATCGCATGCACTTCCAATCGTGACTTCACGTGATATATCTCAGCCTTTCAGGGCGGGGGTGTAGCAATTTAGGAAAACTGCACTGCATGAGGCACGTCTTAGCTGATACATTTTAAAAGTGCACTTTGTAATTCGCGTTTATGTATATATAAAAGATGCATCCAGCGCGGGCCGGATGTATGGGTATGAATTGTCACTTGAGTGTTCTCACGATGTGTATCGCTCTACCCAATCCTCTGCAAACACACACTCGTGATTTCACGTCCGGTGGATGGAAATTAGTGACATTTTAAAACCGCGTTAGCCGCAAGGGCAACGATGTGTTTGGCCTACAATGTACTGTACCAGATTTGTGGTGACCGTCATTTGACAGGGTAATGCATACAACACGAACATTAATAATGCTTTAAAGCACTGTATACGATGTGGACATCGACAGTGGATGGTGTGTTCTTGCAGGTGAGACCAATGCGCAGAAAGGAAGATCCAACTGTGGACTTGCAGTGCCCTCTGGCGGTAGAGAGACGACGCCGTTCTTCACGACAGGACGCCGGACCCTTCGTTTCCCCCTCCCCATCAAGCGCACGACAGAAACGCGATGTCCACACGTCCTGCACCATCATGGCACAAAATAAATTCGCAGGTGACCTGCGTTGTGCCCAGGTACACTCCTAGCAACAGTGGCAGCGACTGGACACGTGCACCATTCTAGAGTGGCTGCGATGACGATGAACACGACGTTCGAGCACAATGATGTCAGTCGTCGGTTGTCTTTGCTGCCGTCTTCAGGAGCCCACCGATGCCACTGCTGCTGTACGCGTGGCAATTTCATGACGACAGTGATGGATGCGGGTGACGACAAGGAGCTTTGCGTCGAGGTTGTCACAATATGAATCCCCCTTCTGACTTTGCCAGATCTGGTGGCAAGGTTGCAGGTGAAGAGGAAGCACAGGGCTGACGAGCAGAGGGGATAGGGGAGAGGGTGATGCTAAACGAGGCAATGGGTTGGGGAGGCAAGAGGGAGCTCAGGCGAACGGGAGGAGAGATGGCACCAAAGGCTACGGTGGGGAGACGAGGGCAGGAGGTGTCTACACGTGTCCGTTGAACTCATTTCGCACCGAGCGTAGCCAACTTCGCGCTAATCGGAGGCTCAATGCAGGATAACGACAGACCGGAGACACACAGGCACGAGAGAGGATTACACTTATCTGTGGAGTGGCGGGCAGAATTTGGTTACGAGGTGGCTGGAGCGGGAGGGGGGAGGTCTCAGATGTTATTAAGAGGAAAAGAAGTTGAGAGGGGAGCCATTGAGAAGCGGGAGGCAGCGGAGGAGTTGAAACGACCACGGGACTTGAGGAACACAGCAGAGTGATTTGTCGGAGAATCGGCCCCGTGAGGAGGGTGCGGGATTGGGGTCGGGAACGTCACGCATACAACACGAAACATGGAATGCACGCTTCAGTTAAGAGTGCTTCATTTTATTTTTCATTGCTTATTTGAGGGTACAAATTTTGATTGGAGGTGACTGAAAACTCCTCTCTGATGCAGATACCGCCGCTCTCAAACACCACTCGCAACTCCCCGCTCCAACTTTAGCAACAGGGTTATTTGCTCAACGTGTAATCACAGCGTTATATGGCCACCGATATTCGAGCAAACAACACTTAACACTTAACAGACACGATCGGGTATTAATTCTCACCCTTCTGGCTGTCACGTCCTTCTCCGTTATCTACGCGGTGACTCCCCTAACTCTGCCCTCTATCTCCGCTGACTCTCCGCCCTCTCACACTTCCCCCCTCAAAACCGTTCTCCTTGTATCGGCGTTCTTCATCGCAAGGCCCGGGGGCCACTGGCGGCCCCTGGTGGCCTTTAGAGCGGCTCCCTGACGTGCGGCACCCCGACAAGACTCAAATGGTGACACCTCCCATCATCATCATCGTGCTGCTGTCAAACTCCCGATGGTTTCAAATGTGTGGCGGACCTCACACTGCTGCTGATGTCTTATCGGCGAAAGTGGCCCCTCCCCCTCCTGAAATTGAGTGAAGAACGCTGCCCTATATCCTCTGCACAGGCTCCACTTTCCTGCCCGAGCATCCTCTCCCGTTCTCCCAGCTGCCCTCACGTTCACCCCTTGCTTAGCACCTGCCCCTGCACTGCCCGATGTCCCTTCCCCCACTCAGCGCACACCCTCAATGGTCCCAACGTCTGAGATAACAGTCACAACAGGATATGGGTGATACAAGTATTGGGGGGGGGGGGGTTACATGCAGATCATTAAAACATTTTATTTTTGATCGCAATTTAAACAGCTGGCCGCCCAAGACAGCGCCAGCTTGCCACACCTTCACCGATCTGCTCAGAATACCCGCTAAATTATCTATGTATTTTTTTACTAAGGCGATCCAGCACTTTGTTTAGGGTAGTGAGGTGGTAACAAGTCGCTTTGTTATAATAATAATAATAAAATTCAGGGTCGCGTGTGGGGATGGGACACGACGACCCCTCGCCCGTGGCCGGGACGAGGGTCCCGTGTGTCTGCGGTGCCGGGCAGAATCACCGCCCACACAGACAAGTCTCATGCCAGCAGAACTTGTTTTTTATCTAAACACTCGCGACGTGTAACTTGTTAACGCTGTGCGGCAGCCCCAACTCCAAGCTCTCATCGAGAGCACGGCCGTCGTTTGATAAACCCCACACGACGACTCGCCCTCGCGGATCCTTCCACACGTTACCCCCCTCCTCAGGCCAGACGTAGGATCAATTGCAGGCCATTATACATTTAGAGAATGATTGTTGAACTGAGACAAGTCAATAAATGTTGTATTGATAAATACATAATTTGGTTCTGCTCTCGCTCGAGGGTTATTTGCTGGCTGCCTTGAATAGACCGTAAATGGAAAGGCCCACTAACGCCCCGATTCCACCAGTTGCTGCAGTTCCCAGTGCTCCAAGTCCAATGACGCCTGCAGAAGGAAACACAAACACATCAGTGACGCGGTGCATGCCATCGCGTTTTCTTGAAGTGACTTTGCCTTTCAAAACACAGCATGAATCATACGCTTAGCCATATGTGATGGCAAACGCATGGCAAATAGGTTCGGAAACAAATGTCCTGATTGGGTAGATGGAAGCCTGCCTGTTTATTGAGGGGGAGAACAGACAAACTCCACACAGAAAGGCACCCGAGTCAGGCATCGAGCCCAGGTTCTTGTTGTTGTTAAGGTACACGTGTTACCACTGCGCCAGCCTGCTCCCCAAGTACCGATATATATGTATCTTCTTGGTTCTTTCGGTAAAGTCACGTAAATAGTATAACAGTGTAATGTTTAATTTAATTCATGAGGTAATATCGTAATTGCATAGTGAATATACAGCAGTGTGGTATACAGTAGGGTTGGTAGAATAATACATAGTGTAATATTACAAGTCTAATATTATTATAGTCTATAGTAACGCAGTGTATAATTCAATGTTGGGGTCTGTCTATGGCAGTTTATAATACGGGGTATAGTCGTGTGATGTAAGAAAAAATATTAGATGGAGGCATATTATAATAATTTTTGCGACATTGAAGTGTAATATATAATAACTTATATATTACACCGCTTATTGGAGATTATATTGAGTATATTTATGATATTGATGTAGTTTATTTTTTATTTTTTTATAGGTTCACTATATGATAGTCATTATATAGTGTATTGTATACCCAGTTACTTAATGTTAAAAGCTCAGCTTATTGGAGAATATACTGAGTACATTGATTATATTGATGTAGTTTATATTTAGTACTTTCACATCGGTTTATTGTATGATAGTGGGTGGTTGCAGTTCTTTAGCGTCAATATACTAAATGCCTCTGTTGATATGTTAACTCTGACTTTAACATAGCCACTTCCGTGACCAGTTACATGCTAATTCCTCACATTAACATCATACTAATCTCCCAGTTACATGCTCATTTCTGACTATAACATCCTGCTAATTCTCTCACATTAACACAGCTTATTCAATGCTAAATTCTTCTGTTGACATGTAAACTCCTTTGTCAAGGCGCTCTTCTCCTCCCACCCAGCTTAAAATACGCTGCCAAGCTTAGCCGTGTTCATTGGAGCCTTGTCTTTCAGACAGCTCTGTCTTCACCTGTGGACGGCTGCTTGTGTTGTGGCCGAAACGTAGTGAGAATTGTATTTTATTATGTTTTATTTTTATTATTTTATTATTTCCCTTCTACGTGACTTTACCGAAAGAACCAAGAAGATGAATCCCTGCAGTCACGAAAGCTTTAAATGGAAATATATATGTACTAGAACCATTTCTCCCAATCATGGCCCCATTAACCAGTAGCTGGAACCTGCGTGCCAAAGGGGTTCCAAACGACATGCTGGAAGAGCCCGAGCGATGCAATGGTGCAGAACACGTTGGTCTCATCTCGAGCCAAACCCACGACGGCAGTGTTTACAGAGGGCGCGTGAATGTACCGATGGACTGCAGAATAGCCACCGTGCTGCCGGCCGCTACACCGCCACCGCCAGCAGTTGCAGCCGCGGCCATCATCGACGCTGCGTAGGAGCCCGCTGTTATCCCTGCCGAGGTGAATCCCGCAGCCGAAACCGCGGTGGTGACTCCGGTGACTACAGTCGCTGCGTACCACGCACACACATCACACAGTACGTTCAACACGTAGGCTTTCGCCACTCATGTTATTCGTAAAAAAAGTTTTTTGTTTTTACTAATTGGCTGCGTCTGGTGGTGGCGGGTTTAACGACATTTATATTTACGCAATCTAACCCAAAAAACCTCGATTATGGATATTACAGTAATGTCATGCACTTGCAGTATAAAGCTTTCCTTGCACCGAGCCCAATTCATGTGTCAGGGTGACAATGCAGGCTCAACTACATTACATTAGAAAAAATTAAAGTCGGAAGAAAAAAACAACAGTTTTCACAAAGCAATTGTGGATTAGATGAATTGTAACAATTTAGGGGTCACACTTATGGTCAATAATTGTGTTTTAATCGTGGTGAATACACAATATTGACCTCAATTATTTGCTTTGTTCAAAGTTCCGTGTATAAAAACGCAAGTGACAATTGTCACTTGGGATTGCCACCTGCCCTGCATTTCCCCATGATTAGGACATTATAAGACCTGGTTTTAAGCAGTTGCATTCTAATACACCACTCAAGACTACGCATTTGCATGCAGTTATTTTATTGGGAGATGTCTTCTTCCAATGATCTGTCCCAGTTCTTTGTAGCTCAGAGGTGGACAACCTTGGTACAACTCAAAACACATTCCTGCGAAGGGAGCTGGTAGGAACGTTGGGTGGCTCGGTCAATGGCCAGGGTCAACGGCGGCGTGGTGTATTCCGCAAATATGGCCGACTGTGAGGGCGGGCACAAGCCGGCGTGAGTAGGTTAAACGTTGAGTTTTATAAGGGCACCACGGGGTGACCAGCCCCTCCCCACACAGCCCCACCCATCCCACCCTCATCCTCCCCACCCAGCCCCTCCCCACCCTCCCCACCCAGCCCCTCCCCACCCAGCCCCACCCCTCCCTTTTTATATGCACGACGAACGGACACAATAATCCCCTGTAGGCTGGTGGAACCAGGAGGTTCCTACCAGTAACAGTTGTATACTCAGTAAATAATGTACAGTATATACCAAAAATAAAATTTAAGTGTTATTGTTATTCGAGATACTAACATAAATTTGATAAGAATATATGCATTAGACTTATACCTTTTAGGTTGTTGTGAATATCGATTGGTACTTTCTTTCTGTTTTATGGGAAACCCCCTTTTCTGATATAATGACAAGTCAGCCCGTTCACCCGACTTAGCAGTTAGCACCATTAGATGTTCATCTCTGGGGTTACAAAAAAGTAAAGTCTACATCCACTAGCAAACCAAGGGTACCTTGAAGAACTTAAACATCGTGTTGTTGGTGCTGTGTCATCATCCATCCCTACAGCTGTGTTGGAAATCTTTTCTCAGAGTTTGAACCCCGAATTAGATTGAGCATCGTGAAAGATTGATTCGAGTGAATGATGGACATGTAAAAGTTTATTTATAATTCGAGAATATATAATAAATTCCATTAAAATGTGAAATACATTTACAATTATAAATCAATGCTATGTATTCACGTGAAATGTATGTCAGTATCTAAAATGCAAATAAAAGTAATCAACGTTATGTTTGGTCGACTCACCTGCGCCTGTCGCAGCAGCCGCCACTCCTGTTTTGATGCCAGCTGTGAACAATGGGAATTATAAATGTTACAAGAGCAACCAACACAAACGCGAAGCAAATTCATTATTTTCATGTTGGTATAAAGAGCGCTGCGCGAACTCTATTACAGAGGCGACGGAGTGTGTCCCCAGCGCGTGGCATTGAATGGGCGTCGCTCATCGCTCTTGGATGTCCTGAGGCAATGGTCAGAAGTCCATATTTCTATGGCAGGAACCAGTGCTGCTGCCTTCAAAGTATGAGGTTGAAATATTCCGCTTGCGAATTCCCCAAAAGTAATGATCATGTTTGCGCAAATGCCCCGCTCTATATCTCGCACAAGGTTGGTCAGACGAAAAAAAAACAACAACATTGTGTCTCTTGGCGAGGACATTCCTGCGAAATTGTCGCCTTCACCAATTAAAACTTCTAAAAGTAACGTCCGAAAATAAGGTCGAAGACAACGCAACGGGAGTCTTTGTTGGTAGAATCGTCCGCAAAATGGGTTGCCCGTTGTTTTATATTCAAATCGGTTGCTCCTGTTCTTGCGTATTCGTGTGTATGGCTGTTTGTCAATGTCAAGGTCTGCTAGCCACGAGAGAGCTTCAGGGGAAGAGTTTGCGGCGTTTGTCCAATTCCTCCGTTGAAGGAGAGCAGATAATGGTTTACTATATTGCCCTCCATATGTTGGGTTACATGGCCACAATCGCACCGTGGCTTGCCTTGAATTTTTAATTCATGAAGGTTTGTGCATTGGCCTGTTGATGTTTTAATGCTGTTGATGGACACCAGCGGCTTCAAGCAAGGAATATCAAAGGCAGGAGGCTTTTAGACATTTCAGATACCACGATTGATCCAGTGACTGGGGAATGGAGATAATATTTGGGCGCAAGCCCGGGTGTACAGAAATAATAATTCAACTTGCAATGCACACAACATGTACTCACTCTCCAAGCGAGAACTCAGAGGCGCGAGGAGGAACCACTGACAAGCAGACATGCAGCAGCCACACGGTGAGCCGGTGCCAACAATTGCTCAAGCTCTGCAGCCCTCTATACATTAAGGTGGTATCAGCCGAATAATGAGTGTTTACATGCGGGGGGGGGACCAAATCGCCTGGGGGTAAGATACACGTGCGAGGGAAAACACTATCCCGTACACATAGAAGTGGTGGAGTCCACATTTTTAATGGCCGCCTTCTCGTGGCAAGCCAGGGCGTGACACGTCCTCGACGCCCACGGGAAGGGGCTTTCACAATCTTCGTGTGATCTGGCTTCCACAGTGCTGGATTGTGGGCGTGCATAGCCACCACCGTCCGGCTAATGCACGCCAAGGCTGCATTAAACAATTTCTAAAGTCTCTATTGTTTCATGCAGCGCATAAACATTGAAAATGTCATGTCAAAATGATAGTTGCATACAGTTACATATCCTGCGCATAGGTACATATACGCCTAACAACACACCGGTTAGTGCTGTACTCGTGACGAATTGGCACGTTCTGTTTATGTGACAACCTTAACGTGTTGGTTGTGTCGGGTGGTGGCGGGTTTTAACGACACATTTATATATTTACACGATCTAACCCAAAAACCTCTATTATGGATGATATTGGTCGCGAAATCCTGCGTGTTAAACTGACTCTGACACTTAAGCGGTTGTGCTTTCGCTAAGTTGTCCCCACCTGAAGAAGGACGCTTGTGTTACGCCCGAAACGTCGTGATTTAATTATTTTTTTAATTTTTTACCTACGTGACTTTACCGAAAAAACCAAAGAGTATGAATCCTGGCAGTCACGAAAACTTCAAATCTCGATTGTTACTTCGCAACATTTACAAACACATGTTCTATTCAACACAACTACAGTATGGCCAAATAGCCATCACGATGGACAGGATGGGGACGCTTCCATCCAGCAGTGCATTGGTAACAACAAGGCTGTTAGGTAGTATTACTGCTAATGGGATTTATCACCCGGCATACACTGAATCTATAAACTATAAACGAAGGCTACAAAGCTGATGTGGTGTGTGCAGTCGCCTCACCGTAACTGGCCGAGATGAATGCGAAGAGAAAAACGGTTGAAAGAAGCAGGGACATTTTCGCTCGTAGCAAAACAACACAATCTCTAAAGATGACTAAGCTCCACGCTATCGCCAAGCGTCCTATATATACTCACACACGCGCACGCCCCGCGCGGCGTCAGTAACGAACTGCCGCGACGTTTCTCTGAAGCGCCACGCCAATGGTGAGAAGCGCACGAGCCGGCGTTGTTTCTCGGAATGCGGCGACGTCACACTCGAAGGGGTGGGGCGTGGGCTCCAGACCAATCACAGAGATCCCCCAATATGGCCTTGAACGCGCTGTGGTTGTTGTTGGGGCAGGCGCTGTGAGCGAGCAGCCCCTATGAAGGCGGGCACGGCGCACGAGGGGGTGGGTGGCCAGCACCACGCCCGGCCGTCTTTGTCTCCCCAGTGACGATGTTTACACACACCGCACCAGGTACTCGTTTAAGGCTCATTTGACCTAGGGGAGTCCCCGGACCGGTTTAGATTATCGTCGCAGAAGTCACGTGATTTATCAATCAAGTCTATTTCTAAAACACTATTTCGTGCAAAGGATGCCATTCAAAGTGCCGTAGAGATAAAAAAAATATATATTGTTAACAGACTAAATCACAAGAAGAATAAAAGCAAAGTCCACATAAAACAAACTTGCATTATAATACATTACTATCGAAGGCATATTATAAAAGAACACTATAAAATAATCTTAAGTTAAAGCAAGTTTAAAAAGGTGAGGTTGAATCGATTTATGGGATGCTTGAGCTGATTTATATATCTGTAAAAAATAATTTTTAGTACATTAGAATTATACACTAAGTGAACATGATATGTGATAATTGTGTATATAGTCTTGTGTACGTTGTGTATCGTGTGTCCGTTGTTTATGTTGTGTACGTTGTGTATATTCATCTCCGTGGCATGGGAATGGGGTGCGAGCTGGAGGCGGCCTTGCATTCTAAATTGTTCAAGTCAAGTTAAAACACGTTGGTACAAGATGTTGATACAAGATGTTGGTACAACACGTTGGTGGCTGGGGGAAACTCCCTTGATGTAATGATTAGCACAGTCCAACCGGCCACAAGTTCAGTCAATTTGCCGAGTGCGCGCCTGAATCGTCATCCCTGCCCTTCCAGCTTGGTTGCGCCTCGCCCTCGGTCTTGCACCGCAGCTACAAGTTGGGGTCATTCCCGTGAAGGGAGAGCGATTCCGGACGCTGCCGTGAAATATGCACAGCGCAGGTAACGGCGCAAGTAGCATTCGTGTGGAATGCAGTACCGGATTATCCTCGACGCAAAAGTAGCTACACATGTTGCTCCAGGCCTGGCACTTTCAAGGGCGCCGCGCTAAATGCTTTCAAGCTATCAATTCCGGTTCAGTAATTCTGCACATGCTCTATTACTATAGTACTATACTGCCTTGAACTGTTATGAACGACTGGGTGTTTAAGATTAGCGATGTGTCGTATTATCTGGCTTTATAGCACGTGAACAAACTACAATTACTTTACTATGTAAGGTTTAAAATGTATGTGTTTTAATATTTACGTGTTTAAAAAAAATTATGGCCCCTTTATAACAAATGCTACAGACACTGCACGAGCTTCATCCGGCACTGGTGGAATGGTGTCGAGCCCCGGGCTTGCAAGGGTTCTATTCCATCTTCTGGTGCGGGAGCAGAAACAATTCACATTTCTTCAACTTCCGCGCCTCTATTGTTTGGGTCTTTCGGTAAAGCCACGTACTGTAGATAGGTTCAAACAAAATAACAAAAATAACAAAAACTACGACGATTCGATCGCAACGCAAGCGGTCGTCATCAGGCTGAATAGTTGTGTGGAAACCCTCCCCGTAGAGGCGGTTAAATCTTGACTTAAAGCTTTCGTGACTGAAGGAATTCATATTCTTGGGTCTTTCGGTAAAGTCACGTGAATTTAGTCAAGATTTGGCCGCATCTGTCCACTCAGCAGTGGAGATGGGCATACCGCAAGCGGCAGGAAGTGTGCGGTGGGTACAGATGTGGGTAGTGCCACCTTGATCATCGTGCAAGAAGCAGACTCAACACCCTTCACAGCAGAGGTTGTTCTCTCAACCTTTGTCTGCTGCTGCTGCTGTTACCGCCCTTGTGGCATTTATTTTTGTTTCAAACCGAGGACCCCCACCTTTGCCCGACCCAGCACGGGTTCTGAGAGCTAACTGTAAGAATAATTAACATCAATAGCTTAACCAACTTTTCGAAGTATCCTTAACTAGCTCGTAACTACAAGCGGACAACACAAAATCAACGGACGCTCTGTTGCTTACATTGTTTACGATCAGTGAGTTTATCAAGGTCTATTAAATCGTTCTACGTTACCAGATGGATTCAAAATGTATCGTTATTTGACGTCTCCATATTTACACGTGACTATTCACCAACGACTGTCGTGCATGATAGAATTGCACGCGTGTGCAGACCACCCTCACGTAACCCCCTGGGAAGTGGCCACGTGCCCACAAGGGTCCGCGTAGCCACCCCGGGTGAGAACCACTGCTCCAAAGGGCCATCTCGTGCCGGCAGTGGCATGACTCAACGAGTTTCGGGGTCGCACCTTTAATTTTAGCGATTTTATTGCTCAAGTCTTTACATAGGGCCCGTAAACGAGAGTCGAGTGGCCAATGGGCAAACGCAAGAACGTGCGTAGCAAACAACACGCGCACCAAAGTCACTGTTGGGAATCCACGCAGTGATAGCTTCCAAGCGCGTGGTGACGCCGTAACGACGGATCACTCTTGTGTCGTGGCCATGGCCGTGAAGACGATGGCTCTGGGGTTGAGGTGCGATCCGCACACTCAGGATGACTGCTTGGGCAGTGTGGTAACTCCCCCAGGGAGTGAGGCAATTGGGGGACAGCTGGGTTTAATAACGGAGTCATTGTTAAGGGAGAGATCTCCGCCTGTATGAAGGGGGGCTGAGCCAGAGATCGGGAATTCTCTTGGGGGGTGAGTGAGCTGATACCTTGAACGTGGCTGGGTAGCGCGCTGATATATTTTAAGATGTGTTTAGGATACCTTTTACATTAATAATAAAACAGGACCCTGCGGGGTGGGCTGGTAGGAATAATACTTAGTACCGGTGTAAAGAGGAGCCGACACGAGATTGCAGGGGTCTCGTCCTTTATTCCTTTTCTTCAATTCACACCTGTCCCCAGCCGTCCCAATCTCGTTCCCGCCAAAGGCCCCCTTTTCCCGCCCGTTCTCTCCTTATATCTCCTTGATCACCCCTCCCACTAACCCACCTATTGGTGGGAATCCTTCCCCTGACACCCCTACACCGGTACAGGGATATCGACCGGGTATAGAGGAGTAAAAGAAAAAATTACTGTATTCTAGTGTAACGTTAATTAAAAGTGTTTGTTTTGACAAGAAACGCTGTGAGATTTAAAGACTCGTAGTCTTTCATTTCCAAACGATCACATCTGAGATTAATTGACCACCACCTTCTGCACTAGGCCTCGCGAAGACTCCCGCACTAGGCCTCGCGAAGCCTGCTGCACTAGGCCTCGTGAAGCCTTCTCTGCAGTAGACTTAGCGAAGCCTTCTGCACTAGGCCTCGCGAAGCCTCTGCAGTAGGCCTCGCGAAGCCGCGCTTTTCCTGCACAAATAAGATGATTAAATGTATCTCGTCTCTGTGTTAATAAGCCTGCCGCACTAGGCCTCGCGAAGCCTGCCGCACTAGGCCTCGCGAAGCCTGCTGCACTAGGCCTCGCGAAGCCTTCTCTGCAGTAGACTTAGCGAAGCCTTCTGCACTAGATCCTCGCGAAGCCGCGCTTTTCGTGCACAAATAAGGCGATTCAATGTTTCTCGTCTCTGTGTTAAGAAGCCTGCCGCACTAGGCCTCGTGAAGCCTGCTGCACTAGGCCTCGCGAAGCCTTCTCTGCAGTAGACTTAGCGAAGCCTTCTGCACTAGGGCTCGCGAAGCCTCTGCAGTAGGCCTCACGAAGCCGCGCTTTTCGTGCACAAATAAGGCGATTAAATGTATCTCGTCTCTGTGTTAATAAGCCTCCCGCACTAGGCCTCGTGAAGCCTGCCGCACTAGGCCTCGCGAAGCCTACTGCACTAGGCCTCGCGAAGCCTTCTCTGCAGTAGACTTAGCGAAGCCTTCTGCACTAGGCCTCGCGAAGCCTCTGCAGTAGGCCTCGCGAAGCCGCATTTTTCGTGCACAAATAAGGCGATTAAATGTATCTCGTCTCTGTGTTAATAAGCCTGCCGCACTAGGCCTCGCGAAGCCTGCCGCACTAGGCCTCGCGAAGGCTTCTCTGCAGTAGACTTAGCGAAGCCTTCTGCACTAGGCCTCGCGAAGCCTCTGCAGTAGGCCTCGCGAAGCCGCGCTTTTCGTGCACAAATAAGGCGATTAAATGTATCTCGTCTCTGTGTTAATAAGCCTGCCGCACTAGGCCTCGCGAAGCCTGCCGCACTAGGCCTCGCGCCGTGCTTTTCGTGCACAAATAAGGCGATTAAATGTATCTCGTCTCTGTGTTAATAAATGTTTCTTGTCTCTGTGTTAAAAAAACGTGCTGCGTTTCAGTAAAGTAATTTTTTTTTTTAAAAACGTGCTGCGTTTCAGTAAAGTAATTTTGAAACGAAGTTTAAAGTTTCGCCGTGAGGCACCGGAAGCGACGGCCATCTTGTTTAGTTCACATATCGCAGGGGGAGCGGGCGGCCATCTTGTCGGACAGACGGACGGACGGACGGACACATTAATCTATTGGTGGTCTGGACCACTTCGTTCCTACCAGTATAAAGAATACCTGTTGGATACCGAACCAGGTGTGGCCACTAAAATGACTTGTGAGTCACCACCTCATAACACTTGGAAACCACGTAATGCCTCTGTTTGCAGTATCTATGTTATGCTATTCCAGTAGTGTTTATGCAGACTGCAATTGTGTTTCTTAGTTACAGCAAATCCAATATCGATAGAGGGTTCCTGGACGACGTTGTTTGCACGGTGCCACATCTGCAGTTTGAGTCGTCACGGAAACCCCAACGGTGGAGGTTGGCAGCGCACCGGCCTTGCCCTGTGTCCACAACCTGCCAGCAATGCCCCCTGATGGCGTGGCTTGGTGAAGTCGGGTGGACGGACTGGAGGATCCCCGACAAGGAACTGATTCGGTGCTGATTCCCCCTCCCATCTCGCCAGCCAGTATCACCCAAGCAGTCCTGACGTGGCTATCTAGACCGCAGTGGGTGTCTTGATGATGGAAGAACTTTCAGAAGGTAGATTTTGTAGATCTTCGTGCAGCGGTAGACTTGTGTTGTTGATCTTCTCCAGTCACTTGCTAATTGCAGCTTTCCGAACTGCAAGCCATAGCAGAGGCACGGCACTAACAACAATGGGCACGTTTAATACATCGCCACCGCCTTTGTCCACCCAGCAGTTAGTTGATGGGCAGGGCGCGTCTGGTGGAATAAAGTGCGTAGGTGATCCCACCTCCTCCTCATGTGCCTGGTCATCACTGAGGAGTCCATCCTAATACCCACTAGAGCTCCCTCTAGTGGAGACACTTGGGATAGCAGTGGCGTGAACAAGCAATTGCACGGTTGCACCTTTTTTAGCCTTTCAACTGAGATACGAGGGCAAATTGACCACGCAGGGACTTCGTCCGCCATGCCACGTGAAGTGTGGGAATAGTTCACCCTTCCAGCAGTCAAACACTTGTAGCAATGACACAGAATACGCATCCATCATCTTACACTGACGTTGTAATCCCTCGTGTTCGCCCAGGGCCCTAGCCCTCGGCAATGCCCTAAGCAATGGCTCTGTGTCTGTGGCGATATGTGACCGAGGCGATATGTGACCGAGGCACCCGAAACAAAGCAGTCAGCAGTGAAGTCCGCCGGCTTAAATGTCTCTGGTTGGAGTAAAATCTCAGCTGTGTCGGAGAACCAGGACCCATATCACATGAGATGAGACTCCAATCAGGTTCGGGTGACCGAGGTTCACGGGATGTGGAAAGTTGAAGCGATTCTTCTGACGAAGCTTGTCGCATTTCACGAGCCCTTCAAGCCTCGCTCGATTCAAGAAACGTATTAATGACTCTTATATGTTACTAGTTTTACTACCCGGCTTCGCCCGGGACTTGGATTCACCACGCCCGGCCACACCACACCAGTTACTCGTTTGAGGCTGAGTCGACCTAGGGGATACCCAGGACCGGTTCAAATAATCGTCACCGGTGGTGGCCGTGAGCGGGAATCGAACTCGGGTCGCCGGGTTCGTAGCGCAGCGCAGCACGCTAACCACTACACTACCGCTCCCCACGCACACACGCGCGCGTCCACAGGTACACACACACGCGCTTGCTGCAGACACACACAACTTTCAGGGTGCGTAAGGCAGTAAACGACTCAAATAATAAACCAATGCTTGCGCTTAGAACGCCTTAGAGCTGCAACACATTTGTATGGCACTGTACCCGCGGAGGGTTGGGGTGACATCAGCAGCCACACTCCGCTACGATTCAGTATACGGGTCACATGACAGATGTGCTGTCACCGCTCTCTTGCCGTGCAAAGTATATGCATTATTATGCCCCCCCCCCCCCCAAATACAAAAGTCTATTTTTATAATTTTTGCATGGTGTACAGTCTGGAAAGTACCCACATGGCAACTTTCCAGTTTGTTGCATGTCGGGTAGTATGCTAAACATTTTGAACAGACACACATATTCACAAATTTCCCTTTAATATATATAGACAAGCGTGTTTGTGCAGTGTGTTTCTGGCCGGTTGAGGTTGTGGTCCTTTGGGGCCGTGTTCAGCAAGCGAGCTACATTGTGTAGGCATGTATTTAGTGCGATCTCTGGTGGAAGGATGTCGTTCAAACGCTCGATCTCGCGAGTTGCAAGCGAACTCGCAGCAAACCAAACACAGCGAACATCAACGGATGCCGAAGGATGACCGACTCACAATGCCGCAGAGCTCCTCGTCCTTGGGTATGGAGTCACTGATTGCACGTTGAATTTCGTCCATTGGTGAAACAAATGTACAACAATGAGAGAAGATGTGGCGCTGCAAAGCGTGGTCGAGCGAGGAGGGATACAGTAATGTAAAGTAGGTATCCACCTCCATATTACACGGACTCATTGAGCTGAATTGGATTCCCCAATTCCATCTGTGCGGCGAAGAATTAATTATCGTCGCCGCTCGCCACCGAGTGGCGGTGACGTCACCACGGCGCTTGTGCCAGGCCAGGTGCACCTCGAAGCCACGTGAAGTGTGGAATGCTCACTGCTGGCAGGAGGTCACGGAACAGACCCAGGTGCCATGGGTTCACTGGCTTGATATTACCGGCAGACGCATCAACCTGTGCTCCCCACGGTGCACAAACACCATACCAGGTGACTTGATTGTTTACGGCGCAGTAATTTATTTAGGCTTTCTCCAAATTCCGGCTGACTCGAGCGCAGTTTTCACACGTTGTGTTGACCCTGTCAGCTGATCGTTGTAAGTGTGCGGGGAAATACTGCGGGGTGAAGTTTGTTGTCCCGAGCCAAGTTCACACTCGCACCACTGGGAGGCAGCCTGCAACCGTTGTTTCAAGATTGCAGTGTCGTGTGGATTGCAGTGTCGTGTGGATTGCAGCGTCGTGTGGGTTGGAGACTGCTAATTCAGGGAGCCTTTACGATGTTTTTTGAGTGCCAATCAGGTGCACCGAATACCACTTGAACCAGTTAGGTTTCAAAGTGGTTTTGAAAAGTTCAGTTCTGGTGAACGATTTGCTAAAATTACGATTCAACCGGTTCATTTTGCATATTTGCAACAAATATGCAAAAAAAACACCTCCCATGAAGCTTAAACGCAGAGACAAACTGGACTGAAAATGTCCATTGTTATTGTGGACCACAGGAGGTCCCAATGTGATGTCCATGCCACGTGATGGTAGGATCATCGCGTTATCCACAAAACACTCGACACATTTTGCATCGTCTGTAACTAGAACATATTAAAAGCCTTGTGGATAGATTCATTATTGTGTATTCAGTGGTATATTTGGGATGGAGTGGTAGTGCAGTGGTTAGGGCACTGTGGTATGAACCCACCAACTGATTCTCAGCCAAAGCTAACATCACTGGTCCTGGGTACCCCCCCCCCCCCCATCACAAACTTATCCTGACTGCCCAGCGTGGTGAAGTATGGTCAACAACCCCAATGACGAACCACAATCATAAAATATGTATTTCACCCGTAATGAGAACAGCGCTCCCTTGCCATGTTTGTCTAAAAAGTCTAGAATTTGCAGTGCAAGTTGCTCGGGGTCTGTCGTCTTGATTTATGTTAGAGACTCGATGTGAGCTATCAAGAAACGAACTATGGATTGCATCCCCTAAAGCAGTTACAGCTCTGCCTCTCAGAAACAGGGAGCACACAATTCATGACTAAGATGCCATGTTAGTGAAATGGTATATGTTCCAGCAGTGGTCATAAAATATAAACGCTCTAGTAATTACACCTTCGCTTGCAATGATTTATTTGTGTCAGTCTCTTTCAACGGTGAAGTGAAACGGCTGATTTACCACATCGGCATGTCTGCACCGTTACCCAGATTCATGTATAGATTTTCTCAAACGCAAGCAATTTCAGCTAATTCAGGAGCCCTTTACCAGCAGCAGAACTGATAATATTTTAATTTCTAAAATCCGAGATAAACGGGATTGTATTTGTGACGATGAGTAAGCGTGTTCACAGCCAAGTGAGAGCCCAATGATGCGCTGGGCTCGATTCGTGGAGCAATTTTTGCCGTCGTTTTGCAGACAGCCACGTTCGCAGAAATTCACGCACGGACGATTCCATACAAAACGCGCATACCTATTCTTCCAAGGCCACAACTGTGGAGTGTTCCAAAGAAGCAGTTGGAGGGGGGGGGGTTAGGGCAAGGTCCGCGCAAAGCCAACGGGTGGTCAAGGATTCTGCACAAGTGCTGAATCGTTGTTCTGTCCGCGTGCAAGAATCACTCTGATCGCGGTGCGCGCGCGGAGGAGGGCAAAGTGGTGCTCCACTCCGAACGATTCGCGCTCAAGTTGTTCCACCCGTGAGTGTGGGCACAATAACACGTGAGTGTGTGTGGGCACAATAACACGTGGGTGTGTGTGTGGACACAATAACACGTGGGTGTGTGTGGGCACAATAACACGTGAGTGTGTGTGGGCACAATAACACGTGAGTGTGTGTGGGCACAACAACACGTGGGTGTGTGTGTGGGCACAATAACACGTGGGTGTTAGCATGGTGACTGCTGCTGCTGCTACTGCGGCTGACGATGATGACAATGAGGAGGAGGAGATACGTTTTGCCCCGAAGATTCTCGCAGCACCGAGCGCTGCAACATACGGGAGGAAACTCGGTTACCTGGAGGAAAGCCGTGATCATAGAGCGCATGACTCAAACATAAGAGGATACGACTCAAACATCAAATTGCCGGTGGGGTAATTGTGGCAGGACACCCTGCAGCCCAGTGCATTTGGGATGGACAAACCCACGCCTCAAAGTGATAGAGTGCGTGCTCTTGATGTACCCATTCAAGCCTGAGTCGACCGGGAAGAGGCTCACAACAAGTTCTGATACCGCTCACCACTTACGTACGCTCTGACTAACTCAACTCAAGTTTCTGCATTCATATTGTTGTGCACCAACAAATACGCTCCTCACATTATGCACAAAACAGCGCCATGGCCATTAACATGTGCACATCTACGTACAAAACAAACAACTATCCCCGTATAGCCTTAAAAGACTGTTGGGGCAAGTGCTGTTTGCGAGCACCTATGAAGGCCGGAACGGCACGCGAGGGGGTGGGTGGCCAGCACCACGCCCGGCCGCCTTTGCCTCCCCAGTGGCGATGTTTACACACAGCACCAGGTACTAATTTGAGGCTGAGTCGACCTAGGGAAGGCCCAGGACCGGTTCATATCATCGTCACTGGTGTTGGCTGTGAGCGGGAATCGAACTCGGGTCACCGGATTTGGAGCGCAGCGCGCTAACCACTACACTACCGCTCCCCATACATTCAGAAACATGCACATAGAAAGACAGACGCATTCTCACACAATGCATACACACACACGCTTCGTAAGACAACAATATCCGGTGTAGCCTGAATGGCTAATGACATAAGTGGCTGTAGAAAGAGGCGATTCAACAGCCTGGGAACATTCCTTGTTATTAGCTATTTAGTGGTTTGGTTTAATCGCTTGAAGTGTTGCTATACTTCCTGTGGGCGTCGATGTGCCTAGCCTGGTTTGCCAGGAGAAATCTGTACAGCAACTGTACGGACTAACACCACCTGTCCCTTCTGTGTGGGATCGAGCGTTTCCCCCACACACGCGTGGGTTTTATCTGGGTGCTCCGGTTTCCTGCCATGTGTATAATGACTCATTAATTGGCTCGAAACATCTTAGTATACAGAGGACTGCAGGGCGATTATTGGTGCGAGCTCATCGCCGATCTGCTTTCCAGCTTGTCTGCGGTTGTGCGATGCAATTTGCTTGTACTCAACATTATATGAAACTAAACATTATTACATTATTACTATAAACATTTTTCCAGCAGTACAATTGAAAATGGCAAACGTTGAGAAAAAACATTATTTTAATGGTAGATTCTGCTGCCAGAATGGCTGCTGCTGCTGCTGCTGCTCGTGCACTGTCGGGAAATGACACCACTTTGTGGCCATGCTCGGAGCTCGCCAGCCCACTTTTACCCGAACCACCTCGTGGACAGAGGCCCAGTGGAATGTGCTGTGTAGACAAAAAAAACTCCATGAATCGCAAATTACAACATCAGGCATAATTTGTACAAAATGTGCTGCCATTATGCCAAAAGAAGGCAGAATGATATAGCCAGACACGTTGATGGATTGCATCCCAAGCCAGCCTAACATTATTTCGCTTTGAAACACAATTATATTGATTATAACCTCAACAAAACTTCAAGTATAAGTAACCATGCACATTGTAAGGGATGGGAGATATATATATATAATTCACACAAACAGTGCAAATAATTCACATGCTGGTTTAATGGAGGGTACCATCACATTTAAAGATCAGCAGCTGCTGCGGTAGCAGTAACAATTTGCCTCAATTGAGTGGCAGCTCATGGGGCATTGCCTGACCAGCAGCAGTTTTTTTCCATAGTTTATTACATTTTTATAAGTATTTTTTTGTATGAATATATGTGTGCTGCCACCCCAATGCCCCATACAGGTAAACCACTACCTGCTTAAAGTGATAAAGCAGAGTCTACTTGAAGTGAAACATAGTGCAAAATCACAGGCACACAGTAATATAATTAGCATATAGTTATAGGTTTTTACCCTTTCAACTGGTACAAAAACTGACACCTTTATACAAGGCATCATGTTTGCAATAACCACAACACAAGCAGTCAAAATGCAAACAAAAAGAAACAACTCTGATAATGATATGCACTGTCCTTGAAGTTGATTGGTCCACACCCGAGACAGCTTTTCTTAGAGCCTAGTCTCCATTGGTGTTGGACCAGATGACGCCAAAAGGCGTACAACTCAAAAACAGCGCACTATCAGAGTACTGAGAGCTCGGGGTAAGCATCTACACTATGAGACCTCCTTTACCAGTGACATTTTTGTTTACTCTTTCAACTGTACCAGTTGAAACTGTACCAGTTGAAAGGGTAAAAACCTATTATTATATTTTGCCACTGGTAATCATTATCAGAGTTGTTTCTTTTTGGTTGCATTTTGACTGCTTGTGTTGTGGTTATTGCAAACATGATGCCTTGTATAAAGGTGTCAGTTTTTGTACCAGTTGAAAGGGTAAAAACCTATTACTATATTTTTGCCACTGGTAAAGGAGGTCTCATAGAGTATAATTAAAATACTTTAGAATATCACAATGAAACCTCATGTCATGACAAATACGCCAAGAATATCTGCATGATATATACGTATTAAAAACCTCACTATTGTCAATCGCTCATGTCGTTCAAGGGGACGTCAAGAGAGTAAAATCTGCAACCATCCTGATAAAAAAAAACACATCACTGTGTTTGGTCTTTCGGTGTAACTGTGACATTATTTTAATATCGCACCTCTGAATTTTAACGACCTACAGAAATAATGAAATGCAAGGCGACCTATCAAGAAGGCGACCCAAAGGTTCGCAGTGATTTATTGCCAAATTATTGAAAGTCACAATTTTCAAAAAGAATATCCGTGGTATAATTGGTTGTGGGACCCAGTATGACAACGTCATTCATCTGTGGATAATTGTCTTGAATAAAAAATAAATGTTATTCATGTTAAACACGAACCACCTCCCATCTGATCCTTCACCCCTCGTCCTCCACCGCAAAAATGTATTATCTATTTCAGTATATCTAAACCTTGTACAACAATGGATGCTATGTAAATTGTCTTGTGGCAATGCACTGAATTAATCATTCCATTTGGTCTTGCAATGTCAATTGCATTTGGCAAGGCATTAGCAGTGAGATAATACATTATTTGGCGCAGTGTTTTCTGTGATTATATTGTCAGAAATGACATTCATTCTGGTACATTCAGAACGCCAGAGCCTTGGTTGTTTTGGATTGGGTCCCAAACTACCGGCTACTCCTTTTGAATTTAGTTTATACAGTGGTCTCTATGGGCTATATCACCAATGGTTAACACGATGAATATCACACGTCCATGCAACTAGCCGTTATCTTGCCTTGCCAATGTTCGTTTTGCCTCAGTACGACATTATTTTTTTCTATTTTGCATTTTGCTAAAGGAAATTTCGGCGATTTTTTTTTTGCGATCAAGGTAGTCCGCGAGAGGAATTTCTATTCCCTCAAAGTTTGCCTGACTTTTTTTTGTCGGTTAGATCTGAATGACTAGCATCTGTTTCGGCCATGATATCCTATTCCCAACAGCATTGTTCACAGTGGAAAGCCTTTCAGCTGAGTTTAGGGTAAAAAAAAATCCGTCACTCTCCATGTTGTTGTTGTTGTTGCCAAAGCAATGAGGCGGCGACGAAAATCAAATGCACGCAATGGCAATGTTTTTGGCTCGGTATTTGACAAATCACGAGAAAAAAAATAACGTAATTGTAATGTGGAGGATACAATAAATTCACTTCGTTCTACATGATTAAACTAAAGCAGAGGTGTTGTTATTTCCCTTGCCTGACATGAATAACGTCATGGGTTTGATCCCGACCCTGATAATGTCTGTATATTTGGAATCGAGTGTTCTCTCTTCCCGTGGTGTTCGTGTAGATTTTTCTCCTCATCCTCAGTTTCTGCCCTCCACATTTAGGAACATGCGCTTGGATTATTTGGCTGCGACTATAAATTCCCACATATGACAAACCACTTCGATGAGCTATTATGTGTGGCCAGGTCGCCTCTGAAAAATAACTAATAGCTCAGCGGGCTTTACATGGTAAATAAAACATACTTAAAAAATGCCATGAACATTCACACATTTGTCAATGACACTCCCTTACAAAAAAATTGTATATAATCGGGATTTTTTTGGGCAATGTCCCTTCTTCAAAGCACATAGAAAGACCAGAGGGGTAAAGTCTTATGTGTATGTGTGAAGTCTTATGTGTATGTGTGAAAACTGTCGTATTTTGATTTCCATTGTAATTTAAATTCTTTGTGTGTAGTATTTGGGCAGACTCTTGCCCACTCTTTGGATAATGTCAATAGATCTCTGGCTTACAGCAGTGTTCTCCTGGTATTGCTTTGCAACGTGACCAGGTGGCTCTGGGAATAGACCCAATGACCTCGTGCCAACTGGCTCACTGGCAAAAGCATTAGCAGCTTGGGTATCAGGCGACCCAGCACAGTCGAATGGAAGCGAATTTTGCCTGAAATCTTTTTGACGGAAATTGTTGGAACCGCAAAAAAGGGAGATATGATTGCCATCTAAAAGGCAATCATAACCTTTGTACAATAAGCTTTTTTTACTTTTTATATATATATAAATAAGCAAATTCCTGACAAGACACGGAGTCAGTGTGTACATAATAGCATGTTAATTAAAATGTCCAAGACAAAGCGTGTCTCCAAATGATTGCATATTATCGGTGTTTCTCTGTGAGTGCACATCCATAATGCAACAGTTCCTCTTTAATAAGAACACAATCCTACTCTGCAGACTCAATGGTTTGAGCTCCTTTCATCAAGGAGCATAAACCATCATGCGAACAAGACATCCTCGTAGCAGCTTTTGGTTGGCCATCGAGCAAAAACGGTCACTGCATCGCGCACTTTCAGGTGCGCTTCTGCGGCCTTCTGGAATGCTCTTCCCTCCGAAATTAGGAAGCCATTGGAGCTATGCACTGTTAAGTCTAGATGGAAAACGAATTTCTTTAGAACTGATTTTCATGTTTAGTTTGTGGTCCTTCCCTGCACCTCTGATTAGCACGGTTGACAACGTACGGTGCGAAAGAGGTTCTACATACATACATAGATGGAATAGCTGAGTGGACATAATCAACGAAGCATAACCAGCTGTTGAAACAAAATTTGCATACATATGTACAAAATACTTACACGAAAATAGAACACCCCAACTGTCGAACGATGCCTCAACCATTCTTCTATTCAAGAATGGAGACGACACCGCCTTGAAAAAATTACAGATCTATTTGTCTCCTAGTACACTCACGTATCCTGTTCACAAATATCCACAAGTAAAAAAAATTAAGGAATTATCAATTTTTGAGGCCAACCAACCACGATGCCGTGGTGGTTTTAGGAAGGGTTTTCTACTATTGACCACATGTGCCATCGATCAGACCGCAGAGAGTTGGTATGACTGTAATCGATGATGCATACTTAACCCCCTTACAGCATGGGGGCAGCAATTAGGTAGCGGTGCTTGGGGTGCGGAATACTGTTCCCACTGCGAATGAAAATGTAATTATTTTCTACAAGGTACATTAAACATTATTGACCGGGGAAAAAGGGAAGCAGACTAGAGTGCCTTCAGGTTTCTTTAGGTTGATGGTAGAAACTGAGAGTTGGACTGTGTCGCTAAAGTAATCCCAAGATTATTACAGCTCGGCATACATGGCTGAGACAAAGCACCCCTGGGACCCGAGATTCATTGAACCAGACTAAACTGATCTCAATATTCTTGAGATTTTGATTTAATTTCTCAGCCTTTGAGAAGCAAAGGCATCCTGACAATTATTACGGACCAGCATTAAGGTTCAAGTCTCGGAGGTATCGAACCACTGCACTGTCCTGCAATTCAATCTTATTTTATTGGTCCCCAATGGGTGGTTTTGTCAGCTTCCTGTACAGGTGATCATGGTTAAACAATAATATGTTTGAATGGAGATGTGCAAGAAAAACGTGCATTACCAACTGAGAGATCAGAGTAATAACGATCCTGCCCACATTAGTTGTATGTATGTTGATCTTCTTTCGCAACCTTATGTAGCCAACCGTGCGAATCGGGGTACGGGGGAAGGGCAACAAACTAAACACAAAGTTGAGTGGTAACTACATCTATGGATGTCACTAAAGCACCGTTTCCACGCCAACAACAGCCCAAAGTGACAAAATCGCCACGTCTAGCCATTATGGTCGTGCAAAGTACATGATGGCAGAGAAGAGTGGTTAATAAATTTAACAGAGTTTGGCCTAAAGTGTCATTGGATTAAGAAGGAAATCTCATTTGTAGTCGTGTGAAGTGGAGTGAGAGTTGGATGCAAAGGGGTAAAGTCACTCGGGTTTAGTGACTGACAAAGCCCTTGTGGATAGTTCTGAATAGCAACGGCAGAAGCTGGCAGAATACTTGAAGAGCACGGGATGGGATTTTGCAACGAGAATCGATGTGCAGAAAACAAAAGCTGTGACGATCCGTCGGAATAAAATCGGTTGGATTGGAAAAAGTAAGAAAGGCAGTGCTAGAGTGGGTATAAAATTACGAATTAGAAGATTTAAGAGGCAAAAGATCTCTAATGGGCAAATTGTAAAGGAGGCTGTATAAAGATGCTCGTGTAAAGACCAAGAGGTAGAAGATGCATAATAATGTTGCGTGACAACTTGAAGAGCATTTATTTCCATTTATTTCTGAGCACATATCAAGACACTACGGGAACAGTGGGCATGTTGATCTTATGGAGATTAAAGCAGTCAGTCATAAGCAGAGTGAAGAATAATGGTCTTGAGCCTGAACTTGCACAAGCGCAAGGAGGTGACAGCACTGATGTCTCGAGAAAGGGAGTTCTAGACTGAGACCAGCAGAAGAGAATGAGTGACCTCCCACTCGGCAACATCCCAGGGGGGCTTCAATCGAAGACCTCGGTTTGCTCGAGCAGCGAGGATGTGGTGGGGAGTCAAGTGAGATGAGATGAGACGGGCAGACAGGAGTGAACCCATGGAGGGTCTTGTTGACTGATCGTTGTCTTAAAATTGATCTGGGATTGGACTTCAAGCCAATGAAGAGATTGGAGTATCGTATTCTCAGGTTTTTTCGGTAAAGTCACGTAGGTAAAAACATTAAAATTAATGAAAGTAAAATAAAACAAAACAAAATAAAATTCACGACGTTTCGGAGGCAACACAAGTCTCCGTCATCAGGTGGGACCGTCACAGCCGAATTAGCTGCATCAAGTGAAGCAATGATTCAAGATGTAATCCCTTATAAGCAAGTTGAAGGGAGGTGGAGAGGGGGGGGGGAGAGCTTATCAGGCTGTGGTAGCCAATGAATGGAAACGTATCGGGAGGGAGGAGGAGCGGTGATCAAAGACTGCACGCAGTGCTCAACACAATGAATGGAGACGTGTCGGGACGGAGGGCGAGCGGCGATCAAAGACTGCACGCAGTGCTCAACACAATGAATGGAGACGCGCCGGGACGGAGGGCGAGCGGTGATCAAAGACATCACGTAGTGCTCAACACAATGAATGGAAACGTGGCGAGCGGTGATCAAAGAACAATGAAGAGATTACTGTTAAACACTGTGGATGTTAACACTCGGTGAAGTAAATTAAAATAGTGCCTGTCAGATAAGATGGTCCAAAAAGTGTAATTAAGTCTTTTTTGCGTGGTTAATAACATCTTTCCAGTGATTACTGAGTTTGTACCCATCATCACGGTTGAAATTATGTCTGTGTTTGTATATTTGTATGGCTTCGTGTACAAACCTTTGATGGTAGCCCGGAGGTTTGCAGAGAACCTTGGTCTCGGAAAAGACAATTTCATGAGAGCCCGCCGAGTTGTAGCAATGATCGGCAACGGCCGAAGAATCAGTTCTGCCGTGTTTCAGATCTGACTTGTGCTCGCGGACACGATCAGCAACATGACGTTTTGTTTCTCCAATGTAGCAATCACCACAAATGCAACTCAATTTGTAGACTCCAGGATACTGTAAGTCAGGAACGACATCCTTCACAGATGGAATCAGATCACGGATTTTATGCACTGTACTGAATCGGACTTGGATCTTATGTTTGTTTAGAATTTTGGAGATCTTTTTGGTCACGCCTGCTATGTATGGTAACGTGATAGTTTTGGTCAGAGTTTCATGTGGTTGTTTCTGTGTGGTGGGAGAGACAGCTTGGCGGATAGTGCGGTCAGAGTATCCGTTCATCCTGAGGGCCCGATGTACATGTCTTAATTCATCAGTCAGGTGGTGTTGGTCAGAAATGCCATGGGCTCTGTGGTATAGCGTTTTGATGAGAGAATTCTTTTGAGATGGGTGGTGGTGGGAATCCGGTTTCAAGTAGGAATTTGTGTGGGTGGCTTTCCTGTAGACAGAATGTCCCAAGGATCCGTCAAGCCTCCTCTTAAACAGAATATCCAAGAATGGTAGTTTACCGTATTTTTCCACTTCCATGGTGAATCTGATAGATGGGTGTCTAGAATTGATGTGGTCCAAGAAGTGGTTCAATGCTGGGAGGCCATGTGGCCAGATGACGAAAGTGCTTCAAATCTAGAATTGGAGTATCGGTTGCGATGTTGGTGATGAGAATGGCGGCAGCATTTTAGTATAATCTGGAGTTTGTAAATAAGGGAGTGATATTGGGGGGGGGGGGGATGGCAAAGAGTAAGAGATACCGTACTGCAGTTGAGCCAGTAAGTGTTGAAGGCATGAGTGAGGGTTCAACGAGAGGGGTTTCACCAGCAGCTGCGTTCAGAGAGAGAATGAGAGCTCGGAACCGACGATGGCGAATGTCAGAATGAAAAAATCGGACAGGACGGCTGGAACCAGGAACCTGCCCTTGTGCAAATAACTTAAGGGAAAAGACAATTTGTGAAGTATTCATAAAAATTGTTCACTCTATACCCACGCAACAATAACGTTAAAAGAAACCGCAAACTATGGTGTGGTACCAATTAAACTGCAATAGAGGAGGAAGCAGTGGTTACAGTCAGCCGTCTAATCAGGATGGAGAATATAGAGAATTGTGCGGAGTTAATGGACTTGTTTGGTGCTGCAGTTTTGTATCTGTGGCTGCAAATGCACTGCGTGGCCATCTCAAGAAGAAGAAAGTTGCTACAGTCACTTTGGCAGCCCAGATATCGGAATATGCAGCGCCAATTGGGTGACCCCCAGCTCAGCTAGGGTCCATTAACGTAAACAAACAGACGGGACAGTTGGCTACATGGCAACACTTGGAGTAATGATAATTAACTCAGTCGCAGAGCATGGCAAGAGGTATCTGCGTTTTTAATTTGAATGCTGAGTTGCTTCCTCCAAACGGTATCTGAGCCATGAGTCCTCCGTATGTATGTTGAACTTCTTTTGCGCTGTATATTGGGTGCCTATCTGATTCTCTAGTTTAGGTTGCAGCCCTTCGTCAATCCGCTGCTAGATGAATGTCCCCATTTCGCCGTGAAAGTCGTTGAGGTTGTTTGACCATACTTCACCACGCTGGTCAATGTGAGTTGTTGCATGGGGTCCTGGATCGACCGTTTCAGATTTCGCTCATCATTTGCATTAGCCATGCTGTCCTCCATGACATCTGTGTGGCTGTTGTGTGCCTTGTTCATTGCTTTCGACATGTGTTCATAGTGTCCCCACACTCATATCAACCTTCATATAATTATACGTAAAAAAAGAACATTCTGATTATCACTTGAACGATTCAATTAACAGATGCACATTATCTCATTCAGGTTACCTTAACAATATTTCGTGATTCGTGAACTCTGTAACAATGCGTAGTTTCGCTGGTGCAATATAATTACAACGATAAATGTTGTCATTCTATCCTTAATTAGTGGTGCTTGCATATGCAATTTCACGCATCTTGTATCCGTAACATATCTATCCAGGCGGCGCCGTGCTTAGAGTTTGTGATTTACAATCGGGAGGTCACAGAGAAGGTTTGCAGCTGAAATGTTAAGCCAAGGATCCACTAAATTCATAATCCATTCGTGGTTAATAAAATGTGTTCACTTTGTGGGAACGTAACAGTGACTGTTACAGAGACATCAAACGTAGGCCCTAGAGCACTGCCCCATTATTTATCTGGGGAGGGATTACACTTTTTAGTCTTTAGGGTTTGTTGTACAGTACTATGCCTTTAAATCTGGGGTCGCTGTTGTTGTGCAGATCATTGCACAACAGCAGCATTGTGCAATGCGGGTACTTCGAAGTCATCTATCTTGGCAAATAGGGGCATGGGACGACGTCATCTATTCTCGCCAGCTACTTGGTGGATTGTGGCTGAAAATAGTGCTGAGGAGACTCGTCCAAAACAGGGTTTGTCCACACTCAATATGCACGGTTGACAACCCTGCAGAAAGCAAACCGACATGGAACACAAACGCTGTTTAGTTATTTTTTTATTATGGACCCTTCAGTCGCCATCGGCAAGGCAAGATTTTTTGCGCTTACACAATGCAGCTCTTCAATGACAATATTGCACATTGCAGATGCGATTAATTCACATCGTACAAAAACCAATCACACTCTAGAACTATGCAATCCAGGTGTCTGTGAGTCCACATTCTCCGTGACCTGCAAATGATCCCATCGGAGTTAAAGGGAGTGCTCCTGTTTTCTCTACCACCCTCCGTGTGAGAAACGAGCGTGGTTGTGGTGCTCACACGCTCCACACCAGTCGTGCAAACGCCACGTTTCGTTCCACAGCCAACGACTCTCTTACTGGTCCCTTGAGGAGTTTGTCATACCCCTAAACACTGCAAAATCTCAACGTCCATTGTCATGATACATACATTAACTAATTTCTTCAGAACTGATTGTCGTGTTCAGTTTGTTGTCCTTCCCCCGCACCTCCGATTAGCACGGTTGGCTACGTACAGTGCGAATGAAGTTCAACGTACATACATACTGCCAAGTGAAAAGTTAACGTATCTACCCATACTTAATTACATATATATTTTAAAAATAAAATTCATGGTCGCTGAGCATAGGCCCAAAATGCCCAGCGGCCAGCAATAAAGAGCACTAATGAAGGTGTAAGAGAGTTCATAGGTTTATTTTTATTGAGCATTGTTGTAAGAATTCGAACAAGTCGTGATGGGAGAGAATGAGGATAGGGTAGGTCTCATCTCTCTTGGCAGTTCTGAGCCAGTGGTGGAAAATTCACAGATAACAGCTGCTGTTGGTGGTACTTGTGTTCATGTCTCCAGATGGGTGGTAGAGTCAACACCGAACCAGGAATGACACTCATGACCTTCAAATTATGATTCAAGCGACTCGCACAGCAGCACGTACATGATCGTCCTCCGGTGTTGGTAGCCGTGCCATATGGAATGGAATATGCAATTCGTCAAATCTCTGCTTTGTTTATGAGAGTAGAACAACAGGAGTGGAATTAAACCAAGTGTGCTCTGTATATTACGTGCCAGGCACTGCATGTACTTTCTGGAGGTGGGGCAAGAGCGAGCGTGCTGTGCACTGAACCTGACAACCTGAGTTTGAGTCCCATCTCTAGCGAATACGAGTGGCGAGTGAAGTCTGTACTTGTCCTGGAGACCGCCTTCCACCTGCCCCTCCTCCCGCTCACCTTCTCGAAACTCACAATCAGATTCAGAATGTTTTTATGCTGCAGGAGGAATCCGATGAGCTATGAAGCTCTTTTTTACAGATGTCCAGTAGGGGCGGGTCAGAGAGTTACAACAACAGACAAAACCAAAACACGATAGCAGTGCAAAGTGTAGGAAAGGTAAGCAAGCCACTGAACGTAAATAAACACAAATAAATAAAGTATTTGAGTAAAAAACGCAAAAGCGTAATCAATTTCTGCCAATGTTTCAACAATACAAACAAGCTTGGGCAAGGCCGCATCACAACAACAACAACAGTCCCAGACCATAGCAAGGCAACATACGGTCCCTCAATAAAAGTGCACGTGATAAATGAACTATCGATACACGGGTAAGGCGACTGACCAGCATAGTGAAGTATGGTAAAACAACCAACATGACCAACCTAGCAAGGCCTTCATCCAGCAGCGGACTGGCAAATGGCTGCACATTTTTATCGAATATGCATTTGTGAAAGAAAACAACTACAAGGATGAACATAACTTTTTTATGTGCAACTATACTTTAGAATGTTAGACGTGCGTTACCTCTGCAGACTCGAAGGAGCGAATAGGAAACACCATTTGGAATGCAAGTTCTGTATAATAAAGTCCAAGAAAAGCATTATTTGTCAAGACAACTCAAGATATTTGTCACTTGAGCACGTATGAAAGGAGACTGAACCTGCACATCAACACTGAACATGATAATGGAAAGAAAGTAATATTCCACATCGAATGAATCGGGCCTACAATGATTCAGCACTCGCACATTACTCCAAATGAGATGACAGGTTTTAGATTGCTATTGAAATTGGGGAGGAAAGTGTAGCAGGCAAGTTAAGGGATTTTTCCCCACATAATTTGTAATTATTTCTGTTGTGGCTCAGATAGCTAATGCCGATATCAGAGTACTGAGGAAGCACTACTCATATCTTAGATTGTGATCCTTGAAGATATCTAACACAGGCGAGTATGAAAAATAATTGTCCAGTGCTCCGTTAATAAATCATGTCTCAAACCCATTACTAATGCATGCAAACAGAAACTAAATGATGTTTTCTATTAATTTCCTAGCTCAGCACTATGGGATTACATTCGTAAATATGTTTACACATTTTTAATACTTAAAAGTTTAACATACAAAAAACATTTACGGACAAAATTATTTAATACCGTAAACAATAGATGGCTGGCATACAACATACTGCACTTTATATGGCATGAAAGAGAAACTGTTTAGTGCAGGCAAAAGGAAATTGCACCCAAAGTGGTTTGTGATGTTGCCTTTTGAGGCCATTACTCAATTTGACATAAGGCTTCGCTGACGCTAGGAGTCCCAGAAGGACATGTCTTTGCATCATGCATTGCATGGTAATGCAGCTGGCAAACGATTGGTGATAGAAATAAAACAAAGATGGAAAGAAATCATCATCGAGAGTATCTTTCGCCAATGCAATGTTATTTTATATTTTATTTTATTTAATATGTACAAAATATCTTGGCAAAATGTTCGGGCAATATGTGTAGCATGTCAGTGGGTGACCTGAATTCAGCGTTGGTTTATGGTGCGTTTGAGAACACATTAAACCTTTAGGATTTGGGTCACCAGTGAACTCAGACCTAAAGGCATAACATTGACCCTTGTGTCCTGAAATAATTCACTTCAACTTAGCTCTGCAGCATACAATCAGCAATGCATCACCTCGATACAAAGAGGTGACAAGGTGCCAAGGAAGAGTGATGGAGACAACATAGGCGACGATGTGAAGTTTCCCACTTATAGCATGTAAATTACCTGGCTTATTTCGTGCCCCTAGGTGCATGTCATATACTCTATTGGCAAATATTTAAATGGCCATGAGTTGGTTTTAACGGTTGTTTTTTGGGCCAGATATGATGAGACCCTGGGAATAGTTTGCCATTTGTAATGTATATAAACTAACAATAATATAACAAAATTACAAACAATATTCCAGCAATGTTTGACTTTTATCATATTGAAAATTAAATATCACATCTTGAAATCAATTTTAGATGGGATTAAATATACACATTCATGTTCCACGTGTATTATACATCAGTTATCTCTTCATTTATCATGTCTGGTATCTTGCTTTCGTGAATTGTGTAAGCCTGAAAGCGTTGTCTGAAGTTTGTGTTTTTCTATTAAGAGCGATCAAGGGAAGTACTCCAAATGAGCACACAACACAACACGTGCCAAGCGGCCTCCAGTCACCCCACACTGATAAGAATCTCTTACGCCTCTAGAAAGCAGATTACATTCAACTGGAATAGAAACAAAACACCTCGGCAAAAACCAACCTCAATCACCACTTACATCCAAACCTCTCTTCCAAACAAGGTTGGCAAGAGATAACGAGCCAGATGTTAGGAGAGGGGGGGGATAGAGGAGGCTCAGGGGGGGGAGGAGAATGAAGAAAGACCAGCGGGATAATAAGGAAAGAAGGGAAAGAGGGATCACCAACAGCTGACCGACCTCTCAAATACCAACCATTTAAAATCCGGAAAAGCCACGACCCCATATCATTGTAATTACTGCATAATCATCAATAATCCAGACACCAACATTTACTTGAAAATAAATTCAATGTTTAGAACCCCGAAACGCAAAAAACGAATTTATACGTTTAAAAAAAAGACAATAATGAGATGCCAAATAGCTATTTATAGAAGAAAAACCCAAATTGGTTTGCAGCAGATACACAATATTCTCCAATCTGACACGTAGTATTGTTGTTGTCTTGAGAGCTGCAGGCTGTACCGCACTAATGTGTCCTCCGCCTGCACCGTTTTCGCGTTGTGTTTTTAGCGAAATGTCATAAAAGAAAAGAAAAACACATTTTGGATGCTGATTTAAATATAATAGAGCAATTGCAAGTTATCGTGTTTGTTTCTACTGCACCACTTTATTATTGGCCTTCCCTTGCCACTCACCCCAGGTCGTTTTTAATAAGAAACGTGGCTGCACGTATCCTTACAACAGGCCCTATTGTGTGTATACACGCATTTATACAGGCAGACCTCGCTTAACGCAATCCCGTAGAACGCTGATCCGTTCCAGGGCTTTTTTCTCCTGAATAATTTGTGTTACTATCACAAAACGCGCTTACGAGTTATGGCCCGCAGCAATGAGAGCGACGCACGCCGAGCCGACCACACAGAGGCCGCTCACCGCAATTCGAATCGTTCAGTTCACTTTCAGTTCAGTTTTATTTTGAAGTATCCTGTGAGCTAAGGAACTCTTAAGCCGGCGTTTCATCAATAAAAAAACCAGACAACGTTTCCGTGACAGGCATAACCCGTCAGAGAAAAATAAATCAATAATACAACAGAATTAATACAAAGGTAATACATAATATACTTTCTCATGTATGTTTTGTTTAAAATGTTATTACAATTAATTTAGCCAGGTGAGAACTCACGAGAGACCAGGATAGAGTCTCGCGCTCCACCTGAAAGTAGCCTCACCACAGACATGTTGACATGTTGACTTATTGACATGTTGACTTATTGACATGTTGACTAAGGGCACCATCACTGAGACCCGCCCTGCGAGCACAGCAGCTCCAACCGAGTCTCCCACCGCCGCCTTGCAGGAGTATAGTCACATTATACTGATAGGAACCACCTGGCTCCACCAGCCCACAGGGATTATTGTGTCCGTCCGTCCGTCGTGCATCCAAAAATTGGAGGAGTGGGGCTGGGTGGAGAGGGGAGGGTGGGGAGGGGCTGGGTGGGGAGGGGAGGGTGGGGAGGGGCTGGGTGGGGGGTGGGAGGGGTGGGGCTGGGTGGGGAGGGGCTGGTCACCCCGTGGTGCCCTTATAAAACTCAACGTTTAACCTACTCACGCCGGCTTGTGCCCGCCCTCACAGTCGGCCATATTTGCGGAATACACCACGCCGCCGTTAACCCTGACCATTGACCGAGCAACCCAACGTTCCTACCAGCTCCCTCCGCAGGAATGTGTTTTGAGGGATAATGCATCCCACCTGTATTAGTATTAGCGTTATGACCGATACACCCAAATGAAGCCCCCATATATTTCTGGTATGAAATAAATAACGCCGTCGGAAATGCATCCTCTCATGTATACAATGGTATCATAACCCCGTTTAGCGCCGATTCGATTAGCGCTCACTTCTCCCGGAACGTATCTGGAGTGGTAAGTGAGGTCTGCTGTATACACTTTTTTATTTCTATATTCAATGATACATTTTCAGGTGGAGCTGTTTGGGACCTGAGCTCCAAAAAATATGCCATGTGTCTATTTCTACAACATAAAGTGGTGTTTTGCCGCTCTTTTAGACGAAAGGTGCTTGGCCAGTGAATCTGATAATACGTGCAGGAATGTGTATCAATTACCGGTTGTTTGCGGTATTTTCTGTGAGAATTTTTTCATGACATTGAGAAATAGCTTCCTGTCACGCTGTATACTAACACATGCCATGCGACGGCAGGCATGGCTGCCTGACAAATGATCGTTAGCCCTGGATAGCTATTGAGCATTCACCATTGCTCTCTAATGGACTCAGTCAGGCAGGATGCCAACCCATTCTTTATTTCCTCAACATCAATATGCCCACAGGGCAAGCGAGCCAGTAATAGTTGTAAATAGCATTTGGATGTCCAGTACAGAACATTAAATAGTCTGCGGGGTGGTAGGATTTGGGGGTGGGAGTCTTGAGCCGGCAGCCAGATGGAATAGAAAGGTTTTCTGCGAATAAAACTTCTTTTAATATTCTATTTATCAGAAATCAATTGGACTGCTTAAATCTAATTACAGAATGAAGCAACTTCCTTTTTTGTAACTGCTTAAGAAGCAGAGCTCCGTTCTATAGTAAACAGCCTGGAAGTGAGTTCAAAATAATAGTTTTTGCATATTTCAAAGGGCTAATACATGTCAACCTCTATACCATAGTCTATAGTAGAGCAGTGGATTCTGCGGTTCATTCAGTTCCTATTTGCTGAATACACATTCAGGGTTGCTGTTCTAAAGCTGCAAGTCCATGTTGCAGTGAAGAGTCTGCGAAGCTGTCATCGTCTGGGATCCGTATCAACGTTTGACGAGGCACTGCGAGTTGCAATGTAAAATCGGCAACACTGTATCAAGCAGCCGGAGATGAGAAATTATCTTTCTAAGAAAAAACAAATTCTATAAATGTTGTTGTGGTTAAAAATAAACATTTAAATATAATGATTCTTTCAACGTGAATTGCCGAATGAAGACAACATTTAAAGTTGTTCATTTGAGAAATCGCTGCACCACCGCGGTCTGAAGTGTGCCTCGGGAGAGGTCTCGGGGCGGCTGTGGAGGCGTTCGAGTGAGCGGTTTCCCTTGATTCGTTGCGATTCGCAGCTTCGCATTGTAGCCACGCCGTTTGAGAGTGGCGGTGAAGAAAGCGCACATGGCTGAAATGACGACGTCGCGACGCGAGGTTGCACTGCGCAAATATAGCAGCAGGTCCACGGCTTTAGGGGCCGTCCATAAATGACGTCACGCAATTTTGGACGATTTTTACCCCACCCCCTCGTCACACGGCGTCACAAAAAGTCAGACCCTCCCTCAAATATGACGTCACAAAGCTCTGCCCCCCCCCCCCCAAAATAAAATATGCTTCAAATCGCTTTAAACTATTGTCATTGTAGTGCGTATTTAATGTGGCGCTGCACTCTGATGTTGTAGGAGAAAACGTTTATTAAAAAGTCTATTTAATTAAGTAGAACGTGTTGTCTATATTTATTTAAAGTGGCGCATTTTGATGTGACGTCACATTTCTCACCCCCCCCCTCGTCACACATCGTCACAAATGTCTGACCCCCCCCCCCCCCCAGGTGCGTGACGTCATTTATGGACGGCCCCTTAGGCAGTGTCAAAGGGGGACAGCATTTGAGTGGTTTGTTGTTTCGTTCCGTATTGTTTTATAAATGCCTATCGTTGATAGATAAGACAGTTTTATCACTGTCACGGGAAGGCCAATCACATGACGAGCTGTTTTTCTGAATGAGAACGCCGTCTTTTCAGAGGTCACTCACAACAGCCCCACCTCGTGGAAATGTCACGAGCCGCCACCGCTTGCAACAAAGAGTTGACGCCTCATTGGATGGGGTTCGTTTTACTGACCAGCGAGGGACAATAAGTCGAGTCAACCCTGGCCTGGGATTACATTCGCAATCCTCATCAGCACAGATCTCGCCGCGAAATCACTGCACAGTTCGCCATGACGTCACACTGCACAGTTCGCTATGACGTCACAATGCACAGTTCGCTGTGACGTCACGGTGTACAGGGCGCACTGCTCCGACCAGCACAGAACGCGCTGTGATGTCACAGTGCACGTGTAAGAGGGTTGCGGTTAAGAGTTCTGCAAATTATAAATACAGGATGGCATACATTCTTTCAATGCAATTACCCGTATGCTTATTAAATATCGTGGCCATTGGGAGTAATCACGTGTTTTTTAAGCAGACCTTAGATATGTTTAGTCTCTGCTTATCCTTACCAGGGGATGTTCAGGAGAAAATTTACCTGTGCTCACATCATATCGCCCGAGCATGGATGGCTTTTCATGCATCTGGTTTAAGTAATGTTAGGTCAGAGATGCCCCTTGTCGCAATTAAAATGGCACGTGTGCATACGACATGCATAACGCTTTGTGTTCAACTTCTACGAGCCCCGATTCAAATTCTATCCATGATGCACATCAGTGACAATTCATACCTGTTGCAGAGTCCTTGGCCTCCTGTACACCAGCGCTGCCGAGGATACAAAAGCATATCCCTGGCACGACAACGCCAGCCTTAATAGGGGCTCGCCAACAGCACTGCCTTCAACAATGCCTGTAACGGTTCTTCGTCATCCGTCTGTGCTCGCGTGCAATATGAGATGCGGCATACGGCAATGATGCGGGGTGATTTTGGAAACTCCTCAGGTTTTACAATGTTGTGGCATTGCTTGATGTAGCCATTCGACAGCCAATTCGTATCAGGCACAACACGACGATGCTATGGTGTATTATTATTATTATTGTACAATACAGTACATTTATACGCATTTTATGAATATATAAACTCCGCGTGATACTTGAACGTGTTGTAACGTGTTCCACGTGTACGGTTAATTAAAACACCCACGTATATTTGTTCAAGGTTCACTTTAGTGTGGAGTAAAAACAACAATAAATGTGTGATACATTCATTCTGTAATGGATTTTTTTTAAAGGTAATGTTTTCTGGGAAATCATGCAGCACGTAATTCCCCTCTGAGCGCTATTAACACGAAGCAAATATTTGAAAGATTTTCAGAGTTAAGTTCCTTCTGTGTGTGCACAGTGCACACTGCACTATGTGCCCATTGAATCGTGAGTCGAACTGGGAGAGGATCAGAATTGATTCTGATACCACTCATCTCTCATAGTAGCCAGGGATCAAAATCAAAATAAAATTGCCGGGGTTGTCGCACAGAGCACGATCCACTGCACTGTACACATTACACAACACACAAGCACCCAGGCAAAACACACGTATCAAAAGCATAAGCCATGGTCAATCTACTGCTGGATGAAGGCCCCCTAAGCCACATGCGATCTCACGACCCACCTAGCACCTGTACACAAGGCTGATTCACCGATCCATCTTCCCAATAGTAGTGCAGCCTGAAACTCAAAAGACATATACACGTGCACATTTACTTGTGCACGCGTTCACACGCGACGATTAAGATCCCCGTATAGCCATAACAGACGTTTGAGTCACGTGCTGTTAGCGAACAGCACCTGTGAAGGCCAGCACGGCACACGAGGGGTAGGTGGCCAGCACCACGCGCGGTGGCCTTTGTCTCCCTAGTGGCGATGATTACACACCGCACCAGGTACTCGTTTGAGGCTGAGTCAACACACAAAGATATCCACATATTCAATATATGCGTCCATCTAATCACAAATGCAAAGGTTTAGATCGCCTGCATGGTGTTAGAGGCTAATCCCAACCGTTGGTGCTTGGGATATTGAGGCCATGCTCCTCTCTGGGTCTTTAGACTTGAGGATCAATATATATAAATTATAGAAAGAATTTGAGGTTTATTTTGTTAATTGAAGGCCAGTATACCCCAGACAACTCTTATATGGCATTTCTAAACTCTCATCAGCGACGTGTTATTTTTGTAAAATCCAGTATCAGAGTGCTCACATTATCTCACCAATGCTGACAGCTCTGGCCCAGTAGTGCAACTTCCACATTCATATGACTGAGGCCAGTCCATCTGCAAGACAACCAGAGATCGCTCTTAACAAAGAGGCGGCCACGTGTTCACAGCCGGAGGCGGTGGCAGCGCTTGAGACGAGCTGAGCAAGAGCTCAGCTCGTCCCGAGCAGTGGACCCGAGGTTTTAAGAACAAATATAGCGGTGCCCCACAAAGAAGCTGGAAATCGGAGCCTCATTAAACACTCATATTTCTAATCACATTATTAAAAGCAATTGAAATTACCGGAGTCCCATTACCTTAATGGTTTCACACGTCTATAATTTGCGCAGCCTCTGTTTCGTAGTCACGTGACACAGCAAAAGTGCATTTCTGCTTTGGGCTCACAATGGGCGAGCACCGTCACTGCCGAGAGGGATGTTTCGGATAATCAACCCCTCTCTGCGATTTGAGCCCTCAAGCCTACGATTTTGAATCAAACTCTTTACCTTTAGTATCACCTCAATGGATACTGCTGCATACTAAGTAGTGCTTGGTACGTGTTAAAAACCTACACTTTTGTTTGTGCTGTTGGTGTGCCTTCTTCTTAGTTCTTACGTATTAATGCTGCTAGCAAAACAGAACAATGTACTGTACCCTATGACTAACAACATGTACTGTACACACAAACTGTGGTGAACAATTTAAAGACCAATGTTGTGATGTGTCTTGGAGGCCATGTCCAACGGTCCCTCTTCATTGATCCGGATGTCTGTTATATTATGCTTGACAGACATCCCAGGTCTAGTTAGTGTGCTGTGAATCGTTGATGGCTTTCTGTTGACACAACATCGGTATCCTTGGGGAGCACTCAGAATGTGCTCTACAGCTCCCACATGAAAGTGCAGCATTGCATTTATTTTTGCATCAAGCCTTTAAACTTAAAAGCATTACATAAAGTACTTTAAGTTAATTAACAAGCTACTTCATTGGAGTTATTTTAAGCCTGTGAAATATGTGTATATTATAGAGCGTTCCTGGCAGAGAGGGAGAGAGAAATTATACAAACTGTGTGTATGAAATAGCATTGATGTATCCATATTCATGAGCAAAAAGCTTGGTTCAAACTCATTTTGGCTGCTATTGCGCAGCGTTTTGAACAGTTTAAACGGCCTGGTATTGGATTTCAGTACAAGCTCGTACGAGGCTTCACATGGAGAAGACAAATTGACTTATGCACTTTGCACTTCAGTCGCTGTGACATTTCCTCCGTGCCAGGAGGATGTCACCAGGATCAGAATCTTTATTAAGACTGCAGGAGGAACCCGATGCCCAAAAGGGAGCGAGTTGGAAAGTTAGTGCCACGCTCCGATCGCTCCCATCGCTGCGATATCCAAATCTTCTCCGGCTGGGAGGCCTGACATCAACTGTGGACTACTATCCTGTGTTTGTACTGTTTGTTGTTGTAACTTTCTAACCCGCCGCTACTGGAAATCTGTGAAAACGAGCTTTATAGCTCATCGGATTCCTCTATAAATAAAGATTTTGATTTGACCTCCAGTCGAGGAGTGAGGCACGGTGTGACCTCTCCCCACGACTCTGGTGCCACCAAGACTCCCACCATACAATGCAAACTCAACAATATACACTCTTTTATCAACTCGTGAAATGTTAAAACGTAATTAATGACTACGATTGCATGAAAATAATGCTAATAATAAAACATCGTATTCAGTAAAGCCTCATTTATTCTGAATAAATGTGATAATCGGGCCTAGATGAGAAACCGTGACACCAAAGGATTGATGTCAATTCCATGGCATAAGTGGCCGAGCTTTTTCTGCCAAGAGTACAGCACGTCATTTTGGTGACACCCAATGTCACATTTGCTCAATAATTAAAATGTAAAGGTTTTTGCATTTAATATATTGTTTTACTGTGGGAACTTTGTGTAAAATATATATTTTTTATTCGATACAAATATAATAATATACAGTACAGTAGTACGATATGTACCACTGTAGCAATACTGCAGCTAGGTGAGAACTGGCTGAGAGCTTGAATAGCAATCAAAACATTTTAAGTTCAAATAATGCCATTCGGAGGTCAACTCAACCAATCAAGTTTGTTAGGCCGATAAAATTAGTACTACCTGGAGTGAATGCTCCTGCTGCCAAATGTTCCCCTAGCAAGTGAAGCATTCCACCATTGGCTTAGGGCTCCAAACTGAGAAGACAAATCATCCAGCGCTTATTTTAGTTTGAAGATGCCTTGACTTGACTTGCATATAGCAGCGCGGTATTAACAGCAAAAACATTTTTTTCGTAAGGCCTATTCAAAGCGACCATTACAGATCCAGATCTCAGTTATTCAGCCATTCAATAGCTTTCGCGAGGGTTGGAGAATTGCAGATGCACTACTTTCAAATTAACATTTCAACGACTTAAAGCAACAGTTAAAAGACTGCGCCCTCAAAAAATAATAAGCATTGGCAACCATATTTGTGGCACATTCCACAGTAACCCGGAGAAAGTACGAAAATGTATATATTCAAACTGTTAAATTCACAGCACAAGACTGAAGTAACTAAAGGCTTTAACACTTCGATTTCACAATAATTATATTTAATTATCTCTCATAATATAATAAAGCATGTTCAAGTTTCCCTTCACAAGCTGTCATTATGAAAATTTTTGTATAATTATTTGTAAAAACTATATGTAACGTTTACAATAAGGTAATTGCCCAATAGCGATCGTGTGACCAAGTAAGCATACAAATGCTTTTCATTTGAATGAGAACGGCTTTGCTGTCCTGTATTTATAGCGACAATTAAAACAGTCTCACCCACAACCGTTGAGAACCATCAGCCACCACTGGTGCACATAACCGCAGCAACCCAGGGAAATGCTCTGCATCTCAAAAAACAGGCGCAATCACTCCAGCACAAGATTGACTGAAATTAGAGGGTTGTACACACATTTAATAAATTATATGGCATGACCTCCCACAATCTAATACATGACCAATATTCCTCTCACGAGGTGTCATTAATGCAAATCTTTTAATCCATTTACGATTTATTTAAACTAATATTTACAATATTTCCATCATTATTTATTTGGTACATACATACACACTCACCACTCCTGTCTCACGCAGGTATGATTGGTAAAGCTACCATGGTCTTTGGTGGGTAAGTCTTGAGAAATGTGTACGTTTTATGACATCACCAAGCCACCCCACACTATAAAAGGGATCACTTTCACCACCACTGGCCCTGTATATTATAAATATGCAAATCACCTCAGGGAGCACAAACTGACGTTATGGAATATACCTACCATTAATCATTTAAGGCTTCGTCGGTGAATCGCACAAATAAAGACGTTAAACCCTGCAGATTGATGAAAACACGATATAAAATGGACAAAATTGTCAGTGAGGCTACAGTGACTGCTTCGTGTACTGTATTCATAATGTGATTTTCTGGGACGTCAGAAATGTGAAGCCCATTGAGAATTGTCTGCAAGCGGTATTAATCCTAAGGTGGTTATTTGCATGACTGTATCTCACCAAAAATAAAAAATCGACACGTGTATTATTTATGACGAATACACGCAATGCGCATCGAGCATTCTTTAATCCACATTCCTGGCCATGACGTGGATCGACAACGTGAACGTGAACAAATAAAAGGGAACAATCGCTGAACAGTCCCCGAAGAAGCGTGGCGAGGAACGTGCTTGGCATGACGCCGAGAGACAGAAAGAGGAGCACGAGGATTGGAGAACGAACGCAGGTCGTAGATGTCACATTGACCGCGAAGATACAAAGGGACGCAGTCCTTGGCAGCAAACATCTCCAGAAGGAATGATGGCCGCTAGTCAAGACGAACAGCGGTGTCGCAACTTAAGGGGGGTCCATGCCCCAGAGAGATTGTTCACTTAAGAGGTGGCGCGATAGAACAAGATTATTTGCTCTGCAGCACTCTGAGCGATGTTTTGGGAAGCCTTTACCCAAGCAGTCGATTGATCATTGTCGATGCCAATAAATCTACGCCTGATAACTACCAAGTCACCTTGAATGTGCCCAATCTCGTCAAGATCTCAGAAGCTAAGTAGGCTTGAACTTGAATCGTGCTGCAGTGCGGTATACAATGAGCAATACTGTGAAGCCCTCTTACAAGACAACATCACAAGATGTCAGGGCACATTATTGGAGACAGCGAATCACATTTTTAGCATTTAAATCATAGGCTTACCCCAAGCCCCAAGCTGAATGTTATCGACTCTTTCCATGCATTTTATTAGTAATGAGTAGGTTTTGTCAGTAATTTCTTGTGTCAGATATGTTGAGGACCTGAGAACATGTTACCATTCTAAAGTATTATCGTTATTATGATAATGCTAGCTTGAGGGGTCATGGGAGTATGCTTCTCCAGTCTACCTCTGTTTTGTAGGCTTGGAAAGGGCATTTCACCGTGTTCCTCGGAATGGTGCTGCAGGAGTTTGATGTACCAGTGCTCTCTGGTCCCTCAATTCCCGTATTCCTGGTGTTAACTCAAAGTCGTTCACTGTGGGTGTTGGACTCCGCCAAGGGTGCGTCTTGTCTCCACTCCTGTTTGTGATTCTCATGGACAGGATATGAAGGCGCAGCCGAGGCATGGAGAGTGTCCGGTACGGGGGCATGGAGGTGACATCGCCGTTTTTGCAGATGACGTTGTGCTCGTTGCCTCGTGAGTCTGCGAGCTCCAGCGGCCACTCGAGCGGTGTGATGCCGAGTGTGAAGCGGCTGGAATGAGGATCAGCACCTCCGAGTCTGAGGTCATGGTTCTAGATTTGAAGCTTTCGTGACTGCAAGGATTCATACTCTTGGGTTTTTTCGGTAAAGTCACGTAGGGAAAAATAAATAAATAATGATAATAAGTAACTCATAAAAAATATAAATAATAATAGAAATAAAATAATAAATCATTATGTATTTCTATTATTACTATTTCTATTAACTTTATTATTTATGAATTAATATTTCTTATTTATTTGTTTTTCCCTACGTGACTTTACCGAAAAAAACCTAAGAGTCTGAGGTCATGGTTCACTCCCGGGAGACGGTGGAGTGTGTTCTCCATGTGAGGGGGGAACGGCTGCCCTTAGTGGAGGAGTTTAAGTACTTCGAGTGATGGTGAGTGCGAGCAGGAGATCGGCCGGCAGATCGGTGCGGCGTCTGCAGAGATGCGAGCGCTGCACCGTTCCGTGGAAGTGAAGCGGGAGCTGAGTTCTCGAACAAAGTTCGCGGTTTGCAGGTCGATCTAGGATACCACCCTCACCTCTGGTTATGAACTCTGGGTAATGACCGGAAGGATGAGATTGCGGGTACAATGAGCCGAAATGAGGTTTCTCTGCAGGGTTGCCAGGCTCACTCTCCATGATCGGGTGAGGAGCTCGGTATTCTGGGAGAGCCTCAGAGTCGAGCCGCTGCTCCTCCGGATCGAGAGGAGGCAGTTGAGGTGGTTCGGGCACCCGGTAAGGATGCCCCACTGGTGGACTTCCCCTGGAACTCTACCGGGCAGCAGCAGCAGCAGCAATGTCCCACTGGGCGAAGACCCCCAGGCCGGCCCAGGACACGCTGCTGCTGGCGGGACGACGTCGCTCGGCTGGCCTGGGAACGCCTGCGAGTTCCCCAGGAAGAGCTAGAGTCTGTCGCCAGGGAAAGGGAGGTCTGGACTGCCCTACTCAGCATGCTGCTGCCGCGACCCTCGCCAGGACACGCGGATTGAAAGACGAACGAATAATGCTTGTTTACCCAGGAAAGCCTCATTGAGTCTCATGGCCGTTTTGAAAAGGCTTGTGTCAAGCTTTTTCAGTCGGTGGTGATGATTGCCACGTGGAATCCTAATTGAGTAATTTGTGGGTCATTTTTCAAATTGGCAAATTGTTCAGCTAACATACAAGAAATGTTTGGCTAAGGTTAACCAAAGTTTGTTTGAAAACTACCATTTGTAGAATGTAATGGTGTATTTTACAAACAGATTGAGATATTATTAGAACGTTCTGTTTCATGTTCCATATCTATTTACCTGTGTGCTATCTGGCCAAAGATCATATAGGTGTGACACGTCAGTAATATGTAGTGATATTGCATGTGCTCTTCAATAACTCGTTTTCAACTTCGTTCCTGGCCATGCATTTTTAGAATGTAAAATTCCAGTACATTATTACATAATATTGTCCCCGATGCCATTTAGAATTCACAATACGTTTGTATATAATGTTCTTTTGCTATGCATTTGTGGATGTCTACAATAGAGTACCTTTGTACAGTACGTGGGTATGTCTGTGTGTATGTGTGAGTGGTTAGAAAATTGCACCAAGCCACGCTGGTCATTGTGGTGAAGTGTCGTCACAAACTGCCATGGCCACCACAGCAGGGAGACATTCTTAAAAAGGGCATGCAATTTAAACTACACTATGTAATTTTTTACGAGTACAGAATGTGCAAATTTTTTCATACGTAAAATGTCACTAGACAGTTTGATTATATATACTTTATGGGGAAAAAGTACGGTATTGAAGCCCATATGATATTAAAGAGCTGTTCCTATTATTGGATAATTTACGTATGACAAATTAAATATTTCAAAATGATATGTGACAGTGTCTCCTAGATTACCTCCGTTTTGGTAATGTATAAATAACATTTTTAATGTAAATCAAAAGCAAATGACTGCTTTTAATTTACGATTGCTGGAATAAAAACCAGGCGAACATCTCAATATTAAAAAGGTATGTTTTAGCTATTGAGGCCCAAAGCACCATTTCTCCAGGAATCGGGGGAAATTATTTCTTGCCTGAGCTTAGATGAAAGCGATCATCACAGTGCCACAACTCCAATCGCCACGTTGTATTCACTCAGCCGGGACGCCGGTGTGAGACCAAGGGGACTCGGAGTCTATACAAGGAAATCAAATAGATGAGTAAATCTGGCACAGACGTGGCCCTGGTGCCAATAGGGGCCTTAACAAAGTGATATCAGGAGTCATTAATTTCAAGAGGGGTTATTCACCACATTTTGGCAGGTCCTAGGGCTTTGCTAAAGTCTTTGTGGAATCTCTCATGTGTCCTTTGAAACGCATTTCAGATTCTACTGTCCGCGTGAGGATAGTGATTTTGTGGCATTTTTGTTGTTGTTGCGCGCTTCCCCATTCCAAAATGCATTCTACCGTCTTCATGTGGCACGACGTAGTCGGCCAGTGTGGCGGAAGAAGCGATGGTGTGACATGCAAGGGCGCGGGTTGGAGCTGAGGCGCGAGAGATGCGATGGGAGGGTAGAACAGTCACGTGGGTTTGAAGTGACGCATGAATTGTGGGTAAAGATGGGGAGTGCTGGGAAACACTTGTCTGCTTTATCAGCTGAACATTAATTTGAATATCAGCCCGAGTTTTTGCACCAATGTTATGCTTGTTATGAAGCAATTGTGTTCTGTGGAGGGCATTTTATATCAATGTCACGTAGACATTTCCAATAGACCCATTAATTGGACATTTACCACAATTTTAACAGGCATATTTCCTGGAACCTATTACATGTGAATAAAACTCGTCGGGTTTGTGTTTTTACACATGAAAGGAAAGTTGTTTGTTATTTGCTGTGAACTTTATGCTCATCATGCAGGAAAAAGTATTTCGTTTTTTTACTGTTAATATTTATATATTCAGTCATGAACACCTTGAATGTGAAGCCTCACATTCAGGAAGGTTCGGCTGTGGGGTGTTTTGTTAAATGTTTGTTTGGCCTCGCGTATGGATAGGGGATTGGGTGGGGGGGACCCAAAGAGATCCATATTGGCAGGAGGGAGAAGGGGGCAGGGTATAGAAGGAGGTGGGGGATAAAGCAGAGGGGCTGGGAGACATCAACAGGTGGTTTGTGTTGTTGGAACAAGAAAGTTGCCTTACCAGGACGGCTCGCGTGGACTCCATTTCATAAGTACCATGGGTACATGTGGTATTGGTTGTATATTGCCGCATCGTGCGAGGGTTGGTTGATCTTGGACCTAAAATAATTCCTTCTCTTGTCGTCCACTCACCCGCCCTCGCAAGCAAAAGCCACCTCCGACACAAACTCACCTGCTCAACAGTCGTACAGAGATGATGTTTTTTCCTCAACAAAATTGAAAAACCTCGCAGCGCCAAAATAATGGTTACTTGAAACGTGCTCATAACAGACCAATGAAGCATCAACAAAACTTGGCGTGTCTCGTTCCAGTAGCTGAGAAGAGACGCCGGAGTTCCAGGTCAGAAGCACACCTACCCCACCACCCAAAGAGGGTTCAACGTAGATTTTACAAAACGTCGACCGCTAATCATGAGCCTGACTCGGTGAACTGCCACAGTAACTCACCCCGGAAAACCCGTAGCCCCCGTAGCCCCCCCCCCTCCCGATGTCTCCAAGGTCTTTGAAACGAAATAAAAAAAAAATTGCTTTCTGGGTGGCGTCTCCCCGGACTGTCCCAGAGGCCTCTCCGGGCCAGGGGCCAGTGGCGTCGTCTCCGGAGGCTCTTCGAGTTCTGCCTCGGCGAGACACGCTGCACCTCTCGACAGCGCCGGAGAAGGTCAACCAGGGTCGTTCGGAATTGTCCTCACGTACGACTGCGAGATATTGAGTCGATACGAATCATCGGGTTAAATGGTAATGTTGCCCCTATTAGGACCTCTGTAATTGTGGTATTGCAATATTCAGCAGGGTTTTTTGTCAAAACCGCCGGTGCCGATTCCTTGTGGGCGTCAGGAATGGAGATAAAATTTGCACTTAAACAATGGATAAAACACAGAGAGCAGATGGGTCCTCAAAGAGTCAATTCGTTTGTTTGGGGTCAGAGTTAAACACATTTTAGAAGATATGTTTTAAAGAAATATTCTCCAATTATTAATAATGAGGCACAGGACAACTGTAAAAATATTAATTTATTTTTAGCCCGTGTCATTTCTCTTTGCTTAAATATTTGACAATCATAGTACTATACTGTGCAAAATATTTACTTCAGCCATGTTCTATCCACTGTTCTAGGCAATACAAATATATGGGAATGAGTGTTCTGCTATAATAGCTGCCCATGTTGGTTGTAAATATTAGACATTTCAGAAACCATCAGGTGCATTCATTTCCTTTGTGACACACGCCATTTTATACGGGATATCCACCTCAGAATTAGTCTCTGACATTTATCTGTTTCTGTCTCAGAGGGATCCATTTATTTCTGGTAGATCTAAAGACACCTTGAGCAATGCAGCATGGAGGACCTCTTGGGGCCTAAGCATCACGACATTTATAATTGCAATTATTATGTATTCTTGGAGGGATTGTGCAAATTACCATTGAGACTGGCATCGGCCGTTTACGATGTTAAAATACCAGGATAATAATTGCACAACATAATCATGAGCCATTGGTTTCAATGTCACTGCCAGTTATAATCTGGCAGATAATGGAATTCATTTTCACAGTGTGTAAACGAATGAAGCAATAACGTTCATGTTTTTAGATCTCACTTGGAAAGTAATAATCTAATTCTGATTGCTTCCAATGTACTGTACACGTAAGAAATGTATTTCCTTCGAAATTGACTAAAGATAGCATCGTCTTCAGTAGCAATGTTCTGCTGTGCCGCAGTCCATCTCGTCACTGCACATGGCTCGATTTCATCGCTCCATCTCTGCGATGGCCATCCTCACGGGCATTGTTCCCTCCTTTGACTGCCATTCCATCGCCAGTCTCTTCCATCAAGCATCCATTCCAGCAATGTGCCCTGCCAATCCCACTAATTTTGCATAAACAATGTAATTTCTCTAATTAGCAGTTGTTCTCCGATTCATGTGTTCTTCTAATTTTAATCCCCCACATGAACATCGCAACTTTTGCTCCATGTGCAGCAGTTCATCATCATATATGTGTCCAGTTCATATCGTTGCAGTTAATATGCACTGATTGAAAACGTTCTTAGTTTGTCACATGTTTTTTCAGTACATTTACAAAGAAACAAAATACAGATCACAGGAGGTGTCTGGCACAAATATACATTGACCAAGGTGACACTAAATAATATGTTCTAACATTTTGGAGAAATAAAAGTGTAAATATAGATGGTGAATATGGTGATCATCTTCAATTCACTGATGACCTAGTTACGAAAAAACAGTACTGCAATGTGTGGCTAGTAAAGAATATAAGCAAAATTTGTGTCATGCACATTACGTGTTGTGTACTTGAAGTAATTGTTGTAAGGACACGATTGAAAAAAGCCCACAAATGGAGCAATTGTATCTCGAACAGCTATTGAAGGCAAACTGGAATTAAAATGCTAAAAATGTAGTGGTACACTTGAAGTGAGAACCGAATGGAGTGCTTTTGGAAAATAAATATTTCAATGAAAGACTTGAAAAGAGACACACGAATATATTATTTTAATCAAGCATATGTTGTACTTTCATTCGTGGTGAGTGCATGTCACTGACATCAATGAGACGCCCACTTGCAGAAGCAGTGAGGTACCTGTGGGATCCACGAGAGGTGAAAGGTTGCTTACCTGTCTGGGTGGTGTCTGAGCGCACTTCCCTCTTGCGCGTGGGTTTACCTCAAGGCTCTCTCTGTAAGGGTCTCCCACATGCAAACATCCTCCAGAAGGAATCGGTCAAACACCAAAGTAAAATCTGTACGGAAAAAAAGTGATGTGAGGCTGTTTTGCTGGAAAAAATGCAAAGTAAAACGTCCGCCCACTCCAGCCACCACGAGGATGTGTGATCTTCATTACCGTAGTAGAGAAATTCACCATATTAGCAAGAGTATTGGAGTTCAAACAATATCCACAAGTGTTCTCAACCTCAAACATTGTGCATACATTATCAGAGTTGTGTTTTTTGTTTGCATTCCGACCGAAGATATGGTGGTCAATGTAAACATGACGCCTTGTAAAAAGGTGTCAGTTTTGTTTCCAGATAAAAGGGTAAAAAACCAATTATCATCTTTGAGGTTCACTGTCAAGTAGACAATGTGTGGTCAATACACCTGTCGTTATAACCAGGGCTGCCTGGCAGATTCGAACCACGAACCTCTGCAATAAGTGGCAAACGCGTTACCACTGGGCCTTGGCGTGGCCCCGAAGTTTGCTACATTTTCATTGTGATGCGTGGTACATTCTTCCTGTTATCTACAGTTTTAATGGATAATTGTCACGAGTAATAGGCAGTCTGTTCAGTAAACCTAAGGAATAATCATACAATACACACATTTGATTAGCAGCGACAGGATTCATTTAATTAATTGATAAGGCAAATTATTCTGTTCAAATATAAGTTGTCCGCATGCCTGTTTAAGCAATTGTGTTTTAGAAACGTTGCTTTAATCCTACGTGGCACTCGACTATAACGGCAGCAGTCTCTCAGAGGTCTCCGTGTCTTAGGCAATTAAAATTTGCCGTGCGAGTAGCCGCATGCACGCACGCTGGGCATGGGCATGGCTGCGCACGCTCTTGCAAGATTGCTCTTCAATTATTGTAATGAGCTTCTCATACCACGCCGCTGATTGAAGGAGGTTAATAGTGTTAATAAGTGCAATCCAGGGACATCACGAAGCAAGGAATGTCTGTTAACTACAGCCTAATATGCATTCATTATCAATGTTAAGCCGATGTATGCATTCGCTTTGATAATACATTCTATCATTTATTAGGGAGGGCTTCAGCATCAAATGGAGTGGATGTACAGGCATCTTACTCCTCCAAGGTTATGGCTCTGGCGCTTGTTGTATGAATGTTGATGTCCCGACAACACCTTGGATTATGATTTGCTGACGATGTCCAACAGCGGCTGTGCCAACTGTAAAAATGTAAAGACTCTTCACAGTCATGTTTTTCTTTCCCTGATTTGTCCCCTGTGAAGGAGAGTTTCTCGTTTTTATTCTTTGCTACATGTAGTGATAACACTTGCAACATTTGTGTGTGTGTGCATGTGCACACATACACTGCCAATGGCATGTATGAAACATGTTACCACGAGTCATGGCCACTACCTCTAAAGGAACAATTAATCTGAATGTGGTGACGTTTCATATTTGCTTCGACACCGCTGCCAATGCAACGGTTTCATTCTTTGTTCATGGTGTATTCAATATCCCACCTAGGTTTGATGTTTGGCTAAAGGCAAAACAACAAATGGCTAACTTGACCTAATGCATTTATAATACTGATGAACACAATTGATCGTGGCAATGTTAATGGTAACATTGTCTACTTTGCATTTGAATGAGTCTGTATGTGTAACCTGTGCCCATTGTGCCTCGCTCTTCCTGCCCGTTATCTTCATCGAGCCCATAGCAATGGTTATCATGAAATGACATTTATTTGTAGGTAGTCGTAGTAGTAGTAGTACCCTTGCAATGTGTCTTCATATGTCTCCTCCGTCTCTTACCACCTCTGTAGCTCACGCACAACCAAGGGTGGCACAGTCGGGTTTTTTACAATCGGGTTCAATTGTCTTTTTATATTAAACCCGATCATCTAAGATTGGGAGAAATCCGGTTTAATTGGTTCTAATTGCAGAACCGTACTTCTCAACACTGGGCGTCATCCATTCCAAGCCAAGGAAGTCACTGGCGGCGCCCACGATTGTGGAGACGCTCGTGTTCATCAAGACCAACCTGCCCGCCGCATTCTACGACTACCCCGTGCCCGACGGCCCCCCGAGTACGATAGCAGCACCGACGAGGAAGCCGCCTAAGCCTTGGATCAGAGGTTCGTATTCATTAAACCAGGTTTTAATTCCCCGAAATCGGGTTTAATTGTATTAAAGAAAAAAAAAACGATGCCTGCCGCTGGAAAAATCGGGTTTTTTCCACCCATGCGCACAACAGAGCGGACCCCCGAAGCAAGCACGGGTGTACACTTGGCACCAGGCTGCATTGATTCGCACACCAGAAGGTCGCCAACAGCATCGGCAACTCCGTCGGAGCCTGGCGCGTGAGTTTTCTCACTTCGCGGATCGGCCTCGCGTAACTCCCAGACGATGGAACAACGCGCGTGCCTTTTGGCAATTAGACACTCAGAGTCGTGAGAGCGGTTTAAGTTTTTCGTGAAACCTAACCGACTCGGTTACATACGGTCCACATGCTGCGCATGGCGACATCGCTCGTGAGAATGCAGCATGGTTAAGGTATTACTCACTTGCCTCGGCATGCTGTAGATTGGTTTTCATATTCGCACCAGGCAAACGCAGTTGTGGAACATGTGAAAGCTCATTATGTGTACTGACTCTTCCCGATCGTAATCACCTGCTCCACATGGCTCTGTGCGTTAGTCTATTTCTAAATCCCATTTTCTTCTATTTCAGCCTCGTGCGAGCTGTGTTAGATTTGTTTGCTGACTCACCCCTGTAGGACATCTGTGAAAAAGAGCTTCATAGCTCATCGGATTCCTCCGGTCTAAATAAAGAGTGTGATTTTGAAAACGTATTCATATCAAATTTCAAATCATGATTTAACATTCACGAAATGCTAATGTCACGTGATATAAGCTGAGTAGGCCTTTGGTCTTGAAATGTACATGTTTTCGTCAATTTACACCGCTTGTGCAACTACATATATAAATAGATCACTTTAATAGAAGCAATTAGACCTTTTCATACGTGAACCCGCTGTCTCGTCCGCCAGCGCATGTGAAAGTGTTCATGACACTTTGCAAGAGCGGGTGATTGTGCAAAGGTCTAATTTCCATATGATAGATTCTACAATGATACTGTACTGATGCATTTCCTGTGGTAGTAGATTCTAAAATAATAAATATATTAGGCCAATTCTCCTGAATTAATATGCATGTGAATCTTTTTTAAGTGAGCCATTCTGTAATGAACAATATCCTACACGGTTTACATCTACTTGTTGTTTACATTAAAAACACCGGAATCTCGTCCAATTTTATCCCAATTGTCCTATCGGCGGCAATGCATCATGGGACAAAGTATCCATTCAGAAATCTCGCAGAGGAGTGCAACCCTTTCATGTTATAGAACGGCCCGCGGAAGTGGATATCACCGGACTACCTCGCAGATCCCTTCAAGTGACCTCTGGTCAGCACCGTAGAGGGCGGGACTTCCCTTGTGCAGAATCAGAAGTTCAGGAAAGCATTCCCCACTGAGTTAAAGCCCATTGAGCTCAGAAGCTCTCTTTCAAGGGCAGACGACATTCCATGTTCTGACAGTCAAACCACTACCACTGGACCCTGGTGGTTGCTATATCCGCCAATAATCCAGCAATGTGGCGACGAGGATCGGTGGATCACACAGATATCATGAAACCCTCTTCCCGTGGGTGTCAGAATCAGATCATACCCTGGTTTGCCAGGAGGCGGTACAGTAAGTATGCACTGATCTCTCTACAGCTGTTTGGGATGGAGTGTTGCCCCCTTGCACGTGTGGGGTGCTCCAGCTTCCTCCTGCATGTAGACACTCATTGATTGGCTGATGACGCCTTTGATTGAATTTGGTGCCGGTTTATCCCCTGGCTGCTGCCTTTCCAGCTTGTCTGTGGTCCCCGTCACGTCTGAGTAGTTCTCTCTATTCCAGTGAGCGAATACTGCGCAAGTTAAAATCTGAAACTATTATTACTATTATTAGTATACAAATACTAAATATTAAATGCTATGGTTAAACGTCTTGAATTGGTTCCATTACAATCATTTTGGCCAGTCAGCGATGCAGTGTATGCCTCAATATTTAATCCGGCAGGCATGAAGAATGGAGCCGAAACGAGAGATGACTGGAGAGCTCCAGAGACTAATCCCCATGATGGGGCACTGAGCTGACCTGCTGAGATACTTTCTTTGAATCGAGGCAGCTACCCATGAATACAATGTTATTGCAACGTAGTTGCAAAAACGGGCTCAGCATGGTCACGAAATTACTGCACAAAAATAATATTAAACAGTTTTTTTCCTTCACATTTCACCTCGAGGTGCAAAAAATACCAAATATTACTATTCAGCATGTTTTTATATTTTTTATTCAATGAACTGGAAAATCTCTCTTCATGTCTTCCTCTCCCCCTCTCTGTCTCTCCCTCCATCCCCAAGTGACGAGATGTTAACTTCCTCGCCTCGCATGCAGGAGGTCGTGGGACACTGACCCCTTTATATTTGAAACTTGTATGTCTCCCTCCCCGTGGTCGTGTGGATTTTTTTTTCTGCGCGTCCTCCGGTTTTTCCCTCCACATTTCAAATCAACATCACGCGATTAAAGCATTTGGCTGCTATACATTTCCACACGATGATGAGCCACTTCGTTGAACAATTATGTGTGGCCAGGTCGCTTATGAAAAAGAGCTACATAGCTCAGTGGGCCTTACAAGGTAAAATACAATTTAATTCGTTTAGTCTTTGTGTTCATGGTGAGAGCAGCTCCTATCCCGTGCCCCCCCCCTCCTGCCCCCCCCCCCCTCACTGTGGGCCGTAATGGTCACGTGAGCACATCGGACTTGTTTCTGTTCTTCGGGAGGGTCCGACAAAGTGTTTTTTTGCAGGAGGGGGCGATGCTTCTCTGTGCGATCCCAATTGAGAAATTTTTCCGGTAGCTTCTCGACACTGAGGTGTTTGGCCGATATTAATTTGCTATGTTTTTGTTTGACTTTTGGGAGGAAAACGGAGAACTTGGAGGAGACCCGTGAAGAAGAGGGGAGAACATGACAGACAGAACACGCGGAAGAACACACTGCACTCAGAAAGGCACCGGATTCAGACATCAAACCCAGGCCCTACTTGCTGTGAGGCACGAGTGTTTACCACTGTTCCGCATTACCGTTTAAAAGTATTCGTGAAAAAGCATTTTAAACGTTAATCCCATAAATGGCTTGAAAGCATTGTTGCATTTCAGCTCAAGGGTTGCCAAGTTAAACATTGTAAATGTAAAATCTTACGTAACGTCAGGAGAATTAGTAGCAGGCTTGTTTTTTTCTGAAAAAAATCAACAGACACAGTACCACTTTCTCCACCTGGGCATATTATTTGCAGCTATTTAAATATATTTCCTCGACAAAGTATGAAAGGCAGCATCAAACCTAACAGCTACCACAACAAGGGTCAAAATCAAGCCTCCGTAGATGCTAAAACATGCACATTACATCTGTGGCTATGTTGGAATTCTACAGTCATGGACGAAAATATACCCGCCGCTGAAAATTGCTGGTGGTCACTGTGCAACATCTAATATACACCAGATAGTAACTCGTCTCAATTCCCGTGCTGAGAATCACTGCCCCAAGCAGTTCTTACTTGTCGCCTGCCATATGCTCATCGTGCGATTTATTTCATTTGCTGACATTTCACAGATGCTTTTTGGAGGTGTTTAAATCTCCCACTCGGTTCAGGAAGAAATTTTCCATTATCATTACCGAGCCATATATCAGCGCTTTTATACGTTTGATGGAAAGCTGTGCAGCTTAGGAAATCAAATCTGGCTGCTTGATAAGAAAAAAAAATAATTATATGAAAATGGTTGTCTACACTTTATAGATGTGTGCAGGAACCAAAAGCAAACTGGCAAAGCTTAAAGTTTCAAATTTCATTTCTATTTTAAATGAATGCACGTAGGGCAGCTGAGGATATGAATGCTCGCGACAAGCTGAGACACACCAACAATTTATTCAGTCGACATGTATAGTCTGACTGAGACAATCGGCTGAAGGAGACCACGATGAGGTGATGGGTGATGGTGGTGGTGGACAGTCCTGTACACGATTCATCATCCACAACCCGGTATTCCCCACTCCTATCTCCAGATAGTCCAGTTACACGTACATATATATGCTCCCTTTTTTAATGAATACGTGTTTTATTATGTGTTTTTATCATACACTAGCAAACCACTAGTGGATGGATGATCACGTCCTTTGGATGTGACCATCCACCCATCCCTCCCAGCTAGTTATCCAGCCCAACTTGTAATCGTATATAGCCCTGGCTCTCTTCGCCTTTATGTTGCCTGCTCTGTGCTGTATATCGCACTCAATATCGATGTGTCGCTTTGTCTCTGGGTCTCTATTCAACGTTCCCCTCCCCACTCCATCTGTATTCCTCTCCTCCCTCCACTGTATATCACCCAATCCCCTCTCACCCTCGCTCTCCTTATTCCCACCTCTCCCGTCTCGATTTCTCTCGCCTCTCACGAATCCTCCCTCCCACCGCGTGTCCCTTTCCCCCGCTCTCCTCTTTCCGTTGTGCTCCGTTTACTCCCAGTCTGACGCCCTTTCACTCTCTCCCCGGCCCTTCACTCTCCGTCCCTCTCCGTCTCTTCCCCCCCTCCTCCATCTCGCTCCATCTACCTCCCTCCCTCCATCACCTCCATCCCTTATCTCCCTCCATCTCTCATCGATCGCATTTGCGTGGGATATATATGGCCAGGGGTGGAATGGTGGGGTGGGGGGTGGTCGTGACATCATCACACATGGGAAGTGGCTTGACGTTGTGGGATGTAGGTAACGTCATCACGCACATGTGCGCGGTGACATCACCACTACGTATGGCCACTTGGCCGCGCGCCAGCCAGGAATCCAGCCAGCAAAACTTTTTTAGTTTTTCCCAAAATCGTAGGAAAGTGGAATCATTTGGAAGGGAGGGGCGTGGTTGCTGATCGGAGGGGTTGGTTTGACTATCCCTTGATGGAGTGTCACCTCGGAAAATAATTCCCATTCCTCTCCTTCCCACCACCTTAAGTGTGTGTTCAAACACGCCGATTCACTTGACTACCTGTACACAGGTGTAAAGACAGGCATCTACATGACTACCCAGTCGAACAGGGAGGATCCTGGCCCACGAACATTGGGAAGTTTACCACCTATACTTCAAGCGAGCCTGATCGCAAAATAAGACATTGAATGTCAAAACGGTCCAGACAAAACCTTGCATTTTTTTACAGCAGTGCTGTTAAATGTACGCACTCACAGAATGATGTGGCTGATGGGATGTGTAAAAATGAGTTATACATTTCTTTCTGTGAAGGGCCTGGTATGGGAAGGAGGCATGTTGTCCACGTGTTTACTTTGCACTCGTCACTGTCTAGCCCATCTCCCCCCCCCCTCCAACCTCTCACCTCTGAGCTGTCCACATGAGTGGACGACGATTGCGTGAACATTTCAGGCTGACGACCACTACGATCATTCATAGCGGATTTTTGGGTTTGGCCACTTAATAATCTGACCAAATTTGTGTCATGAAGACCCTCCACCACCCAACACTTGACTTCTGTAGAACTATTGGACATCTGTGAAATTACTGGGCATCTGTGAAACAGAGCTTTATAGCTCATCAGATTCCTCCACTATAAATACATGTATTCTGATTCTGAACAAATGATTTGTCATGTGCAGAAGCGCTTAAAATACCAATATTTTTTTGTTTCAGATCAACGGCAAATTGAAGAACAATTATTAACCAATTTGACCAATTAGTATCTAATTGTAAAGTGTAGTCGTGAGAAGTGTCCACGTGACAGTTCATATTATTGGGTGTGTCAGGTGATGGAGATTGTTTATCGACACAAATTTGGCCAGATCACTGCATGGCCTAACCCAATAATAAATTATGAATCACGATGTTGGCTGTGAAAACCTTGCACGTGTTATGATTACGGCATCCTTGCTGTAGATAAAATGTTTCGCGTGTTAAGTAAAAAATGCTCTTGTTCTCGGGGTAATTTTAAAGTATAAAAGTGCCATCGCTATTTTTCAGGGCATGGTCACACGCAATGTTATACAATATTAAATACTAATTTCAAGTTAGAACATTGTAATCGGCAGTATCTTTAAAAAGAAAATCAACACCCAGATAAAAATAACAACATGTGGCAACAATCTAACTCAGTATGCTGAGTGTGGGCTCTGAAAGTGTAACATATTCATGAAATTCTAACCACGCATTACCCCTTGACAAAGGTAAGTGGGTAAGGGTGCAGATTCTGCGCGTCGACCACCGGACTCAGGAGGCAATAGCAGGAAGGCAGATTCAGACGCATCTCGATTGAATGTCAACTTTTAATCTAAACACGAGCAGAAAGTATATAAAACACATTCATAGTACACTTTGTTGCAGTAAATCAGCTTCGCAAACAATCCAATGGAAAATATCTGCACTCTACAAAACAAATGAAAACAACGCTAGCGCTTGTTTTTTTCCTTCATAAAGATGTACACAACTGTGCATGATGTACAAATGCATATCGAATTCACTTAACCATTACCCCGAGGTGGGGCAGCATGATGGATTATTGGCAAGAGAATGGACGACTATAGATACGTTTTGGCACGAAAATTGCATTAGTTTACAAGAGAAGCACACAACAATAGGAATCACACAGCACATTGAAACTTGGTGGAATCACTGAACGATCCACTTTGTGGGAACTCAATTATGGTCATTATATCACCCCATGGGAATACAGAATTTCTATCACTGCACCACCAATGATTATAAGGATCTTTAATGTTCTATTAAAACAGGATTAATGATGCGTTAATGTTGTGAACTCTTAATTTATGCCGGAATTACTGTATATTCTGTGATAAGTGTGCATTACGGTTCATTTAAGTCTCCTATTCCTCGTGTGAGAGAGAGTGCTTAAACTATGGTTGTATTGACCCGTACGTAAATAAGTAAGAAGAGACCGATCCATGCCGGCCACCCAGCAGGTGATTGCTCTGAGCACATGGACAGTGCAATCTGGTGGATTTGACCTGGCCTTAGAACATCTGAGTTTGACAGTGTTCAACGTGTATTGTATATTAAATACAATAAACTACACACTACCCCCCCCCCCCCCACGTTATATGCACAGTGCTCGGGAAATGTTTTGCTACGCAAATTAATATGAAAAGGCAATTCTGAAAACGATGCAAAAATGTTGTCATTCTTTGGTCGTTTGTCCCAGTTTGTCCAAATTGTGCTCCACGGGAGCAATCAGGGCCGGGGGAGGCGTCTCGACCATCCGCCGCCGTGTGTGTGCAGTCACGAGACGTGTGTGCGTGCAGTCACGAGACGTGTGTGCGTGCGGTCACGAGACGCTCTGGGACGTAAGATGCACTCAAAACGTGTGTCCGGAGTCAGTGGAGTTACACAGATCTCATGGCACACAAACGAATCGTAATATGCGCGGGTAAAAAAAAAGTGGCTCTTGTCTGGAGAATACGAGTGATGCTGTCAATCGTTCCTGGGTACCCCTTCGTTAACATGCACTGACCAGTGAGGTGAAGTATGGTCAAACAACACCCCCACCACCACAACTTTGTGGGGAGGCCTTCATCTATTCAAAAGACAATACATCGTCGTTTCCGTTTGTATTACTAAAAAGGGCAAGCAGCCTTTGGCTGTCAGTGATTTGATTAGTGACCTAGGATTGCTGTTATCCAGGCAGGCTGTTTTCTTTTTATTTTTAACACAGCCTTTATCGTTGCGTCTTATTCTGTTTTCTTTGATTTTGAATAATAAAATATTTAATTTACAACTCTTGCAACGGAGCGCTACTTCATTCCACATTGGGCAGAAAATTGGGCCAAAAATGTATTTGGCAGAATTGCGGAACTTTTGGTTAACACCGTTATTCCACAAAATTGTATAAAAATAAACTTGAATTGGACCCACTGGCCTACAACCAAAAGATATGTTACTTTTAATGCGACTACCTGCTAAGTCGTTTTCTTTATTAATTCCAGATAGAGATGATGACTAGATGTGTGATTTAAAATAATGATAAAACAGCACGTTTGGTTTGAGAAAATGCCTTTGATTGAGATGAACACGTCGCTGTGAGTGATGCATGCCGCAGTGGTGGACGTTCAGGATTCCACGATGCTCGAAAAAGAGTGGGACCCCGCGTCATGGTCCAAATTTGCCCCCCAAAAAAAATTGTCTAAAGCCACGTGCCAACCATTGCTCCTTCCTGTGAAGCTACGGCAGAATGTGGTTTGTCAGTGAAGCACAGTGGCGCCTTCGTGAGGGCCTTGTGCTACAACAATGGTGCAAACACCACATGTACTCATGCTTTGACATGCCAGTAGACCTGGAAAATACTGTTCAACAGGAAATATAAAATACTAGCACTTTCACGTCTCACCTAACTTCAAATGTAAATTTGCGAAATGTGCATTGGGAAGGTTTGTGTGTAACATATGCAGTTATATCGGACAAACACCAGCAATGGTGAGGCACACATCCACCACATTTTGAGCGTGTTTAATTATTAACTTCAACTGTTTGGAAAATATGAAAAGCCAGGAGGGCGTGAATATTCCTCAAAGATGGAACACGGCTTAGTGTACTAAATTTAAATTAGCCATCTGAGTGTATGGTGTATGGCAGGTTAGTTTGCTACGTTACGCATTCTGCACAGTTATGTGGCTTCATGTACACGCAATCACATTCAATCCTTTAGAAATCATGAGCACACATGGGCACGTGCAGTGTCTTTGAGTTTTTTTTATGGTGTGGATCGATGGTACGTTATGTTCCGTGTGAGTGTAAATCCACCGATGTAATTCCAAATATGCCGTATCATCATGCAGGGCATTTGTGTTGTTAAAGTATCACAATAAACACGTGTTCCATCGCAGCATCGCGGTATTTCCAACCCCACAAATCCATAAAACAAGGCTCAGAAAACGCTGACACTGAACGCATAAAATCAATTCAATTTGCTGTGATAACGAGGAATATCAGCACAAAAGGGAAATAAAAATCAATGAATCTTTGTTTTACACAAAGGCCCCATTTTAAATCACATTTTAAGCGCAGTAATAGAGTACAGCTGATTTGTACATGCCTTACGTTATGTCATGAAAGACAAAGTCTACTCCTGACCTTCGCTGTTGGCAGGCTCGGCATGAGCAAGCCGCTGAGTGCTGTGCCCCATCAGCACACACCACGTGACATCTGGGACAAATGCTTCTCTTCCGTCGTTCCACAGTCGTGAAACATTCTCCGTTTTGAGCCATGAAATTCCAATACCTTTTTTGCCTTCATATAAAGTTAAAAACAGATGCATTTATGCAACCTCATGGCCGATATTTTGGTCAGTAACAAGATTTTGTTTTTAAATTAAAACACGTTTGATTTCTGTTTTGAAGGTCTCAATTTGTTCTTTAAAATAGAATATTATTTTGCAGTTTGTCTTTCCTTTAATACCTTTTCTATAATTGTTTTGGCACCGTAAATTATTTACTTAGAGGGTTTGAACTAACTGCATGTTATCTTTAAAATGCATTACTGCTTACGAGCACACATACATCTTATAAGATAGGGTGATCTGTTCAAGGAGAAAGTTAGGAACAAAAACATTGAAATTAATATCCTCTCCACGTCTCCCACCAATCTCAATACAAGTATTACAATACTCGCCTCTATAAGATATGGAGACGCTGTTTTCACAATATCCAGTTCCTTGTTGAAATAGTGTCGTTACAATCCATTGGGTATCTATCTATGGATCATCATGTGGGTCTTAGAGGTTGCATATCGAGACCTGTGCTGTGAATTACAGTCCTAGGTCTCATTCCCTTCACCTACCTGCAGTGACTGCCATGGTGAAGTATGGTGGTCAAACAGTCCCAATGGATGACACGGAGTAAGGAGGCCTCCATCCAGCAGTGGATTGACAAATGGATTTAAGTTGAAATTTGATATATTCAGTATTATCATTATTTAATAATTTTAGCTAAGAATAGGGGTTTTCCCCCTTTTTCTGGCAACAAAACTGAAACCTTTTTACAAGGAATCATGTCTGCATTAACCACAATACTTGTGGTCAAAATGCAAACAGAAAACAAACTGATAATATATGCATTGTGCTTGAAACTGATTGGTCCACACCAGAGACAGCTTTCTTTTGAGCCTCGTCTCAAATGGTGCTAGCTTGCCAGACTTTCAATTATTTTAATTGGGTACTTAAACAATTTTTTAATGGGTAAACCATTGCAGAACTAAAAACTATAGAATTAAAGCGGTAAATGCCTTCATTTAAATTGTATGTTTATCTGAAAAGCCGAACTGAATCTTGGAGGCAATTTCGCAAGAATTGAAAATGATATTCTGCCAATTCCCGTGGTCAGCATTTTAGCACTTGGAAGGAAATTAGTCCTGCAGGGAAAAGTATAAACGTGCAAGGTGAACACTCAAATTCCACATATGCTCGATAGACCTGAAACACATATGAAACTTGTCAATACCACCTGAGGTGACAGGACCTCGTTGTGTTTTAGAGAAGTGTATATTTTGGGATGTTATAATCATGAAAACATCCAAAATTATTCCACTATTATTGGCGATGGAGAGAAATCGCTCCCATTAAAGTTTTGCCGCTTAAAATGCACCTCATTAGTATCCCTAAAGTATTGGCCCCTGGAGGCCACTGAATTGCACACAAATCACCCCCCCCCCCCCCCCCCCAAACAGAAATATTCCATTACATTTCAATGCAAATGCAAAGCATGGGGGATGTTATTCTTTGCAGCATCTACTGTTGGCAATGGGCAGCCAGCCAGGGCTAGCTGCGTTGACACTCGCGCTTGACACACGTGGCTTGGCGGTCTGAGTGGCCACCTCCGCCAGGACTCGGACAGATGCACACGGTGCACGAATCCACCTTCACCTCGCGGCCGGCTGGGATGATGCGCGTGCCGGCGTAGCAGTTCCCACCTTCACAATGCGGAGACGAAGCAGCGGGTTGGGAAACATGGAGAACACAAAAACAGCACAATGCCTTTCATGACGCAATACTATGCTCGGTAAGTTACTCTCTTGGCTGAAAGAAGTCGTGTAAACGTTGGTACAACGTTCTTTGTAAGGAATGTGGTGTTATCCCATCTCAATAAGTCTGCAAGTCGGTTTATAAATAAACATTGTATTTATATCTTGGAACAAAATTTCTTTCACAAGTGATATGAACATGGAAACAATTTTCTTTTGAGCATGATTTCAAATACTGTCTCAAAACATAGATTTTTTTTTTTACTAAATAGATACATTATATTCTGAATTTATTAGGGCTTAACTGTGAAAGGTGAGCAATATGTGTATATGATTTTTGGTTCATCTCATCATAACATGTATGTCCCATCTAGTTATGTTACCTTTCCTACTGCACGTTCTAAAAGAGACACTGTGGAGGTGTGCGGTTAACTGAAAGGTGAAGCTGCTCTCGGCTGCAATGTTGGGCTCAAGATAATTAGGAGAAAATCGAAACTTACACCAAGCTCGCGAGAAAGTGGAAGATATCCGTTGGTGGTACACAACTGGAGAGCACATCAACATGTTTATGCCTCGGGAAGTTTTTGAAAGCACACCAGGATGATAAGAAAACAGGATGATTGATAGGATTTGATATCCAAATATCTATTGGTACTGTATATCCTAGGAATGTACTCGCAACTCTGTTCACTTTGTTAAAAGGTTTCAATACAAATATAAATTCTGAAAAAATGTGCAGGTAAAAAACTACCTAAAATACAGCAACATAATAATATAGAGTATAAATGCACGAAAAAAATAACTACACTATAAAGATACATTTTACACTTGAAAGCACATTCCATATACACATTTAAGAATCAATATATTGACTGTCTTGTCACCAACTTCCACTTCTAGGTTATTATTTAATACAATTCTGACTTCATGCATTGATCATATCTGGTCCGGTGCTTCAAGGTGTATGGTTAATAGGTCAAAAGATCCACTGCTGTGTATCAAGTGTATTTTGTGAACGCATACACCTGACTCCACTAGGATGGTTAATACGTAGAAAATTGCATCATGTAAACGGCATATTTTTCTCGTGTGCCTGGGAAAAGTGTCTGTACCACGTGTCAGGTCTGTCCGGTTCGCGTACAGCATTTGGCGACGAAAACATTCAACGAAAACATTCAACGAAACCTCCTGTTTTCAGCAGCGTCGCTCCGGACTGCCAAGCCACGTTCTCCCTCCATTTGCTGATTCTCGTGCCTCGCCTGCTTAGCGGCGAGCAGTGGGCCAGCTCCTGCCTTCCTGTGTTGTTGTTGTTGTGCAGCGGTGTTCAGCGATGTTAGGTTGAAATCGTGAATGCATGAGCTCTGGCGAATTGTCCGATGATGCTGGATGTAATTAGCAGCGAAACGTCGTACTCAAAAATTGAAAATGTTGTGGATTCACTCTTCAACACACCGGTGGGCTAAAGTAGTGTGAACTATTTGTCTTTTGTCAACGTGACACTTTTTTGCTGATTGGCCGTGTCGGGTGGTGGAGGATTACGACACATTTATAAATAACGCGATTTAACCCAAAAACGTTTATTATGAATAATATTGGTCGCGAAAGCTTACGTGTTAATCTGCATTAGCTTTGTCTATCTGTACGTCTGTGTCTATAAATGGGGCAGGGTCATGACAACTTGACCCAGTAGGAGTAAAACTCGAGTATGAAGGTGTGTTTTTGTTATGGACTTTCCCAGTAGAAAATTGGGCACATTGATAAAAGTGATGTTCAAAATCTGGTGATTAAAAAAACCCTGTGCTAAACGTGTTTGCGTTTACAGCCAATCGGATGATGTCATTAAGTGTGACATCATGCAATGGTGTCATCATGTGTGATGTGATCCCGCTTGGAACGTAATCTTAATACTTCTGAGTAAGTATTGGAAAACATTACAGAATCTATGCATGCGTGATTGTTCTTCTTTTGTTTAAAACATTATGTAGCTCGGTGGACTCTATTGGTGATGGAAATTAGCATGGAAGCAGATGTACACTTCTGGATGTCAGAAGGCTGGCTCCGAATGGTGTTGGTGGCATGCAACCAAGCAATTAAACGGCAGTAATTGAGTACCAACTGTCTCTATGCATGTCTCTTGGCATTGCACGAGATGGCGGTTTGCTGAAGGGCCTCTGTAATGCGTGTGCCACCTGCACTGTGGGGACTTCAACCATTGGAATTTAGCACACTATTAAACTTGGGGTGTGAACATGAGAAGCATTTGTGCAGTGGGCAGTTGAGTACACATAATTGTTCCATTTACATTGTTAATTAAGGCAACTAAGTGAAAGTAATTACCAGTAAAGACTCTGTAAAATGTTATTACAATAATGGCTTGAAAAATTGAGTAGTGTGTAAAGCGTGTGGATGCATTGCATCCATTACACCACCAAACAAAACCACTCGACGATCCACGGAGGTCGAACTCAATCGCCACCACTCATGAGGGGTCGGTGGGAATTGTGATTTTATAGAGACCACCTCTTCTTGGTTATTTCGGTAAAGTCACGTAGAAGGGAAGTAATAAAATAATAAAAATAAAACATAATAAAATAATATAATATAATATTTTATTATGTTTTATTTTTATTATTTTATTACTTCCCTTCTACGTGACTTTACCGAAAGAACCAAGAAGATGAATCCCTGCAGTCACGAAAGCTTTAAATCGAAAGAAGACCACCTGTTCATCGTGTTGTATTCGAGGTAAGCATGTCTGTTGAACTTCCTCCGCACCGTACATAACTAACCGTGCTAATGGGAGGTGCAGGGGAAAGCACAACAAACTAAACACAGGTAAAGTCATCCTTTGTAAAGTTCATGATTTCGATACGAATCAGACATTTGCCCAACCCTCTTTCTGCCTTAAATCATAAAGGAATAGTGAGAAGACGACATAGTTGAGATGTGGTTCAGCTATTGGTGCACTGTTCATCGATTATATGCACTTTTATTATAGAAAGCAAACTGTTAAACCTCAACGTACTTCAACAGATTAAACATCTGTAGAACATTCGCGTGTAACGTTACAGGGAGTGAATCTCGGTGGCCCACGCTCTGAGTGTAAACATGGACAGTAGAGTGCGAAACGGTTACAATGTTATTGGCAACATCTTAATTCTCCGTGCTTCTATCACGCGTAGTGGGGTAAAGTGTGGTTACTCCGACTCGTGAATTAGAGTCTCACAGCATTTCGGGCTCTTCCTGCTGAAATAGAAAATCTGTGTTCCAAGTTGTCAAGCCGCTGTGGAAGAATGGGCCCAAGACGCCTCTGGAAGGGCTCTGGAGAACTCCCTCGAAGTGAGGCTCTTCCATCAGCAGCGGCATGAGCGCCGCGGTGGTCAGTTGTTAATTCACTCGCCTGCTAATGCAGGAGGGCGTGGGTTCGATTCTAACCGTGTACACCTGTATATTTGGAGTTTGCATGTTCTCTCCGTGGTCGTGTGGAACTTTTTTCGGGTCCTCGGATTTTCCCCTCCAAATGTAGTATTTGCCTGCTACGCATTTGCACGTGATAAGCCACTTCGTTGGGCTATCATTTGTGATAGCCAAGTTGCTTCTGAAATAGAGCTATATAGCTCAGTGGGCCTTACATGGTCAAATATAAATGTGTAACATAATATAAATGGTTTAAGAGTTTCGTTATTTCATGAGAAAGCAATTGCAGGCCTGCACTCTTCAACGTCCTTACCATTTTTGCAGATGGGGCAGCACTGTTCGGGCTCGTACAGGGGGTTCACGCACTCCGGGTCGGAGCACTCGGCCACCACGCACGCCACCTCCCCGTTGGACTCGCACCGGCAACGCTCGCACGGGGACGGCTGGCACGAGTACAAGAGGCAGGAGCATCGTTACATCGTTGGGTGTTACATCGTTGGGTGTTACAACGTTGGGTGTTACATCGTTGGGTGTTACATCGTTGGGTGTTACATCGTTGGGTGTTACATCGTTGGGTGTTACATCGTTGGGTGTTACAACGTTGGGTGTTACATCGTTGGGTGTTACATCGTTGGGTGTTACATCGTTGGGTGTTACATCGTTGGGTGTTACATCGTTGGGTGTTACATCGTTGGGTGTTACAACGTTGGGTGTTACAACGTTGGGTGTTACAACGTTGGGTGTTACAACGTTGGGTGTTACATCGTTGGGTGTTACATCGTTGGGTGTTACATCGTTGGGTGTTACATCGTTGGGTGTTACATCGTTGGGTGTTACATCGTTGGGTGTTACAACGTTGGGTGTTACATCGTTGGGTGTTACATCGTTGGGTGTTACAACGTTGGGTGTTACATCGTTGGGTCTTACATCGTTGGGTGTTACATCGTTGGGTGTTACAACGTTGGGTGTTACATCGTTGGGTGTTACAACGTTGGGTGTTACATCGTTGGGTGTTACATCGTTGGGTGTTACATCGTTGGGTGTTACAACGTTGGGTGTTACATCGTTGGGTGTTACATCGTTGGGTGTTACAACGTTGGGTGTTACATCGTTGGGTGTTACAACGTTGGGTGTTACATCGTTGGGTGTTACATCGTTGGGTGTTACATCGTTGGGTGTTACATCGTTGGGTGTTACAACGTTGGGTGTTACATCGTTGGGTGTTACATCGTTGGGTGTTACATCGTTGGGTGTTACATCGTTGGGTGTTACATCGTTGGGTGTTACATCGTTGGGTGTTACATCGTTGGGTGTTACATCGTTGGGTGTTACATCGTTGGGTGTTACATCGTTGGGTGTTACAACGTTGGGTGTTACATCGTTGGGTGTTACATCGTTGGGTGTTACAACGTTGGGTGTTACATCGTTGGGTGTTACATCGTTGGGTGTTACATCGTTGGGTGTTACAACGTTGGGTGTTACATCGTTGGGTGTTACATCGTTGGGTGTTACATCGTTGGGTGTTACATCGTTGGGTGTTACATCGTTGGGTGTTACATCGTTGGGTGTTACATCGTTGGGTGTTACATCGTTGGGTGTTACATCGTTGGGTGTTACAACGTTGGGTGTTACATCGTTGGGTGTTACAACGTTGGGTGTTACAACGTTGGGTGTTACATCGTTGGGTGTTACATCGTTGGGTGTTACATCGTTGGGTGTTACATCGTTGGGTGTTACATCGTTGGGTGTTACATCGTTGGGTGTTACATCGTTGGATGTTACAACGTTGGGTGTTACATCGTTGGGTGTTACATCGTTGGGTGTTACATCGTTGGGTGTTACATCGTTGGGTGTTACATCGTTGGGTCTTACATCGTTGGGTGTTACATCGTTGGGTGTTACAACGTTGGGTGTTACATCGTTGGGTGTTACATCGTTGGGTGTTACAACGTTGGGTGTTACATCGTTGGGTCTTACATCGTTGGGTGTTACAACGTTGGGTGTTACATCGTTGGGTGTTACATCGTTGGGTGTTACAACGTTGGGTGTTACATCGTTGGGTGTTACATCGTTGGGTGTTACAACGTTGGGTGTTACATCGTTGGGTGTTACATCGTTGGGTGTTACATCGTTGGGTGTTACATCGTTGGGTGTTACATCGGCAGCTTTCCAATGTTCACGGTCCTAGTGGATTTGTTGCCAGTAGTCGAGCAAAAACGGTCACCGCATCGCACGCTTTCAGATGCGCTCCTGCGGCACCTCCAATTCGCACCGTTGGATATGTACGGTGTGAAAGAAGTTCAACATACATGCATAACCTACTGTAATACTGCTTTGCAGCTGTGCTGCCAGACCTGGCCAACAGCTATTTGCTTGTCTGTGTTAGTGTTTGATTATTGTAGATATAATCATCCATCGCAAGCCAACGTCACAGTTGATGTGGCATGGAAATTGCGTGCAATGTCCAGGACTTGCTGCCATCGCGTGTTTGAGGCAGTGGTGGGGGCTGGCGGTGGCGGTAAGCGTGTGTGTGAATGCTACACTTTTTTCACACCGTACATATCCAACCATGGTAATCGGAACGAGCGTTCCAGACGGCCACAGAAGTGCATCTGAAAGAGTACAATTTTAAAAAAAATCGTCCATGAATAACACCAGAAACCACTGCTCCCCCTTCTGCGAGCAACACCCGAGTGGGCATCGAGTTGGCATCCAAAAACAAGTGATCAAGGAAAGGCATACAGCCAACGGTGGGATATCGTCAGAGTATGCTGGTGCCAACTGACAGATTAACGAGATAGTGAGGCGTGGATGACAAACGGCATGCGCCATCATCATGTTAATGTCAACGTTGACTCGAGCCAAAACTACAGCCACAAACCTGACGGTAGTAATGGTATGTTTTGATATGTTAAATTGCGCTATGCGATGTCCATCGGCCCACAGTGCTAGATATGTGTTGCATTAACCTCGCATCAGCTGCACTGTTCTATACGCCCTCTTACTGTACACCATTACCGTGAATTCAAATAGGGTGCATTAGCAAAGTAGATGAAACTTCGCTCAGAGCCACAGAGCAGCAGAGGTTAATGTGATGCATGCTATTCCATGTCAAGCACGCCGCGTTTCATGTACTTTGCTCGGCTCTCAAAAGCGCAGTGTTCTGACAAGTCAATGCACATGCTATTTATTGGCGTAACATCGCTTAATGGCTGAACTTTTTACATTAGCCAACAGTTTGACTCCATCACCATAATGATGGTGCGATCGTGCACATGTTGTCGTCAACGTCGATCCATCCCACAAGAACAGCAGCAACAACAACAACAACACACTTCTTTGGAAATCACGAAAGTTGTCGCACCGGGGGCTCTCGCACCGGCACGCGTTGTGTGCGCTCCGGACCCACACATTGTGCTGCTGCTGTTGTTGCTGCTGTTGTTGTTGTTCAGATTTCTCTAACTCCGTTAATCACGCGAACGCTCTTTGCACGATTTTTTTTTCTTTCCAAAAGTTTCACAGCGCCATGAGATACGTGGGCATTTACCAACAGTTCCACAGACATAGAAATCGCAAATCAATCTGAAAACGGGCCTTGAAATGCGGTAAATACACTCACAAGTGAGCAAAGCATGTACAGAAACATTTGCCTTGACTGATACATCTCACTTGGCTCAATCTACAGCCGCATGTCACCTCCACCCCACTTAACCTCCGCAAATGCGAATTTTGAATGCCCATCTGCACGGCTATCTGAAATGCGGTGGGTTCGTTGGGTCAGATTGGAAATTGAGCTCCACGCATAACTGTCCCCCGACTCCCCTCGACGGGAGATGTCCGCTTAAACCAAATGTGACGGTGGGGCTGGCTCAGACTGATAATGACGTGATCTTGCTGAGGTTTAAATGACATGTTAAGATGCTGGTGTGCTCCGGCTTGACTTTCCTGAACACTGTGATTGTTCATAGCAGTCTGCAGCTATGCAATACACGACCATAAGCTGCTTGAGTGTTGTACATGTTCTGATTAGATCCGGAACAATTTCTGCAAAAATTTGCATTCAATTCCTATGATCCTGTCCTGGACGATTCTTGCATAAATTACGATTCTTTCCATGGTGATTTCCACGTTAAAATCTCAATCCATTTTGCATTGAATTTTAATGGAGTATCTGCCATAGAAAACGTCTTTAACAGAAGAGGCGGTACGGACGACACCAACATTGCAGACAATGCAAATGCGATGATAAAAACGAGACAAAAAAGAAAGAACAGATTCTTAAATAATTGAGAATCAAGAATGGATTTCAGGATATGTGTGAGTGCATTCCCCACCTTTGTATGAATGCGTTAATATATATCTAGAGCATCCTTTAATTTTATAATTCAAAAAGCATATTTTTCCCAAAACACCACGCGGTATTTAAATCGCGATAAGATGATTTTTTACGAGAAACTGACGAATGCGAGAAATACATCATGATGCTCCTGACCATTGGAAAACTGAATAGGTTTGATGGAGGCAACCTTTAAAGTAGCCACTCATGATTCAGCATGCACATCACTCTCAGAAAATTACTTCTTGAATCCCATCGCCTGCGAGCAACCATTTGTAAACGTACGCGTGCACCTTATAGCGGCACAGACGCTGATTGATGGAAACTATTCACACAGCAAAGTTTGGTTTGCTGACATTTAGTGCGAAATGGAACAATTTCATGAACTACATAACAAAGTATGGCCCCAAGCCACGGCTTTTCCAAACGTGGCATGATCTCACTCAATTATTGAACGTGCAATGCAGTCGCATGCAGAGCACACTCGCACGCCCACAATAATACCACACTCGAAACGCGCACGACTGTGGGCGATGAGGTGGCACAACGGCTAACCAGCTGAGTTCAGGCCGTGGTTAACATTAGTGGTGAGTCGTGACGGAATCAGTTCTGTGATATCCCGTGCACCAACCCGCACTGACCAGCATGGCCACAAACAATGGGCAGACAACCCCGTGGCACCAAACGGAAGCCAGAGGAGAGGATTGACGTTGGGGAGGTAGGCCGCCACAGAGATCTGGCGATGGCAGAAGTTCCCGTGGCACGAGTGTGCGGTGGGTGGAAGCAACACTGAACCGTGAGGGAAAGCCTTCACCGAAACCATTATTCACAATGCCTTGTATTATTTATTTTAAACATCTGTTATGTATTGCAAACGCGCTATATATTCAGTTCAGTAGAATTGAAAGTGGGTTATAAATGTCCGTATGTGCATTATAAAGTATGAAATGCACTCAACTGGAAGCACTTATATGAAAAAAATGGGTGTAGCACTTTAAATTACGAGGCGAAAATATCTTCACGTGATGTAATTATTTATCACATCATAGATGACCTTCGCTGAAGACAGATATGTCCGTACCAGAGGGTGTTTATTGAAATGAGGTAAGTTGTGAAACTAATTATTTATGAGAGATGTATGCTTATTCGTGATGGCGATTATTATGCATGTTATGTTTGTACGGTAATGATGATAAAAAAAAATCCAAAGTAAAATCATAAATTAGCACAGGTATAATTATGCACAAAGCCACACATTGAAATGTTGCGATTTGAAGGTTGTTCGTGCAGTTACAATGAATAGTCATGAGCAGGTACAATGAATAGTCATGAGCTGCAATGTTAACTCTCGCCACGCTGCTCTTACCACGGGCTGGTTTCCAAGAGGTGAGTGGGGTAAACAATTAAAAATAACCACTATTTGAATAATACATATCTCCATGTGTAATAGAATTAGCATAATGGTTGCAATGCTATTAGCACATAAATAATTAAAAATGTAAAGAACAAATAAATCATTTATAATTGTCGTAATTACGTGAGCACTTTCTAAATGTTTAATATTAACGTGCACCGTGAATAAATAAATGCTGTGTGGAATTGCTTCGACATCCCGTGCACATTGTTGATGCGTAGATTTTAATTACCTGGGAAAGTTTCAGAAGTAACGTCAAACGTTAACTAAATTCAGGCAAGCACAACACGAGAAAAGATGCTCATATTAAAGTTCACATGAGCATTGACGCTGCAGTGGCTGTAATTGTTTGCACGCTGGATTGACAATGCAGCGATGGCTGCTTCGATTTGATCTCTGGGCAAGGCAGTTTATAACCCACGCACACATTTATTAAAACCACCGCCTCTGTGTGCTCCCAGCAGTACAGCAAAAACCTCCCCGCAGTGGCGAGGCATATCTGGAGTTTGCGTGTCTCTCTCACTGTAGTCGCGTGGATTTTTTTATCCGGGTCCTCCGTTTTTTATCCCTCCATATTCATAAACACGCGTTTAGAGTATTTGGCTGCTATACGTTTCCACGTGATAAGCCACTTCGTTGAGCAATCATTTGTGGCCGGGTCGCTTCTGGATTTACATCCAAGTGTGCATTCGGCGAAGGCTACAGGGGCAGCCCCGCAATTGCTTACTCACACCACTGCTGGAAGAAGGGCACCCATTAAAGGGAGTTCTAGAAAGCTTCTCTATAGGTGGTTGGCCTCCTCTTCGACGCATTCTGGCCAGACGTCTTGGAAGAGGTGTGAGTACCCACCACACTTGTTCCCACTGCGTGCCATCTGCCGATCGACTCTCGTGTGCCGAGAACGAAACGATTTTTATTCCACCGGGTAAGGGCCCACCGGAGCAGCTGGGTGGGCAGGTGAAAGCGACAGCGACGCAAGGAGGGTGATGACACGCAATTAGTTCATAATTGCAGGATTCTACTGCAGGAACATTTATTTAGACAGACAATTCACAAAATGCCCCCCCCCCCCCCCGTGACATCCAGTCGAGTGAATAGTTCCTCTCTGTGACGTCACAGGCTACCAATCACACGTGGCGGGGGGGTGGAGCCCCATGGCCCCGCGCTCACTGATGCGATGACATGGGGGGGGTGGGTGGGAGGGTGGGATGGCTGGGTGGAGGGTGGATGGGTGGGGGGATGGATGGAAAGCAGGTTGGGGGGTGGATGGGGGGTGGATGGCTGGGATGGGGGGTGGATGGCTGGGTGGGGGGGTGGATGGGTGAGGGGATGGATGGCAGGTTGGGGGGTGGATGGCTGGGATGGGGGGTGGATAGGGGTGGGGGGGTGGATGGCAGGTTGGGGGGTGGATGGCTGTACAACAATGCTGCCTCTCGTCATCGTGGCAGCAACTCGCTCCTTGTCGTGCCCCGGCTGGCGACGCCGTTTCAGAAGCAGCGACCGGCTGCGGGAGCCCGGGAGGGCGCGGGTGGGGGAGGCAGTGGATCCAGGGCTTGCGGCGATCGTGAACGCAAGCTCGGAGCGTGTCCGTGGAACGCTCACGTGTTGCCCACACCGCTTGTGCCACCACCCCTCTCTTGCGCCCTGGCCGGTGCTCACTGGCGGTGTGAAGTCCTCGTGGCAGCTAAGCCGGTGGGGATGCAGCTCGCCCCGGGGATTTGTACAGGCGCAGGGAGGCGTTGCCGGTGTATCTGGGAAATGTATGAGATCCACATCACCCTGGCAACGCCCGCCTTACCAGCCCAGGGGCTGGTAATTCCTAGCAATTTCGTGATTATTGAACGGCAGTGTTTGGTGCGAACTCGTGGAAAACCCCGTAAATCATTGGCTTTTAGTTCACACAAAAAACTGCTGTAAATAGCCATGCTAGGGATATGCAAAGTGTGCCCTCAATGTATAATTTGGGGGCAACAGTGAAATTAGGGATTGCCTTATCTGTGTAGTGTCGTGTAGAATCACTCAGTCGGACACGTTGTTCCAGGTCACCTGCTTACACTTTATTACTCTCTCTTTTACCAGTTGTAGGCACTCCTATCTCCATACTCTTAGGTTTTTTCGGTAAAGTCACGTAGATAAAAATTTAATTAAAAATTAATAAAAGTAATAATAGAAATAAAATAATAAATAACGACGTTTCGGAGGCAACACAAGTCTCCGTCATCAGGTGGGACCGTCACAGCTAGATTTACTGTATCAAGTGAGGCAAAGATTCCAAGATACAAGTTCTTAAATACAAGTTAAGGGGGGGAGGAGGGGGGGAGGAGCTTATCTGAGTGTGGTAGCCAATGAATGGAACGTATTGGGGGGGGGGAGGCAGGGCTAAAAGGTGCACATGGTGCTAGAAGAGAGGTGCACATGGTGCTGGAAGAGAACGACACTGCACATGTTGTTTTACCCAGTGTTGGTGGCCATCCAAATACAAAAAAGGAGAGTGCTGTTAAACGCTGGGGATGTTAACACTCGGTAAAGTAAAATAGTACCTGTCAAATAAGATGGTCCAAAAATGTGTAGTTAAATATTTTTTGCATGGTTAATAACATCTTTCCAATGATTACTCAGTTTGTACCCATCATCACGGTTGAAATTATGTCTGTGTTTGTATATTTGGATGGGTTCGTGTACAAACCTTTGATGGTAGCCAGAGGGTTTGCAGAGCACCTTGGTCTCGGAAAAAACAATATCACGAGAGCCCACAGCGTTGTATTTAAGAACTTGTATCTTGGAATCTTTGCCTCACTTGATACAGTAAATCTAGCTGTGACGGTCCCACCTGATGACGGAGACTTGTGTTGCCTCCGAAACGTCGTGATTTATTATTTTATTTCTATTATTACTTTCATAAATTTTTACCTACGTGACTTTACCGAAAAAACCTAAGAGTATGAATCCTTGCAGTCACGAAAGCTTCAAATCTAGAACTCCTATCTCTGTCTATACGGTCACTTTGTTAACCAACTTCCCCTATCTACTTTACACCTCGATGACCTGCCTGCGTCAGCTCTTCCTGTCAGCAGCTCCGCACTCACAGCTCCGCACACAGACAGCAGCTCACACACAGAGCTCGCACACAGTCGTGCTCACACAGAGCTTGCACACAGTCGTGCTCACACAGAGCTCGCACACAGACAGCAGCTCAAACACAGAGCTCGCACACAGTCGTGCTCACACAGAGCTTGCACACAGCAGCTCACACAGAGCTCGCACACAATCGTGCTCACACAGAGCTCGCACACAGTCGTGCTCACACAGAGCTCGCACACAGTCGTGCTCACACAGAGCTCGCACACAGTCGTGCTCACACAGAGCTCGCACACAGTCGTGCTCACACAGAGCTCGCACACAGTCGTGCTCACACAGAGAGCTCGCCCACAGTCGTGCTCACACAGAGCTTGCACACAGCAGCTCACACACAGAGCTCGCACACAGCAGCTCACACACAGAGCTCGCACACAGTCGTGCTCACACAGAGCTTGCACACAGACAACAGCTCACACAGAGGCTTGCACACAGACAACAGCTCGCACAGAGCTCGCACACAGACAACAGCTCACACAGAGCTCGCACACAGCAGCGCTCACACAGGCTTGCACACAGACGTGCTCGCACAGAGCTTGCACACAGACAACAGCTCGCACAGAGCTCGCACCCAGCTGCTCTTCCTCTGCGCCGCTGCCCCCGCCTACGTTCCCTCAGACCCATTCGCTCGTCCGATCCGGGCGGGGGGGGGATCAACCATCACCCACCCGGCGACTCGTGAGGATTGAGGTCCATCCCTGGCTTGAGCAACAGCGGCGAGATGTCTTCACCTTGGTCCCAGAACCCGAACTCTCGCTCCGCTCTCACGCACCCCCTTATATCCACCTCCCAATTATCCAGCTCCTCCCTTGTGTCTCTTTAGGGCCCGACAGGCCGGCGCCTGTCAGGCCATCAATCACTCCTTATCGCACGTCTCCAAGGCAACACCTCTGGTGCCAGCGTAGGACCCCGGACCGACCCTGCCTGCAACCAAATCTCCAATTAAAGAGGTGGCGGGTTGCACGCACAACCTTACGTTACACGTGCAACCTTACGTTGCACACGCACACCTGCCTGCCCTCGGTTGCCCTCGGGTAGCAGTGCGCACCGCGTATTTTACCACACTACATCTGTAACATAATTGTTAGAAATGGATTTGCGCGTATTGTTTTTTTTAAATATAAGTGTTAGTTAAGCAAAACAACTGTTAGGTAGATTTGCTTGACTTGTATTAAATCACAATGCCATTGACATGTGTTAGAGTGGAGGAGTGGCAGTGTGACGGATGCACAGAGGCACAGCCCAGCTGTTCACGCTCCATCACCGCCTCGGCCCTCCTGCACCACTTCCAGCTGACAGCTTAACCCTGACATTACGGGATGTCGCTTGCTGCAGCGAGGGAGGAGAATTCACAGGTGCCACAGAGTTCTCCAAAAACTGCTGCCGCTCGTAATTAAATGAGCGAGCAGCAGGAGTGAACGACTGGTCCAATTCGAAATTGGATCAGGCAAATTTACTGTAAAGCGTCATAAAGTGACCTGCTTTTGATGAGGTCAGGCGCTGACTCGATAGGTAAGAGGCGATCTCCTTGATTTTAACAGTGAAATAAATGGCATTAATCATATTGTTGACTGTAGAAAATAAGCATAAAGCAGCACAGGGTCCTTAAAAATAATGTTAACACTTATATGGGACTATCGTTTTTAAAGAACGGATAATACACTGTAACATGATAACAAATGTATGTTGAAACTAGATTCGAAGCTTTCGTGAATGCAGGAATTACTCTTTGGTTCTTTCGGTAAAGTTACGTAGAAATAAATTAAATATAATAATAATAATAATAATAGAATACGACGTTTCGATTGCAACACAAGCAACCATAATCAGGTACAAATGAATGACAAAACGAACATAGTAAACTTAGAAATATAATGCAATACAACGCAGAGAGTCGGCCAACACAACAGTTCATCCAAAGATTGCTAAATTTGAGAGACAAAACATAGACACAGATAAACACAGACAGACACACAAGCAGAGAGACACTTACACAGAGACAAACAGAGAGAGAGAGACACACAACATAGGCACACAGAAAAACAACGTCTCTGTGTCAAGGCCTTAAATAGATTAGAGAGTGGGGTGGGACAGAGGGGGAGTTGTGTGGAAATACTGCCCATAGCGGCCGGAGGAGAGAATGGACTTATAAACACGCACGGTAGAAAGCAAATTGAGTAAAATTAGGAAGTGTAATGCAATGCAACACATGTTAATAGCTTCAAATAGTCAAAGAGTCTCCACTTGTTTGCCACCATTGGCGACACGTGCCTGGAATCTTCTCCAGGTGGTCTCCAGAGCCCGGAGGCAGCACATTTCTCATGGTATTGTTGCAAATTCTCAGAAGTGTTCACGTTGTTTTGAAGCACCCTGTACAGTGAAAGTGGACTTACGGAGTGTGTAAACAAGGTAGCAACAGGGTGGCCGAGTGACTCGTCGAATGCCGTGCCAGATTACCGAGCCGTCACTGTTGAGACCATGGTTTTGTGGTTTGGCCATGTTTGTTTGTTGTAGTACGGAGTTAGACTGATGGCCTTAATCTAAGTTGTCTTGTGGTTGTTGTTGTTTGACTTGCATCCCACTGGGATGTTTGCACACTGCGTTGGTGTACGGTGCTTTTTGTGGAATATTTAGTGTCTTTTCCTGGATTTTCTATTTGCACATAGTCACATAGTCACTTTAAGATGTTTTCTTGTTCATGTTTTTGCTTCATGTTTTGTTTTTGTTTGTTGCGGTTGCACCCGATTCAAGAGCCGAATGGCTCACAGGGCTATACCAAATAAATGAAACTGAGAAAACGAATTGAGACGACCACCATGGACCCGAGCTCTCACGCGCTGCGAGTTGATGCTATCAGTTACCAATGATGACAGAGTCCAACACTGAAGATGATGTGTTCACTCTTTACAGAGGCACGTGCAGAGGTTCTCCTCCTGCTGTCGGTAAAGGGTACAGCAGTGCATGGACTTCAGAACGCGGTCTGTGACTTCATCTCGGAGCCATTCTCTGACAGAATGGGTCTCTTTTAAAGTATTTGGCTTGACACCAATTGTACGATTAAAATGTAATCGGGGGGGAATTTTTTTTCTCATGAAGTATGTAGCTACGCGGGTGGAATGTTAAGGCACCCTTGATGGGCATGCAAACGTGAGGGATATTAAACTTGTTTTCGGGAGACTTCATACACTCAACCACATTTGCAGTTTTCACCTTGAAGTTCATTGCAAATACTGTAAGAGCATTTTGTCGAAGTGAACCTTGCTTTGTTTTTCTATTTAACTACTTTTCTGTTGTTCGTTTTTATTCAAGTCATACAGTACAATAACTCTTCACCGAACACAGGGGTGACATTTCTTGGGAAATGCTGTGTTTGGGAAAATCCGCATGTGACCAATAAAAGGCATTATAGGAAATAAATTATCACCCCCTCCCTCTTTGTTTAACTTATAATTCTACATGATTTCTTACACATACATGGTAAATAAAATAAAATTGGGACATGAAATTAAATAGCAAAGTGAAACTGACATTTTTTCTTTGACTTAAACTCAATAACGATGGTGAAGGTGATGGTGACGGCGGTTTTTAAACACGCAGGCTTTCGCGACCAATATCATCTATAAGAGGCTTTTGGGTTAGAACGCGTAAATATATAAATGTGTCATTAAAACCCACCACCACCCGACACAGCCAACTAGGAAGGGTTGTCACGTAAACAGAACGTGCCAATTCGTCACTAGTACAGCACTAACCGGTGTGTTTGAGAGCAAAGCCACAACATTGACAATCTGAGTATGATGTTTCCCAGTAATTACAACTAGCTTCATCAGGCGACAGCCAGATTTGTGAAGAAGTCCACCTGTTTCGTTCCTATATAGATTGCAAATGTTGTGGCTTGGCTCTCCAACACACCGGTTAGTGCTATACTAGTGACGAATTGGCACGTTTGGTTTTCGTGACAACCCTTCCTAGTTGGCTGTGTCGGGTGGCGATGGGTTTTAACGACACATTTATATATTTACGCGATCGAACCCAAAAACCTCTATTATGGGTGACGGTGATGTTGGCGGGGTGCGAGACCGCATGAGAGTGTTGGGGAGGGAAGATGGGGATGAGATCATCATCGGCAGAATCTACAAGCGAACTGCTTGTCGACGCGGAGATGAGGCTCTGAGCAGCGTCAAGCCGCGTAGAGCCCAAGCATCACCCCCCGTGTTCCGGACAACATCTCTCTCCAGGTAAACCGTGTGGAGCCGAAACACACGTTCCACAAAACAGCGCTGGGCAAGGTATGACTGTCACTGCATGGTTAGTAGAGCGCGCTTAGTGCCGTGCACTTTGAACCCGGCAATCTGAATTTGATTCTTGACTTAGCATTAGGAGTAAGTAGTATCTGAACCATTCAAGGACACTGCCTTCACAAACCTGCACAGCATATGTGAAGTACTGTGTGGCCCCATGACTGAGTTTCTCCAATAGGTGCTACATCTTCCCTTCTTCAGGTTTTATTCTGTCTACTGGAAAATACCTCAGCGCTTTTCGACAGCCATCTGAGAGTTGTGTAAATATAATCATGGCAGCATTTCACAGACTTCGTATCATTCCAGCATCAGTAGTCCACGGGAGCATGGTGGTATACAAAAGAGGCATTTATAGCCATCATCATATTCCACAAGTGAATAAACAGTACTGATTGGAAGCAATTGAAAATGTTCATAATTAGGCATGCGCAGGGCCATGGCATAATGCTCCACTGCGCTCTAATGAACGGGATGGGTGTTTTTTTTTCTCTCCATTGGAAACAGCCACGTTGGCAGCAACGCTTGTATTGTATTGCATTGCTCCACTGGGAGTGATGTGGTTGCTTATGATAGCAATGAGAATATTTCATTGAAGTTCATTTCAGTTCCTTTACTTCAACGATTTTAGAAGCCATTGACACTATTCATGTGTTGCAGAAACGGAGTTAAGTAACTGGTTCCTTACAATGTGGCTGTTTTGCCTAATCGATCATTCTGGCCCGATATTTCTCATTTGCATGGGAGAGAATAAGTTAATAGCAAAATGTAAAATTTTAAGGAGACAAGCAAAGAGGCGGTGATTATCTCCACTGGTGTCCCTGAATCGGCCCTGCAATTTCACATTCCAGTGGCGGGGACCAGAGTCTGTCGACAGGAAAACACCAGGGTTTAAAATATATATTAAGCAAATGATTTCAACGAAATCAAATAATTAAATAGAGATATATATACTCTTAACAATAAATATAATTATAATTAAATGAAACTACAATTTAGGGATCCAACATTATTCCAATGGTTCCCTCTCGTTATACTCGTTAAGGAAACTGTGTCGTTCAGTGGTTACTTAAATGTTTAATAAAAAAAACATACACAGTTCAGTTTGTGAATCAATTAAATGGAATAGTGCGAGATTAAAATAACAGATGTGCGATAGATTAAATTGCGGCAACAGAAATATATGGCTGCAAGATGGTAGGATAAAAGTTAAAGAGGGACTGTCTGCATGATCATCTCCACTCATAACCCCCGGTATTTTAACCACTGGCCTGTTGGTGAAAAAACATAAGCTGCTCAGCAATATAAATAGAAAAAAATACGAGGACTCTAGTTAGTAACTAATCTAAACAAAAAACAGACAGACTAAACAATGTCATAATGTATTACAATGCTGACACAACTGCTGGTGGAAGGGCCTCATGTAGAGAGGGAGCTCTAAAGATTTACTCGGGAAGGTATTTCATCTATAATTCGAAGAGGCGGTAGTAGCCACATTTCACCCCACCAAACATGACCTGCCGATTGACTAACTGTGGTGCATTTATACCGCTGGGTGGACACTGGAGGGTTTCATAAAAATGCCCATGTTATTTCAGCTTCCGCATTGAGAGAATTAACAGAATAAGTTCAGTGTGCTTACTGTTGTACCATGGCAGCACCCCTCAGAATACTAATTATGCTAAATGTGCAGTGTTATTGTAACGGTTGCATACATGTTGCCAAAACTTACAGGTTTGCCAATCGTTCAATAAAGTTTGTTCAAATAACAGACACGCGTCGCTTATGAAATGTTTCATTTAATGAAAGCGTCATATGTTTAAAGGCAAAACAATTGTTCGAACATGTGGGAAATATGAGACTTGTTTAAAGCTAATATAATCTTAGAGAAGTCTGTGGATTTATCAATGTTGTTAATTGCATTAGTACAGATTTATGATAAGCTGAATACACAAAGATTGACTGGTGCAATTTTGTATACAATCAATCAGGAAAATATCTAAAATGAGAAAAAAATATGATGATGGAGAGAGCAATTTAGAGAGAGCAATACGACTAAAATATAATATAACGGTGAGTGGTAAATTGGGTCTAAGCTATTAAGAGTTGAAGTTGGATAGATCAATATATGTTAACTTGGTAATCGTGAAGCAGTGTTATGATTGAGGAGATATGCTGTTGGTGGATAATTAGAAAAATATGATTTATTTCAAGAAGTCATAATTTATCATTAAACTTTTTGAGACGTTAAAGTAAATATATCTCGCGATATAGGACTGTCCAAAAAAAGATTACAAGACGTAGCCGAAATGTGAAATTGCTTTTTTAAGGGTTATTTGGCCAGGTGGTGCCGCGGCAGATAGGAGGCCTCGTAATTGGAGTGTCAGGATTTCAAATTCTACCCGTGAGCCCACTCTGCTCATCATCTCACGAGAGTGCCACTTTGTGGGAGGTGAGCACTGCAAACTTCATGGAGAGATTGGCCCCAAACACAAGGATGCAGAATTGTAACGCCGACTCTGGGCCACCAGTGAATATTGCCCACCACTACGCTGCGCGTTTTATTGCAGCACGGTGCTACTCTGAATTTTTACTCCCATAGAGGTATACCCAAGAATGTATCATGAAAGTACCATATGAACAATTATGCCTGTATTAATGTCAACAATTGTAATGAAAACAATGATCGTAGTTGATTCAACAGTACATTTGGTTTAAATATAGTTCCAAATAGTATCAACTTATTCCATTTATATACAGTATATTCTGCAGCAGCACAAAAAAAACACACCATGCACAAATATTACATCTTTATATGTTGGATTGCATCATCCTCTCAGGAACTAAGATTCCATGTGCATTGCATAATTTATCGACTTCAAGGCAAGCGGTGAAGGCACACACCTTTTGTAATCCAGCACTGCGGAGGTAGCGAGGTGCCATAACCGACGTGGCATACCCTCAGTTGTCAGAAGGCAGAAGAGAAACAAAGAAAGACTCCACCTGTTCCAGCTGTTTGGGATAGAGTGTTTCCCCCTCGCACGTGTGGGTTTGCTGCCGGTGCAACGGTTTCCTCCCCACATGTAAACACTCACGAATTGGCCGATAACACCCAAATATACATAGAGGGCCGCCGCATCTTGGGTGATTGTTTGACTTCTCCGTGGTTCCAGCTCTCGCCTGTCGAGTCATTCTCCGTCTCTCTGTGAGTGTGAGCGAATACGGTGTGCATTACAATGTGACATTATTATTATATTCTTGTTACTAGCCGGAGGTTTGGAGCGGGAGTGTTACGGACGGTCGCTGAAGAGACATGCAACCTAATTGGTAAAGATTTGAACCCTCAAGGGATAGGGTGCATTCTTATCAGACACAGGATACCCCATTCATATCATTTTTGGCAGGAAATCTGCCACATTCAATTTTTTTAATTCATCTGTGGCAGATAATACAATGAGTCAGCATTGCTTAACATGACTATTCTGGCAAGAAACTGAATGTCAAAACTGGTCCAAAGTTTTCTTATTTTAAACAATGCTTTTGAAAAAAATTACTCCTCGAAGGCTGTGGGGCCAATGGCATGTGTAAAAAACACAAACTCTTGTTGTTTATGCGGTGACATGGATATGGAAAAGACGCGTATTGTCTGAGCATTTATTTGGTTACATATGTACTCCACTAATGGTAATTGTGGACTCATGCATTGACAGAAGCTACCCGCCAATGAAAGAATCACGTCAATATGTTGAGGCATGACGCTAAGGGGAGCACCGAGTGGGTCTGGTAAACCCATTCCACCCATATCCCTATAGACATTCTTGACCTACATTCAGCAGATTTGTGGTCGAAAGTCCACCATAAACTTTGAGTAGATCTTTGCTCATGAATCGCGATCATTTGTGACCAAACGGACGCATACACACATCACGTGTTATGATGCAAAGGTCGAAGATGATTATGATGAAGGCATAGATGAAGAATGATGACAATGATTAAGAGTATGCTGACAATGATGACGATCATCGTCGTGTACTGACGTCAACACACGTGTGGTTGATTCTCCTTGCTCCACCTCCAGCTACTGATTGGCGCCTGCGTTTGGCGTGGAATGGTGACTCCGCCCATTATGTCGGACCAATTGGTGGCAATCGCTGTACATCATCAGAATATTACTGGTAGGAACCTCCTGGTTCCACCAGCCCACAGGGGATTAGTGTGCCCGTCCGTCCGTCGTGCATCCAAAAATGGGAGGGGTGGGGCTGGGTGGAGAGGGGAGAGTGGGGAGTGGCTGGGTGGGGAGGGTGGGGAGGGGCTGGGCGGGGAGGGTGGGGCAGGGTGGGGAGGGGCTGGGTGGGGAGGGGCTGGTCACCCCGTGGTGCTCTTATACAACTCAACGTTTAACCTACTCACGCCGGCTTGTGCCCGCCCTCACAGTCGGCCATATTTGCGGAATACACCACGCCGCCGTTGACCCTGGCCATTGACCGAGCAACGCAACGTTCCTACCAGCTCCCTCCGCAGGAATGTATTTTATACTGCAGGAGGAATCCGATGAGCTATGAAGCTCTTTTTCACAGATGTCCAGTAGGGGCGGATTAGACTTTTACAATAAAAAGAAAAAACACAATACTAAAGCACGATAGTAGTGCCAAGTACAAGAAAGGTAAGCGAATTACCAAACCCGTAAATATGAAACTAAACCATCCCCATCTTACTAGGCAAAGCCCACTAGGGCCTTAACTCATTTATCAAAAGCAACCTGGCTACCACAAATGAGAGCTCAACAAAGTGGCTTATCATTTGCATACGTGCGAAAAGCCAGCACCAAAGTGTACATACATTTGAGACAGAGCCTCCCAATCATTATCGTTAAGCTCCGGGGATTTGGTTTCGTGGCTTCAAAACCTGAGCCTGTCCATGCTTTTACAAAGTCTCACGCGAAGGAGCACCCTGTCCTCCTGCAGGACCACCCGCGATGTGCACCCATTGCATTCAATTGTTCGCCCTGCGTTAGATTCACGTCCAAGATGTGCCAAACCTGTTTAATCACTCTCACATTCTCAGCCCTATTCTTTGGGTCTTTCGGTGAAGTCACGTAGATAGGTTGAAAGAAAATAACCAAAAGCTACGACGTTTTTGTCTCTCCTGATGACGACCACTTGTGTTGCGATCGAAACGTCGTAGTTTTTTGTTATTTTCTTTCAACCTATCAACGCGACTTTACCGAAAGACCCAAATAATATGAATTCTTACAGTCACGAAAGCTTTAAGTCAAGTTCTCAGCCCTGTTCATATGCAATATAAGAAAAGCCTTCATGGTCGGCAATGAAAGCCAAACTCCTGAAAATGTATAATCATACCGTACGGCTCTATCTTTCTGCTGCTGCTCTGAGGGAGTGTTACATTGGAAGGCGATGAAGGAACCGCGGGTTTCTATGCGCAGGGTGACGAGCTGCGAGTCTTGTACGTCACTTCTGGCACGAAGAGTCATTGCGCCACTTGCAATTTAGCCTTGAAGAAAAGTGACAAGGCACTGCATTGCGTATTCACCAATTAGTTTTAAAACGTGTCAGTTCCCCCTGAAGCAAAGCTGCTGCTTCTGTGATATTTTTTCCTTATTTTTCAAATACTTTAATAATTTGCTGGCAAAGCCTAGCTCAATGTTCAGACTAGTTTTGTTGTCAGTAGTACTGCATTCCGCATGAAATAGTTCGCTAACCACTGCAATATTCTTTGCCACCATTAAAAAAAGCTGCCATCGCCCTCAAATACAAAGTGTTGAATCTTTCCCCGCTGTTATGTTTTCCATTCTTTCTATGTTTTTATTTAAATCAGGCGTCCGTAGTTCACAACTTTATCTCAATTTAACTCATTGCATTGTCCAAACCGGTGCAGTAAACACTGCACCGAGTGTAACAAACCGTAGACGGAGCCTCGGATAATAATCTTTCTCCATTAGAAGACAACTTGAAAGTGCATGAATCTGCCGTTTGAAAGTGTGCATTTAATCCATATTTAGGTATTGTTAGATCCATAGTCGCATTGCAATGTCCGACTCATTCGCTCTCATGGAGATAAATGACCCAAACCTGCCCGTTCACATCTCCACAGACGAAACGTGCCGTGTGGTCCCCGCTGCCAGGTTCAACCACGATCCAAAGCAGCAACGAGGGGAAATGTAAATAAATATATATAGGCAAGTGAAAACAACTTTTGTATGTGCCTGTGTACTTAAGTCGATTACATTGTAACATATTTAAATAAAAATAAGCAAAAATAAATAAAATGGCACAAAAAATATTATATCCCGCCAAAAAAATGTCATCCAAATCTCATCCCTTGTGTGTGTGTATATATACAAATATTAGGTACAATGCAGTGTTACTATCGAGTATAGTGTATAGTAGTGTGGTTTGTGTACCTGCGTTGAGATGTATATCATAAGAAATGTAGGGTTATCATGTGCCACTGGTTCACCCTGACAGTGTTTGTGATCTTTACATTTTTTCAAGCAGTAAGACAAATTCAAGTTCTAAAATTGAGGGTTCTGAACAACGCAGTTTAGAACTGCAGAGCATTTCCCGACAATCGTGATAATTTAGTGTTGTGCGTTTTGTTGGCTAACACGTCGCATTTGTTACGCGCATGAAGCCTGTCTTCGCCAGGCAAACGTTTACAATAAATATAATGAACATGATATGATTTTTTACACATTTTGTAAAATCTACGATCAGACACTAACTATTCAAAAAATGAGTATTCTCCGGCAAAAACACTACAATTGTTGACGGCTTGATTCAACTTGTTATAGTTAAAGACGTACCCATCGGAAACCGCTCAATTTAAAGATTCCGATTATTTATGAGAAAGTACAACAATTAATTAACGTTTTGCTCTGTGAGGAAAAGCTTTTACCGTTTTTAATTAAAAAACACTTTCATCCCAAAGATATTTTTAAAAATAAACGATGGTTCTCGCTTTTATTTAATTTTCTGTTTAACGCTCTATCAAACGAAACAACCCGTAGTCTTATATTTTTTACGATTTCTGAATGATATACGCACATACATGCTTATGGGGCACTTAATTTCAAGATTCGGGGCCTTAAAATAAAATTAATCTAAGATTTGTTTTATTTTTCCTGTTGTTTGTGTCATAAAAGCTACCAATGTACCAAGTCTCAGCTTTCTAACTTGTCGGGAAGTACCCTAGAGGCTTTTGAGACATTCAGATGAAGGTCTTTATTTATTTAGATGCTAAAACAGCTCATGCAATATTTAAGTTTGCTCTTCGTTTTTCACTATTTATCTCTTTGCAATGCCACCAAGACCCGTGACGTCACCGGCATTGACCGATACTTTGACAAAAAATCGCATGCAAACTCCTGTTACTGCTGCCACCGTCTTGGTTGCATGAAGCGTATTTACTGCTCTGGATGACAAACTCGGGGATCGCGAACATCGACTGAGATGCGTCTGAAATCACCGCCCAACCGGCTCAACCACCGGTTGTCCCCATGTGTAGAAATGCATGCAGGACTCTCTATTGGGTGTAGTGGAGACACCGTGAGACGTCGTCCCATTTGCTTAGAGCACAAATACAACCCAGGCGCGAGGAGGCCGAACAGAGCAATGTGTGCACAGTGTTTGTGATGGAAAACGCACGCGTGCAATTGCCAGCAGTGAGTTCTCATGACGTGTACAGGCTGTGCACGTGCACAGGGGCCCGTGTGGCAACCCACTGCTGGATGAGGAACTCCGCAGGCTCTGCAGGGGTCGTCGTCGTCGTAATTTGACCATACTTCACCACGCCAGTCTTTGCGGGTTGAAGGCGAGGAGCAGAGAAGTGGTAGCATATAAGTACCGTACAACCCTCTGCTGCTCCCCACGTGGTCCCACAGCATGTTTGTGTCCAGTGGTCACTCGGGTTGTTAAAATAGATTTCATTGTTTTTGCATTACCGGTAACCGCATGCGAAAATAACTGGTGGGCGGCAAGAACCACGCGCGACCGCCTTTGTCTCCCTCGTGGCGAGATTCACACACCGCGCCATTTTAAGGCTGAGTCGACCTAGGGGAGGCCCGAGACCGGTTCAGAAATAATCGTCACTGATGTTGGCCGTGAGCGGGAATCGAACTCGGGTGGCCGGTTCCGTAGCGCAGCGTGGCGCTAACCTCTATCCTCCCGCTCCCTACCACACACACACCACCCACACACCACACACACATCACACACACCACCCACACCACACACACACCACACACACATCACACACCACCCACACCACACACACACCACGTACACACACACACCAGACACACACATCACACCACACGTGCTCCAGGTGACAGGCACGAGCGCGCGCTTGGGAGCGACTCGCAAAGCGTGCCCGGAGCCAGCTCGAGAGACACGACTGTTGCTATTGTTTTACTCATTTACAACAACAACAACAACAACACCCCTATACATCATTATTATTATTATTATCTCGTTGAAACGGGAAATTAAATAGCAAAAAAAAACGGCGAATCCAAAGAAAAGCGACAGTTGAGATTGGATATCTGTTCCAAACCTCAACACTAGCTCCAACTTGAGCTCTATTCTTAAACTGACCTCATCATTCACCTCTAACGTAACGCTTGACGAAATAACGAAAGCGAATCCTATTTTAAATACTAACCCTATAAGTAACGTTTATCCAAATGCAGTGAAAAAAAACCTGCCCATAACAGTAACCTAACGAGTCACTGTCCATCATTAGCCCTGTAAACATAACCCTATCCACAACCCATCAAACATACATTAACTTTAACCTCAACAATAAACACGAAAACTGTTTAGAAGCGTAATGACCGCATCCATTATTCTAACGCTGCCCCGAACACGAACTCTATCCATAATGCTAACCCGATCTTGAAAACTCGCCCTTTTTGTAACAGTACAACGGCTGTATGTATACTGTATGTTGGACTTCTTTGGTACCGTACGTAGCCAACCGTGCTAATCGGAGGTGCGGGGGGGGGTACCGACAGCAAACAGCTATAATCCTTTCCCTGACACTGACTCTATATTCTGACACGAGCCCAATCACATCATCCCGGGCCGTACTCCCAGCTCATCCTGGTTCTCATATCCCGCAGCTGGCAACTGTCACGCATGCGGCGTGTGCCTCGGTGTCCCACACTCTCATTGCCCCCCCCACCCACATCTCTCATCACCCCGCTGCTAGGCAATCCCACTGCACCGGCGGCTCTGTCGTTTTACCCATTGCTCATCCTCAGGCTGAACGGGACCTGCCATACACAAGGCACCCCACGTCGCCATCGCCCCCTTCCTTTGGCTAGATTTCGTATTTGATGTATACAGTCAACGTCCGTTCTTGCAATGTCGCACCATCGGGCTAAATGTCTTCCTTCCCCTCGGACTCAAACCTCTCAAAAGGGCCGTCCGTAACCTCCCATCCAACACACGCGTCCCACCGCACACCACCTCGGTGTGCACATTCAGAGCCTCCAAGTTGCTGATGGTGGTGAACAAGTGGCGCGGTGGTTCTCTCGCTGCTCGATGGACCCGGAGACCTGCCACTCACGGCGACGTCTGATCCATCCCTCCACGTCCTTCCCAGCGTCAAGGGTCGTCACGCGACCCCCGCAACTGATGCGGCCTGGGAGATGCCCTCATCCAGCATGGGAGTAACACACTTCAGCATCGAATGACTTCGATTGTCTACACATTCAAATTCCACGCGCTTCTTTCTTTTGATTGTCCGAATAACTCGTTGACTCGTTTCAGCAACACATTCCAGACTCTACTCCCCAAAGACAAATACAAAGATCCCCCGTATCGCCTTGTTGGGGCAAGTTAGAACAGACTGTTGTTAGCGAGCACTTATGAGGACCGGCACGGCCGCCTTTGCCTCCCCAGTGGCGATGGAAACCACACGGACACATCGCCACGGGGAGATTCATTTGAGGCTGAGTCGACCCAGGACCGGTTCAGATAATTGTCACGGGTGTTGGTGGCCCTGAGCGGGAGTCGAACTTTGGTCGCAGGAGTTCGTAGCGCAGCGCGCCAACCGCTACACTACCGCCACCCCACACAAAAACAAAGATCATCCGTCTAGCCTTAACAGACTGTTGGGGCAAGTGCTCTTAGAGAGCACCTATGAAGGCCGGAACGGCACACGAGGGCAACACGCCTGCCCGCCTTTGTCTTCCTCGTGGCGAAATTTTTACGCACCGCACCAGGTACTTATTTGAGGCTGAGTCGACCTAGGGGATGCCCAGGACCGGTTCAAACAATCGTCACCGGTGTTGTCCGTGAGCGGGAATCGAACTCGGGTCGCCGGGTCTGTAGCGCAGCGTAGCGCCAACCGCTCCACCACCGCTCCCCACACACAGAGAGACAGACACAGACACACGACTCCCAGCACCTGCTCCGCAAGAGCCACCCACCGTGAACTCCTGCAGGATCGCGTAGGCGCGTCCCTGGTGCTCGCACTCGCTGCGGGTCTCCGCGCACTGCGGGCAGCAGCCGCTGCGCTCCACGCGGGCGCAGCGCGCCTCGGCGAATCGCGGACACTCGGGCTTGGGGCACACGGGGCCGTCGGGCGTGCAGCGGCACGGACACGGCGAGCGACCAGGCCAGAACTCCTCGCCGAGTCCGTACACGAAGCCCGTCTCGTCCAGGCAGCCCTTGCCGCGGTAGTCCTCCATCTCGTAGTCCTGCGGCGTGCCGGCCGACGGGGGCGACGGGGAGGGTGGCCACGCCTGGTAGCCGGGCTCTGCCGGGTACGCGAGGCTCGACAGAGGCCCCTGCGGCAGCAGCAGCGGCGGCAACAGCAGCAGCAGCAGTCGCGCGGCCAGGCGTGGTGCAAGCGTGGGTGCCATCGTTGTACTGCGCTCTCGTCTGCTGCTCCTGGCTGTGGCCGTGGCCACTGTGAGATGCGCACGCCGCTTTTAAGTCACTTTTGTGGGTAGCGGAGCAGCCGCGTGGAGGAGGAGGAGTGAGTTCTTCTGCCCGAGGGCTTGGGACCCCCTCGCGATACAAATGCCCGAGTGCTCCTCTTTAGTATTCCGTCCTGCTGCAACTCGAGCAAGCCCGCTTGCGCTCTCGCTCGCTCGGGTTTTATGTGTGGTGTGCTGTGTGTGTGTGCGGTGGGCTGTGTGTGTGGTGGGAGTGTGTGGTGCGTCTCCTCCGTCCACTTCTTTCTTCCCTCTTTCGGAAGCCCAGTTATTTATTATTCGTACAGAACGAGGAGAACGGGTGACACTTTGCCGCAATTAGGTGCGCGCGATTGCTTAAGTGGCGGCAGCGGCGGAATTGATGATATCGGCCCGAATGGACGGCGCCTCGAGCAAGGGGGTGCGCTCTGTGTTGTGGCGTGTCCCGCTTTTCGTGATTATCCTGATTGCCACTCGCAGCGTGTAGCCTGCCACGGGAGCGCAGGGTGGTAGCATCGAGTCAGATGTCAACGCGCCAAACAGTCGTCTATGTGAATAGACCACGTTCTTTACAGAAATAGTTTTACGTTTTAAATAAAAAAAAAACGTTTTTTTCCAAGTTGTACGCTATCATTTCAATACGCATCGATTGAAATAGCAATTTCGGAAGGATATAATAAGTCAAGAGACCCTTGATGAGATGTGTGATTCGTTTTAGTAATGTATTGTAATATTTAAGACCACACTAGTATTTTATTAAATTGTCACATGACACGGTAGACTTGCTGCTGTTGCTTATAGCGAATATTTAAAGAACACGACAGCCCTCGAAATCCATTGATGCGAAGTCACGTGGTGTCACTCACCGTTTCGTGGGATTTTTGTGTTCGAGATGGCTACAAAATATATCTCACGCCATAACGTGGGAAACGTTTTGTTTTCTCTTTTTGTACATTACCAGAGATAATTCATCACGTGCGTCCACGTGATTAGTGAAATATAAATGAAGGCAAAGAGCAACTTTCACGTGTGTACTTGTACCTCCGGTTAGCACGGTTGGCTACGACCAAAGAAGTTGAACAAACATACATTTACACAAAGGTTGACGAGTCTACTGCACATCTGTGAAAAAAAAAACAGTTTAATGGCTCATCAGATTTTCATTCTGATTCTGAGTTAAAGTATGTACAATTGTATTCGCAGTCTGGGAAGTCTGCGCTTGTGTTAAAATCAGTTATGCATTTGATTAGTCCATCGAGATGGGTCTTCATTATAAACCTGTAATTCAGTTTGTGCGAATAAAACAGGATATCTTAAGTTGTACTCAAATTACCAAGTTAAATAATGTTAAACGTTTGATTTTGACCCACACTCCTGATGGAATCATCGTCTGTAATGGCTTAATGATTGTGTATTTAGCTCTCCTGTGTACATTATTAAAGCTGCGATCTTATGATTGTTAAAATACGGAATTTCATTATGGCCTCGGCTCTAGTTATCTGAGATGCATATTGACGTGCGACCTCAATGGCCCAGCCACGTGGCTTTGGAGAGAGTCAATTGTAGGAACTTAATTCCATATTTCTTGTGTGTATATAGGGACGAGGGAACAATGTATGCACAGACTCGTGTGTTGTGTAGTAATGTGTGTTGTGTAGTAATGTGTGTCCAGCTTGTAACTTGATAAGAGTTATGAAGAATATGATAGTCATGCAGCAACCTTTGTTGTCATTCACTGGTTGTGATGCATCAGTCCATAAAACTTTATCCATAATAGAGGTTGTTTTGGGTTAGATCGCGTAAATATATAAATGTGTCGTTAAACCCGCCACCACCCGATACAGCCAACTAGTAAGGGTTGCCACGTAAGCAGAACGTGCCAATTCGTCACTAGTACAGCACTAACCGGTGTGTTGGAGAGTCAAGCCACAACATTTACAATCTGAGTACGACGTTTCGCCAGTAAATACAACTAGCTTCATCAGACGACAGCCATATTTGTGAGGAAGTCCTCCTGTTTCATCCTCAAATAGAGGCGTAGATGTGTATTGTTATTGTGTTCTCTATTCCATGTCTCGGTGTTAATGTTGTACTGCAGTCTGTTCTACAGTTTTACCACGAGTGGATGTGCACGCATACAGTATGCACGTATGTGTTCTTCAACAAAAGCACTGGAATTAAATGATTAGCCTGGCTTTGCATGCGTCATTGGAGGCGCTAGGTTGACTTACTTGGATAGCTGTGCAACGCAGAACAGAGAGAGGCCCGGATAACATTGTTTTAAGACACATTGGTTTTTCATTCCAAGTCTGCCATTTACTTTCTGTAAACAGTTGATGAATTTCTGATTCTGGATTACATTTGTTTATCCTTTTATGAATGTCACAAGCGACCAAGTCTGGCTGCTCAACTTAAATATTAAGCAGCTTGTAGTCGGTACAGTCACCTTCAAACTAAAAGTGTCCTTGTACAAATATGGATGTTGTCGGTGCTCTGTTAGCAGTTATGAGCCAGTGGTTGAAATTCCACATTCTCATGGCAGGAGCCATCAAACGGCGGTACTTAATTACTTGACCCCAATATATTGATAGGCTTGGGACTACCCTGACATACTATTAATTACAGTCATTAAATGTGTTTAGGCTATTTAGACTTCAATTAAGGTATTAAATAATCCATATCGCCTGTAATCATCCATATATTATGACACGGTTAGAGATTAAGCTTCTTAGTAGTGTCAATATTGTGTTTTTTCATTATATTGGAAGTTAAAAAATTATGAGCACATCTGACCACCACTTTGGCAGGTGGACCGGTACCAGCGGTGTCAAGATTAGGCCCTGGAGGAGGCATGTGAAGGACGCGACTGTGGCAATTGGAGGCAGTCGCCCTCCAACAACAGAGTGCTGGGTGGATAAAACGCAGCAAGTTGGCACATTGGGGAGCACATGTGGTGCATCTGCCAGTCATCTCAGTCATTCAATCCGTGACACCAGCAAGCTCCGTTTTGTGATCTCCTGCCAGCGAGCCTTCGGCACTTCACGTGATGGCCTCAAGGTGCACCTAGCCTGGTAAAAGCGGGCATGTTGAAATCACCATCACTTAGTGGCGACCCGCGTTTGTTGTTTTTGGCAAAAATAGTGTCATGGGTTCATATATGCAAAATTGCAGGTGGAATTTAAGGTGCAAAGGAGAATAATGTGCTCCAGTCAGATTTACTGCAGATATCGTGCTGGATTTACAGCGGAGTGGAGTAGACATTTGCTCCAGTGCTTAAGCGATTGTTGTTGCCCTCTAGGGCACTTTTGCTGTCACTGGGCACACACATCACGAGTACGCATGTGCTTAATATTGGCAGGCAGCAGGAGCCCATCAACACCTTTGGTTTCACAAAGGAGAGATAAACACATGTTAGCCGATCATTGAAATTTCAGTTAAAAATCTGCTTCTCACATCGGTCTCTGAGGAATAACTTCTGAATATGAGAGGAGGCAATGCATTGTGAAGTTTCCTCAGTAGACAATGCAATCAGCGTTGCTATTGAGTTGTGATTGTGAATTGTCTACCCTGTGGAATTGCTTTTGTTTCTAAAATATTAATTTTCAAGAGTGACGGAATATAATAATTATTTTTTTATTATTATCTTTCCTCAGAACAAAAAGTTACAATAATTTTAAGTTAATTAAGCGCTAAAAGTATTGCATAGCTTATCCTACTCAAATCAAGATCGCTTGTCCTTTTATTAATTATTTTCTATGCAGTCGAAAGCTATAGGAAAGTTTTTTTAATTTACCATTTGTCCATCAGGTATCCGCATCTGCCATGGCGTGTGCAGTGGATGCGGTTCAGGGCGGACCATGAGCTTCGTGGAAGATCAAAGCCGGGGATGTTCTGCGTGGGGTCTTTCACAACAAGGTGCTTGCGAGTTCTTTTGAACGCCATGCAGCTCTCCAAGCTTCATTTCCTGCGATGTTATGCGCACAAACACTCAATTTATCCAGCAGCAAAGTGGGTGGGTGACAGTGGATGGGTAAAAGGGAGATTTGATTGTCACTATGAGTGGCTTTGAAACCAGATATTGTTTCTTAATGAGAATTTGATTGTTACTGGATTTTCACATTGTGTATAAAGTAAATATGTTGTGAGTACCATGCTTTTTTATGTGACCTTCAAAGTGAATGTCTTCTGGAAACATAACCTTTGGAGAACATCTAAGCATGTGATCAATCACATTATCTGGTTGGAACAACAGTGCGGTTGCATTGCTACCTTTCTATTCCGTGATGTGACAGTGTTGTAAGTGCTCATGCCCATGGTAATGGGAATCGGTGATTTGTTTATCTCTTATCGCAGTGCCAATGCCATTACCAACACGACTGTGGATTTACTGTAATTTAGTACAGTGCAATAACACACTGTTAGTTTAATTCTTTACACATCACATTTCCTGCCTTTGGCATTGCAGCCCTTTTTTACAATGCATTTTGTTTATTATAAACATCGCAGTGGTTAATAAGCTGCAGGGCTCAGCTGGAGACTAAAAGGTCAATCCATTTTTTGTAATGACATGGAGGCATTTTTGTCGTGATTTGGACATCAGACTCTAAAGTTCCCAACTGCTGCCTTTCATGCATGTTCCAAATGAGATAAATTGACCTGTGTTATGAATGGAAATAATTGCTTCAGAATATCTAACAGCATGTCTGATGCAGAGGAATACAATGTTGACGAGCATTTCGTGTGCACATAATGATTTGTTTTTGATTGAGGCCAGGGCGTCTTGAGAGTGCTTTACACGTGATGAGTGTTTGTGTGTATGTTGAACTTCTTTCGCATCGTACGTAGCTAACCACGATAATCGGAGGTGCGGTGGAAGGACAACAAACTAACACAGAAACACTTTTCGATTTAAAGCTTTCGTGACTGCAGGGATTCATCTTCTTGGTTCTTTCGGTAAAGTCAAGTAGAAGGGAAATAATATATATTATTTTTTTATGTTTAATTTTTATTGTTTTGTTATTTCCCTTCTATGCGACCTAAGAATATACTTCTAAAGAAATTAGTTTTCAATTTAAATGATTTAAAAGTGCATAGCTCTAGTGGCTGACTAATATCTTAAGGAAGAGCATTCCAGGTGGCCGCAGAAACACGGTATCTGAAAGCGTGCGATGCAGTGACCGTCTTTGTTCGATGCCATTACACCTAAACTCAACACATTTGAAACGACTCGCCACTCGGCCTCCAAGTCGGCATTAGTCTGCCAGTAGGGGGCTATGATTTCTACTTGCAATCCGAATTGAAGAATTTGCGGGAAACTTTGGAATCTAGACAAATTAGGACTGCGATGCCGGCAGGCAATGGCCTACTCGTTGTGAAAGAAGTTGGGGGAATGTTAACAACCACAGTGAAGCATAGAACACAGATTTATACAGTTAATACACTCCACAGTAATAACCAGGGAGGCCTGCCGGATTCTAACAAGTGGTCATGCAAGTGACATATCAATCACATATCTACTTCATGGTATAGACAACCAACATGATTTTGGTTGGCCATATGAATGTAATGCGAGTATTTTAAATGGTGAACATTGTTCTGGGATTGGGGCCCAATTTCGTTTTTATCACCACCAAACTCGCGAGAATGCACTAGCAGATACAACACTGAAAGACAATTAACAGTTCTAAGCCTTTAATTATCATGCCACGCACGAGTGCAGACCTATGAACTGCTTGGCCTAGTTTGAGTGTACATCTCTGGTGCACAAACACACGATGTTTAAAGAGAATATGTTCATAGCAACGCTGACAGTTACATTTTTTTTAATTAACGAGCATACTTGTTATTTAAGAAAACTTCTGTTAAGCCTGGATTCAACACGAGTAAAGCTAGGTGGTATTGATGAAAACATTGGTGTATGTACAATTTTCTTGAAGCACAGCAAAGCATTGATAATTCACTGTGTAACAAACACAATTTTTTTGTTCCTGGGTAGTAAGTGTTATTTCCGAATTGCATATGACGCAAAGGTACAGAAAATGGCTATTATTCCCCACAAACTTTGCTTTTGTGACCAGGACAGTGATGTTTAAAAATGTACCCATTGTGTCACTTGAAGTCCTGGTCACAAAAGCTACGTGATTGGGGAATAATAGCCATTTTCTATACGTTTTAGGCATAAGCAATTAAAAACAACACTTAGTACCCAGGAACAAAAATTGTGTTACATAGTGTAATGCATCAAAAGCTGGGGAAAACTTCCACCCGAGGGCAATGCATGAGCATGTGAGAACAGTCGCCAAGTCTACTCGCCTATACACAACTTCGAATCAGATAACGCAACGGCAAACCCCGTGGAGATGTGCTTCTACCAAAGCTTTACAAAGTCATTCATAAAAAAAATGTATCTTATCGCTCGTGCCAACACTTTGATTTCGTAAAAGAAAGCTGAAAAGTAAGTACACGTGCTCCGGGCCAGGTACACGCATGTGCTTGCAAATGTACTGGAATTGATGCTACGGCTGCATTTTGATCACAACGCCGAGTTACTTGTATGCCACTGCTGCTCCAGGACACGGTTTTCAAGTCCTCCCCACCACAGTGAAGCCCAAGCTGGCATGGAGCTCATTTTGCAAGCGCCCAATGATAACGCCTCTCATTATTTTGAACCCTAACACCACCTCACAACCGCCGTGCCTTCTGTGTTTTTGATAGCGTATGTGTGCTATCGTACAGCATTGTACGAGAAAAAAAAGTCTGCGCACTCTTTTCACAATGGCTTGGGAACATTTCCAATACAGTTTGAGAAGAAATAATATTGGTGTTTCTTTAGAAAATAATCACATTCTGCAGTTTACTCGGGTTCATTTCACGTGGGGAAATTGTGGGGGCGAACTTGACCGCTCTTCTAAATTGAATTCAAGTTTTGTGTTTACCCGTTCCAGCCTCAAAAGCACGAGAGCTTGCTTGGGTTCACTTTGCCTATAAACACGTGGACCTATCCGGTCTACACGTGTTCAAACACATTACCCAGATGTTGCTCCCAATTATGGTGATGCATACACGGATACGCGCTTGCTGCTTCCCCAAACAAAGCAGTAAAAGGCTTGTTTTTATGTCACGTGGTTGTACACCAACCAGAGCAGGGGTCAGGAGCCCAAAATAACAAGAATAAGAAGAGGAGGTTATTTTTATTTCGAATGCGGCAAAAAAAAAAACTTCATATTTTAAGAGCCGCAAAGCGTGTGGAATACAAGACGGTGGTGGCCCCTGAAAAATCACGTGTCACGAAGCAGCAATCCTTGAAGAGCAGTACGCAGCTGCAGAGCCGCAGCTTGCCGACCTCTGACCCTCAGGATCGAACGTGGCTGGCAAAAGCGCAGACGGAGTGGGGAATTAATATGGGGCTGTCGAGCTGGTAGCAAATTTGTAATGCATTAAAAATACCAAATCTGAAAAAGTGAAGGAACACTGTTGGGCAATGCTGTGCCTGCCGAGCGAGTTGAGCAGTGGGTTGTGTGATGGCGTCGCACGCGTGGCTGTGACAAGCACGGACCGTGCTGAGAAACTCGGCGATTCGTATCAGCTTCAGTGCCAGGACACGAGTTGCGATTAAGCAAGCCACATGGGCAATCTTAAACCTTTTACTTGAGTCATGTTTATGCCACAACAACGGTACAACAGGTAATTCATATTTACGAACAGATGACTGACCTTTTTTTCCCTTCGTGATATTAATTGGCACTAGATAATGTCTTTATTTTTTGTGTACAGTGATCCGTTTTACAGCAAAGGTTACACTTTACAAACAATCTTGGAATAGGTAAGTTTTCATAATGAAGTAATTAAAACATGGAAGATGCATTTTTTATATGAAAACCCGAGCATTGCACGTGCTTCTAACACTGGCGACACACATTATATACAATTTATGAGGGGTTATTTAAATTTCCCTGGAATGACATATAAACGGTTCTGCAAGAAAAGGGGGGATATTCTGTTAATAGTAGATTGTGTTTTAAAAGATTTATGACGAAATTTTATAATAATAATAAACTGAAAATGTAATTTAACATTCATTTTAAATCATCCTGTGTGTGTATATTTTTTTGAAACCCGCATGATTGCACTAGAAATTCATCCTGACAAAGAACACACATCAAATTTCGATTTAAAGCTTTCATGGCTGCAGGGATTCATATTCTTGGTTCTTTCGGTAAGTTACGTAGAAGGGAAAAAATAAAATAATAAAATAATAAAATAAAACTATATAATTCTCACGACGTTTCGATTGCAACACAAACAATCATGATCAGGTGTGAAAACCACAGCAAGTAAATATTCCCCACCACATTCTTTGGTTAAAAAGAAGTGAGCAGATCATAAACAGAAAAGTGTCACGTGAAAATCGTGCATAGTTCGTGCAATCTGACACTTCCACAACTCAGAAACATGATAATCTCAAATAAGGGACCATCTATATGACAGCAATTGTGATCTCTGAGACCCTTGGTCGTTTGGATGCCGCCAGAAGCAAAAGCGGAGCCTGGGCACACGGCTTCTGACAAATTTCGATGAAGAACCAAAAAATTGCTCTTTTAACATTTGCATGGCAATGTATAAAACAGGTCATTAACTCCATGCTCAAAACATTTTCAGTTCAAGGACGCAATGAAATTTGGATGGCTTCAGATTTATGAATCGTACTAACTAATCATTTGGAAACTGGAGGCATCAATATAGAGCCGTATTATGCAGACTTAATGTAGAAAATGTAGCAAGGCAAGGACAAAAGGTTAGCAAAGTTAAGACGTGTTGTGTGGTTTTACCAGAACGGCAATCCAGCTCACATGCCATTCGCTGATTTGGCTGCTAAGTTTTCATGGGAGATTTAACTTGCTCAGTCTCCTCCCCACACACACAAGACCTGACTCCCGGTGACGTTTACATGTTTACACAATTTAATAATTACTTGTAAGAAAAGCACAATTTTGAGTGACAATGAAGTGGTGTGATGTGATTGGATGGCTTAAGGAAGAAGGCCAAGCAAGCTTTTTCTAGGTTGAGAATTAATCGTTGTGATATTGATGCATCAAAGTCATTCTCATTGAAGTTTGTGCTCTATACATTTTTCTTCGAAGTTTCATAAAGGTCAGCAAGTGTTTCCTGTTGCAGGACTGGACTTTTTGATCGAACAAATTCACTCCTCAAATATGCGGCATGCCGCTGTTTCGTCACGACCCGTGCACTGGACTTGACATCCAGCGGCTGCTGATGGGATTCGATTTCTTGGCGTGGTGGCAGTTGAAACAATGGTGCAAACTTGATTTTAAGCTTTCGTGACTGCAGGAATCCATACTCTTTGGTTCTTTCGGTAAAGTCACATAGTTAGAAAACTAATAGATCACGACGTTTCGATCGCAACACAAGCAATCGTCATCAGGTGGGACAACCGAGATCTGCCGTGGCACGAGGTTATATAGTGTAGTGTATAGTGTAGTGTATAGTGTAGTGTATAGTGTAGTGTATAGTGTAGTGTATAGTGTAGTGTATAGTAGTGTGTAGTGCATAGTGTAGTGTATAGCGTAGTGTATAGTAGTGTATAGTGTAGTGTATAGTGTAGTGTATCGTGTAGTGTATAGTGTAGTGTATAGTGTATAGTGTAGTGTATAATGTAGTGTATAGTGTAGTGTATAGTGTAGTGTATATGTATACTGTAGTGTATAGTGTAGTGTATAGTGTAGTGTATAATGTAGTGTATAGTGTAGTGTATAGTAGTGTATAGTGTAGTGTATAGTAGGCCTCGGCAGTAGGGGGAGAGAGAAGTGGGGGGGAGGAGGCAGGGCAGAAAGTGGACCCCGCAGCGGTGGTTGTCCCACCTGATGACGATTGCTTGCGTTGCGATCGAAATGTCGTGATCTATTAATGTTCTACCTACGTGACTTTACCAAACGAACCAAAGAGAATGATGCAAACATTCCACAAAATCCCATCGCCTCTGTCCACCCAGCGGTATAAATGTGTCCGCCCAACGGTATAAATGTGTCCACCACGGTCAATGTGACAGGTCTGTGTGCGGCGTCACGAAGTTTAGGTACTCCCACCTCTGGCGAGCTTGGAAGAGTAGGCCAAATACCTCAATTTCGGAACTCTCGAGCTCCCTCTCGTGGAGGCTTCCGCCATCCGTGGCGTGAGTATATAATTCCAGTGCTGATAATGGGAGTCAAAAAAACGATCATCACTGGTGGTGCTAGGCCAAAGCAAAGTAAAACTTTCAGAACCCAAGCAGCTCAAGGGACTCCGGATTCATGAAATATATGTGCGAACCAAATATCAACTCAAATTAAAATTTGAATACACACAGCAAGCTTCTTAACATAAACATCTCAATGGTAGTAATTTCAAGCTAGTTTGCATCTATCGTCTCTCATCTCACTCCGTTTCTGTCTCGTGTAGACACACTTCATTTCAGTAATGTGCATCTGTCTCATCCGTATCTCGCCTCTCTCATCTCGCTATTTCTTTATCGCCATCTCTTGTGATCTCTCTCGCATAGCACCGCAATTTATAATCAGTTAATAATTCAGCGATCCACAGCAGGGAAGAGGATTTATCTTCTAAATGTGAGTGCCATTCGCCGATAAGCAGTCAACTGCCACTGGCAATGGATAAAAGTAGATTCGAGAGACATGAAAAACTGTAAATGACATTTTTACAAAGTAATTAACTTTTTGTAATAATTATGTTTGCAAGTGATAAAAAGCTACTTAAATTTTTTTTTTACGAATCTTGACAGATGTAACATCGCAGCAAAGTGTGAATTGTGATGATGCGAACACAGTTGCCACTGCAGGCGAGAGGCCGCGTGTGGAGCTCACCGTCATCTGCCATCAGGTTCGCGACGAGGCGACGATGCGTGTCGCTCGTGGACGAGAACGCGCCACTCAGGTGTGACGGAAGTGAGTCCGAGAGAGACTTTACTTTTAAACTACTTTTATTGCCGCCAGCAGCAAAAGCACTGGAGGCGATTTCGATATGAAATACACAAAGTCACCAGCAAACAAATGAAAATCAACGCTACAAATCCACGCGCTGTGGCGCTAAAAGCACCGCGCACAACACGAAAGAAAAGTCACGTGGTGGTGGTGGTGGTTGTGGGGGTCATCGCGCACGCCACGGTGACGAGCGAGCGCTTCAGAAGGTGAACACGAGGGTGCCGTCCACGCTGGTATAGAGGGCTTTTCCGGCTCCCCAGCGTTCGAAGAAGACGTGCACATCACCGACATGTGTGTGGTACGCGTGCTCCAGCCGGAGCCACGCCTTAAGCAGGCCCCTGAACACTGGAAGCACAGGGCAGCCGTCAGTGTCACCTTGCAGCATCTTCTTTTCTGGTTCTGTACACCGCCATCTTCGCCTGAGCACAGGCGAAGTTGGCAAGGTCATGAGAGAGATGGAGAGAGAGAACGCCAACAAGTGTTCGCGTTATCAATGTGGTCAACACTCGTTGTGCTCTCGCATGGGGAGACCACGACCAAGTTCTCCCCCACCCAACCTTCGGTGGAGTATAACAAATGCCGCATTTGAAAATCACATACAATATTGATATATGTTTAAACATTTGACGAGGTCAACACTGATAAATAAACGAATCTGGTCACCAACCGTTGCAATATTTATTAGTAACTTATAGCTACAAAAGGGCCGTCCATAAATGACGTCACGCACCTAGGGGGGCGGGGTCAGACATTTGTGACGATGTGTGACGAGGGGGGGGGGTGAGAAATATGACGTCACGCAACTTTAAATAAATATAGACAACACGTTCTAACACGTAGGCTTTCGCGACCAATATTGTTCATAATCAACGATTTTTGGGTTTAGATCGCGTTATTTATAAATGTGTCGTAACCCTCCACCACCCGACACGGCCAATCAGTAAAAAAGTGTCACGTTGACAAAAGACAAATAGTTCACTGCTTTAGCCCACCGGTGTGTTGAAGCGTGAAACCACAACATTTACAATTTGAGTACGACGTTTCGCTGGTAATTGCATCCAGCATCATCGGGCAATTCGCCAGAATGGTGAGGCTCTGCTGTGTCTCCCGTTCTTATATAGAGCAGCAGCAGGGTGACGTCATCATTAACTCATTAACTCATCAGGTGCAAAGATTTGAGGGGGGGGGTTATTGTAATTATATACTTGATTAGTAATAAGGCTATTGTTACGATGCGAGTTGTAGATTAAATATAAGCAATAGTGTGTCCATGCATGATTGGAATATAATCGATACTATAACACAACAATCGGCTGATAATGTGTTTAATCTAACAAATGCTAACCAAATTAACAAATTTTCTAGACTTTACAATAAACAAATCCCTATTAAAAACGAACAATTTAAAAACAAAACCGTAATGAACTTGACTAACACTAATTTAACCACTGACATGATTTCTGTCCTTTCTAAAGGCCTTAACTTTGCCGTTACCCCACGCACAATTCCAGTGGATGAGATAATTGCTGAGGTAGAATCAGCAGTAAGACTTCTTCCACATAATGAGGCAGAGATGACTAGACACGAGGTTGCCAAAATAATTGAGAATAGTAAAATACCGAAAGTAAATATTAGCTCGAACGAGGCAAAAGCCTTAAGAGAGCTTCGTCTAAATAAAGATATTCAAATCCTAGCAGCGGATAAGGGCCGCACTACTGTAGTGATGTCACGAGCCGATTATGATAATAAAATTAAAGATTTATTAGAGGAAAGTACCTACATTAAAATTAAACGAGATCCAACTAATACTCTGGAACGTAAGACTACTGCAATCATTGCAAATTCATTAATCCCAAAAAATGAGCAATTCCTAATTAAGCCAAGGGCTTCAAAACCACCTAGACTGTATGGGCTACCAAAGATCCATAAAATCGGCATCCCTTTACGACCCATAGTCAGTACAATTGGCTCTGCCACATATAAATTAGCAAAATATGTAACTAAACAAATACAGCCCTACATCGGTAGGACATCATCATTCATAAGAAATTCAGAACATCTTGTGAATATGATCAAAGATATTAAGCTTAACCCTAATGATATTTTGGTGAGTTTTGATGTGATTTCGCTATTCACTAAGGTTCCAGTGAGCGAGTCGCTTAAATTACTTGATACACTGGTAAAGAATACAGATTTACCAAAAGATATTCCGAAACTCGCTGACCATTGTTTAAATAACACTTACTTCTTATGGAGAGGTGAATTCTTTAAACAAAGGGAGGGAGCAGCAATGGGCTCTCCTTTATCTCCTGCTATAGCAAATTTGTACATGGAAAACTTTGAAACCAGAGCACTTGCCTCGAGCACATTAAAACCATCCTTTTGGTTTAGATATGTGGATGACACTTTGGTTGTCTGGCCACATGGTAAAGATACACTTAACGATTTTCTAAATCATCTCAATGCACAAAACCCGGCCATTCAGTTCACCATGGAAATGGAGGTGAATAACACACTCCCGTTCCTGGATATTTTACTTGGGCATGGCCTAAATGGTAAAATAACACACAGCGTTTACAGAAAGCAAACGCACACTGATGCCTATCTGAATGCGAAATCGCATCATCACCCAGCTCAGAAATCCTCTCTAATCAAGACGCTCATACATCGGGCTAAAACAGTGTCAGATGATGAAAGTCTAGTGAGAGAGATTAAACATGTTAAAGAAGCACTAAGACAGAATGGCTACAATAATGCTCAAGTTAACAGAGCACTAAATGCCAAATCACGATCGCAAAGCAACACTGCTGAAAGCGATCAGATTATTAAAACAATAAAAATACCATTTATCTCAGGAGTAACTGACAAATTAGCCCGTGTTTTGCAAAAGCAAAACATTACAGTAAGATTTGGTACAGTACACAAAATTCAACAATTAGTAACGTGCACTAAAGACGAATTACCTAAATTATCAACAGAAGGTGTATATCGGATTAATTGTGTATGTGGCAGATGCTATATTGGACAGACAGGGCGTAACGTTAGTGTAAGACTAAAAGAACACCAGAGAAATATTAAACTATCGCAAACACAACTGTCGGCAGTGGCAGAACATGCTTGTCAACAGGGACACTCAATTGATTTTGACAACGTTGAAGTGTTGTGTAAAACTAGTTACTACTGGCAAAGACTAATTAGAGAATCCATTGAGATTGAGAGAAACAGAAATAACTTTAATCGCTCAGACAGCTACAGGCTTAGTGCGGCCTGGAAGCGTATTATTAAATAAGATGCATTACAATTCCTTATAAGGGAAACAAGCACTAACTGATTATTAATGTAGCATAATCACAATAGAACACATTCCAAATGATTACTAATCTACAACTCGCATCGTAACAATAGCCTTATTACTAATCAAGTATATAATTACAATAACCCCCCCCCTCAAATCTTTGCACCTGATGAGTTAATGAGTTAATGATGACGTCACCCTGCTGCTGCTCTATATAAGAACGGGAGACACAGCAGAGCCTCACCATTCTGGCGAATTGCCCGATGATGCTGGATGCAATTACCAGCGAAACGTCGTACTCAAATTGTAAATGTTGTGGTTTCACGCTTCAACACACCGGTGGGCTAAAGCAGTGAACTATTTGTCTTTTGTCAACGTGACACTTTTTTACTGATTGGCCGTGTCGGGTGGTGGAGGGTTACGACACATTTATAAATAACGCGATCTAAACCCAAAAATCGTTGATTATGAACAACACGTTCTACTTAATTAAATAGACTTTCTAATAAATGTTTACTCCTACAACATCAGAGTGCAGCGCCACATTAAATACTACAATGACAATTTGAAGCATGTTTAATTTTTTTGGGGGTGGAGCAGAGCTTTGTGACGTCATATTTGAGGGGGGGGTCTGACTTTTTGTGACGCCGTGTAACGACGGGGGGGGGGGGTCAAAATCGTCCAAAATCGCGTGACGTCATTTATGGACGGCCCCAAAGGCAAAACAAAACATGTCGATAAGCGCGAAACCCTTAGAGCATTTGTGAGTACCATCTAGTTTCCACAAATACACCGTCACAAGCCCAGCTGTAAATATATATTTGGCCTTACAAAGTGTATTGTTGATAATAAGGTGAATGTTGCATGTGAGCCGCTATTGGCAGGTTTGCTGTATAGGTTTGAAAACCCGAACCAATTTGGGAACACAAGATGTTCGCTAAAGGTTGCTCAGTTACTATATTGATTATGTTGGACAGCTAAAACTTCAACACAGCACAAGCGTGCCACGTGTGTGAATTGAATGTGAAATGAGCACTCGGAAAGCTGTCAACTGTTTATTCAATCAATACGGTAGCCAGCATCTGGATATGACATGGGTAAATGTCAAGGACAATGCATTCCTGTAAATTGGCTCCACAGCTTTCATTCCAGTTCTCTCTCTCTTGATTAACACACCAAATACAGTCCACTTGTGTTGAACACTAGAGGATACAACAGACATCGTCTCGCCGACATGTTCTGTAAAATCGTACTGTTGTTAACACCTTAGAGGTTGTCTTTAAAAAAACTGAGATTTACATCACACTCGAAACACATCCGCATACATTAGCATTTCAGATGTAATATTTCATATTGCCGATGCCACTATAGTCAGTATTCGTACATATCCCATCATCAACAGCGTTAAATACAGTGTGAAGTCTAACAACATCCATTAAGCAGTGACGTTTGCTTTTTTGTTATAATACAGCACAGTCCACCATCACCTTGCTCATCGCGGGGTTTCCCCATCACGGATTTGACCCCGTTCGGGGCTAAATCATCGAGGCACGGGTCTCAACCGCGAGGCTCCCGTCAGAGTCTACAGGTCGCGAGGGATCTGCGTCGTCCTGGACTCCCACGAGTGCCCTCCGATCGCGACGAGAACAACGCGCATCGCTTGTCTGCGGTGACCAGGCGACGTCGGCCACAGCCATCGCGCGATGTCTGCTCTGCCAGCGCCCTTGTTGACCACGCTGCATTGTCCCCCTTCAAAGCAAATCGAGGCGGCAGTGGATGTCGCGAAAAGAGGCAGCGCACGGTGACGTCTCTTAGCGAGAAGGTTCAATCGCGCGGTAGACTTGTGATGGGTGCGCGTGTTTCATCATTAAGCTTCATTTCAGGTTTACTTTTCCGTGGACAGTACAGTTGTGGACACTTTGTATTTTTACGTAATTTAATACATTTGCTGTACGAGTTATATTTCACAACGATGGAAAGTATATTAATTTGCATTGCATTATACTTCCTGTTGCTTGTTTGGGTGAATGTTAAACAAGATAAAGAAGGGAGAGTGACTCATGAACAGGAAACCAGACCCTCGCTAACATTAGCCTTTAAGTTTGCGGACGGCGAATTTGCCGATAGCAGCTCCTTTGAAGAATGTTCCCCCCGCGATGGGCAAGGTTTGGGTGAACCTTCGTGTTTTTTTATTCCTCACCAGTCTTGTCTTTACTAATTTGCATATGTACAGAACTCCTCTTATAAACGCCGCGGTGGCGAGATGTTATCTGCCTCGCCAGGTATGCAGGAGGTCATGGTTTCAATCCCGAGCCTGACACCTTTACATCAGGAGTCTGCGTGTTCTCCCTGTGGTCGCGTGGATTTTTCTCCAGGTCGTCGGGTTTTTTCCTCCACATTTAGAGAGACACGCGTTTGGAGTATTTGACTGCTATCAATGTCCACTTGATGAGCCACTTCGTGGAGCTATCATTTGTGGCCAGGTCGCCTCTGAAAAAGAGCTCACGGCTCGATGGGCTTTCCCTGGTAAAATACGAAATGTGTTTTAGTTTAACGTTTACATTTGAAAATCAAAACGTGTTCTTAAAGAAACAAATCAAGCAGCTGTGTTCTTTGAGTCCACTTGTGTGTTACTCCAATCTGCAACCCATTTTATGATGCACAATACACTCCAGCATGTCGAAAGGCACAGCCCATTCTCAAAATGCATCTATAATTCAAGAGCTATCAAGGGGAGATACTTGAAGGAGTACCAGCATACTAGCACACGAGAAAGTGATATGTGGCTTGTACTCGAGTTTCCGGTTCATATCTGGATTGGAGATTAACTCGGGCCTTCTTCACTGTTCTGCTGATCAATACAATGAGTACCACTTTGTGGCAAGTCGGTAGGGGTTGTTATGTGGAAATAGGTGGCCCCCATCATAGCACTGTGGAATTACCACCACCGATTTATGACTCTCAGCAGGAGGTGAACCCCTATCTATACTGTTTGGTCGTAAGGCTGATGTTGTGATATTTCGACTTTTTCAGTGAACGGCTGATGAATATATTTAGCAGATTATAGTTACGCGTGACAAATTAAGCAAGCCAGCACGGATGTAATGGGGACATAGCAAGGCATGTTTGCATTTATCAATGTATTGACAAGAATCCTGATTGCTGTGGGCACTTCATTAGAGAGATTATAAATAATTGTTTGAAGAGTGTGATAATTGTAATCAAATTCAAAAGAATCCTGTATGGCAACCTATTCATGTAACTCAATGAAATGTGCATGCGAAGGTTAACCTAGCAGAAACATTTGCAGCTTAGCAAACCATTCTGTTGCTTCTACATATACCACGTTTATGAAACTAAGTGACACAATTTGTAATTAATTTGATGAAATTAGAAACCAAAGTAAAAAGAACGTGGTTGATTAACTTCAATGGTGTATATTCACTACTTTCCAATTATTTTATTGATAGATGTCACATTTTATCAAGTCTGATGCGTGCCTTAATTTGATGCAAGCAAGCCAATACATGATCTGCCATTTTAATAATTAAAATTATATCACTACCATCATCAAATTGCCTTTGTTCTTCTGCAGGGTGCGTGCGGCACACACACAGCTCGAAGGATGCTGAGATGTAATTATAATTCGTTTTGGACGTTTTCAATGCAGTGTATGCAATTGAAAAAGGGAAACTGTTGGAACATGTGACCACAACTCTATAGATCACCAGGTTATAATCTGCATATAACGTTGTTGTAAATTAAAAAAAAGCTTCTTTTGACATTGCCTTACATAGGGCATATTGCTAAAGTAATTTTAAGTGAAAAGATAGTTGTTTGAGACGGGAATAATAATATAGCGGTCACACATCAGATAGTGGAACTTTAACAAAGCAAAGAGGAAAGAAGCCTTTGTAATCAGCTCCATTTCACCGTTACTAGGAACATTTTTTTTATGTTTTGCAGAGTAAGTAACTTAAACATTGCGACTAGAATATGGAAATATGTTGTAGAAAAAGGGGATGCAAAGAATGGAACATGTGGAGGATGGAGGAATGCAGGTTGCCCATACACGTGTAGTAGTGCATCAGCGACGGCTGTTGGGCAGCGGCTGTGGTTGACAGACCGCACACACGACGGTGAGCGTGAGCACGGGGTGTTGGTAGAGCGGAGGAACCAGGGTAAGGATCACGGAAGACCCCATCTGGAGGCCCATGGAACCTGCTAGCGGGTTCGAGAAGAGAGGCGCGGTCAGGGTGGAGCCAGGCCGCGCTGGGAGCATAAAAGGAGCCGAGGGCGGGGGGCTCGAGGCTGCCGGTTCTGGGAGTGGACTCGTCTCGTCGTCGCTGTCGTCTCGTCGCCGTCGTCGCTAAACGTCTCCGCTAGATGTTGCGCTATGAAATATAGTAGTTGGCTATCTCAGTCAGTGCCGTCAGTGCTAGATGGCTAGTGTTGTGTACAGGCTAAGCTAAGCTACTGTGGAGAGTGTGTGGACGAGACCGTGAAAGTTATTAATAAATAAAGTGCCTATTAGAAACTCTGTCTCTGAATCGTTGACACTACACAGACATTGGGCTGACACCAAGGAGTTGGCGACCAAGCAAAAGGCCCTATGCCAGATGGCGGCATGCTCTCGGAGCAGACCTTGGAGGATGGGTATGAAATTAGAAGCAACTATGAATGCTTAACAGAAGGAAATGATCAGGTATTTCCACTGTATTGGCCGTGATAAATGCTTCACTAATTTAAATGTAAAAATGTTCCCTTCTAGCTCAATGGATTGGCTCTTTCTATTCACAGGAGAACGACGGGTGCTAAAGCAGCTGCAACTGGAGGTGGTGGGTCCTCTCAATGAGGGGTAGTGGTGGAGCTTTAACACAAAAGTGATGTGAAGATAACGAATGCAGATGAATGTGTGAAGAAGATGATGTCATATTTCCTGTGTTTTATTTTTCTGAAGCTACCTCATGTGTAGGATTATACAGTGCAATGTCTAAATGTTTCTGTTACCCCTACGTTACCGAATGTGGGAGAGTAGGCAACATATTTTCTGCAGTCTCGGAGATACCATGCATATACAAGTAAAATGTCACGGTGTGGTATAGGATTGTCCTTTTTCATGACAATGATGGTGACAAACGACTTCTCAGTACAAGTCACAGCAAAAAATGATCATTGTAAATACTGTGACAGTCTGACATAAATAATTGTGTGGCTAAACATGAACACATTACGATTATGACATCGTTATACGTGACTTGCCATTCATATATAATCATATTTTACGAGAAGGGGGTGACATGGGGATTGTTAGACACCCTGAACATTACCACATGCCAAAGACTTATGCATGGGGATTGATGCTTTTGAACATGATGTGTGATGATGATTGACATGGGGATATCGCCTTCTCTGCCATGTTCAGTTATCACCACTGCCATGAGGCACAGCGCACAACACATCAGTACATTACCTCACAATTAATCCCGTTATCTGTTCTACTGGAAACACCTCCGTGATTCTGCTCGATATTTATGCCGCATAAAAAGAGCGATTTTGTTCAAGGATAACTGAACTAAAACTTTTTGTCCATTATTTGTTGGATATCCGTAATGTCAGCAGCCATCTTGGAATAGAGCTCCACTGCAACGAGTAAACAGAAAGATGTCTGTTTAATTGCCAAAACTAATTAAAATGTACGGCCTTAATTTATTTTATTGGCATGTATTTTAACTTGTGCGAGTCCCACACATTCCTGAGATCTTGCTGAGTGACCTTTTTCGGAAAAAAGCACAGATGCAACACAGTCGTAAGATTTGGCCAATACATAATCAAGTGACCACCTAGTACTGTTGAAGATACAGCTGGGCCATCTCACTTTGGAGCGTCTGCCGAGTAGGCAGAGTCTAACAACAGCGGGGAAGAACATTGCTTTCTCAGAAAACAGGTTTTAGGAACTGTGGAAATCCACCCGTCCTTCAGTTCCACTCTTTATATTGACCAATGAGTTGTTACGGTGACTGGGCCAGACCCATTCACACACAAGAACATGATTTCATTTTTGCCTGATGATGATTGTTTGTGTTGCAATCGAAACGTCGTATGCTATTATTTAATTGATTTTCTTTCTACGTGACTTTACCGAAAGAACCACAGAGTATGAAATCTTACAGTTTACAGAGTCTTGTACTACCCTTTACTGAGGGAATTACCAATAAAACCAGTTATTTAGAATTATTCCTTTATTCATAATTAGGAAGTTATATGGATTACCTTTCATTGTTTGTAAAAAAAATGTGTTAATCAAATGGATACCTTGTTTGGCCTGTAAAAGCAAAAATCGATATAACCGCATATATAGTCATAAATACAACCTATATTGCCGTGTAGACTGTATTATAGTATACACAGCATTACATCATGCATTCATATTTTCCCTTTACATTTAAAAGAGGTAGTAGAGATTGACAGATTATAGTCAACTCACACTTCAAATACTCGATCCACACACCACAACGCTGATGAAGCTGCAGCCCCTAGGCATCTGTTGACATGACTGAGTAGTCCAAGTCATGCTTCTCTTTCAGAATGCCAAAGAATCGTGCGTAAGCCCGAGCACCAGGAGACATGTGTGATCAGACACCCGGGGAGTCGTCGCAGGACTAATGAATGCCAGACGCTAATTTGTTATACAAAAGGTTGGCATCGTCACCATTTGTCAATGTTGTCGTGAGACAGACACATGGGGTGACAGTCCAATTCTCTATGTATGTACTGAACGTAGAACTTCTTTCGCACCCTACGTAGGCAACAATGTTAATCGGAGGTGCGGGGGAAGGACAACAAAATGCAGCCCTGTCAAATCTCAAAGTGTTTTTAATAACAGTGGAAATGCAGTAAATGAGACAGGTGCGATTGTTTACCTTTGTAGGGACTAATGCGAATGTATAAGGCTCTTCATAGCACATTATTGTTTTTTCTGGCACATTCTTACCCATACGTCATATCTGGGTACTGGTTACTTTATTGCCTTAAGGCAGTGCAGTACATGTGCCAACGTGGTTATCAAATTCATAGTTTTGGTGGCAAAAATGCTGCATATTTACAACTTATTACAGCCATTAATATAGAAAAGATGTACACAAAATTTGATTGCCAATGCCTAATTGCAACATCTTAGGTATATTACCATACAGAGCAGGTTTGATCTCCATGTGCACATATAGGATGTGTAGGCTACTGCTGATGTGTAACGCACAGTTGTGATTTGTTTTTGTAAAGTGCGAGCAAGGCCCCTCGTGCATGTAATGTGTGAAGAAGGGCCACCGCTTGAAACATCACCTCTTATCTATTTTTCTAAGACAGTCTTAATAATGAATTAGCTTTTTTGTTAATTCTGCTCATGCACCTACTGCCAATGGCAGCTTCACTATATTGTTTAAATATTGCAACAGCCTGCGGTATAATGTTTAGAATCCAGAACCGATTGAATTATGCAAAAGACACGGCACAAAAATATACAAAAATGTTCTTTTCACTCACAATTCACCAGCATTTTGATTTAATTTAGAAAAAAATTCTGCTCTGGCCACTTCTGCAAGTCTTTGATGTGTGACAAGCAGGACACGTGGCCCGCGCTGTTGAAAGCTTGCAAACAACGGTGGCTATGGAATGGACTAAAAGCATGGAGCATTTTAATGGAAATTATGACATTTTTATTTTGCAGTCTACATATGTACATTGCATGACATGCATCACGTTGTGTTGAGAATCCTCTTTCGGAAACATTAAATAATATACACCGATGGAAACCCGATTCATGCTTGCGGGGTGTGCAAAACATCTCAGTTGGGGGCCCAAATCAGTCAATGTTAAACTTTAAACAAATGTCAAAAACACTCAACAGAATGAGTAACAATACAATCTACGCTTTATGCATTCCGGTCTAGCGCTCACCACCTGCAGAGCCCATGAATTAATGTATCTGGCGTGGGGCATTGCCCGCACCACCATCATTATGGATAACAGGCGTTAGACTACTATAGTTGCGTTCTGTGTTGAGAAGGGTAATATGCAAAACAATACCCCGACATTTGCAAATAAAGCAGGTTACACTTATCTGTGTCAGTTATTTAACAACTCTGTCCCAGCTAACAGGATTAATAGACACTGTACAACAAAAACATGGTAATTGTGCATGACAGGTACAGGTGACCTATCCCGCTGATCACTGGGCTCACGGATGTGCAGTCGAGCCTGGCAGACATCGCAATATTTCTTTGGCCAATAAAGTCTGTTGTGTACAAAGGGTTCACCGGCTGTTTACCTTTGGCTATGACAACCGTGCATGCTGCATGAAAAACAAGAGACTCGCACAGATGTGAGGATAACATTTGCTCTTCTAAAGTCCGGATCACGCCTTGGGAGGTATTTTGATCAACACAAATTATCCCTGCACAGCGGATGTCTAAATATTGTTTTATAATGTCAATCCACTGACAAGCTTTTGTCAATCCACTGCTGGATGAATGCCTCCTCACACCGCGTCAGTCGTGAATGCTCGACTATACTTCACCATGCTGGTCAGTGGAGATGTGTGAATTGGGGTTCAGACTGGTTTAAATATCGCTCACTGCGGCTCTTAGCCATGGCCAAGCCACCACTGCCGGCCGCCACGTCTGCAGTGCAGTTGTGCTAACTCGTGAACCACAGCTCAACCCATTTACAGCATGATAGTACTTTATACGATGTTGGCTAATGTCGTTAAACGATGGGTTATATCCTGTAGTTGGACATAGACTGTGAATGGTAAAATTCAATTTGGCTAAACTGATTTCACTGCACAGGAGATGCTATAAAACTCATAAAAATAACTGGACAACAGAATAATGTAGCTGTGAGACTCACATTCCATCAACAATGAACTTGATAAATTGAATTCTCCTCCGACTGAACTTGATAAATGACGAGAAACGCGCATGATGTCTGAAGAGTACTGCTGGTTGTAAAACTGTACGTTTGAAACTAGACGCAAAATTTGGTTAAAAAAAAGCACACAGTCATTTGTGCACCGTGGACAAAAAAAACCTCATCAGGAATTAGATTTTTTTTTATTGAACAAGAGCCCGGCGATAAGAGGGGAGGGGGTGCAGATATTCTGTGGACGACAGCCCGAGGCCAGGCGCTCACAGGGCAAGAGAAATATAACAATGGTGGGCTCTCTGACCATCAGCATTTCTTGAAGAAGTGCAATGTGGTCCTCTCGTCTCAGATCGCCTTGAAAAAATATGAGTACATGTGACTGTACCGATGAGTCCTGAGAAGGAGAAAATTAGTCCACAGTTGTCTATCTCCGTATCGCTGCTGCTGCTGCTGTCGGCTGATCACATTTAGTCAACTTTTTTTTGATAGTGACCTCAGACAAAAAGTCCACAATGCACTTCATTGGGAGCTATTGATCTAATCTTGATTTAAAGCTTTCGTGACTGCAGGAATCCATATTCTGTGGTTCTTTCGGTAAAGTAACGTAGGTATAAAATAAAATAAATAACGACGTTTCGGGCACAACACAATCGTCCATCATCAGGTGGGAAAGCTGATGACGGACGCTTATGTTGCGCCCGAAACGTCGTTATTTATTTTATTTTATACCTACATGACGTTACCTAAAGAACCAAAGAGTATAGCTCCTAATCTGGGTTTTTTTCACACAATGCACATAGACTGAGTGCTTTTACATGTTTCTGGAGTGTTGCGTGAAATTCATGATTTACCAGAGTGCACTATTGTGTTATGATGATAGGGTTTTAACCTCATTCACGCATTTCAGAAAGCTGTGAGCATGGCAGAAAACTTGAGTTTAGCATTGCTGAACCAATGCTGCTGCTCAATGGGAAAGGGTTAGGAACTCATGCATGTATTTGCATATTCACTAACATGGCATTATTCCACTGTTTTTGACGTTTATGCTAATGTGCAATCCTAGCATACAAACGAGCAAACCACTCAGGCTTTCAGTCCTATTCAGCACCTGAAATAAAATCAGCAGACTATTGAGAAGGCTGTTCATGACAGGTCCAACCATTGCATGCAGCATTAATTAACAGGGATAAGCCCTGCAGCACAACACTCTGCACGTACTAACCTTAACTCTAATGGCTACAATTATAGTGCAACATTTTGTCTTTTTATACAGTTTCTACAATGTTATTCTGTAATTAATATTACACGAATGTATAATTTTGCATTTTGTTGAAATAATTGCAGCGTGTTTAAATTGCATAAGGTAAACTTAAATTAGAAAGGTTACACACAATAGCACAAGCAAATCATAAGCTTGAATTAATACACAAAGTCCCTTTGCACGAAAGCCAACAGCACCTCTGTTTTAAACAGCTCCGTGTGCTGTCCTCCACTCTCAGCGTACAGCTGGATTTGTGCCCACGGTTATCCTTGACAATAATTTTTCCCAGTATATTTTCAGTGTGCAAAGCATTCTAAATGATCCAGAAAATGTGTGATTCATCAAGGTATAACGTCGTGATATGTCCCCACCCAACACTTTTCGAAATCACCAAAATAAAGCCATGCTCAAGTCCATGGAAATAGAGGAAGGCCAAAGATGTGCTGCATTGACAGTTGGAGACGTTCCATTCGGCCTCATCACCTCTACAAGACGACGGAATAGAACTAAAGAAGAGAATGCTGGAATGGATTTCTGTTTGTTGCAATTATGGCAGTGAAATCCTTTATTATTTATGAACGCGTGAGTCATTTATACTACAGACGCGGACCTGGTTGCCTCTCAATATCCTCACAAAAAGTGATAGTTTTACTTACTGAATGACTAATTATTATAACCGCACGTAGAGCAAATTCATTACCACGCAAGCACTAGCCAAAGAAATGGAATACGGGACTCCGAAAGAGAAAAAAAGTCGCATGAGAATGATCCACAAAGTGTACAAATGTAAAAAAGTCAATAAGCGTGGGTGACTGGGCAGGTGACTTGTGTAATTACATTTTTGTCAATCTCAGCATCAGAGTGTTGTGACAACAAATATTAACTGGCTTTCTCATTTTGAGTAAAGAGCATATTAAGTACTGCAATATCGTGTCAGTTTGCTGTCAATGGTGCATATACACGTAAACAAATTATGAAAACGGCTGCCTTTTTTGTTAAGATTGATTATATTTAGTGTAAGTGGATTCAATATAAGCCTAATCGTGATCATTAGTGTAAAATCAGCACTGGGGACACAAAGGTGGCCAGGCAAGATATCGGCTTCACCCAACCCCATGTGTGCTGGTTGCTATTCAATAGTAATAGCAAGTAAAATTCTTAAATGAACGATTTTAGCATTGTATAAGATTCTTACAAACTAAGGAGTTAATAGCCACGACGTTTTACAATGAAGAGACACTGCAATAATGAACGGTGTGAAGACAATTCCAGTAGAATGTCAATTTAAAACAAGCTGTTTTGGCTTCTGCTTTGGAACATGTTTATTAGTACTACATAGATAATAATCTGAATTAAGTGAGAACGCACTGGAAATTGTATGCCAAACTAAGTATAAGTATTTAGAGGCATCAGTAGAATTCTACAGAGCGCCACGGTGGCGAGCTGGTGTGCAGGAGGTCGTAGGTTCGATCCCCCCCCCCTGACGCGTGCTGTATATTTGGAGTTTGCACGTTCTCCCCATGGCCGTGTGGATTTTTCTCCGGGTCCTCCGGTTTTTCCCTCCACATTAGAAACATGCGTTTAGAGTATTTGGCTGCTGTACGTTTCCACATGCGGATAATCCACTTCGATGAGCTATCATTTGTGGCCAGGTCGCTTCTGAAAAAGAGCTACATAGCTCAGTGAGCATTACCTGATAAAATAAAAATAGAATAGAAAGAAATATATGGACACTTGAATTAAGCGTTTGTCTTGGTATTCCCCAGCTCACTATGTCGTGAGTATAATGCAATTTTGATTTCATTTTACCTTATATATTATAATATTAATGAACATATGCATATTTGTGCTATCACCAGTAACTGCGCAAATGAGTCATTATGCATAATCCACTCTCGCTATTTACATAATCTAATTATGGATGAGCAATTTTGTGTTAATACTAAACTAAATCAATATAATACAAACCACTTTAAAATTGTTTAGCTTCCATTGTTGTTTTTTTCCCTTGGCAAAATCATATTTCAAGACCTTCATTTATCTTTTTTTGGCACAAATGCTGCACCCTCCTTTGTGCCTTCTACAATGAAATGCCCCTGTAATCAAGCGAAACGCCCGCCCGTGCAAAGAGTCGCTCTCTCTGTCGGAGCTTGCGGGATCAGTCGGCCGAACTGATCTCGCATTATCCAGAGCTGAAACCCCGATGCTGTGCTCGAGGCACGCGTAGCCGGTGTGGTCTTTGTTTGGTTTCCCCTTGGAACTCATTGGGGCTGTGGAGGCCAAGCTGAGTGCCTGCCTTCATACCTTCGATTCACGGCTGTCAAGAGAAGGGGGTTAGCTCCCAAGCTCTCCCCGCGTGTGAAGGTGGGTGCAGTGACAACCGAGATGAAGACCAGAAGCCTGCTCGTATGTGAGCAGAGCAAGGAAACCGCCTCTCATTTAGAATAGTTCCCCAAACTCCTGCCATTGGTATGAAGCCACCACCTTTATGACGGCTAAGCTGCCCACGGCAAAGTGGTCAATACACACAATCACCATAGAGCTGCGCACAGCCGCCCATGCATTTCAATGCAATTGTAATAAAACTGCGACATAAGCCGTCTGGTACGATACAAAAGCGCCGTGGCTTTCGGGCACTGTCAGGGTGTTTTAAAGAACTTTCACAAAGTCTTCTATTATTTACAACACTTGCGATTGCAGGCAGTTTTGTGCAAAGTCAATGAATTATATAATACCCCCAAAAAATAAGTTTTAAAAATCTTCTAACTGTGCTACATACTTTTTCTCCTTGGTTATCTTTTGTAAAGTGTAAAACATTACAGTGCTAAGTAAATGTGCAGCTCGGAACATTCCCTTCTCGGTAACGAATGCCACTTTTTGCTATTTACGGCTGAAATGTCAAACTAGGCCTGAAGAGCAAACACAATGCGAGATAACTCATCTGAACAACCAACGCGATTCAAATACGGATCCCCCCTCGCCTCTTAATATCCGCGATCTTTTGCGGATAAGCGGAGTCGCGCGGAAAATCCATCCTATTGGTGGTCATCCGCTTGGTTTCTTTTTTACCCCACGGGTAAGAGTAGTAAGATCGCAGATGAGGGGCCGTCCATAAATGACGTCACGCACCTAGGGGGTGGTGGGTCAGACATTTGTGACGATGTGTGACGAGGGGGGGGGGGTGTTTGAGAAATGTGACGTCACATCAAAATGCGCAACTTTAAAAAATATATAGAATTGTTATAACAACACTCCTACAACATCAGAGTGCAGCGCCGCATTAAATACGCACCACAATGACAATAGTTGAAAGCGATTTGAAGCATGTTTTATTTTCAAAATGGAAATATGGTTTTTGGGGGGGTGGGCAGAGCTTTGTGACGCAGTGTGACGAGGGGGGGGGGGTCAAAAATCGTCCAAAACCACGTGACGTCATTTATGGACGGCCCCTAACCCCGTGGGTAATAGGAAGTGTGGTGTGGGTGCCCATTACCAAGGTGGATGAGAGGAGTTATTCTGCAGTCGTGATCGCTGTTGCTGTTGGTGCCACCACAACTCTCATCGTGGCTTGTCTCGGCCAGATCACACATCGCGAGCAGCGTTGATAATACTTGACCTTCCCCGTCAACTGTTACATCGTTCTACCGTCTGCTTTCGCTCTTCCCTTTGGTCAACAATCTCTGCATTCGCATGTAATTCCTGTCTTGGTAGCCTGACCTCATCCTTCTCCCTGTGCGTTTCCTACCTAATTGGGTCTACAATGCTTAATTGCCGTTATTTAATCCATGACTTCCAGGTTAACTTTCCACTGGGGTAATAATAGGGGTGGTGATAGGGGTAGTGATAGAGTTGGTGAGAGGGGTTGGCGTAGTGGTAGGGGTGGTGATAGGAGTAGTCATAGAAGTTAGTGATAGGGGTAGTGGTAGGAGTAGTGATATGGGTTAGTGGTAGGGGTCGTGATAGGGTCGTACCCGGAATGCCGGGGCAGGGAGGAGCAGCAGCAGGATGCGCTCGGGAGAAGAGGGCAGTTTTAATCGACATACCACAAGTCTCATGAATTCTAATAACCCATCGTGATGGAGACCACAACTTTTCGATTTAAAGCTTTCGTGACAGCAGGGATTCATCTTTTTGGTTATTTCGGTAAAGTCTCCCTCGTGTCGATGCTTACACATAGCACCAGTTACTCATTTGAGGCTGAGTTGACCTAGAGGAGGCCCAGTACCGGTTCAGATAATCGTCACCGGTGTTGGCCGTGAGCGGGAATCAAACTCCAATCACGGGGTTCGTAGCGCAGTGCGCTAACCACTGTTCCACCACTCCCCATCAAACACGGACGCCGCCAAACACACACACACGTGCCCACACACACGAGAAGGCGAAGACCACCCATCTATCCGTGTGGGCTGTTGACGCAGCTCACGGGATGCGGGCCCATGGCAGCACTGCACTGTGGACCTTTCGGCCTCACGTCGATTGTTGGCCGTGGCCAAATATCAGCGGCACCTCCTCAGGGGCGATTCAGACCTTCGCGTGCACGTCTCTAATCCAGGGCTTTTGAGGCAGAGGTGGGTGGATTACCACGAGAGATAGGGGTCGGTGTGTGGATGTTGTGGATCATCATCAAATGAGTATACCCGTAGCGGTGTGTAAACATCGCCACTAGGGAGACAAAGGCGACCGGGCGTGGTGTTGGCCACCCACCCCCTCGTGTACTGTACCGGCCTTCATAGGTGCTCGCTAACAGCACTTGCCCCAACGGCCTGTTAAGGCGACATGGGGGAGCTTTGTCTCTATCCATGTGTGAGACAGACGTAACCTTGTGGGTTGGTTCAGAACATTGGCAAGGTGTGTGCTGACATCTAAGCACACGGCCATGGTTCATCTTGGCAGTCACCCTGCTACACTCGGTGGCGAGAGGTTTTCAAGGCGAAATGTGTTGCATGCATTTGGCACAATGGCATTTCCGGAATTTCCAGCGAATGTCATTTAATTAAAGGGTAAACCAATATTTTTGGTTCTTTCGGTAAAGTCACGTAGAAGGGAAATAATAAAAATAAAAGAATAAAATTCTCACGACGTTTCGAAAAATTTCTTGCTGTGGTTTTCACACCTGATGATGATTGCTTGTGTTGGAATCGAAACGTCGTGAGAATTTTATTGTTTTATTTTAATTATTTTATTATTTCCCTTCTACGTGACTTTACCGAAAGAACCAATAATATATGAATCCCTGCAGTCACGAAAGCTTTAAATCGAAATGTAAACCAATAGTTTCTTTCATCTGAAAGAGTTGTATGGAACATATTAAAAGTTTTTCCGCGTGAATCCAGTCTGTTGTTTGGCTGACTTCATGTAGGAGCCTAAAATAATAATTCCAGCAGTGGGAAGAAGGTGGTAATATTAGATTTAACGAGCTCACCTGATCATCATAACTTCTATGAAATATTATAAAGTGCTTTAAAAATGCAGTGCTACATTAATGTAAGATGATTTGCATATAGAGCGAAGACAGTGGGTGCAGACAACTTTGGAAAATGTAATCCGATTGTAATAATAACTTTCTCATCATCATCAGCCACGATCAATTTACTGCTGACGATGCCACCTCGTATGATCATTTTATGCAACGATCCACCTCCACACACGAACTTGAAGTGATTTGACCGTTACATTGCTTCAGTGGATGTCCTGTTGGATGCGTTCTGTTCAGATGGCCGTCTAGCGATTTTAAATTAACTTGGAGACAATATGTTTTTCAGTTTTGGCTGGTTGCATAACAGAACTAACTGTTTAATGAAATGCGAGCGTTTGGGTACAGCAAGTGTTCTCGTCACTGAGGCCCAAGATCCCAGAATGCCTTTTTGAGCTCTGTCATGTATGATTTACATTATTGCAGCTGTGTGGTAACATAATTTGACGTAATGCACACATATTATAAATACATAATTTACATTTACCCAGTTTACGTAAACCTTTTTATCATAGTATTCGTATAAAATGATAACAACAAGTCTTACAAATATATAACTGCCAAATAGATTGTACATTTTTCTTGTTCAAGATCTTGTTCAAGTTATTAAAAGCATTGTTAAAATTCTGAAATGCACCGACTGTATTGCAGTAATTGTGATATGTGATGAGCGTTGGAGTCACAGTAGACCACTTTTCAATTGCTAATTGGTCTTGCTTCCACTCTGCGGGTCGTATTACTTCACATGCTCTTGTTTCATTTACAGGTTAGTGAACAGTGAATAAGTGACATTGATTAATTAAACTCAGTGACTGATCAATTTTACGGTTAAAATTTTTACTACCATATCAGGTGGGACGTTTTTTCCCAGCAGAAAGCACTTTAAATTATTGAGCAAATATTGTTTTGTGAGCAATAGTTAACCTCAAGATTTTCACTTGTGTGTCATACATTGTGTTATGTATCACAGGTACGGGGTACAGGTCATTTAAAATATCCATAATCTATAAAGGAAACATACTTTAAGTCTCAATAATCTTTTTTACAGTAGAGTATTGCATTGGGATTAGTTTCACGTGGGAGTACCAAAAGATAATCCATGAACAGAGTGGGAAGTTGCTGAAAGGTCTGCACAGATGGAATGACAAGCCCATTTGCTGTGTTTCAACCTTCCGACCATCACAGCGTCCAATGGATTTAGGAGTCTCACAAAAAACGCGTGACCCACGCGTCTTTGCAGGAATTCATACTCTTTGTGTCTTTCGCTAGTCACGAAAGCTTTAAGTCAAGATTTAACCGCCTCTACGGGGAGGGTTTCCACACAACTATTAAATATTTTAACAAACTTCGAGACAAGAAGGCTCATCTGATCGAGTCGCTCACATTTCTGATGAGATGCCGCTCTGAACCTATCTACGTGACTTTACTGAAAGATCCAAATAATTTGTGTTTTCTTGTCAATCAACCTCCACCGTCAGCAGTGTGTCGTGTGGAGTGGAGTGCAGGGATTTCCTGGTAGGCCTTTGCTGCATTGGCATTGCTGCTGCATTGGCATTGCTGCTGCATTGGCACTGCTGCTGCATTGGCATTGCTGCTGTATTGGCATTGCTGCTACATTGGCATTGCTGCTGCATTGGCATTGCTACTGCATTGGCATTGCTGCTGCATTGGCATTGCTGCTTCATTGGCATTGCTGCTGCATTGGCATTGCTGCTGCATTGGCATTGCTGCTGCATTGGCACTGCTGCTGCATTGGCATTGCTGCTGCATGTATAAACAATTTGCCTTGAGAGGCTGACTCCTTTGCCTGATGACGACCGCTTCTGTTGCGATCGAAACGTCGTGATATTTTTATTCACTTTATTTTAATTTTTTCCATCTAAGTGATTTTACCGAAAGAACCAAAGAATATGAATTCCTGCAGTCACGAAAGTTTTAAATCAGGAATTTCCTTATCTTGAGTCGAATTCAGTGTATAAAATCAGGGCATGCTTGGTAGTACGTATAGAAGTTGTGTTTCCATGGTCATTACAACAGCATGATGAAAAAAAATCCATCAGATCCAGTTCCACCACACGTGATTTACATGTCACATAGCAGCACCATGCAAGTGTAATGTAGTAACTCGGCGGGAGACGACTTCACGGGTAACACACTCTTTATTTTATCAAACTTGGTTACAGGTGACTAACACCTACTTTGTATCTCGGGTGACAAACACCCACTTAGCTACTTGGCGACTAACGCCCACTGAGCTACTCGGATGACCAACATCCACTTAGTACTCGGGTGACAAACACCCACTTAGCTACTTGGCGACTAACGCCCACTGAGCTACTCGGATGACCAACATCCACTTAGCTACTCGGCGACTAACGCCACTGGGCTACTCGGATGACCAACATCCACTTAGTACTCGGGTGACAAACACCCACTTAGCTACTTGGCGACTAACGCCCACTGAGCTACTCGGATGACCAACATCCACTTAGCTACTCGGCGACTAACGCCACTGAGCTACTCGGATGACCAACATCCACTTAGCTACTCGGCGACTAACGCCACTGAGCTACTCGGATGACCAACATCCACTTAGCTACTCGGCGACTAAGTCTTCAGCTCCGTCTTCGGGTCTTCAACTGGGTAACTCTCCCCGAGTGCTCTCGCGCGTCCCCCTTTATACCCCACCTGCGGACGTCACTGCGAGCACCCACTTATTCGACCAATCGCCGGGCGCTGGCTACGATCCTCTTTTCCCACATCTCATCGTGCCTCACCACTCACTCCGCGCCGCCCCGTCATCTGTCACTCCCGGCGCGCGCGTCCACACCACGCCCACAACGCGTGCCCAACCCCGCACCCCGCGCCGCCCCGTGATCCATCACTGTCACAGTCGGCGCACGTCAATACCACCACTACATCACCCCCTACCACATAGCTCGCAGCCGCCCCGGCTGCTATAAAAATATACAAACCCCCCCTGTGTGCCCCGTAACACAACACAACAACAAGAACAACAACTAAGCTAACAACACAACCCGACGCGAACACTACCATCCGCAACCCTCAACCAATGCCACCGCGACAATAGAACAATATATACAAACCGGCGAGTGACAATAGCAATGTGTATGCAAAAAAATAAATGGAAAATTTTTTTTTTTTTCTTTCGACTCGTGCAGTGTCCCCTTTTCTTCCGAGCGTCCCTACAACGGGACATTACCCCGGCAGAGGGGAACACCGGGCGAGCTCGGTGTAGAGCAAAAAAAAACCGTCTTCATGAAAATTGTTGAGACCTAGCCCGAGTCCGCCTTGCCGGTCCGTCGTAAGGCACCAGACGCGGTTGAACGTCCGGTGGTGCCGGCGGTTCAGGGAGACATCGGCCAGGCATCGAGGACTCGTGCGTGCCCCGGGGTTCAGGCTCTCGACGGTCAGCAGCCGTCAAGCCCGAGGCACCGGGTTTTGTTGGGATGACTTGTGGCCCTGGTCGTCGTCCCGACGTGGTCCTGCGGCGCGCTGACGCGGGGCCCGGCACCCGGCTGCGACGTGACCCCGAAGGCCGCAGTTGTAGCAGACGACGGACGTCGTAGGTTTCGGTTGCTCCAGCTTGCGGGGCGAACGTGTGGGCGAACGACCTCCCGTTCTCCACTCCCCCGGACGCGATGCAGCGAAGGCCTGCTCCTGCACCGCAGCTGGCTGAGGTTCGGCGATCGTGGCGGCCAGTGCCGCGTTCCCCGGCCATTTGCAGACGACCCCCGGCTTGCGTTTGAGGACCTCGTACGCGTGAATGCTCGTGGCGATCGCCAGGGAGCAGATCTCCATCTCGTCTGCCACGTTGATGGGGACCCCCAACTCGTGGGCCAACACCAGCAGCTGCTCCGTCACCATGGCGTCCTTCCCCTCCTTATCCATGCGGGGAAAAGCCGCGTCCGCCAAGGCGAGTAGTGCCGTGCGGTAGGCTAGCGTCGTTTCCCCAGCCACCTTCCGCCGATCGTAGAACTGGTGGCGACACGTGGAGGGCGGCCCGAACACCTTCGCCATCAGGTGTAGTGCGGCCTGGAGCGTAGAGCGGGACGACCTTGCAGCAGATGTGAAGGCTGCAAGCGCGTCGTCGTCAAGCATCGCTGGCAACGCACGCAGGGCAGTGGTGTCGGACCACCCCGACATCTCCTGATGAGCGAGGAACCTTTGTTGGAAGGCTCCCCAGTCGCCCCCATCCGCCTTGAACGCCGACAGCGCGGGCAATCTTTGCTGGAGGACCCGATCGTCGTCGACGTCGGAGAGATTTTCCCGCGCTCCGCTGGAGTTGTGTAAAATGTCGGCTCGGTTGTCAGGCGCAAAATGGAGGGCTCCGGCGCGCGCTGATGACGTGGGCTGCGCTGCGCGGAGGTGTCCGGCCACGTGGCGTCCGTCTTTCCCGCCAATCGGTGGCGGCCCCCCAAAAACGGCGGCAACTTCCAGACTTTTGGCGCGAAGCGCCTTTTGGCGGGAATCCTCCAACGTCGCTTCCTCCACGACCCCCGCAGCCGTTTTTTCCGCTCGCCGGAACGGAGATGTCGGCCAAGACAGCGGCGGCGGCGAGTAGCAACTCCGCCAACCGGGAGTGCGCGTCCTGGAGGCTGGTGTCGGAGGCCAGCGGAGCGTCGGCCATCACCGCGAAGTGCTGCATCGGCGGCAACTCCTCGTCCTCTACTCCCGAGGTCGGTGTCCCCGGTACGCCGTCGTCATCCCGACCTCGCTCGTGGGTACGGGTAGTCTTCCTTGTGTCCATACTTCTTGAAGACAGGTTTACTTCTGACGCCAGTTGTAATGTAGTAACTCGGCGGGAGACGACTTCACGGGTAACACACTCTTTATTTTATCAAACTTGGTTACAGGTGACTAACACCTACTTTGTATCTCGGGTGACAAACACCCACTTAGCTACTTGGCGACTAACGCCCACTGAGCTACTCGGATGACCAACATCCACTTAGTACTCGGGTGACAAACACCCACTTAGCTACTTGGCGACTAACGCCCACTGAGCTACTCGGATGACCAACATCCACTTAGCTACTCGGCGACTAACGCCACTGGGCTACTCGGATGACCAACATCCACTTAGTACTCGGGTGACAAACACCCACTTAGCTACTTGGCGACTAACGCCCACTGAGCTACTCGGATGACCAACATCCACTTAGCTACTCGGCGACTAACGCCACTGAGCTACTCGGATGACCAACATCCACTTAGCTACTCGGCGACTAACGCCACTGAGCTACTCGGATGACCAACATCCACTTAGCTACTCGGCGACTAAGTCTTCAGCTCCGTCTTCGGGTCTTCAACTGGGTAACTCTCCCCGAGTGCTCTCGCGCGTCCCCCTTTATACCCCACCTGCGGACGTCGCTGCGAGCACCCACTTATTCGACCAATCGCCGGGCGCTGGCTACGATCCTCTTTTCCCACATCTCAGCGTGCCTCACCACTCACTCCGCGCCGCCCCGTCATCTGTCACTCCCGGCGCGCGCGTCCACACCACGCCCACAACGCGTGCCCAACCCCGCACCCCGCGCCGCCCCGTGATCCATCACTGTCACAGTCGGCGCACGTCAATACCACCACTACACAAGCATCGCATTGAAATGCATGCGCGCTGTTGGACAGCGGAATAATAGCACAGCATCGTTCATCACTCCGCCGTTCAGGTATTGTAATTTGAGTTAATTTGGTCACGGTCATTAAGGAGGAGTCATCTTGAGGGGGGATGTTATAAAGCTATCATCATCATCATTACCATAAGCATCTCATTACAACACATAGGCCGCTTGGGGCCTATAAGTCCTTATCTCCTCAAATGAGTGTTTCTTAATGAAGGAGCTCACTTCAATGTCATTAAAACCGACATATGCTCTCCATCTTATGATTAAAAGGCAAATGTAAAATATTGATTGTATTATTGTCAATGCATTTACATTACCATTTTTTATTTATTTTACCAGGTAAGGCCCACTGAACCATATAGCTCTATTTCAGAGGTGTCCTGGCCTATGTAGTGGTTTATCACGTCGAAATGTACAGCAGCCAAATACTCTAAACGCATGTTTCTAAATGTGGAGGAAAAAACCGGAGGACCCGGAGAAAAATCCACGTGACCACGGGGATAGAGACACGCAAACTCCAAATATACAGCAGCAGGCGTCAGGGTCGGGATCAAACCCTCGACCTCCTACATAGCAGGCGAGAGGAATAACATCTCGCCACTTGCTGAACCAGTGCCCCTGGAAGCCTCGTCAATGTGCACTGCTCGTGCTCTCTCGTTTTAAAGACTCATTTTCAATTTATTTCACGGATACATTTTCAAGCCTCTCAGAATATTTCTTCAGACTTTGACATCCAGTGCACCTCAAACGTCTACATCTGCTTCATTTATAACAGCTCACTCAGATTCAACTATCATGTGCAATTGTGATGTTTTAAAAGTATTGCTCCGTTGCAAATGCGAAATCGTAAACATTTATATCATTGATACATTATTATGTGTTGCAGTGTTAATTTAATTGTATTCGGTGTTAATTACGTCAAAATATAATTTAAATGGAGTCATTTTGCACGGAGTATTTGAATTTTGGAAATCTCTGCCCTCATAACTGCAAGGTTTATCCCCACATTAGTCCGGTTTCAAGAGGTTTTCCTGCAGTGAGAGTCAAAGACAGAGAGACACGGCGAGACAGGCGGATGAGAGACGATAACAATGCACAACATTACTGCTGTCGTTTAATGTTTTCCTCAGGTCTATGGAGGGCAGTGCCCGGGATAAAGACGACTAAGGTGGGGGCACCTTCCCACAAGTTCTGCTGCCACTGATGCTAGCAGATGATTCACCGATCACCATGCTTTGATTGAGGGAATACTTTTTTCCCCTCCCAAACTCAACTTCCAACGTATATAGATATTTAAAAAATTTAAGATTATGTTCAGCCATACTCTATACTGAAAAACTGCCTGTGCCTTTTGCCTAAAAGCATTATAAGAGCTTGGATTATTTCCAGCGATGAGTCAAGCCCCTGTGGTAGCATTGCAAATGACACATCCCTGTCTTATCACACATTGTCTCATAGGCATGCATCCATCCTGCCTCCATGAACCTAGATTTATAAACTTTTGTTAAATCTGTGTGGTAGTGCCATGAAAAAAGACCAACGTATTCAATTTATCGCAAATGCACTGCAAGTTTACTTCAGAGGGAGACTATGTTCACTAACAACTTCAAAAATGACAACATTACAGAATAACAGTACATATTTGTGATCCTTTGAAGTGCGCCATATTGATTAGCTCAGCTCCAAACATCAAAGAGCCAGCAACATTAAAGAATAATCGTGTTACACCAATGTACCACTGTTTCAAGTGTACAATGTACGGGAGATTTGATTACATTTCATTGTGGGCATCCCTTGACAACGTTGTACATCGTTATACAAGTCAGCCATGGAATATTAGCGAGGTTAACGTGTGTACATCTGCAAGGAAGGTTTAATATAAAACAAAATCTTAGCAAATGTGCACCTTATATTTCACACGTGTTCCACTTTTAAAACAAAGTATGTGATATAAAAACAGGGAACAACTAAGAACCGTGAACTGGTTAAGATTATCATCTCTGACAACATGCGGAAGTATGAACATGTATTTTTACCCATAATTAGATGGAAATGTAGTTGGGCCTAATTAAAGTCTTAGCCAAAATGGTCTGCAAAGTGTCAATAGTAGAGCAGTGGAATAATAGCAGTGCCTGGACACTGTCAACATGTTCTGATGTTCTCATTCTTTGAGAAGACAATCTGATTGTTGATCTTTAAGTTAGAGCAAGGTTCCTTCCAAATCATTATCTAATGGACTGCGCAAATGGAGATCGTTTGCTCATTTTAGGATTGTAAAACTCGGTGCAAGGTTTTTACTTCGTAATTTTTTGTGCATTTAATTAGGGATGCCTGAATGAGGTCTGTTGGATCCGACAAAACATAATTAAATCAGACCTGAAATAGATTCTTGCTTGAATAAAAAAAACAGAATTAAGTAGCGAATGTAAGGGGCGTCCATAAATGACGTCACGCACCTAGGGGGGGGGGCGTCAGACATTTGTGCAACTTTAAATAAATATAGACAACACGTTCTACTTAATTAAATAGACGTTTTAATAAATGTTTTCTCCTACAACATCAGAGTGCAGCAGCACATGTAAATACCCACTACAATGACAACAATTGAAAGCGATTTGAATAATGTTTTATTTATTTATTTATTTTTTGGGTGGCCTGACTTTTTGTGACGCCGTGTGACGATGGGGGGGGGGGGGGGAAATCGTCCAAAATCGCGTGACGTCATTTATGGACGGCCCCTAAAACATTAATAACAAATTGGTACCTGTATCTGTACTCAAATATTTAACTAAAAGTCTATCTCATACTGTACTATATATATACTATAGCATATGCCACAGCAGCATATTTCCACAATGAACACGTAACACAATTGGTCGTTGTTCGATTTAGCAATCAAGTCCTGTAAAATAAAAGTACATGCATAATTTATGCAAACTAAATGCATCGTGTAGTGTGTGTGACATTGCCTAGGTAACTGGGAAGAAACTGAGGGGGGAGTTGAAAATGCTAAATGAAAGCTTGAGGTCCCTTAGCACTTTAAAACATGACTGTTTGTCAGAGGTCCGGGGAGTCAGCCGTTGCCACGTCAGTTTCCAGGATGGGGCTGTCACCCTCGCTTGAGATTAAGTGATGGCGTAATATCTTTCGAGACCCTGTTTGACCTTTGCTGCAGGATGTAGTGGATGGATGGGGGTTGTTCACGATATGCAGGGATAACTACAGGTAAAATTTCCCAAGATTATTCGAAACTGCTAGAAAATGTATAAACTGAACATCAAATACCACATTGCCAAAAAATATATCTATTTTACATGCACATTGTATTGTACGTGCGAGATTCGATGAGTTAACAGCGTGGTGTGTAAACTGTTCCTTGTAACCGGTTCACGAATACCCTGTAGTCACCACAACGGCAAAGGAATGCACATCTCTTCAGGAATCAAATTGTAACTTAAATCATAACCATTGAATCGCTCCTGATAACCCACCAGTAAAAACTGGGTTCAGTCTCCATCGGCAGGTCACATGTTAGTGAAGTAAAGTGTGGCTCCTCTAACCAACGTGAAAGAGTAGGCAACATTTCCTTTTTAGAGCTCCATCGAGTGGAGTCCCCTTCTGCCAGCAGTGACACGAGCATGTAATTGCATTGCCGCACCTTATACAAGACCGCAGTGGCAAGGAATTGAGTCTGATTTGACTCAGAAGGCGATCAGAGTTGAAGGCCATGTCATCTTGCATGAGCACCCTTTGACGACGTTGATGAAACAGTGAACGGGGAATTAGCCAATAATGTTGATAATATGTCTGCTAGAATCAGAATCCATGGTTTAATTGCCCTCTTGGCCAAGGTTTACGTCGGCATATTTTAATGACGTAAGCCACTCGGAGGACATCGCTGAAGGGAATGGGAGTGCTTATTGTAACAGCTGTCCAAGGGCACATTTGGGAACTCAAAATGAGGATCCAGTTGGTGGGAAAGTGAAAATGCACCATGGGAATGGTATTTGGGTTGAACTGCAATTTAAGGAAATGAGTTTGTATATTTCCCCATCCTCAATCTTGCTTATATACAGCTCATTAAATGTATTAATTGTATAATGCAAGCGTACTCCTTGTCTGCACGGCACATATCCGAACTGCATTCTTAGCTGTGAGATGTTCCCACCAGAGTTACTAACAGGCTCATCTGCAGGTCCCTGTCCGGCATGCTGATTACCTCCCTTGTGGTGTATGTTCCACGTGGGAAGAAATCAGTGTTCAGTATACACACACACATACAAAAGTATGTTGCTCAGCAATATAGATAAGTTAGCCACCTATTTGCTGTACTGCTACAACCCAGCTTGTCCTGCACGTCTCACGATAATTGTAATCCATTCGATTACAACTGGATTCCAATGGATACGTTTATATTTCCTGTCTACATTTTGTACACATTCGTTATGTAACATGATACAAAAATAAAGCAGATTTTTTTTAAATATTGATATGCTGATTAAAATGCATGACTTTAGATGCCTGTTTCAAGGTACGTGCTTCAAATAATAGACACAAAAAAACATTCTCAATGTTTCCGTGTTACCCCCAGTGATGTTTGTGTTTAAGCTCGTATTCCCCAGGCATATTAAGATAAATTAGAAATAATTTAGAGAAAGAATATATAGCAAATATAAAATACATTCTCGTTATAGTTCGTATGTATTACATATACACAGTAGGGCGGTATTTTTTATTTGCATTTAAGTTTTGGATTTGCTGCTCACTAATGCATGAAACCTATTTTTGCTGATAAGTGCCAAAGTCCGGTTAATACATTAATCGCAGTGAGTCTGCAAGTAACTGTACATACACGGGTAGTATCCGTGTTATGTGTGCAGGCTGTAGCTGTTTCTGAATCACGCAGCGAATATCTAATGATGACTTTTAGTTGTGCAAACGACCGCGCGGTTTTCTCAAAATGTGTTTAAGAAGCCGCTTTTCTGAATACATAAAGACGCGGTGAAGGTATAGTGGGTAGAAAAAACATATATCAAAAAGTAGCAATGTCCATTGCTGATGAAAGCATAACTGCTCAAACGTTGATCGCCTTCATATAATGTATCTTCTTGAATGGAGAAAAAAAAAACTTCCAATCATTAATACATGCAAATAATTTCAGCAAATTATAACGGGGCAGCCCTGCAATTGCTTGCTCATTCCACCGCTGGCAGACGGACTTCCACACAAGGGGGTTCTAGAGGCCCTCGATTATATTTGGCCAACTCTTCCACATTCTACTAAATTACTCGTCTTCAAATGGGGTTTCTGCTTAAATAATTTCGTTAAAAAATTCAATTCCATTACCGTGGATTGGCAAGGTAAGGTAGGAATCGTGGAAAGATATATTAAATTGTCAAAAAAAAACATCTCTGCAATATCTACTTGAGGTTTCATAGATATATACACAACAAAATATTACTTTTTTACGTAAGTTGTAGACAGTCTGTAGAGGAAATGTATAAATTATAATTCATTATAAAAGTTATAGTTGCCCTGCTAACATGAAGACTAAAACTACAACAAGAAAGACATGTAAATATGTCCCAACAACGCGCGATGATTTGTATGTTGATAAGGCAGTTCCATCTTTTAATAGGAACCCCCAGTGGCAGCTGTCTCTGTGCAGCACACGGTGACTTAGCACCCGGCCTCCAACTAGGCATAAGTCTGCCAGTAGTGAGCATCGATTGCTGCCATGTGTAATCCCAATGAAGCAATTTGCAGGGTAATTTTTTTAATTTAGTAAATTTGGACCGTGACGCTGGCACACAATGTCCTCGTCATTTGGAATGATGTTACGGGATATTTATTGTTCACTCTGAAGCTGACGGTGGGTATTTTAAATGAGGTAATAAAAATAGTTCTCAAACATAGAATGCACAGAACAAAACACAAAAGTAATTTCAGATGTCATCATAATAAATCATGGGAGCATGACAGAAGCAAAAAGGATATTGATTACTATTACTTTACAAACCGTGGCCATTAGAGTGGTCCTGAGAGAGTAAGATGGAACAAATAATGCATGGTAGAGAAAACATTATACAATTAGCGGGGTAATTGTATGTAGATTTATACAAAACTAGTTTAACTTGGGTAAAAAATATTGTTCAGATGACAAGTTCCAGATGTCACACTTCATGAAATAACCACACTGCATGTCTCAGCCTAAAGGTGGGAAAGCTCCTGCAGAAGATGCTATAACTGTGGCAGTCATACAATAAATGGAACCACCTGGAAAAACTAAAATAGCGTAGAAATTGTCTAAACGTTTACAGGCATAAAACGCACAAAGTGTGGAATTATGTAAACATTCTTCTTGAGATTAAACGAGGGAATGATTTGACGAATTCAAGACCCATTATCCTCCACTGGTAAATAAATTGTCCACGGAGATCATAGACAGCCAAATCATGGCCAATTTATAAGCCAACCAACCCTGTGAGCACAATCTATAATACGTTATACTATTTACCATAAATATACTATCAATCAGTCCTAGGAAAGACAATTTAATTTCAAGTAGCATTATGCCCGCCTTTCTAGATTGTTAAAATGCATTGACAACATATTTGAGTCCAGAAGCAATGAAATACAGGAAGTTAACAAAGAAGGCTGCCGGTTTGGACTCAAGATTAAAGTTGTCGGGAAACCACAGAAACACACACAGCAAAACAACAGAGACAGCCACGGTTGTTGTTTTATGTAGATCGACAAGCGACACCAGGATGAAGTGCCTTTGGGGAACTGAATATGGCCATGGAAATCTGCAAAGCAATGAGCTTAAAGAAGAAAGCTGTCAATATCAATTGGTGCACATTACATTACCTGCTATAGTGACACATGCGTCAAAAACATGGACAGTGAGAGACAGGTAATGGAAAACATGGATCTGGCAGAAAAAAAACATAATTTCGTGGCATCGTATTGACTGTTCGGGAAAGTATGCTGGGGCAGGATGATGGCCAAGAGACGAGACTGGTGACAGAATGGCAGCCAAAGGATGAAACATATTGAAGAATGAGATAGCGCCTTGGTAGGACTGCCTGGAATGGTGATGCTGTGGGGATGCCTTCATCCAGCAGTGGATTAAACATGGCTGATGATGATTAATGTTTGCATTGCATGCACACAATGGTGGTCATGAAACATGGAAAAGATTATTTACATACCTTGGTGTTTGTTTGTTTCATTTGGCCGTGTGGCCAGTTGTCCGGCTATTTTACACGGGAGATCCGTGGTGCGTGCTCACAGCAACAACGAAACAATGGAAATGAATAGGTACAGCGACATACTTCGGTAATGATATGGTTTGAAAGTAGTGCAGTCCTCTACAAAGCAATCGCTTAAAATAATTGCCATTAGCTAAGGATGCGTCCACATATACCGTAAATGGAGAATTCAGCAGCAGAGCATCAATAGCAGCGGTGTGCACATATCTCCTGGCAGCTTACCAGATGCCACACTAGCGGTGACATTAAAAACACATTCATCTCTCGATTTAAAGCTTTCGTGACTGCAGGGATTCATCACCTTGGTTCTTTCGGTAAAGTCACGTAGAAGGGAAGTAATAAAATAATAAAAATAAAACATAACAAAATAATTCTCACGACGTTTCGGCCACAACGCAAAGCAGCCGGTCTTCAGGGGGAAAACAGGTCTGACTCTGCCTTCTCGACCGACCTGTTTTCCGCCTGAAGACGGCTGCTTGCGTTGTGGCCGAAACGTCGTGAGAATTATTTTGTTATGTTTTATTTTTATTATTTTATTACTTCCCTTCTACGTGGTGACTTTACCGAAAGAACCAAGAAGACATTCGTCTCATCGTGCTGCATGTTACGCCGCGATTACACGTGCGTTGGACTTCCCCAGCAGCCTGACACCAGCGCCCAGCACTTGGCGAGACGCGGCAGGGAGAGGGCGAGTGTTTGGGGGTGAACGACGCGGCTTGACATTCGTCCGCAGTGCTGCCAGGAGCGATCACAGAAGAGTTGGCGAAGCCACATTCATAGCCGTGTTCCGTGCCGTCAAAGTCAAATGCGTGGTATACGCGCACTTTTTGTATTTTAAGTCGGATCTTGATATTCTATGTTGAGCACATTGAGGAATGGTGTTTTGGCTCTTGGTATTTTGATATGTTTTAATTACTGTTGAATAAGTGTATGCTGCATACGTGATGTAGTTTACTTTTATTCAACAGCATACACATATTCTTGGTTCTTTCGGTAAAGTCACGTAGAAGGGAAATAATAAAATAATAAAAATTCAATTTTCACGACGTTTCGATTGCAACACAAGCAATCATCATCAGGTGTGAAAACCATAGCAAGAACATTTGAAAAAAGTGGCGTTTTTTTCTTAACGTTAGCACACACATGTTGATGATTGTGAATGTTTAAAAAGAAATAGAGGGATGTAACCTACACAAGTTTTAGTTTGTTTCACGAGGATTATTTGTTTCTAATACAGAATCATACGTGGGCTAAAAAGCCCACGAAATACTAAAAATGATTGATTCATATTTTTTTGTGACTGCATATCCCTTGAAATTTCACATTTCCTCTTGCGTATTGATAAATATGCTTTGTAAAACGAATGCTATGTCTCAGTGTCTTCTTGTTCCGTCTAAAATATTCAGCGAGGGTTACTTTACCCTCAGAGATGTTGACCACATTAACATTACAATTTGAAATAAGTTGTGAGTGCTCCGAAACACTTGCGAAAAATAGTTTGATTTCAAGAATAACATCAAGTGTGTTCTTTCAAAGAGTTATCAAATGTCTCCAATAAGCACACGGATAACGTTTTGGAAAAAATGCACTATTCGTAGAAACTTTACAAGCACGCATCTCGCCACGCTTCTTGGCAAAGATTTTCATTCATGACACTGTTTCTGAACAATGTCACGTAACCATACCGGTAATAATAATGATGATAAAATACAACTTGTAGAACGCACACAATTTCACGGACATAAATGGCCGTAACTCTTCAGGCACGGAAAAAGAATCAGAGAGCGCCTGGTTGTAACAACGCGAGCGTGAAACTGCGTCGATGTTTTGAAGATACTAAGTAGTGACCACTCGGCCATTCTGCCACCCAAATAACCTCACCATGTTTTTTTTGTCTGGCACAGACATTAGTGGAATTCTCAACGTCTTGCCCACGTAGGACATCCTTCAAGGGCCAAACAGATGAACAAGTGCTGCCCAGTCAGTCCACCTCATCTGAACTGAGCCTTTGATGTTCCAAAAATATAATTTGAAAGGTTTTGGGGATAAAAATAGGGCACTTGATTGTTTGGGGGTATTCCTCATGCGTATGACAGAGTACAACATTCATGGACCAATAACGAAATGTGTTCACATACCACCAGATTTTTTTTGCAACGATTGTTTATTAAATTATGTATTTTAAAATATACACAACATAATTGTTTATTTCTATTTATTTTACTTTCCATTACTCTCGCACAACAATGTTCCATTATTGCATTTCTTTTCATTGCATTGCATTCGCCATTAACCCACAAAGCTTAATTCATTGAAAATAAAACCTTGAGTTCACATAAAGATGGCATTATTGAAAACTTGTGATTAAAAGGTACTCTTAAAATAATCCAGTATATAACTGCTTTGGCATTTAAGTACATTCTAATTCGAGTGCTTAGCTGTAAGAAATAAACGCATGTGTGTTTTTCTAACAATTCCCCCTAAACAGGAGATGGTTGCTAGACCCAGGCATATCTGTAGATTGAATGCATTACACATTGGCTCTGTATAACAATAATCTTTGAATGCTTGTAACAACTATCAAAGTAAACTCCCAAGGCAAAAGAAGCACTGAACTGGTGCATACGTGTACCAATTAGGTCGCGATGTTAAACAAGGTGCATGTAATTATGCTGATGGACAAAGTGATCGTCAATTCTTCTTGCTTTCCATTACATCAGATATTTCAATTGTCAAGAGAAACATTCAAATTTCTGAATCTGCATCCCAGAGCTACAAACTGTAGCTGAGACTATGTCACACATCTTGTCATTAGGCTCGCAGTATAATTTTACTTCATTAAGAAACATTTCCAGAGTGATACAATTCAATGACTGAAAGCCACTTCTACAACATATATAATTATTGTTCGAGGCTAAAGTGTACTTCATTATTTGGCAAAGCAATTTAATATATCTGCAGCATGAAGTGCTATTTTATAGCGTTTATGCATTATCTGTATAGCCTTATGTACAGTACAATCACTGACTAGCTAATACCTTAATTGATTAATACACATTTGCAATTTCTAAAAAAAACAATAAACAATAAAAACAAATTTAAAAACGATCTTTGAGGTAAATACAATCCACAAAAATGTTAAATTACAAATAGTGTGCATAGTTAATAACTTCCTTTCGATTTTAGAAACAATATCCCAGTTGATAACATTTAAAACGTCACTGTTTTAGAAGTGGGGGTCTCGAAGTGATGCCAAATGCAAGGAAATCATTAGGCTCTGAAGCACTTGGCCCAGGCGTGGGACGGCTGTTGTGTGTGCGTGGTGGTGGTGGTGGTGGCGGTGGTGGTGGTGGTGGTGGCGGCACGGCGACGCTTCCTACACGGTCGGCACAGGCGGACGAGCGTCTGCGTTGCTGGATTCCTCCTCCATATCAATCTGCTGCCGGGCAAAGTTGATGAACACCTGCCACATGCCAGAGAGAGAGAGCGAGGAGAGGGAGCCAGCATGAGCACTCGGCGAAGGGTAACAGCAGGTGGCAGATTAAGTACCTAAGAAGCCCTGTGCTGGCCAATGATTGTAGAGAACGGGGCAAAGCCAGATTGACAAATGCAGTAAATTGTGAGCACGAAATGCAGGAAATGCGAACCCCCATGCATAATTCATAATGCCCTATAACATATGTGCATGTTTTATGAACAGCCTTTAGCAGACCGCATACCGATAGAGCTAAAAGAATGGCCATTATTTGTTTGTCACAAAGGCATTTAGGCATTTGTGTCACAGTTAAATGCCTCATTAAGGGTTTTCATTAGAACACAACTGCTCCATTGTTGGTACATCTGTTTGCAACCTGCTACGCTGCGGCTATACGATGTTGTTGTCCAGGCCTTTCTCATTCATTTTGAGTCGATGGGTTCAATCTTGTTAGGCGTGGGTATTTACGTAGCAGCCTCGAGCCTGTGTGTGTCTCTCCCATTCATTCTATGGGTGAAAGAGTAAAAGGCTATTTTCTATACTTGGGCCCTCAGGCACAATGCAGCAGCAGCAGCAGCAGTAAAGAATTGTCTACGCTCTACTGATGAACGCTAATGAGGTGGAGACCATTAAAGATCCGTACGTGATTTGATTTGAGATGCACAAGCTGGCGGGTGTACAGGCGATGTGCAAAATTGTGTACACTTTCTATAGGGTAAGCAAATGCTCTGTAGATGTCACGGTCTGCGCACGCTTTGTGTGGCTTCACGCCAGTTGCATTAATCATGTTCTTAGCATTGTCTGGCAAGGTTCAACATTCATGCAGGCAATGCTTTGCAAGCAAATAAGCGACTTTCAATGAGTAACTGTTTAAAGAGAAAGTCATCAAAATCAGATTTTATGACAAAGGCAGACTGAGACACGGCTTATAATTCCAGCGATTGCTGCCGTGGTGCAACGGTTCGCCGGTCCGGTTCAGAGGTCACCGGTTGGGTTCGACCTCTCGGCGCTGCAGTTTCTCACGCAATGGGGAGAGTTTCTTCAACTCGCGGCCGCCTTGTCCACCCGGCACTAAAAGTGGGTTCACTGCAGCGAGTCAATCAGCAGGTCACGTGTGTGGTGGTGGTGGGGCAAAGTGTGGGTACTCCCACCTCTCCCAAGACGTCTGGTCACTGTGAAAGAGTAGGCCAAATACACTGCTTTTTGTGTTTATTTTGCTGTACTTCTGCACCTTTGATTACCAGTTGGCTACGTACGGTGCAAAAGAACTTCAACATACGTACATACAAATACCCCCTAGAGGAGCTCTCTAGAACTCCCTTCAGAGGTGACCACACGCAGTGGCATGAACAAGTGATTTCAAGGATGCACCTTGACCTCTGAATCTGTTGTGTCATATTACCTGGTCCAGTGTTGTCTGGCTGATGGAGTAATGCTGGATACTCAGAGATTCCTTCTCTTTCTCCAAGGCAATGAAAATTTCAGAGAGTTTTGCTGCATTGCTAGGAACTTGGAACTCCAGTTGGCTGATGTGCTGTTCCTAAAAAGTCAAATGTCACAATGCACAGCGATAAACCACATACCAGCTTAAAATAACATAGCATAATCTGCTAGATAGCACTACAAAACAGCAACTTTATAGCTTAGCTTGTGTTGCTGCTGTATGAAATCAGAAGTGAAATTTAAAGTGTGATAATGGTTCATCTGTGGACCTTTAGAATTCACACACTCGCTAAGTAGGATTACATTCTGTTCCAGTATTCTATTCAAGTATTCTATTCCTGCCGCTTAATGCGAGTATCATTTTTTTTTTACAAAATTAATGCCGTCAAGTATAATGAGATCTTGTCGATTATTTGTGTACACTACATCCCACTTTCTGCACACTAACTATGAAAGTGGTGTAAACATTTGCAATTTGGATGCATAAACCCACAATGCTGTGTGTGTACACATAGGGAGTAAAGCAGTGGGTTTTATTCACTTCGCGCATCGAGAATAATACTGTCATTGCATTGCACCCGTGAGAAATGAAAGCAACACATCACTTAAAATCGCACTCAATCAACAGAAAATATATCGATTTGTTAATTTGATTTTGAGGTTGTAAATAACCTTACAAGTAAATGGGAAAAATAAATACAAACATTACAATTGTATTTAATTTTAAGGTTGGAAGTTCAAATTCGGGTTGGGCATCAAATGTGGCCCATCTATCTTGATGGAATGAAGACCACTTATTGACAAGTTGCTTCTGGACCAGGATATACATTTAGCAATTGTAACCTTAGTTTCCACCTGGCCTTTCGGTGCCTGAAGGCACACTGTAGAATGGTAGATATCCACATCATGGTGATATCGCTTTGATGGTTTCATAAACTTAAGCTTCCTTCGCTACAAAGCAGCTTAAAGTAGATAATTAAAAACTGTATCTATTAATGGCAGCATTTTTCATTGATGCCGGTTTATTTATATTACACAATTTAGATTTCATAAGTTGGTAATACATTATTCAAGGACCACCTCCGAAGTGTCATCGTATAACCGTGACAAGTGTAATACACAATATGGTGAGTATTATTATTACACATTATGCCCAATCACATGAAACCAGTGTTGGAGATTCATATATATCAGCAGTATATGCTGTATGTATGTGTATTTTTATACAGTTAAGTTCTGGAGATAAACTGATCATGAAGTGAGAATCAACCATATCAGCAGCTTTCGTCTGCCCAAGTATCCGAACAATATTTGTACTTGTATCTCGTGCATCAATGTAAGGGATGTTGCCGTGATGCAATGATTAGTACACTGGCCACTAATTCGGTCTCCTGGCACTGCAGTTGAAATAACGGGTAAGTTTTTGTTGTTATGAATTTATTTAGATTTCTTTCAGCAGGTTTCTTAAATCTACCCACGTCTTGTCCACGCCACAGTATAAATGGGTAACACCACAGTTATTAGACCATCAGGTAGCATGTCATGGGCTAAAGTGTGGGAACTCCCCCACCTCTATCAAGACGTCTTGGCCAGTGTGGATGAGAAGGCTAGAAATTATCTCGATAAGGGGCTCTCCAGAACTTCCTATAATATAGGGCCTTTTTCCAACAGTAGTCTGGGAAGGTTAGTCCATGGCTGCACCTTTATATATTTTTATCAAGGTAGAATTATTCTTAAATCTTCTCTAAAGTGCATAGATTCCCTTTAAGCATATTGAACTATGAGAATAGGTTTGCCCATTTTTTCTGGCAACAAAACAGGTGTTAAGATTTTATAACATCAAACTGAAACCTTTTACAATACTTGTGGTCAGAATGCAAACAAAAAACATACTCTGATAATATATGTGTAATAACAGCCATAGAGGGTTCACGTGAGGATTGGCTTGCCGGTCCTGCTTGTAGCCAATAAGGGTTGAGATAGGGAGCATGGCCCAGGCGTGATCACGGCATGTCATCAGGAGTGATTGGCCTAGCCATTCGGGGCCCCAGCTAATGGGGAGCCGGATGAGAGGCGTGGTCCCGGGATTGACAGGGAACCATCGAGAATGGTCGAAGCTGTCCATGAACGATTGGCTGGGGGGACCACGTGACGAAGGGATTAAGAGAGAGTGAGAGGGAACGATCGAGAGCAGACTGGAAACCGACAAGAGCAGGGTCACGCGTGGACGGGGGCTCTGGGTGCCACGTGCGCGGTGGGGACTTAGTGCGAAGTCTGTCCTCTCTCCGTTGTCTGCCAGCAACGGAGAGTGAGTGAGTAAAGTGTATTGTGGAGTGGAAATAAAAAGGACTGATTCCGAAGCCGTCTCAAGAAGGATTATTACATATGCATTGTCTTTGAAACTGATTGGTCCACACCAGACAGCTTTCTTTTGAGCCTGTTATTAAAACGGTGTTAGATCAGAGGACGCCACAAGGCATATTGAACTAGTTTTGTATATACACATTTTTTATCCAAGTTGTATTGTAACACTCGGCATCATTCTGGCGATATCCAGCCCTCTGCTTGATTTAATGGCTGGAGCTTTTAGCAAAGCTGGTAATGGCTTGGTGCAATGCCTCATACCTTTAAGTAGGCGCCAGGGAAGTGAGATGTGATGAACTCTGTAACTTCTGTGACTTTGGAATTACCGCTGCTCAACCGCAGCTTGATCATATGCCCATTGCCAAACCTGTTGCATGTAAACAGACAGAAACAGATGATGCAGGTCACTGTGCCAGATAAGTGTGTACACCATGGGGAGTGGCCGCCAGCTGGTAGGCACACTCCGAGCAGTAGGAACCCAGTCACCTGGGTTCGGTTTCCAGACATGGATGGATCGTGTCACTGGAAATTAGTACATCGTGTGGTGCGTGTAACACTTTGCATTAGCAAAGCACCTCTTTGTGTGCAACGGTGTTGTATTATTTCTCACCATTAATATTTCATCATTCCTTCCTAATCCTATCCTGATAGCGTTGGCAGTGTCATTTCATGAGATTAAGACTCCATTTAGATCTCTCGCAGAGCAGATTTTTCAAAACTGCTTCTGAGATCCCTGACAGTGATATATCTCTGATCACAAGCGCAGTGTAAGGAAACACTTTCCTGCCCACCCTACTAGAGATTAATCCAGCCATGCTGCTCCTAACAAGGAGCTCGCTAACAGCACTTGCTACGCTACACAGCACAGACAAAGTATATTGGCATATCGGTTAGTTTTGCAGTCACAGTGTGAGGTTTCATGCGTATGAGCACATCAGGCTTACAACTTGATAGCAAGAAGATGACCACATAAATAAAAACCACAGCTAATTCGCCAATTGACATCGCAATTATTCACATTATGTTAGATGTTCGTGCTGATTTATAAACTTAATTTTGGGAAGCTGTAACAGTTTGCTGTGAAAGTGTATAGTGACGTCCTTCTTTATGACTACGTCGCTAGGAATACCCATTAAAAATACAAATAATTTTTAGCAACAATCAATGTATTAATGCCACGTGATTCAATTGACACACGTGACAATGCTACATTAGAGGAATTGAATATCTGAACAATCATTCATAGTCAGTTCATGTCAGGGAAGGCCCGTTGAGCCAATAAGCAATTTTTCAATGGTGAGAACTTATGATTTACTACAATTGTCCTCATTATTATTTCGACATCTACATGTTTTGCCTTTATTTGTTGTTTCTGTGCTCATGCAAAGGAAACTGGCTACACGGGATGACTCGTGTAACAAATCAAATGAATGTAAATTCGCGTATTAATATTTGTATTCCATGAAGCAGTGGTTTCATGTGGGGGACTGTACCGGTTCTTGAGATGCTGCAAAGTGCCCAAGCACTTGAACTGTCCATTCACCATGATGGCCAGCTTGTCACAAAGGGCCTCACACTCTTCCATGCTGCGTACACAAACACACGCCGCACACACACAACGGCAGTGTCACACGGGCAGCCCATGGGCTATTTGGTCCCAGAGGGAGCCACTTATTGGACCCCCAAGCAATACCTGAAAACATTATTATTGTTTTATATTTTTATTATTTTATTATTTCCCTTCTACGTGACTTTACCGAAAGAACCAAGAATATAACATTATTATTATTTCATGGCCCAAAGCATTATTCTAGAGCTCTGCCATGGCTGGCCATGGTGTTCTGTCGTGGCAGCTTGTCTTAGAAGAAATGAGCACCACTTGTGTTATAAGGGTAGCCAGTGCCTAACATGCTTTTTTTGTCAATCACCGGCACCAATGTATACACTCACTCCTGGTCTACGTTGGTTTAATTCGGATAAAATACACTTTAGGTGTATAATTTTAAGTATTAGCCAACCATTTGTGTACTCGTTTGACCGTGATTAACTCGTATTGCCAGTGTTTCAGGGAGGTGGTTGTAGTATGGTGGTTAGCAGACCGTGCTATGAACCGGCCAACCAAAGTTGAATTCCTTGGCACGGCTAACACGAGCGATGTGTAATATTTTAATTAGGGCCCTTCAACAACCTGCGCTGACCATTGTGGTGAAGTATGGTCAGACAGCCTCCATGATTGACATGTTATGTGGAAACCTTAATTCAACATTGGATTCAAGAATCTGCCACATATGAAAGAACACGTCTCCCTCCATCACACTACATCAGGTTGGATCGTCATATTACGAATCTGGATTTGCACCAGTAAACAATGATCTGAAAGACAATCCACTAATCAATAGCATGCATCGCTGCCCATATGAATATTAATTATCATGGGGAAATGAAAAATGTTTATTTGCCAAAATGAGCTTTGGGCACTACATCCCTCTCGATACAGGTTTTAACCAGAGGTGGATATTTCACATTCCTATGGTCAGTGCCACTATCTCAATGGACAAGCACTGTTGAAGTGGTATATATTTTGTTATTCCTGGATTGTTAGCTGGCTCAATTGAGAACAAATCACGATTCTATCTCATAACTACTCTATTCTGACTCAAATGTCAGGCCGAAGCACCACCTCACTGATACGATTGATAATAACAATGTAATGTGCTTATGGTAAAGATAATATTACACGTTCAACACGATCAACACCATTCCCTTTGATGGTACAGTCAAGGAATATTATCAAATCAGTGCACCATATCCTAATTGTGGGCTACATTGGTGCCACTGTAATGGCCGAATTATGATCCCATCTTGCAATTTCATTACGATGGCGCTCGAATTGCTCTCCGCGGCTAAACGGCCACTTTGCCGATTTGGGAGGAATTCCTGTGGACAGAACCATCGGCAGGCAATGTGAGGGATGTTGCCACCGTCCGTACCTGTGTGAGGTGAGAACAACAGAGCAGCCCTGGCGGACCTCCCTTGTGATAGTCTTCCAGAGGTAGCGCTTGGATTTGGGGTCCATTCCAGAGCTGGGCTCATCCTGTGAACATAGTAAAGCCCCATTTGTTGGACCACAGCAATGACGACGGTAAGGTCCTGGAAAAAATGTCCCTTCATGCAAAGAAAATTTTGTCCTGGTAATTGTAAACGTAAGCTTTGGACATTGTCAAAAGGTTAAATACTGCACCACCAGGCTCTCATGGCAAATGGATATTCTGAATACACAATCCGCAAAGCCATCACCCACACCGTGAGGAAGGAGCCATCTGAAGGTCCAATCAAAACCATCACCTCACCTTACATAGCAGGGATAACCAAAAATATTTCCAAAATCTTGAACAAACACAAGATCCAGGTCCGATTTAACACAGTGCACAAAATTCGTGACCTGATCCCATCTGTGAAGGACAAGATTCCTGACATGCAATATCCCGGCGTCTACAAACTAAGCTGTATCTGCGGCAGCAGTTAAATTGGGGAAACCAAACGACATGTCTCGGACCGTGTTCGTGAACATGAGGCAAATCTGAAACACGGCAGGGCCAATACTTCTGCCGTGGCTGATCATTACTTTAATGCGGCTGGCTCACACGAAATTGATTTTTCTAAGACGATGGTACTTTGCAAGCCGACTGGCTATCAACAAAGATTCGTTCATGAAGCCATCCATATATACAGACACAGACACAATTTCCACCGAGACGACGGTTTTAAACTCAGCAATCACTTTTGGTCATGACTTGATTTGTGTTTACTTGTCAACCTCTACCGTCAGCAGTGTGGATGGGTATAGCGAGGTGCAATGCCCCCCCCCATCTCTGTGATTAAACAACACAAACACCACAAGCCTATAATTATAAAGTGACCAAAAAGGACAAAAAAGTACGTTTGACCTGTCAACTGATATAAATTCCACATTTATATGGCGGAGGCCAGGATCTCCATTGGATGACTCCTGTTAACCTCACACAGAGTAGTACTCAATTTATTGAGCTCAGATGCCCAAACTGTATTTTGAAATTGCAACCTTTAAAACTGCGAGACAAACGTTTTATCCACAGCACTATGCAGCCAGATATCTCTGCCCAAGGTGGAGCACTCTACCAATTAATCCAGTCATCTGAAATTAACATTATTGTAACATGCATTCGGAATAATTTGGTCACCCAAATGAGCCTCCGCACCTTGGCATGGATAGCGAGTCCCGCACTCACGTCAGAAGCAATAACGTCCAGCTATTTTATTTCAGCATGGCATATTTTAAGCCACGTTGACTTGGGATAAACCTCCCCAGGTACTTGGTCCGATTGAAACTGTAAAAAATAAATGTTGTACCCTTAGGGGTTAGCCTGAATTGAACCCATGAGATAGGATCCAAGCGCAATGCATCAAAGCAGCACTCCCATCGCACTGGGTTTGTACAAAATATCTGTGCTATACACCATACTACTTTACAGTAATATACTACTATACTTTAGCTGGAATGTAGCATGTTTATGGTAGAGTGGTTTATTTATGAATTTTGATTGAAAATCCTAAATATCTTCACTCTGTCATTCTTCAAGCTGCATACCAATTTTGAACAAACATTTACATTGCTAAAGGACATTTGCAGATGATACATTATTAATGTTTGAGACAGAGGGATATGCCAATGCACGTGAATGTTTCTCAATAAAACATATCAAAACTATACAGTTGCAATGATATGAATATTAAATCCAAGCAACATTACTATTTTCCTTGCTCCTTGAGTTTGTCCTCAATACTTTAATATGTACAGGGCCATGGTAGACACACACACAATATATCTTACTAGCCTTTTGCCCATCCAAGGACGTGTGTATTTCAGTAATTCTGAAACTTGCAAGCAAAAAGCAGACCGCGACGTGATATTCATTCATCAACTCGTGTGCAATTTGTAAGGGCGTGGTGGCACAGACTTATTTCATTTAACAGTTATAATCCCTTGTTCATCATGATGTCCTTTTTACTTCGATGTCTCAATAGCGTTACGGAGACCACGTGACGTGAGGGTTCTGCCTTTGTAGTGAAGGTTGTAAGTTGACGCTGAGTAGGGGGGAGGAGGCGCCTCCCCCCCCCCATGTGGAGTGACGTCCCCGCTAATTATTAATGGAGGGGGTGTCCATTTGGAAGATGTCACCTCTTCACAATTATTAATGTGGGAGGCTATTCGATGTGGAGTGACGTCACCTGTTTATGAGTAATAATGAGGGGGGCTGGCCGACTTGGAGTGACGTCACGCGCGGGACACACAAACATTCTTGTCTCATTGTAGTAGTACATATACACACAGGTCTGTGTGTAAACCCTGTTTTTAAATGAGACCAAAAATAACATCTGTGCGGAAAATCCCTTGACCTCTTGTTGTTCTTGCGATTTGTGTGTATTATGTAAGTTATGCTGCTGGATGAGCTCAGAACAATTTAAAATAAAACCTTTCCACTTGTGGCCAGCCCTTTCCTCCCTAAAACTCTCTATTTTTCATTTTTACTGACACAAATTGCTCATCTCTCTCTCTCTCTCCGAGGAACATCAATCTTGGAATATTTGTTGACCAAAGGGTTGAATGTTGTTTCCCAATTGGGAATTTTCAAGACCCCATTATTTGCTTTCATAAAGGACTTGAAACATTCTGCCACCATGTGGGTACTTGAAGCGAGCGTGCGAGTGTGTCCAATGTCACCGAGTCACCGTTTTATATTCAAAGGCAGCCGTCCTTGTGCTCAGCATCATAGCGGCTCACACTGCAGCACCGTGCAAGTCACCGGTTATCGTTTGACGGTGGAAAACAAAACGTCCCATTAAGGCCAATGAAAATGCTCCATCACTAATGTTCTACCTCCTGCATTTATATGACTAAGATGAAATATGTTAGCAACAAACTAATGGACCCTTGCAGGATTTGATGGGACACCGTGGAATGGTGTGCTAAACACCTTTCAAGTCGCTTTGTTTTTATACTTTACAAATATAAAATAGGTAATAATGGAGACTTACAAGGATACTGCAAAATAGCTTGATCGTGCTTGAAGATACTTCTGGATATTAAAAATGTTTGATAACTAGAATCATAAATCCCACCAAAGGCAATGGGCTATAAAATCAAGAATGCAATCCAAGCAATACCACACACAATGATAAACTAATTCAATTCAAGTCGTTTTCGATGCTGTTCTGGACATAAACATGTTTTATGTGAACATGGGGAATGTTGGAGGTGGTTGGATAATGTTGCTGTAATATCTAATGTAACATTTTTACTTGGTTTGAAGGTAAATGCTTGTATTCAGCCCCGAATAAGCAATATTGTTTATAATAAGCCGCAGGCACTATTATGGAAAAGACTGAAACATAGGTTCAGTAAAATATCCATAACAGATTGTAGAAAAAGCATCTATCACCTTTGCAAAAAAAATACAAAGGACTGAGAACTGTTCAGACACTGCCTACATCAAAAGAACATTTCTGTGAAATATCAAAACTCCAGCAATGGAAATTAAAGTGAATCCTTCAGGTATTGCATGAAAAGGAAACTCAACAATCACGCGAACTCTTCACAGCACGCACAGCGTTAACACTGTTTATCTAGTATGACAAGTAATTCAGCCGTGCATGCTAATTTACACTAAATTTCTTGTTTGTTCTGTATCAGAAATGGCTGCATAATAAGCAAGCGCATGGGACAAATGGCAAAGGAAATATCAAATGTATGTTGTATGTCGAACTTCTGTCACACCGTACGTAGCCAACCGTGCTCATCGGAAGTATGGTTGCTAAAGTATAGAATAGGTGACGTTTTTGTGAATAGGCCTTCTAGTACATTATTAGAGAGGCCAGACAGATGGACTGGATAATGCGAGTTGGAGACTGCCCCATTGGGGGCCTGATGAAAATTACATTATTTTGAATGTTTCCGGATGAACAGGTTTTACATTTGCATATGCATAGTTACACTCATAGTCGCTTTTAAGCAACAGACAAATATGAGTGTTTGTTGTTATTTTTGCTTGAGCATCACTGCCAACACAGTATCACGAAATAACAGAAAGCAGCACAGTGAGAAGCATAATGTGTGTAACTCTAAAATATAACGTGAACACACACAGATTAAACCAGGATACATCACAGACATTTCCACTCACGATCACAAATATAAAAGAACACGGGAAAAATATCAATCACAATAATAACAATTTATGGACAAAATAATAGTAGTGATAGAGAGGGAATACATATAGACACCAAGTGACTGAAGGAGGAGGATAACGCATTACGCGTCGTAGTGAGATAGATAGGAAGCATCATAACATGGGAGGCACTATCATTGCCAAGGACAGACATTCATCGAATCGGGCATGAGCAATGATATTGAAGATAATAGTGATAGCACATTTAGCCACAAATATAAATAACCGAAAGCTTATGATGTGATGATGGTAGCAATCTATTTCTTCAGTTCGGATATTTGTGCACGTATGTTACAAGATCACACAGCTGAAAAGTGAAATGCCACTCGCAATACGATCTTGGTCAACCGTGGGTTTCCTGCCACATGTGGAATTTTCACAATTGGCTCACGGCGGTATGTGGCCGGTGTTTTCATGGGGAACTACTTTGACTTTCCAATGTGTATATATGTCTTGAAACAAAGTACGTGTGTGCACATGATATCATACAACCACATCTGAGATCCATTCATATGCCCTTTGTATCCACAATTTAGGGGGCGTACTTTCTCACATCCCCTGCTACTACAAAGGAACGTTCATTCTACAGCATTTCCCATGACGTGGTTTTTAGCCAAATTAAGTGAACAACCAAATTAGATGTTTTTTTTCTGCACGGTCGGTGGTGACAATGCTGAAACTATTAACGCTTTACACTTGAAAGCCAGGTTGTGTCATGGGTGGCTGCCTCGATTTGCCCCTGAACTGTCCAGCCATCTCATTATGATTTTATATGATGAAGCTGCTGATGATGATGATGATGGGGATACTCATTCCACACGATGTGGTGCATGGCGGTTACCAGCAGCAGCAGCTGGGGCTTCCCGATGAGCGCCAGCGCAGTGGAGAGCTTCCTCTTGGTGCCACCGCTGTAGGTTTTCACCAGCTTATCGACATGCAGACTCAGGTGCAGCCGCGTCACCAGCTCCTGTGACACCTGTACACCACAAGCCCCATCACTGATCTGGCTTCACCGCAATTGTTACCTTAAATGCAGTAAAACTCCCGGCTCTTTGGTTCTTTCGGTAAAGTCACGTAGAAAGAAAGTAAATTAAATTATGATAGAATACGACGTTCTGATTGCAACACAAGCAACCATCATTAGGTACGAATGAATGAGAAAAAAACATGTGTTTGATACTTGGCCATGGCCAAGACAACAGGAAATGGTGTCTGCACCCGGCCCAGGTCTCTTCTTGGTTGACTCAATGTTAATGAAGTAGCCGATGCAGTTTGTTAACATCAGAAAGATAGAAGCAAGGCAGACGGTCATGTGCCGCAAGCAACACCAACTTCTTGTGCACCACTGTTGGCCTTCATGGATGCTCGCAAACAGCACTTTCCCCAAAAACCTGTGTAGCCCATGCAATATATATTTGTCTTTGAGTGCATGTACACATGTATATATGCACGCGTGTTTTGTAATAGATAATTACTGTAAATAGTTCGGTCTAATATTTAATGTCTAGGGAATTGAATGGTGTCTCTCGTCACTCTGCATGTGTATCTGTAAAATGTATGTATGTTGTATTTATGTACAGTAGATCATCGATTTTCCGGCGGCTTCGAGGGGAAGGGGATGCTGGATTTTCAAAAACGCCGAATAATCACGAAATAATTATTTTCAATAGCTCATATTTGCCCATTCTTGCATAAGATGATATTTTTAGGTGTTTTCAATTAGTTTACTATGTGAAATTGGCATAGAAAAACATACCAATAGACACGAATAAATATCCTAGTGTAAACAGATACTGTATTTACTGTACTGCACTTACCAACTGTGCTAATCGGAGGTGCGGGAAAAAAGTGTGCACGCTCACCTGCTCGATGTGATGCGAGGGGATTCCGCGGATCCGCGCGTAGCAGTACAGGTGCTCCCAGCCCGTGAGAAGGTCATCCAGAGCGTCGAACTGTGGGCAGTATCCGATCAGCGTGCCCGTCCTCCGCGCCTTATCCATTTTCAGAAAGGCGCTGTGAGGTGGACAAATTGTCAGTGAGCGCGGTAATTCGTCCCGACTTTAATCAAGCGTCATTCAGCAAGTCACAGATTCGCACCATTCGTATAGAGCAGGGGTGGCCAACCTGTCACAGACCGAGAGCCAAAAAGTACCCCATGAGTTCTGCAAAGAGCCAAGTGATTATATATATGTGTATATATATGTGTGTATATATGTGTATATATATCGACAGTTTTCAGCACAGCATGGGAGACATTCATTATTCATTGCTGCTACTGTGACAGTACGTTCTACGTTCTACCCCTTCGATAGAACCCCGCGTGGCGGACTGAAGAGCCAAATGCGGCTCGGGAGATGCCGCTTGGCCACCGCTGGTCTCGAGAAAGTCTGTCACGAAGGCATTATGTTTCACGCACACAGACTGCGTTAGCTTGACAGTAAGGGGGCGATGTTGCTGTACGTAACCCCGAATGAGTTTGGGCAACTCTGGTGACAAAACCCTTTGATTAAGCATGGATTTTTTTAACGTGATTGTATCGAGGGTGATTCTGATTCATGACAGTTCAGTAAAAACATTTGGAAATGCTTTTTTCTTGGGCTTTGAAGCTTCATAAAGTCAACGTTCGTAAAAGAAAAAATATCACTTCAGTCTGTTAAAATCCAATAGAACATTTACCACTGAGACTAAAAATGTATTTTACTTATGAGAATTACAAGCAAAGGCTAAATTATAAACAAAGATAAATAGAACTAAAAACTTAAGCCAAGCACAGCACTCACGTGCAAACACAAAATGAAGCCTAAATACCACAGCGGGGGATGCCCATTTGTTCTCACTGTTCTAGAAGATAAAGGTGCAGCCCTGCAATTGCTTTCTCACGCCACTGCTGGCAGGACGGCCTCTGCTAGAGGGATATCTCGAGAGCGCTGTCAAGAGAGCTCCCTCTTCCAGATGGTATTTGTCCTACTCTTCCATGCTGGCCAAATCTCATGGCAGAGGTCAGAGTACTCACACTTTCCCCCACCACAGGTGACCTGCCAACTGTACCCACTGATTCTGTTGGGAAGATAGAGGTCACACTGGGGGTGCTGGGGAAGGGGAGTTAATTAAGGAAATAATCTCGCACCATTGTTTCAACTGCCGTGCCGGGAAATGGAATTGAGCCAACAGGCTCTGGATTGCAATTCCAGCGTGCTAACCATTACACGGTGGCCGTGAGGCGCTTACCCATTCTGTGTCCGTATGATGGCATCTCCACCCGACGGTTGGATGTCCCCTGTCAACATCTTGAACGTCGTCGTCTTTCCAGCTCCATTAACTCCGAGCAGCCCAAAGCACTGCAAAAAAGCACAATGTCCTTTCAGCCTCGGAAAATGAGCCAAGAAAACCTATTCAGTAATGGGCTTCTGCAATGAGTACCTGTAATGTGTTGGCTCTGGTCAAGAAACCCATCACAAACACACAGCACGTGTAAAAAATATATCAAAGTAGTAAATAAATAATAGCATTTTATTATCTCACCTGTCCTAAGGAGAGACTACTGCCCTTTACAATATAAGTATCAGATAAACAAAATAACAATCTTTCTAAATTACAAATTATAATAATTTTAAGTGATTTGTAAATCGACTGCTGTATGAAGGCCTCCACACACTGTAGTAATCATTGGGATTTTTTCTAATATACTTCACCATGTGGGTCATTGCGTGTTGGTGAAAGGGCGGGCAGCATTATAAAAAAAAATTGTGTTTACCCACCAGGGCCTCACTGCATCTCTACAGAAGGATATTGCTCTGTGCATGTTTGGCTGGTGACTCACCGTGTATGGGAGTACACCGGAGTGCCAGTAAAAACACGTTTACATGTGACAGCAGAAAACTGAAAACGCTACACAAACAGATCAGAAACATACTTGCTGTACGTCCTCCTGGAGTTATTATCCTGCTCGTGGCTTTTGGCTGTCTCAAGCCTACACAGCAAGGCTGCTGAAATACCCGCCTGTGCCACCACTCCGTAGAAACACTGTGCCAGTATCAGACCGGTGATGACGCCAATTGTAAGAATAAGTGGTGTAGCTATAGAGGGTTCAGGCACTGCAACTGCACCAGGCCCACAGGATGGATGAGGTCCAGGCACCAGGTTACGGAGAGAGGAGAAATTGGCATATGGGCAGCAGAATGCATTTCTCTTTAGAGCCCCTCAATTGGCCACCAGCACCACTACCATGCGTGCCCCCTATTGGGCCGGGACCAACAACAACAGCAGCCGCCATTCGCCACTAAGTGGCGGTGAGGTCATCACGGCGCCTGTGCCAGGCCAGGTGCACTTTGAGTCAACGTGAAGTGTGGAAGGCTCGCTGCTGGCAGGAGGCTAAAGGCACAGATCCAGGTGCTCTGTGCCAACTTGCTGCATTTTAGCCGCCCGGCTGGCACCGCCATCACCGCCATCACCGGAGCCGCACCCCCTCCCCCGCTGCCCCCACCTGGTTGGGAGAGACGCCCAGGTGCAGGCCGTCGACGGCCGTGAAGCTGCGGCTCAGCAGGCGGTAGCGCTTGCGCAGCCCCACGAGCTGCAGCGCGTCGTCGGGGGTGGCCGCGTCCTCCACGCGGCTGCGCTCCGCCTGCACGTCCGTGTCCAGCTCGGGCTGCCCGGGCTCCACCGCCTGGCGCTGCCACCGCCGCCTTAAGAAGTCAAATTTTTTATTGTTATTCCATTTGACAGGATCAATACGAGGGTTGCCACCTGGCGTAGTTTTCCCAGGATCGTCCTCGATTTGAGGGAGCCATCCTTCACATCTGTAAGTCTTCCAAGGATGTTAAAAGTCCCGGTTTATGTACCTCCGAGGTAGCAACCATCACCAACAACAAACATTACATGAACGTCATACACCGCATCCTACGATGGTACATTTTTTATATTGTATACAAAACAGATTTGCCTTGGAAAGCTTCGCTATTTGGTTAAGGCCCGTAAATCCTGAATTCCAATGTTTGGCCAATTTCATGAGGAAATTGGACTGCAGAGTGAACAACCGCGACCATGATGGAGCAACACTTCACGCTACGCGTGGGTTAAAGAATCCACTGCTGTTCCATCATTCACTAGCCATGTCACATCCCCTCCCTGGGCCGCCCTTCAAAAAGAGGCTTATTTTTGGGGGTCATCTGCATAAAAGAACTTAAGTGAAACGTTTAACTTAGCTCATATTTAAATTCGTGTCAATTAAAGTGGTTGATGCAACTGGGCGCTGGTCTCAACGGACTCTGCTGGGCATTGGCCAGTGTAATGGGTCAACAATTTTCTACAATGGGCCCACAACGGTGTTTTATCTGCACAATTCCACGTGGGAGACATGCCACCTCCGAATGATTCAAGTTTAAGGGAGTGATACAAGTTTCAGGGAGTGATTCAAGTTTCAGGGAGTGATACATTATATTAGAGTCGATCACAAACATGAGTCTCGCTTCATACAGAATGCCAAGCCAGGAAGGTGAGACGACTGGTCACAAATGCAGGTAGGAGTACGGTTCCAGATGCCATCAAACGTAGAAGCCAGACATTTGTTATCTATCCATGCGTGTGGAATAATTATATATTTTACTCTTGGTTAAATATAGCACAGTAAACGGACCTTAACTTACCTGTTTTTACATCTGATAATGCAGTGCAAGAACAGAAAGAGAAGTGGTATGACATTTAATTGTGATCACGAGTTGCTCGGCAGTGTTTGGTCAATGTTAGTTTAGTTGAGATTACATCCACACTCATTATAGTTTTCCATATTTAAACTCCATTATCTCAAGTGGTATGGTGTTATTCCGGAAGTTTCAAAAAAATTGTTTTTATATATGACCAACAATACAGAGTCTATTCTTAAAAAAGTAAACGTGTAATTAAAAGTGTTAGATGCCTAACATCAACTGTGCATGGTCACATGATCAGACACAAGCTTAAATGTGACAGCAAAGCGAAACGTGCCATCATTTCCAAACAAAAAATAACATTCATTGCAGATATACCACATTTACCGGACAAATAAATGTGGCATATGAAAAGGCGATACTGAATGTTCACTGTCGGGAGGCAGACGTGGTGGGTGGGGGGGTGATGGTTTTGGTGATTTATGAGACTGGAACGTAAAGGTGAACACACATCGGAAATCCAACGCCTGTGAACAGTGGGTGGGGTGTTTTCACAGAGTGTATTAGTGACAATTTAACTGTTTATTTGCAGCTGTGGTAGAGGTAATGGCCCTGCAGTGCACGTGTTTCTGCATACTCATGCGTATCTGTATACGGGGTATAGGTCTACACACATCACACGAGGTGCTTTAGAGCACAACAATGCAGAAAATTGCGTGGTGTACAAATGACCTGTGCATATAAAGTAATATGCATGCATACCCACACACACACACGTGTGTGGGTAGATGGATAGATAGACAAACTCACACATGCAAAAATAAGCAATGACAGCATATAATTGACCATATTTATCCACTTATAATTTTGCAAAGAAATGCATGTGCAGATAGAAATTCAGGATTGAGCAAACATAGACTACGATTCACAAATGTGTTTCAGCCCACTACTGGCAAAAGGCCTCCCCACACCCCATTGCGTATGGGGGTTTTTGACCATACTTCACCACGTTGGTCAGTGTAGGATGGTGAAAGGGGGGAGCGAGGCCAAGAACCAGTTGAGATATCGCTCGCCATTGATGTTAGCCATGGCTGGAGGTCAAACTCAGGTAACCGGCTTCATGACGCGGTGCGCTAACAACTGCGCTTCCTCTCACGTGTTTTGCGCACTCCGCTTCCCGGGAGTTGCGCGTTGTGCCACCAATCCACACACTGCAGAGGGAACTCTCAACACCGCTCTGTTCAAAACGTTATCCAACTGTTGGCCGCAATCTGGTCTCATTTTATGCAAGGCTTATTCATGAGACCACGGCGCGCCACCCAACATTGCTCATGACGCGAATGAGATCGAGGGTGACGACAGATGAGTGGCCACGGCTCATCGAGGGCATTTTGCTACTGCTGCTTCGTGCACCCCACATTCGTCACGGGGTCACTGAAACTCAGTTCCACCGCATGACGCCCAAATGCATTTGTGCCGTGGTTGTGGTATTGACACGAGGGGTGGACGAAGAACGGCCGTGATTTGAGTGATAAGGGAGGAGAAAACCGGTAAGCATCGAAGTGGCTGACTGCAGAGAGGATAACATTCATAGCTTGAGTCCCACTGTTACCTTACGGTCTTAGCTTTTACTTTATACAAGAGGTGTATGCAAAGCTCAGTGTAATACTTAATTAATCATAAATATGATAATTGGTTCTTTACCCTTCTATCTGGCAACAAAACTGACACCCTTTTACAAGAAGTCATGTCTGCATAGACCGCAATAGCTGCAGTCATAATACAAACAAAAGACATAACTCTGATAATGTGCACTGTCCTTGAAGTTGATTGGTCCACACCCGAGACAGCTTTCCTTAGAGCCTTGTCTCACATGGGTTGGACCAGATGACGCCAGAAGGCGCACAACCCAAAGACAATGCACCATCAGAGCATGAGAGCTCAAGGCAAGCATCTACACCGTGGGAACCTCATTTGCCAGTAAAAATATGATAATTGTTTTTTTACCCTTCTATCTGGCAACAAAACTGACACCTTTTTACAAGGAGTCATGTTTGCATAGACCGCAATACCTGCAGTCATAATACAAACAAAAGACATAACTCTGATAATGTGCACTGTCCTTGAAGTTGATTGGTCCACACCCGAGACAGCTTTCCTTAGAGCCTAGTCTCACATGGGTTGGACCAGATGACGCCAAAAGGCGCACAACCCAAAGACAATGCACCATCAGAGCATGAGAGCTCGGGGCAAGCATCTACACCATGGGAACCTCATTTGCCAGTAAAAATATGATAATTGGTTGTTTACCCTTCTATCTGGCAACAAAACTGACACCCTTTTACAAGGAGTCATGTCTGCATAGACCGCAATACCTGCAGTCATAATACAAACAAAAGAACATAACTCTGATAATGTGCACCGTCCTTGAAGTTGATTGGTCCACACCCGAGACAGCTTTCCTTAGAGCCTAGTCTCACATGGGTTGGACCAGACGACGCCAAAAGGCACACAACCCAAAGACAATGTATTATGACTGCAGGTATTGCGGTCTATGCAGACATGACTCCTTGTAAAAGGGTGTCAGTTTTGTTGCCAGATAGAAGGGTAAAGAACCAATTATCATATTTTTACTGGCAAATGAGGTTCCCATGGTGTAATCATAAATACTTGTGATCAATGAGCCCAAAACAATAGAATTACTTCATTGTGCTAAACTACACACATTACATATAGTAACAATCCCCTCATTAATATTTTTAGTTGGTGTGCCACCCAGGTTATATGCATGTGGAATACAATAAAATTGGTAGATTATAGTCAGTGGATGCACAAGTGTGACGAGGAACACAAACCTGAGTTTCCAGATGAGTTCATCTGTGAGCACCAGCCGGAGAGTGAAGCAAACAAGGCCATTAACTGCCAGGGCCACGAAGGGCCAGCCGGTAATGTCCATGGCAAACGATGAACTTTCCTGCGGGTCTGACCCCAGCAATGTCATGATGTCTTCCATGAGCCTCTGCTTTGAGAGGGACACTAGCCCCCAGCCCAGGCAGAACTGGGGGAAGACGAGGAAAAGCCATCGCATGACATTGTAGGCGTTGTAGAGGCTCTGTTGGGTGGGATAAGAGAGCAACACACACACACACACAAACTTAGTATTGTATCGAGAAAATACAAGGATCCCCCCCCGTATAGCCTTAACAGATTGCTGAAAGCTCACTCACCTATTTAGCTCTTCTTCAAAAAGCGACCTCACCACAAATGAGAGCTCAAAGAAGTGGCTTATCATGTGACAATTTACAGCAGCCAAATACTCTAAACTAATTTTTCTAAATGTGGAGGGGAAAAACCTGAGGACCCAGAAAAAAAAATCTACGCGACCATGGGGATAACGTATCAACTCCAAATATACAGGCATCAGGGTCGGGATTGAACCACCACTGACCTCCTGTGTTCTAGACGAGGTAGTTAACATCTCACCACCATGGCGCCTCATGAAGGCCGGCACTGCACGCGAGGGGGCCGGTGGCCAGCACCGCATGCCCAGTGCCTTCGTCTCCCAAGTGGCGATATTTACACAACACACCAGGTACTCATTTGAGGTTGAGTCGATCTAAGGGAGGCCAAGGTCCGGTTCAAATAATCATCACTGGCGTTGGCGTGAGCGAGACTCGAACTCGGGTCGCCAGGTTTGTAGTGCAGCGCGTGAACCGCTACATTACCGCTCCCCACATTATATAGAGCACAATCGCATAAACAAACAACGGTATGCTATGTACATGCAGATTGTTAGCTCTTGCCAGATATATAAAGCATGTATATTTGAAAGAAAAAAACAACTCGGAGATTAAGCTAAGAATATGAATTCCTGCAGTCACGAAAGCTTTAAGTCAAGATCTAAGAGTTAGTGTTAAGTCATATCGGCAACCATATTGGTGTCCCTTTAATAATGAGTGTGGTGTGTTTTGATATACTGCGGTTATGCCAGGGTGAAATATAGCATTAAGCCGACGGAGGTATAAATAGTAGGAAATAAAAATGTAAACTTAAATGCGTTATTAAAGTTAAGTCGCTCCAACGTTTGTTTCTATGCGTGGCCCAGAGCCAGTGTTGGAGATTCCACATTCCTACGGCAAATTATTATTCGATATTTTGTGTACAAATATTCTATTCCATAACATAGATAATGAGCCTGTCACAAACCCCATTGAGTCACTGAAGATAAGAAATGAGGTTTTGTGTATTCTAAGCGGCACTTCATGACTGCATGACACACGAGATTTTGGCAAAAGGGGGTTTAGTGCAATATTTGTTGTCCTTATGGTAATATTCAAATTAAACGTTCGTAATCATTTATAACAGATGCTCTCTTCCAATAGAACACAGAACTCTATATGTCTCCAGCAAACACAACCACTGTTGTACTTGCTGTGCAGAATAGTTCATTGGTTTTTAACTTGACGTAACATTTGTAATTTAACTTAGCCTTTACAACACACATTTATAGCTTATTATAATAACGTAGTGATGGTGTCAATATGTTTTGCCAAAGAGCACATTGCATAGCCTGCTCACTACAGTACAATAGTCTCAGAGCTGGTCACACATTACGATTCTTGAAGGTTATCCCGATATTCCCTGTGAAAATGATTACAATGACAGTTGATAACGTTGGAAATACCATAAATGTGATAGTGCTGAAATTGGTCACAACAATAACTGTGGAATATAATGATGGAAATTATGGGTGGCTAGTACTAATACATCAAATGCCTTCTTTTATTAACGAGAACCCACGTTCAAGCTTCGAGTTTATTTTGTTTAACCAGGTAAGAACCCAAAAAACTAGACCAGTCTCATATTCAACAGCGACGTGGGCTGTCAGCAAAATGATGCAAGAAACAAAAATAAAATTAAGTTCAGCAACGATACACAATGTACACTTGCAAGACATTCCTGGGATTATAAAAAGGTAAAGTTATGTTTTCACATTGCTAGACTAAAATAGCAAACATGTCGAGAAGTAATCAAGATAAATATGACGACAAAATGAATTGTTGTTATGCCGATAATAGTCAAATGAATCCAAGTGGCGCTGTGGCAGAGCACTTGGTTCCTGTTATGGGGGTAGATTCAGCCCTTTATCCCTCTGAAGTGAACGAAAACAATTACTAACACATTCAACCGTGGTTCTAAAGTTAAACTGGCTCCCACTATAACAACGTGGAATTTCCACCTGTGGCTCAGCACCAGTGGAGATACACATTTCCTAATTGTTTATTTGAGATTGAAGCCACTTGGGATTGTGCTTTAACACGGCGTTTACTTTGGCGATAATGACCTGGGGCCATGTTGCAAGATGCTGCGAGCACTCGAACACGAAATCGCGAAATGAAACAAACGGCAGGAAAAACTCACCTCTGAGTCAGAATTCAAGTAGAGGAAGTTCACGAGGAAGGTGGAGATGATTGTGGTGACGCCCAAAATGATGTTGATGGAGATGTAGGTGACGAAGGCCATCTCCTCCTCAGAGAAGATGCCGGAGAGTAGGTACATCCACGGGAGGGACGCGAAGCTGCTCACGCCGACACAACGGAGCCGACGCCGGAGGGTTCACGCTTTACACATCACGCGGCTTGTACAAACAACTACGAATCCACCGCAGCCAAGGTGTAAACTGTGTATGAATTGAACTTTGTGGAAGGAGATTAGACGTGCATCCGATGAGGTTCCCAGACAGTTTTGAATCATACAGGAAAGGGACAGCATTCGCAGTGATGAACAAACATAATGAAAACAAAAAATAACTGAAGACTCAAGAAGGGCCATTGTCCATACACTGCTGGTCGATTGCATGCCTGTGTTTCTATGACATAAGGCAGTGTTCATGGTGAATGGTGGTGAGCTCTAACATGGATCAGCTACTGGTAGCCACATTGGTTTTCCACCAGCTGAAACCCTGTCCCAAGGAACTGAGGAGCCACAGCCATAGCTGGCCGTTTGGACACGAAGCTCCGACTTCAGTGGGGCCAGGACAACGTGGCGCTGTCACGTCACCGTCTTCACATCGATTGCGAGGGACGCAAGCTACGAGCATTGCACAGAATTTCCATGTGTTCAGAACTAAATTTCATTTAATTGGCAGACACTAAAATAAAGGCCGGAATTAATCCATCTCATATCAACAAATGGGGGTGATATTTGTAAAAAAAAATGTCTTTCAAGATTGATGGTATGAGAGTATTGCTGTTTTATGCAATCAGTTTGGGAGGCATTCCATGGAATTTGCAAGGCACGGGAGAATGAAGAAGTGTTCACTTTCCAGTCAACATTCTTGAAACATTTCAACTTTTATGCCCTTACCCGAAGAGAATGAGTAGGAGAGAGACGGCTCCCAGGTTGCTGTTGTCCGTGTAGGCAGGAAGATGGAAGGCTGCTATCACTGCGATGCACAGGCCCGTGGTCACTGAGTAGCTCAGCTGTCAGCACAGAGACAAACCCGGGGTAAATCTCACATCTCGATCTGTTATTAATTATGTAAGTGTTAATCTTAATTTAATTACGCAAGTGTTGATCGTAATTTAGATCATTTGGCTGCTATAAATGGCTACGTGATGGGCCACTTCGTTGAGCCAGCTCCGCACTACGGCCTCCGCAGGCACCAGACCACCTCCACAGAGACGCGCATATTGCGAGCAAAGCGACACACGCCGGGTCTGGGATCGCAGGCCCCGAGTGACGAGTACTCGAGACCCGTTTAAGCGAGTTGAGGAGGCGACTTGGTTTACGCACGCACCATGTCGTAAGCGAAGTTGACGGCCCAGTAGAAGGTCGGGGATACACCGGAAATCTGCTGCAGGCGCTTGGAGCCCGTGATGCGCTCGCGCACGACGGCCGTGGCGAAGCTGCCCGTGATGATGGAGAAGCCCAGCAGGATGCAGATGGCCACACCCGTGTCGCCCAGGTTCTGCAGACTGAAGGGACGCGATCGCAACCGTTAGAGTGTGGCTCGTGACCTTCCATTGCCCAAAGTCAAACGACCTCAGTCACCGATTCACGAACGTTCACTTTCATCCCATTTTTGGTGTTCAGTTTGACCAGACCCTGTCCTTCGAGGCACGTGTGTCTAGGGGTGGTTAGAACTTCATTATTCCACCTTAGAAATATTGCCCAGCTGTGTTGATTGCTGCCACCTAATGACTTAAGAGAGACTGATCCATGCTTTTGTGTTCACTCGACTTGACAATGGAACGCACTACTGTTCGGGATTCCTTAAACTCATCTCATCTGGTCGCCTTGTGTAAATTGTGGAAACTCCACAGTTTTATGGCCGGGACCATTATAACCAAAGGAATCACTCCTTTGGATTTCCCACAAATCTTATCGCTTGTTTTTTTTAAGTATTATTTTCACAACTATGCCATTTTATAGATATGCCTGTCAAGACAAAAATAGGTGGACTTGACATTGGTGACACAATCATCTCGTACAGGATTTGCCATTTTTCATTCTTAGAACGTAGGTGCCTGCTTAAAATTAGACTTGGCCCAAACAGGCGTTATGGAAAGTCGAATGTGTGGTGTGTGTTTCTCGCATGTGACTTTTTTTTTTTGCAAATGGGCAACTTACATCATATCCTGACTGAGTTGTTGGCCCGCATATGGTTTGCTGTTCACAGATATCCCTTCAACAAGAAACATGCCATGTTAGCTTTCTAGCCACTCTCAGTTGACAATTGTATTCATAAAAATCACGCAACTTTTTATTCATAGCTTGTGGTACAATTTGTGAATGTCGACTTGAAGAATGGCTGTTGAAACCAAAGTGCGTTTTTTGTTTTGTTTTACAAACATTTAATTAAGTGTAGTTCCTGCTGCTTCGTGTAAGTGACAATGTGTTTATTGCTTTGCATTCAAATCCAATCAACACTTTTAACAGTGCCAACACATACAAATTACTACGGTGTTTCTTTGTGAATTAAAGCTGGGGCAGAGGCCCTCACTAAGAGTTGGTATGATGCCTCTAGACCAAACTACTAAAATGCAAAGGAGGTGATTATAGCAACATCTGTGACTGTTTGATGATGATGATGATGAATTAATATGTAATAAGCATAATGTTGAATTGTAGGCTAAATGCACAGATAATTTTACCAAATTGTACAATGATTATCCCCTACCTCAGACAGCAGTCAGTAACCTCCTCGTCACTCACTCTTCTATCGCTAAGACATTGGTTACCGTTCTTATGAACTTCACCCCTTAATTCCTTCACTCATGTTGAGGACTGAGCGTCTCATGTAATTCATCCTGTGTTCAGAGTGCAGCAAAACAACCCGCCCACCAACCCATCAACCCACCCACTAACCCACCCACCGACCCACTAACCCACCCACTAACCTACGAACCCACCCACTGACCCACTTACCCAGCCACTAACCCACCCACCCACTAACACACCCACCAACCCACTAACCCACCCACTGACCCATTAACCCACCCATGGACCCACCCAAACCATCACGCTGCAAGTCAAAACAGTTGTCTTTCTGCTTTGTTTGACTTTGAAATCCCCTTCGATCGTCGATACTTTCTACAACCGTGCTCAAGGCAAGAAAGATATTTAATGTTATCCATTAAACCTTTACGATGCCACTGTTCGTTGCTGGTCGCCAGGCCTTTTTGACCTTACAAATAAAAAGAGTGTGAGTGGGAAGTGAACCGCACTGTAATCGCCGGGGTGCTCTCCTTCGGGAAGGTTGTCCCACAGAAGGAGGTTGTTGAGGCTGTTCACGTAGGCCGGGAGGGCATGGTAGCCCTCGGGGTTGTACCACACCTGTACGACAGCGCACAAACATTGGACTCTTTAAATTATGTGCAACTGCAAAAGAATACGCAACAATGTTTTTCATTTATAAGCAAGCAGAACTTAAAGAAAAAGGTGCAGATCTGCAATTTATTTCTCACACTGCCCCTTTAGAGGGTATTAGGTCTCTGCTTTCACGCTGGCCAGATGTCTCGCAAGAGATGGGAGTACCCACACTTTACGCCACCGCACGTGACCTGCTGATCGACTGAGTATCAATTTATAGCACGGGGTGGACTGTGGCGGAGGGATTTAAAAAACGTGCCCATTATTTCAATTGCTGCGCCAGAAGATCCCGAGTGCTTATCATGATACCAAGGCAGCATCCTTATACACATGTATATATTTTTTACATTTAGTTTTCCTACAAACGATCTTTTGTCAAATATAAATGATGTGTTAATAACACTGACAAAATATCGATTTAAAGCTTTCGTGACTGCAGGGATTCATCTTCTTGGTTCTTTCGGTAAAGTCACGTAGAAGGGAAGTAATAAAATAATAAAAATAAAACATTATTTATTATTTTATTACTTCCCTTCTACGTGACTTTACCGAAAGAACCAAGAAGACTGACAAAATAGTTTGCTTGAAATTAACCTTCATACGGTTTCGCCGTACTTGAAGGAATAATCTATGATTTTATTCAATTTGAATTGGCAGCTGTGAGTCCCTGCACTCACCTTGGTGAGTGTCCTGTTATCTGGCACAACTTCAAGATCAGATGATGCAGTGTGAGGCAATCCAAAGCTCCAGCCACCATATCTGTGAAAAGGCAATAATTTGTTTTGCTTAATTAAATGGTGATATGTTATCACAAATAATGTGGATGACTTGTCCAGCAATTTATCTTATTTGTTTGGTTGAATGATTAATTTTTCAACAAAGCATTTTTACCTGAGAGGGACATCAATTTGGCAGGGGGTAATAAATAGCACAATGTTCTTGAGCTATCGCAAAATGTAAATGCTTCAAAATCATTAATTATAATGAATTATGAGATAGATAATAACGTTTCAATTTAAAAAAAAATTCCCAGTGAAATCGGACAGGTCATCTGCAGCAGAGAACCGTCCCAGAGGTTGATGCCAAGACAGAAATACTTGTGATTATTTTTTTATTTAGCTGCTGGACACCAATCTATATTAAGACTACGGTCAATGTGTGGGTCTTTGAGTCAAGGGTGTGCAGATTGGAGAGGCTGCACGGTTGTAAATCGAGCTGAACTCGGGTCCAGTGCTCGTGTTAACACGACGGGAGCACTCAATTTGAAGGGGCACATTTGACTCGTTTCTCACCGTTTTTTCTGGAGTTTAGCAAAAAAGCCTCTTGGCTTACAATACACGACACGTGTATAATATTTCGTTCAATAAAAACACTCCCGTATTAATAATGGCAGCTTCATTTTCCTGTAAGCACAAACTGAGGCTGCTTGCGACAGGTGATTGTTATTTTGCTGCAATGTACAACTTCAGTGGACACAGACACGCACACAGATCCAGCCGTGCATGACTAAGCTGCAGATGTAGACCTCATTGGTATGACACTGACAAGAAGCAGATGGTGCCACAATCTATCTCACGACGTCACAGATAAGCTTGGCAAGCAATGCTTTTAGACCAAATTGTATGTTTTAGATGCCCTCAAGAAATCGCAACAGCACGTCACACACATTTCTACTCAAAACGACACGTTTTTTACCATAATCAAAAAACTGTTTCCCAATCGACCAAAACATTAACCACGATCTTTTTACACACTGTTCTAAATAAGGGCCATTGTTAAAAACGTTATGTTATTGCACGTTTGTTTTAGCTATAAGATAAATTATGATGGCGGTAAAGTATGTAAATTTAAGATGTGTTTGCAACAATATTAAAATGGTACATCGTTGCTCACAGGCGCACCTAAAAGCTATTCAAGGTACACGGGCAACGAAGATATCCATCTGCGTTTCCCTCTACATGTGCACAAGAATATACAGCGAATACATGTGCCTGCACATCCCTGTGTGTAGATGAAAGTGCACACTTCAGTGCCTGAGTATGTACGCTTGCATAAGCATGGGTGCACAGGTATGATTCCCGGTGTGATCACTGGGTGGTATGCGAGTAAATGCGCGCGTGGTGATGCTTTGCACTGTATTGGAGTGTGTATATGTGGCCACATTGCACTGGTTAAAGTGCTCAACGAAGAGACGGAAAATTGCGCCGAGTTCACATTGTGATCAGAGGTCGGCTCATCTTGCCGGGGTAGCGCAAACAAGATCCACTTTGTAGGATGTCAAAAGTGTTCATCAAATGGATACACTCTGCCCTGCCAGTGTAACGTGACATTTCCACCACTGGCTCAGGGCTGCCAACAGACGTGAGTGCCACCACTATTGCTCGCCGGCTCTTTTGAGCAGCAGCAGCAGCACGAGACTTGTACTCGACTTGCACACACATAAGCACACGGCACGTGCGCACGAACCAATACATACTTTACTTGTGGCACTCCACCTATGCAGCGGCGTTGGGACCACAGCTATTACCAAGACTATAACTCACTCTCTGCCTCGATTTACACCCAACGATATCCTAGATCGTCCTTGAGGGAGAGCTGTATGGCTCAATGGGCTTTACTTGGAAAATAAGCTCCTAAATAATGACAAGAGGGACGTATAATCTGTTACACAATGGCAATAAACACCGCTTCACCTCTTGAGCAAGTATTGGCAGGTGGTACCGATCAGGTATTCCTCCACGTCGTAGCCACTAAGGTTGAACATCTGCAATTGTGGATTGACGTTGGTGTAGGATGGCATATCCTGCACAGCTGAGCACAACTGTTGGGTACAAACATGAAAAATGTTAGATTGAAAAAAATGGCATCCTTTTCTTAAAGGAACTCGTTGTTTAACTTGAAATAATTAAGCATTATTCATTTACAGTATCTACAAAGCATCTTAATCAAAACCTCCTGAGAGAGCTGCTTAATTTTTTCCATCGTACTTTGTACATTTCCACATATACATTCATGCTACTTTATAAGCATTTTTCTTTCACAAACATGTTATTTTTTTTTATTGAATATTCCTCTCTTCAATCTCTCAATACCCTTTACTCGTGCCATTGTCTCTGTGGGATCAGCCCACTTAATCGATTGCTCAAGTTCATCTAATTAATATCTCTCACCTCTAACCTTATCCAAGACTCACCTCCACTGAGAACTCACGATGCCTGCAATACACCTCACCTCACCTGGCATACCACATCTCTAAAGATAGTGAGGCTTCATGTTTAATTCTTTTGAGGCAGTGACATGGCCCAGCAGTAGGTGCATTCCCCGCTTGTGGCAGAGGTTCACAGCTCGAAATGGGCAGGCCTCCCTGATCATTACTGCGGACGCGTTCACCATAAAGGTACTCGCCGTTCGCTTCACGGGGGCTATTAAATATCCCCGGACATCTAGAATGAGTCGGTCATTGTGTGCCGGCGTCATGGTTCAACCTTGATAAGTTTTTTTTTTAATGTCCCGCAAAATACTCAATTGAGATTACACACAACAATTATCTCCAGCTCCTGGTGTACTAATGCCTGCTCACAGGCCAGGCACCGACTCACCTTGTGCCACGCAGGGAAAGCTGCCACTGGGGGTGCCCTTTCAAATGTCTGAGATGTGATGTAAGTTTCTCACTGGGTCTACAGTACTCTGAGATGCCCCGGCATGAACGATGTTCTATCAAAAACTAATTATTTTGTTGATGTGGGTGCTTTATTTAAACGCTACACTCCACACAGTGGTCAGAATACATCATACACTCGTGTCAAAGCACATCAGAGCACGTACCTCTTTGCAGGACGTGCAGCTGCAGGAAGATTCATCGCCTTTGGCAGAAGGAAACCAAGATGTGGGAGGCCTATTCGCCCAGCAGGAGTTGTTCCTAAAAATATAAATGTGCATACATCACATACTCCGTGACAGTCATAGCTATATAACCCCGTCTAGATGCAGGAGCATCTGCTGATGCTGCAAAGAAACACCAGGGATATTGATTTTACAGAGAAGAGGCAGTTGGCCATAGGCAGATGCAAAAGGAAGGTCTTGAACCTGGACTTGAACTGGGGGTAGAGGGGGGGAGTTCCAGACAGTGGGGGCAGCAGAGGAGAATGAGCGACCTCCCACTGACAAAGCCTTGGCTGCCCAATCATAGAATGAGATGAGAGGCGGGGGGGGGGGGCAGATCTCATGAAGCAACTTGAAGATGTTGAACTTCTTTCGCACTGTACGTAGATGGTGTCATCTTGAAATTGAACTGGGATTATAATTGGAGCCAATGGAGGATGTAAAGTATTGGGGAGATGTGATCTCCCCAATCCTTTACAGAGGCTGTAGATGAGACAGATGTGATTGCTGTGTTGGAGTGTGATGAATGCATGAAGGTCTCAGCAGCAGCTGAGGGAAATTGTGGATGCAGGAGATGTGGCAGATATGGAGATACGACGTCCTGAAGATTTGAGATATATTTCACATATTCGTGTATGAAGTGGTTCGTTCACAAACAATTAAACTTCTAAGCTATCTGGATGGGTACAAACTGTTGGCACTTGAATTCCTCATAATTTCCTCTGGATCCCAAGAACCTCACGTAAGTGCGACCAAGAAGTTAAACTACCGAGCAAGAGAAGCACAAAAGACGACATTTCGGCTCGGACTGCTATCTCACCTGGACGGAGGCTGGTCCAGGCACGCGGCATGCTTCATGAGCGTCGAGGTGAGAGAGCTGGCCGACGCACTTGAGCTGTTGTGCAAGCTGTGATGCACGAGATAAAAAAGAAAAGAAACACTCATTAGACACATACACATCACGCAGAGTTTAATTCAATATTTACAGGGTATGTTCCTGCGGGGGGAGGGAATAGGAAGAGAATGGGCAATGGAGAAGAGGTATAATAATAATTATTAGATTCTGATACTGTTACTGCTGTCACTGCTGATAATGAATATAATGAGAATAATATGGTATCGCCGCTGCTGTTGATGATGCCGATCCTGCCGCTGCTGACGACAACGACGACGACAATGTCGTCGTCGTTTGGCGCAAGCGACAGTCGCGCACCTGAAGAAGGAAGCACTGCTGTAGAGGCTCGGCTGGAGATGAAGGCTCGGATATTCCGGGACACCGGGTTCCATGCTGGCAAATGCCATGGCGAGTGCCACGAGGATCACGGGCAGCACGATTTGAGCAGCTGCCCCTTTGACGTCGCGCCTCCAGTGGTGAAACCGCTTATAGATCAGGGCCTGGGTCTTGTGCACCAAGAGGTGGATGCCAGTCACCCGCTCCTTCTTCACCAGGTGCTTTTCTGTGCGCCAAAGAGAAGAGAGGCAGAGGATCGAAGCACTTTCCGGTGCGCTTCCGCGGCCGTCCGGAACACTCTCTTACCTTCCAATATTTAGGAAGCCACTGGAGCTGTGAACTTTGAAATCTCGATTGAAAATACTATTTTCGTTATAAGTTCTTTTTAGTGTTTAATTTGTTGCTTCTTCCCCCGCACCTCCGATGAGCACGGTTGGCTACGTACGGTGCGAAAGAAGTTCAACATACACACATATGTCCTTACCGAAGCTGTCTTGACTGCTTCCTTCGCTCTCCAGGCTGACAGTGTCACTGGTGTCAGAGGCGGCCGGGCTCGTGTGATCAGGCGGAGCAGCTGTCTCGGAGTTTATGGAGCTGGATTCGGCCTCGGGAAATTTGTTGGTGATGTCCTTCAGACTTTGGTCTTCAGCCTCCTGCACCAGCTTGAGGAAGACCTGCAAGAACCCACAAGAAGCAAGCAGCAGCAGTTATAGATAATATTTAAATGTGTAGCTTAAGAGTGAATAACAATAATAATGACAAATAGAGTACATTTGGTATTCACGTCATACTTATAAGCGCAGGGCTATCACAAATGCACCGTATTTCATAGTCTCCGGTAGCTTCATACTCGGGTCGATGTTGTGATGTGTAAACCAAATTGAGTAATTTGTCGGTCATTTTTGGAATTTGCCAACTTTTGTCCATGATGCTAACACAAAATGGCCGACACATTTCAAATGACGTCAGGGGAGACTTAACGTTGACTGTGCAGCCAAATGGCGTGTTTATTTTTTATGGTTAACACACCCACAGCGATAACCAGGATGGCATGCTGTTTGCGAGCAACTGGTAAGACTAGGACTACACTGGGTTGCCTTTGTCAGCAGAAACACTGCCGTGGTCGGAGTGCAGTATTGAGCCGAGGCTGAGCAACCCAGGGCAGGTTCAGGCATCACTCGCTGCTGACGCACGCACGTGCACGCACTCACACACCTCCTCAAGCGTGGTGTCAGAGATGGCGTAGCCAGAGAGTCCCAACTCCTCCATGTTCTCCTCCAGTATGGCGAGGAAGCTCTGGCCGAGCACGTTCTGCGAGTGTGCGGGAAGCAGGAACACCATGTCCGCGTTGCGGTTGCCCGAGCTGTCCTCGCCGCTCTTGAGCACGGCTCCCTCCACGCCCGAGCGCACCAGCGACACCACGCGCTCCGGGTCGAAGGGGGACCTCGAGCCGAGCGCGCCGCTCTGCGAAAGGAAGACGGCAAGAGGTGTGAGACGCGAGCTGGAAGACGCGTGACGGTGGGGTCAACCCAGCCATCATCGTGATCACCACCACCACCACCACTATCGCTTGATCCGTACAAAGTGGGGTCGCGTCACCCAATTCATGAGTGCTACACACTCAGCCTCTATCTATGGTGAGTTTAATACGTAGGCTTTCGCGACCAATATTATCCTGCAAAGATGCAGAGATTCAAAGGTTTCAGTTTTCAGTTTCATTTATTTGGTATAGCCCTGTGAGCCATTCGGCTCTTGAATTGGGTGCAACCGCAACAAACAAAAAGGTAATACCAAACACTGTTAAACTAATCCATTGTAATTCATACGACTACATTGTTACCCCCCCCCCCCCCCTCTGGTCTTTGCACCTGATAGACTCACAGTGATGGCATCACCTTTACTTCATTTAAGACAGAAACAGGAAGACTTCTTCACAATTCTGGCTATCGCCTGATGAAGCTGGTTGTAATCACCAGCGAAACATCGTGCTCAAATTGTAAATGTTGTAGGTTTAACTCTCCAACACAGCGGTGTGCTGAAGTAGTAACTAACTGCTGGCACGTTGTATTTACTTGACAAAGCCTTACTAATTGGCTGTGTTGGGTGGCGGTGGGTTAATGATGGACATGTACTCTCTATATATGGTGGCTTTAATCTGTGACCAAGGGATTTGGCGACAGGGTCACGCAGACATCATCATCATAATCATCCACTTGCATTGCCAGGGTATGAATTAATCAGCTTCATGTGGATGTATGACATCACACGAATGTAAGCGATGGTGGTGGTATGAGGAGGCCTTCATCCAGCAGTGGATTGGCCACAGCTGATGATGACAAAACATTGATCTTCATGTACAGGAAGAAAGATGCTCATACATGCGTGTGTGGGTTTTCTCATTTCTCAAATAGTTGAGGCATACAGTGTATACTCTGTGAGTAAAATAGGATTTTTATTTTATACTGTGCATAATCGGAGTAATGCTTTTATGCAAGTAGAGACATCGACCTTGATATCTCTAATTACCAGCACATTGTCACTGCACAAGCCGACAAAACAGGACAAGTTTAGATTTTTCAAACTTCTTCTGTCAACTGTGGTTTCTCCTCATTTGTCTCTTGCACGCTATAACAGACTTTCATGCCCCTCAAATTCTCATTTAGACCAGTTTTAGCTTGCGAATACAATGACGGTACGAATAAAATTATTTTAATATTTGTAATCCAAGTTCAATTTATATTGTGGTGCACGTAAAAAATGTTGCCATTTTTTTAACTCTAATTCTAGAAAATCAGCAGTGAGCTGCTGTTGAAGAACTTTTGAGCAATATTTATTCGTATTTGAAGTACATCAAAGCACAACGAAATGCTAACCATAGGAAGTATAATGAAAATGTTAAGGGAAACATTGTGAAGACCATAATTTCAGAAAACTTAAATTAACATTGTATCTTATTGTGAAAAATAATATTGGGGCAAACCTCGTACCAAGCCTCAAGTTATTAGTCTTATTGTTATTATCGTTATGCTTGTTTACCAAGGAACGCCTCGTTGAGTCTCAATTCTCTTTTTCGGGAGGGTCCTGCCAAATTATGTCACAGTAGTGGGACAATTCTGCTGCTGCGTGTGATCCCTATTGAGTCATCTGCAGGTGATCTTTCAGCATTGGGATTGAACTCGAACCTTCTTGGTGAGGGTCAGCGTCAGGCCCTGCCCATAAATCTCCTTCAGGTACTGGGGACTCCCGCAGCAGCGCAGCTTGCCGTGCTCCAGCACGGCGATGCGGTCGCTCAGCACCTCCGCCTCGTCCAGGTGATGCGTGGACAGGATGATGGTGCGGCCTGCACGTTCACACACACGCGCACGCAAACACCGACACGAGGATCCGCGCGTTAGCCTCGTGGACCGTGACGGTGATGCTGTCGGCGAGGACATATTAACCCGTTCCCGTTCCGATGACGTACGCGTACGTCATCAGTTTTTCATCCGACGTACAATTAACACGGTTGGCTATTCACGGTGCGAAATAATTTCAACAAACATACATGAAAATTAATTATCATAGAGAGTAGGCTACAGAGAAAATCATCCACACTTAGCCTCCACATTTTGTGATTGTTAATGTGGTCGAGATGTTTGAATCGAGTATATTTACAATTTCATGCCATCATGGAATTAAAAGTAACCTCAAGCCCTGCCAATCCCTTCCACAGTTGGCGACATATGTCGCGAAATAAGTTCAACATACGTACATACGGCTCAGAAGCCGTTAAGTTGTTATATCGGCGCGTGACCCCCACGCTCTGCGTTGGGCTTGCCAGCAGCAACCCCCCCCCCTCTCCATGCTCATCTCAAATCCGCACTCGTATCTGAGCGGCAAACCCTGCATTCTCCCCTGGCTCATGTCCGCTCTTCTCACGGTGTGGCGGTGCTAAGGTGCACGTGGCGCGTCGTCCCTCACCAGCCCTGTGCTTGAGGATGAGGTTCCAGATGCTGCGCCGAGAGCAGGGGTCCACGCCGCTCGTGGGCTCGTCCAGAATGACCGTGGTGGAGCCCCCGATGAAGGCGATGGCGATGGAAAGCTTGCGCTTCATGCCTCCCGACAGTGTCCCCACGAGCTTGTCTTTGTGGTTGTAGAGACCGAGGTCATTCAAGAAGCTGTACACAAGAACAAATATTATTTCACCCGCATTAGAATTAACTGCGCACCGTGTCGTGTGGGTTTTAATGTTGATGAAGTCTTGCTTTTTCTGTAGTGACAATTTAAGGGTGCCCTTAGAATTTCTGCACGGAATAAAGTCATTGATATGCTCTGACTGTTCCACCTTCAAGAGAGTGTTGAGATTAAGTGATAACAATTACAAATAATTCACAGCCCTTTGTCAATCCACTGCTGGCAGAAGATACCCCCATGCTGTGTAAGTTTGTGCGGGTTGTTTTGCAATAATTTAACATGCTGGTCAATGTGGTCTACTGGCCGTGGCTATAAATTGAACCCAGGCTGCCAGGCCCACACGCCCTACTTGCCAGCCATGGCAACACTGGCTCCCATACATGGTATAAAGCAAGAATTAAGTCAGTCGACCAATTGGTATTTTCAAGCAATGTATTCCAGCACTATGTGTTTAAGCAGGTTTTGTATTGCTTAAATAATGCCAGAACGTACATTGATAGATGGATATTAATGTTATTATAAATGCTGTTGGCGACGGTTCATTGTTAATTTATTGCCCATAATCCACCAGCTTTATTGTATGGATCCACTGCTGGATGAATGCTGTTGAGAAAAAATGATATCCGTTTGCATTTTTAAATGTTCTCAACTTAACAAGATCTGCATGGGTCCTGGTAACAATAATATGGATTGGTATTGTTTCCAATTTCTGAAGTGTGTTATGAATTTAACAGCGTTGTAGTATGGCAAGCATTAATATATGAGGGGTGTGTACATTCTATAAATACCAAAGAAAGATGTACCGAACAAAAATATGATTTTGGTTGTGCTGAACAACGAGGTCATATGCTATCCATCCGATGAGAATTCGCATCAACTGCAAGAGTTATCTAAACAGATTAATGCTGAGGAACTCATCATAGGCTGTAGCACTGTGGATAATAAATAAATAAACTGACACAAGTTAATCTCTGCACATAAAAAATATAGTTTTGGATGTAAGTATTAAGCCACGCGCACTTGTCAAGTGAACAGCACGGCTCTTCTGCAAGGCTGCCGTGTAAAATAGATTTGGGACCAAATTCATGCTTTGGCAAAATATACTTTTCAGCAGAATTATGACAGAAAAACAGCCAAAGCTGTAGAAAATAGCAGCGATGGCAAAAATCACTGCGAATAAACGACTAACACATGACCTAAGGCTGTTTATTGTTTTTAAACATTGTTTCAATACTGATATTAGATGATTGACAAGATTGCACTATTGCTTTATAAAGAAAAATCCCATCAAAACGAAGCAAATTATAACTTAGGCGATTGCCGCAGGGGTTGCGCAAAGTGAAATCGGCTTCACTGCGGGATCACGACGGTGCCAATGTGCGCGCGGCCCAGCTGGCCGGCACCGCCTCCACATTCCCGCTCGTTCACACGTCGGGCGACGGCGCGACGACTCACGTGTCCACCTCCTGCTGCAGCCGCTGCCGTGACCAGCCGAGCGCCTTGAGGCGTCCGTAGAGGAGCAGGTGCTCGTGCACGTTGAGGGCCGGGAAGAGGACGTCACGCTGCAGGCACACCCCCAGCTGGCGCCGCACCTCCGCCATGTCCGTGCGCGCGTCGCGCCCGCCCACGTGCACGGAGCCGCTGCTCGGCTCGTACAGGCCCATCAGCAGCGACCTGCGGCGAGCCGCGTGGTGGCGATTGTGTTAACTATCTCACCTGGTGTGCAGAATCTGGCATAAAATGTACCCCCCGTGACAGACTTGGCACTAGGCAATTCTGGGGTGGGCACTGCTCTACTAAAGTCCCTTAGGCCCATCCAGGTTCATCCTCCACGGTGGCGAGATGTTGTCTCCCTTGCCTGGTATACACGAGGTCGTGGGTTCGATCCTGAACCTGACGCCTGCTGTTTATTAGGAGTGTGCGTGTCTCTCCTTCCCCTTGATCACTTGCATTTTTCTCCGGGTCCTCCAGTTTTTCCCTCCACATTTGGAAACGTGCGTTTAGAGTATTTGGTTGCTATAAATGTCCACGTGAAAAGCCACTTTCTTCGCGCTGTCATTTGTGGCCCGGTGGCTTCAGAAAATGAGCTATATATCTCAGTTGGTCTTTTCAGGTAAACTAAAAAAAGAAGTTTTTTTTTAGTCATCGTGCTGGAGTTCCAACTCCCATAGCTTGCACACTACCATGGTGCAGATTTACACTTGATATTTTTCATTTTTTTTCAAATGTTCCTCCAGTTTTATCCTGTCCGTGCTATCACCATCAAGTCACGATACAAATTTACCAATCGCATCTTTCGCATAGAGGTGCAACCATTCGTGTTAGAGATATTATAGAACTTCCCCCGAGATCTCTGTAAGTAATCTTTGGTGCACACAGTAGGGAGTAATGTGTGTCACATGACAGTAAAAACTATATTTCATTCTCAGCAAATTAAGTGCTGAACCAAATGTAATGTGATTTATTCCAGCACCCTTATAATGCTTTGCAATATTCCAGCGCTCTAGAATGTTCTATTATTATTATTGAGATCATTGGTGACCGGGCTGTGATTGACTCACTACCTTTGAGAACCCAGTTTAATCACAGCCAACTGCCTGGATTCAAACCCAGATCTCCACTTATATCAATAATCGAATGCTTGCATTTCCTAATGAACAATTGCATGTATGTTTTAATCGCTAAGCAGAGACCCTAATGCCCTTATTGCAAAGTCACCAGAATAACAACCTCTTTGCAATAATCATTTGCCAAAGGATTTTCAGAGGCCCCTCCGAGAATGGGAACTGGGAAGCTCTCCAGGGGCGACAGACAAATGGAAATGACAATTGAACGGGAAGAATGGAGAGTGTGGAGTTGAAGAATGGAGCTTAGAAAGCCCTGAGCTGAGGAATTACACGCTGAAAACATTCGTTTACAGGCAATGCATCTTTCTAGAAATGCCATTTCACCAATAACATTACATTGCACTTACAATAACAATAAACATGCCTAAACATAGCTTCCCTAAAAACGTCACATTATAAAACGTGAGCTTACATGTTAAAAACATAGTTTTACTAATCAAATATCAGTATACATATATAAGTTACGTGATTTTCATAACTAAAATGTCCATATGAAAATACTCAAAACAACCTTGACTTGTTCAGATTTCCCCTGTTGAATAAAACAATGTATTTGATTGGCAATCAAACCAATAATTATTCCCACTTTAAATACAGAACTTTTCATATAATTCTAACGAAGATTCACACGTTTGTGTTGTTGTTAAACAATTCACACTCACATGGGATGTATTTATTGTGTGCAAGTATGAACTCAGCACTCATTGCAGGCCTGACATTGGTGGCACGCATGTTAAAATGGCATTCTTAGTGGAGGTGAAATGCTTAACATAGGCGGCAAACGTATCACGTCGAGAGAAAACGCAACAAAATACAACAAATCCAGGCCTTGAAGGTCTACTACTGGCCAGCTCGCACCAGTGAGAGAGCTTGCGGTTTGCAATCGGAACGTAACGAGAGTTCGAACCCCAGCTGAGGGTCCACTCGAGCCTTCATGGGATGAACTACATGAGTGTCAACTTTGGGGCAAATTCAACAGCGGGTGTCCTGTGGGAAGACTCACGTTCGCCAAAGGAATGTGGAATTGACACACTGGCTCGGGGCTGTAAAGGGGCAATGAACGTCACGCCATACTCAATTGAGCGGGAAACCAATTTGACTTTGACTAATCGAGTGGTTATCAACCAGCGTATCAACTAAAGAGTGACCCCTTCTTGCGTACTACTCTGCCCGCATCTTGCCACCCCTCTTCAGAAGTGTTGTAAGCCCTAAGCATGCTCTGGATGATGCCTCGTGAGAAGCAACACTCCTCTTAACTCACATGGTTGTGGTCTTGCCAGCTCCGTTATGGCCCAGTAGGGTGGTGATCTGATCCTCATAAAAGTCCAAGCTCAGGTCCTGGAGAGCAGCCTTCTTGCCCTTGCTGTACTGCTTTGTGAGGGAGCGCAGCGACACGCCGGCTGTCAAGCCTGCTGGAACCGCCTCCAGTTGCGGCCTCATGCTGCCATCTGGTGCGCCAAGCGGAGACGTACGCAGGCATTCCGTCACCCCCGAAGCACGGTCTACTCTGACCGATCACAACTACTTCTCACGTTGTGCGAACGTGAAGTTATGATAATAATCATTACATTCACATAGTGCCTTTCATCACGGATCTCAAAGCGCTGTACAGAAAAGCAGCAGCAGACACTTGGCATAAAAAATAATATAAATATGTTTTAAGAATAATTTACTAAATTAACTAATAGTTTAATAAGTGGAAGCATATAAATAGGTTTTAAGGCGCATTTTAAAAAAATGTCCACAGACTCAGAGATCCTGATGTCTCGTGGAAGAGCGTTCCATAGCCTGGGAGCTACACGGGGAAAATCTCGGTCAGCCATGAAGCAAAACCTCGACCTGGGAATGAAGAGAAGATCTGCATCCCACATCCCCACACCACACCAATGGGTGCAGCATGTCAATGATGTAGGCTGGGGCAAGATGGTTCAATGCTTTGTAGCAGTTTAAAGTCACAATGATGGATATACAAGAGCAGTTAATGAACAGGCGGTCTGTTTTGGCGATGTACGGTTGAGAGTGGCCTGCTCATCGATTGTAACTTGACGTCAAAAATAACTTTGCCAAACACAGATTCAGTCAACACTGCCCACACTTTAGGGCCTGACTCTAGAGAAAACACGTCACTGTGACGCATGGCACATCTGATCAATGGTCTCACCACTTATGAATCGCTCTCGCCTTGCCAACTGAACAATCAGCGTGATTGACGCTGTGAATTGCCCTTCAGATGCAGCACGAGTCACGTTCAGCGATACCAACACCATGCAGACATGGCATAAGTAAGTGTGCTTAACTCTTTGCAAAAAAAACCTTAAAAGCAGGTTTAGACATTCTGCGGCAGAGCGCTGGCGCAGCGCTCAGTGCTCTGTGCCATAAACCACGTGATCTGAGTGTGATTCCTGGCCATGGTTGAGATCAGTGGTGAGTGATATACAACAAATGTGGTGAAGTATGGTCAAACGACTCCCACGACTGACACAGTATGGGGAGGCCTTCACCCATCAGGAGATGGACAAGAGGCTATGAATTGATACATTCAGTCAATTAACTAAATCAATGACCTCCGTTCAAAACATGTGAGAGCACATTAAGACTGCAAGTCTCTTTTTGAGAGTGAGACCTGGAAATGGAAATCCGCAAATGCATAAGGCAGGTTATAATTTGACTCATCAGGAGTCAATGGCAGAACAAACACATGTCAACTGGAGAATCACGGCAGACCCAGTCTAACATTTATGATCTACACGACAGTCTTCAAGCACCGTAAGTATTCTCTTACCCTTGGCGTCCGTCTTGGAGTCTGCGGGTGACTCGTGAGCCATGTTTCTGGCCAGGTACCCCATGGGCCTCCGACGAGATCCGCAGCAACAAACCTGCTGCCAATAGCTCACCGTGAAGAGGAAGTAGAACGGCCGGGCCAGCCCGTACGTCCCTGGAAACACAAAAGGTGCCACAGTGACGGGATGTTAACTACCTCGCCTGGTACGCAGGAGGTCGTGGGTTCCATCCCGACCATGACGCCTGCTGCTGTATATTTGGAGTTTGCGTCTCTCTCTCTCTCATCATCATCACGGTGGCTAGGAGATGTCGACTACCTCGCCTGGTACGCAGGAGGTCGTGGGTTCCATCCCGACCATGACGCCTGCTGCTGTATATTTGGAGTTTGCGTCTCTCTCTCTCTCTCTCATCATCATCACGGTGGCTAGGAGATGTCGACTACCTCGCCTGGTACGCAGGAGGTCGTGGGTTCCATCCCGACCATGACGCCTGCTGCTGTATATTTGGAGTTTGCGTCTCTTTCTCTCTCTCTCATCATTATCACGGTGGCTAGGAGATGTCGACTACCTCGCCTGGTACGCAAGAGGTCGTGGGTTCCATCCCGACCATGACGCCTGCTGCTGTATATTTGGAGTTTGCGTCTCTCTCTCTCTCATCATCATCACGGTGGCTAGGAGATGTCGACTACCTCGCCTGGTACGCAGGAGGTCGTGGGTTCCATCCCGACCATGACGCCTGCTGCTGTATATTTGGAGTTTGCGTCTCTCTCTCTCTCTCTCATCATCATCACGGTGGCTAGGAGATGTCGACTACCTCGCCTGGTACGCAGGAGGTCGTGGGTTCCATCCCGACCATGACGCCTGCTGCTGTGTATTTGGAGTTTGCGTGTCTCTCTCTCCCCGTGGTCACGTGTGCATTTTTCTCCGGGTCCTCCAGTTATGCCCTCCAAATTTGGAAACTTGCGTTTATGGATATTTGGCTGCTTTAAATTTCCACGTGATAAGCCACTTCGTTGAGCTATCATTTGTGGCCAGATCGCTTCTGAAAAAGAGCTATATAGCTCAGTGGACCTTACCTGGTATTGCGTGCACTATAATATTACTGTGTTTTATTTGTTTCGTTATGAAACATTAATGTTGAATTTAGAGTTGCTACGTGCAGTGCACATTTGTGATGGACTGGATTCATAACAGTGTGCGGTAACAAACGATCAGACTCAGGTGCTTTTCAAATTGGAATTGTATTTTACGTGTTACATTTCAGCCTGTTTTACATCAATTTATTAATTTCACTGTGCTAAAATCTGTTATATGTGTTTGCTGTAATGCTTTGCTTTATTCCGCAATAATTGAAACTTCATTTTTTCATACACTGTGTTGTCCATGCTGTATTTTCCAAATGCTCGATATTGCTATGCTCATTGTATTTCTTGCAATAGATTGTTTTGCAATGCGTATGCAATAAACTATGCTGAATATACATGTGGGGTGCTGCACTGCCGTGTTTACTTTTTTTGGAGTTCCTAGCATGTTACAATCTCGTGGTATGCACACTACGTTGCACACAGTTTTGTTGCAAAGTTTCAGCATAGGTGCGTGAAATTACCGAACGGACCAATTTAAAAGGCCTAGTTTTAGTCGATCACGCGGTCTAAATATTATACAGCAACAGAACGTGGTAATATAATTTGGACAAGTGGACCAATCTAAAAAGCCAACGACACCGTCAGAGGGTGGAGGCCTGTACGCTCTGCCACTCACAGTGTCACACTGACCTGGGTAGACGTTGCGGATGTACCAGCCCACGATGAAGTATATGGCCGTGTCAATTATCAGCATCCAGCACAGGTAGGCGAACGAAATGTCATCCCCATACAAGGGTGACTGGTACATGTTGCTCCACTGGGCGCCTGCGTGCACACACACGCAAACACACCACACACACACACGCAAACACCCCACACACACACACAAACACACCACACACACACACCACACACACGCAAACACACCACACACACCACACACACGCAAACACATCACACACACGCAAACACACCACACACACATGTGGGTAGAGCTCTCATGGCAATACAGGTGCAGTGCTGGGTAATCAGGTTTGCTGACAAACTAAAGTGCAGTCAGAGCATAGGCATACTTACACAGGCAAAGGTTATGCAGCATGATCTCTTTGTTTCCTGAATATTTTTTTAGCGACATATACTCTTCTCTCACATAATCATATGTGTCCCAGCATTTTGGTTGATATTTGGACATAATACACTAGAACCTCTGCAAAGTACCTTGTGAGTTTAATTTTAGTTTTCCCCTTTTTTTAAACGAAACTCTTTTGACCATCTCTTGAAGGTGCGACGAATTAAAACAGGCACCGCCTGGGGAACTGTCAACCAATCCCTCGGGGGGTCAAGGGTCACTCACCGATACCCTGGTCTTCAAAGTGACCCATCAGCTGACTTGCATAGCTGAACGCCGTGGGTGATAGCAGGCACTGCAGAGCAAGGAAAACGTGATTAGCGTCTTGAGATGCGCCGGCAGTCATGTCTTGAGATATAGTTGCGTATGAGATGCTCTATGAATCCAAATGCTATTGTTTTGTATAATTACTGGCCGTGGTCAAGTCATTGCCCAACTGTGGCTGGTTAATGAGCCTGACATTGAGGCTGTGTTTATCTTATTAGATGAGTACCGCTCCATCTTCATGGTCCAATGTGCTGGGCTGGTTCCCCAGTACTGTAACTCATGGAGCACGGTAGTGTCATTCTGATTCGGGTGCGGGGGGAGTGGTGGTGCAATGTTTATCAAGCTGCGCAGTGAGCGGACTTAAGTTTGAATCTTCACCTTGGCTAATGTCAGCGGTGAGTAATATTTGAACCAGTTCCAGACCCAACCCACTATGACCAGCAAAGTAAGCTACTATGATCAAACAAACTATCAAGAATTATGTGGCATGGGTAAGCCTTCATCCAGCAGTAGTTTGAGAAAGGGTAGCAAATGTTGATTTTATGTGAATCACAAAATATGGAAAATGTCTCTGTGCCTACTGGTAGTTGTTTTCATGTGTTCTCGTGAATGCGCAAGCAAAGCCATTTACAGCACAGCATGCTACTGCTAATAATGCACAACACAGGTGTAATAAGTGATAGCTCACTATGTGCATATCCTAGTGTAGAGATTCTCCCTGTTATTGCTGGTCTGAGGAACCCATACATACGATCACTACAGTGGGCAGGGTTCTGTGCTTGTAAACGCTGAAGGGCAGTATTAATACTGGCACTGGATGAAGCCAGACCAGCGGGTGTGGGTAGGTGCCAGTTTTCAGGTCTGTCCCGTGTCATACTGACAGAGGGTATTTGACATTTCACTTGGCCTCCAATTGTAGCTGGTCTAGAACAAGCAGTGATGGATGTTGGCTGGTATTCTATGCAGACGGGACGCAATGTTCTATCCCTTCATGGAGCGTGAGTCTCGTGGCACTCTGTGGACCGCGCGTAGACTCCGAAGTCCTGTCGGAACCCCATAACAACGCACAGGGGACCCTGGAAAGGCCGCACGTGATGCTGGGGAACAATTTGCAGGGGATATTTTCGGCTTCAGTCGAATATCGTTCACGGGTCGATTTAGACCACAACCACTAATCCGCTCTCTAGCTGAGCAGGTGATTGTGGCTAAATTGGCACATGTTTTCCGATTAACTATCTTGATAGAATTATGTGCAGTCGATCGATTCAACGTGCAGCCTTTTGTGACTTGGCAGGGAGTGCAAAACTAGCCACACTCCTAGAGCTTGAAAGTCTTGAAGCCGGGACCTTCAGCAGCGCCGCCTCAACACACGAGCACGACCGCCGCCCCTCTTTCCCCCGTGAGTGGCAGTGCAACGCGCGCGCTCTCGTCACCGCGGGCGTGTACTCACGATGAGCGACTTCTGCCACCGCGTGAGCGTCAGCGTGAGGCTCGAGAGGGCCAGGAACGGGAAGAAGCTGAGCAAGTAGATGAAGCAGGCGGTGAGGGAGGCGACGTTGGTGTGCGTGAAGCACGCGCTCAGCATGTACCCCATCGCCAGCACGGAAATGCCGAAGCACAGGAAGAGGGCGAGGAGAAGTGCCCAGTTGGTGCTGGGCAGCGTCCCGCTGGCTTTCAGGATGACCGTGAGCAGGATCACCATGAGCAGCAGCAGGGCGCAGCTCTGGAGCAGCCACGACAGGAAGTGGCTCGCCGGCAACACGCCCATGATGTTCATGTACTGTGGCGGACGTGGGGCGAGGTGTGGGGTTAGCACAGACGGCGTGGACGATTGGCCGCGTCACCGCTTGTTCACTCGCTGGTAGTCGTCAAGCGAGGCGTCACGTGACGCGGGGTCAACGCCGCTGACCCAAACATTCTATTGCTACATCCCAAGATTGTTACAAGCATTGGTGATGATACAATGACAATAAACGTGCTAAGATAATTATACGGGTTGTGATATTATTTTGTTTTACATGCTGATGCCCAGCATTTAAGTGTCTACTCTAGACAAACTATGTTTACAGCGTACCCTGCTCGCGATACGATTGCTCTGAAGAGAAGAGGGGGCAGCCATTGGTGAGGGACACGGTCACCGCGGCGTAAACTAAACCAGCAGATTCGTGAACCGGACCAATCGGCATGCCGACGATTAATCGACTGACAATTTCATAGGTTGTTGTTTTGTCTTGTTTGTACTCTGTCATTTGTGTTACTTATCTGGTATTCTGTTTTTTGGTTTCTGCCATAAGCCTAAAGGTAACATTTTCGTGTTAGAAACTGTAATTAATTCGCCATGCACAAATTAATGCATTCATCATTTAATCAATCGACACTTTGTTTCACCCGTAGCCATCAATATAACAGTATTGCATAGTTAGGTGATGAAGCACAGTTCTTTTTTTTATTATAATAATTATAAGTGCCTACCTCCTGCTGGCAGAGTTCCTTTTCTTGAACCAGAAACTTGACAGTGCTTGCGATTGTGAGGATCCACGCGATCATGAACAGGATGGGAAACATCAAACCAACGCTGTGCAGGAACCTGCACGTCAACCACAAGCACACGGCGATGATCACTCAACGTGCAGTCACAAAGTGTGGACGCATAAGCCATTACGGCAAAGGAACTTAAACAAAAAAAACGATTAGCCGATCTTGACGTGGATTGGCAACTCTGCAGTTATAGACTATCCATATATACACCCCGTTATTCTGCTAATCACACCCACAGACGTGGATTTGATTTAAGTGACTCAGGCAACTGGTGGCGTTCTTGGCAATTTGTCAATCGAGCATGTTTGAGATTGGAAGTTGAAGACCCAGTATGACTTAAAATAAAATAAAATACACCAATACACAGGAAATTTGATGGCCTCAGCAAATGTGCCAACTAAAATGATGACGTAAGGTAGCAGAGACACATTGGAGTACTTGCTGTAGAGTCTTAACCCAGGGCTCTACCCGATGCAACTGTGCAGCCTCACATGCAGTATGTGCTACTGAAAATGAAAGTATTAGGCTTTGACCTATAACTGATCTCGGTTCAAGCTAGCCTTACTGCTGCTGATGAGACACTGTATGTTGAAACCGGTCCAGAGTTTGCATGCATTGAAATTGTTTACTCCCAGAAGTATCCTGTGATCGACTGGAAGTGTAGTAAAAACTTTAAAATGTGTACGCGGGCTAACAGATTTTTTTACGAAGGATACTTATCCTTTGATTGTTTATTTCGTTCCCCACGGCAATGCTCATGATGGTTTTTCATCGGCCTACAAGAGGCACACGCCATGCGTTCCACTCACAAGTCGTCCGTGTAGCAGGGGTACGGCATGGGCTGCACCTGCAGCGCCGGCTCACTGACATCCCGCCCGATGTACAGGGAGATGGCGGCACGCTCCAGCATGTCCTGGATGGGCAGGAAGGCGTGCGTGTAGTACATGTAATTCTGGTTGGTGTGCGGACCCGGCACCCAGACCAGGTCTCGGAGGTAGTCTGTGCGCATCACGTTCTGAATGCTCAGCCGCAGCGTGTAGTTGAGGTGGGTGGCCAGCGGGAGGTTTGAGACGGCACGACGGGAGCGGTTCTGTGCCTCGGGGAGGTGGAAGATAACACCTGCGGAGCAACAACGTAAGAGATGAATGTTTGAAGTGCAGGGCCGCACGGCAGTTCCAGCTCCTTTCGGTGGGCGGATCGCAGTCGAACCGCTGTGCGGTCGCCACCGTGGAACTGACAAAGACTATTAAACTAAATAATGTATTTTTTTATTTTACCATGTAAGGCCCACTGAGCTGTATAGATATTTTTTCAGAAGTGACCTGGGCCACCATGATAGCTCTACGAAGTGGCTTATGATCACGTGCAAACTTATCGCAGCCATTACATTAAGAAATGTGGAGGGAAAAACAAAAGCACCCAAAAAAAATCCACACGACTTTTGTGGATTCAAAAGACACACGATGGCTTTCCCGTTAGTCTGTAATTATTTGTGCTATGTATTGGTGACTGAAATTTCTGACACTCATTTCGCAGTAGTAGTAATAATGATAAAGAACAATTATTTACCTTGGAAGCTTCAATGAGTCTGACAACTTTTTACGGGAGATAAGCTTTATCAGTTTTTGGCACATGTGATCATTACAGTACTTAAAGAAAGTGCCTGATGTTTGAGATTGATTACAATGTCCACATGGAGACCAGTCAGTATGCAAAATTGCACCACAATAAATCATCACGTGACATGCTATTACTGTAACCGCAGTGGAGTATCATTTATCATCGTACCCGTTGACCATGTAACTGGTATGAGTGCCACAAGTGAGTTAGTGTTCATAAAACTCCACGTACAATTGAGCACTGAGATTGTTTTCTTCGGTACTCTATTTGTGACCGCAATAATTCATTAAGTAGCATTATTGCAGTGAAAAAAACAGCGACCAAGTGAGTTGTACCGTGCGTAGTTGCTTTGTTTATTGAGTAGAGCGACACATTCACGTTTTCTGACAATGTTGTTGCATTACCATAGTAATTCAGTAAATGAAAGTGTGAATTGTGTCACCCTAAAAGTATCACTTGTGTGAATTCGAAAGGCAAACAGCATAACGGCGAACTTTTAGCTGAAGCATATGACAAGAAAATCCCACACAATGTGCCGTTTTAGCAACGAGAATAGTGCTTCGTCATGTAGATCCGGGTTAAAGAGGTGGCGTTGACTCAGGGGAGCATCTCCCCGAAGAGTGTGCAGACTTACTGGCCATGAGATTGTTCTCCTTGTTGAGTCCAACGGCCCTCTTGTTGAGCTCCTCCACAGAATCGCTCGGCACAAAGCGGTTGAGCTCCACGCACGATGAGATGTTCACCATGAGCGTGGAAAGCGTTTTCAAGTTATCCATTGTAGTGTCAGTGAGTTGAACTCCGAGCTCCTCTGCGATACAAGGACAACGATTACCTGTTTAGCCTTAATACTATTGGGGTGAGTGCTGTTCAGCAAAGCACCTATGAAGGCTGGCACAGCACTCACGAGGGGGTGGGTGACCAACACCATGCCCACACACCACACCAGATTCTCATTTGAGGCTGAGTCAACCGAGGGGCAGCCCAGGAGTGGTTCAGATAATCGTCACTGGTGTTGGCTGTGAGTGGGAATCGAACTCGGGTCACTGGATTCGTAGCGCACACAAGCAAACTGATTGCTAACACATTCACCATCATCTTAATGGAATGTTCAAAAGGAAAGTGCTACTATGGGTGTTAGAAAGGACAAAGAGTCTGATATTACCATGCAAGGTGTGTGGTCTTTGCTTTAGTGTTTAAAATTAGATATACTGGAGTTCCAACTGAAAGGAGGGAAAAGTATTCCACTTGTACAAAGCAACAAACAACCTCTCCTTACATCCACTGTATCCTAAATTTATTTATTCAGTACATTGCAATATCTTCCTGCTCTTAAGTGGTAAGCATTGTTTGAAAGAAAGCATAATTATTTTTTTATTATGATTTACATTTTCCTCTCCTTTTCACTTTAAAAAACAGTACTTATTTGGTAAAATGTTTGCATTTTATAATAATTGTAAACCAAGTAAATCGTAATGAAAACGGAATTAGCGATTCATGACATGCATATAAATGGTTCATCGCAATGAGACATTTCAAAATGTTGTATCGATATTTTAAAACCTGTACCTAACACTTTACTTCTTTATAGTATACTAAAACAAAATAATACAGTAAAGTACGGATTAAAATAAATGTAAAGCTTTTCAGACCGTTTGAGAAAATCTTACCAAAAGATTTCAAGTTTTGCATGAAGCTTGTCATGTTTATGTTCATTTGACTTCTGATGAAGCCTTGTACGAAGGGATTTGCCAGGGCATTCTGACACGGAAGAGAAGAAAACCACACTCAGGAAACCACATCCACAATAGCTGGACACATTTGATCATCAAAACCACATTCACCTCAACATAATTGTCATAAAATGTATCACAACTGAACAATACTCTACGATTACCTTTCGTATACTTCATAAATGCATATATTTCAGCACATTTTCTTCAGAATAATAATTTAGTTCAGCGTTTTACTTTGCTCATGCACCGAGATCAAATGAAACTTACCTTCAGTATTGCCAATTGTTGGATCTGCAAGTTGGCATTTTGGTTACCCATGGCATCCAACCATTCTTGGGCATAGCTGCTTAATTCCCCCATTTTCTGGAATGTTGAATTGGCCTGCACATGACAAAACATTGCAACTATACATCAGTACACATGTTTAGGTACACATGTTTAGGGACAAAGAATAACAAAACAAATGGTTTGATCCATTAGTTTATTAACTATTACTGCAGCTGCATAAAACAGGATATGATTAAATGTTTACTTCTGTCACTACATAATAAATTCGAGATTTATTTAAAGGTGCAGCCCTGCAATTACTCGCTCATGCCACTGCTGGCAGAAGGCCGTCCACTAGAGAGAGCGTTTGTCTCTCGCGAAAGAGAGCTTCTCCCGCTAGCTCTCTCTCGCGCGAGATCGCTGGCTCTCTCTCTCTCTCTCTCGCTAGAAAGAGCTTCTCTCTAGAGCGTCTCTGCAGGGTATTTCGAGTCCTACTCTTCCAAGCTGGCCGGACATCATCGAACAGGTTGGAGTACCCACACTTTACCCCACCACCACCACGTGACCTACAAAATCAACTGTGGGGTGCCCATTTAAACTGCCGGGAGGACAGAGGTGGGGAGATTTGAGACACTTGCCCATTCTTCCAACTGCCAGCAGATCGAACGGGTGAACCTCTGGATTGCAAGTCCAGCATGATAACCGTTACATCACTGCAAGCAAGTTAATTTAATATTGATTTCATTCACATAATTTTGAACACTTCTTTGGCGAAGGCGACAGGCGTGATGTGCTGCAGCGCCCGGGGGGTGCAGCCTCACCGTGCGGATGAGCAGTTCGGTCGCTGCACTCCTGGGCGTGTACAGAATTTTCCCCAGCATCAGCGGCTTCAAGAAACGCCAAATCACTTCGCCGTTTTTGCCGTGAATGATGTCCGTGTACACATCGAGACAGTAGGGGCCTTGGGAGGGGGGGGGGGGGAGAACACGTCACGGGGTAATCACTGAGGGCCGAACATTGAACAAGAGACGAGATGAAAGCTGTCTCGGTTGAAAGATGCAGCAATGGACAGAGAGGAGTCAGGCCCTGATGCCCCAAAAGGCAACGGGCTAGACGAGGAAGGCTGTCAGGCCGATTTAAAAGTGAACCTTCTCGTTCTTGATTCATCTTAGTCCGATCATTATTGCTCTTGTGACAACATGAGGTAAGGTGTGGGAATGTTCGGGTTAGGGCTAGGTCCTTCAAGTAGCAGGGCAAACGAAACTAAACTCTGATACCATTTAATGCACTTCTAGTTGCATGTAAATAATGTATCGTGGTCAATGCGATTGACACCTCCACATGCGCTCACAAAAAACAAAAGTGCCAATATTCCATAGAGATAAGGGAGATGTATGCTCAATAAAATACATATATGTAAATAATAATTCAACTACTCATAGCCACATGAGCGCTGAGCTTCTGTTAACACCCAATGATGTTGGGTGTAATCTCCAGCGCAACGCTGCATAAAATTGTCAACATTTTTCTTTTCAACACTCCTCCTTTTTGCTGAAAAACCAAATCAATTGGCGTATTTGCCCACGTGACAACGTGAATTGATTGGTTCTGTTGCGTGGTGCGGGATTATCGTAACAATACACTCCACCTCCACGATTCACGTAATTAAGAATCATATAGCCCTTTCTATCCCATTTGTTACGAAACCTCCGCCAAACTTCCCCCAACTCACTTGTGCCGTAGGGGATGTTATATTTAGCCTTGAAGTCTTCAGGGGAGAGCGATGATGATGGTAATGGGGTGGGAAGATTGGCCATCCTCACGTCTGCCAACATCCTCTGGGTGGTCCCAGCGCAGAAGGTCTTTGAGAGTTTACTCAGGGACGGAGTGTTTGTGCTTCTCGCCTGCCGCGCACCTGGGGACTGGACAGACAGCCGCGCAGCGCTCGGTGAAGCGGGAGCCCTGTTTGCCCCGTGGGTAGAAGTACGTTACGGTTACACTCACAAATCATGGATCCTTATTATTCCCTCCAAATTAAGCACCCTTTTCAAATGCGTATTTAATTGATTCTCTCGCTTTATTATTCTTTTCAGTCTGGTGCCACCGTTGCAGAGTGGCTCGACTCACAAATCCAAGATTGTGAATTCAATTCCAGGTGAGGGGAAAAATTAAAACCCTCTGTCCATCCAGGGTTGACGGAATATAAAAAAAACGGCGTCGTGTGGAGGCATCTGCCCCCCGCAGTGCCACTGTGCGATGTTTGCCATTCTAGAACATCATTATAAGTTACATCACTCGTGGCCATCCATATTTAATTAATATTACACCTGAATGAGGTGATTGTTCTATTGAAACACTCGTCTCTGCCATAGAAATGAGGAATTTCCAGCCAGCTCATGGCCATGAAAGTATAGAACCATTGTCAGCGTTGGGACTCTGCACTGCCTGAATTGTGTAGAATTCCGACTTGTAAAATATGCTATTCACAATAAGCTTGACCTGTGATATTTTTTTGTTTGATCATGCAATACATTTCTATCATATACATTCTCATTTGCCGTTGGAGAAGGGTCTGTTATAGATATAATCAATGAACTAAACTCGAATTAAATAAGCCACACATCTTTACAATACATAGATATTGAAGGGAAAGATGCCATGGGTAGTGAGGAACAATTCTCTTCGAGGAAGCATGTGTATTTGTTGAGAGCGGGCCACAGAGGCTGTTGCAGTGTGAGTGGGGCGTTACCTGGGATGACTGCATTATGTCGCTGATGTTCAATTGCCTCACCGCATCCAGCAGTTGTGGCAAGGTCGTCATGAATGGCTCTACCTTTTGCATTATCATTAGCAGCCTGTCAACCACTATTAACAGGAGGTTCTCAAAGTCCTTCAGTATCTGGGGAGTCAGCATCTGTAAAATGTACATGATGCATGAACACACGCAATTACATACAACAAACACATCTATTGTACATGCATGCAAAACACAAAACATGCGTGTATAAGATACTAAAGTTGTCGATGAATGCCTCTTCATGTCGACAGCATTGCACAGTCTTGTTTTGCTGACATTCACTCACTCGAGCACAGGCCATGAATTTCATCAACAGCAATTTTCAATAATCTTTCATGCATCTTTCCTCTCTGGGCTGACATTGTTTTACAATTTGTCCAAGAATGATAATGTAATCTCTAGCCCTGCCCACTTACCCTTGGGTTGTATCCATCTCAAACATTTCTAACCTTTGGCTGCAGTAGCTCTCTCGCCATGTTTCTTCCTGCCTCAGCAGTCCACCTGCTGTATTTTTTCACCTGAAGACGATTGCTTGTGTTGCGATTGAAACGTCGTGATTTTTTTAATTATTTTTCTATCTACGTGACTTTACTGAAAGACCCAAAGAGAATGATCAATTACCTTTTTTTCCTTGAATGCCACTACCGTTTAGACGGCAGGTGTTCAAGTTTATTTTGGATACAAATGCTGACCAGATATTACCTTCTCGAACTCATGAGAATATCCCACGAAATAATGCCTCACCCATCCTTTACATATTACAGTATCCTTAATAACTTCCGCTATTAAATGCGTCCACTCTTCCCATCATCCACCTGTTTTCACGGATAAGAGGGGCTATCCAGAAGCAGAGGTGATTTTGTTCTAATATCCAAGTTTATCCTGAGATGAGTCGACTAGCAGTGGCTTCCCACACACGTTTGTATTTTTTACAGAGGAGCCGAGTCAGCCATATAAATAACACTGCATTAACCCTCTTAGCCACGTTTGTGTCCAGACAACTGCGTGGATAAAACGAGTAATGAGAGGAGCAATTTCCTCAGGTAAATGCGGAAAATAGGATCCGTCCAATACCACCCTCGACATGATCACAGACAAGAGGAGTTTGTGAGTGCGTGCTGTACCTTGCAGACAAAAGCCTGCGGCCTACCTTGTAAATGACGTTGCGGATATTGATGTGCTCCAACAGAGTAATGACCATCTTGATGGAGGCAAGTGGGCTCATGGAGCAGAGATCACGGCTGACGTTGCCGCTTGTGCCCTCCGGGAACTTGAGAAGCAGAGTGAGGGTCTCTTCGTTGCACATTTGGCTCGCACTTTGCATCATCAGTGGCGTCAGGTCATACACCTTGCCAAGAAGAACACGCACGTGGCAGAAATTAATGTCAAAAGGTACATTTCCCCAGATTCACATTTACCGAACCGACGTTGTAAGGCAATACACAGAATAACTCACGATTCCATATATCTCTTCGTGCTCCCCTTCACTGGAACAAACTTCCCCTCCACATTAAGCAGTCACCTTCGCTCACCATTTTCCGCTGCACACTCAAAACTCAGTTCTTGTTCCCTAGATCACCCCACGACGTCCCCTCAATCACCCCCTCGTAATCACCATCACCATTACTCTAACCTCTTCATCGTCTCATTATACGGTTATCACTCATGGACCTCATTCATTCAATCAATTGATTGGTCATCATTCACTGTCATCAATTTTCACTTTCACCTAATTCATACATCACAGATTTGCCCCCAGCACTTCTTCTCATCTATTTCATTCACTTCATCTCCACCATCACATGCCACGTTGTACCGTTCTTAATTCTTTGTAAAGTGCCTTGGTTAAGGTGCTATATAAATTCCGTTAAGATAAGATAGTGTACCTACACAATGTAACCCCAAATAAACGAATTATGAATCAATACTGTGTATACCCATTGTCTTTTATACGCATTCATTAATCCCCCCTCCCACTTCGCCCAAGAAGAGACACAAGTGATGTCATCGCATCTACGCCTCTATTTAAGGAGCGAAACAGGAGGACTTCCCCACAAATCTGGCTGTCACCTGATGAAGCTGGTTGTAATTACTGGCGAAACGTCGTACTCACATTGTAAATGTTGTTAATTGCTCTCCAACCCTTACTAATTTGCTGTGTCGGGTGGTGGCGGCTTTAACGACACATTTATATAATTACGCGATCTAACCCAAAAAAACTCTATTATGGATATTGGTGGCGAAAGCCTACGTGTTAAACTTATAATACCGTGTAGTTTGCACGTAATGGGGGGTTTGTGAGGGTCGCGTTGCCTGCAGTGCTGTTGTTTCTTTTGGGCGGGTACCTGGGAGGTTGTGAATTTAGCCCCGAGAAATGCCGCGATGGTTCCCTCTGAGAGGCCAGTCAGCTGCCGGAGCTGCTCCACCAGGCTGCCGGTATCTTTGAGCAGATCCAGCACCAGCACCTCTGCAGGTCACACCAAACGTCTCGTCACACAGCAGCTCAACCACAGCACGCGCACCTTGTCACACAGCATGCCCTCACAAACGTGAAGCAGAATGATGTAGCATGCTTCCGTGGACAAAAAAATCCCACAAAAGTGTGTACATACAGACGAGCATCATCTAGCCTTTAAAGAACAGAGGTGGGCTTCTTGTTTTTAAAGACGTAACAGTAAAGTAGCAGAACTGTTTGTTAGTCTCCCCATTATTAGGGGTATGTATACGCTCATTTGTTTCTGCAGGAATAGTGCCATAGATTTCTATGGGGATAACCAATGTCTAATAGCCAGGTGTGTGTGATGACGGAAAGGACGTGGCTCATTTAATACAATGGCATATGCAGCACTAATTTTTGTCCTTGAACATTTCTGTTCGAAATACTCGAAAAACTTAAATTGATGACAGCTCTTTCGCTAAGCTCGGGGCTATTTATGCTTGGACTTTTTGTAGCACCTCCGGTGAGCACAGTTGACTACGTACGGTGCGAATGAAATTCAACATACGTACAGTATATATACAGCGCGTTATCCTCACCAAGCCACACTTCGCAGCTCCGTGGAGTTGTGGTGGAATAACCCTCATGGCCAACATGGCACAGGCAATCCCGTGTCGCATAGCCAGTTGATTCATGGCTGTGCATTGCTATTACATGTTCATAGCAATGCACTCGACTACAATGCCATCGCAACAAATTATGTACAGGGATTTGCCATTGAATATGATCTAACCGTGATTTAATTAATTTACGACAACTGCAAACACACGACACAGCTGTGCCAAACATTTCTGCTGCTTTAATGTTATGTAATTTTATAAGGCCACATTTTTCATAGTTTGTATATTGCTGTTGAGGTGAAGATAATCCTTTAGCAATATTTATGCTTATATATTTAAATATAATGGTTGCCTTGACAATCGGTGCTTCAGCAAAAACTTAATTGTACATATTTCTGATCGTGAACTTACGGTTAAATGCATTCATTTCGTTTGTAGGTATGTCGAGGGAACTAAAGACTCCTAAAGTATTATTAGATGCTTGATTCATCAGCGCCACAGTCCTGAAAATAAAAAGAGCAATCAATGAGTTAATAACAATACTACCAACACATCTACAGTTAATAACAATACCACCAACACATCTACAGTTAATAACAATACCACCAACACATCTACAGTTAACAACAATACCACCAACACATCTACAGTTAAGAACAATACCACCAACACATCTACAGTTAACAACAATACCACCAACACATCTACAGTTAAGAACAATACCACCAACACATCTACAGTTAATAACAATACCACCAACACATCTACAGTTAATAACAATACCACCAACACATCTACAGTTAAAAACAATACCACCAACACATCTACAGTTAACAACAATACCACCAACACATCTACAGTTAAAAACAATACCACCAACACATCTACAGTTAACAACAATACCACCAACACATCTACAGTTAAAAACAATACCATCAACACATCTACAGTTAACAACAATACCACCAACACATCTACAGTTAATAACAATACCACCAACACATCTACAGTTAAGAACAATACCACCAACACATCTACAGTTAATAACAATACCACCAACACATCTACAGTTAACAACAATACCACCAACACATCTACAGTTAAGAACAATACCACCAACACATCTACAGTTAACAACAATACCACCAACACATCTACAGTTAATAACAATACCACCAACACATCTACAGTTAATAACAATACCACCAACACATCTACAGTTAATAACAATACCACCAACACATCTACAGTTAACAACAATACCACCAACACATCTACAGTTAATAACAATACCACCAACACATCTACAGTTAATAACAATACCACCAACACATCTACAGTTAATAACAATACCACCAACACATCTACAGTTAACAACAATACCACCAACACATCTACAGTTAATAACAATACCACCAACACATCTACAGTTAATAACAATACCACCAACACATCTACAGTTAATAACAATACCACCAACACATCTACAGTTAACAACAATACCACCAACACATCTACAGTTAATAACAATACCACCAACACATCTACAGTTAATAACAATACCACCAACACATCTACAGTTAACAACAATACCACCAACACATCTACAGTTAAAAACAATACCACCAACACATCTACAGTTAACAACAATACCACCAACACATCTACAGTTAAAAACAATACCATCAACACATCTACAGTTAAGAACAATACCACCAACACATCTACAGTTAATAACAATACCACCAACACATCTACAGTTAATAACAATACCACCAACACATCTACAGTTAATAACAATACCATCAACACATCTACAGTTAATAACAATACCACCAACACATCTACAGTTAATAACAATACCACCAACACATCTACAGTTAATAACAATACCACCAACACATCTACAGTTAATAACAATACCACCAACACATCTACAGTTAATAACAATACCACCAACACATCTACAGTTAACAACAATACCACCAACACATCTACAGTTAAAAACAATACCACCAACACATATACAGTTAATAACAATACCACCAACACATCTACAGTTAACAACAATACCACCAACACATCTACACTTAATAACAATACCATCAACACATCTACAGTTAATAACAATACCATCAACACATCTACAGTTAAAAACAATACCATCAACACATCTACAGTTAATAACAATACCATCAACACATCTACAGTTAACAACAATACCATCAACACATCTACAGTTAACAACAATACCATCAACACATCTACAGTTAACAACAATACCATCAACACATCTACAGTTAACAACAATACCACCAACACATCTACAGTTAACAACAATACCACCAACACATCTACACTTAATAACAATACCATAAACACATCTACAGTTAAAAACAATACCACCAACACATCTACAGTTAACAACAATACCATCAACACATCTACAGTTAACAACAATACCACCAACACATCTACAGTTAACAACAATACCATCAACACATCTACAGTTAAGAACAATACCATCAACACATCTACAGTTAATAACAATACCACCAACACATCTACAGTTAAGAACAATACCATCAACACATCTACAGTTAAGAACAATACCACCAACACATCTACAGTTAATAACAATACCACCAACACATCTACAGTTAACAACAATACCATCAACACATCTACAGTTAAAAACAATACCACCAACACATCTACAGTTAATAACAATACCACCATCCCATCTACAATGGTCAATAATATTTGATTTCCTCATCATAAAATGAAATAACATGAGCCAATTACAAATATTTAAGCACATATGAGAATGGATTTAAATCTTGCATCATCACGTGCCCATTATCTATGTATGTTGAACTTCTTTTGCACTGTACGTAGCCAACCGTGCTAATTGGAGATGTGGGGTGAAAGACAACACACAACACAAAAAGCCGCTCAATTTAGATGGTTTGAAAGTGCGTAGCTCTCCAGCGGCTTCCCAACATTGAAAAGAAGAGCGTTCCAGACGGCCGCAGCACACGCGCGATATGCTCCTGTTACTGAACGTTATCCTGAACGAGTGCCAGCACCTGTTGAGAAGTTGAATCCGCTCGGTGGCGTCACCGACCAGAAGGAAGAGCACCGCCTCCCCGAAAACCGTCAGCTCCCCAACGGGATCCTTCGCCGCCCTCAGCACCATCTGAAGCGCCAGCAGCTGCGTCTCGAGCGCCGAGCGGGGAAACAGCTCTCCCGTGCGAGCCACCACCAGCGCGAGCTAAGACAGCGACACAACGGTCAGTCAGCTGCTTCGTCGCTTCATCGAGATTACAACGCGCGACTTTGGATCGGTAACTGTCGTTTGGTAACGCTGGATAACGATGGGTTGGTTTCCATCACTGGAAGTCGCCTGCTCACGTTAGCAAGAAACACGTGACGTTTTTGATGCAATGAGCGATGACAATTTTTTTAATAATGCATAGCACTTGCAAATGTTCTCCTGTTGTGATTTAGGATTATTTTGAAGACTAATTCAGATTTTAATTAGTAGTCCAGTGAAGTTGATGGCGTCCACACTTTTGATGTCCTGTTACCAAAGGATAATGTTTGTCCCCTTCTCCCAAAAAAGGTTATTTTATAAAAAGGAATGTGAATTAAATGTACTTTATTTGACCAGGTGATATTCTGTTGAGTTTTACAGTTTCTTGCTAAACGCAGTAACAATTGACAAATATCAATCTCAAAGCTGTACAGTAACCCATCTCATCGCTCCATCTCTGCGGTTTTCACCCTTGAACATGCTCGTTCCTTCGGCTGCTGGTCCCCTGTTTGTCTCAACCACTGGCCACCATCCCTTCGAGTACCACTAACTTTTATTGACAGCTAATGGGGAGGTATTTGACATGCATATCTTTCTTTAATCCACACGTTCCTCTTTCTGGTTTGAACTGTCAACTGTGTAAAAATGTGTCAATAGAAAAAGCACTGCATTATTGAACTGCCTTCAATTAAGACTTGGTTAACTATTCAGTTATTCATATCATGCAACTGCTGTCATTTTGCGCAAAGGTGGGTTTGCACTCCTGGAAGTGATGTTAGACATATGGTGGAATAAATTACATTTAAAGACATTCTTTTGTCCAGCAAAACATTTAAAGAGAGACATGCTTTTCCCCCATGGCTGTCCATCGTGAATTGGAAGCGTTTGCGATTTCATTGAACTGCTATTGAAAAGCTGGAATATGGTAAATCATTATTACGTTTCGATATATTTGTTACACACACCTTCTCATCAGTGGTCGCATTTCCTTCTTCTGTTAAAACATCAATGAGAGTTTTAATCCATTCTTCTAAAAAATACAAAGAATGCAGAAAATGTCAACAGAAAATGAAAATCTCATGACCAAGAATCCACACACATTGCACGCTGTCGACCGATACTGCCCCGAACCTTGCAGCCCTACTGGAGGCATTGACCAGGGATATTTAAAACCCAGTGTTTTGCGCAGGCAGTGAAGACGTACTCTGGTGTACTGACTTGACTACAATGCCAAATGCAGACAAATACAGTTGCTTTTTTATGACATGATTATTTGAAAATACTTGAAATAATTTAACACAAAGTACGGTGACTTTGTGTCTGCAATAAATAAAGAAAAATGGCATGCAGTAAGATGAACTCATTGAACCTTAGGCAATGTGTGGCTTTGTGATGATGAACGACTTTTGACAGTGAGTTTATAAAGAGCTCAGTGAGAGTATTTTACGTAGAATGTTGTGTTATCCCCCCCCCCCCATGTAATCCCAGCCATGGTAACTGCCATTATCTCATGAGTTGGAAAATCCATTCGAAAATCTGGCAGAGCAGTGTGCCCCGTGTCTGAGAACACAGCAGAGGGCGAACTTTCCCATACAATCTGCAATTAGTTTAACACGTAGTAGGCTTTCGCGACCAATGTCATCCACAATACAGGTTTATTTGGGTTAGATCGTGTAAATATGTAAATGTGTCATTAAACCTGCCACCACTCGACACAGCCAAATAGTAAGATTTGTCACGTAGACAGAGCATGCCAATTCGTTTCTACTACAGCACATACAATGGACAGGAAGTACAAGAACAATGGGCTTGCATAATGCACATTCATAATGTACATTCATTACCATATAAATAACTCGAGCGGCAATGGATGCCCAAAGTCATTAATACCATTCATGAATCCCCCCCTCCCCCCACTTCGCGCAAGAAGAGCACACAAGTGACGTCATCGCACCTACGCCTCTATTTAAGGACGAAACAGGTGGACTCCTCCACAAATCTGGCTGTCGCCTGATGAAGCTGGTTGCAATTACTGGCGAAACATCGTACTCAGATTGTAAATGTTGTGGCTTGGCTCTCCAACACACCGGTGTGCTGTACAAGTGACGAATTGGCACGTTCTGTTTACGTGACAACCCTTACTAGTTGGCTGTGTCGGGTGGTGGCGGGTTTTAACGACACATTTATATATTTTTGCGATCTAACCCCAAAAAACCTCTATTATGAATCTGCAATTCGATTGTCACGTGTCATTCCAATACCTTTTTTTATTCTCAGCAATGGAATTTAAATAAATTAAGGGCATAACCAAATGGGACGACCAACTCACTGGACGTGATAAGCCACTTCAATCACAGACTCCCCAGATTCGGACACAGGATCTCTGCTGGCTCAGGGCCCTGATGCATGAACATCTCGGCACGTCATGGACATTTCACTTAACAACAATAATAGTATTAAATACTTATTCAGCCAGGAGAGCAACTGAGTCTAATGACTATTTTTCAGAAGGGTACTGCATTGGGATTTAGTTTTTTAAAATATTTCCAGCCAATTAACGGATATTTATACGTGAAAATAACCTATGGTGATTGTGGATAAAAATTATCCGGCAATGTACAACACTTAAAATTACTATTTACCTGTGGCTTGATCTGATAGAGAGAGAGGAGTGATGAAACTTGAAATCTGCTCCACCACAGCAGCGGAAAGATTCTTCGTCACGATACTCAAGAGTCTGGATAGTACAGCAACAAGTCAGTTACCACCATACACATCTACACAGCAGTTGTTGTCCATACAAGTTTAAACCGTGAAATAAGATACGGCAGCTTTAACAGCGACATTCCCACAATACAAGTTGTGATTTCGCACCACATGAAATAAAAAATATTTTTACACGAAGTAAATATATTTTAAAAGCCTCAAAATTACGAGAAATTTACTCAATTACTGTGGGGCACCAATTTTTTTTATTTCGACGTGAATATTTCGTCGCCAGTCTTCACAAGTTTAAATCACATTTATACCAAAGTACAAAAATGAAAATCAGGCCTACCATGGCTCAAAACGGAGAATAAACTTAACACGTGATACGGATAACTAATCGCGTCAGAAATACTGAAATAACCGGTGGAAATGTTTTATTAACACGGTGCTTCTGTCCGGAGAATCGACTGCGTGCATCAATGACCTCATGATGAGGTGCGCGGTGGAGCTGCTGTTGTGGGACTGGCAGCGGCAGGAGTTGAGTGCAAACGCCTGCAGGCCGTCGGATGTTTGCGCCGCAATGTCCTCCAGCTCTCTGGAGGCCAACTCGACGTCGGCGCAGCTCGCATTGCCTCGCACCACCTGCAGCTCGACAGAAACGACGCAGGGCGAGGTTGTCTCTGAACACAGCGCATTGACTTCTGAAGCAGTGTGATTACCGTGCACTCAGAACACTCGGCAAACAGCAATTGCGAGCAAGGAGTGCGTGGACGATAAGTTGTGCTCACACCGGGAAACCCAGCACTGCTGATGAGCCTCACAAAGCTGATGAACCGAATGATGTGGTTTTTTTTCTTCGAAATAACGAAGCTCTTAGCTCTTTAGTTATTGTTTTATCACCCACAGTTTTGTCAAGAGAGTAGATTTTGTAGAACAAAATAGTTGTATTGTATTTGCAGTCGTAAATACACTGCATCGTGCATAAACCAATGTGAAGCCCTCTCAAAGTGTCCTCTATGGAGCTGAATAGTTGTCAATTCAGGGAGCTTTGTTTATTTTGTTAATTACATCTTTTGAGAGAATCTTTCACGTACTCATCAACATCGTTACCCATGATAAATCTATTTCTGGATGGGGGTCTCCCAAAGCCACCACCATCTCCCACAATCCTGCAGTGTTTCATAATTACCTGCTGAGAATCTGCCACCAAAATCGACGTGGAAACTGCCATTTGGAGGAGGTCGTGGAACATTCCTTGTGTGTTCCCACATGCAAGGAAGTTACAAACGCTGCTTTGCACATCTGGAATGTGCAGGAGGGGAGAGATGTTAGAGAACAAAAGAGCTATCTAATCTCAACAAGATTACTTTCATATTTACGAACAAGGCAGTTTGCTGAATCATCAAATACTGTCAGCTGTTATATAAATGACACACGTGGAAACACATTTCAAACGATATTGTGACGTCTTAATACTTGTTTGTCTGTGGAAAAAAACACCAAACACTATTGACATTTACAAAGCATACGAATGTGACAGTGTCAAGATGTGGGACTTTACAGTGCAACACAGAAACCAGGGGAGGTGAGGCCACACGGAGAAGCTCATGTAGGTCATGAGGTCAAAACTATCCTCTGGATTTCTTGCCTTCTTGTGAAATGGTAACAATAATTACGCGTAGCAGCATTGTTTATCGTATACGCGAGAATCGACCGAAGCGCTGAGGGGTGTCGAGGTGCATGGGGATGGGTGGGTGAGGGTCTGTGTATGGAGTCACACGGTGCATCTGTGTTCTATTCTCAGTATGGGATGGCGTCTTAAGTCGGATTGGACGGTTTTGTGAGGTTTGATAAGATTCGTTTCCATATTTGTTAGAATTATGAAGTTGTTTGCTTAAATTGTAGCTTCGGTGCCCGAATGCTGCTCGGTGGAACAGTGCAATCGCCCAACGTGTCTGCTTTGTGACGATGTTTGTTTAGAAAGGTATTTGGTGTCATGTTCAGCCTGGAATTGTCATGCCTAGGACTAGGCACATTTCTCATGTACGATTGAGCGGTGAATTTTGTTTGACTCACAGTACAAGAGTTCAACATTCATTGCGTTCATCAATGTAACAACACACTCACCGTTAAAGTTCAGGAGTAGTCCATGGAGTACTTTCTCAATCTGCCAGAGCAATTGTGGTTGGAATTGTGACGGGAAAGTCTCACTGAGATGAAGGCAGACTTTAGTTATGCTGTGGATATACAATGACATTAAGGATGAAAAGAAAATCATTTCAAGTAACAATACACAATGCAGCCATGACCATACTCCATAATTCTTACAAAACAACAGGCTTTACCACACCATCACCAAGCAGAACTAGCTCATGCCTTCGTGAATATTAGGGAGAGGTTTTATGAATGCTGGGAAAACATGAAGAGTGCAAACCGAAAACACATTTTTGTGTTCGTTTTGTGTGCAGCCTGTTAACCAAATTGGCCACATAACGATGCATGCTCAAGCACCTGCTATACGCCTGTGGCTGCTTAGATAATGAACACAGCATAATAGGGATGAGGGTTCAGTGTTTTTTCATCGTCATTGGATCACGGAGTCACAATCACCTTTGTTTTATTCAAACAAAGGTGCATCCTTGAAATGGCTTGCTCACATCGCCGACAGGGAAAGGGCCTCACGGGAGGGAGATGTCCCTCGAGAGAGGATCATGTTTTGTCCTGCTTTTACAAACTGGCCAGGCCTCTGGCAACAGGGAGAAGTATCCACACATTCCACCCACCCATATTATAGCCTGCTGATCAATTAACTGTCATGTAATCATTTATACTCCTGGGTGGACAGAGGTGGGAAGATTACAATAAAATCGGGCCATTTCAACTGTTACACTGGGGGAATTAACTGAACGCACCCACGACCTCTGGATTGCAACAAATAGTGTGCTGTCCATTTTATTGAGAATGTATAGTCACCTAATTCAGCCTTATTAACTTTTTTGAGGGCTAATTGGCGTGTTTTTTGGTAAAAATGTTGAATTCAAATTCAGTGACCCGATGGTTAATAAACGCATGGAATAATACACATTGGTGTGTAGATTTTCACTCCCATATGAAATCAGTATCTGGTCAAGTCTTGAGCCAGGTTCATCATTGGAAGAAAATCCTTACCTGGAGATAGCGGCTTGCTGCGTCGTGCCACCAGCCATGAGGAAGGCCACCCTTGCACTTTCAAACAATGGAGCTAAAACATTGAGAGCAGGAACCTCTCCAGCGAGCACTTGCAGCAGCTCCATCACCGCAACCGAGGAGTTCACGACGTCACCTGCGCTGAAGCCGTCATTCGCGACTAGGTGGAGAACTTGAAAGTACACACTTAGAATGCCTTCAGCCGTGTCCGCTGTAAGAGTCCCATTGTAGATCCGCTCTTCTCCAAACACCCTCAGCAGTGAAAGGACGGCCTTGATGAGCGCTACTTCACCGTCGGTGGTTGAGTTACTTGTTGAAAGGGCGATGTTCAAGACACCACTGATACTCTTTAAAATGTTCAGTGTATTATTCAGGCTCATTCTGCTCTCCGCACTTGCAAAGGGTATGATTTCAAATACGAGTTGTTCAATCTCACCGACTTTGGTCATTATTGATTCAGCCCCAGTGCTAAATGACAAGTTGTACATTGTTGATATTATTTTTCTCACCATCAATGTGTATGCATTTACTTCTGGAAAGTTGATGTCTGTGCTATTCAACAAGTTTGTAATTATTTGCAGTAATTCTGGCAAAGATACATTAGTGTTACTGCTCACATCAATTAGGTTTTGATGCACGGTTCTGAGAATGTTCACAATGTTTAACAATTCTACGCGATCTTGGACTGAGGAGGTGTTTAGCTTTTTTAGTGCAGTTATCAGTTTGGCATAGTCCTCATCAGGTGATCCATTCAGGTTTGTTATTATCGTTGACGTTTGGATTAACAAATCGGCCACGTTTGTTATCAGCTGATTATTGGTGATATTTCCTACAGCTCGAAGGGTGCCAATAAGCAAGTGCTCAGTCACATTGAGCCAGTCTCGCTCGCTCGTTATCGACAACAGTTGTATGAAGTTTAAGTACGATGCCATCTGAGACTCCACATTGAAAGAGAAACTTCTCTGCAGCAATTCTACAATCCTGATTATTTCTTTGGCTCCGGTAAAGGAATCCTGATTTGCCGTACTGTTAAAGTCGCTCAGCAAAGCAAACACATTTTTGATGAAGGCTATGATGTTTGCAGTCTGTGTATTATTATCAGGAAAGCCCAAGTCTTTCATAGCACTGAAAGCAACCATAATTGTGTCTATTGCTTTGATAGCATCATTGAAGTTGTGCATGGATGTGGTGTTGGAAAATAGTGTAAGAAAATTTGAAATTGAAACTAATATTGGGTCATCTTCAATTAGACAAACGCTCGTGTTTACGGTGCCAATGATGCTTTCGGAAAGATTAGTCATACCACTGTCTAGCTCAAGCAAAATTGGGCAAGGGAGATTCAAAGTCTCAGAAATTTTCAACAGAATCTTAGTCCACTCATTAATCCACTGCAGGTGACAATAAAACATCTCTGAGAGCTGTGGTAAACTGTCCGTGACATTTTTCTGGCTTTCATATAAAAGTGGCTGAAATATATTCAAAATATCTACGGCTATAAACGCTGCACAGGATGTGGTTTCATTCGAATGCATTGAACAGGCTTTCTCTATATTCCCTGTTATGTCCGCTATTTTACAGCCAATGTCGAACATAAAATCCATGGGAGTTACCTGATTGGAAACATTCTGTTGCAGCAAATGTTGGATAACGGCCTTTGTAGAGCAATTGTGTCCGCCAAATTCATGCAAAGATGAGTTGCTTATCTCCAGCATGTGAAGTCTAACCAATTGGAGAAACTGTTCAGTTAGTGTGCTCACGTTCATGCCTTGTACGTCATAAACATGAGGGGGTAAGATGGCTTCCAAGAAGCTAAATATAGTTTCCATATTCGATGCATTATATATGTTTGCTTTTGAAATTTCCTGAACAAGGTTTATTCCTTCAATTAGTTTAAAGATGGTTGATTGAATATCTTGCAAGTCATTGTTTACCAGTTCGTTGTAGAGTTTGTCTGTGAAATTAACGAGGGAGGTTATATTGACATTTGATAAGTTCTTTATCAGATGGTTCATGAGATTAAAGAAATCTTTAGCAACATTAAGGTCATCTGTTGCAGGAAATGTTTGCATAATCTGTATCAAATTATAGAATGTTGCATTCGCTATCTGTACCCATTCATTAAATGCCTCCTCACTCAAGGTTGATGAAACTGATGAATGATTTCTTATGAGCTGTAGTAAACTAAATGCTATTTTGGTGTCGTGGCCAAAAACATACTTAGATAATGCTGTGATGTCATCTTGAAGCTCTTGCATAGAAGTCACTGTCAGGAATGTTTGTACAAGTTTTAGAAGGTCTGTAATATTCTCATTCAGTAGGCCTGAAGCCTGTATTTCAGCAAGTACATTGGTAATGACGTTGGATGTAAATGGTGTAAAAACACTTCCATAAAATGTTTGTGCATCAAACTTATTTGAACTGTTCATTGAAAGTGATTGTTCAATCAAATGCTGAAATGCATTGCGGAAAGTGTCAAATATTGCAAGGGTCAGGTTTTGAGTTTCATTTGTCAGTGACATATGTAACAAATTTGTAAATGCTATGAACACATTTTCACTGGAGTTAATGTCAATAGATTTCAATGCAGCATCTAAAATGGCCATACTTCTCTCATCAAGAAGTCCTAAAACTTTCATTTGAGACAGAATGTCAGCTACTACATTTGCATTCATGAGATTGACTAACAGTTTTTGAAACACATCTGAATTCGTGATGTTTTCCCATTCATCTGGAGAAAGTTTGGGTAGAATGACATGATCATGGATACTAAAGAGTGTCAAAAGAATGTTGAAAGTGAGGTTTTGAGATGGATCTGCAGGGCCTTGCTCTAACAAGTGTTTGAGCTGCAGGTAAATATCTTCTGAGGTGTTCAATCTGAGAAAAATCTGCACTGTGTCAAGGATGTTTGCACTTTGTTGATCAAGAAGTCCTGAAGATCGAATTTCACGAAAGATATCAGCAACGACATTTCCACTCATGAGATTGACTATGAGTTTTTGGAAAATATTTGGATCCGAGAGGTTTGCCCATTCTTCTGGCAAAAGTTTGGGTAGAATTACATGATCATAGATATTAAAGAGTGTCAAAAGAATGTTGAAAGTGAGGTTTTGAGATGGATCTGCAGGGCCTTGCTCTAACAGGTGTTTGAGCTGCAGGTAAATATCTTCTGAGGTGTTTAACTGAAGGAAAATCTGCACTGTGCCAAGGATGTTTGCACTTTGTTGATCAAGAAGTCCTGAAGATCGAATTTCACCAAGGATATCAGTAACAACATTTGCACTCATGAGATTGAGTATGAGTTTTTGGAAAACATCTGGATTCGAGATGTTTGCCCATTCTTCTGGCGAAAGTTTGGTTATAATTACATGATCATAAATATTAAAGAGTGTCAGAAAAATGTTGAAAGTGAGGCTTTGAGATGGATCTGTAGGGCCTTGCTCTAACAGGTGTTTGAGCTGCTGGTAAATGTCTTCTGTGGAGTTTAACTGAAGGAAAATCTGCACTGTGCCAAGGATGTTTGCACTTTGTTGATCAAGAAGTCCTGAAGATCGAATTTCACCAAGGATATCAGCAGCAACATTTGCACTCATGAGATTGACTATGAGTTTTTGGAAAATATCTGGATTCGAGAGGTTTGCCCATTCTTCTGGCGAAAGTTTGGGTAGAATGACATGATCATAAATATTAAAGAGTGTCAGAAAAATGTTGAAAGTGAGGCTTTGAGATGGATCTGTAGAGCCTTGCTTTAACAGGTGTTTGAGCTGCTGGTAAATATCTTCTGAGGTGTTTAACCGAAGGAAAGTCTGCACTGTGTCAAGGATGTTGGCACTTTGTTGATCAATAAATCCAGAAGATCGAATTTCACCAAGGATATCAGCAACTACATTTCCATTCATGAGATTGACTATGAGTTTTTGGAAAACATCTGGATTCGAGAGGTTTGCCCATTCTTCTGGCGAAAGCTTGGGTTGAATGACATGATAATGCATATTAACGAGTGCTAGAACAATGTTAAAAGTGATGATTTGAGATGGATCTGTAGAGCCTTGTTGTAACAGATGTTTGAGCTGCTGGTAAATATCTTCTGAGGTGTTTAACTGAAGGAAAATCTGCACTGTGCCAAGGATGTTTGCACTTTGTTGATCGATAAGTCCTGAAGATCGAATTTCACCAAGGATATCAGCAGCAATATTTGCACTCATGAGATTGACTATGAGTTTTTGGAAAATATCTGGATTCGAGAGGTTTGCCCATTCTTCTGGCGAAAGTTTGGGTAGAATAACATGATCATAGATATTAAAGAGTGTCAGAAAAATGTTGAAAGTGAGGCTTTGAGATGGATCTGTAGGCCCTTGCTGTAACATGTGTTTGAGCTGTTGATAAATCTCTTCTGAGGTGTTTAACTGAAGAAAAGTCTGCACTGTGTCAAGGATGTTTGCACTTTGTTGATCAAGAAGTCCTGAAGATCGAATTTCACCAAGGATATCAGTAGCGACATTTGCACTCATGAGATTGAGTATGAGTTTTTGGAAAACATCTGGATTCGAGATGTTTGCCCATTCTTCTGGCGAAAGTTTGGTTATAATTACATGATCATAAATATTAAAGAGTGTCAGAAAAATGTTGAAAGTGAGGCTTTGAGATGGATCTGTAGGGCCTTGCTCTAACAGGTGTTTGAGCTGCTGGTAAATGTCTTCTGTGGAGTTTAACTGAAGGAAAATCTGCACTGTGCCAAGGATGTTTGCACTTTGTTGATCAAGAAGTCCTGAAGATCGAATTTCACCAAGGATATCAGCAGCAACATTTGCACTCATGAGATTGACTATGAGTTTTTGGAAAATATCTGGATTCGAGAGGTTTGCCCATTCTTCTGGCGAAAGTTTGGGTAGAATGACATGATCATAAATATTAAAGAGTGTCAGAAAAATGTTGAAAGTGAGGCTTTGAGATGGATCTGTAGAGCCTTGCTTTAACAGGTGTTTGAGCTGCTGGTAAATATCTTCTGAGGTGTTTAACCGAAGGAAAGTCTGCACTGTGTCAAGGATGTTGGCACTTTGTTGATCAATAAATCCGGAAGATCGAATTTCACCAAGGATATCAGCAACTACATTTCCATTCATGAGATTGACTATGAGTTTTTGGAAAACATCTGGATTCGAGAGGTTTGCCCATTCTTCTGGCGAAAGCTTGGGTTGAATGACATGATAATGCATATTAACGAGTGCTAGAACAATGTTAAAAGTGATGATTTGAGATGGATCTGTAGAGCCTTGTTGTAACAGATGTTTGAGCTGCTGGTAAATATCTTCTGAGGTGTTTAACTGAAGGAAAATCTGCACTGTGCCAAGGATGTTTGCACTTTGTTGATCGATAAGTCCTGAAGATCGAATTTCACCAAGGATATCAGCAGCAATATTTGCACTCATGAGATTGACTATGAGTTTTTGGAAAATATCTGGATTCGAGAGGTTTTCCCATTCTTCTGGCGAAAGTTTGGGTAGAATAACATGATCATAGATATTAAAGAGTGTCAGAAAAATGTTGAAAGTGAGGCTTTGAGATGGATCTGTAGGCCCTTGCTGTAACATGTGTTTGAGCTGTTGATAAATCTCTTCTGAGGTGTTTAACTGAAGAAAAGTCTGCACTGTGTCAAGGATGTTTGCACTTTGTTGATCAAGAAGTCCTGAAGATCGAATTTCACCAAGGATATCAGTAACGACATTTGCACTCATGAGATTGAGTATGAGTTTTTGGAAAACATCTGGATTCGAGATGTTTGCCCATTCTTCTGGCGAAAGTTTGGGTAGAATGACATGCTCGTGGATTTTAAAAAAGGTCAGAAAAATGTTGAACGTGAGGTTTTGAGATGGATCTGTAGAGCCTTGTTGTAACAGATATTTGAGCTGCTGGTAAATATCTTCTGAGGTGTTTAACTGAAGGAAAGTCTGCACTGTGTCAAGGATGTTTGTACTCTGTTGATCAAGAAGTCCTGAAGATAGAATTTCACCAAGGATATGAGGAACTACATTTGCATTTATGAGATTGACTATGAGTTTTTGGAAAACATCTGGATTCGAGAGGTTTGCCCATTCTTCTGGAGAAAGCTTGGGTAGAATGACATGCTCGTGGATATTAAAAAGCGTCATAAGAATGTTGAATGTGAGGTTTTGAGATGGATCTGTAGAGCCTAGTTGTAACAGGTGTTTGAGCTGCTGGTAAATGTCTTCTGAGGTGTTTAAACTGTGGAAATGCTGCACTGTGTCAAGGATGTTGGCACTTTGTTGATCAAGAAGTCCTGAAGATCTAATTTCACCAAGGATATCAGGAAATACTTTTGAATTCATGATATTGACTATCAGCTTTTGGAAAACTTCTGGATTCGAAAGATTTGCCCATTCATCTGGCGAAAGTTTGGGTAGAATGACATGCTCGTGGATATTAAAGAGGGTCAGAAGAATGTTGAACGTGAGGTTTTGAGATGGATCTGTAGAACCTTGCTGTAACAGATGTTTGAGCTGCAGGTAAATATCTTGGGAGGTGTTAAATTTGAGGGAAGTTAATATCATATTGACTATCTTTGCGTTTCGCTCATCAAGGAACCCAGATATCTCTATCTCGTTAAGAATATCAGCCAAATTGTCTACTTTCAATAGGTTTAAAACTATATTCCTAAAAATATCTTTACTTGAAATATTCCCTAATTCGCCTACATAAATTCTTGGCGTAACAACATGATCAAATACGTTAAGCATCAGTCGTGCAATATTCGTAGTCAAGTTGTATGACTCAACAAATTCCCCTCGATGCAAATGATTCAGCTGCCAATAAAGATATTCGGTGGTATTTTTCTTTAACAGGTTCCGTATGATATTGAGAATATACGAACTCTGTTCATCCAAAATTCCTGAAATCTTCATCTTTGTGAGAAAATCATCAAGGGTATCCACTTTAAGGAGAGACTGCACTGTTTGGAAGATAACAGCGGTGTCTGAATCCAATAGGCCTGAGTGCTGGAGCTCGGTCATGAAACTAGAAAAAGCCTTTGACATGATTTCATGTTTTTGCAGCCATGTCTGGTTATTTTCTATTCTCATGAGGTTTTTCCAATCATCTTTTGTTGTCATGTTAGCAATTACCTGCACAAGTATTTTCATTGTATTTAGATGCCTTATATTGTCAGCCATTGCTTTACTGTTATTTCTGAGACCCTCAATTAATGGTATCATCCCATCAACAATTTCCGTAGCATTGAAATAAGTTTCATCAAAATTATGCTTTTCAATAACTTTGAAGAAGTGAAGCACAACGGTTCCGATGTCAAGTGGAAACGTTGTGAGGAACATGTCCATCACCTCCTTTACAATGACATCTGAGGAATTTGAACTTCCCATATTCATAGCAAATTCTTTTATGTCCAGGCAAAGACTAAAAACGTTGTGCAACATTTCTGCTTCAATGCTATTGTTCAAAATTTGCATTGTGTCTAGCAAGTTGGATAGATGTTTTAAACTGTCTAACATTAGCCCGTTTTCAAAAGTCATATTACCAGAATTAAGGATTTGGCCAATTGCTTCCTCAAACACAGTAATTGACTGTAGTAGACGTTCAACTTCCACACTTGAGTGTTCTGGTGTTAAATGTTGAAGTTGTCTGATTATCGCTTCCAGAGATCTGGATGTGGAGACCATGAACAACAATGGATTTCCAAATGATATGTTCATTTCTTTTAATGATCCAATCGTTTTCGCCACCTCTTCTAAAAGCATGTAATGATTCTCGACAGTAAAGTTCTTCATGGCACTCGCAATATGAGGATGGGCAATTTCTAAAGCATGGACAAAAGAGTTTATATTCCTTATAAAGTTTAGTTTTTTCAATGGTTGAGATGCATTCGAACTTACTAGTAGTTGTCCCAAGTCTGCGAATAACTGTTTTGCTGAAAAGTTACCATCATCTCTGACACTGTTGTAAATGAAAACAATGAATTCTTGAATTTCTGTTGTAAAATTATTGATGTTCATGTTATTTGAATACCAGTTCAAATCTGTTGGAAAAGGATAGGCTGTGGTGTTACTCCCGTTTTCTTGCATTGTCAGCATGTTAATGAAATAGGTGAAAATTGAGAGGTTTGGCTTTGGATGAATGCTGAGATTTTCCATTAAAGTATTTAGTGCCTCAAGGGTACTGTTAGCTATCAACAGCAGATCGGTTTCATGAATATCAATGGATCCAAGTTGCATCAAGAAATCGAAGACCTTTTGAAAGTCTGACATTACATTTTCTAAGAATTTGTCATTTACAGGCACATTTGCTGTTTTAATAAAGTAAACAATATCCGTCATTATGTCCACCAGTGTTTCAGATTTAAAGGTGTGTGGGCACTGTAGATCACTGATGGAGTTCAGTGTCAGGATAAGACTTACAGCCAGTGGGTTACTATGATCATCGCAGATGTCAAGTTGAGTCTCGGCAATGTGGTCTAGAAGCCTCATGGTCTTTGCATTGAGATCAACCAAAAGTGAGTTTGAAAAATCGAAAACTTGAGCCATTTTTAGAAGCACCACAGTCCATTCTTGCATTTGTCTCAAATTACACGAGAAGATGTATGCCAATTCTTGGAACTTATCTTCTGGGAAAACTATTTGATTAGGAAAAGAAATGAACTCTGAAAAGTCCGTCACAATTTCTGCTGCAAGTGTAGCAGCACAGTACACAATGTTGCGCGATGGAAGTGAACAGTCGGCATTGAGTTCTTCTTCTGAAACATTGCATTTAGCTGCATTTAATAAACCCATTGCTGTTGGCACCATTTTCAGATTTGTTGATAAGATTTGGTCAATAATAGCCAGAACTGTACAATGAGTGTCCACCATATTTGGTACCGAGTAGTTTTGTTGGATCATAAACATACCGACCAGTCGGACAACTTTACTTCCAAGATGAATGGACTTTTCCTCAACAAGTGGATCAGTGAAAAATGTTAGAGTGGATTGTGAATAGCTGAAAATGCTCTGTATCTCAGCCATGCCAAACACATCACGGGAAGAAAGTTGATGAATGAGCTGAATTCCTTCTATGGCTTTCATTAGAATATCTGTCAGGTTATTGAGTCCATAAAATTCAAAAATGGAGCCAAGTTCTTCAGTGAATGATGTGGAGATGTTATAGGAAACGAAAGTATCAAGCTGACTTTGCAACTGCAGGAAGTGACCCATGATGCTGAGTGCAGAGGTCAAACTGGACAGAGTTTGTGTGTCGTTCAATGTTACCACCTGTGAGAGGAAGTCTGCAAAATAGAACGTTGAATTCTGGAGCCAATAAACCAGCTTGTCTACATCCTGAATGGCTATCATGGTTTCAGCACTGTGCAGCAAGTTAAGGATTGTTTCCGTTTGCTGCAGAGACAACAGTCCGTTTTCAGGTAATATATCTCCGACAATGATCTTCAAAAACTGAAAAATCACGGAGATATTTTGAAGACTCTTTGGGTACATTATGATTGCCATTATTTCATGAGTTTGTCTGTTGATGGGAAGTGATGCGTTGGATCCATGGTTCATTTGCAGCAGCAATTCTGTCAGTCGAGCGGCAGTAACTAGTATTTCAAATTGATGCATTGCTGGCTCAACGATGACGTTGTAGATGTTTTCAACATACATCCCAATTGTCATCATGATAGCTTGAATTTCCAATATGTCAACTGCAGTAATTCCACGTGAGCCAAAAGTTCTCCAAAAGTCTTCCAAAGTGTAAGTCGATATGTCTGTCATGTTGGTAATAAGATGGAAAACTATGTTCAGCTTGTCATAAAGGGGTGTACCATCTGCATTGGCCTCTGAAACCGACTCCATTAAAGGCTCTATTGACCGAAGCAGAGACTGAACTGCTCTGACTTCATTCTCAATTGGAATCAATGTGTCCATGTTAGCCACCACATACACGATGAATGCTTTAAATACGTTAAGCTGGGTATGCGCACTGCCATAATCAACCACAGAGAGATCTTGAATCCAAATGTCTGATAGGGAGTTGAGTATGTGAAAAACCTCCTTTGCTGCTGGGTCAATGTGCAGATGCTCTAGAAACACTCCACACTGGTCCATTATCCCTGATATAGACCTCAGAGTCAAGAGTAACGAATCATTGTGCAATGAAGCCTGAAGATCCTGCAAATGATGGAGAAGGCTTTCAATATTCTGCAGAACGTCAAGAAGTGTGCTACTGTTTGCGATTTCCAGAAATATGCCAATGTCTCTTATTGTAATGTCTGAGTTGTTGGTGAACAGAGCATCTGGTGTGCTGTTTTCAGCAGTCACCATATCTACCAGAAAAAGCAAGCTTGAAAATGAAGGGATTGATTGGAAATGTTCAGATGTATTTAAAATGTAACCAATTTCCATCAGTAATTGTGCTGATAGTTCTAAGAAAGTGTTCAGACTCTCATTAGACATCCTTGCCTCGGACACCATGAGTTTTACTTTGCTTGCATCGGATTTGAGTGCCTGCAGTGTGTCATTGTCTGTTTTTTTTAGAAAGTCTGATAGTTGTTTTATGAGCTGGTAATTTTCCTTGTAAAACGATATGAAAAAATCCATAGGCATATCTCTGTTCTGTATGAAAGCTTGCAGAGCATCTGTGTAGTGGAGAATTAGGGACGTCATGTTTTTGAATTCTTCAGATATCTTGTCTGGCATCAGATTACTCAATTGTTCAGCCACAAACATTCCAAGCTCGGTTAAGTTGTTTTCACAGACACTTGCGGATGTTGGCATTAACGGATTGGATTTTGTCACGATGTGTCTTAAGTTGTGCACCAATGAAATAATGGCCTCGAGTGATGTGCTAATGGCTTCTTCAGATGTAGCATTATCCAACAATTTTGCTGCTGTATTCGAAGCCTTCATTATGAATGGCATGAATTCTCTTAGGTCAGGGAAACTTTGTAAGTAGGCACTGATTTCACTGCTCAACCCATTTACAAGACTATGCATTGTGTTGTTTGTGTTATTCAAATTAAAGTAATTTGGTTCAAAAACAAATGTAAGCACCTTTATGAATGTGACAATCGTGTCTGTTGCACCTGGAGGTATAAAATTTGATCGTGTGATCTGTTTTAGTGAATACTCTATAACAGACATCCACTTGACATCAACAGTATCTGGTTGATCAGTCATCTCAGCGATGCTCAGCAAGACTTTTAGCATGCCAATAGAAAAACTGACAGGATCGCTTTCATTAGGGTACGTAGGTTGCCACTGATCCAACAGAAGCCTCAGATGTGTAAAAAGATATTGGGTGGTATTTGCTGTTATCAGGCCTTGCATCGTGTGGAACATTCCTGTCACGTCTGGATTGAGGAGCCCTGCATTTTTAATCTCAGACATTATTTCAGCAAAAACACCTGGAGATAGGAGAGTCGAAATCAGCTTCTCAAAATGTCCTGGGAGAAAAAGAGCTGTCCAATCGTCTACTGGAAATTGTGGAATGATGTGTTTCTGATAAATGTTGTACAGGACATGTAAGACACTTACGGTCAAGTTTCCATATGTATCTGGCTGACCATGAGAAAGCACGTAATTTAGCTGTGAAAAAAGTTGCTGGCTGTTGTTCAAATTCAGGAACGTTTGTGCGATACGGATTATTTCTGCAGTCTGTGCATCAAGAAAATCTGAGGATTCAATCTCGGCAAGTGTGTCAGCAAGGACTTTTGGGGACATGAGTTGCAAAATCAGCTTTTGAAATGTGTCCGGTTGGAAAATACCTATCCAATCATTTTCAGGAAATGCTGGTATAATTTGTTCCTGGTATAATTTAAACAGGACACGCACGATTTTGATAGACAAATCACGCACTACATCTGGTTGAGCTTGCTGTAACAGGACCATCACATGTGATAGGATTTGCTGGGTGCTGTTCATCATGAGGAATGTTTGAGCAATATTCAGGTTTTCTGTAACTTGCCTGTCTACAAGACGTGATGATTGCATTTCTGATAAAATCCTTGCTACAACTTTGGGGTTCATGAAGTTCATCATCAACTGTTGGGATATTTCTGGTTGAAGAATAGTGGCCCAATCATGTGCAGGTAATACAGGCACAATTATGTTTTCAAACACATTCATCAGGAACTCCATTACTCTTCGGCTGCTATTTTGAGCACTGTCTTGTGGCACCCATGAGAGAAGCTGTTTGATCTCAGCAAGAAGCTGCTCAGAATTGTTAACTTTGAGAAAAGTCTGAACAGTGTTAAGGATATCTGCAGTTTGATTGTCAAGCAATCCTGAGGCCTGGATCTCTGTGAGGACACCGTACACGAGTGGTAAAATAGCATTGTCAATGCCGGTTGTGTTCGCAACCTCAATTACGTGATTTAAAATATCTAACTCTTTAGTGACATTGATCCTGTTAAGAATAGCAGAGACATCATCGTAAAGTTGGCGATCTACTGGGGGAGAATTCTGCGACCACAGCCGAATGTTATTGTACAACAAGGCAATTACGTGCGTCACACTTTTGTCGTGTAAAATGCCCTGAATAAGGTTCGCTGTAGCCGAGGTGGTTGAATTGGATTGTTGAAAACTAGCAATGAGGCTACTTAGGTTCTTATCTGAGCAGAACATGGTGTTCAGAGCGTCGCGGTCAACATTGACGATGTTCATTTGATTTAAGAGGTCCATAGATGCGTGGAGTGCTCTGAAAGAGAACGTATAGTTTAAGATGTTTCAATACAATGTTGCATTACAGTATGTGATGCAATTGTTGCACAGTGTACACACATTATATCACTTTTGCTTTAATTCACAGCAAGTGAATGTAGTGTGATTTGATATTCCATAGTCACAGTATTATAACATAGGAAGCCAGGACAAGGCAGAAGGACCAGGCATACTGGTGACCAGTTCAAGCCTCGTCCATGGGCCAAAGCAGAAATTGGTACCACCTGAAGTGGCAAAACTGTCATTTTAAGATTGCATGCTATGATAACCCACTCACTTCAAATTATTATCACGTGATACCGCGGTTATTTGCCGCGTACAGAAATTGGAACCGTGAAAGTTGTGCCACTTCAGGTGGTACCGACAAGTAAAATATAATCAGCACCCCGCCGACACAAGTGACATTTATTCCAGCCTAAAAGGCACGGGTACATTTTTTGTCACATTTTTTTTCTGGCTGTTGTCACAACAATTGCGCGATTATAATATTGGCAAGACGCGTGAGTGACGTTGAGCGTGTACCTTGGTATGAGCTCGTCGTTGGCCATGGCGTTGTTTTTGAACACGATCATCTCGCTGATGAGGCCCCTCCACGGCACGGGAGCGTTCACCCACAGCGTTACATTTGGGACGGAGAAAATATCTGTTGGGCAATAAACAGACGGCCGCATTTTGATTCCGGCACATTTATACAACACGTACGCGGCGACCTCCACATCACCCGCATCGCGTCAGAATGCGTTCACGCTTCTTATGAATTGCGGCGCATCGCATTTTTTGTTGCTTTTCCATAAGTGACTTTAGTCATTTGTCTGATATTTATTTAATGTGATACAATGTATACAGTGCTAGAGCCTGTTAATTGTTTTATTATATGTAACACATAGCCTTATTAAACTGTGTGGGCACGATAGTTTCCCCATGCCATTACATATGCAATGCTATTAACGATCAGGATTCCTGCAGAAATCTCCCAGCTCTCCTGCTTATACCCAAGTGCAAGCAGACAGGCCAGGATCCAACTTCATTTCACGAACATTTTAGCACATTGCATGTTACGCAACAAATACAGCTCTCCATTATAAGCACAGGCATTCATTAACTTTGTAAAATTGGGAATACGTCAAATGTAACACAGCTAAGACACAGCTCTGCAGAGGTTAAAGCCATAACTAACATGTAGCATGTCGACAATTCTCTGGGCATGCCCTGCGAAAATGTGTTATGAAACAATGTTTTGTCGCTTATAATGTGCATCTTCTGCGATATTATATTATCACTGTTTGTAGTATTGGCGGCTGTAAAAGATAATGATAACCTGGGGTTATTCAGAATGATGACTCAGCATTCGTGGGGAAATTAAAAGCCAGATCAACATGGGGAAATCAGCAGAAAAAGCGATTTCTCGATGAAGGGAATGTTGGCCTCCTCTTCCATGCTGGCCAGATGCCTTGACAGAGTTGAAAGTACCCATGCTTACTCCACCACAATCGACCTGAAGATCGACTAACTGTGGTGAAACAATTCCCACTGCAGGGTGGACAGAGGGCAGGGCATTACAAAACGTGCTCCATTGTTTAAACTGCCGCGCTGGGAAATCGAACTGCCAACCATTGCACCACGACAGTAGCCCATACATAGACAGATATATTTTTCGAAACATTAAAAACACATTCTAACGCTTGCCTTCGCATTTGCTCGTAAAGCTGGTGGTATTTTGCTGGTTTATTGTGGAGATGATCCAATGCAAGCCATTGACAAGCTGGTCCATGCTGGGCCATCCCAGTGTCTGCTGCACCGTCATGCCCACAACATCGGTGACGTCCAACATCCTGCGGACAATCGAGAGGAAGGACGGGACGCGATGATGCAGATTTAATTTAAAACTTGGGCATACAGAATGAAATCCATGATAGTTTTTCAGTACGTGATGTAATTCAATTCGTCAGTCAGGAAGCGAGTTGCTGCGCTAATGAAACTATATCCTCACCTCTTGAGTTCTCAGCTGGTGAAACAAAATCAACTTTAAACTTGACAATTGCTTTATGCCTGTCTCATAGATAGGCCCTTAACTTTGGCAAGGGTTTAAAAAATGAAACAACAAATGCTGTACTGTGTATATATTTAGGTCGTTGTGCAGTGATTGGTAACCAGGCTAATATATCAACTTTCTATAAATGGTAACTTTCATCTCATGTGCCTTTTCCAGGATATCATTTTGAATACAGGATCACAGTGTGATTGAGGTAAAATACCCACTCTACATAGAACACGAAATAAACTAACATATATCTATTCACCACAACCATGTGTTAGTTTGTTTGCAGGTACAATGAAGTGAATGGTTAATGTAAAACCAAACAGCAAGGCCACGATAACCAAATAAGATGGCACGTTTAAAACAGGTCTAATTGTATACAGCAGCCCATACCATCTTGTGTTAAAGATTGCCTAGTGGTCATTTCCATGTCACAACATTATAATTTAACATTTTGAATACCAGTTTTTATATGTGTATATATATTGTTAGACATCCAAAAGTACATGAACTTTTATACAAAGTTTTCAAGACAAAATTATTCATTGAACTGCAAATGCCAACTCGTTCACAACAAATGTTCATCACCCCTGATAAATAAACGACTCCATGACCAGATAATTGTGGCAATCATATGGAAATTGATTTCCATCTATTTCATTTACTCATGCACTCAGTAACTCAAAGGTGCTCCACGTCTCCACGGCCTACATGGTCAAGGTGCAGCCCTGCAATAACTTGTTCATGCCAATGCAAGTACCCACACTTCACCCCACCACTGCGGTATACCCCTCCGCAGTATGCTGCTGTGGAGCACGAGGCTAGTGGATTCAAACGAACTTACACCATTGTTTCACTTGCCATGTCAGGAGTCCAAATTAAACCGGCGTCCTCTGGTTTGCAAGTTCGGTCCCAACACACCACGTCAGCATCCCCAATATTTACAATACCAGCCACAGAAAGCGACTCCCACCACTCCTACCAACTGTGCAAGTAACGAGTGTAAAATTGTTGAAATATACTGTTTTTTAAAGCCTGACGGTTATGGTTTATTGCGATTTATACTTCCACGATATATGAGCGTGTTGAAACGCCCCATCTTGGGGCTGTTAAATGCAGTCTGATGTCGATGGGCACCACCAGCATTCAGTTGCACATTTTTATGGGCGCATTCTGTTCACATTTCTTTAAAATCTTTCTGGTATATCGCAACTGAATGTGCTTTTGGCATTAAGTCACGAGACACAGAATAATGTTTGTAATCTCACACTCGAGTCTGCCCCGTGTCAGAGATTGGAAGAGATTTGTCATGCGACTTTTTCCTGAAAAATCCTTCAAGTGGCCTATTAATCCTTGACATGGGGCCCATTGTAGAATCATTGGAACAAATGCGGCGACTTGTTTACTATAATAAACCCAAGTTACTGAAAGGAGGAACACCCCTCACTGACCTGCCCATGGGGTCACATTCCCATGTGCCATCCATGCAGCTTTCATAAAAACACTTTACACGCACATCCATTGTATTTGAAATGCGCATTCAGCAAGCTAGCAGACGCAATTTGTGGAAGATTGCTTTCTGTAGCGTTCTCCTGCACTCCAAAGAATGCCGCATATCATATTATTCAAGAGCATTTCATTTATTTTCCAAAATTAAAATACTTTACTGTTGGAAAAGTTCATTGTAATTTTATAAGATGCTGAGGGAATCTCACTTAGCAGCAAGACATTCCATTGCTGTGGAGTCATTCTCGAGATGTGTGCAGTAACATAGCGACTTTATCGCAGGCACACAGTTCAAATTGTGGTGTAGAAAATGACAATTACATTACAATAAAACTGATAACTACGGTTGCCGTAAGTGCCATGACCTTGGGTTGCGTGGTTTATTTGCACGTATTGACTCAAGTGCTGCACTCTGATAACCCCATAGGCAATTCCCACCCTGCACCTCTTGACACGATCTCTATTGTCCCTCTCGTCATCTCCAATTGTCCCTCTCTTCATCTCCCATTGTCTCTCTGTCCTTCACCCCACTTTCTTGCCTCCCAACAACGATAGTTTTCCTCCTCGGCTTTAAGCATTCAACTTAAATATTATTTCATCCTTCCATGTCAGCATGGGAGACTGCTTCTATTCAAATGCCTAAACATGGTCGATAAAAGCTTTGCATAATGGTATTTCACGTAAATGTACCTTTCCTATACATTTTTTGACGGTGTGTATGTTCTAAATGGTGGAATAACCTTTCCTAAATCCGGGTTTCTAATGTGGTTGACTATTATGATGATTTCACGTGGACAATGAATTCAGTTATAAGTGATTTAGCCATTCAGTTGCCTTTTCTAGGAGTTGGTGAATTATAAGAACTTAATAAATAAAGATGCGTAGAAAGTTGGGTTCAGGATAAATATGAACAAAACAAACATCATGGACAACAAGTTTGCTAAACGATTGCATATATATGTGTGGGGGAACACAATTGTATACACAGCACAATTTGTATATCTGGGTGAGAGCTATTAAAGGAAGACCAGAATCAAAGTAATGAAACAAAGACGAGGATGAGAACAGGTCGGAGTTCTTTTGGAAATATGAACTTTATACTTGAAGGTAAAATACCAATATGCTTCAACAAGGTTTTTGTTTGCTAAATTTGTGTGTACTACCTGCCATAACATACGGTTCAGAAACATGGTCACGATGACAAAAACGTAAAAGTGTGCATAGAAGCGTGGAGACATGCATTCTTGGAATTACACTGAGAGACAGAAAAAAGAACAGATGCAGGTGAATGACATCAAACTGTGGGCTTGGGCAGGCCCAGAAGAGGTGGTGCCTGATGGTCAAGAGCCATTACGGGGCACATTCGAGAGGACATCCACCGAGGAGATGGAGCGATGAAATCAGCCCATGTGTAGGTGCTGGATTAATTATTATTAGATCTAAGATCATGCGAGGTTGTGACTTGGATGATGAATAAAGTATAGGATACAATAAATAATGTATGAATTACAATTTCAGTCACACTTGTAGTTCTTGGTGTGTTTATCGTATATCTGATACGAAAGGGACCTACTGATGTGACAGTAGACATGTGGCAATGCACGTGATTGGTTTAATAAATATATTACACGTGCATTTTTCAAAGAGCCTTTATGACCAATCACAGCATATCAATAAAACCTTAAGGGCCCTCGGAGAAACGTTCCCACGGTACTTGGCAATAAGGCGACTTATTTCATCAATCGTGTGGAAATGGCGATTGCTCAACGAATGCAATAAGCTGCCACATGCAAGGTCAATCGTTTGTGCCAATGCAACAGAATGATTGTTGTCAAGAATCTCCCCCCTTCGTTCGTACGGCGTGTAAAAAAAAGAAAAAAAAGAGCTACAATTGTGCGGTATTTTAATTTCATAAGTCATTCCATGGCATTGGAGGGTAGTAGTCGAGTCGGCTTGTTCCACTAGAATACGCATGTGTTGGGCAGTCGTGGGTTGTCAAGAATGAATCATTGTGTTGAACCTGTCACGTGAAATTCCGTTGCCAGTCTAATGCATGAGTCATCACTGTTTGACAGACGCAGCGAAGTTATTGCTGCCTAAAGTGCACCTTTAGGCCATGAACCCAGTTCAGTCTTTACTCGCTCAACATTTTTTCTCGACTGATATATTCTTACGCAAGTTTTGGATCACACATAAAACCACCAATATTGTATAATTATCATTAAAATTATGATCCCTTTGGCATGTTGCTCATTGTGTGCTTGCCGTTTTAATTTCTCTATATTTTTAACCTCTACCCGATGTTACTGAACATTTATGATGTGATATAAGGATGTATTATTGTCATTTATGCATTTCTTTTAAAGAGGAAAATATTTTCCAAATAACTATGTTCATATTAAAAAGTTGGCTATCTGAACCGATTAAACAGAAAGGACAGGATCTACAACAACACATACCGCCATCAATTATTACCACACAATTCTATACAATTATCGTTAGCATAAGGATACATTTTAATCAATGCATTTGTAGTGTTCAACAGGGAGGCACACACTCTAGACTGGGAGGCAACACTTTTACTAAACAACTTCCCTAGCGGGTAACACTGAACGTATCTCGGGTTCTATAGCAGGTGATGTGGCTATTTATGTGAGTAGCGAGTTAACTCGAGACGAGGACCCAGACGACGAGTTGCGGGACCCAGGCTTGATTCCACAGACGAGCCAAGAACTGATAATTGGTTTATAACCCTTCTATCTGGCAACAAAACTGACACCTTTTTACAAGGAGTCATGTTTGCATAGACCGCAATACCTGCAGTCATAATACAAACAAAAGATATAACTCTGATGATTGTATTATGACTGCAGGTATTGCGGTCCATTCAAACATGACTCCTTGTAAAAAGGTGTCAGTTTTGTTGCCAGATAGAAGGGTTATAAACCAATTATCATATTTTTACTGGCAAATGAGGTTCTCATAGTGTGAGCCAAGAACTCTCTCGCGACTGCCCCGTGATGCTCCTGGGCGTGGCCTCGCTCCGCCTTCGGCCACGCCCCCTTGGAGACCTTTCCCGAAGGATCGTGACCGAGCATCACGTGCCCCACTCAGGTCACCACGACCTCCCCTCTCTCAGGCCATCACCAGGACTATGCCCCCTGGGGCTGGCTGACATGCCGCACTTACTCTGGTGCTGGAGAGAGGCTCCAGACGCACAGTTGCACTGCGCGAACACCCGAGTGACACCATTTACGTCACTACACTTTTACGGATCATTATACCCTTAATAAACACCATATATCATAATTGTAACAATCACCATATACAAGATCAAAATATAACGGGTGGTTTTACTTTTAAGCTTTTGCATTACTTACTTGCTACCTGTTGTATATGGAACGTGTTTTTCCCACTATTTAAACAGATGGGAAGGTACAATAACGAAAAAACCCCACTGGCTTCTTTGCAAAACATCTCTTATGGGCATATACATTCAAATAACTCACAGGTTGATGAGTAGGTGTTCCAAAAAGGAGTCCAGGAGTGCCGTGCTGCTGGGTGGTGATGGCATCACACCAAACACTTGCTGCAGGAAGTTGTAGAATTTCGCCTGGGCATCCACATTCTCTCCGGCAGCATCCACCACGCTCTGCCAGTTTGCGTATAGCTCGGAGATCCTTGGCGGCTGTCCGCTGGGTGCCACTTGGCTCCCGTTCACCAGGATCGCCAGCGTGGTGCTCTGGGAGACGCGCGCGGACGTGCAAAGGATTATATTTATCAGTGCCGGATAATAGGTCCGAAGTTGCGTGTACCTTCAACATTTTTATCAAAATGTTATGTATTTACTGGTGTCGTGTTTCTTTTGCGACAGAGATATGTCTGGTTTAAAAGGTACAGGGAAAAATGCAGGAGCATATATGAAAGTTTCGATATATATACAGAACAATACAATTTGATAGTATATTGCTTCTAAGTACAAATTAAGCTCAATATACTGTAATAAAAATGCATGATATATGCACATGGTGTCTTGTTTATAATATCCGATATTATATTATGTACATTTGCATATTATTTGTACGATAACCTATGACTTGTAATTAATTTCGATTTCAATTAGTACATTTGGTAAAATAAATACCCTAACATGTAACGCGAATTCCTTCTCTTCACTTAAAGCCCCATGACATGGGCTGCAGATCGTAAACAGATTGTCAGAATTCCTTCTACATGACAAATCTGTTGTTGATATGGGCTGCCAGCAGCATATCATGGGAGGGAGGGAGGTGCTTTAACAATGGTCTAAGAATGCTACACGCTTGTGAATGCCACCGCACTCGTATTTCAAGCAGGGGTGCCCTTGTCAATTAGGCTTGAGCCTTAGTGCAGCTTTTTACAAAGTAAAAAAAATGCGCGCGTGTGTGACAACTGCGGAGTTGGTGGCACGTCGCTGGCGTTGCACGTACAGCCCGCTGCAGAGCCTCGTAGTGACCGAGCGCCGCTGTCAAGTTGCCGAGGGACCCGCTCGTGTTCGCTTGACACACGGCAGAGAGCACGGTCTGGCGGTCGGTCAGGATATCCGCGGGCAGCATGTCCCACAGCACCATCAGGTCCATGCAACTCAGCGACCGATTTTGCTGCAGTTTCTGCAGATGCGGGCGAAACCACAAGATCGCGACGGGTTGGTGTAGGGCTGGTGCAGGCGTCCAATGGAGAGCGACATGGCAGCAGTCTCCACGTTCAGCGAGAAATCACGACTCACATCGATCAGCGGTCTCCCGGTCTCCATAGCAACAACTTAAGACTTCCAAAACAGGGTTGTTCTTTTTGTGAGCCTCAAAATACAGGGCTGCTCTAATGACAATTATAGTAGTACTGCAACTGCATTCATAAGAAAAGTAGATATTGTAAAAGACAAGTACCTGCCGCTGCTGCTGAAATTGGAGCACGTTGTGAGTTATGTGTCTTGGTGATAATTAATGTCACTGAACACTTAAGTGGCCATAAGATCCTTCTGTACATCATCAGAATATAACTTCAGGGTACCTGGCTCAAATTGCCACGGGGAAATGCTACCTGTCAACAATATGACGTCTACGTGGTGGATTGACAAATGAGACCCAATAAACCTGTCCTGTATACCAGAGAACCCGAGGCACGCATGTCAGAAGGCTCCAAGGCTGAAGGGATGTGCAGAAAGACAATCTTGAGTTGTATATGTGGCGCGGGAGAGATACGGATGTGCAGGAGGCGTATCGTCTACTTATTTCATGTGCTACTCCACAACGACGCTCATGATTAGTTTGCACGTATCAAGTAAGCACGAGAATACTCAAGCCTGTGACACCAAGTGCACTTGGCTTGTGGTGCAATAGCTACTGCTAGTGTCCATGCACTTTGCTTGCCATGTGTATAGATGAAATACAACCTGGCCCAACTTACATTCATACCTGGAGTAAACACTTAAAAATATGGCAACTTACAAAAAGAATACATACTAACTTTGAAATCTGCTTAAGAGAACACAGCATGGAATAATAAAAACACATATATAATAATTGTACGTCATAACGGTTCTTGGGTTAGATCGTGTAAGTATAAATGTGTCGTAACCCTCCACCACCCGACACAGCCAGTGAGGTTTGTCACGTGAACAACGCGACGAATAGTTTACTGCTTCAGCCCACCGGTGTGGTGGAGAATAAAATCCACAACATTTACAATTTGTAGTAACTCATTATATATGACAGGTACTGCCAAACCGCCTTCTAGTGTCTTAATGAGGGTTTGAAAATGTTCACGAATATAAACGTGATTTTATGTCGGTTCAAAAATGTTAATTTGTTAACTTTATTTAAACCCTCACTCTCTATGCCCCAAAGTCCACTACCCAAAATACAACAACATCCATTTACATATATGATATGTAACATGGCATATATAATTGTGGCACGTGTGCGTGTGTCTTTGTGCTCGAGTAAAGCAGATAACATGCAGGACTCTAGTTATAAAGGCAGTGGTCATGGTTAACGTGGTGAGCTTCTTTGAGTTGTATTAGCAGTCAATGTGAATGGTAATGCGTGGCCACAGATATTCCTCTATCCTTGATCATAAAGCAATGGCTCTATGGAGAGTCCATGGCCAGCCACTCTATTCAAATGTAGAATTAACTTAATGACTGAAATGTCTGGATTACAAATGTGACCAATCGCTTGGCTGTGAGTGGATAGCTTGCACACAGATTAAACGCTTTGAAGTTAATGTCAATGCATTACAGGTGAGTAAAACACACCTGTATTGCACGAGCTATCAGCACAAGCGATATGTTTGATATTGATTTGTGATTACCTCATTAGAACTATATTCTGATTGTGCGCAAACGCGTGTGAATTAAATCCACTAATGAGGTCATGATAATAATAAACAATTCATCGAGGGATCTCGTGTAGGCCTGCAGAACAAACAGGTAAAGTGTTTAAAGAAGACCAAAGCATGGCGAGTGACACGCCTTGTCTCACCTGCTTCACTTCAGTGACGAAGACGTCAGCGTCGGCAATCATTTGCCCAAGGAGGTCTACCCGCCGGTTGGCGTCCGAGGCCATCAAGTCGATGTTTTCGGCGATGACGGTCACCACTTGCCTGACCAGAACAAGCAGCTCTGGACAAAGACAAACACACGCGTGCACACGTGTAAAGACAGCGCGGAGCGATAGAGGGACAGTATGGTTCCCCGGGACCATGGTTTCTAATGCACGTGCCGATGATGATTGGTGGGACGAGCGTTGACAGGGTCACGTGAGGGGGCGCACGGGATCCAATGGTGGGAAAGTGTAATCAGGGCGGAGATTGACAGAGGCAGGTGCCGCGAGGAAAGTTCGAGAATGGGGGCGTGGCCGGACCGGGCGAGGCATAAGAACCGGCGCGAGCCGGACCTGGGGGCTGTTGGTGTGGGGAATCGTTGGTGGATCTGGTCGTCCCCATCGTCTCAGAGTTGTCTTGAGACTAGAATCTACGTTGTCTCTGAATAGGGTTGTCTCACTACCCAAGTGTACAGAGTCACTCGCGGTTACTCGTTGAGTTGTCAGTGGACTTTCTTTATACAGAAGACAAGACGGTGTCTCTGAGAGCTACATTAAATACGGACACACGCAAGCACCGTCACAACTGTCACGGTGAAAGTACCATACAGCGCAATTTGGATTGATATCACGGCGTCTAATTGTGCCCACATATCACGACACTGCACGGAAATGGCGAGCGTCTTTATTTTTTTCGACATGCGGAGGAATGTGCGCTTGGAATGTTGTACGCTTGGTTGAAATTGCTGGCGATTTTCTACTAAATATCCGTAGAAAACAGCTTTACACAATATGCAAATTTAGCCCATAATATGTAGTTTCACGCATGCAATTTCAAACGGAATCAGTGAACAGGAACGTTCTTACCACAAAGACTATCGAAAAAACTAATGTTTACTTACTGGGGGTAGGGAAATAATGCACGAAGCCACAGAGTGTGGAAACGAGACCGGATCAGTCACGTGACATTTTACCTGTATTCAATTTGGTTGCGTGCAGAATCACATCTCTGACTGCTTGCACAGCCTGCAGGACCTTTGAAATCTCCGCGCCGAACTGAAGGCCATCCAACGCCTGCTCTGCCACGCCCAGCGCCCAGGCATAGCCCTCGCTGTAAGAAAACAACAACAGCAGCAGCACAGTCAAGACTCATGCGCAGGGTGCGGCGAAATGCAGTTGCACGCAATGCCGACTCTGGTGACTCTCGCATGACCCAGCCGGTCCACGTCTTCTCATCATCGGGCACGATTGCAGTGGCTGGGTAGCAAACACCACAGCCCGGATGCAATAGTATAGCCCAACTCCAAACTCTAAAGCTGGATATGCAGCGACAAGTTAATTCACGCAAATCACTTGATTGGCGTGTGTCAATCAATGCTTGATTTGGAATGCTCTCTGCCTTGCAAATCTGGGTCACGAGGAGAACTGGAGAAGAGAGCCTCTCTTGAGATGCACCGCACGCATGTACCTATAGCATTGTCAAAGACGTCACCAGTACTCCCAAGAACTTACTTCTGCGGCAGTCTCAAGACAAAGTACCTTAGGACGTAAAGTTAAAACATCCTATGTTATTTTCACGTCGGTGCCAACCAGCTTCCTCCTCTTACACAATGGCAGCTCAGGCGGCGGATAGGCAACGGCTATCCACGCATGTCGAGGTTGAAGAGCCACGTAATGCTGTGGATGTCTGCGACGTTGGCGGGGGAGCAGTCGGAGTGGACCGAGTGGGATGGCATGCTGGAGGTCACGGCCACAACGGGGGCCACTGCGCCTTCCTGGCCGCCAGGCAGGGGTCCGCAGCTACCGTGAGATTTCGATTTAAAGCTTTCGTGACTTCAAGGATTCATCTTCTTGGTTCTTTCGGTAAAGTCACGTAGAAGGGAAATAATAAAATAATAAAAAAGAAAACATAATCAAATAATTCTCACGACGTTTCGGCCACAACGCAAGCAGCCGTCCTCAGGTGAAGAACAGGTCTGTCGGGAAGACAGCGTCTGACAGACCTGTTCTTCACCTGAGGACGGCTGCTTGCGTTGTGGCCGAAACGTCGTGAGAATTATTTTATTATGTTTTATTATTTTATTATTTCCCTTCTACGTGACTTTACTTACCGTGAGATGTTTGGCTGCAGCCTTCATCCAGGAATGGAATTATCATGGGTGGAGATGATGATTTTTTTAAGGGGATTGTTTACACGTGACTACTTTTACAAAATTCGTATGAATGAGAGGAAAACTAATTTATTTTATTCTATGGGTCTTTCGGTAAAGCCACGTAGGGAGAAAAAAAAATATCATATCACGACGTTTCGATTGCAACACAAGCAATCGTCTTTTGGTGAGAAGACGATTGCTTGTGTTGCGATCGAAACGTCGTGATATTTTTTTTTTAATCTACGTGGCTTTACCGAAAGACCCATAAAATATATATTCCTGCAGTCACGAAAGCTTTAAGTCAATATTTAATTTATTTTACAATTTGGCCAAAGGGTTATTGTACCAAACGTACGCAATTCTGGTGGATATTATCCACCATTCAAATTTTGCTGAGTTCCAGTTGTTCATTCCAAAATATGACATTCTCCATGACTGCCATTACAGAAAAAAAGACGTGAATGGAATGTGGAATAACGAGATGCCATAAATAACTTTCAGGGTCAAAGCTTTCAAATAGACGGTCTTGAAACGTTTGACTGAAAAAAAGCTTGCATCAGCTATAATCTTGTAAATAACTCCATAAAGGTACAACAAAATAACTTAAAATAAGACTGCAATACAAAACATTGCACGCAGGATAACTCCAAAAGAGAGTCTTGGGAAATAGACACGACACATGATAACCAAAACAAATCAAAGAGCGCTGTCTATAAAATAAAAATAAACATTTATTTTCGCGATTTACTCATCTTTCCTATACTTTGCACTCCTATTGTGTTTTCGTATTATTTGTTGTTATGACTTTTTGACCCCGTGGCCTCCTACTGGACATCTGTGAAAAGGGACTCCGTGGCTCATCGGATTCCTCCTGCAGTACACAGACAAACACACCGATTCTGATCTTTACTTGTGCCCTCAACCGACGCGAGAGGTGACCGACCTGCTCCAGTCGTACACCCGCGCCGACTGACGCAGCAGGGGCAGCCAGAGGCGGGCCTGACGCAGCGCCACTCGCACGCTGCTGACGTCCGTGCTGCCCAGACCCCAAAAGGTGCCGCTGCTGCTGCTGCTGCTGTTGTTGTCCTGCAGCTCTTTCTCGAGCCACGTGAGCACCGTCTGCAGGGTGTAAGGCGAGCGGCCACGTGTGCGAGAGTGAACGTAACGCTGCTGCGTGGGTTTCCCACGGTCGCTCCGTGGAACTCGGCGGTGTGTTCGGGTTGCCGCGTGCCGTTCGGAACGACGTCGGGGCGTTTCGCTCGAGGTGCTGGGAGATTCTTCGGGAAAAATCTTAACTGTTCCCCTAAGGGATGGGATTTGTTCCTGAAGGAGCTTCCAGCACGTGGAGCAAAAACGTTGGACACCAAGTCGAACGGCATGTCCCGAACTCGAAAACACATCGGAGAGTCGTTGAGAACATTGTCATCATAAAGTCATACATACGTACAGCTATTCCATTAATGTTCCTTTACTTCATTGTTATTTTTTTTTAGAACATAAATTTCGTTTTAGCGACGTGTCTTTTTATTATTTCATTTGAACAATGTACAATACATTCGGAGCAAAAAGGTACCTAATACGTCTACTCGAAAGAATGTCTCTGTAGTGCCGATTTGGCGAATATCGACAGCCACTCATGATAGTTCAACTAATTTTAGCAAAGCACATGAATGCCATCATACGCCTACTCTGTAAAACTCCCTGAGTTAGTAACGTCATGTATAACGCAGCCTCCTGCATAGGTCTCAACCAATAGTCCTGCATGATGCAAGTGGGTATTGTGAATTGTAAAGAAAAGCAACTCCACACCTCGAAGAACTTATCTCAAAATGAAGTAATTTTTATATCTCAATACTACTACCACGACTACTACCTCTTTGCACCTCCGATTAGCACGGTTGGCTACGAACGGTGTGCGAAAGAAGTTCAACGTTCTTAACCTTAACAACCAAATCATCGTAGCTGATGAGATTAAATACGCCTTCAAAATAATCATAATGACCATAATGTTAAGCCCTCTGCCAAACTCATGGCTACGTGGTTGCTGCCCCACGCCACGGTCGCCATGGGGGTTGTTTGACCTTACTTGACCCCCACATTGTTGAAGCGGGTTCAGATGCAGTCCTTCCACCGGAAGTGGCACGTTAAATGGCAGGTCGATTATTGCACGAGACTCAAGATCTTTTGCTTTCCGGACCCACACCTACGTTGTCCGTGCGTGTCACCTTGCTCAATAGGGCGTGATGATGGCAAAGTCACAGTTGCAGAGGTGCAGATTTGGAAAAAGTAACGCCAATTGAAGGCATAAATCCGTTATTTAAGTGAAGCACCGAATACAAGGATGGGGGGAGGGGTTACATTTCTCCTAGGATTTTTATTTTTGTCATAAGTTCAGAATTGTTTTTCCTGAGCAAAGACCATTGAGCTAATGAGTTCTTCTTCAAGGGTGCGACGCTACCACAAAAGTCACGTGACTACGGTGATCGTTGGTTTCCACTGTCTGTGCCCTCAGGCGATATCTGCCCCGTGACCTGTAAAATGTTAACTGCCTCAGCAAAATTATGGCGACCGATCATTTCTGTCAGTGACACACATCACGTTTGCCCCAGTACAGCATGTACCCGCGTATGAAGGCGTATTTCCACCAAACAAGGAGTGGCTCATGAAATGTGTACAAACCCATGCCATTGGAAACTCATGCCATACTGTCAAGAGTGAGTACATTATTCATAGTTATTAGACCGTTCACCAAACTTACTGTGATATTGAAATTCGTTTGCAGCATCTACCTTCAATAATTGCCCTCGACATACACACACACAGTACCAAGTATTCTCCAGTTGTGAACTGCATTTTACTTCGTTTTGTTTGCACACAATTTAGCCAAGTTGTGAGAGATGGCTGTGAGTTGAGGCACCCTTCATCCCGCAATGGATTGACAACTGCTGATCCTGATGATGTATTTCAATTTGCCGTGTTCTATATCCGCATGATGCAGCTGTGGCGTCTGTTTAGTTTAACTTCGGTATTTCTGAACGCTCACACACGCGAGCGTGTGTGTGTGTATATCTGTTAGTGAATGGCAACTTACCTCAAAGAGTGAAAGGCTGATGTTAAAAGAATCTCCATTTGTGCTTTTGTTAAAACCTTTCTGTATTCCTTGGTCCAGCCAGTCCCTCCAAGCTGCAATCAACACAGCAATCATGAGGACAGTGCTCTGTCTAATATTTGATTGTTATTACTTGGCTTCACTTAATCGCAATACATCTTTAAAAATATGAGTTTAATAAAATTACATTTTCTTAATACCAACTTTATTCTGCAGATAAAAAGAGCAATTCAATGTTGTCATTCGGGAGAAACAATTCAAAATGTTTTCTTCAAATTAAAAATGCAATTATATCATCTGGCTGCCACCTGATGATGCCGGTTGTAATTACTGCGAAACGTCGTAATCCGATTGGAAATGTTGTGGCTTTGCTCTCCAACACACCGGTGTGCTGTACTCGCAACGAATTGGCATGTTCTGTTTACGTGACAACCCTTACTAATTGGCTGTGTTGGGTGGTGGAAGGTTTAACGACACATTTATATGTAAGTGATCTAACCCAAAAAAACGGTACTATGGATTTCATTCCAAGGTGTTTAAAAAAATCTAACTCATGACAAAGCAGGGCTCATAACCATGGAAACACCCAAAGCCTAAATATATTATCAACGTGTGATTATGAGTGTCATCAAGCATAATGTAGATGGCAATTATATGCCAGGAATGAGAAACATCAAGAATTAAGAGCCAGACACAGTGCAAATGTATGTCGTCATATCCAGCCACCATTGTGGCCAGAGTTCAATTTCTGCTTGCGGCCAAAATCAGTGATGAATATCTGAACTGGTCCTGGGCCTCTCTCAAGGCGACTCCCTCATAATTGAGTACCTGGTACCGTGTGTAAACATCAGCATTGGACGTGGCGCTGGCCGCCTATTCCCCCTCGTGTGCTGTGCTGACCTTAATAGGTGCTCTCTAAAAGCAACCTCCCGAAGAGTCTATTCAGACTGTACGGGAGATCTTGTCAGTCCACATCTGAGTACAGTACCTGTATTATCCGGGTTTGCTGGTTGCTCAAGGATGCTGATGGCTGCTTGCAGGATGAGTTCTATGAGCTCCATAGGTGGCTGGAGTTCAGCGTAGCTTGAAGTCAATCCCTTGCTCACATTCACCAACCTGTGCATAATAAATTTGACGACGAGTCAACAAAAGCTGGTTCACACTTAGGTGAATTCACAGTAGGTGTTGCATGAGTGTCTGCAGAATAACGTCCTTGTAAACAGATCTGTTAGAGGACCTGGATTTTGTTCCGAATTTTAAGACGTTTACTGTCTGGGATGGAATTAAATTTAGAGCTAGAGTGAATTTGAGGTTACGGTTAGTGTAAAGGTTAATGCTTACATTTGTATGAATGTAATTGTCGGTATAGCATTAACAGTTGTGTACAGTATTAACTTTCTGGTTGTCAAAGTTGCATTGTGTTCATCCTGAACTGCAGAAATCATAACAATTGACGATATGCATCTGCCCCAGCATTCTTGTGGGTGCAAGAATGCATTTCATTCAAATACTTTGGTTAGATCGTGAAAATATAAATATGTTGTTAAACCCAACACCATCCGACGCAGTCGATTACTAAGGTTAGTCACGTAAATAAAACATGCCAATTAGTTACTAGTTCAGCACACCGGTGTGTTGGAGAGTAACTCCACAACATTTACAAATCGATTCCTCTGACGTTTCACTGGTAATTGCAACCAGCATCATCAGGCGACAGTCAAAATTGTGGAGAAATTCTCCTGTTTCGGTCTGAAGTAGAGGTGGGGATAAATGTGATGTCATCACTTATGAGCCAATCAGGTGCGATGACCGGGGGGGAGAGGAGGGGGGGTTAATGTAGTATTATGCATGGGGGGACCCCATTGACACTCTGGCATAGAGGGGACCCCGACCTAAGCTTGTGTTGGCTGCAAGCCCTCGATTGTCTCTTCCTGGAGAACGAGCGGCGCTAATGAAGAGCTGTGCGAGGTTCGGGCCCTACCAAGAGAACGGACACCTGGTGACCTCTGGGAGTGAGTGGCTGTGGGGGTGCGTCAGTGATGGGTCCGGGGTGAAATTGCACGGCTCCAAAATAAGAACTATTCGTATTTTTGGGTAGCATCTATGAGTGCATGTAGAATTCACGCCGGCCACTTTAAAGGTTACGATCAGCGGTGGAATGTTAATGTTACGTTCTGAGACGCAAAAAATGGCACGGCATTTAGCACAACTTTATTTTTAATTTACGTGGGTAACCAAAGTATTGAACAAACACGTCTAATTTATTCATTTTGAGAATGCTTGCAGCGTGATGGATTGATTATTTGGTTCTTTCGGTTAAGTCACGTCTAAAGATAAAATAATAAATTAAATTAAATAATATTATACGACGTCTTTAGACGTGACTTAACCAAAAGAACCAAATAATAATTCCTGCAGTCACGAAAGTTCTAAAATTAAGATTGATGGATTGATATTTACATTCCAGTTATGAAGCTATATATAATACTTGTTTTTTTTATTTATATAGTTCATGATTTTCATAATGCAGCTGTCGTTAAAAAAAAACATAAAAAAGATATCACGATATGTGGCACACCTTTGTGGCATTTGGGGAAAAGGGGAGTGCGCAGCGTCATCACACACGGAGTAGACCAATTATGTAACGCATTTCACTTGACCTGATTGACCCAGGATAAGTTTGTTCCTGTCACTTACTATAAAATGAACTAGCCTCATGCCGAAACATCTACAGTGTGCACTGTATACGGTAAGCTGCAACCACGTCTCCACGCTGCCCCCCCCCATTGTCAACGTCAAATCGAGCCGAACAGCTCGGCACGATGCTGATGCAACGTGAGTTGAGAAACACTCCTCGGTGGCTTGTGGGGGAAACAAATAATGAATCGCTACGTAAATACCAAGCCCAACCCAAAAGTCAGGGTAACTGTAGGTCAGATATAGAGGGGTACTGCAAAAAAACAAGAAGCGCAAATTGTTGGCCTCAAAGCTGTGCTTGCAGGTGTAAATGAGACTACGTATTAATGCTCATCTGCTATGTTCCGGTTATTCAAGTCACAGGTGGCAGGGAGAGGCATTTCTACTCTAGAGTACAATGAACTTTACAGCAGCCTGGGTGAGGTTACATTTTTTCTTTTTGAGTACTGCTATAGGAATTACACAAGGGTCGTGATATTTCATCCTCGTGACCGCTTTAATACCGCACCTCTCTGTGAGTGTAAGCGAGTTGCTAGCGCGCGTGAGAGGCTTGTGATTCTACTGGGACCTCCATACAAAAATATCCCAGTCCAAGAAGAAAAAAGTAAACCTCAAGTTAGCCATAAGTTATGAAAAAAATCATCATTCAGAATATTTTATTATTATTATTGCATTTTCTGCATTGGCATTTCATGTATACATTGCTGTGCATGTATTTGAACTATAAAACATACTTGTACAATTACATCTGAAAGCTAGTCTGTGTGAGAAATACAACGCATTATCTAGTGTTTTAAAGGAGTCACGGGAAAGGATTCGGGACTCTAAATGAGATGCGAGTGGCAATGGTTTCACAAGAACAATTTCCATGCAACCATTTTGAATTCATGTAGCCAACATCTCAAGTAGCCTTGCATGTTAACACGGCATATCCCCCCATTACATCTGGACAGCGGTTTTAAAACACTTCTCATGTCCTTCCTTTGAAATCGTCATCATCATCACCACCTCGGGTGTGCTCAAGAGTTGAACAAAGTCACCATTGCTAGTCATAATTTCAGCTTATATGTCCTTTATAGCTGTTCTCTCTTGGAACGGGATCATGTTGCTACTGATTTGGCACCTCTGGCAAACATTTTGACAGCCATATCATGTCAAAAATAAGATTAATGGTGGGTGTATAATATAGCAAGATGGGAATGTATAGCAGTGTAATTATGCCATAGGACTGGCCTCAACTAGTCTCATGTAATAACTTGAAAGGTTACATTTCATACTCGTAAAAAGCTAAAAAGCTAAAAGTATCACCGACTCGTGACATTGCTGATTGCGTCGTGGTTCGTGTTTGACGTTATCCTGGAGTGGAGCGGTGCCGCAATGCCTCCCGCAGGGGTAACATCCGTGGTGAGTGATACCTCAAATGATTTCTGCCCCTCCATCCCATTTCCAACTTGTACTGACCGGCATGATGAAGTATGGTCAAACGATCCCCATGACTCACGTGGCATGGATATGTCTTCATACAGCAATAGTTTTGCAAAATGCTTTTTATATTATTAGCACAAGTGTGTTGGAAGTCAATGGGAGTCGTTTTGTGTAAAGAGTGACACACTAATGAAATGTTGAATGTCCACCATTGGCTCTGGCAACCAACAAAGAGGAGCAAACGCCCCATTCTCGTTTGAGAGAGAAGGCCGAATTGAGTTTTGAAGAGCCGATGGAATAAAAACGAAGCATTGCTTGTTTGATGAAGAAAGTATTGGTTGTATTGCAAGATTCAGAGTTCGACATTGTCGATAAAAAAAAAAATGTGAAGTTACCTGACAAAAAATATCTTCTCGCCACATGCCATTCCCCGTCGCTGTTTACCCAGCGACTGGTCATTGCCTTGAAGACATTTTAAAAGCATGGGAACGTGGCGCCGCATTCCAGACGGTAAGACAACAACGATGGAACACACAAAAAACGGCCTGAGGGTTCGGCCCTGAGAACGAGTTGACAAGTTTCTCCGTAACATGAGTGGACTCATCATTGAACAAATCCTATCGCACAGTCTCAACATGTATACGGTTCGTTACAGCATGCATCGGGGTATCGGTGAAGCAGTGGATAGAGTACTGCGCGCGATGAACCCAATTAATTCATCTGAGTTCAATTCCCAGGCACGGCTAATACCAGTGGCGAGTGATCGCTAAATTGATTCCCGGCCTGCCCTTCCCCGACCCCTCGTGACCAACGTGGCGAGGTGTCAGACGACCTTCATCGAGCAATGGATTTTGAAAAAAGGCTGTAACAAAATATCACACAGTAATTTTATTTTCCAGGCCACGTCAATGCACTGTGTATGTATGGATGTTGAACTTCTGGCACACTGTACGTAGCCAAGCGTGCCAATCGGAGGTGCGGTGCGTAGGTTTCGTGTGGAGTGCATGCAAAGAGTCATACAACGATCTGTAACTTATCTATTGTAACACAGCATTAGATAAAGTAGAGTAGTATTGGACTTGGATGTGGCACGGAAGTCACATGAGCTCGTCCTAATCAAGGATTAACTCAGTTCAATCACTCCAGGGATGGTAACGTTCATTTTGAACGCTGTAAATGAGACGTCCTCCGGGCAAAATACCCAGAGGCAGCCCATGATCGCGTTAGAAAGACCAGGTGGTGGTGGTGCGCCTGTCTGTGGAGAGACCGGCGATCCGGGAGCCACAGTTTATGCCACTGGCGGAGGACAGAGTAGGATGGAAACCCTTGGCGGAGTCGCTGCCCCCCACGACCCGATTCAGTTTGGAAAAGCTGGCAGAATTGATTGATTGATTTAAATGAGACCCAATTTGTAGAACATTATCAGATCCTTTGAAGAGGCATGGGGAGGTGGAGTTCCAACAGCTGGCTCCACATCAGCCATCGCCATGAGCACTGGCTCTCTTAAGCAGGGCGACACATTGATTGATGACGTTTTTTGACCATACAGTTTTTGGAGCAATTAAAAAACATGACGAAGGTGGACCCCTGCGATTTCTCGATTAAGACGCTGCTGGTGGAAGGACCCTCACCAGAGGCAGCCGTAGAAAGCTCATCGAGGGTTTATATTGGCCTACTCTTCCAAGCTGGCCAGAGTCCCTAGGTTATGCCTAAATCACCCTTCGATGTATCCGGTGCTGTCAAGATAATAGATAGGGCCTGCTTTAAAATCGATTTGATAATCTTCTTACATAACTCGTGTTTACGCAATGCTTCCTTGCTTGTATATGCCGCCAAACATTGTGGGAACCATCGGCATATGCCCATGGTAACTGTTTAATTCCGTGGCTTTCTTTAAAATGTCTCAGATTTGCCACGTGACAAATAGCCACACCTAGGCTTTTGTCACGTACCTTTAACCCTTTTCTGTTACCCAACATCCCATTGTTAACTTGCAGCTTCCGTCAGTGCCTTTGACCAATATTTATTTTTTATGCAACCTCACTGCATTTCCACTTAAAGTACACTGCATACTGTAACTCACAATCTAACTTAAAACGACAAGTAAAATAATTTGAAGAAAACTCCACAGGAACATTATTGTAATTATTGTTTACAGTGCTTTGTCAATCCACTGCTGGATGAAGGTCTCCCCATGCTGTGTCGTGGGGGTTGTTTGACCATACTTCACCACACTAGGCATTGTGGCTTGGTGATGTCAGCCCTGGCTGGGAATCAAACGCGGGTGACCAGGTTCAAAGTGATGCGCGCTATCCACTGTGCCACTGCTCCATTTCCAGCTTAATATCATGGTATTAGTACTAAGGGCTAAAGTGTTCATTCATCGTATATATGTTTACTAAACGTATAATAAATCATTCCGGAAATTTTTATTTGTATATGTACACAAAGGGCAGGGCTGGCTAGGCCTGTCCCGTCAGGCTTTCTGGCACATGCTTACTTAGATCATTCCCTCTTGAGAACATTCGGTCATGAAACTAAACCATGTTTATTTTACCAGGTAAGGCCCACTGAGCTAAATAACTCTCTTTCAGAAGCGACCTGGCCAAAAATTATATCCTGATGAAGTTAATTTATTAGGTATAGCCCTGTGAGCCATTCGGCTCTTGACTCGGGTGCAACCGCAACAAACAAAAACATGAACAAGAAACATCTTAAAGTGACTACACGCAACAGAAAAATCCAGGAAAAAACAGCAAAGTCTTCCAGAAAAATCACCGTATATCAATGTTGTGTGCAAAAATCCCAGTGGGATGGAAGTCAAACAATAACAACCATAAGACAATTTAGATTAAAGTTATCAGTCTAACTCTGTACTACAACAAACAAATATGGCAAAACCAAAACGTTTTCGAAATAAACAAAATAAAGCTATAAAAACAATGTAACAGTGATCATAGGAACTGTGGCATATCATGTAGAAATGTATAGCAGCCAAATACTCTAATCGTGCGATGTTGATTCTAAATGTGGAGGGGAAAACCGGAGGACCCGGAAAAAAATCCACACGTCGACAAGGAGAGAGACACGCAAATTCCAAATATAGAGACGTCAGGGTCGCGATTGAACCCACGACCTCCTGTATACCAGGTAAGGTAGCTAACATAACGCCACATCAGTTAAATAACCCCATGATCGACAAGGCGTGGGGAATCCTTCATCAAGCATCAAATTAACAAAGGGTTTTCAATCATGTATTCTTACTTTCATTTTAAATTATACTGTAGTCCATGCTTATGGTATTGTAAAAGTACCGACAGATGTGATGAACCAACATATATTAAGTTCGCAGAGGCAGACTTGGCAGCAGTGAGCATCTGTGACTGTACTGCACTGATGAGTCCTAATAATGACGATGCCAGTTCACGGCTACCTGTTGGTTGATCACATTTGCTCAATATATTGATGGCAAAATATGACAAGATGACCACAATGCAGTTCTTCAGGAAGTCGTGGGCTTGCGCAATCCATAGCTTGAGAGCTTTTGTATATTACGTGCACGTTTTTGTGTGTTATTGAAACTATTCGTTCTACTTTGCCTATAATTTACTCAACTTTATATGAGACCGGGACTGCGCTATGAACCGATAAGTAATAAAACCACTCACAAGAGCACTTGGAATTACAATAGAAAGATTTCCGAAAGGAATTTTTGATAATGGATGGTCAGGAAATGCATGTGAGAAGATATTACACAACTACAGTAAGCTAGCAACTGGCGATAAAAAATTGGTCATTTAATGGAGAGTCTAAGGATCAGTGAAGGAGAGCGGCTTCTCATCGCTGTCTCTCAGCAAGTCCAGCTGGCAGTCCTCCATGCTCTCTGCCATAATAATAATAATATCTCCCTTTATTAACGTATTAAAATAATATACGACTGACAGAGGAATTGAAATAAAACTTTAACGGGAATAAATGCCTTCATAAAAATGACAAGTGCGATGTTACTCATGCCGTCCCAAACAATCGCCGTTCAGCATTTCACCCTCGGCGGGCATGATCGATCTGCTGCTGGATGAGGCCTCCTCCCCAAGCCTCACGGTCGTGCGACGCACCAATCCGTTGCGCTTGTAAAAGTACCAGCGTTTATGATCTACGTTCTAGCCGATTCAATTTCGTATACTGCAGTAAAACACTGCTAAATATTCAATCTTTGTGCCTGATTGAATTGAAGGCCAATTTTATTTCAAACTTTTTCAGAATTTCACCAATAAATGGGAAAATCCACGAAGCAGGAGTTAGCCTGAATCAAGACGATTTCACGTGTCAAATGGACTGACTCCCATCTTCATACATATGTTGGTGCTTTCTTCGTGTGGCAGTTTTGTTTTCGTAAATAGTTGTTATTATTAAAAACATTTGTAAAAAATTTTGTAGGCCTTGGTTTGTGAGAGTTTGGATGACTGCATCAAATGTCCACCAAATCGAATGCAAATGTAATTGTCTACAAAGGCCAGACATAATGGTAATTAATATCCTTTGGTCTTTTCCAGAACCTGATCAATAGTTTGCATGCAGCCAAACATAGAGAAACATTACCCTAACCCTAATATTTTGTTATTCGCTTCCCAATGATCTTCGTAAACAATGCATACGCATTTGATTAAAATCAAACCCTATGTAGTTCCTCGCTACGCCAATATTAATTAGAAGAGTAACCGAGAGTTTTATTTTTGTGTCAACATTCACGTGAAAACATTCTGATAGTTTTCCAATCATTGGTGCCATTTCTATAATCAAGCGTCGCCCTATAAGCAAGTGTTTCTTAACCAAACCAGTGGGACCAAAAGGTTACGGCCCCTTTTTTAACACACCTTCGGTAAATGGTGTTGCACCTCACACACACACACACGGCACTTGGATAGCTATCACAACTGCGAAAATACACTCTGTCCGTTTGCTAGGTCAACAGTATCACTCTTGCTCAAAGAAAATAAAACCCACAACTAACCCCTCCAGAAACACGGAGCGACGACTTTGCCTTGAGAATCAAGTGTCAGGTGACCTGAGTTCACATCACATGTAAAGGCACTTGATACGTGTTTTCATAACATATGATCTATAGAATTGTTTAATTTTTATATAGATGTTTTCCCCCTCCAAATCTATTGCAATTGTGCTATCACACCGTGCTACATCCCAAAGAATACATTTACAAATCTTGAGGAGGAATGAGCAGTGTTTGAGAATGGCTCTTCCAAAACATATATTTGAGTGGCCTTTTCTATCCTTTCCATAGTAGGGGTCATTGTTTCACGCATGCTCTGCCAAACTGAGACAGTATTTGATATTCTCAGGGCTGGAAAGCAGCCAAATTACCACTGAATTCAATACAATGGGGGTTTTTCCTGTCATACTGCATTTTAAAACCTTGCCCAGATTCAAACCCAAGATCTCAGCAATCGTAGCTCAGCACTCTGACCTCTGAGCCACATGAGGTAGAGAAGACAATTAAGGGGACATCATTACACGCCTTGTATATACACTCAGTCTACGTGAGCATGTTCGGCACATTTGTCAACCCACTGCCGGATGAGAGCCCCCCCCCCCACGCTGTGCGGGTCGTGGGGGTTTGTTTTTGCGAAAGTTCCCCAAAGTGGTCAGAGCGGGTTAGTGGACGCAGGCAGCTGGGATGCGGTTGAGTAGAACTAAAGTACAACAATAGAGTACGTTACCCTCCGCTGCCCACCACATTGTCAGTTGTGCAATATATCCCTTCACGACCCTGTACTGGTCCTCTGCAATCGTTGCTGCTGTGGTCACTTCACTACAGAACCTTCCATTGTAAAATAGTCGAGAAACTGGATAAACGGGATCCTCCGTAGAAGACAAAAAAAACGTCAAACATCACTTCGCCCCACAGCCTATAACAACCTGACCAGCCTTGGTCACCCATCCAAGCGCTATACAGGCACTATCCAGGCTTAAGCCTGCATATCTTCCGATATCGGATTCCTTTCAGGGTGATTTGGTCATAGGCGCGCAGTACAAATGATGTCTAGATTGGGAGAGGGGGGTAATGTCTAGGTAGGATAGAATAGAGAGTTCAACAGAGCCGGAGAGACTCGTAAAGCAGAAGTCTCTTGCGAGGTGAGCAGTAAGCAGAGTGTTAGGTAAGGAAGGAAAGAGCAGTATTGTCGTGAAAACCCAAATGTAATATACTTGCAGTCTCCGACTTATGAACGGGTTCCGTTCCTGAGACCTTGCTCGTAAGTGGGGAACGGTTCGTGCGTCAGACCACGATAACGCAGTGCTGCAGTTATTTGGCCATACGGCCAGTGTCATAAAATGTGTCGCAGCTCAACAAAAAAGGGAAGCATTGCTAATTTAATCAATAATGCGAAATATCGTACACTCACATGTAACAATGTGATAAATACTGTATAGTCAGCAAGTCGATGGTTTAAAATAAATGCTGCCTAGCTTGTCAATAGGGGCAAAATGAGTCACCACAATTACACATAACAACAAACTGGTGGGGCAAGTCCTGTTTGCGAAAACCGTCACGGCACACAAGGGGGTGGGTGACCATCACCACGCCTGTGACTGCCTTTGACTCCCCAGTGGCGATGATTACACACCGCACCAGGTACGTACTCATTTGAGGCCGAGTCGACCTAAGGGAGGCCCAGGTACCCATTTGACCACAGCGCCGCTAACTGCTGCACTATGCACACACACACGCACACTCTCTTCACACACACACGCACTCACTTCACACACGCACACACACACGCACTCACTTCACCACGCACACACACACGCACACTCACTTCACACACGAACACACACACTCACTTCACACATGCACACACACACTCACTTCACACACGCACACACACACTCACTTCACACACACACGCACTCACTTCACACACGCACACACACACTCACTTCACACATGCACACACACACTCACTTCACACACACACGCACTCACTTCACACACGCACACACACGCACACACACACACACTCACTTAACACACACACGCACTCACTTCACACACGTGGGAAGCTGGGACTCATTCCATCTCGCAGAGGATCGTTCCACTGACAAAAATTGTTCTGCGGTTCGGTTCGCACGTGCGAGTTCCCTTTCGCAAGTCGATGGTAAAAAAACTAAACATCTCATGGAAGCTCGTTCGAAAGTGCGGATGTTTGTAAGTCGACGACTTCCTGTAACGGGATCTTTTGTGCAATCATTTCTGATCACTACACGAAAGAAAAGCTAAATCCAGGAATCGAACCTATGCTCTCGGCGGTAATGGCTCAGCACAGTGACCTCTGAGCCCCTGTACCACCTCCCCTGCTGTTAAGTTTTTTTCAATGGTATATTGTTCCCATGTTCTAAGTTCGTTTTGCACAAAGTCACACGCTTACACTTACTCTGAATTAACACGGTCGATTTAGTAATTAACGTGAACATGATTTACTCACGCTTTGATGCCCTTGAGGCTTGCAGTCACACTGTCCAGGCTGCTCCATGCTTTAGCGTCAGTCAGTGCCATCAGAATGGACGATGCATCCTTAACACCTTGCCAGGTGTATTCACTCTGCTTCTGAACTCCCTCCAGCATCAATATGCCGTCCTCTATCTTCGTGAGCATTGACGAGTTCACATTTAACAGCAGATCCATTATCTAGACACAAGAAAAGCGCTCTCAGATTAAATTGTGCGTGAGGCATTACGTTCTAAGGACACAGAATCGGTGACTCAAATTCGTTTCAAGAGAGAGGCAGGGGCACAACCACCACGTGGATGACATTCATGATAATTGTGCTCATGACGAAACCCGTGTATGTACAGCAGCGCACAGATGGTGGTTCAGTACTCAGTCAATAGCCAGTAGCTGTGTAAATGTAATACAAATTATAGTTTGGTAGAAGTCTTATTCCTGATGGAGTGGGGCAGAGTGTGGGTTGGAGAAGCAAGCCAATCCCTGTAACGCATGGAGCCATGAGCCATGAGACGCTGAGATGACTCCAAAATGCCCACAATGCAACAGTAGCCCTGCCGTGGGCGATAACTTATCAGGTCTATTTCGTAGATTCATAAGAGCCAATGACATCACCTGGAGAATTGCATGGTTCGGCAAAGTTTTTACCAAAGGCAACGTGTATATTTCAAAACGGATGGGTAATGCTGTGATACAAATATTCGTGAAACTGTTACAAACATTTGGAATTGATATGGATAAGGTGATGAGTCTCTGTGCCGAAGAAAACCAGCTCCACACGTCCATGGGTTTCAGTTGTCAGACAGAGAAAACCTATTTGCTACGTTAGAAAGCAGACAGTCCACTGTTAAAGTAATTGCAAAGAGACCTTCAGTGCCAAATATAACAAAATGGGAAAAACAATGTCTCGCATCATTCCTGCTGTTTTGCACATGCGCGCATTGCAGCACCATTATACAATTAATTACCTTGGTGACGTTGAGGGCTGTAACTGTCTGGTTTAATGTGTTCAGTCCTTCCACCAGCAGGGACTGATCGCTATTGCACCAGCTTTGCATGGTGCTGTTGAAGGTTGGCAGCAAATTGGCGATGAAGTACTTCAGCTCATAAATGCTGAGCTGGGATGACAGGGCTGTCGTAATGTTCTCAGCCATCCCAGTCAGCTGAGAGCACCAAAGAATCTTCATATTCTGTGCAAAAATCATCCCATCCTGCCCCGTGTACAAAAAAACACCTTTTAGAAATCAACGAAGGTACATTGTTTAGCTGTGTACATGGAGATTGGCCAACGCTTGACATCATGGGCTAGACAGCAAATTAAGAAAACGCAAGCCCAATGCAAGTAACCAACTGGCGTAAAAGGAACGACTTGATGCCTGGCATGACCTATATCAGGTGAATGTGCTACTCATGCAGCTTGTAACGGATGGACAAAAGTACTGGCAATGGATTATAGATGCTATGTCACAGATAAACATTGCAAGCGTACTTGACAGCCCTGCCAATCAATTGCTGAAGCTCCACGCCCCCAGCCCTGTCAGTGAGTGTGGGGTTATTTCTCTACACGTTTAACAACGCTTGTGAGTGAAAGTTAATGAGGGGAGGGGGAAACTGGTTAGAATCAGTTCAAATAGCAATCGCCACTGATGCAATTAGGGAGGTATTCATCCAGCAGTGGATAGCCAATAGCTGCTGATTATGATTTTGCAGAACAATGCTACTGAGTTCCTATACTACCTATAAAACTCCAGTCACGTGTTCTGGTTTTGGTAGTGTTATTATTATTATGATGATGATTAAAATGAATCGATGTTTTGCTTACCGTGTTGAAGCCGGTGGATGACAACACGCGTCCAAGGAGAGTGTGAGACAGGTTTCTCCACAGAGCTGGGTACTCACCCAGCTCTGTGCCATTGGTGGCATCCCACACTTGGGTGAAGTTCACCTCTACGGGAGCAAGGCCACGTGAGAGAGAGAAGGCATCAATCGTCGGTGTTCAACATTCACAGTGTGCACGTCTACAGAGCGTGCACGCAATGCACTCGCGAAAGCATTGCAATCTAACGTGACGACGACGCGCCAAATGGCAACGGTTTCAAAAAGCAACTCTGCAATGTTCACACGGAGAGCCGACAATAACCCTCCTTTAGCTTTGATAAGCGCTATTAATGTCACAAATACAGGCGACACGGCACCTGCAGAAAAATGGTGGAGTCAGCGTCACATCTTGGCACGCACGCCTCGCTGTACTCGTACCAATGCATTAGGAATGTTGGGATAGAGTATTTACAATGTATTAACATTCTACACGAATGTTACATTTAGGGTAATCGAACAAAGCATATACCACTAAATCAGGGCCTAGTCCTCTTGTGCTTGAAGGCGGATAATATGATGAATAATCTACTTCAAGAAGCTGCTCCTTGGTCACCTGAGGTTAGGTAAATTCCACAGATAATGACCACAGATGATAACCACAGAATTGTACAAAAATTCTGTGTTGTTTCCTCTTATCCATCCACAATCTATAATAATATGAGCCAAGAATGTCTGTGTGTCCCACGCGTGACGTCACTCCACGTCGACCAGCCCCCCTCATTAATAATCATGAACAGGTTATGTCCTCCACATGGACCCCCCCTCATTAATAATCATGAAGAGGTGACGTCCTCCAAATGGACACCCCCCTCAATAATAATTAGCAAGTGACGTCACTCCACATGGGGGGCCAAGGCGCCTCCTCCCCCCTCCTCGGCGTCAACTCACCACCCTCACTACAAAGGCAGAACCCTCACGTCACGCGATCTCCGTGACGCTGTTGAGACATCGAAGTAAAAAGGACGTCGTGATGAACAAGGGATTGTAACCTTAAAATTAAATAGGTCTGTGTCACCGCACCCTTACAAACTGCACACGAATGGATGCAATGGAGATCACGTCGCGGTCTGCTCTTCGCTTGCAAGTTTCAGATTTACTGCAATACACACGTCGTCCTTGGATGGGCAAAAGGCTAGTCTATAATAACTTGACACATTTGGCAAACTCGTGTGAGACCACTGCCAGGTTAATATGGGTTGGGTAAATCCTATGAATAGACGCAGATAATATGATGACTTTGCCGAGACTTCGGGGTTACTTCTCTTGCCTACGCGTTTGCACGGAAAAGCGGAAAAATACACACGGATGTCACTGTGTCACAATTTTTTTTTGTTCATGGGTAGTAAGTGTTATTTCTTAATTGCTTATGCCTAAAAAGTGCACAAAATGGCTATTATTCCCCACAAACTTAGCTTTTGTGACCAGGACAGTGATATTTTGAAATATACCTATTTTCAAGGAGAAAATGTGGTGTGCATTTGTGTCATTCCTTCACATAAAGTCCTGGTCACAAAAGCTAAGTTTGTGGGGAATAATTACAAATTTCTATACTTTTGAGGCATAAGCAATTGGAAAATAACACTTACAACCCAAGAACAAAAATCGTGTTACATAGTGTAATGAGACAGTTCAATGGATTACTTAAAGGACGCAGATAATATAATAAATCGGTAATAGGATTGTGGATCAGAAGAGTTTCACTGTCATAAATTACTTTCTTCGCAAACCCATTCCAGTGATTCATAGTTTAACAAAAAGGCAAATTCTGTTCCTTTGTTTGTTTTAAACCTTCTACAGATAACATCCAAATTGAACAACATTGCACAGTAGAGTGCATACAAGGCACAACCTTGTATGTGCAACGCACCGAGTTGGCTTAAGATGCGGTCCACGTCCTGCTGCAGCCTCGGCATTTCTGCGTCCACCGTTTGCCTGTGCAGCCGCACCAGCTTCATCGTCTGAAACACCATGGCCTCGTCCGGCCCCGTGCCTTGGTACAGTAAAGACCTGCGCGCGGGCAAAGAGGGCAAATGCCCCGCTGTGTAAGTGCCACACGGAGTGGGAGGGCGGGCGGCGTGCGTGCATTAGGGGGTACAGCTTGTGCATCTACCAGTCATCTCAGTCAACCAACCCATGGCACCTGCTGGGTCTGTCCCGAGGCCTCCTGTCAGCGGACCTCCGACACTTCACGTGGCCTCAAAGTGCACCTGGCCTGGCACAGGCGCCGTGGTGACGTCACCGTCACTTGGTGACGTCACCGTCACTTAGTGGCGACTGGGGGTTATTGGTAGAGCTGCCCCCGTGGAATGAGAGGCGCCGTTACCTCAACCGCTGTCCATCCCTCATTATACGGAAACTCGATATACGGAATTTCGCTATAACGTAACTTGTAAGTTAGGGAACTCATTCGATATGCGTTATGTTAAATTCGCATTTAGGGAATTTTTAATCTTTGAATTATAAACAGGAAATTATTGTGGAATAAAAATTGAACAATGCACCCTGTCTGTCGTTTGTCCAAATGTGCATTTCACCAAAGTTTCGACCGGTTTGGACCTTTAGAGTCAGATTTGTTAAACAAATGCTCTAAAAAAATCAAGCAAAAGTATACACATACTTAATGTGTGGTGCTCATTTATAGTCAAGGTGTGGTGTCCCTTTGGCATCGGACCAGCAATCACAGTTGTGTGGGTGTTTGGTGTGTGAAACTCGAGTACCCATGGATTACCCACGCATGTGACGGGTAATACAGCTCCTCAAAGATATATTTAACAATCTATTGTGATGCAGCATTGCCATGGCAACCTTGCAAGCCAAACCGACATCACCTCGTATTCCCAGGCAGTATACCATTCAGGTACTCACCAGACTCAAACCTGTGTAGCTTCCGAGGTAGGATGAGGTCAGTGTTTGGTGTGAAGATGGAATGGAAATATATGGCAGCATATTATCTTAAAGCCCCACTGTGGTAACACATAAATGTTGATTATTTTTCTTGTTGGGATTTAACCCTGTTTCTATAGAATTTCTACAGCATTTATTTGAATATATCGAATAATTACAGCTTAAAAGTATGTCCTTATATTCTAGATTTGAAGCTTTCGTGACTGCAAGGATTCATACTCTTAGGTTTTTTCGGTAAAGTCACGTAGGTAAAAACATTTAATTAATAAAAGTAAAATAAAACTAATTAAAAAATTAAAAAATTCACGACGTTTCAGAAGCAACACAAGCCTCCGTCTTCAGGTGGAACCGTCACAGCCACGATACAGCTGTCGTGGCTGTGACGGTTCCACCTGAAGACGGAGGCTTGTGTTGCTTCCGAAACGTCGTGAATTTTATTATTTTTTTATTTGTTTTATTTTACTTTTATTAATTTAAATTTTTTTACCTACGTGACTTTACCGAAAAAACCTAAGAGTATATGTCCTTATACTCAAATAATTGTTGGGTAGTGACCACATCGTAGTCCTGAGCCAGTGGTGGAGCCAGTGGTGGAAATATGACATTCCTATGGCAAACCTTGGTCTCTCTAAAGGACACCCACAGTCTATCCTCCACACCCTGGCAGGGATTTCAACTCAAACGTGAGTAAAGACATTCCACGTCAAAGCATCACCTGGGTGTATAATAAATAAATAAATATACATACTCTTTGGTTCTTTCGGTAAAGTCATGTAGGTAGAAAAATCTAATAAAAAATAATATATTACGACGTTTCGATCGCAACACAAGCGGTCGTCCTCAGGCGGAAAAAAATAATCCAGCAGTGGAACTGCTGAACCAGCAAGAGAGCTGTTACAACAAGAGGTTAAATATGTGGCGAAGGGCAAGCAAGCAGGGTCTGAGTTGGAAATGAATTCCATCCCCGGACGCAAGCACGTCATTAGTGTTAATGGTGGAGCTACACACAGATATTAAAATTGTCCAATTACATTTTCCTAAGCTGCACATCACCCTGGTCTCATGCACTGACCTTGACCTTGAAGTGCTTGAGTGCAGATAGCTGGTGTTCTTGCACTCTGGGGCGGAGTCACAAACCAATGACTGCAGGAAAGGGAAAAAGCCTCCGCTTGGCAGTGTCTGCGCTGGCAGGTAACCTGCCGGAGGGAGAGAGGTGGACAGCCGAAAGTTGACATTGCGGAACACGTGGCCGCATGTGTAGACAGCCTCCGAATGCATTCTCAGCACAGTTTGTATTCTTCATGATTTCAAGCATTTTTTTTCTCTCCTGGAAGCAGCTTTCAAATATAGAGGCATGTTGTTATTAAATATTGTTCCGTGTGATGAGGTTTCAAATGCTTGCTTGACTTGTTATATGGTCGCCTCAGCTGCAGTCATGCAAAGTCGAGCAGTTAAATCTTACGCGGCAGGTAACATACCGTGATGAAAAAGCCTCTTATTCAGAGGCATCATTATGTTCGGGACTAACGACGGAGTGACAGCCAAATGAGTGCACACGGCCGACAGGACATTCACCGCAGAGATGGACCGTTCAGATATCACATTGACATTGATGTTAGCCATGGCTGGGATTCAAAGTCAGGTGGCCTGATTCATACTGGTATAACCACTGCACCACCACTTCTTCCACCAGTTAATAAAGAAGAATTAATACATTTCAGTCCATTATCAAATGATCAAATTAACTGTGGGGAAACCAAAAATAAGTTTTGAGAAGCCTCATTAAGTTTTTCCGGAGCAGAGACAATAAATGTTTTCTTCGCAACTTGAGCCAAGGAATCGAGGAACTCAAAAGCAGTTTCTGATCCAGTATCACATAAATACCCTGTGCTTGAATAGTTGACCCTATATAAGGTAAGGTTCACCTGTTTATGTAAAAACAATAATTTGATAAGTAACCCTGCTATTATGTTTTAATTTAATTATAGGTATTTGTTACATGTATCCAAATTATTGTAATTTCCCACAAAATCGCAGGCTTACTCAATAGGCATGATTCACTTGCACCTCAATCATTGACCTCTCACAACTCAGGGTTACAAGTCACAACTCAGGGTTTACGATTCAAGTCAAGAAATATTTTTTTTATCTGTAATTTTACTTGTGTCGTTTGTATAATCTCCCAAATGTTCTGCCTTATTTGCAATATCGTATTCACTCATTTGGCCTCAATGCAAGGTTGGTATCTCTCGTGCACATGATTTGCATACATCATAATACTATTGTCTGATAATGTCCTGTACAAACTATTTAAAGTGTGCCTTGTGAGCATAAGAATTTATTTCAAGCAGTGAATGAAAAAAAATTACATTCATAGTACTCAAGATAACATCAATTTTAGCTTTTTTCTTATATAGGAAAAAAGCACGTGTTTGTGTATCGCTAGTTTTATTCTTTTTTGTTTACTTTAAAGTACGCTCAGTTCTGTGGTCCATCAGTATAGTTTGCAGGGCACTTACATGCAGATCTTTGTTGAGGGGGGCTTTGAATTCGCAGGATGGCGATGATGATGAATAGGATACATGGCCATACCACGACTGATATTGGCAGAAACTGCACACACAAAAAAACACGCAAACGCCGTATCGACTATTCGTACAAATGTATACATTGATTTCTCACACTTAAAATAACCAAATAATAACAACTCGAGAAGTGAAGCTATCAGATCTGAAAGGTGTACGTTTGTAAAATGGTTTGTTATTTAATTGATACATTTTGAGACGTTTCGCACATTATTTTACCACATACGGGGCTCAACCATCATTAAGGTGTCACAACAATGAGTATCACCTTGTGGGAAGTCAACAACAAGGTTCATCTTCTGGAGAAACTGTGGAAAATATCACCGCTGGCTCACAGCCACTCCCCAAGGCCCATTTAAGCCTCGAGAAACTCTTCATGAAGTAGAGGGGCAGCCCTGCAACTGCTTTCTCGCGCCACTCCATTTGGAGCTTTAGAGAGCCACTTTAGATGCTCATGGCTTACTATTACACGCTGGCTAAACATTTAGGAAGAGGTGTGAATACTCACACTTTACTCCACGACAAGTTCCGTGACGATTTACGAATTGTCACTGACTTCATGAGATAGTTAATGCAACAACTGCAAAAATCCGGTGTGAAGAACTACGCATGTTAGAACCATCAATATCAGAGAAACGTGCGGTGTGAATTTCAGTAAATACGCACGTAAACACCCATCAAAGCAATGCAATTTAAAGGCACATGCTGGACCAAAAGAAAAATAAGACCTCAGTATACGACCTAATGCTTGCTAAATTATTTCCACAGAGACAAGATATTGCACAATCGAGGTTGTTATGGGGCCCAGCTATTTCAGTATCCCAATGAGTGGGTCTCGAATAAAGGAAGGGCGTAATCTTGCTGCGATAGGGAGTGTACAAAGTGCCGCTGGCAACAATGTCGGTTCACAGTAGTCACAACATCTGGCTGACGGCAGTCATCATTCAAGGTTCAGAAATTTTTATCAAAAAATATTTCACAAATGATGACAGTCTCATCTATTATTTCAAGCCCTGATCTTGTGGTGTAAATGTCAGGTTCCTATGGCAAGGGTGAGACATTTTTCGTGTTTGCTTTTGTTGTCAAAGCCAGAACAAAGCTATAACAGTATTTAAACGTTCAGCCTTCCCATGCTACTTGTACAGCAACTGCAACACCCATTTGAACAATATAACTGCAATGCAGTAGTATTAAACCAACACAAAGAGAGAGAATAATTTTCACAGTAACTTTAAACGAGAACTATTATCTTAGATTTGAATTATTTTAGTCCATTATAAGTCACGACGGCACTTTCAAAGTGAATATTGCACTGTGGTTCCCTGTAATTGGTAACTGCCATGCGTATGCATCTGGTTACTCTCCAAGTGAATTAAACGCTCTTCAAACGTGCGCCGTCATTGAACAACTGGCACGTTGAAACGCCGCGTTGCTCGCACTTGTGAACGGATAAAGGTCGCACAGCGGGGCGAGGGGAGTTCGGACTGGACAGCGTCCACGCGAGCTGGCACCTCCTCGTCCGGGCACCGGCACCGTGCCACGTGGCGCGCCGCGCGGCACGCGCTCGGATGAGTGAGCGTCATGCCACAGGACAAGCCCTGGAACCCGAGTCAACTCGTCTGTGGAGCTCGGCAAGGACTACAATGGCCGTTTCATTTAACTGTACGCTAGCGATGGAATTAGTTGTGTTCTGATTGTTTGTTAGCGTTAGGCTATTGGTTTTTTTCACAGAGCACACAGAAACACTGCATAATTATTCATACATTTAAGTACATACATCAACACATTTCATTATTATACATATGTAAGGGACTTGGATTGAGTTTTAGATTTTTATAATACATTTTTAGCAATTTCACATTTTTAGGAAAAGTAGATCCAGATGTAGGGATCTTTTACAATATTTATTTATGCTGGAGTAATCCGATGAGATATAAAGCTATTTTCTTTTACAGATGTCCGGTAATTATGTAACAATTGAATGTGCTGGAAAACAACTGATCTCAACTGCAGTCGCAGTAGTATCCATGGAGACAAGCATATTGTTCACGAGTGTGGATTCCCCTTGCAGGCACCACCAGCTCGCCGCGTGCTTTGTAACCGCTGTCTTTGCACTGCGCATACCGGGGTCCGCAGGAGCGTCCACCCGTTCTTCCAGCTCAGGAGGCGGATCTGTTGCAGCAGCGCCATAGCTCCGCTAGCACAATGAACACACACGTTGGCACAGTAGACCACAAACAACAAAAGGTTAAGTGTGTGTCTATACGTTGAACTTCTTCCGCACCGTACGTAACCAACCGTGCTAATCGGAGGTGCGGGGAAGGACAACGAACTAAATACAAAAAAGGTCAAGGTGCAGCCCTGCAATAACTTGTTCATGCCAATGCAAGTACCCACACTTCACCCCACCACTGCGGTATACCCCTCCACAGTATGCTGCTGTGGAGTGCGAGGCTAGTGGATTCAAACAAACTTACACCATTGTTTCACTTGCCATGTGTATGAATTATAATAAACACGCATGGTATTGGCCAGCTTTTCTTCAGTCATACGCAATTATGTTGTTGTTTTTGTTGTGTTTCAGCCTTGTTTAACCACAAGGGTTTTTTTTGCTAAACTACAGAATTCATAAAATGCAGGTTTTAAAAAAAACAAGTTATGTGCATGATAGAAGCTCACCGCTGCATAGGCACCTCAACCAAATGACAAAGCTCGCACACAAACCGGCTTCTGGCGAATGTTTAGCAACAACACAGTCGCTCTGGAAACTGCCGAGATCGCGGCTCTTCCCGTGAGACACGGTGACTTGAGGTCGCCGGGTTGTGACGACGCCTGTGCGCACACCGGTATGGTGTGTGGTGTGTGTGTGGTGTGTGTGTATGGTGTGTGTGTGTTGTGTGTGTGTATGGTGTGTGTGTATGGTGTGTGTTGTGTGTGTGTATGTTGTGTGTGTGTATGTTGTGTGTGTATGTTGTGTGTGTATGTTGTGTGTATGTTGTGTGTGTGTGTATGTTGTGTGTATATGTTGTGTGTGGGTGTATGTATGGTGTGTGTATGTTGCAGAGGTGTGGACTCGAGTCATGTGACTTGGACTCGAGTCAGACTCGAGTCATGAATTTGATGACTTGCGACTCGACTTGGACTTGCATAACAATGACTTTGTCCCACCTCTGGTATGTTGTGTGTATGGTGTGTGTATGTTGAGATGAGAGTGGGTAGCGGTTAGCGCGCTGCGCTATGAACCTGGCCACCCGGGTTCGATTCCCGCTAACGGCCAACACCAGTGACGATTATACGAACCGGTCCTGGGCCTCCCCTAGGTCAACTCAGCCTCAAATGAGTACCTGGTGCAGTGTGTAATAAACATCGCCACTGGGAAGATAAAGGCGGCCGGGCGTGGTGCTGGCCACCCACCCCCTCGTGTGCCACAGTGCCGGCCTTCACAGATGCTACTCGCTAACAGCACTTGCCCCAGCAGTCTGCTGCAGGCTACACGGGGGATCTTTGTTGTGATGAGATTGGAGGCCGTGTGGCACCGCGACGCATGAAGTTCACGCGCACGACGGAGGGAGATGTCGGATGGGAGCGACATCAGTTGGTGAGGGGTGAGGGGTGGTGGTGGTGGTGGTGGTTGTTTGTAGTTGTGTGTGTGTGTTGAGAGGTTTGTGTTTACGCGTGCAGTTGCGTTGGTGCGCTTTTTTTAGATGAGTGGTGCTGTGTGTGTGGTTGTCTGGGCCGGTTGTTGCGGCGTGGTTGTGGTTGTTGTGCGGTTGAGTGGTTGTTGTGCGGTTGAGTGGTTGTTGTGTGTATGGCTGTGATTGCGACAGCCACTGAGGTGTGTAATCTAAGCCGCTTGTGAAGCGCTTCCCACCCACGCCCCGGCATGAAAGAGAATATGTTTTATATAGCACAAACAAAAGTATCATTACAAAGTGTACATTTTCGCACTGATATTTTTTACACGAGAGGGGTGTCCAAGAGATTTTTAAAACTGTGAAAATGCTTCACTAAACTCTAAACTCCGTTAGGATTGCAAGAAAAAACCACACGAGCATTCGATTGCTTTTACAAATTCTGTGCATACTGCATTCTTCAAATGTTTATCGGTCTCTTGTCGACCTCTCAAGTTCAGGTTAATACGTAGTGGTCGTATAGGCTTTCGCGACCAATATCATACTTAATAGTATAGTTTGTGTTGGGTTAGATCCTGTAAATATATAAATGTGTCCTTAAACCCGCCACCACCTGACACAGCCAACTAGTAAGGGTTGTCACGTAAACCGAACGTGCCAATTCGTCACTAGTACAGTGTTGGAAAGCCAAACCACATCATTTACAATCTGAGTACGACGTTTCGCCAGTAATTACAACTAGCTTCATCAGGTGACAGCCATATTTCTCAAGTTCACCGCGTTGTTCACGCTGGCTAACCCCTGCCTCAACCCTGTCATTAGTCAATCTCTCGTGGCTATTTGGACGATTCGGGGACATTAGTTCGCATTTCGGAAAGTCACCCGTAGAACGTGAACCCCGTGATGAACCAGTACGAACCTCATGGCTCCGAGGCCGTCTTTTGTCTTAACAACCCTGCACTGTGTGGCACGCGCGTTGTAGCTTTTATAAAGCTGCGGGCATGCAGTCAGTCTCACGCCACCGGCTGGCTACTCCACGCATTGTATGTACGTATGTTGAACTTGTTTCGCACATGTACAAAGCCAACTGTGCTAATGCGAGTCGCTTTGCCCATGCACGTCACATTGAGAAGGCTGCTGTGGTGCGCACCCATCGCACTTGCATCCACGTGGGTTTGTACGACACGGAAGGTCCGCTGTACACGGGCACGTTTAGAAGTTGGGACGTCAGGAATGGGCAGCGCATGATGGCAGGTTTCCTAACGGCACCGTTTGACTAGTTTTTAAGTTAATCGGTTTACTCAAACAAAACTCAATCTAAACTAAACTAAAAACGTAACTATTTTAAAATTTACCAGGTAAGGCCCACTAAGCTATACAGCTGTATTTCAGAAGCGACCCGGCCACAAATGATAGCTCAACGAAGTGGCTTATCACGTGGAAATGTATATCAGCCAAATACTCTAAACGCGTGTTGAAAAATGTGGAGGGGAAACCCGGAGGACCCGGAGAAAAATGTGCGTGACCACGCGGAGAACACGCAAACTTCAAATACACAGCAGGCGTCAGGGTCGGGATAGAACCCACGACCTCCTGTATACCAAGCGAGGGAGGTAACATCTCCTAGTCACCGTGATGATGATGCGAGAGAGACACGCAAACTCCAAATACACAGCAGGCGTCAGGGTCGGGATAGAACCCACGACCTCCTGTATACCAAGCGAGGGAGTTAACATCTCCTAGTCACCGTGATGATGATGCGAGAGAGACACGCAAATTCCAAATACACAGCAGGCGTCAGGGTCGGGATAGAACCCACGACCTCCTGTATACCAAGCGAGGTAGTTAACATCTCCTAGTCACCGTGATGATGATGCGAGAGAGACACGCAAACTCCAAATACACAGCAGGCGTCAGGGTCGGGATAGAACCCACGACCTCCTGTATACCAAGCGAGGGAGTTAACATCTCCTAGTCACCGTGATGATGATGAGAGAGAGACACGCAAACTCCAAATACACAGCAGGCGTCAGGGTCGGGATAGAACCCACGACCTCCTGTATACCAGGCGAGGTAGTTAACATCTCCTAGTCACCGTGATGATGATGAGAGAGAGAGAGACGCAAACTCCAAATACACAGCAGGCGTCAGGGTCGGGATAGAACCCACGACCTCCTGTATACCAGGCGATGGAGTTAACATCTCCGAGCCACCATGATGATGATGAGGGAGAGACACGCAAACTCCAAATACACAGCAGGCGTCAGGGTCTGGATAGAACCCACGACCTCCTGTATACCAAGCGAGGGAGTTAACATCTCCTAGTCACCGTGATGATGATGAGAGAGAGAGAGACGCAAACTCCAAATACACAGCAGGCGTCAGGGTCGGGATAGAACCCACGACCTCCTGTATACCAGGCGATGGAGTTAACATCTCCGAGCCACCGTGATGATGATGAGGGAGAGACACGCAAACTCCAAATACACAGCAGGCGTCAGGGTCTGGATAGAACCCACGACCTCCTGTATCCCAGGCGTGGGAGTTAACATCTCCGAGCATTCGTGATGGTGATGAGAGAGAGACACGCAAACTCCAAATACACAGCAGGCGTCAAGGGTCGGAATTTAACCCACGACCTTCTTTATACCAGGGGATGGAGTTAACATCTCCGAGCGACCGTGATGATGATGAGAGAGAGACACGCAAACTCCAAATACACAGCAGGCGTCAGGGTCGGGATTTAACCCACGACCTCCTGTATACCAAGCGAGGGAGTTAACATCTCACGCGTTAAATAATTAACGGCCGCGCTTATTAACTCGTTGGGCAGTCCAGTTCAAGCCGATACATATTCCACGTTAGTTTAACACGGAGGCTTTCGCGACCAATACCGTTAAGGACAAATTAATATATTTACACGATCTAACCCAAAACCAACCTGTATTATGGATATTCCGCGCCAATTGGTGCCGTACTGCAATGGTCGCTTAGGTGTGGGATTCGCTTAATCATATTGAGTTGGTGGTGGCGGTGTGAACTTAGATTTTGAATGTGGGTTGGAGTAATGTTTGCGGTAAGATCCATCTCAAAATGTGTTTTCAAGTCAACCCGCATTGCAAAATCCTATTCCAAGGCCGTTTTTTGTTTACCTGTGTATATGTCAACTGATGTTAACTCTAGTTGAAATGGTGTCTGCCTGAGTAAATACTTTGTCAATTCATTGTTGGGTAAAACATACTATTTGGTGATACTGAATTGGCAGTGGTGCATAAGCACATAACAAAAACAATCTACACATATTTGTGAATAAATCCTAAATATAAAAGTATACACTCGGTGACGTTTTAGGCACTGGTCCTTCTTCACAGCACACAGAGGCATAGGTGCCAGAGAGTGGGGTACCACTCTTGCCTCCCTAAGTGCTGTATAGATGCACATTGCCTGAAACGTCACCGATTATATATCATTTTAAGGCAGTGTTATTAACGAGTGTGTTGATTTTAATTGTTGGCTAAAGGCCCCCCTCACGCCGTGTCGATGATGACATACGATGTAAAAAAACACAACAGAGTAAGAAAGCTAAGAAATGTAACCTTTCATTGCCCGTGAGTAACCCTAAAATAAATCATCACGTACTCAGATATAAATAAAGCCGTAAAGTACAATTACCGTTGTGCATGAGAAGATATTTACAACATTCATTTAAAATGCAGCATCTATCTACAAGGACTGTCAATCCAACTATATTTTCCTCTCATCAAAACAGACTACCTGGCATTGACTACCGAGAGAGACTTTGAAGATGACAATAAAAATATGATAATGCGCGCCTATCGACATCATAGGCGCGCTGAAATCAGTTGCAATCGCCTCCTCTGCGGCACGGGCAGCTACAACCCACAGGCGCACACGTGACATCTCGACTCTGCAACAAACCTGCTCGAGCAGTTCACATTCGCTCACCGACGCGACTCGCCCTTTACCACCACAATGAATTCATCTGCAACGCCACAGAGACGGCGCAACGTCGCCGTGTGTACGAGCATCTCACCTCACGCGGCGCGGTAGACGTCTCTCCCTCGCTGAGATTGAGTGAGTGTGTGTGTGAGTGAGTGCTCTGTGTACTCTGTGTCCACCACGCTCTCGCAGTCACACTCGCCGTGCTCGCATCGTGCTGCTCACACCGAGTGAGCGCGTGGGGGTCTCGGCCCAGGTGTTGTGCGCGATGCCCCCACCCCACTCCACCCTTGCGGGGGGACAGGTCCCGTGCGCGTGACGTGGAGACCACGGAAGCCCCGTGGCCGCACCTGTACGCGTGAGTGTGCGTGCGTGCGTGGGGGTGTGTGTGTGTCTGTGGGGAGCGGTGGTGTAGCGGTTAGCGCCGCGCTGCGCTATGAACCCGGCGACCCGGGTTCGATTCCCGCTCACAGCCAACACCAGCGACAATTATCTGAACCGATCCTAGACCTCCCCTAGGTCGGCTCAGCCTTAAAATAATACCTGGTACGGTGTGTAAACATCGCCACCAGGGATGCAAAGGCGGCCGGGCGTGGTGCTTGCCACCCACGCCCTCTGCTATGCCAGTCTTCAGAGGAGCTGCTGTTGACGGCTACGCGGGGAGTATATGTGTGTTGCTCTCCATTCTCAGCACGCGGAGCGGATTCTTGACTCAGCTGCTCTGAGTTCCCACGATGTTTGTCAATCATCAGTGTGAGGTATTCTTCACGTCAGGTCTTGGGCTACGTCGTATCAGATCCTCTCCCAACCCATCGTCCACTGAATTCCTGAATGAAATATGTCCAGCATTGCGAGGGCATAATGCGCCGGAACCCCAACTTGCCAAAGGGCCTTCGTGGCCACCCTGTTTGTATGTGCGCCAGTGCCGGATTATCCCAGTTGCAAAAGTAGCTACATATGTAGTAGCTACGGGCCCCGCACTGTCAAGGGCCCCGCGCTAAATGCTTTCAAGCTATCAATTCCGGTTCAGTGATTCTGCACTTGCTCTATTACTATAGTACTATACTGCCTTCAACTTTTATGAACGACTGGGTGTTTGAGGTTAGCGATTTATTGTATTTATCTGGCTGCATAGCTAATAAAAAATACTGTTAGTTTGCTATGTTTTAATATTCATGTGTGTTGTTTTTTTATTTAGGGCCCCTTTATATGCCACAGGACCCGCACGAGCTTAATCCGGCACGGATGTGCGCCTATGTTTTTGTGAACGTGGTGGCACATTCACATGGAGCTCTCGACACTTGCGAGGCGTGTCTCATGGCCTTCGGCGAACTTTGTTGCTGGCTTGCATCAACATTCCTGGTTTGTCCACGTGACGTGACTAATGTGAATTACCTGTCTCGTGATCTGTGCATTGTGCAACAACACTACACAATGGGTGTGGCGATTATACGATGCTGGAAAAATACAATGATGTTCATATTATTGGTTCTTTCGGTAAAGTCACGTAGAAGGGAAATAATAAAATAATATTAATATAAAACATATTATTTTATTATTTCCCTTCTACGTGACTTTACCGAAAGAACCAAGGATATGAATCCTTCAGTCACGAAAGCTTTAAATCAAAACAATGATGTTCGTTAATTACATCATCGTCGTCGTCGTCACGATCCATGGGCAGAGAGCCCGGAGCTATCCACTGCGCATTTCGTCATTTTGTTTCCATTTTCCTCTGTCTTGTTCCAATATGCTCGAGTGCACATATTTTTGTCACCAGTCTCTTATGTCGCCAAACCATTCTCTGTTGGGTCTTCCCCTCTTTCATGTTCCTTCCGTTTCCCCGAACAACACACGTTTAATTGTCCTGTTGTTGTCCAAATAGTGACAGTTTCATTCATGATCTTGCGAATGGCAATTTGTTCAGAAGCTAGATGCCAATGTCAATGTCTGCTCGCCACGAGAGGAGGTGTTCCACCTCCTCCGTTGAAGGAGCGCAGACTACAGTGGTTTATTATATGGTTAATAGTTTGTATTGCATGGCCAATGCCACTCATTTATTACACGTACCCTAAAATTGTTTCTGCATTGCAATAACTATGGATTTTATTAGGCAACACATGTTACTATAATTTCAATCTACCGCCCTCTTTTCATTCCACTGCCGGATGAAGGCCACTCCTACATGTGTCGGTCATGGGGTTAGTTTGACCATACTTCACCAATTTTATCGGTGTGAAATTGAGAAGGTGGGGGTGGGACCGGGGTCAGATATCACTCACCATAGCTGGGACTCGAACTCAGGAAGCCAGAGCACAATAACCATGACATCACCATAAAGAAGCCCATTCACCTTAGATGTTTAATACATATTTATTTCTTGGCGTATCTTGCCTGAATGTCCCTGTAGATAACAACACCATCAACCGCCATTCGCCACTAGGTGGCGGTGACGTCACCACGGCGCTTGTGCCAGGCTGTGTGCACGTTGAGGCCACGTGAAGTGTCGAACGCCCGCTTGCAGGAGGTCATGGGGTAGACCCAAGTGCCATGAGTCGACTGACTGAGATGACTGGCCGATGCATCACATGTGCCCTCTACTGTACCAACTTGCCTCCTCTGCCCTCCGTTGTTGCTGGAGGGCGACTGCCTCCAACTGCCCAGTAGTGTCCTTCACGAGCCTCCCCCACAGAGCCCGATCTTGACACCGCTGCTACCAGTCATCGAAAAGTCCACACAGCTCCACATCCACTTCTACCACATCGCTCCATCTCTTCTCTAGTTTGTTCAGCACCCGTTTAGCCCCCTCTATCCGGCCGAACAAAAGCCGTTCAGGCATGCGGTGGCTGGGCATGCGGGCTACATGACACAGTCTGTACATAGCAAACACGTAATGACACGTGCGCCATAATATTTAAATGTAAAATATATACAGCACACATTTATACCACCAGTTGATACAGAATATTCACAAAGAACATACTCGAACGTTCACAATGGTGAGTCTTGTGCGAGTAGGTTTTCATTACAGATTTAAATAAGTTGAGACTGGTAGGTGGCACGTTTAAAGTGTGTCTGGGAGGTCGTTCCATATGTGGGAGATATAATCGCGAAACCCTTCCACCGGCCAGACGGAGTTCTGTCTCCTCCGCTGAACTCACTGCATCTCACGGCGAAGGGCGACGTTGTCCCTGCGTGGTGCGTGTCGTCTTTGCAGGTATCAACCCTGCCGTGTGTGTGGCTTGGACAGTGTGACTCACGAATGTGCATGCCCGCATGAAGTCTTTTTTTTAAGCGAAGGACGCTTTCAATAAGCAACCGTCAACGAGAGAGTTGGAGGAGGGGGGGAATGATGCAATAATAGAGTCGACAATTCAGCACTGATTGACCTTTATGTTTTCCTTTACAATATATTTCAAGCTGGCGTGCCCATGAGTGTTTAAATGATACGAATCAATTCCTCACACATCCTCCCACGCCAAAATCGTGACTCCACCGTGAAGAAAACGACATTCGGAGTTACACAAGATTCTCGCAAGTCACTTTATCGCCATGAGCTGTAACCCGTCGGCTTCTTGTTAATAAAAGCAAACATTGGCTCTGCACACCGACGTCAGTATAGTGGTGCTGCTGAAATTGAACTCAGCAGCCGCACCCCAGTGTTGAGTTCAAACATGAGCACGTGATCCGAAGTGAATGCTTGACTGTAAATATGTGCACTTTCAGAGTACTACTTTTTATATATCATAATGAGCTGAGCGTAATTAACCTATCGATGATGCACGATTGGTTTTGATTGAGATCAGACCCAGTGTTATTGCTGTAAAGTATATTGGATGCACTTTATTGGATAGGACAGATTCTGACAATCCAGAGGAGAGAATATGATCTAAACATAATTATTAAATCAGAGACTGTATTTTCATGAAAAAATATGACAAAAATAAACTGCATCTTCTTGGCTTTTTGCGGTATACTGTATATGTAAATGCCTTTCATTTGGGTTTCATGAACCTTAATGTTGCCAACGATCTGAAATACTCTTAAAAACTATATTCCTGTCAACAGAACTATTATGCATAGCAAGAATGCGTGCAGCCTAAGTACAGTGTAATATATACGACAGCTTATTTTATCCGCAGCTACCATGGGCAGCAACTATCACATTCAGAAATTTGCAGGTGTAAGACTCTGTGTCTGAACGCTCCGATCACTTGTCAGCCAGGTGGCAATTTTGTTGAATGGCGCAGATTTGAGCTGGGAATCTGACAAAGCGATAGGACACTTACGATGGGTTGAGCGGAGAATCTTTGAATGTGCATTACTTGGGGTAATGCAAGTAAAAGTGAATGTCCCCTCTCGGCATTTGTTCACGTAGCATAATGTAACAAGAACAATCAATGTTTATACGTATCGCATCTAAATGTGACGACGTCTTAACTTGCTGTAGATAAACAGTACGACAATAATCTTTCACTGAGGACAAACCATTGGTTGTCGTGTAGATATCTCTTAATAATAAATCATGTTTATACAATTACTATCACAGTCTCGTTATCTAAGGTGTTGTTCCTATCAATTATGTAAGACCTCGTCACATCTCAAAGTTTATAAATCTCGCCAACGGGATGCGGATTTAGAATTGAAGAACATAATACATCCATAAATAAGACCACACCGACTCCCAATACACGTGTAAATTGAAGTCTTTCAATGACCACAGAATATCAACCATTGTCTCAGAATGACATCCAGCACCAGGGGTGATTACAAAGCGCACGATGCAAAAGAGAAAGACAACAAAGCACGGCCGCCCAACACGCATGAACGCAGCGTTACCGAAGACCCTGCCTGCAGGGCTCCCCCTCTCTATGCAAACCCATAAGCGGTGCCTGCGTGCGTCACAAATCTCTCTGTGATGCACAATGGCCACAAGGAGGGCCCTTGGACGTCTCTCCAGCTCGCGGTTGCCGCCCAGCGATGTGCAGCTTTCTAACGCGTAGAACAGTGTGGATTGAGCAGGGAATGATAGTGAGAGGGAACGACTTTGCCGAAGGAGGTGATCGCGGGGAAATTCTGGTGGTGGGCAATAGCGAGAGGACGGGAAAAGGGTGCCACTGATATAGATGGCCAACAAACTGGATACACAGAATCTGCATTTTTGTATCTTCTGTATGAAAGTCTCTTTCTGCATGAGCATTTCTAGACTGAGACAATCAGAGTATTCGATATAGCCTGCTATAAACAAATGCACTGTCAACCAACTTGACGTTTACAAATCGTATATTGTGCAACTCCTTTCTTACCCACAATACCAAAGACCTTCCCTTTAACCGTTTTCAGCTATGTTCAGGGTCGTAGGGAATTCCTCATTTCACCACTCCAGCTTCCGCTGACAAATATCTATTAGAGGCTTGCTCTCATCTGTGTAACTTACGCAAAGACAAACGTCTGTGGCGTAATGGTTAGCGCACCGGACTTGCAATCCAGAGGTCACCGGTACAATTTCCCGGCGACACGGCAGTTGTAACAATGGGCAAGTTTATTAAATCACTCCACCTCTGTCCACCCGCAGTATCAATGTGAACACCACAGTTTGTCGGGTGTGGTGATGGGGAAAATTTTGAGTAATGACCACCTCTTCTTCCACCACGTTTGGCCAGCAATTTTAATTAATTTTAATTTCATTTTTTACCTACGTGACTTTACCGAAAGAACTAAGAGTATGAATCCTTGTAGTCACGAAAGCTTCAAATCTAGAAAGGAAGAGGAGGCTTAAAATAATCTCGAGTGGAGGAGGCCCTGCCACCAGCAGTGCTGTAAGTAATTGAAAGGCGACAGCTTCACCCCTCCTGATTGCAGCTGAACTCCAATAATCTGTGATGAGAAAGAAAAACCATATCGTGATGGGATGGGGAACCAGAACCCGTGGTGCACCCATGATCTGTGATCTACAGCCAACGCAGGTGCCGTGGATTACGGTAGCAATCAGCCTTGCCACAAACCCCCATTGATCCACAAAGAAAGTTCCAAATACAGGGGAAGCGCGGGCACGTGACTAGTGGCTGAAGAATTCTGCGATAAAATCGCATATTATGGAGATTCTAAGACCCAAATAGTGAAAATCTGCCATATAAGTCTAAGTAAAATATGTTCAATCTTAATTTTAGAACTTTCGTGACTGCAGGAATTATTATTTGTTTCTTTCGGTTAAGTCACGTCTAAAGATAAAATAATAAATTAAATTAAATAATAGAATACGACGTTTCGATTGCAACACAAGCAATCATCATCAGGTATAATGAAATAGCGACATAAAATCTAACCAGAAAACTATAGACAGACATATTAGCAGACAGATATCACCAAGATACATAGCGAGAGCAACACAGGTAACAGAGAGGGGTGATCGTCTCTGTGTGGTGGCCTTAAATAGACAGAGGGGGGGGGCGGAGGCAGAGAGAGGGAGGAGGGTTAGAGAAAAAATTAGCATATCAATGAGTGGTCAACAGACGTGGTGCTGCGAATGCGATGGCACGGCAAGCAAGCCTGAAAATCAGGAGAAGGACACACTAAAATTAAATAACCTAGTAAAATATCGAAATGTAATGTAATACAACACAGAGGGTCGGTCAACACACAATTAACGCATAGCCTGGTTGATTACGTATTTCAAAGATTGCTAAGTTAGAATTTAAGTGTGAACAATCTAAAGAGAGGACACAGGCAGAGAAAACAAGTCGCCAGAGAGAGAGAAAAAAGATAAGCTTAAAACTTCCCCGTAGAAGTGGTTCAATCTTAATTTTAGAACTTTCGTGACTGCAGGAATTATTATTTGTTTCTTTCGGTTAAGTCACGTCTAAAGATAAAATAATAAATTAAATTAAATAATAGAATACGACGTTTCGATTGCAACACAAGCAATCATCATCAGGTATAATGAAATAGCGACATAAAATCTAACCAGAAAACTATAGACAGACATATTAGCAGACAGATATCACCAAGATACATAGCGAGAGCAACACAGGTAACAGAGAGGGGTGATCGTCTCTGTGTGGTGGCCTTAAATAGACAGAGGGGGGGGGGCGGAGGCAGAGAGAGGGAGGAGGGTTAGAGAAAAAATTAGCATATCAATGAGTGGTCAACAGACGTGGTGCTGCGAATGCGATGGCACGGCAAGCAAGCCTGAAAATCAGGAGAAGGACACACTAAAATTAAATAACCTAGTAAAATATCGAAATGTAATGTAATACAACACAGAGGGTCGGTCAACACACAATTAACGCATAGCCTGGTTGATTACGTATTTCAAAGATTGCTAAGTTAGAATTTAAGTGTGAACAATCTAAAGAGAGGACACAGGCAGAGAAAACAAGTCGCCAGAGAGAGAGAAAAAAGATAAGCTTAAAACTTCCCCGTAGAAGGGGTTCAATCTTAATTTTAGAACTTTCGTGACTGCAGGAATTATTATTTGTTTCTTTCGGTTAAGTCACGTCTAAAGATAAAATAATAAATTAAATTAATAATAATTCCTGCAGTCACGAAAGTTCTAAAATTAAGATTGAACCACTTCTACGGGGAAGTTTTAAGCTTATCTTTTTTCTCTCTCTCTGGCGACTTGTTTTCTCTGCCTGTGTCCTCTCTTTAGATTGTTCACACTTAAATTCTAACTTAGCAATCTTTGAAATACGTAATCAACCAGGCTATGCGTTAATTGTGTGTTGACCGACCCTCTGTGTTGTATTACATTACATTTCGATATTTTACTAGGTTATTTAATTTTAGTGTGTCCTTCTCCTGATTTTCAGGCTTGCTTGCCGTGCCATCGCATTCGCAGCACCACGTCTGTTGACCACTCATTGATATGCTATTTTTTTCTCTAACCCTCCTCCCTCTCTCTGCCTCCGCCCCCCTCTGTCTATTTAAGGCCACCACACAGAGACGATCACCCCTCTCTGTTACCTGTGTTGCTCTCGCTATGTATCTTGGTGATATCTGTCTGCTAATATGTCTGTCTATAGTTTTCTGGTTAGATTTTATGTCGCTATTTCATTATACCTGATGATGATTGCTTGTGTTGCAATCGAAACGTCGTATTCTATTATTTAATTTAATTTATTATTTTATCTTTAGACGTGACTTAACCGAAAGAAACAAATAATAATTCCTGCAGTCACGAAAGTTCTAAAATTAAGATTGAACCACTTCTACGGGGAAGTTTTAAGCTTATCTTTTTTCTCTCTCTCTGGCGACTTGTTTTCTCTGCCTGTGTCCTCTCTTTAGATTGTTCACACTTAAATTCTAACTTAGCAATCTTTGAAATACGTAATCAACCAGGCTATGCGTTAATTGTGTGTTGACCGACCCTCTGTGTTGTATTACATTACATTTCGATATTTTACTAGGTTATTTAATTTTAGTGTGTCCTTCTCCTGATTTTCAGGCTTGCTTGCCGTGCCATCGCATTCGCAGCACCACGTCTGTTGACCACTCATTGATATGCTAATTTTTTCTCTAACCCTCCTCCCTCTCTCTGCCTCCGCCCCCCCCCCTCTGTCTATTTAAGGCCACCACACAGAGACGATCACCCCTCTCTGTTACCTGTGTTGCTCTCGCTATGTATCTTGGTGATATCTGTCTGCTAATATGTCTGTCTATAGTTTTCTGGTTAGATTTTATGTCGCTATTTCATTATACCTGATGATGATTGCTTGTGTTGCAATCGAAACGTCGTATTCTATTATTTAATTTAATTTATTATTTTATCTTTAGACGTGACTTAACCGAAAGAAACAAATAATAAAATATGTTTTGCATATTTTTGACTTCATGTCCAAGTTTATATTATAAAATATATCTTCTGCAGAAAAAAATCAACTATAATTTTCAGTTTGCAGCTCTGCGATTCTCTCTGCCGCGACAATGTTCACACCCTTCACTATTTGCATTTGAAGATCCCTGGCTTTGATCTTTCACTAAGCTCATGGTCCACCCTAAACGCCATCTTCACAAACCATAGCAGATGCGGATACCTGATACACAAATGGAAATTTTAAATCTCTCCAGCGTGCTACTGTGGTCACCCAGAACAGACCATACAACATATAGCGACGCAATGCCCCGATCCACAAATACGAAGGAGACATCACAGCGATGATACCAAATTCCTATTGTGAATTCTCAGTGGAGAACAACCACTGTTGACTTTCCAACAAAGTGGTTTAACACTGTGCATCCAACCAGGTGATACGTATGTACGTATGTTGATCTTCTTCCGCACCATACATAGCCAACCATGCTAATTGGAGGTGGCGTGTGGTGAGAGTGAATGACTCAAAATCAGAAAGTTGCAAGTTAAAATCTCATTCAGAATTTGACTCAGGTATTTATCATTCCGTTGTTGTCCTATTGAGTAACAGGCTCCTGCCATTGGAATATGGAATTCATATCAGTGGATCAGCACTATTATTGAAGCTGTGAGAAACTTGAATGTATAACTTTCTCGCACTCTGCTATTTATTCCCAGCAGATTGCCGTATATTTATTTCTGGAATTCCTCACAGGTGTTGGTACCATTAAAGTATTTGAGGAAGGGCAGAATGTTCCCTTCTGATCGCAGAAAATATGCTCATTTAAACATTCATAATGCCTGTCCTCATACACAGCATCGATATTTTGGAATTAACGTGATCATTATCCTATAAAGTAAATGTATGGTCTACATTAGTGATCTTAACGTCTCGTGAAAACCACACAGTGTGAAAAGAGTGGGCGATTTTCTGTTGGGAAATGCAATAATGAGCAGCACAAAACAAAAACCTGCTGCAACACCGCACTTGCGTAACACCCAGATTCCACGACTGTTCTGCCCCACGGCAGATATGGGGGTGTGTTTACACAGGAACTTCCTGATAGGACGGTGTTGAGTTTGGTCACGTGCCAGGAAGTTACGAGTTAAAGGTCTTTTAGTCACGAGGCCAGGCAGGGGTGTCAGCCATTACAAAGAGTACAAAATGGAGGCACAATTAGCGTCTCAGTGAAGACGGGTGCATCTGTTCATTGCGGGACTTTAAGAAGCATTGTCTGTCAGTTCGTTTGTGTTTTATAATACTGGGAATGCCGTTATAAGGTTGTAAATGTCTTTATAATGTTGTTAAATTGTTACGATGAATATGAGGCCTAGTTAACAACGAAGCCTGCCACTTGCATTATTGTGAATGTTATTTGTAGTTGGATAAGTCGAGCCAGACTTGTGCCCATGTAACTTTAATGCGTTTTTTAGAGCAAGCATGAAGAAGTATCTCATCCACAGTTCAGTGTTATATGCAGCACTGTACATTTAGGCTGCAGTACGGTGATTACACAAAGTGACCTTATTTAACACAGTAGCTTATTCTCTTGTATAGCTATTCAGTGCTAACGTAGGTGCCTGGATCATCCAGGACCTATTGTTGAGATTCATGTTATCTAAGACAATGTTACGATGCTGCAGTGTTCATTCATTGTATTGATGTTGCAAATATTAACAGATTTTGTATTTTGTGCTGTGTTTTTCCATCAGTTTTACTTCGTTCTATTCATTAAATACGTTGGAGTCGGATATCCACCCTGGCTCTGGAGGTTTATTGAATGCGAGGTTAACTACTCAGTGGTGCAACGCAGCGCACAGCGAGGCCGAGACAATGGCAGATTAGCGAAGTTCTTGTGAAATAGGGCAGGGCTGATTCTTTGTGTAGCCTGGGTTCACTTAAATTCAGTAATGTCAAAAATTATCGCCAATGTAATACATATACAGCCCTTTGTCAATCCACTGCTAGATGAGGGCGTCTATGCCTGGAGGGTAGTGGGTGTCATTTGACCATACTTCACCGCACGGGTCGTGAAGTTTGGTGAAGGTGGGGAGCGTAGATGTGGGGGAATACAAAACAAAAATACATTACAACAATTGATGTTTTTGCAATGCCCTGAGCTCCCCTTAATGTAGCAAATATCCAATAACATCTGCTATTTGACAAGTTCAGTCACATTCCATGTCTTTGGCAATGAGCAGGTATATTGGGTTTTAAATGTTTTATATCTTGACCAATACATTAACAGGACTAGGGTTGATGCAGAGCGATATGACTATTGTCATGATCACCTATAGGAAATGTATATGAATCTCACAACCAACTCTTTGCAACGTCTATTCCACCGTGATATTCATAACACAAATAGTTCTAAAATGTGAACTCCATAAGGTTTGCACCATGTGCATTTGAATATTAAATCAATACGCGTTCTTGTGTAGATAACTTCTATATTGGAGTCATACAAATCTAGACTGGCTGGACACATTATCATTGCACCAGTTCCCATATTTGCCCTTAATTTCACGTGATGTCGAATGTTTTTGTTATTAAACTGAAGGATGCAAAGTAAAACATTTAATATTCATCATTGTCAGGGTGAGACTCGCTAGTTCAGACGAACATATTAATGACAATAGAAGTATTATACAAAATAGAGAGTTGCTGCCATTGTTTAATGTCAGCTCACTGGACTTTCAATCCAGCGGTCTCAGGTTCAATCAAACTCTGCGCGGTAATTGCAACAATGGGCAATTAGCGGACCTGGGCACTTCAGAGATTGAAAACGTAGAGCGGATCTTCTGCATGTGCCTGTGTCCAGGGGCAGCAGCGATGAATACACTGCGCAGCAGGACAGGAGAAGGAGGCACGACACCATCCCTCTGTTCAATAATTCCACAGGTCTTGGATACGATCCGTGGAGAAGGCGTGGAGCTTCACTCGATAGCCCCACGTTGCTCGAGGAGGTGTTGAATTCCAGGCCTGTTTGAATTTCTGGTGGGCGCTCCGTGGTCACTTCCTCTGTGTCACGACCGCTGACAGAGACTTGAGACGTTTTTATTGTGGGATTCTCTTTACAATATACACATTTATATTACACCGGTAACAGTGGTCAGCATGGTTTCTGCTCCGTAGCAATGAGACTGGAGATATATCTACAGGGGTGATATAATTAAATAAAAAAGCAAATGTGGCTCGTCATACATGCACTGGTTGTATTGTGAAATGTACCCGCAGGCAAACAAATGCCAATTGATGTATCGGTAAATTGCGCAAACTCGCAAAAACCTCCTCCCACGGTACGCGCCCACCATGCAAACACCCACGTGAACGCTCAAGAGCCTAAACGCGTAATGTATACATTGCTCAGCCATATGACCATGGCACAGTCTCACACACCACATATCTGGCTGCTTTCATCGCCCATTATATCACCACCGATTGTTCCAGAAAAACACCCTTCCCACGTAACTTCTCAGAAAAATATATCGGACGTGGGCAGGTTTCAGCTTGTACTTATAAACACTTAATGTGCCGTACATACACTTTGCATTTTCACGCGAGTTAATACGATTAAATGTGTTACAAACTACATTGTGAGGGGGTAAGTAGAGAAGTAAGGAATTTGAGACCCCTATTTCTGTTTCCTATAAAAATGTTTTACTACATTCACAGGAAAAATAAGACAAATACACCTATAAAATAGATAGCTCTGAAATTGTTGTTCAATACACTGTGGTCTGGCATTTACATTCGTGTACGGTGTTGCAGTGCATTTGGATAGCCATGATCAATCCACGACTGGATGAAGGTTTTTTCTAACCTACAGTGGCGAGATGTTAACTACCTCGCCTGGTTTGATCCCGACCGCGACGCCTGTATATTTGGAGTTTTCACGTTCTCCCCCGTGGTCGTGTCGATTGTTCTCCGGTTCCTCCGGTTTTCCCTCCACATTTAGAAACATGCATTTAGGTTATTTGGCTTCTATACATTTCCACGTGATAAACCACTTCGTTGAGCGATCATTTGTGGCGAGGTCGCTTTTGAAAAGGAGCTTCATAGCTCAGTGGGCCTTACCTGGAAAAAAATATATATAGTTTCATAATAGTTGTAGTTTAAATAGTTTCTCCATCTCTCGTGATCCACCTAGCACCTACTCACGAGCTGATTTAATTCAATCGTTCCTCTTCACCTTTTGTCATCAACCCTTCTAGCATTGTATCCTGCCCAAGTCCATGTACTTTTCTTAAATTTAAATTCCAGAAATAACCTTCATAAATTACATCATTCATGTTATGCTTTTTGTCTCTCACTCTAATTCCAATAATGTATCTCTCCAAGCTGCTTTACCAGAGCTCACTTTATAGAAACTCAGTAAAGATTGAAGGTGATTGGCCGAAGATTCAAACGAAGAAATTTACCAGAAAACGACTCAATTAGCAATGCACACTGGAGGAACATCGCCCCCTACTGGGAAAGCTTGGAAGGGCCCTCCTGATAAAGAGTTAAGATTCGGTTAGGTTTTTTTCCCCGGTTAACAAGCGAAAATAATAATTAAAATTTACACGACCTTTACGCCCCTCAGTATTAGGATTTTCTTTAATTTCATTAATATCCATAAACTTAGACATGTTTAGCCTTCTTTTTGATGTACTCTGAATGCGACGAAAAATATATTTAATATACATTGTATTTCAACAAACGATGAGTGTGTTTGCAAGAGGAAACAACACCATGGCGAGACATTGCGACCATATAATGGATACCAACCGGTGTCCAAGATGTGAATGCTATTTTGTGAATAATGGATATTGATTGGCCTGGGCACACTCGTTATATGCGATGACGGCAGGTGGACTAGACTGGTGGCCAATTGGCAGCCAATGGAGAGAAGAGCGCGTCCGAGAGGAATTACCACGGTCGTGGCCATGGCGCGTAATGAGTTCAGCTCACTGCACGAGTGAGGTTGATGGTAGCAGCACCGGACCGTGAGGAATGGCCAAATCTGGTCACCCACGTTCACAAGTGGAACAAATCAATGCCACTGCAGAGGCCCCAAACCGCAGAGCACACATGGCGAACCATAGAGGGCATTGTGAACCATGGGGCACAATGCTAATCAGAGGGCATTGTGAGCGATGGGGCACAATGCGAACCACTGCCAACTTCACAAATTCAACGGAAGCAGCGGCGGCCCATTGGGCTTCACCTCAAGCCGCTGCGTGGCTTCCAAACTCGGATAGAGATGTTGTGAGTTGCTATTCACGAAGCCATTGGCAAGTATTTTGGCAGCCTCGCTCTAGCACCGTCATAAACGTGATACCGACAGCGATGGGATCCCGGCTCTTGCCACCGGAGGTCGCTACCTAAAGGCAGTGGTGATGCTAACTCACGCTATTTAAACTATATCGTTTTTATTTTACTAGGTAAGGCCTACAGAGCTTTGTAGCTGTTTTTCAGAAGCGACCTGGCCACAAAGTTTAACTCAACGAAGTGGCTTATCATGTGGCTATTTTTTTTGTAGCAGGTAAATACTCTAAACGCATGTTTCTGGCATTGCACGAGTCTCCATTAATTGGGGTTTCTGATATATATTCCGTGTCTTTTAATGTAATCTAAGTGTTTATTTTTCAACAAATTTTGAGTCCGTAGAAGTGTCCCAAAATCGGCGATTGTTCGATCCTGTCGTTTTTGTATTTGCTGTAAAGGGTTACATGTTACTCCACGATTCTAATACATATCATCTATGTATACAAGTTCGACCAAAAATTCCAAACTTTTGGACTCTAATTTTTTTTTTTAAACACGCGTTTGTCTTTGGGAACGTTTATTTATCAGCAACCACCGATTGATCACAACCACAAGCAATATCGCAGGAACCGGGAACACCACCACTACCATGAGTAACCACCACCACCACACCCGCCAGTCGCCACGAAGTGACGGTGACGTCACCACGGCCAGGTGCACTTTGAGGCCACGTGAAGTGTCCAAGGATTGCTGCCAGAAGGTCATGGGACTGACCCAGGTGCCATGGGTTGACTAAGATGACCGGCAGATGCACCAGCTGTGCTGTTTAGCCGCGCGGTGCTCCGCTCGTTGATGTGAGCGTCGCTCCTCTGCCAGTCGTTGTTGTTGGAGGGCGACTGCCTCTGACTGACCAGGAGCGTCCTTCACGAGCCTCCTCCACCACAACCACCGACCATTAACCTCGCGCTAGTCACACAATCTTTTTTATATAAACGCCTAAAAACGCATTTTTTTTATGAAGTATTGAGGAATACAGTACTATTGTTACGCATGGCCAATATGGCCAGGGGCTAAATGTCGAGATCTGGGGCCACGGCGAGAGGGCTTCGTGAGTTTAGCGCTCGTGTCCTTTTGCTAATCCTCCTCCTTTGATGGAGCCGCGGACCGCAGCGCTTTGAATTTCGCGCAGCGTAGCAATGCTCCAATCGCCACAACGTGGCACTCAAAGTGCGCCCCTGCGTGGCGCGCGCCCCGTTGGTCCCCACGGCCCCACGCGGATCGCCTCGAGCGGCCCCTGGCGGTGGCCCAGCGCGGCACCGGCTCCAGGAGGGGGCCCCGCGGCATCGCGGTCTCTGACCCCCACGTCCCGTGTGTGTATTTTACTGTGTGTTGACGTTCTTTCGCACCGTACGTAGCCAACCGTGCCAATCGGAGGTGCGGAGGGACGAACGACAAACTAAACACAAAAAGCACGGTTAGAAAGAACTTCGTTTTCAATCTAGATTACTTAAAAGTGCATAGCTCCAGTGTCTTCCTAATATCGGAAGAGCGTTCCAGACGGCCGCAGAAGCGCACCTGAAAGTGCGCGATGCAGTAGCCGTCTTTGTTCTGTGGCGAGCCAAAAGCCACTGTGAGGATGACCGGAGTTCGCGTGATGGTTTATGCTTCTTGACGTGATCATCAAGGTATTATGGTTCATTTGTGGCAAGCACTTTGTGTGTAATGAGTGCGACCTTATGTGTTCGTTCAGCCAGGTCATTTCCATTGCACATTGAGAAGGGAGATGTCCCGGCGGTTGTTACAATCAGTACGGCCAACCTTCTTAAAGAGGGCCACCAGGGAATCCTTCCCAACCTGCGGAACCCACCCTGTGATCCAGGTAGTTGTGATTGTCATATAGGGCATTCTGCAAACGCAACCCTCCCTCATACATTTTCTTGGGAGATCATCTCTGCACCGCACTTTTCCTGGTCTCAGTCTCTGGATCGCTTTCCGTACTTCCTCAATAAAAATGGCACATCAGCCAGCCACTCACGTGGGGTGGCTACTTACTCAAATATTTGATGCACGGCAGCCCCAGCAGGGCCATCTCCACCTTGCTCCACGATGTTATCTGGGCTGAGGGATTTCCCCTCCCCTCCTGGAGGTCAGAGATTGGCTCACCATTCTTTCCCTTAAGGATGGTAATTGGTGTTGCTCTGCAAGTAACTCTTTTGATGGAATTAGTGATTTGTGATCGTAAGCGACCAAGGCATTTACATTTCCTCAGCAACCCAGGACCACCATTCATCCTACCAGCACTGTACAGCTCTCTGAACCTCCGAGTGAAGGCTGCGGTAAGCCTCATTCTTCAAAGTGGGATGTTGTAGACAGTCGGAGTGGGCCTGTCACATTCACCTCCATCATCTCTGGGAAGGTCTGGAGTCTGGACTGTTTACCCAAAGCAGTCATTGCAGTTGCATGAGCCAAAGTTCTGAGCTTCGCCCATTTTCCCTGGCATCAGGAGGGGGACGGGAAAAGATGCCAATCCTAGCTGCAAGCGATGATGAAATTCTCACAATATCAGAGAGTCGAGACGAGGTCACTGTGGAAGAATGGCAAGCACATCTACAGATGACATGCTGATGATCTAGGATTGAAGCTTTCTTGGCTGCAGAAATTATACTCATTGTTTTTTTTCGATGAGTCACGTATGTAGAAATAAAATACATTTTAAATAAATTAAAATAAATCACGACGTTTTGAACGCAACACAAGCGCTCATCATCAGGTGGAAATGGGGTGAAACATATAGCGAGGGAACACACAGGGAGACACCACGTACATAGCACATAGAGAACGGCAAACTGCACGTAAGCAAATGCAACAAGAAGATGGGAGACGAGAAACGCAACAGATCTTAGAAACATAATGTGATGCAAACCAGTCGGCCAACAACACAGACACTAACCTGGCTTGAAACCCCCCCCCCCCAGCTATTTATCGTTATGCGGGTCACCCAGCCACTGGGACCACGCGGCGCGCGCTCAGCCAATCGTCTGTCGGCACGGGTGTTTGACGAAGCGGAACGCCGACGTCACCCATATTGCCACACCCAAACCACGTGGTTGCCTTAGCCAATCGCGCCTCGGCATGGGCGGCGGCCGCGTATGGGGGGTTGGCGGGTAGGGAGTGGAGGGTGGGAGGGTGGGGCGGGGGCGGTTGGAGGTTGTGGGGGGGGTTGGAGGGTGTGGGGGGTGGGGGGTGGAGGGTGGGGGGTTTGAGGGTGGGGCCCGGCCCTCCCATCAAACGAGACCCGCCCCCACCCTTGATCACGAGGGACGCTCTTGACCAATCGCGCGGGCGATAGGGTCGGTGGGCGGAACTAAGGGAATTCCATTTCCGCCCAGCTCGCGATCACGTGGCGTGGGCCCAGCCAATCGGGTGTCGTCGCGGGGCGTGGGCTCGAGGCGGTCGCTGTCCCGCTCAGTGCAGCCGCAGCAGCAACGAGGGCAGCAGCAGCAGCAGGGACCATGGTGAGTGAGAGGTCGCGAGTCCCACTCGCATCACCACAACCCTCACCGCATTCCACAATATAGCGGATGTATAATGAATGCGACTACGGTGGTAATTGTCAGAGGTGCTACTCGCGAACAGCCCCCAACAGTCTGTTAAGGCTCTGAGGGGAATCTTTGGTGGTGATGATAAGAGGGGAGCGGTAGCGTAGCGGTGAGCGCGCCGCGCTAACGAACCCGCCGACCCGAGTTCGTTTCCTGCTCACGGACACCAACACCAGTGATAGCGATTATCCACACTGGTTATGGGCCTCCCCTAGGTCGGCTCAGCCTCAAATGAGTACCTGGTGCGGTGTGTATAAACACCGCCATCGGGGCCGGGCGTGGTGCTGGCCACCCACCCCTTCGTGTGCCTTGGCCTTCATAGGTGCTCGCTGACAGCACTTGCCCCAACGATCAGACTAGGGGGGTGAGGGGTAGGGGTCTTTGTCTTTGATGACGGCGCGATGTGTCGCGGGGAGTGTTGAGCCGAGTGCGACTCGGCGCGCCCCGCCCGGCCGCTCCCCGATGGCCTGGCGGTGACTAAACTCGCGAGGGCTGTCGGTCCCATCGCAGTGGCTGGCAGACGCCAGTGGGTTGTGCTCTGAAGAGCCCCTCGTGTTGTGCTGCTGCTGTTGTTGTAAACTGTTGTTTGTTGGGTTTGTGCTTCTGCAACGCGTCTCGAGTCAGGTTTTTATCTAGCTTTGACCGAGTAACAATGGAATGCGGTTGTTCTGTGTTTTGTGTCCACAGTCTGACTTCAACGAGGACCAAATTGCGGGTAATTAAATCTTACCTCATTCGTGTTTGTCTTACTCATGTCCGTGTGCATCGGAGGTGACGTCTCCTGGTCGTTATGTGGACTCTCATTGTGTAAGGGTATCATGTTGAGTGGACTGTAACGTCTCGCCATTAGTTAAAATCTATAGTGGTGGCGTTCTCACAATCAATTTAAAGATCTTGTCACCATTGACTCGGGCCTCGTTGTCAGCAGGATTAGCCTCTCCCCAACTCAGTCCCACACATTGAACTTTAACAATTACAGCAAATATGCTTCAGAGTTCGGCTGGTAATCTTTGTTTCATCGTTTGTGTTGGCACGGGGTGCTAGGATATGTTCGGTATTGCACCCGATACATGAGTAGTGGTAGGTTTAGTGAAATACTGTATGGTAATTGCAAGTGGGGTGTTTATTAGTTGCACATTCATCTCTGGCCGTCAATCAGCCGTGCCACGCACGGTTATTGTGTGCACACACACATTGAACACCAAACTGGAATATTTGTTTCCAGCCAACTAATTAAACCGCTTTATAACAAGGTTTATTTCTAATCGTGTTACCTTGAATGTACTGTACAATATTAATATACATTGAGAACTGAAAACCATCAACGTTCATTTTTTTACTTTAACATGTGCAGGCGTTTAAAACCAAGACCACTTGGAATACCAGTTTAATGCAGTTTAAGTGCCTAAAAACATGTACTATAGGTGTCTTGAGTGTAAGGAGGAGGCTTTTATAATGTGCATCCTGCCTTAAGGGCGTGCCGACGTTGCACAAACATACCACCACAACTTCTCCAAATGAGGGTGTTTTATTATTTGAATCGTACAACAAAGTAGTGTTGTGTTGTCCTCTTACCCTTAATGGACATTTTAATAAAGTGTATCCATCGTAGCTGTTCTATTATATATCGAATCACAACTGAAATACAACGCGCGTTAGGATCTGAGTGCAGTACAGTATCCCCTGCTGGAGTTATCACAGATATAATTACATCGCATGTTTACCGCAGCATGTTTTTAATGTCCAATGTTTACTTGCAGGTTTTCTATAATATATAGATTCTGCCTTGAGCAAACTTTCTGTGCAGGGTGTGGGAGCTGTGAACTACGATACAGTTGAATGTTTAACGAGATAAGCCCCATGACGTCAGCCCTTCCGCATTCCCACACAATGCCTTTGCTTATACATATATATCCATCTTTAATGTTTCTTCTCATCCCTTTATTTGGGTAACTTGCGTATCGTCCGAAAAGACACTTGGAGAAAGGAGTGCCCAAAATTGGCGTTGTGCTTTTTTCCCCTCCCCGCAGCCCAAAGTGGGCTGACACCGGGGATAATGAACGTGGCTTGGCCTCTGCTTTCTTCCTTATATGGGCACAGTGGCAGCGCGCTTCGGGGCGCGCGTGGCGTGGGGCCTGCGTCATGGGGGAGTGGCCTCCGTTTGAGCCACGGGCTTGTCGCTTCCCCTCGGATTTTCATCACTTCAGCTTTCATGCACACAAGGCATCCATGCCCAGTCCGTTGCTGGATGTAGTCCTCCCCAAGCCACCTTCATCGATCGCGATCCTGCGATGTCATAACAGCAATAAAAAACGCTTTTCGCCACGAAGTGGTGGTGACGTCACCAGGGCACTTGTGCCAGGCTATGTGCACTTTAAGGGCACGTGAAGCGTCGAACGCCCGCTGGCAGGAGGTCAGAGGACAGACCCAGGTGCCATGAGTTGACTGAGATGACTGGTAGATGCACCACTGTGCTAGCTTGCAGTGTTTTAGCCACTCGGCGCTCTGCTCGCTGTTGTGAGCGTTCCTCCTCTACCATCCGTTTTTGTTTGGGGGCGACTGCCTCCAACTGCCCAGTAGTGTCCTTCACGAGCCTTCTTAAATTTAATAATACCACCTAGCACATGCACACACGATGGATTTCATCGCATCGCTCCTTATCCTCGGTTGACATCCTCAAGGACGTGTTCAATCCCTTGACTGCCACTGTCATTGTTCTTGATCATCTGCCCTTCTTGCACAACTAAGGATGAAAATACAACAATCCTAAAAAGGCTAAGAAAAGGATGAGCAAAAAATATAATTCCCCTCTTATTCAGCCCGCACACATTCCAAGGACATCCATCTCTGCTATGCATCAGGGTTTGGGTGTGTACAAGACCACTTTTGTCATTTCTCCCCAGCCCTCAGGTTTACACGCTGCACTGCTTACGGCTGAATAAACCTAGGAAAGGCCAATGATGGGTGCAAATACTGCTTTCCACTGACATATTAGCCTTGTCTTGGATAGCAGGATTGTGTGGAAACAGCTACAACACCAGTAACTACACATGGCCAGGTTTATATACCAATTAAACAGCCAGAACACATGTTGGTAGTTTATCCCATTGTGAGTAATGGAGACATTGGCACATTTTCGCCACAAATTGAGGAGGAACATCTACCAACACATGAATTACATCCAAACTTTTATACATATATACAGGCGCTTATATCTGCAAACTATGGCTGGTAATTTCTCTTAATCAGGTTTGTCAATAGGAATTCCTTACAGCCCAATGGTTGCATGGCATGTGTTTGTGGTCGTATAGAAACAACCATTATATTGCATGGGCAGTGTACGCTCTATTATATGTAGCATTAATCATACAAGCTGACATTCGCCCATTAAATGAGAATCCCCATGACCTTGAAAATTATGTGCAAGCTGATACAAACATTAATCTACACGGATCATAGATGCATCCACATTAGGGAAACATGAGGTGGTGTTTACAGTCATGGAAATTCAAAAAGCCACACTTGAATCCTTTTATGGAATAAACACTAAGTCATACCGAGTTCACTTGTAAGCTGCTTTTTGGATTTGCACAAAATTGGTGTTTTTTGCCATACTGTGAACATAAAGTGGAGCTTTAATTATCTCTGCTAGTATTTCATACCAGACAGTATATTCAGTATAAAATACTACCCTTGTGTAATGAGGTGGGATTATGTTGACATGTGAAATGAACGTTGCTGAGAAGACCTTGGCCATCATAGATACGCAAGTAATTTTGAGTCGATTTTGGCCTACTTTATTTCACTTGACATGCCGAGTTAACACTGAGGTATTTAAATATTGCAGAAATGTATTGGTCACCATGCAATTGTTTAATTTTGTTATTTTCTTTATGAATCTGATTGTTACACATCCATCCAAATATCTGCTTTAACATGGATAGGATACACCGACAGATAGAATGAGAAGTGCGCAAAGAAGCATGGGGGGAGCTTGGGATCACGCCGAGTGATGGAAAGAGAAACACATTGATCAGAGAAGAAATACAACTTCAGACAATGGCTTTAGAAAAGTGGGTTTGGGCAGGATAGATACTTCAATCGAAGGAATTATGCCAGTGGTCAAGATGGAATCGTAGCCAACTTGGGGAACACATCCAAAAGGAAGAGCATCGGAGAGCTATCAGTTAATGTGCAGGATATGTATGGATTATTATTAAGCTTTGTTTAAGTGATTATTGAAGTTTCAGTGATTACATTTTGATACAAACAGGTTGGCAGATAAATATACCCACAGTTAAACAGTGGCTAACTTAATTGCTATGAATATAGTGTTGGACTAAAAACTACGACACTCAAAGCCTATCACAACTCGGCAGTCTTAACAACTTAAGCATGTGCTTTTTAAGGGGTTATAATCGCATTAAACAGCCACGTGATTAGTTGCTGACATAAGTTTGGTCACGAATTGGGTATTTTAAATTGTATAAACCTCTATTTTGTAATCCAAAAATGTGTTTCTAAGATATTTAATGCGTTTCATATGTTTCACCACAAATTGTTCTCAATTGTACCCTAAATGTAGAATATTGCTTCAAATTTATATAACCAAACCCTGATCACTATCGACAAACTTTGGATTTGTTCACCGTAAAAAAATCTAACATTTTTATAAGTTATGGTATCATTAAAGATGTAATGTGCAAGACATACGGTAAGGCCTCGACATCTGCGAGGGTTCGGTTCTTGAAAATCTGCGCAAAAGTAGAATTTGCGAATGTAGATACTATTTTGTATGTAGTTAGACGGTGTCCTTTTGTGTCAAAATGTGTGAATGAAATCTGGCTTATTATGCAGATATAATAATACCTGATTTTAATAACTGTAAGAGAACATTGGGTTGTATCTACATTTCCATGTTTACATGAGGTACACAAAAATGGAGTAATGATGTATAAAGGACATGACAGGACTCTTGAAGGACACAGCAGGCAATGTGTGAGCAGGTCAGCAAAAATTGGGATGAAGGAAGACGATGACAAAAAAGGTTAAGTGCTGGCCGAGTATTGATAAAACAGCATCCCAGAGCTGATGAAGCAAGAGCTGAGAGTAAGTGGAGCGGGGAGGTGAGGAAGGGTGCTGTGTTTTTGCAGTGCTCCTTTGAAACCAAAGTGCATGACCTCTATTCTACACTGGTGCTCTTGCCATCCAAAAAGATGATTAATATTCTCTGTGGATGACTTGCCTTGAATTCTAAGCAACCCATCAGTATTTTAACAGACCACACACCCTGCTGATGGCAAATCTTGGTGGAAAACATTGGTCCCAATATGCCCAAAAGGTGATGGAAAGCAATGTGATGGTAAATGTTATGGTTAAATAGACCATCTATGTTGTTTTCAGGCAGTAGTTAAAATAATATTAATTACACAATGTATGTCATAATGAGGAGCTGTTGTAACCATGCTATAAAATAGTGTTGTTATTTTAACCCAAACATTAATATTTTGTATTTTGCAATATGATTAGACTTCAAGGAGGCGTTCTCCTTGTTTGACCGGACCGGCGACCTGAGGATCGGCTACAACCAGTGTGGCGAAGTCATCCGGGCCCTCGGTCAGAACCCCACCAATGCGGACGTGCTGAAGCTGCTCGGAAACCCCAAGCCAGACGGTACGCTAGCAGAGTTCCTGGGGAGCAAGAACACCTAGCAGACCTTTTTCATCATCTAAATCCTTGGTACAGTAACCTTTTACTCTAACACTGTGTTCCTTGACTAGCACAGCTCCAGAAGTGGCTGATGAAGTATTTTTTTCAAGTATGCAGTGGAACTCTTCATCAACAATCCTGTAATCACGAGTCCGAATCGATTTACAAAAACTGCTGTTTTCTGTAGAATCAGTTTTTGTTTCCCATTATCCATTGCAGTTGGTTAACCAGCTGGCACTAGGTTATTCCTATTTTTCGTGGGGCCCTTTTTGTAAGAGTTGCCGCATAGAATTAGTCAATTGGTCACTTGCAGGCACTACATGCATCCTTTTATTGATGCTTTTCCATGGATGAGAAGGTGATGATGATGAAAGTGCCCATCATGATTATCAATCGTGCAGCTGTTAAGGACGATCGTTGATGTGGTGTAATCATTATGCTATTGCCGATGATCATAATGCTTTTTCGACTGGTGTTCGTGATGATCCAATCATTTATTTAAAAAAATCGTCATTGAGTCTCAAGACACTTTTTTATAAATGTGCTGTATTGGGACGTTTGGCCACTTCCATTTATAAAGCTTTTGACCTGTGGGAAAGAAACTGCTCTACCAGAAAGAATCTCAAACGATTCCCACATGTTCAGTCTACAGACCCCCAATACATTCTGTGGCCTGGGCTAATTGATTTGCTACCATCTCCTGGCCACGTTGCAGCACAACACCAATGTCTTTCATTAATATAATTTTCCTGAAAGTGGTCTCACCTCTGGCACATTTTAATGGTTAAGAGTAGATGCATGACAAATGTAGCCTGTTTTATCATAAATACTATTGAAGATTAAAGGAGTCATCTGGATGTTAGGGTGAATCGCCTCTCATCCACGCATTTTATAACTGCAAACAGGAACCACCAAACATTTAAATTACATACTCATTAATTAAAACATTTAACCTGGAAAATTCCTTCATGTGACATCTCATTTGTAAATCTTGTCCAATGCATATTCGATGGTTCTTTTGGTAAAGTCACGTAGATAAAAAAAAAGTGATTGCAAATATCACGACGTTTCGATCGCAACACAAGCGGTCGTCATCAGGAACAGGGAGGTTGGCCTCTGAAGGCAAGCTGTTTATCAAGGTTTAGAGATGGGCTGCTGGTGTTGACCTACTGCCGGCCATCTCTAAACCTTGATAAACAGCTTGCCTTCAGAGGCTAACCACCCTGTTCCTGATGACAACCGCTTGTGTTGCGATCGAAACGTCGTGATATTTTTTATAACTTTTTTTATTACTTTCTATCTACGTTATTTTACCCAAAGAACCATAGAATATGAATTCCTGCAGTCACGAAAGTTTAAAGTCAAAACTTGTCCAATACAATTAAAGAGGTATTCCATTGTATATCAAGGATCAATCAAAGTTGATGTAATAATGTTCGTGTTACCATGGTACGTTTCATATGTTTATTATCACTGTAGAAATGAGCACAAAGACCTTGGACTTTGAGCAGTTCCTACCCATGCTCAGCACCATCGCCAAGTCCAAGGACCAGGGTACCTTTGAGGACTTTGTGGAGGGCCTGCGTGTGTTCGACAAGGAGGGAAACGGCACAGTGATGGGAGCTGAGCTCCGCCACGTTCTCACCACGCTCGGTATGTATCATGATGATGAATGGTGGTGATGGTGATGGAGTTGAACACGTGCTGTGTCCGTAAGGGCTGTGCACAGTTTTGGAGGGTGGTTCGATTCCATTTCTCATTTGTAAGAAGGTTCTAAAAGCTCGACGATTAACCTATGTTGTTGCAGTATGCACGGGGGAAATTCCTTGTGTAGTAGATATTTGTACAAGAAAAACAACATGTAACAGCCTACCAGAATACAATGCAATTGTATTCATGTGTTAGTTATAGGTGTCACATTTACACTTAATTTTGAAACTCGTAATGATCTTGTGTAATGTATGTCAGCAGTTGAACAATTGGTCGAAATTTGGGTAGAATCTGGACATAGATGCATTGCTGCTTAACTGTCACAAGCCATTAAATAGTAACACTCAATACATTTTCACCTTCCTAAAGAAGTGGTTTGCATGTGTTTAGCCTTTTATAGTTTTGTAAATTGTTTATTTTCCTATTCTGCCTAGAATGTATTTTTGTGTTGCCTGCATAAATGGTTTTATTAATGAGGATTCTCAGGAGAAAATGCTAGTTTTATGAACCATTACAAATATAAAAAAAATTCGTTATTTTTCAGGTTAATGACCTACAAAAACGAATGTAGGCATAAAGCTCTGCTTGTGCACTCTGCTAGACCATCATTGGCATGGTGCTTTTAATCCTCATGCCATAGAATCTTTGATGGTAGTGACAGAACCATTTCATTTCAATAAATTGGGCTTGTGGCATAATTGCCTGAGGCGGCTTTCGTCAAAAGGGGTTGCAGGTCTGGTGCGCTCAATGAAACTTGCCTCTCGGCTCTCAGCCAGTCAAATCGTGCACCCTATTGCTCATACAGATTGTGCATTCGTGCAGTGCGCCCTGTTGTGCTGTTCCCTGCACCGCATTGAAAGTGCGTGGTCCTTAAGCGGAAGGGTTCATTGCCATTTGTATTGGTGGTGTGATGATTACTTGTTATGATTTCATTTGGTACGAAGTCGGTCATGTTGATCAGAAACATGACCTTTGTCTTCGGTGAATCATCTGGGTGGAAGTTTGGTGGCACAATAAAGTGAAACACTGCCACTTTTGTGAATCGTGCAGCACATCTCCCAGCTCATTAAAGGCATTGTCATTGATTTGACTTAACTTTTTTTAAATGGCAATAAATCAATAACAGGAATTAATATAATCCACAGTTACCTAATTTTAAATGTATCATGTGAGGACAGGCATGAATATGTTTCATATTTTTACAAGTCGCATCCTTTTATATTATAATACGTACAAATATTTTTTTTACTAAACATGCTCAACACGGACTGGTGAAGTGGCTGACAAGGCAATGTATTGAGTTAGGGCTTTGTGAGAGATTTAATCGCTGCTCTCTGTTGATTTGTGTTCGCAGGAGAGAAGATGTCCGAGGATGAGGTGGAGCTACTCCTGGTAGGGCAGGAAGATAACAATGGATGCATCAACTATGAGGGTAATTTGCTCACAAGCTTAAAATAAAATGCCTTTGTTTCATTCTCACAATGGATTTTGCTTCAGGTAAGAGTTGGTGCTTCGTAGCAGCAGCGCATGGTAAATATTTTATAAAACATCGGAGCTGCTTGCAGAAAGATTTTTTTTCAGTCTGAAAAAAACCTTCAATTGGTTTAAATTTGTACTCATCAGGGTGGGCACTTTCTCATAATCTCCTCTGTGAGATTGTCACATAGGACTAGATATTTGAACACATTTTCAAGCCAGAATATACCCAAATCAAATGCAAAACCAATTTTAATGGTGGTTATTTATTGTGCAGTCATCAACTCGCTGCACTTTAGAGACCAGTTGAATTGTGGGTGGCCATTTTAGAGACCAGTTGAATTGTGGGTGACTGCCCTGATTCAGACCCAGCGTCTCCACAGTGCTGGCCCAGCACTGAGCCTCCTGGCTACCTCTAAAACAAACACTGATTTCACATACACTTTTACTTGTACGGGTGTCCACGAAGTTGAATGAAAATGCATTGCTAAAGTCTGACGAGTGCATACACTTTTAATGTATATCATGTTAATTGCAAGTATCTCATATTTTATGGGTACATTGTGTTTTAGGGATGGTTTGTGAAAAAATTTGCATTTTAATGACATTTTAATTACATTTTAATTTCTACAAAAGTCCTCTGAGTGTTTTAAAATGCTCTGGGGAGCTGTTTTCATTTTGCAATACAGTTCTTTAAACCCATCTAATTTGTTGTGACCTGGAAATTCTAATTGCGCCATCCACTAGAAATGTGCACAGATTGTGTAAATTTGACATTGCACAATTGAATCAAGTGCACGTAACATTTGTAATATGTGCATTTCATACACAGTTGTAGCAATACAACAGTGTGAAAATGCACACCATGAATTCTCCTTAAAATGTCTTAAACCTTGCATTCCTTACATTCTTAAAAGCCTTCATATTTCATCATCATCAGCCATGTTTTAGCCATCGAATGAAGGCCTCTCACCACATCCGAGACGTCGCTCGTGGCCTTGCGTCGCCACAGTCGCTGTCGCTGTGCTGCACAGCACTCCCCGTGGTAGTTGTCCTCACCGGTACGTCACTCATTTGGCTGCCGTTCCCATTCATCAACCATCGACCAATCAACATGGCTGATGGATGACCCTTGTCCATCTGTGCTCTTTGATTTAATACTCAACATTCATGTCTTAAGTTTAAAAAAAAAATCTGTATTTAGCTTAGCCCTCTTGGCCAGTGTTAATGTGTAACTTGCGTTGTAAATATACAGTGTAACACTTTAAATATCCGTTTGAAAGCGGTTATTCATGGTAAATATGTATTGCCTTGGCAGCTTGTTTTGTAATATTTGGTTCAAATATTTTATATACAAAAACAAATTTCAGTGGACGTACATTTCCATTAACTTCATGTTGATTTTCTCAGTGGAGAGTCAATCTCAAGCCAGTGTCCCAAGGAAAAACATATTTTAAATGTGTGAGCATTGTTTTGTACAATGAGAGGTTAGCTAAGGAATAATTTAACATCAACTTATTAAAGTTTGTACAGGGTGTGCTTTTCAGTATGTCTGAATGAGTTAAACTGGTTGTAGAGGGTTTTTTTTCATTAAATGATGTGTTGAAGGATTCTTTATATAATACACACTTGGTGGAAAGAGTCATTCACAAACCCCTGCTATTTCATGTTGCTTATTTCCATAAAAAGGTATTGTTGATCAGAAGTGGATTTTTATCACTTCTGTGTTGATGATCACGAGTGGTCACTTGAACAATCAGTTGTAGTATGTGACGACATTGCACATCAGCTACTAAAATAAAATCTTTGTTAAGCTGCATGCACAAACCAAATATATCGTTGCTTAATATGGCAAGTCTTCTTTAATAGTCTCATTAAATTATAAGGAATTAATATTTGCTTGAGTACGAGGTAACTTTTTAAAATTTACATTGAGTTTATATGCTGTAAGGTATGATGTCACTTTGAGGCAGGTGTGTGCATGTGCCATTTGTAATGGCTGCCAGAAAATGGCCCTTGAATGACTCAATCGCAAAGGCATTCTAAAGACACATTCAGGCAGTGTTTATTCAATCCCAGTATAGAGCAATATAGATGCAGTATTTGATTGCCCCCAATGAACAGGCTTGAGTATTCCTTGTATATATGACATTGTGGCTTTGAGCACAGGTGTTGGTTTAAATCTATAGTAGCTACATAAGCAGGTTGTACTGCATGGGGACAGTTTATTGGGAAGGGCATTACTTATGTATAAAGCTCTTGATCTCATGCAAATGCTTTAGTTTTTGAAACATGGTTTATATATTTCGCCATGGCCATGTGTAGATGACATTTTATATGGAGAAAATTATTTTTTAGGTCCCCTTTTTCATGTCAACTCCAGCAATTGCACTACAGCAATTGTATGGATGTTGTTTGGTCTCATTTGTACATTTGTTTTGCCCATGATGATGTTTGCGTTCACCTTGTGGTATTTTTACAGCTTTTATCAGACACATCATGTCTGGCTGAAAAGCCCGTTATGGTAATGCCTTTATGGTTTTGAGTTTGGCTGCATGTTTGTTCCTGGCCTGCTTGTAGAGTACAGCTTCAAGGAAATGAGCTTTTATGGCTGCTGCTGCTGTAGTGCACGGATCAGCATGGCAGAGTGCCAGCCCGGACCCTGCGTATGTTGCTGAGTTGGATGTTGAATGTGCTGTGCTTTTTCTCTAGACTTGGACCACAAGCACAATTTACTAATTAGTTAAAAATATGTAAGGGGCAACCTCCTCCGTATTGTGAGTGGTCCAAAGGCTCTGTTGATGCGGCCTGGATGATGTAGTTTGACCAGTCACAATACAGGAAATCTGCAGCTTGCTGCTTTATACACAAACTGTTCATCCCTACTGTGCAGCATTTCAAGCCAGTTCTGAAAACTAAAATCATTATTAGAACTCATGTTCTTGTTCCAATTCTGGGTGCATTACGGAAAATGTATTGCGGAATTAAGTTTTAATCACTAATATGCTGTTCGTACATATACACTCATAAGTCTATCATTGGAATCATGCAGCTGTATAGAATATTATATTTGGAACATTTTCACTAACTGAAGGTCTGTTAAAAGTTATTACAAATTGTATATGTGAATATACTAGCAGTTATCAGGGTATTGGCCACTAGGTCGGTTTGGGGAGAATTCAGTGGCTTGAATTTCACTACTACCCCAGTAGTTTATCCAGGTAATTGCTACAAGATCTTGTCTTGTGTAAAATGTATATTAAATTCGTATATACTGTCCTTATCCACATTTTAAAATGACTCCATGTTTGAAGTTTCTCAAAGCACCATTTGTTTTGATCATTTATTTTGTGAACATTAAATTTCAGCCTCAATGTTATTGATTTAGTTATGTGAACTCGGCTAGATGAATACAAATACTTAAATTAGTTATAAGCTTTAACAATCCCTTGCTTATGAGTTCCATGCAGTAATAACTGAATGTGTTGTCTTGAATAACAGTGTGTGAACCCTGTAGTGCTATATGACTGACACATTTCCATCAATTACAACCATTTTTTTTAGCTAACGCTGTGCTTTAATTATATTTGTTGAAGTTTCCTTGCAAGGTATTAATTAAACTTAAAATCTATAATCACAATGCACCAAAATAACTTGGTTCATGAAGTTGCTATCTCATGTTATCTTTCAAGTTATTAATTGTCAATACATCTCATGTCATGGTGAAAGTAAGCTGGAGCGTCTCTGATAATTGTTTTGTATTCGACAGATGGATGATATTTTTAGGACTCCTGCTTCTTAACGTTTTTTTTTCTTTCAACAGAGTTTGTCAGGCACATCCTGAATGGTTGAAGATTCGAGATGGACACAACATCAAAATACACTTTTGTATCACCATAACCATTTATGACGACACATACATTACACACAGCGTATATTACTGCATGTCTTTAATTAACTTTAAAAAGTTAAATTCACCAAAATAGTGCACACATTCAGACATTCCATATGTACTGCACGTCTGTTTTCAATACATTCCTTTCACTTAAACTTTCAAAGCATATTTCTGAAGACCTTTTTCATTTACTATTATGACTTGAGTTTTACATCTCAAATGGTGTAACAATCTTGCAGATGCATTGAACTGTTGCTGACAGTTGCGCTTTGTATGTGCACCCTAATAAAGGTTAAATACTTTCCACTGTTGTGCGTGTGCTATGAACCCAATGGAAGTGTTGGCACCGTACTTCGGACCACAGTACAGTTTCCACCCCCGATGAGTACTGTTCGCTACGTACAGTGCAAAATAAGTTCTACATGCAGTACGTTTTGTTTGTACCTTAAATTTAGAGTTTATTCGTAACTGTCCATATATATGCATGTTCCCACGCATTATTTCGGGCTTAAATATAATTGTAGATTTGAAGCTTTCGTGACTGCAAGGATTCATACTCTTTGTTTTTTTCGGTAAAGTCATGTAGGTAAAAAACACGAGCGTGTTGCGCCCGAAACGTGATTTAATTGCTTTTCATTCATTTAATTTTTTACCTACGTGACTTTACCGAAAAAAGCAAAGAGTATAAAATATAATTACCTAGTTTAAGAGCAGTCTGGAGAAACTCGGGGACAAGACATGCTGCTTGCTTATAAACTGCTAGATGTGCAATTCAATACAGTTTGCAACATAACCAGAACAACTGAAATGGACACCAAACCCCCTGGCTCCCTTTTTGGTGAATGTTCCACCACCAAATATCGACAAAGACCTTTAAACTGCAAGGGAGTTTACACGTTTGCTTGCCCACGACAACCACGTACCCATCATCAACCAAGACCTCAACACTGTACCTCGTGGGCGACTCGTGTCCCAATCCCCCTTCTGGGTGTGTGCTGTCACGATCTTGAAATTTCGTCCAAATCCGGAAGAATGCTGGCGAACTGGAATAACAAACAACGTGGACGTCCAGAATGAACGCCCAATTGGAGACCAACATATCTCCTCCCTGTTACATTCCGCGAAGACACTGGTGTAACCATGAACCGCATCAGAACATCAATGGGCCGATGTGCACAACTCGATGAGCAGAAGTCAGGGCGGTTGTGGCCATATCACGCAAACGATACACCATATAGTAAACCGCCAAACTGCGCTCCTTCGACGGGGGAATGGTAGAACTACACAAACTCCCGAAGCCTGCTCGTGAACTGCAGAGCTCGGCATTGGAATTTAGCTCCCGTATGCTGCCATTCGTAAGAAAATAATCTGCTCTTCTTTTACTTTTGTTTTAACTTGGCTTTCAAAGAGAGCCACACTGCGTCGTATGACTTGCAGGAGGGTCCTGCGTTGGGTTTTTTTTAAAGATGTTTTCAGTTAAGTGATGAAGTTAGTTGTAATTACTGGCAAAACGTACTCCGATTGTAAATGCTGTGGCTTGGCTCTCCAACACCGGTGTGCTGTACTAGTGACGATTTGGCATGTTCTGTTCACGTGACAACCCTTCCTAGTTGGCTGTGTCTGGTGGTGGCGGGTTTTAACGACACATTTATATATTTACGATATCTAACCCTAAGACCTCTTATGGATGATATTGGTCGCGAAAGCCTGCGTGTTAAAGTGGGAGAAAACCCACATGTGAGGGGGCAATACTTTACCCCATACAGATGGAAACAGATGGCGATTGGTCTACTTGCTGTACTGCCTTCTGGCGAGTCAGTATGGCATCTCAGCGCCCACGGGAAGGGAGTTTCACAACAGTTGTGCGATTACACCAGCCATCGTTGCCTCCACAGTACTGAATTACAGGCGAGTGACAACACTGCCCAGCCTAAGGTTCCTTTATCTGAGGGGGCATTTGTGTATTTGGAGTGTGAACTTTTGAATGTGGATGATTCTAGCTGGTATTTGTGGAAAGTTGTCAAGAGTGACATCTGTTACATTTGCATGCGTACAGTATGCTTTGTATACATGCACAGCAGATGGAATGGTTGGGAAATGTATTTAAAAGGTGCATAGGTGACCAGTAATTTTTACAAGGTTAGCGAGTGAAATATTGACGACATTGGGCAAATAATGTGCTCAGGTTTGGCGCAGGCAGTGCAGTAATTTTATCGTGAAATTGCAATCACCGACCCCATTTTCCACTTGGAACGTATGTTGGGAATACTGGCTGAGAATATTAGTATTTAAGTTAGCAGCCTATATGGAAATTGGGTACAATTAAGATAGTATTATACTATATGAATCCCTGCTTGATGCTCACTGCTGACATTCCAACAAGAATAACTAGATGTCCCCAGCCCTGATTTAAGTAAGAAAGAAAACAAATGTGCACATGCATCATATTGTGCTGCAATTTAGATTACGAAGCAAGATGTGTAACAGTGCAAATTTACATTGCAGTGGCGTGGAATATACTTTTTGTTATCGGTACAAAATTCAAGAAAAGTTTAAGTCGCATAAATTCATCGGAGTTGACAGTCATGCAACAGCTCACTATGGAGCCATATTTTCGGCTAAATGCCGCTCATTAAATTCAACAGGATAGTCACGTGGTGAAATAACGGCTGTGGAGGGAATCAGGTGGGCGAAGTGATCATCAGCGGGTGTAGTATACAGTCATTTACATGCGAAATTGCAGATAACTATATCCACCCCCTCCCTCGAGGTCCCTTTGAAAGGTCTCAATGGAATGCCCGAAGTAATGATTCGGATAAATTAAGTTAGAAAACCACGTGATGAGCAGCACTTGGGAATTGGGGATTCGTCTTTTAGAGTTTATTTTTACCTGTGCAAAAATATGCAAAGCACAACACTGCATCGTGCCGGAGAGTGTTGTTAAAGTCGATTGCAAAACTACCACCCGTAATCCTCTGAGCAAAGTGCTTGAATGGGTGATCAGCATACACAAAGACAGCCGCCAAATGCGTTGTGGGCAGCAGAGAGCAGTGTTGCAAAATCCATCATTGTTCTGTACTCCCACTACCTCCAACCTGCACCGACCAGCCTGGTGAAGTGTGGACAAAACAACCCACGCCCTGTGCGGCATGGGGAGGCCCTCATGCAGCGGTGGATTGACAAATGTGCTGTACGTGTACATCGGCTCCATCAAGAAATGTCAAGGGGTCATACCAGTCGATGCTGTTGATACCACAGACGCTTACAATCACAACTTCCTTCTGCCAGATTGTCAGTCAATAAACGCCCTTCAAACTGCACTCTGCCTTCAGGTCTTAAACTTTAATTGCCAACTGCCACTCCGATGCCGATTCCAGTGGTGTGCACTCCGTTCTCAACACGTGCCATGGTGTCTGAATTGATAACAATAAAAAAATGGGTGATTCTCATTGATGTCCAAAAATATGTTTAAAGTGCATATTATCCACAGCATTGGTTTTGGACTGATTTAGATATTCAGTGTCTCATCAAGAGGCAGATTTGCTTGAAAAAAAAATATTGTTAAAATGTCAGATGTTTTCAGGCAAGGACCCTTTCTCGAAGACAAGGGTCATAGTTTACCGCAAAACTAAATAATACTTAACAATGAATTAGAATTCAGTGACACCCCCGACCCGTGGCACCTGGGTCTGCCCCGTGACCTCCTGCCAGCGGGCGTTCGACACTTCACGTGGCCTCAAGGTGCACATGGCCTGGCACAAGCGTCGTGGTGACGTCACCGCCACTTAGTGGCGAATGGTGGTTGTTGTGTGTGCGTGCGTGTGTGCGCGTGTGTGCTTGTGTGTACGTGTGTGTGCGTGTGTGTGCGTACGTGTGTGTCCCACGTGGTGTGCAGAGCGCCGATTCAAATGATTCACTTTCAAGGTGGGATGTTTAACAATCATCGTGTGCGGTCGTCAAGTGATAATAACAACGCAGCCCTGCAGATCACTCGGCCTGCAGAGTCACACGCCGGTCGCTCGGACGTCTCGGAAGAGGTGGAGGTGCCCACACTTTACCCCACCGCACGCGACCGGATTGATCGACTCACTGTGACGTACACGTTTAGCCTCCTGCACGGGGGACACAGGCAGAGGGATTTGACGAAACTTTCCCCGTTGTTTTGACTGCCGCGAACGCTGTCTTCCCGACAGACCTGTTCTTCACATGAGGACGGCTGCTTGCGTTGTGGCCGAAACGTCGTGAGAATTGTATTTTATTATGTTTTATTTTTATTATTTTATAATTTCCCTTCTACGTGACTTTACCGAAAGAACCAAGAAGATGAATCCCTGCAGTCACGAAAGCTTTAAATCGACATGTAACTTGCCTGTTGTCACGGTTTATAAGGGCCAGTCCACAGCTGAACGAGCGTTTCCCCACATCAGTGCGGATTGTGAGGCGTGTTCGACCATACTTCACCACGACGGTAAGTGCAGTGTGTTTGAAGGCTGGGCGCATGGACGTGGAAGCATGTAAATATGGTACAATGTGACCGTGCAATACGACATGGACTTTTTCTGCACTGCCCTCTGCTGTCGAACATGCACACTGCCATAACCCTTCACATCACTTGGGCCCCTTCGCAATCGCCTTGCAGCAGACTAATGACTTGGTGTGCTTATTCAGCAAGACACATCCAAACTGTATGAGCAGCATCTATTGCTAGTGATTGAATTCGAGAATTGTTTAGTTCTTGTTTGTTTTTCCAAGATACAAAGTGCGTGAGTGGTAGCATCTGTTGCGAGGTAGGATGTAATGGAGACGACAGCAAATCTGCCTGTCGCCTGATGAAGCTAGTTGTAATTACCGGCGAAACGTCGTACTGAGAGTATAAATGTTGTGGCTTGGCTCTCCAACACACCAGTGTGCTGTACTAGTGACGAATTGGCACGTTCTGTTTACGTGACAACCCTTACTAGTTGGCTGTGTCGGGTGGTGGCAGTTTTAACGATACATATTTACGCGATCTAACCAAAAAAACCTGTATTATGGAGACTGCAAAGTTGATACCAGTAAAGTATGATATCGCATGCTTGGCGCTACCGGGAGGGTGCGCTAGTGAGCAGCTACTTGTCTAAACTCATAACAATATGGGGGGACAGTTTTTTCTTCCCAACAATTCAAGGTCAACGCTGACATCAACGCGGGGTCGTTACCTCCGTAAACGTCGTGAACTATAGCGGAACAACAGCAACGAGACACCTTAGCCCCAGTGAGGGCGGCAAAAGGATGCTTTAGCGTCTTGCCTCAACTGCCCACCTACAATAAACAGGGGGGTCGTTTAAAATAAACAAGGGCTGAAACGACTCCGAGTCGATGACGAAAGTAGCAGAAAGCGTTGTGGTACGATGGTTATCTGCAGTATAGGGTTTAGCTACTAACACCGAATAAATTGCAATTACTGATAAACATATATTTTTTATCTGCCGTGGGTGTAAATTGATAACACACTGGACTTGCCATCCAGAGGTCGGCTGTTCGACCTCCCGGCGTGGCAGATGAAACGATGGGCACGTTTCTTAAATCCCCACGTGGTTTCTCTGTCCAATCATCAGTATGAATAGGTGCATCACAGTCAGTCGATCAGCAAGTTGGGTATGTATGCATGTTACACTTCTTTCGCACAGTTTGTAGTCAACCGTGCTTATAGATATGGTTGGATAAAGTGCAAGGTACTCCAGATGTTAAGACGTCTTGCTAGCGTGGGAGAGTGGGACAATATAATTTACTGCTGCCTTGCACCCCTTTAGTTCTTAGTCGTAAACAAAAAAATGTGAAATACAAAGGTTTGATGAAACAAAGTAGTTGTACTCAAGTGCCCGTACTTAATTTGTGTTTAGAGGATTTACCTTCTAAAAATAATTCTGCCCACGTCTCGCACCCCCACAAAGATCATCTCGCACCCCCAGGGGCTGCGTCCAGCCCAGGTGAAGAACAACGACTCTGGAGGGGCCCTCTCGGGATTCCTCGAGTTGAGATCCTTCTGCCAGCAGCGATGTGAGAAATCAATTGCATTGCTGCCTCTCTTGCTTGTTTTACCTTGTATTCTGTAATGGAAAAAAATGTCCACAAACTCCTGTCAGTTTGGGAGCGCGGGTATTGAGCTCATTGGACAACAGGGATAGCGACAACGGGAACTTCGCCCGTATTCACACATGGATGCACCCACCCCATACCCCACCCACCCCCTGTGGAATCCATACCAGGCAGACAGTTGAGACTAGAATCGCCAGGCATTAGCCACTTCACTCGAAATTATTGCTGTCTGGAATCCGCCTGAATCACAAATCTTGACATTTTTAATTTGGTGCTGCTTAGCATTGCTGAAGATTAACGAAGCTATATTCACAAGCGCATTACAAAAGATTCCCATTCTATTATCTTTTATGACAATGATAATTAGAATGCATTCGATTGTGTGGGGATTGTAAGAGTAAATCATAGGAATCGAATTTGATTCCTGCAACAATCACCCATAGAGTTAATAGGAGTGACGGTTTTAATGGTAAAGCCACAATATATTCAGTAATATTGCACATGGATTAATTTTAAGTGCTGTAAATCTAATAAATAAAATTGTAATTGGTAAAAGTCTTCTGGATATAAGATCCTGTTGTGTATATTTTTTGAACCTAGTTGTATTATTTACTTTGCAAACAATTGAATGAAAGTGGATCTTGCGATGTGTTTCGTCATTGTTTCAATATAAATGAAACAATATAGGACCACACATTGAGCCTTGAGCAGCGCCAGTATAGATCCAAGGGACATCTGATGCGGTGCCTCCAGGTTGTGTACAGTGCAGTTGTCGTCGAGGTGATTTGGAAACTAGCCCAGCATGTGTTGACAATTCTACAGTCTGATAATCCAGGGTCAAGGCATGATGGTCAAGAGTGTCAAATGCTTTTGATAAATCAATAAAGACAACCAAGCATGCTTTTTGTAATCCATTACTGTCACCATAAATATGATGTATGGTTATTTGCATACTGTATATCAAAATGTTTTATATAAATAAATATACATTTGCCACTGTATCATGTTAAGGTAATTTAAGTTGACTATTCAAACTATTGCTGCACTGTTCAAATGAACATTTTAACATGTCACTATAATGTAGAACGATAATCATATTTGTCATACCGTCCATAATATTCGTTTCGGAAGATGGATAAACCCAATACAATGGGCATGTTATTAAAATGACCTCTGAATAACTCTGCGTGATCGGTGCCACAAAGCAAGAGAATGAAGAGAAGAGATATTTTTTATTTACGGCCGAGTCAAAGGGAGAGGAGGGAGCTTCCTCGAGTCTTATCTATGAAAGGGAATCACACGAGATGATCAAAGATCGGAACGGCTGCACTGCCCCTTGCCATGACAGTAAAACAAAATATTTAGCAATTCGCCTCTTTAAATGATTGTGCATTTGTATTAGTCAGTTGCCAATTAAATGAAAGGGCAAATTGATCATTCATTTAACATAATTTATGAAGTGGAATTGGTCGCAGCGTTACTGTGAGCTCAGTCGTTGGCGAAAATCTCAAATGAAACCCATGCGTTCCTGTGACGTGGGGTGGTGGCACGCTGCACTGTGAAGCCAGCAATCAGAATTACATTACTGCCCATTGTTGACATCAGTGGAGGTCCTGAGTTCCCTTTCAAGCTGCATTGAACAGCGTGGTGAAGTATGGTCAAACAGCCCCGTGGCTGACAGCATGGGGTTTCCTTCATCCAACGGTGAGTTGATAAAGCGACTGTAAATTATTGTTATTTTTATCACAGTATATATTAATATAAAAGTACTCTTAAAATACGTAAATTGACATAGCTAAATCAAAGGTGCAACATTTGGCGGTGCCAAAAAAAACCTTGCCGTGCACGAATAATTCCCACTGTCCCACTCTGAATTACGAAATCCAGGACATGAGCAACCATGAATCTGTGTGTCCCCCCCCCCACCCGCACTGTTCACCTGCCTGGGCCTGTTGCTGTCCCATCCGTGCAGTCACGGCGCGGTGTGCCCCGTGCCACTGTCTCCTTGCCAGGGGGACGTCTGCCTCTGGGTGTGACATTGAGGCTGCTCGCGCCACGCAAGCACGCCGGCGATGACGCGCCAGAGGCTCGTTGGGGCCGGGCGCTGTGGGGGTGGTGTTGGCCATTTCACTAAATTAGTTGCAGCAATTTAATTCCCTGTTTTTTTTCTTTTTCTGAAAGCTGCCTGCTAAGCACACTTGCGTGCACAACACATGGGTGGATTTAAAGGATAAAAGCCAAACTGATGGATAATGTACAATGGATGTGCCTGGATCTGGTTGTGTCCACTGCAGCATCGCACAACTTGGACGTTCCAGCTGACACCTGACTCGTGGCGTCCTTGCACTGAATGTTGTGTTCCAGCCATAATTTCAGGTGATTTATAGCGTCAGAGTTAAACATCATGGGCACATTGTTCTTGTTTCATTGGACCTGGTTATTTCGCGTCAGATTATACCTCAATCTGGATCTAAATATTTGAATGTAATCCACGGAATTTTTTTCAGATCGGGTGAGCCAAAATCGGCATCCGTGAATGGATGGGAATATTATTCTACTGGTAAATATTGCATGATACACGCTAATAAATACTATATTGTGTTAAATTAAATAATACTTTATTAAAGTTAACATCAACATATTTATTGAGGAACCTTTTTTTGTTTATGAGTAAACACATAAAAAAAAAGTTGTTCCACGACAGTGTTATAGATAAATACTATGGTCAGTTTAAGTGTCGGGTTCATTTTATGTCGTCTGCTTTGTCAATAGTGAGTCAGGAACAATTATTTTATTTTACAATTCAATCATTTGTATTACATAAAAAAAAATTCGGATGAAATGTTAAATTATGCAGCAATGCATATCAACTATAAACACTGCAGTACAACACCGTAGTAATGTGTTTAATCTGAATTCCATCCAGTGATACTCTCAATGTTAGGTGTATTCATTATTCATAATAATGTATTTAAAATATCAAATGTAATAACGTGAATTTATATGCAGGTTTATGAGTATAATGTTTGAACCATGTGCGGTAGTTTGCATTCGGCTTACATTTTTCCCGTTCTGTTTTTGCACAGTGGGCGAAGAGCTCAAAGCCGCGCTGTTCCTACACGCGGCGTGCGCAGAAGAGAGATCCATCATGAGCACCATTGCCACGGTGAATCGGCAGAAGTGGTGAAGCAGGAACACTGCTCTCCGTGGGAGAGGAAAAGCAAGCAGTTCTGTAGACCCCATCCGTGATGATGGATGGGCCTTTGTAGAGGGAGCGAGGCTCGCTCAGGATGTGGCGCGCAGTAGGGCCCCCCACCGCCGGGTGACGATTCCGAGACGAGAAAATGAGACCCAGACAGCCAGGCCTCAGGAGCGGCCCGAATGGTCGCATGAATCACGGCCCAACAGGCGCTGGTGCCAGGGGACGAGGCAGAGTGGGTCGTAGATCCGTTAATGAGTGAGGCAAGGGGCGACTTTAAATTACCATCTGTCAAGCCTGTGCGAGCCATCTGCAGCATCATTAAACAACTAACTATTTGTCATTTTTGTGTATGTTTGTTCCTTTGTCCTCGGGCACAAGGTACTGGGCTATTAGCTCATCCTATTTTTGTCTAAAATGTATTATGTTCAGAGTGCTTATTTTTGTCGGTTGTATTAATTTCAGTGTCGATATCAAGAGTTTATTCTTGTTGCAAACCTATTGACCTGTTTTCTCATTTGCAGTTGTATTCTTTATAAGGCAACACATGTGGGTAAAATGCATAATCATCACAGATCACGTCCCAGTAAAACATGTTCGTAATTACAACATGTCTTTTTCAAGAGAAAATAATAACCACTGTCCCCGAATAAGCAGACTGTAATGACGTATATGAATTATGCTAATTAACTTATAATTCATCATCTGTGACTGTCGCCTTAAATTGTTGAACGTTTTCATGGATATGTATTGTTACCACTGCCAAGGTCTTGTCCACACTTAATATACAGACACGATTATTTTTGTAATGTGTCTGCATAGATATTCGTCTTGCTGTCTGGTGTTGGTGCCTCTGCAGCCGTTGTGGGTTGTGTTAGGGGTTGTTGGATTGCAGTGTTCGGACAAACTACATTTGTTTTTAATTTTACCATTATCATTTGTCCAGTTTCTTATGTCATTTGGTGGTTCACTACAGATCTGTGAGATGCCATTACATTTAAGCGATATAAATGGAAATCCGTATTATTAGTATTATTATTATTTCCTTATCTGAGAGGCATCGTTGTGAAGGCAGGCAGACAATCTGTGGAACAGTAAGCATTCCACCGACATCTCAGGTGATGTAAGTCTTATTCTACAAGGGATGTGTGTGTGTCCCCGCAATTCCAGACTGTGGATGTCACGACAATTTCCAAAAAATTCTGAATCAAAGCCATCGTATGTGCGGTGATCCATCCGTAATGACAGAAATGTCATAGAACGTCAGAAGGCATTTCTTTTAGACTTCTCTTCATAAGCTTCCACATGTCTTGTTCCATTCCTTTTATATGGCACTACAATGCAAACTATTTTTTTTTCAATTAATTGTTACGGTAGAAAAAACTTTTGAACGTGGACCAAAGTTGTAATAAGAGAATAGGTTTTCCCCTTTTTATCTGGCAACAAGCAGGTGTTAAGATATTACAACACCAAACTGGAACCTTTTAAAGGAATCATGTCTGCAATACTTGTGGTCAGAATGCAAACAAAAAAACAGATAATGTTTTTTGTTTGCAAACGTACTGGCAAAGGAAGTCCCATGATGAAGTTGTAATAAGTTTTGTGCAGTGTAATAATCTTGGTATGTTTGTACAGAATGTGCTGGTACTGCGTCTACGGTACACCAACCATGAACCAGGAAACATTAACTGAGAACTTAGCAAACAGGGAACGCAAGGATCGCCCCATTAATCGGCAGCTCGAGTGACAAAGTGTGCAGTTATTTTTTATATTCAGTATCCATTTGGCAACGCGATAGAAAACACCAAAAGGAATGCACACTTTGTGCAACTCAACCTCACCAAATGCAGTCACGTGGTAGAGGCTTCTTCAATAAGCAATTCACACCCCAGGTGCAGGAGACGCAGTCCGGAGGTTTGGCTGACACGCTCACTCCTTCGCGTGCTGCCTCCTACTGAGGACACATTGCGATGCCACCCCAAATAATCCCTGAAAATCCTGTTAACATGGTGCACTTGATTATCCTGCTGTGCTCGCTTTTTGCAATGGGTATAGCGCCTCACGTTCAATTGTAAAATACCAATGATCTATTGAAATAAAGGCTAATTTTAATTTAAAAACTTTCCAGGAGGGTTGTGCACTGGGATGTTTGGTCATTGTAATGAATAATGGCTTGGCTTTCTGCAGGGGGAAACGAGATTACCCAGAGAACCCCCATGCCTATTGAGGAGATGCCCCTCAAAGGGCCATACACATAGATTAAATCCACAGACAGATCAAATATCTATATGCGGATGGAGCCATTTGCTGTGCTGCCATCCCCTGGCCGCCTGTGAGCCCCACAGCCTCTACCACCTGGGGTCCGACCCAAGCACTGACCGAGCGCACTGCTCGGCTTCGGAGGTGAGGTGGGTTGGGGGCAGTGCCGGATGAAGCTCATGCGGGCCTGTAGTGTATGGTATAAAGGGGCCCGAAATAAAAAAAATAAATGAAAGTCATTGTATTTTTTCGTTCTGTGTGAATGTGTGTGCTGACTGTGTGTATGTGTGTGCTGACTATTTGAGTGCTGTCTGTAAACATTGACCTTGTGCGTTCTGTGTGAATGTGTGTGCTGACTGTGTGTGTGTGTGCTGACTGTGTGTATGTGTGTGTGCTGACTGTGTGTATGTGTGTGTGCTGACTATGTGTGTGTGTGCTGACTATGTGTGTATGTGTGTGTGCTGACTGTGTGTGCTGACTGTGTGTATGTGTGCTGACTGTGTATGTGTGTGTGTGCTGACTGTGTGTATGTGTGCTGACTGTGTGTATGTGTGTGTGCTGACTGTGTGTATGTGTGTGTGCTGACTGTCTGTATGTGTGTGTGTGCTGACTGTGTGTGTGTGCTGACTGTGTGTATGTGCTGACTATTTGCGTGCTGTCTGTAAACATTGACCTTGTGCGTTCTGTGTGAATGTGTGTGCTGACTGTGTGTATGTGTGTGTGCTGACTGTGTGTATGTGTGTGTGCTGACTGTGTGTATGTGTGTGTGTGTGCTGACTGTGTGTGTGTGCTGACTATTGCTGTCTGTAAACATTGACCTTGTGCGTTCTGTGTGAATGTGTGTGCTGACTGTGTGTGTGTGTGTGCGTTGGATGTGTGTTGTCGTTTGCTGACTGTATATGCGTGCTGCCTGTTTGAATATCATTGCTGTGTGTGTTGGCCGTGTGTGTGTAGTGGACGTGTGTGTTGGCCGTGTGTGTGTGTTGGCCGTGTGTGTGTGTGTTAGCTGTGTGTGTTGGTCGTGTGTGTGTTTGGCCGTGTGTGTGTGTGTGTTGGCTGTGTGTGTGTTTGGCCGTGTGTGTGTGTTGGCCGTGTGTGTGTTTGGCCATGTGTGTGTGTGTTGGCCGTGTGTGTGTGTTGGCCGTGTGTGTGTGTGTGTTGGCTGTGTGTGTTGGCCGTGTGTGTGTTTGGCCATGTCTGTGTGTGTTGGCTGTATGTGTGTCCGTGTGGCCGTGTGTGTGTGTAGTGACATGTCCCTGTCTCTCCGCCAGGTTGTAAACGGCGTGGGGAGTCTGCGCACCCGCGGCACCCCCAGGGGCCGGTCCCCTGCTCCTGAGTCTGCGTCTCGTGCACGTCTGGAAGAGCTGACCCCCCTCTCTCTTGTTTTGTACATAAATTGTTCGCAGCTCCTGTACTTTTGGGTGATTTGGTAGTCTTCTTCATATTGTAAATAGGTAAACATTTTTATCCGTGAGCACACCTAAATTATCTTGGTGAGACAAATTGCAAGGCCGCGCTATGGTATGCGAAATAGCACACACACGACTAATAGTCAGCAAATAATTTACCTTGTTTAAAAAAATGAATTTGCTTAAGTGAATAGATGTCTCTGAAAGCTTATTCGGAATGCCGCATGTGATGGAGTGCAACTGACTAATTGTGGCTGATGTGTTCAAACTTGGCTGCATGTGTGGCCAACATTCGATTCGCTATGCATTATAACTGCCTCCTGACATGTCCCTTTGAGTGCCTGTGGTGTTCTTGCATTTCACGTGGGGCTCTTCAGAAGAAATTCAAGTGAAATGAACTCTAAAATGTGGGCAGGAACCTAGCACTTGTAGTGAATGTGAGTGTGGGGTTCCCAGCTACAGGTCATCTCGCTGGTTGGTTATCTTGTATTGACTTAAAGCGTTCGTGATTGCAGGGATTCATATTCTTTGGGTCTTTCGGTAAAGTCACGTTTGCTGCTGTGGGGTAACGGTGAGCACAAAACACTTGCGAGCCACGGGTCGCCTGCTCGATAACACCCCTGGCGCAACAGTTGAAACAATGGAGATAAATTCATTGTATGGATGTTGAACTTCTTTCGCACCATACGTAGCTAACCGTGGTAACTAACTAGCAGCCCCCCCCGCCTCCCACGCCTCTGTCCGCCCAGTTCACCGCAGTGGGGGGCGGCTCGCGCGTGGTGTGGTGGGATGGTGGGACACGTGGCGAGCCCTGTGGTGACGCAGCACAATGTCTGCACCTCTGACTCAGCATAGGCATCAGCATCACCCAGAACTCTTCGGTGACTTTGAACTTTTTCACGTTACCGAGCGCCACGTGAAATCCATTTAATAAGTATTGTATCATGCCCTTTCTCTCGGACGATTGAATGCCTCTTGATCTTTGTAGCAGGCGAAAGTTGCCGAGTTAAGAAATGTAGAGCATAGCACCTACTCGTGCTGTTTTATTCCCGTTTCAGAAACACCATTCAGCTAATCAACGCATTTCATTAATTGCCTATGCAGTATTGGAAGTGCTCGCAGAGAACGCCGCTTCAATAAAAGCAAAAGACACCACAGCGTTGTCAATAAATGAGACTGCTGAACGGTTTTAAACAATAGAAGTTACAACATTTGCGCAATTCGATGCTCTCGGACCTTCGCTGCGGGCGTGATTGGCAGAGCGACTGTACGCAGTCGCTTTACTGGTAGGAACCTCCTGGTTACACCAGCCCACAGGGGATTATTGTGTCCGTCCGTCCGTCGTGAATCTAAAAATGGGAAGGGTGGGGAGGGTGGGGAGGGGCTGGGTGGGGAGGGTGGGGCTGGATGTGGGGTGGGAGGGGTGGGGCTGGGTGGAGAGGGGCTGGTCACCCCGTGGTGCCCTTATAAAACTCAACGTTTAACCTACTCACGCCGGCTTGTGCCCGCCCTCACAGTCGGCCATATTTGCGGAATACACCACGCTGCCGTTGACCCTGGCCATTGACCGAGCAACCCAACGTTCCTACCAGCTCCCTCCGCAGGAATGTGTTTCATGCAATCATTTAGACGTCGCCTTTAGTCAACACATCACTAATTAAGTATCTTGTCGGAAGCCGTGCAACTTCCTCTGCACACATTTATCAACTCCACGTAGATCCTGGAAATCCTTATTCAAAATGCACGAATTAGATGCTCTTTCAGAAGTCATTAGGAGAGAGTATTTGCAATGTGGCCTTTTGGAAGCATGTGACAGTGTTCTTTTTTAAAATGTAGCCTAATTATATTACTGTTTTACCCATGGAAAGTCGTAAATCACTTTTTTTGCCTGGGACTTCAAAAATCCAGGGCTGATTTCTTAATGCAAGAGGCATAATCACGTTTCAATGGCCAAATCATGATTTATTGGTTGGTTCATATGATTAATCAATAAAATATGTTCTCAGACATAAATGTTGTATTTCATGAATTACGTATTAAAGGGTGATGCTTCTGTACTGCTGGGTGCTATTTACCCAACTCCTGTTATTAAAAATGAAGGCTGTTGCCATGAAGAAAAAAGCATGAAAGAATATTCTTTAAAATATGCAACGAGAACACGCAGGTTGCACGCAGGGCAGGCTCCCGCGATCGATTTTTATGATTGGTATTCGATTTTTCTGTCGGATCGTATAGGTAAAATGTTCATCGTAGACCCGCCTTCATCCGTAACTTCGTTAATTGGCTGTGTTGTGTGGAGGAGGGTTTACGACACACATCTTACTCAAACGGCGATCCTACCCAAAAATCAATTATGAATCGAAACAAGCAAGGTTAGTGTGATACAATCTGGAGCATGGCTTTGAGAATCCATTTCGTTCTGATGGATACAAAAAAGAAGTGAAATCAAAAGAGAAACCTGTCACTCAATGATAATTATATTCTCTTTTTGTAGCGACACAAAAGTGCGTGTTACCTTTATATCCCTGCATTGTGTGAAAAATTGGTCTTAAGACAGTGAACCACCGTTGATCTATGACCCGTTATCCATAGAGTGCAGATGCTCTGGTTGATTGTCTGGGATCAGCCCCTCCTATTTTAAACAAATCTGGGAGATAACAAAGAACTGTGGTCTAAATAGTTGGATAATATTTTTAAATATTTTTAAACAACAAATTATTGGTTAAAACAAATCTTCGCCTCGGTTCATGAACATAATAATATACGGTTGGTTCTCTCTCAACCCTCTTTTAGACCTCCCAACAGTGTTGGTCATGGAGGTTTTTGTTCGCCATACTTCACTACGCTGGTCAATGGGAATTGTTGAAGGTGGGTGGATATTACAAAGGTGTGCTAACCATTCTACTCCACTGCACCATTCCTCATCTTTTCTCAATATAAACCCCAAAGTAAATTCATTTCGATTGAGCTGCATCAATGGTGGATATTGTTTGTCAATTACAATATTTTCACACGTTTCACATGCAGGAAATGTGAAACTCCTAATCCATCACGACAAAATAATGTTCTTGACAAAAGATAAAGTATAGTACATTTTGTCTTTTACTAGCATTCATTAAAAAAATATATTGTACAATGCATCCTGGAGGTTTATGCATATTATATACATTTTCCCGTCGTGACTATGGTGATTTCTAATATTACTTTGGTACAATATTCAAGCATTGCAATCATCACAGATTAGGTCAAAATAATGTGTTTTATACTTTCGGTCGCAATGTCCAAATCTGCAGTGAATGCATTTCCCCAGAATTAGACTTGCAAGAAGAGATAACAGTATCCACAGACTGTGCTTAATGCCCCCCGTATCTCCGATGCTTGGCCTGCCAAATGCTCTTTGCCACTTGCTTTGTGCTAACCAGCGCATTGTTGGCAGCATCCCATAGTTTTTAATAATGCGTGCTCAACCCGTTTTGGTTGACTTTTATCTTCAACGCACCGTGCAATGTGACTCTCTCTGTAAAGGCTTGCGGACAATAGCACCATTTCCATGTGTGTGTTGAAAAAATGCATCGTTTCGTGCTGCACATCTCCCCTATCACTCATCCTGAATCCCTGCATGACCTCCGTTCTCCGAAATGCCTCTTCGATTGAGCGACGCTGTAACATGAGCAGCTGATAGAACTGTCAGAGAAAATGCATCGGCATGAACTCTGTAAGAAAATATGTAAAACCGGCAAACGGTGCTCATTCATCAGCATTACTGTGTAATGAACTCAGACCCAGTGTATGAAGCAGCCGCACATTCACATTGTTTTCTGAAATAATCTGCCCTTTTTTAGAAATGTGTTGTCTTTTTCCTCTGGATTGTTTACAATATTGGTACAACATTTTTTCATGGCACGTTAAGTTTGATATTCTGTCAAATGCACATCTTTTTTATGAAAAGCACGCAATAACATTTCACGATGTTACAAGCATCATGTTATCGGCTTCCCATGAATTTGCAATTGCTTGACATTGTTGATTTGTCTTCGCTGTACTTATAATATGAATAACAATTACCTAAAAGTTCTGCAATGGTAGTTCACTCAACATGAGCCTGCCATAAGTTTGTAATTATTTGCGATCGATAACAACGCCTCTAACGCACATGTCGTCAGTTGAGACCGAAACCATTAAATAATCACCACAACTAATTAACGTCTCATGCCATATAATTGCAGTGCCATCAATTACTCCGGAAAACATTTATCAAATCACTAACATACTGGATAATAGCTATTTATTCACAGCTGTAATTATTGGGTTGATTTTTATTTCAAAAATAGATTTTAAAAAACTGAGCAACGATAATCACAATGTATGAAAAGTTTGCAAAACGGACAATATCATTTATCTTGGATCTCATCTGGTACGATTTGTCTTAGCTTCCCCATATCACAGCCACCCAAAGTAAAAGGCATTGGAGAGTAATGTTGTAGAATGCTCTTCACAGTTTATTTCACCCACTCGTGTTTCTTTTTTCTACAAATGCTCCACGATGTGTGCCACTTGCTACATGTATTTTAATTGATATTCACTGATGTTACCTGTGACCAGGAATAAAACTCAGGTCAGCAGGTTCATAGCACAGTGCTTCTTGGAGCACTATGCCACCACTCCCGTCTATTCACATATATTTGTGTTTGTTTCCAATTTAGAGGGATTTTTGTACCTAAGCAGGTGAGCCATTCTGATTTTATCGGGTGTACTTGGGCACGGGGATGCCCAATTTGTGTTGCAGGATACAACAGCAGGTGGCTAATATGACCACAATACCCAGATGCAATGGTCTGTTCTTACAAAAAGTCAGATGGAAATTTGTAATGCTCCATAGTGGGCGGGACAGCTGGCTCCATGACCCCCTCGAAGGATTTGACTCGGTGGTTTGCTATAAAACGGCGTTCATGGTGAAATGTAATGTTGGAGAATTTGCCATGGGCACAGCACAAGAAGAGTGAGTCATGCATTTTAATTTGTATTCCTGTATTTTACCTAGAGCTGATGCTCAGATGTAAAGCTTAAATTGCCAATAGCTGAGCACAATGTTCACAAATATATTTTAATAGTGGCCAATTTCAAATGGAGAATTTGCAAATTGCATTTACGAGGTTACCAAATGTCGTGGATTCACAAAGGCTGACACTTTGTCAAAAAATTTTGATTTTGTTTTCAGGTTCCAAAATGTCCTGACCCTCATTTTTTTTACTCTTGATACGGACAAAAGAGCAGTGCAACCACAGCAGAGGTTGGTCCCCAAGTAGAGTTGGTAGGGCCCATGAGCACTCGGGCTGGGCCAACATCAGGAAGAGCGAGAAGGCCGCTGCTGCTGCTCCTCAATGTGTGAGCGAGGAGAGTGGTGGAGTGGCCGTGTCTATGCTGGCATTTATCCCGGCTGAGCCTCCAACGAATTTGGTAGCGTTATACATTTATCATAAATATAAATTAAAAGTTGCAGATTATAATGAAGTAATCTTTCAAACAATGGGTAAATGATAATCGCATAGCACACCTTTATTAAACCACTGCACCTGTCTGCCATAATCTGCTTAATTAATTTTCATCTCCCTACTCACAAATGAATCTCGTTAAAACCCTCTCTCCACTTACCCCGCATCCAAAACTGAATTATTTTCTCATCGTGGAACTTAAATTTCACATTAACCTAACATATAATTTAATCAAAGGTGGTGATATATGGGACAACGTACTTGGGTTGAAATTGTCCACCCTATGTGTCAGAAATTAAGTTATCTAAGTTGGCATCATTGCAGTCTTCAATCCAGAAAATAGAATTGGTTTGCATTAAAAATATATATATATAATGCATTTCCAATGCAGCCCCGTATTGCAGATTTATCACCAAGCTGCTTGCTGTGAATTACTGTGTTAATCAAACAGCAGCATGTTTAAACGAGAAAACAGAGTTCATGGCAACTAAGCCAAAAGCTTTGACAATTAAATAAAAAGACCGCACTGATTTTAAACACACTGATCGTTGAGTGTTTATGCACAACTCATCAAAAGAGATGCCTGTCTTCTGTAATCTTGAACGTCTTACGTTAATGAAGAGTGTACTCTGTTTACATATAAATTGAGCTCTTACACACTTTTAAGATGTGCGAGGGACAGTAAAGAACCATTAAATATAAAAACAGTCCTGGTTAAATCCTCAAACCAACAAATAAACCAAACACATGTCCGTGACTCCGCAGAGGAAACACTGCTGAGATGAACTCTCCCTGCGAGCCCTCATTTGCCCTCAGTCATGGGAATGGAAATTTCCCTTCGGACCGTTTCTAAAAAAAACATTTGCCGACAAGGAGTACATCTGGTCACGTGAGCCTCGGAAACACCGATTGGGGAGAATTGCCACTTGGGGAATAAACAAGCGACAACGAACCGCGTTGGGGACAATGCCTACAGTGTCATGGTTAGCACAAATGTCGTCGCTTTGATCTCCCCTTGCGCGGGAGTTGAAACAATGCTGCTGGTTTCTTAAATTTCCTCACCTCTGTCCACCCAGAAGTATAAATGGCTTCACCACAGTTCGTCCATCGGTAGGTCGCGTGTGATTGGGTGACGGGCGGGTATTTCCACGCACTCCAGTCGTCGTGCAACAGTAGAAGAGGCTAAATACCACTCTCGAGAGCTTCCTTTAGTGGAGGCCCTTCTACCAGCAGTGGTGTCAGCAAGTAGTTGCAGGGCTGCACCTTTACCTGTTTTACATTTACTCACTGAATCCCACACACACACGAGGCTTAGTGTGGGCTGGGCTGTTGCAGTACTACCATTGCAATTCCTCAGAGCCTTTTCAGATGCCAAGAGCCTCCGTTTTCTTGTGGACTTGCCATCTTTCACAAACATTTGAAGCCGTAGATCCTGCCAGGCTGTGGATTGGCTGAGTGTTGGGGTTTGTAAATGATGCCAGTAAGTGATGGCAACCAGCGCAGTGGTCGGAATAGACACGCTTGCAATTCATAATTAAGTAGTATCTCTGCTAAAATGGGCATTGTACGATAAGCATCTCCCTTAACGACTCGGGGCCAATGGAGGAAACTCCACACTGCTATGGTCGGGTCCAGTCCCTCCAGAGGACCTCTGATGTCGTCGACCACAAAGTGAGTTACCCTCCAGCTAAGATTGAAACTCACAACTTGACAATTGTGGGGCGAACACTGTGCCACAGGACCTCTTGGATAGACTGTGAACAATATTTGTTCTGCAATTATACAACATTTTAAAATGGCCTCAAGGTCATTATAATGCAGATACGTGCAGCATAGAAACACGTGCGGCTGATTGTTCAGTGCTGAAGGTAAAATGGCCAAAGTGTGTCATGTTGAATAATTGCCACTGGAAAATATCGATCTGAAAAGTATGCTGGCTGTGACACATATATATTGTGTAATTTGTTCATCTTGGTGAACAAATGCCCTTTTTTACAGATCTTATTAACGCCACAGATTAATAAAAAAATACAATTTGACAATTTGACTTGACAAAAGAGCATGAATCTCTATTATTAATCATTCAAACTTTATCCAAATTTTTATGTATTGTCATTTTTTTTCTATCTTGTCAGAAACACATACTATTGTGGCATATGAGTATGGTAACAGCAGCTACAGTGTGTTAATATAACAGCAACACGATATGGTACTGCAATCACTAAGCATATATAAGAAGCGGAAGTTATATCTCAACTTTGTATGATTTACATACATATACTATTAACCGGTAGCAGGCATAATGCACTTTTCGGTTTGATCATCATGCTCCATTGAAGCCAAATTAATTGGTTCACTGATGGCAGGCATCGTATATTTTCAAGTGTTGGCCACAAGTTTTAAAGTAATTTGGAACTTTTGGGTGACCCTGTCCCAGGAGTAGAACTAATTAACCTTCACGACATATATTTTTGGATGCCCAGATTAAAAGAAAATGGGTTGTTTTGAGAATTGACTCAACTGTACGATTAACTCGCGTCACTTAGTCATGAGTCTGTCTTAGAGGTTCTTTCATTTACAACGTTTCATCAATTTCATTTGAATGCACGTTTCATTTTAGCGTGTGGAAAAAATATAGAACTGACGGGAGTGTTTTCTCTGCTGATTAGTGATGCAGTATCACACTTACGCTTGATAAGGTGCCATCAAACATCCCCGCTCTGTTTTGTCACGTGGAATCAATGGTCGCAAGCGATGATTTTCGCTGTGCTTCATAACAAGGTCATATGCTTGGCAACTTGCAGTATTGGGACAAGGAAATGCTTTTAATATGAATGGGGTCTACGAATCCAAAGTGCAATGTCTGCATCCATCTACCAAACTGGTCAGACAATTTTAAGCTGTCACATTATGTTCCCACCGTATAGTGATGGCGCTGAGGTTGAAAAGGTGGGAAAGTGGCGGTGTAGGCCTCTGTCTGGCGCTTGCTCGCGTGCGCATTCATTTGTCTTAGCCGCGGTAGTTATATTTACGGTGACTTCGGATCGATTCCCTTCAGTTTAATGCGACGGCTTAAAAGGTTGCCAGTGAGGGCACTTGACAGGTCGACTTGGCCTAGAAAATAAACAAGGAGTACTTGGCACCGTGGCTGACAGCACGAAAGAGAGCACGATGCAGGCCACCCATTGACTTCCGTAAATGCAGAGCACCGCTTCACTCTCCATGCGGTGCTCATCCGACAGCACCAGGAAGCCAGGGATTTAATTTTAATCAGAAACGCGTTTGACTACCACGTCTGTACATGTGTTCCTGTATTCTTGATTTTGTATAATGACCGCATGGTTTTCAACACAGTGTGAATTTCGTTATGGTGGATATGATTCCAGGGCACCGAACCCTTGTCATATAGTACGGGTGAGTCTCTGCAGTAAGGAGACTCGATGCCGTGGATGCAATAACAAACGATCGCGCGTAATAACCACGTAAGTAAGTTGTGGTGGAAGGTTTTGTAAATTGTTCATTCCGAAAATGGTCTCTCGCAATGGCCATTTCCCAGTACATCAGCCAAGTACAGTACAGACGTGTGTATGTTCTTCTATCATGTGGCAGTGATAGAGATAAAAGCAGTGAGGTTTGCATCTATTCCTGTTTGCTTTGCAATAAAACAAAATCTAATTGTAATCACATCAGTGATACCAAACTTGGCATTCACTTAATAGTGATTACATAAAGGCCATCAATATAATGTAATATTGATACCCTGAGGCAAAGTTTAAGGTTGGATTATCGATGGCCAATTGTGATAAACGCAGACGGTATATAATAGACCAACAGTGTTCCCAGACCCGGCAGTTGTGGGAAAAAAACACACACCAGTGAGGTGTGAAACAATACAATACACTAGGCAGATATTTGCAGGGCTTGAGGTTACATGCAGTTTCATAATGAGAGAAAATCATAAATATCCTCAAGCATTTCGATTTAAAGCTTTCGTGACTGCAGGGATTCATCTTCTTGGTTCTTTCGGTAAAGTCACGTAGAAGGGAAGTAATAAAATAATAAAAATAAAACATAATAAAACAATTCTCACGACGTTTCGGCCACAACGCAAGCAGCCATCCTCAGGCGAGGATGGCTGCTTGCGTTGTGGCCGAAACGTCGTGAGAATTGTTTTATTATGTTTTATTTTTATTATTTTATTACTTCCCTTCTACGTGACTTTACCGAAAGAACCAAGAAGATGAATCCTCAAGCATCTCGACCACATTGACAGTCGCCAATGTGGAGGATCGAGCGTGGATGATTGCAGCTTTCTCTGTCGCCTACTCTCTGCGATCATTGCCACAGGCCCTTTGTCAATCAATCTCTGAACATAGGCCTCCCTATGCCATCGTGGTCGTCAGCACTGATTGGCCATAACGATTAGCAACGCTGGTCAATTTTTCGATTTAAAGCTTTCGTGACTGCAGGGATTCATCTTCTTGGTTCTTTCGGTAAAGTCACGTAGAATGGAAATAATAAAATAATAAAAATAAAACATAATAAAATAATTCTCGACAGACCTGTTCTTCACCTGAGGACGGCTACTTGCGTTGTGGCCGAAACGTCGTGAGAATTATTTTATTATGTTTTATTTTTATTATTTTATTATTTCCATTCTACGTGACTTTACCGAAAGAACCAAGAAAACGCTGGTCAATGTCTCCTTGTGAAGTAGTTGGGGGCCAGGCCTGGTTCAGATGCCACTCGTGTGGGCCACGGCCAGATGACGGCACGACCTCTGGGAAGAAGCCAGCGTTGCCGGCGCGCACTGCGATTCTTGATCGTGACTCCCGTGTGGGTTCTCCCGCATTCACCCTGATCCACGGTTCTATTGAGTGTATACTCGAGCACAGCACGTACCCAAGTGGGTGATAAAATAACCCCCTGCTAAGCATTGATCCTGAGCTCAAATCACTTTATTTCTCTCCTTGTAGGTGGACAAAAAGCCTGATTCACATTGCACAAGGTTATCCAACAACTCAAAGAAAGTTAATTTAGCCCTTCTCTCTCGACACAATCTAACGCTCTCTTGAAGTCCACGAAACAAATCCCAAGCTCCCGCCCTTAAACCCGGTAGCTATGCCAGTGCCTCGTCGCACATCCATGCCCATTCCGAGCACTCGCGCCATGCTCCGGCTGCAACGGGACAGGGAAGCGAAGCTTCTGGACCGCGGTCCACTCGGCATAGCAGTGCATAGCAGCCAAAATACTGCACACATTATATGCATCGTGATACCGTACACACGATAACAGGTAGTGATGGGTTTTCCGTTTTGAGAGCTGTACTTGACAGTGGATGCTGTATGTAGGCTTTTCTTATCACACCCACATAGAGAGAGAGAACAAAGGGAATTGTAAATGAGGTTTGTTGTCGATGCCAATGTCACCCTCTGATTTCACTGAGCAAAGGCCTCCCCCATTCTTCCCTCTTCTCTCCCATGTCTCTCTTTCCTCGACTGCTACTGTCCAGTAGTTCCCTCTGAACTGTCTTCCTCGGCTTCTCTCCCCCTTCGCTGGGTCTCCACTCCGCAGTTAACTTTGTCTCTCATCTCTCTGATGGCGGTTCTCATGACGTGCTCTGCCCACTTAATTTCCTTTTCATCGCTGACTCCTGTTCTTTTTCTCACGAGGATAATAAAAAAAGGTTTAATGTCACGTAAATCCACTTTCTGTCGGTGAGTCTTCCCCAACTTATACTTTCCTACCCAACTCCAGCCTTCTTATCTAGAATAGGAGATAAGAAACTTTGTGATAGATTCGTGTTGTTTGTAAGTGAAACGGGTTGATTGATACCTGTCTGCAGGTGATTCTCAGAGATAAAAATGGCTGCACATTTTATGGATCACACGGTGGTGGGAGAGCAAATTCATTGGGCTTGAGTCATTGATGAGATAGCTCGTGTTATCCTAATTGATGAGACAGCGAGTGTTACCCTGATACAGCGTGCGGCATCGTTGGAGCCCCATTCGGAATCAATTCAATACAGCCACGGAGTTTATATATTCTTAGTTCTTTCGGTAAAGTCACGTAGAAGGGAAACACTATTTTTACTATTGTATTGTTTCCCTTCTACATGCCTTTACCGAAAGAACCAAGAATATGAATCCCTGCAGTCATGAAAGCTTTAAATCAAAAAGCCACGGAGTAGGTTTGGAAATGCCGATGGGAATCAGGTCTGCGCATGTTGTGGATTGATTTGCCCCTGTCATAGGAATGTGGAATTTCCACCACTAATGCAGAACCGCTATTGGGATGAACAACACCCCATGCGTTTTATAGCAAGGAGGCACGTTGACATGTGACTCATTGTATTTGTATCTCAAGTACCGTATTTTCCCGTATATAACCCGCAGGGTAGACCACTTTTGACAAACAAAACAAGACCCTGCGGGGTATATGGAGGTGCAGGTTATCCCAAAAATATTATAACTCGTTTAATTTTTTCATGGTAGGACTATCCACCATGCAACACTTACCTTTGACTAAAGCACTACTGAAAAAACACACTAAAATTGCACATGTTATCACATTTTAAATGATTTTATTTGTTTGTACAATGAAACGACAATGTGTGAAGTGGGCGCACTTTGTTTACCGTAATACTTTCAGTGGCTGTAGGGCTGTCCGAAAGTTCCAGCTGAGGCTCTGGATTGCACAATGGGAAGGGCCTTAACAAGCGTCTACCAGACGCGGAATCATAATTGCCGAGTCCTTAGGCCGCTGCTATTGGCTGAGCACTATACAGTCGCGAGCATGAGCTTTGTTTCAAACTTCCAATGGCTTTGTTGCCAGGAGGCAATGGCGTTACCGTAGTGCCGCTATTGTCTGCGCAGCGCGCAATCTACCAGTGCTAACACTGTACAGGGGTAACTACCGGTCCGGTAGCTGTAATATGATGAGGTCGCATGCTGGTAAGCCTAACAGTACGCTTACTTACTTGTCTACCAGTTATGTGTTACTTATTTATTGGATATTTACTTTTGTTACTTATTTACTGTTTTAAGTTCATTCGTTTCCGGTTAGTTGGTTTTCTTTGTGCACGTTGTGATTGTAATGTTAACAATTGATAGTGGCATGTATTACAAATGTAAATATTATATTTATATGATGAAATTAAGCTGCGGTAACGACGTTAAAGATATGAATGCATGCGGGGTATATGACGATGCGGACTATCTGAAATTTGTTTTAGGGGCCGTCCATAAATGACGTCATGCGATTTTGGACGATTTTTGACCCCCCCCCCCTCGTCACACGGCGTCATAAAAAGTCAAACCCCCCTCAAATATGACGTCACAAAGCTCTGCCTCCCCCCAAAACCATATTTTCATTTTGAAAATAAAACATGCTTCAAATCGCTTTAAACTATTGTCATTGTAGTGCGTATTTAATGTGGCGCTGCACTCTGATGTTGTAGGAGTGTTGTTTTAACAATTAGTGTTGTTATAACAATTCTATATTTATTGAAAGTTTGCGCATATTGATGTGACGTCACATTTCTCCCCCCCCCCCCTCGTCACACATCGTCACAAAAATCTGATCTCCCCCTCTAGGTGCGTTACGTCATTTATGGACGACCCCTTACACAAAACGCAATTTTTGCGGGTTATATGCGTCTGCGGGTTATATGCGTATGCGGGCTATATGCGGAAAAATGCGGTAGTATTTGTTCAAATAAAACAACCACAATTTATAACGGACTCTTGCGTTATAGTACGTAAATTTCATGGGCCTTCATAAAAAAAATGATGCTCCAATCTGCATTCTCCCCATTGTTTCAATCATAGATCGATAACAAAGCTCAGCCTGATGTTTCTTATCTCACGAGCAAGTGTATGATTCAAACACTGGGAACGTTGTATCAGCTTCCAATGTATTTACTTTGACAGCGATGCAAGATATGCGTTGTTTATTTATTTAGCTTAACAGAGCTGTTTTCTATTGTAGAATAGTATTAGCTACATCTAAACCTGTGGCCTCCCCATACGACTCGATGTGCTGCTGTATAATCTCGATGCCGTGCGCGATATGTAATAAGGCCACACGTTGTTCCCGCTAGTGTAATTTACTTTAGCACACAACTTTATTTAGGTTTTGCAGGGATTGCAGAACAACATTGCTAGACACTGGGTGCGTTTACTGGGAGGGAAATCTGCAGAGAAAGTCTGTTTGGATTTTAAATCCTGGCATTGTTTTTATAGACTTTGTTGTTTTAAAGCCCAATGACCTCGACTCTGTCACTTCTCATTGTGGCGCTGCATTATGGGAAGGACCACGAGACAATAATACTGGGACATATTTATCGATCCACGCGACAATGTACAGTTCATAAATGTAACTCACGTGTTTTATGTGTTGCACAGAACCCATTCTCTGTTAATATTTGTCGGAACTGCGCACGGATGGGAAAATATCGTGGGTCATTAAAGGTCACCTTAATAGAATAGTACAGAACCCGGAGCTGCCTGGTTTGAATGTGATTATAATGTACAGTGGACACTATGTTCCAGTTAGTCGCGCCTGTGCTGGTGCTATTCTGCTGTACTCTGCAAGGTGACATGGAATCATGTTCCCAATACATCGCTATGTAACACATCATGCACAAAACCTGTCTAAATTCAACACAATGGTTAAATTCACATTACGTACACACCTTTTCGTGAATAATCAAAAATAAACACGACTCATTTGACGTAAAATTTTGGAATGTCAATTAATCGAATACTGTTAAATCACTGTTACATTTATTTTAAAAATAATTATTTAAGTATTTTTTTCTTCAAAATATACTCTTGCATTATTTAAAGCGTACACGTGTTTCTTTCTCTCTGTAATAAAACCAAGACGTCTTTTTAAAAATTCAAGCCCAGCTGGGTCTTGACCTTGTGACCTTTACTACAGCGAGAGCAGGGATCCTCAAACACGGATTCGCTACGGGCCATCGGCAGAACAGCAGAAGATTGTCGATTGCTTGAGCAGAGAAGCGCTTTCCGAGAAGGCCATGAGCCCGTGCAGCGTTTGCGTGAAGGGGCCCAACAGCCTGAGATCTTCGACACCAGGTAGTGCTGCACCGCAAGGCCGTAGCCATGGAGTCAACATTGAAGGGAGGACAAAATCTTCCAGGGGGTCTAGGGGTCCCCCCCCCCCATAAAAAAAAATCTAAATTTGAAAACGAATTTCCTGCCTAAAATATAAAAAAAATCACTAACACGTGAGATTGACTTTTCATTATTATTTTTTACAATAATGTTTAATAGTGTATTGTATTACATTGCTCTGTTTTTTCTTTTTTTACCTTTTCTTGTTTCATTGTATGTAATGGCAGAGATTAGGGATTAATAAAGTACAACCATAACCACAATCATATAGACAGAAATCTATGCATTGTTATATGAAGACAAGTCCAGATATTGTGGCCAAGGTTTAGCAAATTGTTTACATAGCATAGCAATTTTTTTTAATATTGTTTTAGCAATTTATTGGGAGGGACATTTGAATATTGGATGTCCCCCCCAATATATATTATAATTACGGCCTTGCTGCACCGTACGTTTCACTCCACATGCACTGCTTGCTGCTGGCGTTCTACATGGAAATGCAATCATCATCGCACGATGCTCATCGTGCCCTTGCAGTATGATATGCAGAAAAGCACCTCAAATGGGAAACAGGAGTAATTAAACTATAAAAATCTGTATATGAAATATGGATGTACTGATACCTGTCAAAGGAATGTGGGATTCCTGACATTGGCTCAAAACCATCATCAAAGATGAACAGCACCCAACGCTTAATTGAAAAAAGAGAAAGGATGTACTCTTTTACGGTTGCCAGGGCGGGTTCAGATCTAATTTGTCACTAATGTTGGCCGTTGCTAGGAATCCATCCCAGGTTGCCGGGTTCACAGTGACGTGTGCTAACCGATCACAACCACTGCTTCACCCCAGAAGCGTATAATAACAAGGGTATTTAATTAACGTCGTAGTTTTTTGTAATTTTCTTTTAACCTATCTACGTGGCCTTACCGAAAGACCCAAAGAATATGAATTCCTGCAGTCACGAAAGCTTTAAGTCAAGACTTACTTAAACTTCAATATTTGGAACACGGGAGCCTAACGCCGTGTTTAAACGTGAAGAGCGAATGAGGAGGTCACCCGACTGTGCCTCGGACAGCCTTGGACAAAGAACTGCAGAACGTGTGCACATGAATGCCCTCGTCATCCCTGGGTAGATTTGCAGAGGTATTACAGCATTTCACATACTCGAGACCAATAACGAAAAAAAATCATGAATGTTCATTAAATGTCCATATTTCCAATCATTCAATTATATATATTTTTTCGTTGGTGGATGTATCAACTTCTTTGACCAAGGCATTTGCAAATGATGCAGCAGCTTTGAACGCGCACGTCCACAAAGCCGCGTGGCCATCTGCTCATTGCCGCAGCAGTCAGTCTCCGGCAAAGTCAAGAACCCAAAATGTAAGAAGGACGATGACTCGCTGGAGGCACGGCGATCCAGAAGCGAGCACAAGGGCCGTGTAAACACGCACAGACGCACCGCTGGTCGTGAATGCAAACCCCGACACGACAGCGCTCCGTCGTTATCCCCGCCGCGTCTGGCTCGCCCATATCGCCGCTCCTCGCACAGCCACAAAGAGCCCCGTACAGCCTTCACAGACTGAATGGTGCAAGTGATGTTAGCGAACACCCCGAACGGCACACGAGGGGGTGGTGGTGGGGGGGGGGTAAACACCCCGCCCGTCCGCCTTTGTGCCCCGTAGTCACGATGTTTACGCATCGCACCCAGCGACTCAATTGAGGCTGAGTCGACCTAGGGGAGGAGGCCCAGGACCGCTTCAAAAAATCGACACCGGTGTTGGCCGTGACCGGTAATCGAACCCGGGTTTTGCCGGGTTCGGAGCACAGCGCTCATGTCCCCGTGCACAGCGCGCACAGGAGCAGCGCGCTGCTGGAGGATGCAACCCCCGAGTGGAGCGCGCGCGCGCTCCACTCGCCCCCCCCACCCCCCAACCCCCCTCCGCTCTCCCTACTCCCCCGCATCCGTTTCCCTATGGAAACCGCGCTGCCATGGCAACCGGGTAGCCATGGTGATAGACGGAGCAGCGGTGCTGCGGGTTTGGGCGTCGCTCGACCAGTCGCATCTCCGGCACGGGGCAAGGCGGTGAGCGGCGGTGCCTCCTCGCTGCTCCGCTCCGGCACTCGAGCGAAGCGGCCCGGGAAGAGAAACACCCCCAAACCACCACCCCCCATCCCCCCAGCGAGAGGGCTGCTGCGTCGTCTGCTCGGCGAGCGAGGAAGAGAGAGAGTGTGAGAGAGAAGGGGAGAAGCGGAGAGAGGAGCGTAAGGACGGGAAGAGCGGAGGAGGAGAGCGCTCGGGCAGCAGCAGCAGCCTGTGGCGAGCGAGTGCGCCCTACCCGAGGTGGGTGGTGAGAGGCGGAGGTTCTTTGTGCGGCCGGGATCATTTTCGGGGGGTTTTTTGTTCGTCTTTTGATACGAAAGAACGATCCTTCAAAATACGCGGGGCTTATTTTTGTTTTCCTGTTGTCTCACTGTTAACATACCTGGACCTGCTCTGAAGTATTGCGGTGAGGATTTTAACTGTACGGTCGTGTCATTGCAGTGTACGGAACCTGGCGTTTTATTTCCCTACGTTTCGCTGTCGTCGTTATTGTTGTTGTTGTGTCGTTGTTGTTGTTGTGTCGCATGCAAAGCGATGTCGTTCATTACAAAAAAACCAGCGGGGATCGTCGTCGCGACCCGAATCCGCGCTGCGCCGCATCGCGGACGGGAGGCCGAGCGCACGACGCAAAATGGGACCGGCGGTGCCGAGGCACCTCCGTGCATGCTAAGCAGCCGTCGCCTTTGAAAACAAATGAACTCTGGCCATTAACACACACACACATAAACAGCCTATTCATCATAGAGCTCGCCAGCTAAGCTCCGCAAGACATGCGCCCTGGAGGCATTAATGTGTCGAAGCTCACGTGCAGCAGATATGAAACCAACTACTGCTTTCGTGTGTGTACGTGCCAGAAATGTAAAGGAAAACTTGACAATTAATGAATGCTATGTGTGCATATATGCAGTAGATATTAAACGTGGTGTCTTGAAGTGTAAAATACGAGCACGCTGTGTGCTTGCTGTGTCGCTCAAATTGCTGACATTGCTTGATGCTGGCGATATTTCTTAACAATATTCACACATGCACACACAGCTTATTATATATTGTCCAGTAACATCGTCGATTAGTCGGTGTGATACGACGAGTTCACATTTAACACATGGTTAATTTCAGCAGCCCACATATGGTTTCTATTTGATCAATCAAATAAATGTGTTAAAATAAATATGTAGGGTAATCACAAGGTATAAAGATGGAAATATGTCTTGGAAATTTTCCATGCTTGCAGTGAGAGCTCATTTTCCATTTAAGAGATTCTGCTGCCCGAAGCTTTAACCCAATCTAGGCGAGCAGACAATAAATCACCCAGTGGTGTGACCGATTCAGCTGGCTCTCCTGTGTTCCACATCTCTCGCACTTCGCACTCGATCTTAATGCATTACATTTGCTTCTTAATGATTCCTCAACATTGTTTTCCTGTGGTTGCTTTACAACGTCACATGGAGGGAGAGAAAAAAAAATAAGCACCGAATTATTCGTGGTGTTGTGTCGTCAATTAGGCTCAAAGGCGATTGGTGTAAATTATTGCGTGCAATGCACCTTACAACACTCAAAGTTATTCCGTGGTAAATACAGAAATATCAGCTTCAAAACTGATGGCACAACAGTTAAGAGATAACCATCTGTAAAGGCCAACTCTGTGCAATACTCTTAAGCGTGTGATTTAAGCTTGGTTTGTGAATCCTATGCTTAAGTATTTTTCACTAGGCAGCAACATTTACAGGAATGACGCACTGCAAATTCGTCTCGCCCATGTTGCTGGCTGTAAGAGCCTGGTGCGAGAATCACACATGGGAGCCATTAACTCATAATATAAATTCTTACCAGATTCATTCCCTTTGTCTGCTCTCCTCCCCGAACAATCCCCGTTAGCACGTGCCACTTAACGTTTCCATCGCAGCAAACGAAACACCGAGAAGCCTTTCATACCAACCAACGGTTGGCAATACGAACAGCAGTCCACGTATTTAATCTGCTATGTTTAATACAAAAAAGCGAATGTACAAAACAGGAGTGTGTGTCTGAAAATGAAATTTGTCACGGTGTCATAAGGCAGACGCTCACACCAGGGCCGCTGCTGCGTACAGGAGGTGCTGAAGCATCTAAATGTGGGGGCTCTGTGCCCTGCCAGCCACCAAGAGGCCCAGCACTGGCTACTGAACAAACGCAATGCAGATCCCTTTAATTGAGAAAAGCCTGTGAGAAATCTACTGCAATTCAACCGCGCACGCATCGGAAGCCATGAATTTGGCCGGTTTATGGCAGGAAGGAGCTCTCGACTCTCTAGTTGCTGCATTGAGTTTCACCACCCGCTGTTTGCTGTTGAGCGCATTTTCCCTAAAACGGTGAAGTGGTCTATCGGGTATTTATTTTTTCATTTCTGTGGAGGTTCAAAATTTTCCCATTTACTTTTTGTAGAAAAAAATGAGAGCGATTGCACAGTTCATTTTTATTTCTGTAATTTTTTAAGGTAACGCCAGCCATGAAGTATGTTGTGTTGAGGGTTGTGCAAGACTGATGATATTACGTTGTATCAAGAATATATTTCATTACATAATTTTCTGTATACCGCCACTAGAAATAAAATGCAATATTTGTGTTGTATATTGTAATAGCAAGTACGTAGTGTTTTTTTTTTAATAAAGCAACTAGATCGACTTTTGTAGCTTTCAAATATATATAAGTGCTAACATTTACAATTAGTTTCAAGCATGCAGATATTATTTGTAGCTTATTGGATTTGGATATTTCACATTTAAAATGTATTTGATTTTTTTAAAATATATCTGTGGAAAAGGCAAATGTTATATTTTAAGGCAAAAAAAATTAAATACCCGTGAAAGCAAAATATCACTTAACCAACAATGATGCAATAAAAATACAATGTAATGAATATAAAATAATGAAAATGCCATATCCAAAGAAACGAAATCAGTAACTGTATATTTTGGTATGTCCATCCACCAGTAGTTTAACATTACATTAAACAAATCAAGTGTATTTAAATTTAGATATGCATTAATTCTAATTTTGCAAAGTCGATCAGCAGACGAGACAGCAGATGTACAATGCATTTGCTCAGCATCCAAATCGTGACTGCTTACCATATCTTAGCTTCAACAATGTGTGGAGACCATGTTCTGAGAAAATATTGTTTTGAATATATTGTGACTAATTTAAGTATACCTCTGAAACAACTAAATTCTCCTGTATGGATGCTTAATAATGGATACAAAAAAATCAAAACACAGTTCATACAATTTACCAGACATGTTCTATTTGTATGATTATTCATGCAATGAAATTCGAAAGCCGAAAAATTATGGATGAGGACAAGAGTTGGTGTGTGATGCTTGCAAGCCCACGGCTTAGCAGGAGGCATTGATGAGTAGCCGAGTGACGGGAGGCCGTCGAGACGAACGACAGTGCTTCACCACAGCAGCAGAGTCGACACAATCACTCTCCCTGCTCGAATGAGCAAAAGGGCTCATTCACTTACATGCAGTGTAGAACACGTTTACAAAATAACTGTACATATCATCTACCTGATTATATCAGTCTCTGCTGACTTGTGTTTGCTCTAGTGTCTTAGCCTGCATCCTCCGCGTTTTATTCTTAGGAGCCATCCAATCCTTTATTTTTAAGGTTCTTGCATTTTACACATCTTATTTTGTTAGAACGTTTGCCCATTTTTGTATTTATTGTTTTCACTGTTGGACCGAGCACATCTCTGCTGGTATCTCGAACACTGCTGTTTAATATCCTTCCCATCGTGGTTCTGGGTCTGCTTCAAATATATTTTGGACTGCAAGAATGCATTTTCTGAAGTTGCTGTAGTGATTTGGCATTTTGTCAAATTCGATTGGTCAACATACCCAGACTCCTCTCATTCACCACTCAGCTTGATTCGGACTGCCGTAATAATAACTGGGCTGCGATCTGAGCCTAATTTCTGCAGCCTTTTATATGTTCATCTTTAAACAGACAGAGCGTGCTCTTGAAGAAGTTACTATTTCATCTTTCTTACCATCTGGTGGTGCAGTTTGCGTGCCTTTTCTGGTGGAAATGTATAAACGAATCTATTATCACTGCACACCTAATGCAGCCTTGTTGGGATATAAATCGTGGTTATATTCCATACTGGTCTTTTTGCTCAGGGCGTTGTAAGAATATAGCTTTATAACTACTTAAGGATAAAAAAAATACATTGAAACAGAACATTCAGTCGACTGTGAAGTCATGAAGGTTTAATGGCTTGTGAACGGGAGGATCTGCATGACCAAACGCAATCTCGCTGATAACTCTTTCCTACTGCACATTCGAGCCTTGCTACGGCTTGGCCGAACCATCTGGGCACAGCTCAGGAGGTGCCAGGTTGTATTTCCACTGCAGAACCCAAGCCATGCCACCGATGTTACAAGCAAGGATTATCCTGATTAACCCCCGCCCCTTGGTCTGGCTTGGCTGGGAGGCCGATTCAGATGTCTCGTGAGGCCGGAATTGGCTCTGGCTCGGCTCTGGAAATATCCAGTGGAAAAAAAACACCTGTATCACACCTGTATCGCGAGTCCCCCATACTTGCGTGGCTAGGATGTGCCAGTGGAACAAGTGGGCGGTGGTGAGAAGTTAACTCCCTCGCATGAAATACAAGAGGTCGTGGGTTCGATCCAGACCCTGATGCCTATATATTTGGAGTTTGCGTGTTCTCCCCATGGTCGTGTGGATTTCTCCCCGGGTCCTTTGGTTTCTTCCTCCACATTTAGAAACGTGTGTGTAGAGTGTTTGGCTGCTAACAAATGTCCACGTGACAAGCTGCTTCGTTGAGCTATCATTTGTGGCCAGGTGGCTTCTGGAAAAGAACTATATAGCTCAGTGGGTCTTACCTGGAAAAAAAAAATGTTTAGTATGAGAGGCATCAAGCAGCAGTGGACGAATAATTATCTGCAAATGGCAAAGAATACTGACGAGCTGGAGAAAAAAGTAACTCTGTTTGAGGTTAAAAAACTGCAGCAAAACAGCTGAATCTTCGTAAGGGAGCAGATTTAATAATGTGGAATTGCTGCTAATGTTTTTTTTATGTAGCCAACATATGGTAGAAGAACTGCACAAGATAATGTAAGCTGCATGGAGCCGTGTACAGTTGTCAAAGGACTTGGACAACTTCATATCATTACATAAGAAAATCATTAAAGGATTAAAAGGAAGATCATGGTAATGAATGGGTTTAACAAACATACCAAAGTGTAATTAAATGAAAGCCAGTGTAGGTATTCAGCAGGGAGAGGTTTATAACAATGGCATTGTATTGTTGGAGAGATGAGCTGGGATTATCTGAATGGCCTTTACATTTTTATCATAGACTTGAATCATATGATTTTCTCCAAACAGAACATTCGGCTTGCTTTGATTAGCCTTGTCCAAACCACGAGCTCGTGTAGTGCAATGTAATGGTCACATGACATGTATTCCATGCGCTTTGAGAATTGTGCCTTCCTGCTGTTTTTGAGCATCACACCTTTGCATGCTATTTGTTTCCAGCCTGCACGCATTCCCCTATTGTGATGGGTTTTCTCATCATTTGCAGACAGTGTTGCTTTTGAAGGATTCAGCACAAATAATACATAATATAGAGGGTATTATATGTGCTGGGTTGAAAGAAGGTAAGAAGGCCAACACCTGTACGCTATTGCATTAGTAGCATGTGTTTTGATTGTATCTCTGTTGGTCGTTTTGAGTCGGTGGTAGAAAGTCCATACTTCCATTTCAGTTCCTGCACAGGATAACTACAGTGGTACTGAGTTTTATCCCCCACGGGTGGATGATGAGATCAGTTGAAACCCGAATTTGGAAATCACAACCTTTTCATTTGCAATGTAAGCATTCCGTGGAAATTACCATCTGGATCCATACATTATTGCACGAGCAATGCTGTAGAAAGAGCAATCGTATATATATTATACCATTTCTAAACAATGTAACTTATGAAAGTACGGTGATTTCAAAGTGCCAATGGCATTCCTTGACAGGGACTCGTACATGGCCGTGTTACCACGTAGCCTGAACACAACGTGCATCAATCCACGTATACCCTGTGAGGACGGGTGAAAGAATGGCGCGGGTTATCTCCGTGCACCAATCATCAAATGGGTGCCCCGCGTAATAACACGATATGCATACCGAACGGAGGAGACGAAATCAAAGTGGCAATATGAACTGTGTGGCAGGAGCGAGAGAGATATGGCGTTCGAGAAATCCTGCTTTCGATTTTGGCTGGGATGGCAACAAAACAGGCGGCAGCCGCTGTTATGATAACGTGACAGCAACACAACATTCATCTGATGAAATGAAATTCGTGGAAGCACAGAAATCGTGTTGCTTTGGAGATGACACGAACGGCACGTTAGAATTTCGCAAATCGCTTTCACGATAAATCCTTTCCAAGCCGGCCGCCACATGCACGTCACTGCAGAGCCATTCAGCAGAATATCAGAGTCGTTTATCTTTCAACTTGTCTGAATTACAAAAACACATTCACGTGGATGCTGAGATTGCTTGTTCTTTTTTCATTTGGCTATGGCCCAATCTCGATTATGTTGATTAAAATTGTCAAGTTTGTAGAATATTTGGACCATTGTGAATTAAACAAAAAACGTCTTTATGTATTCATAATGTATCTCTTGCTTGTAAATAGCAACGCTGTGTTTAAGTCGACATCTTAAGTGCCGAATTGTTAATTCTGAAGATCTTTTATTAAAACTGCATAAAGTAGGCAACACAAAACTATACAGTACTGTATGTTTATTGGACCAAATATCTTCGTGCTCATCATCATCATGTTTATTATGGAGTCACTTTCATGGCAAGTCCAACCAGATACTGTATACATTTGTATTCGCTAGAGCACAGTACCAGAAAATATAGTCTGAAAAGCTAATGTTGTGTTTGATGCGTTTTATGATGTAGAAAGCCTTTGTGCTGAGATGGGGAAGGTGATTCATTGGTTCTGCTTCCGACAGTGCCATGGCTGCATGTGCACAATGCGCCTTTAATATACAGCACGTAGACGCTATCAAAATACCTGTTTACCACAATACGCCTTACAAAGACGTAACCATTGCCGTGCATTACCATATAAATAGATTAGGTATGTTTTGGAAACTCCTTTAAAATGAACTTGCCTTCCCACACCGAATCCCATGCACATTCTCCACAAAACACTTTCAAATGTTCATCCCAATCCTCACGTTTGTTGAATCGAGGCAAACATCCCTGTCTGCAGTCGCGGGCACACGCTCCTGCAATCGCCACGCTCCAGTCGCGATCGCATCACGCGCAACTGACGCCTCCCGGAGGGGTCGGCAAAGGTCAATCGTCGGCGACGGCCCGCGGACGAGTCCCAGAATGAGAGCCGAGCCGCCGCCACCGCCGCACATTTGCGCAGAGACTCGCGTCGTAACATTTCGTGTAGCTCAGAAGCGTGCCGAACGGGGGGGGGTGGGGGCTTCTGGCGAACTCACCCCCCCCCCCCCTCCAACCACACCACACCGGTGCCGCTGTCTGGGCCGGATTGAACGGATTCCGCGAGCAGCCCCAGGCCCGCACGGATGGCGACGCAGCTGGGGCAGGCGCGGCGCTCTCCGTCTGCAGTCGCCGCTCGCTGCTGCTGCTGCTGCGCGTGCGGGGATCATGGCACGCGGGGTGGCGCCAGGCTCAGTGCACCCTCGCAGGAGGAGGGGGGTGGGGGGGCATCAGTGCAAATATACATTGATGTGTCCAGCCGCCGTGATTTGAATATTTACCGGAACGTTTAACGTATAATTAGCGTACGTTGAGAAAGGTCATCTGAGCAATTGAGCGAAATTGAACATTTAAATAATGCACGTTTAATAATATACTGTATATATAAATGTTGGAAATAACGTAACGTGCAAAGTCTAAATTAGTATATATGGAAATGAACATAATAGTTAAGATTGTTTTAAGGATTTAATACAACAGCATTACGAGCTTAATCCTGTGTTGAGACGCCATTGGCACGATCGGGATTTTGTTGAAGAAATCTTGAAAACAAATCTCACAAACACAAGTGCTGATCACTGCTCACGACCAGAGCTACTCGCAGCGTGCCCAGTGCTGGTTGAACGTTGGCCGCATTCCACTTGAGGGATGGACACCAGAGATTGCTAAAGAACAGCGCAGCAGAAGAGGGACCCAGCCATTGCCTGCAGTGGACCACTTCGCTCTGTCCCAGTGTGCCTGGCTAGGATTCACATCGTTCTGCCTAATCATGCCGTCCGTTGTAAAGGCTATTGTGCTGAAACGGTAACGATCCTCGATGCAGTTATTAGGTGTCCATCATTAAAACAAGGAGTTTATGTTTAGATTATTCCTGCTGTAGTCATACGTGTGTAATACAGTTGTTTCATTTGCCCGTTGAGTATGCACCATTAGAGGGCCGTGCATGTGCGCGTCCTGTGAGGAGTCCACAGAGATTTCGCATCCTGCATGTTTATGTCCAATCTGCACAACTGAAGTGAATCAGTGTGCGAATCGCCACGGGAGCGCGAGGGAGCAGTCCAGATAGGGGGGCTCTAGCCCGCTACACGGCCCCAAACAATGGACGGAGATACACCGCCTGACGATGTGGGTCAAGGCGAGAGCCATGGGAGATGGTGCGACAGCGTTCACGAGTAAGTGGCTGTGAGCTGTTGAAGACGGTGGGAATGTAAATATTCACTGTTAAAGCCTCATGACCACATGACCCACAATGATCCAAGCTTGTCAGGTCTCTGAAGCTAAGCAGTGCTCAGCATGGATTTTGCTTGCATGAGGAACTGCCATGCACACGAGGTTGTTATAGGCTGCTGCGGAGCTATATTGTGGGAAACAGAAGGCTGTGCAGATAATGACGTCGTTGTTACTGCACTACTATGCACACACAACACACACTGACCAGTGTGGTGAAGTATGGTCAAATAACTCCTCTGACACAGTGGCGAGATGTTAACTCCCTCGCCTGGTATACAGGAGGTCGTGGGTTCGATCCCGACCCTGACGCCTGTATATTTGGAGTTTGCATGCTCTCATCGTGATCGCGTGGATTTGTCTCTGGGTCCTCCGATTTTTCCTTCCACATTTAGAATCAACACCACGCGTTTAGAATATTTGATTGCTTTAAATGTCCACGCGATAAGCCACTTCGTTGAGCTATCATTTGTGATAGCCAGGTCGGTTCTGAAAAAGAGCTGCAGTTATAGCTCATTGGGCCTTTACCTGATAACATTCAAGAATATAGTTTAAAGGTTCTAGTTTAACACTTGTTATGCTAGCAAAGGCGCATTCGGCACCAAGTAGCTGTGAGCAGCTGGTCCTCAATGTAGCTGAATGTGAACGTCGCCAGGGATGGCTGAGTGCTGGTGGTGGTGGTCGATGACAGATTGGGAGACTACTGCAGTGTCGACAATTTGTTTTGATGGAAACAAGTTCGCGACAATGCCAGCTTCATCCCGACATTTTGTATGATGAGAAATAAGTTGCTGCATGCATTTATATATTGCCAGAAGATGACGACATGATGTGCCACTTTCTCATCCTGTCGATAGCACTCAGTGAAGGCCACTCAGTGAAGCCATTTGTGGCTGAGGCTTGTAAGTGCTGGTAAAGACAAATACTCGAATTACTTGATGTACAAACTCCATATAGCATCTTAGTATCAAGATGTTTTACAAATGTTATGCTAGACTGTTCAGAATCAGTCGGCATAGGATTGTGGAGTTTCCACCACTGGTACAGTACCGGAGTCCCGAACGAGATGAGAGGCACCCAACGTTCACACGGACTTGGGAACACTTTCACTTTTTAACATTTCTACTTTTTGAAAATCGCACTTTGCTATGCAACTCCAGCACCGTTACGTAACCGAATAGGCATTAAAAGCTGAAATCCATTGGATGTGGTTGCTCGCCCAGGTGAATGATGCCCCTGAGAGAGAGCAGCCGTCTCGGATCGCTGAACTGGCACTGCTGAGGTCCTTGCATTGAATGAGGTGAGCAGGCGACTAATGTCCTCTAACACGAGTTCTCGTGAGTACCTTGAGCTTCATGGTCTCAGTCCTTCTTGCCAATGGCTGAACAAAACACAACTCAGAAAAGTTTTCCAAGTAGATTAATTCGAGGGGTGATTGAGCATGCCTCAAATGCGGCAGTTGGGATGTGCAGTTTTGGTGGATTGTACAGACATCGTTGCATGTGTAAAAAACCTCTCCGTCATAGTCCCTGTGCCACTGACCCTAACTATATCGGTACCACACCAGGGTCGCAGATGCTAAGAGTGATTCATATTCTTGGTTCTTTCGTGAGTTGCTTTGAAGCAGGCTGTCTTTAGATCACAATTATGTGCGAGAGTCACTGTGGTAGTTTTGGATGAGACATTTTTCATGAACGAGTACATTTAATAGAGAATATTGGATTTAAAACATTTAATATGAAACGTTAGTGCTAAAATGCATCGAGTAAATATCGGAGAGTATCTTGTGATATGGCAGTACAAGCACATCTTGCCGTGTGCACTGGCAGCGTACGTAAATGTGTCTATCCGTGAGCTGCTTTCGTTATTACTTGGCACACGAGTGTTTGTCTGCGAGAATATCTTGTGAATGACTTAACGAGGTTTGAAATGTTGTTTACTCTTGCATGGCATGGGAGACATCTTGGCAGCGGTCACTTTCTTGTGAAGATACGTTGAAGTTACATTGAAGGCGTATTTATGTTTGAGAGCGAACGGGTTCGGTTCCTCAGTAACAAAAGCTACGTAAATAGAGGTCTCATGAATACATCTGTACTATGAGCAAGAGTTACATTCATTATTAAAATTGTATTTGAGAAACTATTCTTGGTATAAATAATACCATCCGTCAATGTTTTAGCAGAACGAACATTCGTTATTGCACAAGAGTGAAATTGCCCAAAGAAAGTGGAAACATCACTTCAGGGATTGCAGATTGTTTATGGCTGGGGACATAGTACCAACTGCTATTGCTTTTAATTATCAATGATACTCAAGTGTTCGAGTTGTAAGTTGTGCCTAATGTAGGAGTTCAATAATATTTGTGTACGTTTTTGATGCATGCGCACGTCGCCTCATCTATTGTAATGGGGTCACCAACATAATTCACTCTCTTTTGCATCTTTGACAAGCCATTTATATTATCTTGTCAATTCTTCTCCCTCTACTGTGCATATTAAACCCTTTAAACTGCAGACTGCAAGGACATCATGCACCGATGTCTGATTCATGCACCGATGTCTGATTCATGCATCGATGTCTGATTCATGCATCGATGTCTGATCCATGCATCGATCTCTGATTCATGCACTGCTCTCTGATTCATGCACCAATGTCCGATTCATGCACCAATGTCTGATTTATGCACGATCTCTGATTCATGCACCAATCTCTGATTCATGCACGATGTCTGATTCATGCACCAATGTCTGATTCATGCATTAATGTCTGATTTATGCACGATGTCTGATTCATGCATTGATGTCTGATTCATGCATCGATGTCTGATTCATGCACGATGTCTGATTCATGCATCGATGTCTGACTCATGCATTGATGTCTGATTCATGCATTGATGTCTGATTCATGCACAATGTCTGATTCATGCACGATGTCTGATTCATGCATTGATGTCTGATTCATGCATTGATGTCTGATTCATGCATTGATGTCTGATTCATGCATCGATGTCTGATTCATGCACGATGTCTGATTCATGCATCGATGTCTGATTCATGCACGATGTCTGATTCATGCATTGATGTCTGATTCATGCACAATGTCTGATTCATGCACGATGTCTGATTCATACATTGATGTCTGATTCATGCACCAATCTCTGATTTATACACGCACCACCTTTGTTAATGACGGCACCCCTCCTGCTCTCATCCGTCACCCAGTGCGTGATGCAAGGAGGGATGTGACAATATAGTTATGTTCGCCTAGGTTATGAGTTTTGCGTCCGTGCAATAGATAATTTCGAGTGAAAATTGGACATATTTCTTCTGGAGTAGATTTTGAAATCCAGTTGAATTGTTTGACCCAAGTGAGCCCTGAGTCACGTGAGTGATCTGATAACGCTTTGTGGGCATAATGCGTCTACATTTTTCTGCATTATCAATACATTCCGTTATGTTGTTTGAGTGATTCAAAATAGTAATAATTAATTTTAAAAAAATGGTATTGGCACTTTTGTTATGATAGCGCAACGCTATCACGAAGGCCCTGTGTTTCCCAGACACGGTCTGTCGGAGTCTCACTTTCGGTAGCGATGTTGCTGTGTGTGCTCTCAATTGAGTAATTCGCAGGTAAATTGTATTATTTCCACTATGACTCCAGCACACAATGGCCTCCTCTTTTTAAATGACATCACGGGATCTTTAACACTCACTGTAGGGCAGACGGTGCATATTGTCCAGGTAATACACCGGCAGAAATCATTAATCAGGGCGGCCTCTCGGATTTGTACCCCGAACATCTGCAACAAACAAATAGTGAATGTTCTACTGCCGGGTTGCGCCATCATATAAACCTAAACCAGCAAAGTACCATCGATAGGAAGTGGTTCCTACAATGACTCTCCACATGTCCAAGACATTTCAAGACGTTACATATCGTACAATTAAACTGACACTATAAACCAGTCTTTCATCTGCCACTACTCTCATTGGCTCCAAACAAGGACCATTGCCCAAACATTTTATTGCTCAGTTTTAAGTTATTAGGCAAAACTAATTGCAACCATGGTGTAATTTATTGATTACCCTGTGCTTACGTCTATAAAGTGTATTCCTCAGCACGTAATTAGTTACATGCTCGAGGAAGAGCACGAGTTGACAGACGAGTGACACTGAGCCCCGGAATATATCGTTGTGTGTATGATGAGTTCCTTTGGCAACAAGAGCATGATAATTATTTGTTATCCGTCTGCGTTTCACACAGCTGCACACGGAATTATAATTAGTAGCCTGAGGCAGTGCTGATGATAGCCTTGCCCCGTAACGCGGGGCCTGATTGGATTTTGGGTGATGGAGGTCAGGCTGACTGCTACGGTGATTCCCATGGTCTCTGGAGTTTGGAGTAATTACCATCTCAATTCAGCCAAGCGTTAAAATGCCCAATGTCACTTCCACACCTGTGTGTGGCAGGCTGACAGATAGGAGGGAAACCCAAATGCCAAATAAACTCCCGGATCCACAGGAATTTGCTGCGCCTCAGTGCCAAAACAGTGTTAGATGTTTTCTCTTTCATCACGCTGGTGCACTCGTTAGTGTTACGAATGAAAAGACTGCAATCGTCTTTCCAGTGAATATGTAGTAGATATGTGTAAGCTTTTCCATGCAGGTACGTTATATGAACCTTATGGCGGCACCCCGGGGTACCATAGTACCCCGGCTCTCGCACAATGTCCGTGATGCAGTCATTGTTAGTCTGTCGATGGTCGGCGATGCGGCAATCGACTCATCTCGACGAGCTGTACTCACGATGCACCACTACGGTGCGTACCGCGAGCGTTCGGGGTTTCAGCGCAATCGTCCTCGCTGCGTTTCGACATCGCGACGTAGCACCGATTTCGGATTGATTGGTACCCCAGTCGCAGAGTGAAGTACACCCCTGCAAAAAATAGTGTCCCAGAAATACAATATTTAATTGCCTCGGCCATTTTGTATTGTTTGGTTCCCGGGGTACCGCCATGAGGATCATTTGTGGGTGTTGCCATGGTGCGGCGCTAAGCGCACTGCACTATGAACCCGGTTATCGCAGTTCAGTCACAGGCCACGGATAATACTGTCACTAGTGGCAAGTGATATCTTTACCAACGCTGGGCCCCCGCCTTCACCAACTCACACTAACCAGCAGGGTGAAGTATGGTCAAACAACCCTCATGGAAAGGGTTTTTGACATTGCATTATATGTACATAATTCATCACCGTCATCAGTGAGTGACTCTCCACTGCAGGATGAAGGCACCCAACACTCCGGCTGCCATTTCCTCACAAGTCTATCCTCTGCTTTTTTTACCCGATCAAGGCAATGTTAGTGATGAATTAGTTGCGTTTTTGTTATGCATTACGTATGATTATTGAAGTAGAATGACATCATGCTACAGTTTTAGGGACCATAATTTTGACGAATTTTCCATGTCGAATGCATTTTTCCTGGGACTGTTTAAACGAGAATCTGGGTGAAATCTGATTGAGATGCTAATTGGATTTGTATGTTTTTTGCAGGATTCAAGAGCTGTCACCCTCGTTCGTCAGCGGGTGAGTTGTGAGCAAAAGTTGCAAACGGCTTACACCCCGGTGGGCGTCGTGTATGAGTGTACTTATTTCGTGCATCAGCCACACGGCAACCCTGCGGAATGATGTGCACACATTGCACAAGACGAGCTTCTAAACTATGTTAGTTTTGCTTTAATTTACAGTCTGTAAGGTTCATCTTCACAGGTGAGATTCCATTGAAAGTTATTTTTACGCACGTGAGCTGAATGCCGGTAAAAAAAATTGGATAAGTAATTAAAACATCGTACAAAACCCCCTGAAATGCAAAGATCGTCACATGTATATGATACAAAATATAGCACGACAATAAGCATGATTTCAATATATCTGTGGTATAAAATGAACGTATAAACAAATATTCCACTTTATAGCATTCGTATTTTCCCGTTTGCTAAACGAGGGTATCATCTTTTCCCTCTGCGCATTTTTTTATTGGAATTCTCCAGTTCTGTCCAAAATCCCAATCATTTGGAAAGGGACTGTAGCTCAGGGGTGAGGAAACTGGCCCCGCACTCCAGAGACCTGTGTTCAAATCCACGTTTCAACCACCCCTGAGCGAGTTCACAGTCCCAGCCGGTAGACAATGCCTTCACAAACCCATCACATTCAACTGGACTTTTCACCTAACTTGGAATACATTCCAGCCCTGTCATGCAATGCACATCTCTATGTCGGCAGAGCGTGTGTAAAAGTGTGCCCTCCACGATTGTGCAAAGAAAGGCGACGTGAATAGATTTCGGACAAAGTCCTGTGAGACAGAAATACATCTGCTTTTGCAAGAGTTTCCGAAAGCCTTCTTTGGCTCATGACGTGCCGCCGACAGCACAATTGCCAATTCAATTTGAAGGGCAAAACAAGGTGCAACCTCCCAATCCTCGTCATGGGACTGGGTTAAAGTCATGGGTGAGTGTAATGTGAAAATGGTCTAGGTTGGTGAGACCCATAGCGCAGTAAAACTACTAAAAGGCAGAGGGGTCTCCGAAGGGCCAATGGACTTAACAGCAGGAGAGTGGGATCATGGGTAATCATAGCAAGACCAACAGAGGAGCTTCGCTCTAGGCAAACGTGTCTAACTTTAGCGGCAGGGAGGTCATCGCTCAACGTGCTATCAGCCACTAAATCATGACGTTGCAATGGCTGTGATTGTGTCTTGATCGTTTCTGAGCCTACTTTAATTTGAAAAAGCATAGGAAGTGAAGCTGAAGTATCATTCTCTTATTCCTTAGAGGTTGACAGTTTTTTAAATGGCCCTCACTCGGTTCAGGATTGGGGTAGTTTATAATATTGAGTATTGTGGAAGTGAACTATGTTTTGTTTTATAATGTTGTACACAGTACAGGTATAGGCTTCTGTGGCATGCTTAAACCAGCACGAGTTCAAGTGCTAATTGACGGTTCAAGATGACAAGGATGAAAGGAGATATTTTCTCCTGAGTCTAAAGAAAATGCTCGACTGTTGCTTGTCACAGTTAAGTAGAGGGTGCCACAGTTAAATGTGTATAATCTTTAAATGTGGGGGCACAAGATGGAGGGAAAAAATCTATTGTCGATGTTTTGCTCCTAATAATAAGAATTTTGTATTGTGCAGCAAGCACTGTTTTACTTTAAATTCTTTGGTCAAATTAACTATACATTCCATACATTGCATTCACAAATACATTATTGCATTCATATAAAGTAACACTGGGTGTGTTGTACTCCGAATGTATAGTCGATGGTGAAGTATTTTTATTTTTGTTAACAATGCTGCCCAAGCATTCCCTGACAAACGTATTGAACGTGATGAATCGTCAACAATTCTAGAGAGAAGTTGAACGTGTCGTGCCGGCATCGGGTCCGTTATTCTGTCGCGTGAATGATCTTTGTAGGGCAGGGTAGCGTGTGAGGTAGGTGTGTGTGTGTTTGATTCGCAGCCTCATTTTTTTGTTATGCTGCCACCATGGCGGTGTGCTCTGTGCGGCTCCTGGCATGGAAGCTTCTCGAACTCGTAAGGGACGCAACGTCCAGACCCTCACACAGGCTCACCAAGCAACGTGGCCCCATTCACAGTCTATGGATGGCTGATTGCAAGGTTTCTGGAGTGGATCGTAGAATCGATTATTGATTTATGAATAGATGGAATCAATTTTTATTTAAATCTCCCCCCCACCCACCTTCCAAAAAAGAACCGGCTATGATCCTTTTGTTGTAGAATGCATGCACAGTGTAGTGTTATAGCATACATTGTTGTAGAATGTATTGTTGTAGACGACATTGTTTTTGGATTAATACAGCATGGACAGTTCAATAATTAACTGATGAAAACTAACTACTGTGCATACAGAAACAGAATATTTCGGGTACCTACATATACATGTATTTGAAAAAATAACAAAATATTAGAATAATAACCAATAAATAATCACAATTCATACAAAAATAGCTACTTTATTACAAAAAAACTAACCAGTAAATGGTAGTAATTTAAACTTGTTTTCCCTAACCAAAAATTATCATAATTTATGCGATCATTATTTTAATACAAACAACCTCACACAATTGTATCTCCTTCCACTCCAGACTGTAGAGTCACGTTGACTGCTTCCTTGAGTCGTGAGGGTCTCTTTGAACAACAAGGGGAATTTATCACAACTGCTTAATTAAATTAGGGATTTTTAACTAATAAAACAAACTGTTTAATTTCGATTAAATAATTGGGAATCGATCCTGAGGTTTGGAGTCAACTCCATTCATTCCCAAAATTAGAATTGATCCCACACTTTCCTTCCACGGTATCGTCAGTCGTGGCGTCTTGCCGAGGTGCTGGCTGGAACGGCGCGACAATGGCGCCACTGACCAACCCCATCCCCATCCTCCCACCATGCCGAGCGAGGCTGCTGCTGCAGTAACAGCAGCAGCAGTGGAACACGGATTGCCTGGGAATTGCTTCATTTTCTCCATGATCGGCTAATTGGCATTTTTTTTTCAAAAGCTATGTCGATCTGCTGCGGCAAATACATTCATCTGTTTACGTAAAATGACTCACGGACACCTGCCAGAGGGCATCAGCCAGCGCTTTGCACGTGTAGACGCATGACTCGTTTGATTCGTGTCATAAGAATGTCTACAAAAGCATTGTTTTGAGAGTATGCATATGTAATTTGCATAAAAGGCTGAGGGCCAAACCAGCAGCCCTGCCAATAGCTGGCTCGAAGCCCTGCTGGCAGAACAGCCTTAACTAGAGGGAGCTCTAGACAGCCTCTCTGGAGGGTATTTAGTCCGAATCTGCCATACTGCCCCCAAGTCTTGGAAGACGTGAGAGTGTGCTGAGCAACTAGCAGAGATATTACATTATATTGGTCACGTGAGTTCGTGTAAAGGGTTAAAAGCCTGTTGTAGAATAATGTGAGCTTGTGGAACTGTAAGGTGGGTCTGAGTGAAGAAGGGTAGTAGACATTGCGTGCCACGTGCGTTGCTTGGAAATGGCTGGAATCGTCAATGACAGGCGTCGGGACAAATTGCTTATTAGAGATGCCAAATGTAGACGCTATGCAGTTTTATTGTTGTTGCCGATGCATGCATTGTTATTTCAGGCACGCGGTTGTGCAGCTCCCCCATCAAAATGCCGAATTTAATTTCCGTTAGCTATTCCCGACACCCAACTCTTTATTACGGCTTAAGATCCGCATGCGTCGCTGCGTAACAAATGGAAACGTGCACTGCATTGCTAGCTAACTCACACGTCACTCCGGTGTGTGAGATGACAACATCGCCAGCCTGTTTGTGACAACTTCTCACTTGACAGGATGAGTGGGCCAGGGCGGCTAGAATCGAGCACCGCTTGAACGTTTATATAGAATGTTTTATATAAGAATGTTTATATAAGGACTGCTCTCCCTGTTGCATGTCTAATTGTATTCAAGGATTATTTCGTTCCATGGTAAACTAATTTGATGTTCGTGAATGCATGTTATATATGTAGACGATTTGAAATAATTTTCTAGAACATAACTCGATATAGAATTTAAACATTTAATTTGTCTTAGTGCTGTTGCGCTTTCTGTCAAAAGCAACATTTGAGTGGTAACAATACATGACGTCAAATAGGTGCTTTTTAATGTTTTATTCTGGAAGAAATTAGGGATATCACAAGGTTAAGTAACCCTCTCGTGCATGAAATAGTAAAAGCAAAACAGCGTGTTGAAATATGTTGATATTATTTTTTACATTTGCATTCGCAAAATTGCGATCAAGTCCGCGACAGTTGTCACAGAAGGAGGTCATGCACAGTAAATCTACGACCTTCATGTCACACAATCACCTGGTGGACGAGGGCTCCCCCGTTATTTGCAGGTTGTAGATTGTTAACCGCGCTTCACCACCCTGGCCAGTGCACGTCGGTGCAGAACACCAACGGGGTTTTTGGTTTGCTCAGTCACCCCAAGTGCTAATGAGGCTGAACCTGCTGCGGTTCGAGTTCTGATTAAACCGGGCACATTGCGGGTGATTTGGCCGCATGCTGCCAAAAATAGTTTCGGCCTTTTCAGCACAGTATTGTAACGATCTGTATACAGGAAGGGAACAAATGATTGCATTCGCATTTGGACCACTAAACGTCTCATATGTCAAAACTGCTCCAAGCTTGCTTTTCTTAAACAAATGTTAATTGTACGCATTGAAATTTATTGGCCCATAGGCTGGTGGATTAAATTGTATTTGTTTACATCACATTAGCATTTTTGGCATGTAAAACAAAAAACCCTTTCCAACATTTATTTTTGTGCATTCATTTTGCAGAAGCGTAAAAACGTTGTGTCTTATACAAGTTCATGAACACATTTGCCAAGTGCGGTGGCACAAGCGTGCCTGCCATCCAGTGCTTTGGACACACGGAATTTGTGATGGCCACGTGGAGCTTTTGTCGACTCGTTGGAGTGTGTGAAGTCACCGGTGTGAAGTCATTTGGTTCACTAGCATGTCCTTGAGTTGCTATTCTTCCTTATATTCATGGGTTGTTTCATTCTGGGTACACTGAGTAACGATGAAACGTACGAAACTTTCCCAACGCAGGAGTAGCCCAAAGTGTCCGTGTCGTATCACGACAGCAGTCTCACACAGAACCGTCAACAATTGCGCCACAGCTGGCCACGGCATGCAGCACACACTGCTGGAGAGCGCTCTTGACTCTCACAATCGGGAGACTTTTTCAAATCCCAGTTTTAGTTCCAATTCACTAACCATGATTGTCATGTGAAGAGCATTGCTCCTGCCATGGCAATATGACATGACCATCTGAATACGTCTAGCAAACAGAAACTGTAATGGGATCAGCCTAAATATGACTTTATGTTGTAATAAGATGCAAAGGTGAAGCCCTTCAATAGCTTGCTCACGTCGCTGATGACGGAGGAGCCTCCGCTAGAGGGAGCCCTAGAAAGCCCCCTAGATGGTATTTGGCCTACTCTTCCACGCTGGCCAGATGTCATTGAATAGGTGGAAGTGCGCAGACTTGACCCCACTTGCCAATCTGTGGTGGACAGAGGCGGAGGGGAAGACTTCAGAAACGTGCCCCAACGTTTCAGCTGCCACATGGAGAAGTTGAATCGGCGACCTCTGGATTGCAAGTTTGCTGTGCTTGCCCGTTCGAATGCTGTGGCAGCATCCCGTCTTCATAGCAAGGCCGTAATTATAATATGTATTGGGGGGGACACATCCCCCCCAATATTCAAATATGCTCAAAATGTTCCCCCCAATATATTGCTATAAAAACATTTATTGCTATGTTATGTAAATAAAAACAACAATTTGCTAAATCTTCTTCTTGGTTCTTTTGGTAAAATCACATAGAAGGGAAATAATAAAATAATAACAATGAAACATAATAAAATACAATTCTCACGACGTTTCGGCCACAACGCAAGCAGCCGTCCTCAGGTGAAGAACAGGTCTGTCGGAAAGACAGTGTCTGAATGTTGCTGTCTTTCCGACAGACCTGTTCTTCACATGAGGACGGCTGCTTGCGTTGTGGCCGAAACGTCGTGAGAATTGTATTTTATTATGTTTTATTTTTATTATTTTATTATTTCCCTTCTACGTGACTTTACCGAAAGAACCAAGAAGATGAATCCCTGCAGTCACGAAAGCATTAAATTGCCAAACCTTGGCCACAATATCTGGACTTGTCTTCGTATAAATCAATGCATAGATTTCTGTTCATATGATTGTGGTTATAGTTGTACTTTGTTAATCCCTAATCTCTGCCATTATTTACAATGAAACAAGAAATGGTAAAAAAGTAAAAACATAGCAATGTAATACAATACACTATTCGACATCATCGTAAACAAAAAAGTCCATCCCACGTGTTGGTGAATTTTTTAATATTTTAGGCAGGAAATGAGTTTTAAAATGTAGATATTTTTCTGGGTTGGGACCCCCAGACACCCTGGAAGATTAGGTCCCCCCCAATGTTAACTCCATGGCTACGGCCTTGCTTCATACAACAGAGTTATATAAGTCTCTAGTGTTATTGGGCAATGCTCCTGTGAAACATTCAACGGCAATGTGCCTGTACTTGGCAATGCTAAGGGATAATTAAATAGGATGGTCTGCTGCATCATAACTTGATAACCCAAAATCAAGTCTCGTTTTTTTTTCTGATGTCGCTATTTTTCATTTGCCCAATTCGCATGGAGAATTTGAAGGAAATAAAACGTCCGCGGGATAAACTGAATCGTACTGGCCCTGCTAGTTATTACCCTCTGGCATGCGTCAACAGCAGATCATTGTTATCTCTCGCCCAGGTAGATGATAAAAGGTCGCATTGTTACGCGTACGTCTCCTGGCCGGAGATAACGCCCTTCCTCGTGGCAGCGGTGTGAGATTTATTTCCCTCCGGTGTAAAAAGTGAACGTGTTTCCCGATGCGCAGTGTCCTTGTGGAGAGTAGAACACGTACCTACTCTGGATAATGTTACACGTAAAAACCACACACCTGAATGGACAAAAGAAAGAGATTTGGTAATTAACTATGTGTCGGGATTTTATATTTGTGATAGCGCATCGATCTTCCTAGACGCATCCAATCGCAGTCGTGGAATTGAAACATGTCGTGTACCGTCACGTTTCCTGCTACATTCCCAATGTACGTTGACAGTATTTTAAATAGCCTTAATGTGCATCATTTTCCAGCCTTCTTATTCCATGAGGGTTAGAGAGATGTGCGAGCGAGAAAGGAAAGCATACGCAGCAACGACCCGCTGGAGTTTGTTTCTTCCCAATCTGATGTCTGTCGAAGGAGAGGATTACCAGACACACTGTGCCCTTGCAATTCTGATCTTTTTTGCCACTGACAATTATCCTCACACGTGCTGCTATGGCGACCGGTGACGCACCTTGCACTAATCGGACAATCTCATCTTGCTCTGTGTCGCAGTGGCGTCATTTATTTTGGGAGAAAGGCGGTTCGGTCCTAACCGTCTCTTCTTAACCTCCCCAGGGATGCATCGCACTCTCATGGCACACACACACGCACGGGCAGTTCTGCAGACTCAACCGCTTCATGTGTGCGGCATAAACGTAAACACAAAAAGTGTAACAATACAAAGACACGCAATTCGTACAAGACGAAAGAGTTGAGTTTGTGTGTGGCCAAACATCGGGAATGTATTGCACATTCTGTCTTGTTTTTTCCCATGACCCTTGGTGAGAGTCGCTCCTCCATAGCAATGCCTTTTGGTTTGCATATCGCCATAGCAACTCATCTATCGCAACGTGCATGCAGGGCAGCTGTTAGCGACAGCACAGATTGCACCCTGGCTGGAAAAGCTTCGGATGTTTCTGGGATTCGTAGTCCAGACAGGGAGAGCGTTGCTAATTTACGCTTCACATTACACAACAGCAAAGTTGCAACCAGCCCGTGTGCAAACTGAATCGGTAATGGTTATAAATTGAGTGCCTGTGCAGTAGCAACACTTTTAAAAAGACATTAATTCACAAGCCAACGTGATTAATTGGGACATTACTCTAATTCTACTTTTAAAGTTCTAAAACGACTATACATTGTTGTACAGAGATTTAAAGGTGACTTTAGGCATCATGTCCAAACCTCTCAAGGGCCAAATGAAATGGCATCTGCCCACCGAGCCACGTGCTCTTAAGGGCAAATAATGCAAATAATGCAATACAAAGTACAATACAGGACTAAATGGAGGGACTGACGCAATGTAAACAACAATAAGAATGGTACATAAAAAAAAATGACATACATTATAATGAACTCAAATGATAATAAAATGCATAATGAACACGTGATGAAAAAATATCCTAAATATAAAACTAGCATGTGGTCACTTGTCTGGATTGCAAAACTGAAACGTGGGGATTGTACCATCAGCTGGCCGTACTAACTGCAAGGCGAGAGGTGCTGCTAGTTGCCTTCTAATTTGTGATCACCTGGGAGATGAGTCCCACTCGAATTCACAGGTCGGGCCATCGATTTTCCTGCCCGTTTTTATATTCATCGTATTTTTGGTAACAGATGACAGGTCACCTCTGCAGCATACGCTTTTTATTTTAACTTGAGTTGAAGGCGTTATTTTTTAAATGTATATATGCATAAATGTCACGAGCTATTGAATGTCAAACTGCAGCTATTGCCGAGAACAGGCCCCCCACACACCGCAGCTGTTAAGAGCATCCTGTCACAAAGTACCACTTCGAGAATAAGAGTTTAAACAATATGGCGTATTTTTTTTTATTTAAAGCTTTCGTGACTGCAGGGATTCATATTCTTGGTTCTTTCGGTAAAGTCACGTAGAAGGGAAATAATAAAATAAAAAAGATATAAAACAATAAAAATGTTTTATATTTTTATTGTTTTATTATTTCCCTTCTACGTGACTTTACCGAAAGAACCAATAATATGGCGTATCTTTATTTATCAGCCATACATATACTGAGTATGTTTATAGATGTGTGTGTGTGCGCATTGTTTTAGCATTGCAGTACTGCACACAAGCGGGGCACAATTCGATAAGCATTTTTGGTATGAGTGTTAAATCACGTATGAAAAGTTATCATCTAATTAGCTAGCCCATGAGGTGATCCAGCGTACTGCATTCATCACAATCATGTAAACAATGACATTACCTGTTTGATGCTTCGTCCTGTATCCAGATGCCTGCTTAAGTCACTCACTTGGCTCAGGCTGCAGGTGACGTCGCGAGTAGCCAAGGTCACAGGGGAACGTGCCAGTCGACAAAGCCCCCACGAGAAGATGCCAGCGACGGCAGCGTTGGTCTCCGTGGAATGTTCACAGCCGAGGATCTTTCCAGTTCAGGTCACAACGATGCTAATCCTCAGTTTAACACGCAGTAGGCTTTTGCGACCAATATTATTCATGATAGATCAGGCTATCCGCCTGATGATGCTAGTTGTACTGGAATGGTCAATGTTGTGGGTTTACTCTCCAACGCGCCGGTGTGCTGAACTAGTTACGAATTAGCATCTTTTGTTTTCGTGCCAAACCTTACAAACTGGCCGTGTCGGGTGGTGGCGGGTTTCACGACACATTCTTATTTACGCGATATGACCCAATAACCTCTATCGTGGATGATAATTCTCGTCAAACATCCTGAGAAGCAATAGTCCTGCGTGTTTGTCTCATGCACGAGTTCCTCTACCAAGTACGACGAGTGTGTGGTTGGTACATCTACTTTATTTCGACTGAATGATGAAATGTCTTGGAGTGAATCATTCTTGGTTGTGAGATCTTCATTATAAGTGTTTAGCAATTATTACCGAGGACACCACGTGACAGACCAGTTTGATTTAAGGGCGTCTGTAATACGTGCAGATGCTCACCACGTCAACAGCCTCGTCTGCTGCCGTGGTGCAGGCAGGCTGAGTGTTATTCTGTCACCTGTAAACACCTGAGGTCTAATTAATGCGCTGGTGGAAATATTTCTACAGTCAGCAACCCGACAAATATTTGCGGGAACTGTCTCTTTGAAAACAAATGGATTCGTCCCGCGGTCTTTTCGTTTCATCTGTGACAATTAAACCACCGGCATGGCAATACTGTATACACCACGTGGGCAACGAGCCAACGGAGCCACGTGTGTGTGTGCACAGAGAAACATGTCTGGAAAATCTTGGTGGGTCTGATGAAAAAAAAATTATGTTCACGATGATGGTTTAGGTTACTTCCTAGAACCAACGCAAGCGAGTGAATAGTGCATTTATCGCGATAAGTCAATGGTGAAAACATCTGAAAATACATTATAGAGTTATTGAAGGCTAACCTACACACCCATTGACAGACTTAAGATACAAATAAAGTTAAACAAGGTAGTAACATAGCAGTTGCCGAATACTACAGTATCAGCCGAGCTCATTTGCATTTCGTAAACAATATCTTTTGGAATTAAAATGACACTGTCCAGTGTGTAAAGGTCTTCTGAAGGTTATAATCTTGGTGGACTGTCAGCCTCACAACTCGCCACTGAATCCACTCCGTCATTGCTAGACCTGTGCCTCGTTGCGCCAGACTGCAGAGTTGCTCCGCAGTGCAGTCAATCCCCCAGTCGAGGGTTTGGGATTAGTCGAGATGTTGGGATTAGTCAATCCGATGTCGGAAAAATGAAACTATTCATGTCCCCCCCCCCCGAAATAGTAAATAATATATTTTCTTAAAATTGAATACAATTTTACTATAGTTAACCTTTAATCCATGACAATACAAATGCTACGTTGGATTTTTTTCCTTAGCCCTCAAACCATCGCACGCAGTGCTACCGTCAGACCCCTGCAGTTTTATTTCAATCAAATATCTCTCATCACATTCGGAGGCAACCACAGCGTGCCTTGTCTGGGTATGCCAGCCTTTGCCTTACCACAGTCCCTGAGCTGCGGGCCCACTGTAGCTTACGGTGCCAGGAATTTTGTCACGTCTTCAAAAGGATGATAAGCATAACGTGGAAAAATGTACTTCTTAATAGACCATACAACTTAACTAATCCGAGAGAAATAAAAAAAGTCTAAAGTGACGTTCTGCTCAATATGGGCATTGAGCTGGGCTTACCTCCCGCTTACAGCCATATGCCACTGGTCGAAATTTCACATTCGTAAGGCAAGGGAAAGTTTATTCATAGGACAACAACCGTTGACTTCTCCGCACAGCAATTCAAATTTTATCGGCCCCAGAGGGATGATGGGCTGAGTCAACCGCCAACCAAACTTTGAGCCGGGGACCTTGTGATTGCACGGAGCTCGCTGTACCACCGAGTCAGCGGGCAGGTCAAGGCCGGCGAGACGAATAGCGAGGAGATGATGACGGTTCCTCTGCTGGAGTGAGCATGACACCCTTTGACCTCAGCCTTAGCATTACCATAAAACAACAGCACAGGGAATTGACCACCCTGCAATTTCATGCGGTCTGGCATACAGATATTCCATCCGTTCACACAGCATATTCCGTCTTGTGAAGTGGAAGGTATTCAGTGTTGCGAGCTACATCGCCCCATATTTGTGTTCAAACGTATGTCAAATTTCATTAAACCTCTGGACATCAGATTGTCACATTTTATTACACCATGGGATGTATGTAATTAGGTTTCATGTTCTTTCATAAAACAAAAGCTCTTCCAAAATCATTTCAGATCCAATTTTCCCCTGAGACGTCCCTCGTGTTGATGCATTTATGAGGCAACCTCATGCTCTACCTTTCATACTTGTAAAGTTATCTCTCCTGCAGCAGGCTTTTAGCTTATTGCCGATCAATATTGCACCAATATTGCATCAATATTGCACCAATATTGCACCACCTATTACATTATCACACGGCCTAAATGGAAACCATGTGTGTGTGGGCAGGATGAGAAATATGCAACATATTTCATTTCACGGATAGTCGGGCATTCTCAATGCAGCAACTGAAAGGGGGCACTCGTTTGTGTGTGAATAAATATAGAAATATAATATTTGAGTGATGGATAGAAGTCCACTTTCCACACCTTAATTCAGCTGAGCACTGCCTTGCTTGGCATGGCTCTGGCTAACCGCACACTGTACGTAAAATGTACTTCATTCCTGCGTTTTTAGCAGCGATTGTAAAGGCGGTACACCAAAATTCACGTGTGTATCGTTGAAAGGTGCAACCTTAAAAAATAAATTATTGTTAATTAATAGTTTTTGCAACATGAAATACTGGATTACCATACGTTGGTCGTATAATAGAATGGGTTTTTCTTTTCAAATACTTTATGCTCTACATTACACAGTCATAAAATGATCCACTACAAGTTCTACCAATTCACTAATTGGTAAATCATCGTTAATAATTAAAAGGACAATGCTCCTTGATAGGAAGTGGCAGCTATTGTTTGATGTTCAGACTAAATCATTGTAGTTTAATCTAAAAAGTTTGAGTGGGTGGAATATATTTAACATTGGGATGTGTCCAGCTGTCTAGGAGCATTGTGAGTCATAAAAAAGAACCATGAATAAATTAAGTAAAGTGACGGCTTTGGAGCTTGCCTTCAGATAGCAATATATTTAACAATATATTTTTCTCCACTCACATTCGCTCAGAAAAACGGCCAAGGCCCATTCTGGAATGGGGAAGTTTGTGGATGTATGGTCCACAGGTAATCGAGTATGCACACATTGGAATGGATGTTTTCCGGCCTCAAAAGAAATGAGATTGGCATTGCCATTTCCACGTAGTCTTTCGCGACCAATATCATCCATAATAGAGGGGGGGGGGGGGGGTTACCCACGATCTAACCCAAAAAAACAAACTCTATTATGGATTGCTGTTTCCATCGGCTTTTCTTCCCAACAACACTTTAAATAATTCCTAAATAACGTTTTTTTTTCTTCCTTTATTTTTGTCCGCAAAGCACTGTACAGTAGTCGTGCTTTTTACTTTTGCGTTTTCGACCGGTCCGCTCTTCCTGCGACATGTGAAGCACCGTACGTATGGTTCTCGCTGTTTTTGAACGGTGATTGTGCCGCTAAGATCTGTGCCATGTAACATCGCTACCGTCGCCAGACACCCATGAAATAGAGCTGAGCAGCTCGTTGGGTCTTTCCTGCTGAACCTATCTGAATGTTAGGATGAACTATGTCTGTGTTGAGTTGCCAGTAAACTCCTAGACATCTTATACGTGAGCACTATTGTTGGGAAACCAAATTGGTAGATTTATGAAGACTATATTGGCCCCCACCATAAAAATGTGTAATTTCCATGAATAACATCCAAATGAAATCAAACTTTACATATATAACACAATTTGTGCATTAAATGAAATACAAAGTGATTTACAAGACAAATTAAAAGGGAGTGACACAATTTAAACAACAATAAGATGAATACGTTAAAAAGATGTAACATTATAATGAACTAAAAGTATAAATAAAAGCACAATAAGCACACAATCAGGGCATCCTAATTAAAAGGCAATCTAAAAAGTGATGTTTTAAGATGTCGTTTAAAAACAACGCGCATGAGCACTGCGCAGTGTTCTGGTCAGCTGCCCCGGTCGTCTGGAACTTCCTCATCTCAGAAATCCGCGTTCTCAAGTTGCTGTTCCTCTGCTCACCTGCCTACGCCTCTTCTCTTGAATGCGGTGATGCGGCACGTCTCATTCGTCTCTACACCACTACGAGATGCGACTGCATTTGGACACTTTATGAATGGTGATTTATTACAGAGGGTTTGACCTGAAATAAGCAACATCCATTTCATTATATAACGTAAAAATCTCCCATTCATTTAAAATACAATATTACGTCAGGATGCTGCCATGGTGAAATGGGTTAGCACGCTTGCAATTCAGAGGTCAACCCATTTGATCTTCCAATGTGGCAATTGAAACGATGGGAAAGTTTCTGAACTGTCCCTGCTCCCATTACCACCCAGCTCCAGAGCATCTTCTTGTCACATATGGAGACAGTGCTCAGGATACGGAGTAATGGGTATGGACGCAGCCGTGGGAGGTGTTGGAGCATTACCGTGTCGTTTGCCAGGGTCTTCTCCTCGACACTAGGCCACTCTCCTTTCAAACCAAATGTGGAAAATAAAATGATCTGGTGCCTTCGTGTGTTTATAGTTCTTAATATAAATTAAATACTTTTGTACCTCATAAAATACGTTCTCTGTGATGTGATGCCAAAAATATAACTGTAGAATTTTGGGGCTTATTTCGTGTTTTCACCATTTGACATTTAATCTCATATGGGAACAAATGCATGCATAACAAAACCAATGTCAAAAGAGAATGCTATGCTTGTCTTTGCACAAAATACAGCAATTTAACGTCAAAAGATGAGATGGCATGCCTCTCATCGACGTACGGACTGGTTTGGGTCCTTTTAACAATTTTACAGCACATGGAAATTTCATTCGTACATCGCCGATGGTCCATAATAGGGAAATATAACATTGAACATGTTTTTAATTAACATTTTAATAACATGGGGCTGCTGGAAGCCTGTGGCATACAGTACACTGTTGTTTGTTTGAATAACTGAGTTTGTCAGTTTCAATTATCAATACGACAAAGTGGACGTCATATGCACACATCACGACCAAACTGTCTACCTTTTTCCTGTTTATTCTTTAAAATATATGGATAAAAGTTGGGGATATATGGTTTTTGAAAATAATTTGCTATCATATTTACTCAAGTAATTAAAAGATCATCCTCCACTCATTTTGCAATGTCAGGGATGTGACAAATAAACTATGAATAAGTAAAAAGGTCGCTTTTTTCTCGACATGTAGCTGCTAAAGGTTTTACAAGACCTGTAGCCATCACGCGTGTCTGTGCGTCGCCGCGGTACCAGGAGGACACTCTCTGTCTCCGGTCTTGCCTCGAGTTCCTCTTGGGGTGCCGTCTGTCTGGGTTTCCCCATCACAACCTCGGGTTTATGTTGTAGCAGAATGTGTCCATGCGCCTACACAGCGTGCCCTACTTTTGAATGCCGTGGTCTGGAAGTTAAAGTGCTGCGGGAGAACGGCACGGTCCCACCCGGGGAAAGGGGGATCACATGTCGAGCCAGGGTCGTGACGTTGCACAGGCGGTCACCGTTATGCCTGTAATAAAAACTGACAGAGATTTGACGTTGACAATTAGGTCCAGTGTTGTAATTGGGCCAATTAAATTGCCGTTCGTGCAATGGCTTTGCTGTGATACATTTTCAGCAGATTTTGCAGCATTTTGCTCCCCTTCTAAATGTTTTTGTAAGTTCAGTCTAGGGTACACACTTGGAAGGTTCTGGAAAATTACCAGTTTTTTAGTCATTTGATTTGTATAAATGACTCACTCTAATCAATGCATGGTATTCATAATTTACACCTATCCATCTGCTCTATATTTATGTACAATTGCCTTGTATCGGTAAATTATTTCACATTTGTTTTTTAGTATTACTCCTTGGCAACGTGTCCATTTGTTCTTCATGGTGTGCCTAAAATACGTGCAGCAGCAGCAGAGGTGGACGCTAAAGTGGGCCCAATGGTCTGTGCACACGGCTTGGCAAGCCACCGTGCAGCCCACGGATCGTAATCTGCTTCCAAATATAGAGTGGTGCATGGTGGCGCCTTCTCGGAACATTAAAGGCTGCTACATTAATCCATTGAATGATGAGAAAACCTGGCACTGAAACGCTGTGTTGAGATTTAATGTGGGCCTAGTTTTGTATTGGAATGCCAGCAGGTACGACTGTTAAACGGCACGATGAATATTCCAAACGGTGAATGTGTAAATTGCGCAGCAATATTCATTGTCAATACCACATTGTGTTTTTTATTACAAGTAATGCAATTTGTATACAGCGCATGGATTATTTATTCATTGAAAGTATTAAATGTGCAAATATCATTAATTTTTTCATTTGGAATGTGAAAAAAAAATCGGGAATACTCTTCTATAAGATAATTGCAAAGTTATCTGTGCTTGAAAGAAGTAACCACTGGCAGTTAGAAAAGTATTGCCTTTTCGTATGCTAGTGTTTTCGCTGGGTACTCTAGTAGGCTACACAAACATATGCCATCATTCCATATTTGGAATCAGATTACGGCCACACATCAGAGGCAGGATCCTCCCTAAAATATGTCGTGATTCCGTGAGGCATTTATGAGTTAATAATCCTTCCATCTGGTTTGGCCGGACATAAAACAGCATGCGCTACACACCTTTCCCACAATGCCCTGCACGAGCAGAAGAAATCCATTTTGCCATAAGCTTTCACAAGGACACCCAAAGTCAAAGCTTGTTGAAAACAAGCCGGTGGTTATGGTATTTTGCAACAACACAAATCAATACCTAAGGCTTCAGCTAAATCCCTTGCAGTCAACAGCCTCTGAAGAATGGGGACAGGTAAAGGACTGTGGAGGACACCTTTGTATTCCCCCACATTGTCGAGAAGACATCTTAATTCCTGTGTCCTTGACCAACACTTTTGTCAGGAAGTCATCTTGCGGCCAGCTTAATATATGTGCCGCCATTCTATATTCGCATCATCAATCACTGCCCATCAAGAACCGACGTGATTCATCAACTTATGACCAATGCCATTACACGGATAAGTAACCTAGAAATATATTTATTAAATATATATTTAAACAATTCCCGTTTAAAAATCAAGTGCTTATTTCCGCAGCACGCCACACGGCAGAAGAGACAGACTTGTGTCTATCGCAGGGACGTGCCGTAGCTCGGGCTACTCATTTACAAAACTCGAGACGGAGTTCCAGCCTTCCCGAACTGGAGCCACTGCATATTCCTGGTAAATTGGCTGTTCTACAACGAGAGTTTCTTACAGATATAAGGACCCCCAATGTTTGTCGGCAGCTCCACAGCAAATACTCTGCTTCTCATGAATAATAGATTAGTTTACTAGAATTGCTTCTTGCACTAATGTTGCAAGCGTCGAATAAGCCGTGTAAGGAATACTAATTTCCAATATGTCTGCTTTACGTAATTGGTTGATGAAAGGCCCGTGACCTCTGTGCATTCTACATTGACTGGCAAAAAAAGACGAGTCGTGAATTGAATCATGAACCTGAATCGTGACAATTCATGGACTTGCTGAGAAAATAAATGATTACATGGCTTCTTGTTAAACATCCGTGGAGCTCCCTTGTCACGTGACGGATTCTGATTGATGGCACCGCTTGCCATGCGCCTCAGTGCTTGTAGCGCAGGGAAGGCAGCCTGGGAGAGGAGGAGTGTTTATCCGAAATAGGACAGTGCTATTTTTAAGCGGGCCATAAGAAATGGCTCTGGTTAATTCTTTGACAGCAATGGGAATCGAACTATCATCTGGCACAATGGCAATCTCCACGAACTGGAGCAATGGCAATGTTCACAAACTGGAGCAATGGCAAGTTTATTTAACCGCTGGGCTATGTGTGTGCCTCTGTCTTCACCGTGAACATCACCGTCAAAATCTGATGAGAGCCACCTTATCGTTTAAGTCTTGCGTGTTCACATGTCTGTCATTTGATTTCATATTACGATTGAAAGACAAGGTTAAGAAGCAATGCCCTACTATATTAGAGCATTTACTTTGGCTGGCTAGCGTCCTGGCCGGTGCACCAGCCTGGCTGTGACGTCACTGCGCACATCTGCGTGATGACGTCACCCACATCCCACCCACCCTCCGCCCTGGCCGTGCATTCAGTGCAAATGTGCAGTCAGTGCTGGTTTATAATAAACATCAATACCATTGGAACCTCCTTTGCCAGTAGCAAAATATGATAATTGTTTTTTTACCCTTTTATCTGGCAACAGCATCTTAAAATTTAGCCCATTTCTTTTTGTATTTAATGTCAGGGAACAGAGGACAGATCTATTGCTTTGTTTCACAATGTCATTCCCATTGTGCTACCATGCCACGAGACGACTCGCCTGTACAGTGTTCACACAGCAGTGCACCACCCCACGTGTTAGAGAATGGCCTCTGAAGGAGACGTCAAAGAACTACTTCCGATTGCGTGACATTCCTTCAAGCAACCTCTTTTATGCAGACACGAGAGAGAGCACTTTTCCACATGCCCTGCGATTGTCAGAAATGTTTGTGACATGGCAAACTGATATAAATATTGATATTTTAATACTCAAAGGTAGAATTTAGTACGATTAAGTAATATGTTGTTGGCAATCTCTACCCAACAAATGGTTGTCCACCAACTTTCCGGCATCTTCTCATGAGAGAATTATGATGAAAGCACTGCACTGTTGCCAGGGAGATGTGGCAGAATGAAAAATATCAAAGCTCTGTCTTGTAAAACGTTTTTCATTCTCATCAGCTGATTGCTTAATAAAATAATGTTTTTTTTAAGACTTTGCTCTTAACTTGTGTTTTTAGAACATCGTAGGTTGTCTGGAGGCTGGATTTAAACTAAGCTTTCAATATCACAAATAACTGCAATATAAATAAATATTTTGTCTAACTTTTACACAGAGTTCGGAAACTTTGCTGCAAACAGAAAGTTGAGGGATGCAGAAGCGCTTATATTTTTTAACTCTCCTCACATTCGGAATACTAATCGTAATTCAGTTTGTATTCTCTCCCAAGTCCTGCATACAGAAGATAGCAAAAGCATTTAGCAACGCCTACGCATGTGTCCTTGACCTCTGATTATCACAAAACACAGTTCTTCCAATATTACTTAAAAATAGTGCACTCGCTGAAAATCAATTATACCCTTATAGCCATGGAATTAAGGTAAAGATGTGGAATTAGCCCAATTTAGAGATAAACACATTTTTTTAAAGTGTGATCACGATAACATAAATCAGAGGGGTTTCATCATTTCCTCTGGGATTTTGTTTTAAACAGCTTTACTTCTATAAGGTATTGGTTTACATGGCATTATTTGTATTTAAAACAGAATCAAATTGTCAAATAATTAATATTGATTACACTTCCAATCTTTCACCGTGTGTATGAAATTTATTTGTAATAATGTTTTCCCCATAGTTTGCATTTACTCAATAATATTGGACATCTGCCAATTACAAACAGTAGCTGATAAAGAACGGGCAGCCCTGTGATGTTCCAGCCACAGGCTCTGTAATTAAGGATGCATAACAACCTGTAATTTCGGGCAGGGTGTTTATTGCTGGAACTGTACCGTGCATTGGAAAACTTGAGAAAAATAAAAACCCAGCCTGCAGCTGGAATGCATCACTTGGTGTAAAACAGTTGATCCCCATTTGCATAGAGTCTAGTTAAAGAAGGCCCACGGCCTATGTCAGACAGTCGAAAGTCCATTTGTCTCCTGATGTGTCCAAGTGTCCGAAATGCCACACAGCCACACTTCAGCGATCGCAGCAGGGTGTGTTGGATCTTAGATAGGCATGCCCCAATTCGAAACAAAAATCCCCCGTAAAAGCCTTTAACATACCTGTTTGGTGCAAGTGCTGTTTGTGAGCACTTACTAAGAGTCCATCCATATAGTACGTACGCATTGGCCTTTAAATGAGTTAGTTAGTCCGGCGGTGGACTATCTGTTTGCTTAGACACGTTAATATTATTAATCCTTGATCGTTTCTGCGTGGATTAAATATCGGCCGTTCTATAGGATTGGGGGGGGGGGTGCGTCAAGCGTAAGTACACAGGTAGGGGGGGGGTGTAAAAAGTCCGCGTGCGTGCAGGGAGGGGGGGGTCAAGTTTTTACAGATTTTGGCGTACCTACTCAATGCATGGCCCCTAAGGACGACACTGCACACGAGACAGTGGGTGGCCAGCACCATACCCGACCGCCTCTGTCTCCGCAGTGCTGATGCTTACACACCGCCCCAGGTACACATTTCAGGCTGAATTGACCTAGGGGAGGCCAAGGACCAGTTCAGATATTCGTCACTAATGTCAGTCTTGAGCTGGAATCAAACTTGGGTCGCTGGGTTCATAGCGCAGTGCGCTAACCGCTCCCCTACAGCTCGTGCTCCGAAATACGCATATGTCTGTTGTTGCACTTACAGGTACACAGCCTCAAATGTGTACATACCCGGCCATGCATACACATAGCATTGCCATTGTCATCAGTGGCTTCGTCTGGCTGAAAATCGTATGATCTTAAAAACAGAAAAGGAGACATTACTGCAAGGCATATAAGACAATTAACATTGAGTGCAATGCTGTGTTTACTCAATAAATATCTTGTATATGAATTCCTATATTTTATTATTATTCAAATTCTACGGGATTGGATTCCAATAGAATTGTGTGCCCACTTGATGTGGGCCGCGTCTTACGGCGGCTTAATTTGTTCCATGTTTATTTCCTGGTAGCGTACAGAATGCTTTTGACATGAATTTGACTGGGGAAAGGGGACAGGGAAATGTGTTTTGGGAAACGTCTCAGAGTTATATTGTAGAGGAGCGGTGTGAGTAACCATGAGGGGGCGAACAGGAGGAGGTGCGAGCGGGTTGACAGCCAAGGATGACGCAACGTCACGGGTGGTGCAAGGGGGACCTTCGGGAACAAAGGCGGGTCCGAGCTGGGGGGAGGAGCCGCCCGAGGGGTTCTTAAGGGGGACCCCGTGACGAGGGGGTGGTCGTTGTGGGGAGCCAGGGCAAGGATCGGCTGTAGAGAGAGAGTCTCTCCCTCCTCGTCGTGGAGCGGTGTTGGCTGAACCCCCGCTCCGGCCAGACGAGTGGGAGAGCCAAGGGGATAGCCGAGGGTCGGGTCCCGTTGTATTCAGTAAGGGTCGGCTAGGAGAGGGTTCCTCTCTCCTCGTCGCGGAGCGGTGTTGGCTGAACCCCCGCTTCGGGCAGACGAGTGGGAGAGCCCCAAAGGATAGCCGAGGACAGGACCCAGATAGTATTCAGTGTCCTGGGTAAAGGACCGAGATCGAGAGCACCTACCCCTGGTGTGAGCAGCGTAGAGTGCTGAGTGTAAAAGTGTTTCATTACGGCAACAGCCCTGTTAGTGTTCCTCGTCTACGCGTGGTTCTACTGCACAACAATATTATAAGTGCCAGGAATAGGATTTGTTTAACCTCTTTCTATCGTCTTTAACGTTACACTCCACAGGAGGCAAATCACTTGGTCCATTGATGATGGTGGCCATACACATTTTAAGTGTTTAGAACTTTACGCTGAACCTGCCCTCTGAGCGAAACGAATCAACCTCTGAGCAGTATTTTTTGGGGGCGAAATTGGAAATGTTGAATAATTATTCTAGTCGGAGGCATAGAATCGACTACATTTGTTCCAAATTTCGACGTTCTGGCTCTTCTGGAGCATTATTAAAGTTGACATCAGTCACTCGGGCACAGCCATCTACATGTATTTGATAGCAGTGGTGAGTGACAAAACACAGAATCTTAAATTAAAGTTTCTTCAAATTTTCATACATTTAGACAAAAAGCCAAGGGCAATGTTGAGTTTTGTTTTTATGAAGCCAGCCACAGAATTAGTCCTAAGTTGGTTTGTGCTTTATTGTTTTATATTTTGCTTTAAAATGCCACGTACAAACAAAATACAGGGTATATTTATAATTTATATAACGACTGGGTGTGCTCTGTGCCGGATTTAATTGTTGTTTTTCACCAGGGTCACAAATTAAGAGACTTTGCACCGTTGACACAATGGCGGAGCCAGGATTTTCAGGTAGGGGGGGCAACCCCTCCAGCAATGAAAAATGATAGAGGAGTTGTTAGTAAGTGAGGAATTGTCCCTTGCTTTTTATTCGACGCGTATGCGGCGATGGCACAGCCATCGATCCAGGGTCGAATTCCAACCGCGTGTGATCGGCATCGCGCTCGCTGAAGGTGAATGCCTTCAGGGAAGTCGTGTCCTGTATACGCAACTGCGCACAATTCTGAGTCACTTATAACCGCTTTGCCGTTACTTATTGCCAATTATGGACAAGACTATTGTCCTATCATCTCATAGAGTCCCTGGCACGTAATAATATGCTACACAGTGGCAGTGTGGGTTGCAAAATACCGATTTATTATTAATAAACCCCAATCATCCGATCGAAATTAAGGATTTCGATCGGATCATTAGGGGGGCAAGTGCCACCCCCCCCCACTGGCTCTGCCAGTGCATTGACAAATTCTGCTGACTGTTATCAAAAATAAAATTGATTTGCAAAAAAATTACTGAGCTGCGGGAACAGATATTACTGAGTTAAGTTTACTGATAGGTTACACCAGATGCCTTGGGGGCTTCGTAATAAATTGCATGCAAGTTGCGTTCATTATCCGGCAATGACGGCAACCAATAGAGTAAGAAGATCACTCGTGGTGCCCCGCATGCAAGCCATGTTCGCTATGCAGCTTTATGTACTCCCCATTTTCTTTGTCAATATCCATGTTGTTGCTGATACATATATCATCATCATCATCGTCATCAGCAGCAGTAGCCATAGTCATTCCACTGCTGGATGAAGGCTTCCCTTTGTTGCAGCAGCTGGTCCTGCTTCTTTGACGATGTCCACGGGCATTCCATCAAGTCCAGGAGCTTAATAAATGTTTATACAGTCGTTTTGTTTACTTCCTGGGATGGGATTGTTCATCTCCAATGGTCACATCACCCGGAATGCGTCCGATTTTGTCAGATGTCAGGAGCCGAGCAGGGTTCGGCCTGGATTGTGCGTGGATAAGAAACCACCTCGCACAATGGCTGTTTTTGGCTGCAGGGCTACATTACACTGTGCGGCACTTCTGTAGTGAGTTCAACTGAGTTGCAGACATAGACTTGGAGGCAACACATTTATTAAACTCCAACACACGCGGTAACTTCCCCTTCACAGAATAACAACCTGTGGTGGTGACCACCAGGATGACCGAGACCAACAACTCGGGTCCAGGTCCACGTGTTGGAGACTCGGAGCACGTAGAACGTAGACGAAGGTTTATTCCAGGATGCACAACAACCCCGGTCGCTCTCGGGACCCGGCTTATATTCTCTGCGGCGTGGCCGGCTCTGCCCTTGGCCTACGACCACCTTCCAGAATCCTCGGCAAGGATCTGGGTCCCAATAACGTGACCACCCCTAGCCCCCACCTGGGGCCCCTTTGTAGACTTAACTGGTCACGTGTCCTCCCAGGTCAACCAGAGTGCGATGACATGTAGTAACCTCATCCACGGCCGGCACTCACGCACCCTGTCCTGTAGGGCTGATACTGCACGCCAAGCGTGGTGCCATCCAGCGCTATAAATCAGCGATCACCGGGCCCCTCTAGGGCCAGTACTACACCCACATCATCGTGGTGTCCGCGATGTCGTTACACCGCACGCCGTGCATCTCTCGGGCCGCGATGTCACTCCACTTCTATACTCCCACGTCCGTGCTCCCTGCCTTCAGCATGCCGCGCTGGCCAGCGCGCTGTGAAGTAAATACTCATAAAGAAAGGTCTTTGGATGTATTGTGTAAATTACTATGCTAATCCCCACAATAAGAAATGAATATGGAAATGTCTGTTGCAAGCCCCTGCATGGATAAATGTTGCACCTGCTTTAGGTTTTGATACCCTGATCATCACAAATCGCCGATAATGCCTTACCCGAATCGCTTTTCACACAGTAGAACAGTGCAGCAATTGTAAGTATTTTATTCATCTTAGCATTAAATTTAATAGTAATTTGCCATCTCACCTAAATGTTAAATTATATTCCAACTTACGTCACGGTATTTGATGGTCTATTATATTTTTGCTATTAATTACAGTTTGTTTAAAAGTGACATTTTTATTATTCCTTTTTATTATGTTGATTCTGTCTTAATTTAGTCAAATATATTTATTATCGTTTACGTCCTAATATTTAGGACGTATCATTCTTTTAATGTTGATATAATTTGGGTGGTTCAGATGTTTAACGTTGATTTGTTGCACTCAACCCAGCTTGTACTGGGTTTTTTATGTTTCATCTTTTCAGTTTTTGCACTCAAACTATTTTCAGTTATTCATCCTTGGGTTACTCTTTAAAATTAGACTTTTGGTCCCATTATCCATTTAAAGTTAATTATCTGCTTCGTATATAGGAGTAATTTTCCTTTAAACTGTTAAAATCCTTTTATTAGCCACGCATGTCACAAGGATATTAAGAAATGGGAAGCACTTTCCAAATTGGGATTAGACCTCTCAGTAAAAATCACATGCTCATCAATCACATGTAGCAGCTGATTGTGCGTGATACGTAGTAAAAATTTCGCTAATTGAGCTAAATATGCAACATTGCACATACTTAATTAATTACGCTGCCATGGAAATGCTTTCAGTACCTGTATGCTTATGTTGAAACCGGAATAACTGGAGACATATATAGTACATTATTAAATGCTTACACATTTCCCATGTACCATATCTTATCTTGAATGTCAATAACCAATCAATAACAAACAACAGACTCGATATGATCAGTCACAACACATGTTGAGATACCTTGAAGTCCAACGGTCAGCTGCTGGCGCGGTATTGCCATGGAGAATATGAAGAGCAATAATATCCATACTAGAACAATACTATATCAGCTACTAACGGTTGGGATGAAATTACAAATTTGGCAAAGAGTTGTGGCTTACACAATAAAGTGAATGACATACATTCTGTATGTCTGCTTTATCTGCTGGTTGACAAATTTAAACGGTCCCAGCAACGCCCGAACTCACGCGCCAATTATGCGAACCCACTGCTTGCTCTCATCCGGCTCAGCGACACGCCTCGTCGTGCCACCGCCGCCACACGCTGCGGGATCAGAGCAGAGGGCGCTGTGAAGCCTCTCCTCGGGTCACTCAAAGCATGGCAAGACAAAGCATCCTCTTTGACGATGAATGGAATGAAATATTGCTGCACGAGACTATGATCCCGGTTCTCATTTCACTTTTGCAAACCGAATCAGATGTGATTTTAAGTCACGTCACTTGGTTATCCGACTCAATTATTCAGTGATAATCCAAGTTTAAACAGTTAAGCAAGTTACAAAACTGAAATAAAGTGGTAAAGACGGTGCAATATCGAAAATATAGGCTCTGTAAAATTTAGTTGTACATTTATTTAGAATTTGAGGTCAAAAGTGGATTAAAAATATACACGTCAAAAAGCTGTTCTAGTATTTTTACATTGCAAGAAAAAAAACTGCAAATTTTAAACACTGTTATTTAGGTTCCTATTCAAGCTGCTCAACACCAATTAAACAAAATTACAGCTGACGAAAGCTTCCACTTTAATTCTAAGGCGCACAGCAGCCGCCTGGAGTGGTGGGAATCCTCCCGGGAGGGTGGAGGGCTCCGTCGTGACGGCTGGCGGCCCGACAGCCTGGCACTGGCACCCTGCTGCACCCTCATGCACCCTCCTGCACCCTGCTGCACCCTCCTGCACCCTGCTGCACCCTCATGCACAATCCTGCACCCTCCTACACCCCCTGCGCCCTCTTACATCCTCCTGCACCCTCCTCCACTCCGTACAACCTGCTGCACCCTGCTGCACCCTGCTGCACCCTCATGCACCATCCTGCACCCTCCTACACCATCCTGCACCCTCCTGCACCCACCTGCACCCCTCTGCACCCTCCCGCACGACATGGCCCCGGTTCAAATTTGTGCCTCGCCAGTTCCGACTACGTGCGTCCACTGCCCTGCGACGCTGCCCACCGACAGCCCCGGCGTTGGCAACGCGCACGCGCGTGCACACATCCATTCTTCGACGCTCACGACGGACGCAATTCTCAGAGGGCATTGCGCGTTTGCCCGCTGTTTCTGCGACGCGAAAGTCCGACAGAAGTACCCGAGATTGATCAATTCCATCTGACGTCGCACTCTGCTAATTCCATGCCTCCACCGCGCCGTTGTGTTCATTCCAAAGTAATATTGAAAACGAAAAGCGTGGCGCCTCAAGCCTGCCAGATCCCGTGAGCCTCGCCCCAGTCTCCCTTGAGAATTAAATTAAGAATGAAATTGAAGACGTTGAAAGGTGCACCCATTGATTTAGTTTTAATTAATGTAGCAAGCACAGCATTGTGATGACACCAATTGTGTGCTTGCTGACCCCTGTGATAATAATCATTGACGCGTTTCCTTCCGATGCTAGGTAGCCACTGGAACTATGCACTTTTAGATCTAGATTGAAATCTCAATCTTGATTTGAAGCTTTCGTGACTGCAGGAATTCATACTCTTTGGTTCTTTCGGTAAAGTCACGTAGGTAGAAAAATAAATAATAGATCACGCGTTTCGATCGCAACAACAATCAACTGTCTTCAGGTGATGGTTGCTTGTTGTTGCGATCGAAACGTCGTGATCTATTATTTATTTTTCTATCTACATGACTTTACCGAAAGAACCATAGAGTATTGAAAACTAATTTCTTTAGAAGTTCGTTTGTGTTTAGTTTGTTGGTGAGTAGGCAAAAATGACCTCTACACAGGCTCTCCAGAGTCCCCTTTACTGAAGGTCCTTTTGTCAGCGGTGGCATGAACGAGTAATTGCAGGGCTGCACCTTAACCTTTTTGTGGTTAGTTCGTTCTCCTCCCCCCACACCTCCGACTAGCGCGGCTGGCTACGCACATTGCGAAAAGGAGTTCAACATCCATGCAAAACGTACAAGCGCGCTCTCCGTAACTCGCCGTGACTGAAGTGAACATTTCGTGCGTGCACTTGGTGGTCCTCGCCGTTCTGCCGTGAGTTGTCTAAATATTTGTCTCCTTGTCTAAACTGTTTGGCAACCGTTCCCGATGCGTGTCCCATTTACTACCTTGTGTAATGAACTTTCGGGCTGTAAAGCTCATATTCTTTTCTGGCGGTCTCTGAGTTTACAGAGAGAGCGCCTGTTGTGTATAAAAGTCATGGGCAAAGTTATGGCAGCAGGCCAAAATGGGTTATAGGGTAGCAATGATCAACAACATAGATGGAAGTGGCAAGCAACTCCTGCACTGTTGTAAAATGTCAAGGTGCAGCCCAGAAATGTTTTGCTCATGCCACTGCTAGCGGAGCGGCTTCTACGAGAGGGAGCGTATTTGGCCTACTCTACCACACGAGCCATACGCCTCGGAAGAGATGGACATATAACAACAATTTTAATCGTTCATCACAGATAGTCAGCGAAGGAACTTTGCGCCAAACGTGTTACCTCTTGCGACAGCATTAGCGTAAACTGCTCTTGCTGCCATACCCGGTGCGTGCCTCCCAGCAATGCGCCCAATCTTGTCAGATTCCGGACGGTCAGCGGGGTTGAGCCTCGATGGTGCTCGGAGAGGCAACCACCGTGCACAACAGCTGTTGTAGGATGCTGTGGGGCTGCGTTGTCGGGAGGAGGCAGTGCGTCCAATAGCAATTGTTGTGCTGTTCAATGCTCGAATGTCTACACTGCCTGCCTATCGTAGAGTCCCTGCACTCCAATGAGCACTCCACATTTAGAATCATGCGTTTAGAGTATTTGGCTGCTATAAATTACCACATGATAAGCCACTTCATTGGGCTATCATTTGTGGCCAGGTCGCTTCTGAGAAAGAGCTAAATAGCTCAGTGGGCCTTTCCTGGTAAAAAAAAAGTCTGCATGGGATGGTGGTGGCACTGTGAATTCCAACAGGAGAGCATTGAACAGCAAATGCAAAGCAAATTCATAACTAAACGTGGGTTCCTGTTGTTTACAATAGTAACATTTTGAAAAGTTTTAACAACGAAACACGCGTCTCAGCTTGTCACCTTGAACAGAAACGGCTTTGTGCAAAGTTCGACCCTCCCAAACATGTGCAGAGTCTTGGTTATGTTCGGTATTAATACAACAGCCACGACCGGCCTTCCATTATCATTACGGTCCTTTATGTCGCAGGAATGTGTGAGCTCCAGATTGCGGCCTCCTTGTATTGTACCTGGCTCTCATTCATCCCAAGGGCGTGACCTACAAGCAGCCATCGTAGATTGTTTCTTTCTCAATAATCAAAAACGATTCAGCGTACATGCTTAATGGACTCGGGTACAGACACACACAACCCCTGTGGCTTCGTCTGGGATATGGACACAAGACAAAAGAGATGTGATATTTGGGCCACTTTTTTTTCAAGTACAATTCAGAACAATTATTATAATAATGGTGGCGTTTGTGAATAATTGATTTGGCCAATATCAAATAAAATGTGTTTACACACTTTAATAATGTGATACAGTAGGACCGTGAGGAATGACCATACTGTTGGGAGGCCTTCGTCCAGTAGTGGATAGAAGATGGCTGCTGTTGATGATTGTAATGTAACATTCCAGCACACTCATTCAATGTTGTATTTCAACGCATTCTCTGGCGACGACGAGCGAAGTGGCACTGCTGCACACTGTACAGTGACATGTGCACTATCGTAAACAACAGGAACCCACGTTTAGTTATGAATTTGCTTTGCATTTGCTGTTCAATGCTCTCCTGCTGCAATTCACAATACCACCACCATCCCACGCAGCCTTTTTTGTAAGTCACTCGTTTCCTTTGAAGCAAGACGTAAAAGATGTTTCATGGATGTTCTCGCGAATGATCTCCATCGGGAACAAGCTGGCACAGCGCGGTTCAGAGCGTACGCAATTCTCGTTTGCGTGAATGCGGCCCATAGCATCGTCACTACGGTGTTCTTTTTTTCGTCGAAATCAACTGCCGCGGCCACAGTGAAAATGCCCTTGAAAGTGGCTATTTTTGCTGCGATACCAATACTCAAATTCCTGTTGCTGCTTCGAACAGTGTCGCAGTCTCCTTAACCATAGACTACAGCATCATTGCAGTGTCAGCTAGAGCAGCAATTTTACGCGGATGCCGATTAAAATAAAATTGCTTTGAACTGGTAACGGTTGACAGCTGTGGTTGTATTGGGGCTGATTTTGATTTGGCTTGGGTAATAGGAAGAGTGGGTTGAACGAGAGAAGATCTGAGGAGTTTCACGGGATATATAATCCGATACAAGACATAAGATAAATAACTTAATGTATTATTTGCAGCCCTTTGTCAAAACACTGCTGGATGAAGGCCTCCCCGTGCCGTATCAGTCGAGGGGTTTGTTTTTGACATACTTCACCACTCTGGTCAGTGCAGGTTTCTGATTGGGAAGGCCCAGAATGGGTTTAGATATTGCTCACCACTGATGTTGGCCATTGCTGGGTCTTGAAACCAGGTCACCAGGTTCAGAGCGCAGTGCAAATTTGATATTTTTTTACATTTTGGAGTGGTCGGCGCTTCCCAGATGCAACTAATTCAAGTGCACAGCTTTGATCGTCTATGGAGGTGAAGCGGTTCTGCTCAATGTAGCTGCTCGAGAGAGAGAGGGAGAGCTGTTCAACAACATGGTGCAGAATCAGCCCCTTTGTTAGTCCAAGTAATCTGAACGACGACTGCAACGAAATGCATCGTCAAGCACGCCCCAACTCGCGGCGTGAGTTTATGGTGGAACAGGGCGTCAATGGAAGAGGACATTTTGGCACAAATTACGTGGCAATGTTGACAACAATTGACACGAAAATGTAACGTTTCACCACCCGCAATTGGACAATTAACTGATATTACACTTACAGAGCCATATATACACGAGGCATGGTCTTCATATTATATATGGTCTATAACTCTATATATTCATATATTTCAGTATAAATATCCAGTTGCAGTTGTTCACGTTCTGCGTTATGGACCCGAGTTCGATTCCCAGCCGAGGCTTGCGTCAGCGGCGGGCGACATCTGAACCAGTCCTCTGCCTGCCGAGTCTTCAGCAACTTGCGCTGACCAGCGCGGTGAAGTATGGCCAAACAGCACAGCGGCGTGGGAAGACCTTCATACAGCAGTGGATTGACAAAGAGCGGCATTAAAAATACTGTCGTCCCAGCGCAGACAACAATACAAAGGACGTGCACAAGGGATATCAGAGCCATGCATGACTGTGCACAGTGGGTTAAGCACGGAGAGGTCCAACAGTGATTGCTGGTACATTGAGACACTCTTAACGTGCGCAGGATTGTAGATGTCGGTAGCAGCTCGTGCCTCCAGTGTTGGGAGTGCAACAAACCCCCGCGTTTAAAATTTTCCAGTTGATCGATTTGAATGCAGAGCTAATTATCACTCTGTGCCAAGTGCCGTTCCGGTTCCAATGGAAAGTGGCACGGGTTTACTGCACTGGAAAATACGAAACAAAGGTTTGCTCCCACCTGACAATTGCAATCAAAGGTCTCCTGACAGTGTGATCCGCAAGAAGCAAGACAATGCTCATGTGCCGTCATCTGGTGAACCTGTAACCCCACAGGAATCACGGGGGAGAACATTTTCACGTGAAGAAAAAGTGTGCTCCTCAATGTGTTCATAAACAGCATACGTAGCACGCTTGGCTACGTATGGTGTGAAAGAAGCTCAACATACACATTCGTGCATACAAAATTCCTGCATAACGTAAGTTTGTTGGAAGAATAGCATCAAGGCCTCATTAAAGACCATTACGGCCAACTCCGATAGCGTATTCTGCCAAAACTCATGAGGGGCACTTTGAGAGGCATTATTATTTATTTGCTGTATAAATGCAAATCAAAATTCCTCATAATAAATTCCTGGGTCATTGGCTCCAATTTGAGAGGTAAGGCCCCTCTCTCAATTCCTAAATGTGGTGATAAATGACCTCTCTAAAGATATGCAAGCCCTTGATTTTATATTGCATGGGCGTACGGTAATGTGTAATTTGGCTTATGGAGAGCAAAGCTGAAGTAGTTGTTTGGTAGGTGACGCTAATACAACGGCGAATGAAGTATTATTTTAAAGATTGTATTCTAATTGTTCTCTTGGCATCATGTCATGGGATAAAAAGGCCATCGCTACTGCCTCCTGTGTGAGAGAAGAGGCCGCTGAAGGAGATATCGTAGAACTGCTTCTGAGAAGCATTCAGGTGACAACGTTTCATCCTCACGCTCAGGGACACACTTCCCCACACCCTGCGATGAGGCAAGGTTGGACTTCTGATGAGACAACTGCATGTTAAACCGGTTGAGAGTTTGCTTGTACTGAAGAAGGCTGTGGGGCTGACGGGTTTTTTACATGGAGAGACAGATAGATAATGGAGACATTGTCTGCTTCTCTACCCTGTTGTACACAAAAGATTATCCGAGGGCAGCCAAACTGTATATATGTATTCTCTAATAGCTGGAATGTACCTGAATTAAGTGTAAAACCAAATTGAATGTGATGGGGGTTTTTTTTGTATGAAGTAATTGGTGACCGGGCTGAGGTGATCTACACTTGAGGATTAGTTGAACGCAGGTGGCTGACACTCGGATTCAATCCGGTGTCTCAAGAGCCACCACCTTGTTCTGACCCACGAGCAACCCAGAAAACTTTACAATTGTTTCCATAAATGTGTAATGTTCCACTTATTCACGGCTTTTGGGAAATGTCGACTGGCTTTAGTGCTAACTCGGCAAGAGTTCAGACACACAGAGCGGAATAGTGAACGGCCTCTGCCGAACAATAATAGGAATCAGATGTGTATGTTTTGTTAGCAACATCAGAGATTGTTGTGTTAACTTTATATTCTAGTAAAATGTGACTTATTCTGAAAACAGTTAAGTCAAAATACAAATAAACCCCCAATTTTTCGATTTAAAGCTTTCGTGACTACAGGGATTCATATTCTTGGTTCTTTCGGTAAAGTCACATAGAAGGGAAATAATAAAATAATAAAAATAAAACATAATAAAATTGACTATAAACCCCCAATGTTCGCCCATCTCTGAGTTGACGTGTGGTCCTCCCAAATATGTGTATGTCAATATATCATCATAATCATCATCATACATGATTAGTTCCAACTTCATTACCAGATGAAGACTTCGCCATGATGATTAACATGCAAAGAAAACTCACATTCGTCAATAAGAAAATAAACAAATATAAGAGGTGACATAGCTCAAAAATCAATCTTGATTTGAAGTTTTTGTGACTGCAGGAATCCATACTCTTTGGTTCTTTCGGTAAAGTCACGTGGGTAGAAAAAATGAATAATAATTACTCGTAAATCATGTAAAGGAAGTGTTGTTGATTAATTGTGCTTTCTAGTAGATTGTTCTTGTGCACTACTGCCCACACATCATCCCCAAATAATGTTTTGTTTTAACAGCATATGGTCTGCACGTAATCTCTCTCATTTTCACAAGTGCCCTCATCTTGTTGTTCCACTTTAACTCTGGGTCCCCTTTTGACCGTACATAATGTTTTTACTCATACATTATATCCACATAACATATTACATCTAGATAATATATAATATCTTCATAATATATTATATCTTTAACCTGTGACCCTGCCCCTGGTTCATTGTGTGGCATCCTCTTTGCAATCCTCATCTCCACTGGTAATGTTTTGCATCGTTGTACTTGAATCCCTTAATTTATCTTCATCTCTTAGAGTTACGGGAATCCCAAAGGGACATTGTTTGCCCGCAGCATATATTACATATTTGGAGCATTTAATAATGTGTATAATGATTTAATTACCGTTTCACTTGTTTTGATACGCATCACAATGGTGTTATCAGCCTTGTGGCTGATGGGGTCATTTGACTTGATTTAGCCATGCTGCTTAGTTTGGGTTGGTGAAGTTAGGGGGCAGAACTGGGTCAGATATCACTCACCCAGTGATGTTGGGAATCGCGAACCCAGCAAACTGGGTTCATAGTGCAGCGTGATAACCACTGCCCTACTGCTCCACTCCCAAAGCTAAATTACCTCTGAGCACATTGGATCTGTGACTGGTACATAAATGTGTGCACATGTGTGTTCATTCGTCTCTGTGTCTGTTGCGTATCAAAAAGAGTCAATCTTCATGCGACTGTTTATAATTTCCTGTCGCTTTTTTATCACTTTTTTAACCGAATGATTACATCAAGTACAACTTTATATAGCCTGAGAACAAATCACTTAGAATGTACCGATATAACCAGCCCGCACTGAACATCGCGATGAAGTATGGTCACGTAACTCCGGTGGCCCGTACAGCGTGCGGAGGCATTCATGAAGCATCGGATGGACAAAGGGGCCATGTGCGTAGCCGTCGTATGATGATGTCCATAGACTGCGTAACACGCACACTGTCAATTGACACGCAATCATGAAATACTAAATTAAAAATATGGACTGGGTGTCTACCTAGAATGTAAACCGTATGCTATTGTTTCGTTCTTGTTAATTTTGTTCATGGGATGCATGTCCCTTTGTCTCCTGCGTTGTTGGCGTGTTCACGGTGGCTTTGTAGAGGAAGCGCATCTCGCAGCTTGGTGGTGAGCACACGAGTCAGGGAGGACGCGAGGTCACCGCCCGGCGGTCCGCAATAAAATACCCAACTGGAATGACGCAATAATCATTCAACTGCTGTCACGCACCTGCCTTGGAAATACATTGACACGCTAGTTTCTCCAGCTCAGAATGAAATGTAGTGCAGAATATATCTCCTCTAACGTGTAACCCTCATACCCCCGACTCCTATAAACTGCAGGAGCTGTAGGGTCCATGAACACTCCTATTACCTGCTGCCCCAATTCTTCGTATAAACCAGGATGATCAGATAAGTGGAGTGAAATCTTGGGGAACCCTGTGGATGACAGGACACACGATGCCGATCCCCCTACGGATAATCAGTGTGTCGAGTCTCAGCCAATATCGACATTAATAATATTCAGGTGTAGTTCTTAGTGGAACGATTCTTGCACAGTAGGGGAGGCTGCTTTCATTAATAACTATCACCATTCGTATGCAGTGGCTTAATCACAAACATGTATATGAACTACTAGCTTTACTACCTGGGACTTGGATTCACCACGCCCGGCCGCCTTTGTCTCCCCTAATGGCGATGTTCACACACCACACCAGTTACTCGTTTTAGGCTGAGTCGACCTAAGGGAGGCCCAGGACCGGTTGAAATAATCGTCACAGCTCACTTGCCGTACAAAAACTATATGCATTATTGAGATCCACCCCCCCCCCCCCCCCAAAAAAAGTGTATTTTCATAATTTTTGCATGGTGTACAGTCTGGAAAGTACCGACATGGAAAATTTCAAGTTTGTTGCATGTCGGGAAGTACGCTAAACATTTTGAACAGACACATTCACAACTTTGCCTTTTATATATATGGAGATAAACCGTAGCTAGGATTTGTGATGAGTCCGATTGAGCGTGATTTTTTTGTGATGTTTGCCTTTGTAGTCGAGAAAAAATAAAACGTGTACACTACGTACAGTACGCGTTTAAAGTTGTCTTTTGAAATGCATTAAATATAAGTATGCAACCTTTCAATGATCGGAACATTCGCTCTGCATTATGCATGTGCACGCTGCTCAGACTGCCACTGAATCTCATCACCAGCCTAGGCTGGCAGTTGGCACAATCTTCTGCCATCAGAAATAAATCATTGCCCACCCCTGCTGGGTTCATCGACCCGAACGCCTCGACTAAGTGTGCATGGAGAGATCTTTCTTCTGCTATTCATAAAAAAAATGAATATCGGGGTAAAAGGAAAACATTTGCTCAGTGTGAGGTCGGTAATGAGTGCAAGCTGTGGTGAAAACAAAGACAAGGCGAATCAAGACCAGGCCTGACTCCAGCTCCTCTCGGATATGGCGGGGGGGGGGGCAGTGCATCTGTTGTGGGGGGCCACCACAGCGGTGGTCCACCCCTACGCAGAGAGAACTTGGGTCGTGCCAAGTGAACATTGGTGGTGCAGGTCCCACACCAGTACCCCCCGCGAGTGCCAGCTCTGGTGGAGACTTTAAAGGCATTGGCCCTGAGACCTGGCTCTTTAAGGGAGCAAGCACGGCTGGATGTATGTTGAACTTCTTTTGCACCGTACGTAGCCAACTCTGGTAATCGGGATGGACAACAATCTAAACACAAAAAGGGTTGGATGGGGCCCATATTTCCACCAAGCTATCAAGGTTGAGGGAGGAGAGAGTACATTTAGGACTCATCTTTATATCATCTCAGTCAGTGTCAGCTTTCTGCAGGCCTACTGAGGATCTTGCAGTCTCTGTTAACATTGGCGGTTCCTTGATAAATCATGGTGTTTGAAACAAGATCCGTTGGTAAATTCTGACTTTATTCATCTTTATGCGTTGATGTAAATGATGTACACCTACAGCATAAATTACGGATGATATTTGCACACCTCCAGAGAGCAAATTACCATTACAGAAACATTACTCCTGCACCTTCAAATCATAGTGTGAGCCTCTTGTCAAACTATCACTGACGTACATAATTCAAAAGAATGCAGTCGAAATAAAACTAGAGATATTCTCTTCAAACACAATTTTCCTTTGTATTCTGATTTCTCATTCAAGTGTTTATTTTGTTCTTATTGAACGTTGTTCATTCTATAAATGGGGTGCTGTAGGTAGGCTAAGGCGTTGATTCGGAAGGACGATTTCGATCTCGAGCTTTTGTCAATTACATTTCAAATTATTTCATTTGTACCAGGTCGACATTGAAAAACGTAACGAACGTCTCCCATCGTCGTGGACTCTCAGTCGCATTTGCTCAATCCTCTGGGAGGGGATCTGCTTTGTAATGAAGGCTCAATGCCCCGAGGCATTGATATGGTCTGTGCCTTAATCAAGTCTGGGATTTTATGAGTCAGGTCAGCAGAGCCTTTTCTCATTTGAGGTTATGCCCATAAAAGGGCCTGCTGACCATCAATCATTGTGAGCCGTGGCAATGCAGTTTGAGCTTCCACTGTTTGGCGTCGACATCGCCACAGGGTCACGCTTTATCACGATGGCCTCTGAGGCCATTCGCTCATGACAGCCCCTGTTCCCTCGCAACTGCCCATGACCTCAGCTAAAAATGGAATATTCCGTCGGCTTAGGACAAAATGTGCGTTGCATCTTTGTCTTGCTCGAGTGTGAATGCTGTGAGTAGATTGTCCCTTGCAGAAATTGTTGAGAATGTTGAGACTCCCTTTGCTGTTTCTTTCCACTCACTCCATTACCCTCGTGCTCTCCTTATTAACACATTGACGCTCGTGACACTTGAAACCTGGCCGCCGGGAACCGGGAATGCCAAATTAATGGAAGATGAATCATGTTATTGAGAATTACTGCCCCATATTATTCATGAGCTGTCCGCCCATTTTAATGCTAACGAATGTAAATTACTAGCTGTTCCAAAATATAGGGTTTTAAATAAAAACATCGATATGTGTTTTCTTTAAAATACTGTACATGCCTTACATTGAGTGGGTATTTTTGAGAAGTTAAATATTGGTTCCTGGGTTAGCCGCTTGCCACAAAACCATTTTTTTTTATCTGCATGGAGTTATAGTGGTGTCGGCCTTTCCTGTGCTTGGTAACATCGCACACGTGATGCACTACAATCTTCATATTGCTGGAAGATAGTTAGAATTGTTTTCGTCTTTAAACACCATTGACCACTATATAGCATCATCAGCATCATTATCAATGTCTTGCTCCAGATGGATTGATGAAATTAAAAGCAGAACATCTATTCATCCTGGAGAAATCCGATGAGCGATGAAGCTATTGTCCAGAGCGTGTTTTACTGTAGACGGACTGACCACGTCAATGGAACTTGTAATTTTCACACCTGCCACACAGGATATACACATTAACACGTGCTCCATCAAGAAGGAAACCAATTTTGTTTATTTTACAGTCGGAGTTATGAAATGTAGTCTTATCTACTCCGTTTCAGCCAAATGGAGAGTTTATACATTAATGAATTTATCAACATTATTACAGTCAAATTAACTTCAGAGTGGTACCAATATCTTGTTCTTTGCTAAGACTGCCACAGCTTGGGACAGGTTTGTTGGGATATTGTAGACACTGAGCCACGCGTTTGGTGTTGTTTGTCAAGAGACTCCAAGTAGGTGAATAAAATAAACAAGGCCTTCAAAGTAGTAGCAGGTAAATTCAGAGCCTCCCATAACAGCAGAAATTGTGTGCACACAGTTGCAATATATCTTTACAAACGATAATCTTCTGCTTGTAAAATATTCAAAATGTAGACGTTGAAATATTATTTAAATTTTCCAATATATTTTGAAACGTGTATTCCGATCCATTCACGAGAATATCCATGTATGTGTACACGTGAATATTGTACATGAAGTAGGGGAAGGCAGCACTGTAGATGGAAATACATTACACGAATCATACTTTCATGTGACGGCATTTAAAGTAAACTCTTGCCCGAGATTAAGCAGGTTACAGACGCTGAGATATAATGATACCCAAATCGGAAACCTCACTTTCTTACGTTTATTACATTCATCTGCATATAGATTGGTTTATTTTAATTACCGCCACGTTATCTGTGTATGCCTGGATAGTATAACGCTGTTACCTAAATCAAATTAATCCTTTACAGGCTTTATCGACCCACTGCTGAATGAAGGCCTTCCCAGCCCCGTTGACTGAAGCCCCAGACGAGATTGGATATCACTCGCCACCGATGTTGCTGTAGTTGGGAATCAAACTCAGGCCGCCTGATCCAGAGTGCGGTGCAATAACCATTGAGCCACCGCCCTCCACCGGGTAATCACACGTGGTTGCTCATGACGTCTGGATTGCCGTGGGGTTAGTGCATTGGTTCTGTTACCTAAAGAATTTTGGGTCACCCCACGATGGCCAAGCCATTGATTTTGTGTGCATATTCCATTCATGCTTTGAAGATCTAGACTTTAGTCCTTTATGATGTATTTCCACAATAGTTGATTCGCAGTTATGATTAGTAACGTGACCTTAACATCCATTAATGTGCCACGATAAATCAAGCATCGTTATCTTTACAAGACGCACCTCAAAGAGCTACAACTAAAGAGGTTATCGTCATCACAGTCCACGATCTATTCACTCGTGGATGAAATCCCCTCCCCAAGTCTCCCTATCCCTCATGGACCCCACGGTCTCGCGATGCAACAATGCCCACGATCTTATCGTTCCGTCTCCACGGGGGTCGGTCTCACGTGGGGGGGGGGGGGGTCCCGACCTTCAGGTGGTGGCACCTCATCATTAATATCGACCGCCACTGGGCTGGTGGGACGATGGTTGGCCCAAGGCCACTTGCCTTTCCTGGCAGCGTGATGAAGACATATTTTTTTATGCAAACTTGACAATTTTCGGCATTATTTGGCCAAATAATCTAGATTTCAAAGTACACTTTTATAGCAATAGATTCATTATTATGTAAACAAGGTACCGCATCAACTATTTGTGTGGTTTTCTAAATAAAAGTCCAAAACGCTAAGGCTCAATATAAGAACAACCGAATGGTCCATTCATAGACTCAGTGCATCTGAGGCCTACTTCGGAAATAGGATGTTGATGAAAAGAGGCAACTGTAATGCGCTATTAAATGAGCATTGTTACAGTTTTGTATTTTTTGCAGTTAGGACAATAACAACTTTCTAAAAAACACAACATACTTATCATGGCATTATCTGCTGTATTGGACGCACTGGCAATATAACAGAGTTGAAACTTGACATAATACATCGATGCCATTTAGTCAATGTCATTTCAGTAATCAAACACACACAGTGAAACATTTTCGTGATGTGTCATATGTGAATCATATTACATTCAATAGTTATTGGGGTAGAGCAGTACTTAGAACACTGCGTCATGAACCAAGAATATTTCATTCCATCTTGATCTTGGATCATGTCAGTTGGCGGGTGACATGTAAAGCAGTCCTGGGCTCGCCCCCTTCCCCAAGCTGCATTGACTAGTGTGGTGAAGTATGGTCAAAACATTCCCATGGAGGGGCCTTCATCCATCAAAGTACTGGCAAATAGCTAGAACACAAGTTCTTTTAGTTTTTATGGTGGCATTTTAGGAGTTACTTTCAAATGTGGTGGGAATGCTAAAACATAGTAATATATCGCATATTATTTTCTGATTTTGTTTATGTAACTCTATTCAGCATATGACCTCAAATATATTACTCATTAGACTATAGTTTCAACATAATTATGGACACTTTCCATCATTATTCATGGCCATAGCCAATGTTTAAGTAACATCTGCTCAGTCATTTTTTTTCTTCCCCATAGCATGGAAAGAGTGAATTAACGAAGCGATTGTGGTCACTGACTGGAGAATATGTAGCCAAGCCACACTAAACAAGGACTATAAACATTGCAGTGGGAATGATTCTCGTGCCCTTGATTTTCAGTCAAGATCGTGCCACATTCTCAAATCGAGTGCGATATTATCACCTACAGATGGGAGAATGTCGTTTTTTGATGTGGGCTGGCAACCAGGCAGTGCGTCCAGAACGTAAACAACACCTGTGCCCGTTTTAATCCGCTGTGTGCTTTTTTCAGTTAGATAACACGGCCATTGTTCGCCGTCCATCTAATTTGCATGCGGCCCAGGCTAAATAACGCCTCTCGGTTGGCCATTGTTCTTTGACAAAGTAAACTTTAATGAAGCTCCATCACGGCGGTGAGCAGACGAGAGGCGCAGCTGCCGCTCGACGTGCCCTCCGCTGCGTCCTTGCGCTCCGCCGCCGTCTCCTCGCATCGTCGCCTTTCCCATTTCGCCCGTCACACACAGACAATTTAGAACTCACTCCCCCAGAGGGGGAAAAAAACATTCCTCGGCTTAAGCCGCTCGCCCAGCTTTGCCCGTAATCCTTGTTTAAAAAAAGACAAATAGCAAAGCGCTTGAGCCGCCTCTCTTCACGCCGCCGCTCGTTTATTGTAGTCCGCTGCGAAATACAGAACCACCGCAGTCTATGGATTCTAATTTAAAGAAGCACTTATCTTTGATGATTGCACCCAATGGATTCTATACCTATTAACATTTTAAGAGATACGTCTTATTAACCTTCACGGCAGGTGTATTACGGCTTTAATATATATTGCTTGGTGATGTGACTTGAATATACATTGTTCAGTTTTTATTTAAATATATATGTCAGGCAGGATAGAGATATGTTGGATGAGTGCACAAGATACCGATTAAGTGCGTATGAGGAGTTAGATACATTTTAAAATCACAGGATATGTTTGCATTAATCTCGACACTCGAGAGAGATTGGACATACACTATAAAGTGATGTATTAAGCAAGACACGTTTTGAAATTGCTGTATTTCAAAATCAAGTGAGAATGAATGTAAGAGGAAAATAAATGTGAAGAAGTAATGCACTTTCACCATAACTGAGACACTGTTATGGTACTATCTTAACATTGTATAGCCCCTAATTATTCCAAAGACATTTTCAAAGTTAAAAAGTTTGAAAAAACAAGTCTACTATGGAAATACAGTACATTGTAACTACAAATTAACATGGCAAGTTCCAGTTAACAACCTTGAACAGACCACGTCTATAATTGTCTCCATGCTCACATGGGGATACTACAGGGCCCATCTCTGTTGGCTGAGCCAGTGATGCTCATTCCACATTCCCATGGCAATCTCCAATAACCTCAGAGGATATTCTGATCTTGACTTCCCACCAAGTGGTACTCACGTTTCTCAATGTTGTGTTTATGCATATGTGAGTTTATGTAAGTGTTATCCTATGTACGCGTGCTATTGATTGCATAATACATCTGGCAGCACCTTAAAACAAGTATGAAGTCAGCCACACATTTGGGTATTGTTTTACGATGAAAGTTTGTACTCTGCGCTAAAACCCTCCCATGCCACTAATTGCCTTGAGAGGAGCTACCTGGCCCCTTCATCGCGCGTAACGTCTGAAGCAGCAGCAAGCCGCAGCTGGGCTCAGCATGCCTTTGTGGTGGATGTTAAGTCCACAGACAATTCTACCCACGTGCAGATGCTCGGCCCTTTTTGTCAATCCACTGCTGGATGAGGGCCACCTCTCTGCTGTGCCGGTCGTGGGGCTCATTTGAACGTTACCTTGCCATGCGTGTGTGGCATTGAGTTAGCATCGTGTCACTTGAGTTGGGCGTTTAATTAAAGACCACCGGAGGAGGTGACGTTATGTGCTCTGTGACGTCGTGTGCTCAGTGACGTCGTGTGCTCTGTGACGTCGTGTGCTCTGTGACGTCATGTGCTCTGTGACATCGTGTCCTCTGTGACGTCGTGTGCTCTGTGACGTTGTGTGCTCATCGACCTGTGAATGTTTCCACTCAAAACCCACAGCGAACACGGCAATAATCCAGGAGACAAAGCACTGTCTATTAATGCTTGGTAATAGACAATGCTCATAATCTAGCCTATGAACACAGTTATACAGCAACCGCATGCACAGCCCTTTGTCAATGCGCTGAAGCACAAATGCCTCCCCACAGTGTGAGCCATGAGGGTTATTGGCCATACTTCACCACACTGGCCAGTACGAGTTGGTGAAGGCAAGAGGGCCATGGACGTGTGAGCCTAGATTGTCCTTACAGCCTGCAGACAATTTGTGTGCCCTGTGTTGTCCAAAACGTTTTGAACACTAACCAAACTGTCCTTTCTCATTTCCGTTACCCAGGCACATTTTCCTGCCTCAAGGGAGAAAGTCATCGGTGCAGTGTTCACGCCACAGCGTGCGCGTGAATAAATAGCGGCAGACACAGAGATAATAAAAAAGAGACGTCGGGAGGGATTACCGCTCCACTGCCTGCAACACCATGAGCGGGAACGGCCAACAGGGCCCGGACGCCCCACCCTCCTTCGCCACGTACGCACAGGAGGATGACGATTGCGACTCCTCTGATGCCGAGCCATCATCACAGAAAACGACGGATGCAGCAAAGGAGTGCGCCGCTTCCAGCAGGCAGCCGGCACCTGTCGTCCTTGACGACTGGGAGCTTCCAAGCCCCTCCGAGTACGAAAGCCTCCCGGCCATTCCGCAGCAGGGACCGGGGGCCTCCAGAGATGCTTCAGAGACCAAAGAGAAAGGCGGCAGCGGCGGCAGCTTCGGTGCGACTGAGCTAGCGGTGAGCCAAAGCGGCGGTGGGGCAGACGTGGCCTCACTTTGCTCGGACTCCAAGGCGGACTCCAGGGCACCGGCTGGGGGCTTCACAAACCAACTCTCATTCTCCGATGACAAACCGAGTCCCGTGACGCACAAAGAGAACAAATTTGACGTTGACAAGCCAGATGAAAACAAGGAAGCATCTGAAAAGACCGTGACAAAGACTCACTGTTTCCCGTGTGGAGATGGCGACGAGGTCGCACACCTCGCTCACGACAATATTCAGGGTCCAGAATTTCGACGGGATGAGCCTGTGCCATGTGACGCAGCCAGCACAGCAGCGCTGCCAAATGAAACTGACGGTGCTCAATTAAGCAAACCCGCCGCGCCAAATACCGAATCGTCCGGCAGTGCGGCTGAAAATGGCAAACGGCCCCAAACCGGCAAAGAAAGCCCCGAGCCTCACGAGGAGACTATAGCGGGATTTACAGAGACTCAAGAATCAGACGGAGGCTCCTCTGCTGAGGCTCTGCATCAGGAGGGTTCAAGTGGGCTATTAACCTTGAAGACGAAACAGGTGACATTCAGCGAGGAAGTTTTAGTTGAAGAGAAGTTCGATGAACCTGGAAATGGCGAGAACGTTTTGAGCGTCGTGAACTTCAGTGCAATGCCTGCAGACGCGGATGAGACCTGCGCCTTCAGGTCGTACGAGGCCTCCAACAAGAAGGCATCAATGCTGCGATCCTACACGCTGCCCAACACGTACACGTTCGACTACAGGGGGGAAGACGACAACGACATTCCGGACGCGGTCTCGCAGAGTAAGACCCTGAAAAGTGAAAACCAAAAACTGGAGCGGAAGCTTTCAGAACAGTGCTTGGGACAGAAATCCGACAGTGCTTGCATGTTTACAGAGCAGGTGGTGGCTGCTGATTTGTCATCCAAACAGCCCGAGGTTTTGGAAATGGAACATAATCTACAGGAGGCAGATAAAGAAACAAAGCAACAAAACGATGCCCTCAATATCCATGCAGGCAACGTGGGTGTGGATGAGTCAAGTTTCACCAGCGTTGTTAATTTGCGAGCTATTCCTGAAGGGAGAGAGGCGGCTGATTTTCAGACCGATAAACCTCCGCCCACAGATGCGGGTTCTGCTCAAGACCAAAGCTTGGGCTTCACAGCAACATCGTTAAACCATCACTCTGAAAAGCCTACTCCGCAAAGAGATATAATATCCACAGATTTTCTACCGATTGAACAGAAAGCATCCAAAATAGTGTTACAAGGAAGCAGTTCTCAAAAGGTGAAATCGAGTCAAGGAGGAGAGAGCCAGGGTGCCATCAAAGGTGACAGCCTCGCAGAAGAAATAAAAATGCCCGAGGTGCAAACGGAGCAACCGTCCTTTCCAAAAGTGGAATGTGAAACCAAATTTGGTGATAAGAGGAGTAACGACGCACACGTGCTGCCGGCGGATGGTGACAAAACCTCTATAGAGAAATTGGAAGATGAAGAAAAATCTATTGAGGCGTCGGAATGCAAAGATATTATGAAGGACGACAAGAATGGAAGCGCGATTCCGGAGTTGAAATGTGCAGACGCATCACGAGCGGAGAGCGAAAGCGACACTTTGAGTGCCGGTCATACAAAAGAGCCAACACAACAAGGTCACGTCGAAGAACCTCGGCCCGGAAAACACGCCCCGGGTGACGCTGAGTCCACACCAGTGGAGCACGCAACAACCTGCTCCAGTTCAAATGGGAAAGACGCGGTCGCTATTGGACCGGACACCTCCAAAACCGACGTGGCCAGCATGTTGGGACCCCACGCGCAGTCCACGCCACTATCGGCGCCACCGCAGTCAGAGCTCGATTTCTACGCCATGAAAGCAATCGACAGCGAGTCGGACGCCAGCTCTGACGACGAATTGCAGTGCAATGTCGTGGACCAGTTTGGAAAGCCGACGTCGGGAGACTTTCTCACAGCTGGAGGGGCCGGGGAAGATGGCCAGAAGTCAGCCGGCCATCACGGCCACTCGAGGCTCTCGCCGTTGGAGACAGCTATCTTGTCTGAGTTTCAGGAGGACAATAGCGACGAGGAACAGTACTTCCCATCCGAAAAGGCGTCTGCGGCAAGCGCTCGGCAAGAGTTCCCTCCGGAACACGCCAGGCAGGAGGAACGGAAGGAGAGTGACTTCAGCAGCTTTCGCTTTCACTGCATCGACCCGCAGGATGAATCTGCGTACTACGAGTATCCCCCCGACGCGAAAGGGCACGGACACGACGTGGAGTATATGGAGCTGAACACGGCTGGTAAAGAGGCCCTCCTTGCTTATTCCAAACAATCGGCAGAAACGAAACTGCTGGACCAAGCATCAGGAGGCACCCCAGAAATAGATATCACGCAACACATGCATCCAGAAGAGGAGGAAGAGGAGGAAGAGGAGGAGGAGGAAGAAGAAGAAGAAGAGGGTCTGGTTCCAAGGTCTGACACAGAGGACACCTCCGCAGAAATGAAGCGTGTTGAAGCAGATCCGTACAAGCCGGATTCTCTGTCGGTGGACAAAGACAAGGATTTTATTTTCAGTTCTCCTCTAATGAAATCCGACCTCCCCGTGCTGAGCGCGCGGGAGTCTGAATACCACCCGGCCGGTGTTCTGTTCGAGAACGTGACCCCAACGCGGTCACTCTCCGGTGCAGACAAGCGTCTTGGAGGAATAAAATACTCGCTGAGCGTCGACGTGAGCAGCGTGCTGCGCCACAATGACGGCAGCGACGATGAGAGCGACAAGGGTCACCACCACCACGCTCGCGTGGCGTACGAGAGAGAACTGCCGGGCCTCAGCGAGCAGGAAAAGAGCCCCGATTCTGAGATCGCGCCACTCAAATTTGCCGAGGAGCAGCTGTGTCCAGCGCACGTTCCGAGAATATCAACAACGCCGCCGCCCGACGACGACGAATACAAGCAAGACACCCTGGGCGAGGGAGCTGCGGCTCAAAAGGACGCAGCGTTCACTGATTATATTCATTCAGAAAGTTTCAGTCCTAAAAAGAGCATACCACACGCTGAGTGTTTGCCTCCAGCAAGGGAGAAATCTCAACCGGATGAATCGATCAAAACAGACACAGCGGCAAACGCCGAGCAGAAGGAAGATGCCAAGCACGCCACAACCACTGACGTTCAAGTAAAGCAATCTGCCGACTCGGGCTCCGAAGGTGTCGCTGAGACACAACACCAGGCGGAAGACGGCAAAGGCCTCTCCGAGTCGCAGGTGGAAGTGTTTGTTAACGAGGGTGCCGAGGGACAGCAGCGAGATTCGAAACAACAAATCAAAGACAAGGAGATGGAGACAGCGGAGGAGCAGCTGGCGAGGGCAGAGGCACGGCACGGCGCTGAGAAGGATGCCAAGCCCACGAAGCCACATTCAACAGCGAGCGGTAAGGTTCGCATTGAATCAAGCGACAGATGGCGTGTGGCGAGGTATGCACGTATGTTGAACTTCTTTTGCACCGTACGTAGCCAACCCTGCTAATCGGAGGTGTGGAGGGTAAGAGTGGGCTAATGCCACCTCTTCTTACACGGACAATTTAATTTGGTATTCGTGATAGCTTTGTGTTGTCTGGGTATGAAATGGACGGTCGAATACAGGAAACCCAGCAGGGAAGTTCGGTACAATTATATATACCAACGTATGTTTAATTTGAACATCATCATCATCATCATGGAAATACCGCAGATTATCCACGTACAATCTCCAAGTGATCTCCACAAAGTTCATAACGTTGCCCTGTGGAGTCTTGTTTTGTGTGATCCATAGAATGTAAAATTGGTGAGCAACTGAAAATATCCAGAATCATCGGTGTTCTCAGGCGAATTAGCATTCAGCACTGTGCACGCACGCATGTGCTGGTTGTTACAACACACACGACATGCTAAGTAGGATACATTACACACACTCGTTAGGGCAGTGGCACAGTGGTTAGTGCACTGCACTACGAAGCCAGCAACCTGAGTTCAATACCCGGCCATAGATACTACCAGTCGTGAGTGACATCTGAACTGGTTCCTTCCACTGTCAGAATGAGAGTGACCTATGCAACCGACGTGATGGAATTCTAATTGCAACCAGCACTGCATTGCACTTTGAGCAGTACCACCGATCCATACACACAGATTATGACACTTCACATGTCAGTCACTGGTGAGTGTCTCTTGAGTTTATTTGGTGAGTAATATGTGAGTGGTGAATGTCCTGGTGAGTATCTCGTGAGGGTCAGGAGTCAGATAAGTATCCACACATTTGTAGGCCAAATATGATCAATGTTACACTGCTGAAAATTAACTGTTCCTGTGTGACTCTGGGCAACCATTCCTCATTTTCTGAAGAAAAAAATCCCATTGGCCTCTCCGATGGTTAAATAAAGGAGCGGGATATGTGGCGGTTTGCGCAACATCTAAGCACATACCACTATCAATGCAAATGCACACGACCGAATCAGAACCAGAATATTAATTTACACTGGAGTTCATAATCATCATATTTGCAGTTCGGTTAGCACGATTAAACGCTTGGTATAAACCCCCCAGTCAAAAATATTTTTACGTGAAAATGAAGAAATGGAAGGTGATTTATTTATTTAGCGAATGCTTTTACGCGTGACCGTCATACAGTTAGAGCGCCAGATATGCAAGAAAAGCAAATAATGTAATATTTGTAGAATGTTATATTGTGTGTGAGTGGACGTCAGGCCCACGTAGCCACAGAGCAGTGTGACAGCCTCCTCCTCCATCCAGCACGTGCAGGGCGAGCTGGAATGGAAGGCGATTTAGCATGAATGGCGGCTCAGGCTGATGCCACCGGCAACCGGGGGAGGCGAGGACATGGGGGGGGGGGGTGGAGAGGTTCGTGGACGAGACGCCAGGGAGAGAGGGGGCTGGATGGCGCTGGGGGTCTCTTTAAAAAGCCACGCGAGTGCTGCACTGCTGCACCCACGGCTCGGATGCATTAACCAGCGGCGTGTGCACAGTTGATTACGCGCGCATTTCACTGAAATTAAGTCAATTGGGTAGCTACTAAATTTTAATAGCATCACGTGTCACGTGTGTTGGGAGCTGTGTTTAGTATAAATACGCCCCAATTACCATAGATAAGGTGATATTAATTATTCTCCTCAATCCTATGTATTTGTATATATTGGTTGTTTCTAAAAAAAATGTTTATCTCTGGCAACCTAATGATTGACCTTAAAATCATCTAGGATCCATCGCGTTGCCAATGGACATCTGAAGTTCAGATAGTGAACAATTACACTTGAAATTTCCAACATTTTCAGTGACGAAGCATCGAGAAATTAGGTATTTGAAAGTTAACTTAAAAACAAAATTCCGTGGGGTTTTCACCCACGCTTGTTTGTTGACCCTGCAGGCTTCAAAGAGCCAATTGTGCACCAGGAGGCCATCGACGAATCGGGGGACACGGTGGACACCGACACCCCCCTGAAAAGTCCCAAGTCCTTGCCCGCCGAAGATAAAGCTCACGTCCAGACGGAGACTCCGCCAGCGGAGACACAACCAGCGGCTCCGACAGGGGTCGAGGAGGCTCCGGCTTGGGGAATGGAGGCGGTTGCCAGCCACGAGGTGCAAGCGAGGCGACCCACAGAGGAAGAGGAGAGCATTCAGCCCGAGAAGGTTCTTCAAGCAGAGGAACGGCACATCGTCGGGGAGGAAGACGCAGCCCACGCTGCGGCACAACAATCGGAGGGCGACAGGAAGCCACCTGTAGAGGCAGAGCAACCTGGTGACGTCGAGAAGCAGGCCGCAGCTGAAGACACCCATTTGGAGAGCCCCTTAGCCGCCAGTGAGAGCAAAGGGGCCGCAATGAGCGACCGAGACAGTAGCACGTGCACACCAGATGTTGGGAGCACGGTAGACGTGGATAGAAAGTTAGACACCGTGTGCGAACCTGAGGAAGCGGTGGAGGTAGATGTTGAACACAAGCATGACGAGACAAATGTAAAAGTTGAAAGCAAGCCGCAAGAGGAGAGCCAGCCAGATGCTGTGACAAAGACAGACGCAACGGATGTTCCAGTTATTGAGAGCAGCTTAGAGGGCAGCGGGCCAGATACGGAGAGCAAAGGAGAAGAGAAGAGCACTCCGGATACTGAGAGCAAACTTGAAGGGACGAGCGTTGCCCACATTGACAGTGAACTGGACCAGAAGAGCATTCCGGATGTTGAGATCAAGCTTGAAGAGAAGAGTCTTCCAGATGTTGAAACCAGGTTAGAAGAGAAGCACATTGCAGATACTGGCAGCATGCCTGAAGAGAAGAGCACTGCGGATATTGAGAATACGCCGGAAGGAAATACAATTCCCGAGGATAAGCCAGAAGCAAAGGGTGATCCGCACAAAACAGAAGATGATACTAAACCAGATGGTGATGAAAAGCCAGAAGAACAGATCCAGCCTGAGGCTGAGAGCAGAGCAGACATTGAGAGCAGAGCCGACGTGGAGGGGGGAGAAGGAGAAGAGGAGATGAGCGAAGTGAGTAAGGAATGCGTCCCAGAGAGCGAGTTAAAGCTGGAAGAAGAGAGCAGCAAGATGGTGGAGGAGGAGCCGGAGGAGGAGGAGGAGGGGGAGAGCCTCGCGGATGTGGAGATTATCGTGGAGAGGAGAGACAGTGACCAGGTGGGGAAGCGATCCCTTCCCAGCTCTCCAGAGAAGAAGTCTCCCAAGAAAGACGCAACGAAGCGCAGAAAAGGTTGTGGATTGGGAACTCTCATTGAAATATATTTAGAGTTCATGGGGTCGGTGATGTTTAGTGTTGTGCTGTCCTGTCGTGTTGGTGAAGTGTTCAAGGGTAATTTGTAATGTAGAACCATATCTAACTTTGCACCAATGAACATGATATGTTTAAATGGCTAAAACAAGTTAATGTCGTTGATTAAAGTTTATATTAAGGGACATGACATGCAATTAAACATAATTCATAGCCTTTAGGCAATTGAGGTGTATCTCCCTCACCTTGCCAACCCTGACGATGGCTGTTGTATATGTGGAGGCCGCGTTTTCTCTCTCCCGGTGGTGGTCACGTGGATATTTCTCCAGGTTTTCATGGTTTTGCCCTCCACATTTAGAATCAACATGCATTTAGATTAGTGTTTTTACGTGACAATGTTTAAATGTTCTAAATGAACGACACATTTCATTACAATGTACGGACAAGTTCATTCGTTGAAATGAGTTAATGGATTGTCTATCCTCACGAAATTAGTTAATGGATTGTCTATCCTCACGAATGCACGTTGCAGGACCTTTCTAGTTCCCCACTGATCGTGCTTTAATGGGTTCATTCTGATTGATGCTTCTGTCTGCCTCTGCCACTCATCCAACCATCTCCCCGACTCTCCCCACCGACCTTTCGCACACCCTCCTTGCGTGCTCGGCTGCCCTGCGGCCGCCCAGTGGGTAAGAAGGGAGACCTGACCAAGCGCGCCGAGCTCCGCTCCCCCGTGAGAGCCAGCCGAGCCACGGAGAGGCCCCAGCGAGCCTCCCCGCACGCCACCGGCAAGAAGCGACAGAAAGGTGACGCCCGTCCAGCCATCCTCCCCCACCCGCGAGGCAGCATCGTCTCTTGTTTCTGACTCTGCTGATGAGACACCGCGATTCGAAGCAAGTCCGTCCGGAGTTTGCTTGCGTTGACGCAATGCTGCTGAAATGACGTGCTTCTTTGGCCAGGGCGGATATCTAATGTTCGGATATGTGTTCTGGTACTAAATATATTTAGAAATCCTATTATATAAAGGAACTATTCTTTGGAAGTTTTACAATCATATGCGAAGTGGCACAAAGCTTGAGTCTTAAAGTATGAAACTTAATTAGCAAGCAAAATATTTTAACCATAATTTGCCTTGTTGCCTCAAGATGAAGCCAGTCTGCCCATGAGCACTGCGACACGACCGCCACTTCGTGGCGATTGGCGGTCGCCACTGTCGCTGCTGGTGGTGTTGGAGGGCCCGTCACTTTGCTTTAGAGGGGATTCTCGTCTCGGCTCCTTCTCACTCGCTGTGGATTTGTGACCATTGTAAAACCTCATCTTCGCCAAGTGCAGGGGGGACGCGTGGTTGCCGATCCAAGCTCGAAATAATGACGCGGGGAGGTGGCCAATGGCGCAGATGTTGGACGAAGGACCAAACAGGCCATGAGCGTGCTGCGGTGGCCAAGAGAAGTTAACTTCCCCGCCTGGTGTACAGGAGGTCGTGGGTTTGATCCCGACCCTGACACCTGCTGTATATTTGGAGTTTGTGTGTCTCTCTCCCATCATCATCATCATCACGGTGGCTCGGAGAGATTGTTGATTACCCCGCTTGTTATACAGGAGGTCGTTGGTTCGATCCCAACCCTGGATATTTGGAGTTTGCATGTTCTGCCCGTGGTCACGTGGATTTTTTCAGAGTCCTCCAGTTTTTCCCTCCACATTTAGAATCAACGTGCGTTTAGAGTGTTTGGCTGCTAGAAATGTCCACATGAATAGCCACTTCATTGGGCTATCATTTGTGGTCAGGTCGCTTCTGAAAAAGAGATGTAACTCAATGGTCCTTACCTGGTAAAATAAAACATTATTTAGTTTCAAAAGAGCTACCTCCTTCTGACAGAGCCGGCCTACCCGGGCTTACGGGAAGGGAAAATCAAAACGCACGTAACCGACCGGTCTGATTCTGTGTCTTGTGCACGACAGCTCCTCCAAAAGCGGATGCAGCAGGAGTGGAGTTGCCTGCTGCAGGACAGCAGACATTCAGCCCGAGTGCCAAGGCTAAGGTGAGGTGACGTGAGACACCCATCTCTGTGATACTTGCTGATGACGCCAGCGATGGAAAGCTCTCGGATCTGTCTCTGCTTTGACATTTCTGAGCAATGTATTCGAGAAGCTGATCGTTTCATTAGAGCATCAGATGGAGTTGGGGAGGGAGATGGTCCTGGACTTTCAAAGGTTCGAGATGACCACAGATTCTAAGTAGTACTCACACTAATTGAGCAAACACTTCATGTTGTGAGGACTATAGTTAGATTATGGACTCGTGAGTTATTACAAAAACACAGTGCCCCCCGGCAAAGATTAGGCACTCCGATTGTCTCCAGGTCTGCTGAAACCACTTCCCATCTCATTCCAAACAATTGTTTATTGATTTTAATCAGACATGCGAGCTGCACGCTCTGCAGTGCGTAGACGGAGAGCGTGCGGCGGAGTGCAGCGACTCTCAGGGGCCCAGCGGTGGCATCAGCGGTGGCATCAGCAGCGCCGCCTGCCAGCGCTGCGCAGTTTCACGTCCTGCCCAATCAGGGGGGGGTCGGCTCTTTTTCCTTTTTCAAAGTAAATTTGTTTTAATTAACTTTAACTATTAACATTAGATTGTTTTGGTTAAATGTCATTAATCATATTAATAATAAACTAATATGGTGATGCTGCATTGGCGGTGGTGCACAAGCACAATGAACAAACTCAACACGTCCTTCAACATAATTTCTTTAAAAATAAAGATATAACAGGTGACATTCCGGGCAGTGATCCTGCAGCAGGCAACGTACGTGTCGTCGTGTCCATTTAGACTCGGTTTGTGAAACGCGCTCACAATGACGTTGATGCGTGTGCTGTGATCAAGGGACGTCGCCCACAACGTCACCTGTTATATCGGTTTTTTTATTCTAATGCCACAGTTTTAATGGCGAATGTGTTCAGTTTTGTTTTAGTCAGTTATGAATGCTTCAGTTTTCCATGTGAATGTACACATGGACTGCCATTCCATATATAGTTTCATGCAGCTCCGTGTGAATGAATCAAGGTACCTGGGTGAATCATGACCCGTTCGAATAACTATTCGAATTTTAGCACATATATGACATAAGAACCTTAAACGTTTTGCCAAAGAATACATATATATAGCGCTCTAGGCTTCCCAATCAGACAAAGTGGTTTAATCCTCTTACCCCTGAGTTGTATTATCACGGGTGCTGTTACCTACATCTTGACAAATAAGAGGCGATGGTACTGAAACGTGTGGGCCTCTACTCCCCCATGGCGAGCCAATGCCAGCGTGCTGTGGTGGGCATCCCTGAAGCCGCTCCTTCTCTGCTGCTGACGCTTCGGTCGAGAACCGTCCCCCCCCCCCCCAGCCGTCCACGCCGCTGGCTCCATCCCTCTTTCCAATCCAGGATGATGACCTCCCTCTTCTCCTTTGCCTATGCATGGCCATTTCTATTTATTCAAGCGCCGTGATCAATACAGACATCACCTTCCTGCTCTCCACAATGTCCCCCTTCACCTAAAGCAAGATCCCCATGGGCCAGCAACGCACGTTACAAGACAGAACCACGTCCTCGCTGTCATCAGCAACTCCTGCGTGTCACCTGAGTGCCCAGCTTTCTCCTTTGTCTTTTACATCGCGTATGGCGGCCCTCTGTTGTCGTGTCTGTCACGAAGATCCACATTTGTGCTGTGATTCTCTAAGCCATTGTGAAACCTCCTTCCCCGGGGGGCCAATAAGTTACTCGGGATGTCTCGCGTGCCCTCTTCACGAACGTCCGCACGTGCGTTTCACTGACTGCCGCGCGCCCTACAAATCTGCCCTTAAATTTGTGTCCAGGAAGGCGGTGGGAGAGTGGGGCTCTTCTGGCAGCCGTGGTGTGTGCCTCGGTGATCGAGGCATGTCCAGCGGCACTCTCCATCCATTGGCCACTGCTCTCGATGTGATGCCAATTGTTTGCCTTCCATTTGAGTTGATGCGTACGCTGACTCGGCAAGCCACTAACCACCAGAGTCGTGAATAATAATAATGATAATGCGTATGCCCGACATCTCCTGCACAATCAAAGACGTGTTATATCTTTTAAATCGCAGTCACGCATACTTTGTGAGCACGATGAAGTTGATATTAAATCACTTTACACCTCATTATCAGTGTTACCAAAGCAGTCGTGTCATTTATACTGCAGTGTTATTTTGTACCATCAATGAGATGGCGACAATTGGAATCCTCCTGATATTTAACAGAGAAAATACGTCGACGAGAGTTTCTGCGCCTTCCGACTTCGCAATCGGACATCGCGTTTGATTACAGAAATATATTTTTTAAATCCGCACGTTATAAAATCGTTCTTTATTATTATTTATTAACGTTGGGCCCTATTTAAAAATCTTGACATTTTACGCCCCCCTCCTTCCCTCCTCCCGCGAGGAAGCCTCTAGGTCCGCCTCTGTGTCACACCCTTAATTCTATTTTAATAGAGTAATAGATGGCTGACACAACAACAAATCCTCAGCTGGTGATTTATCAGGTTTCTGTTGGCTTGCCATTGCCTCCAGCATTGATCAAAGGCACTGGAACGCATGCACGGACCATTTTGTTAAGAGCTGTTGATCTCAGCCTGTTTTGTAATAGTCCACTGGGTCCTAAAATCAATAGTCCTTGAGCGGGAACAAAATTAGCTCACATTCGAAAGTTTGCATTGCTCAGTTGAAGAGTTCACCAATGGGCCGACATGGCCTGATATTCGAAGATATCAGCAGAGCTGCATTCTGTCTCCACATTAAATCTTTTTTATTTATCTTACACCATCAGCCTTTTGACTATCCAGACCTACATTATCAATCAGCAAAATTTGCTTAAAGTAAACTCTGGACCGGTTTTGGCCTTCTGGGTCTCATCAGCAGCCAGGCTTGGCCAGCAAATGCTGCTGGATTTTCAGAGGTGATTGACAAGTTTACTCCGTATCATGTTGTATACACAATGATTACGTATTATTCATTATATACAATTATTCGTTGAAATGTGTTGGGAAAAATACCTTTTATTTTATTTTATTTCACATTCTGCTGTGTCTGCAGCCCTTAAACCATCAACGATATTATGAATCCACATTCCGTCGAATCACTCTTGCACCCTTCTGACCTTCCGACAAACATTCCCCTCTCAGCGCAGCCCTTCCACGGGTCTCTGCCACCCCTGCTGCAGCTCCGAGCCCTGCAACCTTTCACCTGTCCCCTCTTCCTGCATTCACCCTCACTCGAAGTGCTCCATCCTCCCTCACCTTGCCCCCTTACAAAAAAGGACAAAGATCGGCACCCCCCGCCCCCTCACATCATGGAACCTCTCTTGCCAGTATCAAAATATAAGAATAGGATATATCCTTTCTGCCAATAAAACAGTTGTGTTAAGATGTTAAAACACCAAACTGAAACCTTTTTTGCAAGTATATGTGGTTAATGCAGATATTAACCACATATACCGCAATTATATGTGGTGAATGCAGATATGATTCCTTGCGAAAGGTTTCAATTTGGTGTTGTAACATTCTAATCCCCCCGCATAGCCTATAGAGGCTGTTGGGGCAAATGCTGTTCGCGAGTAGCACCTATGAAGGCTGACACAGCGCATGGAGGGGTGGTGTGGCCGGTACCACGCCCGGCCGCCTCTGTCTCTTCAGTACTCAAATGTTCACACGCACCGCAGCAGGTACACATTTCGAGGTGAGTCGACCTCAGGGAGACCCAGGACCGGTTCATATAGTCACCACCGATGTCAGCTGTAGTCGTGAATTGAACTCGGGCCACTGGTGTTCGCGGCACAGTGCGCTAAGCAACGGGCCACTCTCCCCGCGCTCTCTTCACACTCTCCTGCCCCTGCGGTCCTTCCACCATGACAACGAGTTGGGTCCACAGCAGCCTCTTACGTAACAAGTCTCGACTACAGCGCCAGCAGTCACCATAAATACGAACGCCCCCCACCGTCAGCAGCCACTGAATCGTGCACTCACGCATTGTATGTCACAATGATGAAAGCGCGCTTAAATCCTCTTTGTTAAGGTTAAACAGGTTTGTGATGTGTTTGCTGTTAAACGCCTTCAAGGAATGGGATTACAATTGAAGGTGGAGTTGAAATCATAAGTGGCCTGCCATGAGGGTGGCAGGGTGGCGCTGCAGTAAGACTTTCAACTCTCAGCAAGAAATTCCGTTATTTTATTCCCGACTCGGGCAGCTTTTTGCGTGGAGTTTGTGTGTTCTCCCCCTGTTCGGCTCGAATTGTCTCTGGGTTCTCCGGTTTCCTCCCATAGCTAAAACACCATACAATGTGAATGGTATCGGCCAAACATCCCAGTGCTAAAAAATGAAAAAATCACTCAACATGGATGACAATGCGGTAGCAGAAACATCGGCCCCCGGCAGGGAAAACTTGGCAGGACCCTCCTGGAAAAGTCTTGAGACTCAGTGAAGCTTTTCTGGGTAAACAAGTGTAATAGAGGAATCAAATACAGTAGCAGTATTAATAATAATGAGCAAGCTTGTGCACGTGATGGGAATTCTAAAAACAAAAGTAAACATGTCTGCGCCGTATTTTTATGGGAATTCACTCCCAACGCGGCTGTGCTGCAGCCCTTCCGCGTGGGGCTCGGCTTGTGTGCACAATAATCTGTCGCTGCCTCTTCTGAGCTCGCAACGCGTCTGTTGTTATTTGATTGGACATGCAAACCCAGACGTGCCCCCGAACCACGCAAATTATAGTTGCCGTGCGCCTCGCAGGCAGATGGCGCAGCTGAAGCCGCACAGAATGGCCACTCAGCACAATAGTAATGTCGTGAATCAAGACGCGAAGTTAATTCAAAGGTGCAATGAAATTGCGAGCTAAATATAAGAGTGGCTCTATAAACAGACGCGATTATTACTTTGAAAATGCAGAGTAAACGTTCAGTTATTAGTCTTACGAGGCAGACTTCCGCATACAGCTGTCGTGTTTCATTATTCCGGATTTGTCACTTCTGGTTGTGCGTGTGTGTGTCCCTGGCTTTAATAAAAACATCCTGGCACCCTGAAGGTGGAAGGTGAAGAGGAGTCGAAGTAATTGCAGATCTCCACAGGGAGCAGGCTTGGGGTGGTGTTGACGTTTAAAGGTCTATGCCAGATACATTCAGCGCAAGTGCTACACTAGGAATTGCAGGTTTACTCAAAGTGACACAAGTCAAATGTACTTGAGCTTAGGACATAATTTAAGCATTTTGTTGGGCCCAAAATGTATTTTTTCTGGGTACAGTATTTTATTATATTTCATTTCGGAAAGTTGTGTGGTTGATGTCATCCAACTGTTAATAAGATTTGGCCTGGGCAGGACAGGTCGTTAGAGGGCAGTGATGTCAGGTGGCCAGGGATGACAATAGTGAGCTTATTATTATTATAAAGATAATAATGGAGTCACAACCAAGGCAGCACGTCCAAGACTACATCCACCGCGGAGATGGAGTGATGCCATCAGGATTATTATATCACGGCTTCATGAGATGGTGGCAGCTTAAGCAGTGGATTGACCAAGGCTGATTGGTGTTGACAACGATAGATGTTTTATGTTAAAGTATCAAAGTGTAAACACAGACACGTGAACAAATAGTAAGATTAATTTGTGATTATGCTGTTTAATCAAGGTACATTTATCTTTAAATATATGATTGTGTGAAATGGTTGTTTCAAGTTGGCTTTTGTTGGTCGTCACGTACAATGCAAACGCAATTTTAGTATAACTTTTCTGCTTTCCCTCTGCAGAAGCTGCACATTCTTCAATTTATTAGCCTAATTTGTTGTTCAGGAGAAGAATTGTGGCTGACACTTAGGAAAGGTCACACGTCTGTAGCATATCTGACGCATCACAGATGAACGGTTTTCAGAGCCTGCAGTTAAAGTCTATTGGCTCAGCTCTCTCTTTCTCTCTCTGCCTTTCACTGCGTGAAGCTCTCCCCTCTCGTGCCTGGAGGCCAGAGGATGACAGACACAGCGCAATAACGCAAGTCCAAAAAGCCTTCCGTGCAGCGTTGCAATTGGGGATGGAAGCCTGTAGCCGATACAAAGCAACCGTAATGGCCACCGGAAGAGCAAATGCCACGCGCTGTCTAAAAGTCTTTTTGAAATGCATTCACAGATATAACCCCAAATCCCCAGCCACTATTTCGCTGGCCTCCCGCTCTTACGCTGTCCGTGCTTCGTCCCCGGAGTTCGTGTCCGTCCACCTGCATGTCAATGAAATATTTTACTTCCCCAACATAACGTCGTCAACAGCCTATCATAAGATGCAATGACAATCATAGCGGACCACGGTCGTAGTTGGTTAAAGAAAACGTCCGTTATTACGTTGAATTCGCCTGCCATTCCATGTGTGCATACGCACGTGCAGCGCTTTTGTCAACACGCTGACAGATGGGGGGCTCACCTCGCCACGCTGGCAGTGGGGGTTCGTTGACCGTGCTTCACCACACTTGGGCAGTGCGGGTTTGGCGAAGGTGTGGAACATTGAGGTGCAGTACAACATTGTACGTTGTTGTCCAATTCCCTCTGCTGCCCACAGTGTAAATACAACTCTCCAGCAGCCTGGCGCGTACGTTGCTCACCCATCCATGCACTATCCAGGCACAAACCCTGCTTAGCTTCCAATATCTGATGTGGTCTGGCACGTTGCGAGGGAGTTGCATGTTGGTTATTTCATAAATATGAATGCGTTAATAGTAAAAAAGAACTGTCTCCCTGCTGAAACTATCATGGGATGATGCTGCTGCTCATGTACTTGAGCAGCAGCAGCCAGTGGAAAAGATGTCACGCTTGTGATGCCTCTCCATGGGATCACCGCTGCTCAAGTCCCACGAAGTGATATTCATTTCATCGCCTCATCCAGAGGGGATAATTGAGTCAGCCGCCCCACTATGATTTGAACTCGCCACCTTGTAATCGTGAGTCAAGCTCAGTGGCACAGCACCGCCACGGTGTGTGTCCGCTCGTGTGTCCAGTTCAGTGTGCGGAGCGGTGGTGCAGCGGTTAGCGCGCTGCACTGCGAACCTGGTGACCCGAGTTAGATTCTCGCTCACGGCACAACACTGCTGACGATTATCTGAACCGGTCGTGGGCCTCCCCTAGGTTGGCACAGCCTCAAATGAGTACCTGGTGCGGTGTGTAAACATCGGCACTGGGGAGACAAAGGCGGCCGGCGTGGTGCTGGCCACCCACCCCCTCGTGTGCTGTTCCGGCCTTCATAGGTACTCGCTAACAGCACTTTCTCCAACAGTCTGCTAAGGCTACACGGGGAATCTTTGTCTTTGTTTATACAGTTTAGTACATAAAGGGTGAAGGCGCAGCCCTGCAATTGCCCGTTCGCGCCACTGCTAGTGGAAGAGCATCTATGAGAGGGAGCTCTAGAGGCCATAGTCTACAATATTTTATTTTATTTCGTGAACGCCATTTTGTGATATTTTTGAAATGCATTTAATGAATATTGCTTGACAATGTCAGGATTAAAAAAAAAACTATTTGATTACAAATGTGCCCATAGCACATCAGATTAAATTGATGTAGAATTCTTTAAGGAAAAATAATGTCAAGTTGCAGTTGATGACTTATGTCCGTATTCGCCCAATTCTATTTCGAGTGCAATCCATCGTTGCATTTGCTTTCACTGTCCTGCATTTGAGTATATTGACATATCCCCATCGCACATTCATACAGTTCCACTTCAAGTTTATTGTCAATAATTGAGCTACGAAATGAATTTTCACACGTGGACAAATTGTTATATGATCGTCTTGTTACTAGGTGACGTGTGTAACAATGGCACTCAAAAAATCCTGACTATAACTCAAACCTTAACACTTAACTTTAGCTCCATTCTTTACCTGAGCTGTAATAGTAACTCACGTATCGCATCGACACTAATTCTAAACCCTAGAGATAACCTTTCCATCATGCCTTACACAGAATCATCGTTATTCAGATGATGGAGACGGAATGATTGTCTTGGGAAACGATTGTCAGCTGACACGCAAGAGAAGCAAATGTGCCCGATGATGGGTTGTGATTCAGTGATCTTGCGATAAAATGTATTTCAAGATGAGAACAAAATTCTATTTAAAAAAAAACCGGAATGATCAGATATCATTTCGTGTGTGGCTTGAGAAGCAGACAGCTTGATGACAAAAATGTAACTTTTTAAAAGCAATTTTCAGAGTGCTCATTATGGGAGGGTTGCCAGACTTGTGTGCTCTCCTTTGTACCACTCAACCTATTAACAACCCACCGTGCAAACAATCTAGCTTGCCGTTCACTTGTAGATCTTGCATAACCACACGGCTTAAGGGTGGGTTTGCATTATTAAATGCATGATTTTATCAAAGCAGATTTATTTTTAATGGAACAGAGATTTTCATACTTTTGGAATGGCAGATTGCAACAGAAGAATATTTTAATTGATGGACATTTGAGCAATGAGAAGAAAGAAGGCTGCTTGGCAGCAGGCCGTGCCCGGGTTCAAAGGGCAGGGCAATGGTGGCACGCTTGAGTTCAAGGAAACGCGACCTCAGGGCCTGGCTGATTTTTATTTATTTATTTCTGACTTCTACCGTTCTCGGTTTTTTTTAGCGGGGATTGAACTATGATTATTACCTGGAGGTGTCTGGCAACTACTCTGTTCCATATTCAATGCCTACACCCTTGATACCGTCCTGATTAATCAGAAATACCAGTCGCTACGCATGCAGCGGTGCAGACAGTGAGAAGCTGTTACTTTGGGGCTCTTGTCTGCTCTGTTAACACAACAAACTGAGTGATATCCTAAACCTGGAGATGCCCCATGGTATTATTAGGTTTTCCCAAAATGCTGGATGTCTTTAACCTAACTCTGTCTCCATTGACAAAGCAGGTTGTAGCCACAATATGATTACTAAAATAAAGAAAATGCTAAATTAAATATATTCATTAGCAATGCGTGAACAACTCTCTACCCAGAAGGCAAGGGGATCATTCTGGACAGTGAGCTGGAATGGTATAGAATTGTGATGAGTGGGGTCAGTGAACGAAGATTAACAACACAAGTGGATTGTGTACAACCGCACTTCACACCTGCCTCGTTGGAGCCAATATTGTCATTGATCATCGCTAAATTAGGTTTGCGTGAATCTCCCTTCAGCGCAAGGCGGGGCGAGCCGAGATTCGCATTCACTTGAGGGCTTAGTGGTGGAGGTTTTTCAAATCTGGTTCAAGTCACTTTCCGAATTCATATCCAGTGGAAGAGGGCTTTATCGTAATAGTTATGTTTAATGTCTTCACATCATTCCATAGCCTTGAGTTCAACTGATCGATATACCCGCTGTTGAATATAAATCCCACTTCTTCAATTCCCTCACTTGGATCGCGAACACGATGAAGGATTATATTCCCTCTTCTTCTTCTTCCATTTTTGTTGATCGCTCTTATCTCTCCTTTCACGTTTCCACCTCATGGTCAATCCCCACGTTCGACAGGAAACTTCCATGATGGTGCTGCTCGCAGATTCATAATGGATGCAACCGATGTTGCTCTGGCTGTAGCAATGGTCTCTCCGCTGTCCGTCATGCTGCCAGCCATCTCCTTTGATCTGACCATGACTCCCTCTCCGGGGGCTCCCTGACCTCGACGTTGCCTTTTAAACCGCTGTGGCATTCTCTTTGATCATTTCAAACATCGCGTCGGTTTCTTTGTACGTGGTGTATGCACGTCGAACTTCTTTCGCACTCTACGTAACCAGCCGTGCCAATCGCACGCGCTCATGTTTCACAACCTGCTCCTCTTCTGGGCCATGTTGAACCGTTTCTCTCCTTCATGCTCATTCTTTTTTCATAAAATGAAACAAATATATCCACGTAGTGACCCTTGTCCATCCACTGCTGGATGAAGGCCTCCCCGCACTTTGCTGATCGTCGAGGTTATTTCGACCGTACTTCACCACGCTCGCCAGCGCCGGTTGGCGAGGTGGTTTTGGCAGGACCGGTTTAGAAATCGATCGCCGCTGATGTTAGCCCCTACTGGGAGTCTAACTCAGGTTGGCAGGGTCATCGTAGCGCAGTGCACGACCACCGCACCACCGCTCTTACCCTGCTACATCTCGTATAATGTGAACTTATAAAGAGCCACTTGAAGCGAAATCGGCAGACGAAGTTTTTAAATGTATGATATTTGTTGCTCCTTTGAATGGGCGTTATTGCCACTGTTTCTTTCCCAGGAGCTTCTGAACCAGTGCACAGGCAAGCCACAAGCAAACAATACACATGCGGTTTGATCTGTGGCCATTGATTGATGTCATTTTATCCCGGTCAGGGGTGCACACGCATCGTGCCTCGAGCCAAAGAACGTCAGCCAACCCAGAAGTAATTGGATGAATGTTTTACTCAATGGGTGGGACGAGCCTGTGGATGAAACGTCGTCCGCCGTGACACGAGAGGATAAATAACCCCGTACGATGGCGTAGCTCATTAATAATGGCCCTGTAATGAACAACGCGTGAGCAGATTTTTTTTATTGCAGCCATAGGCAATTTGGTCATCTCAGGTTTGGTGATCAGGTAGGAGGCAGACATGAAGCCAGCATATCAACAGTCCATGCCCTGAGGCTAAGCTTGTCACGTTATATATATATTTTTTAAGACCCGCACGTGAGCAGAGCATTGCGTGCTGAGTGGAATAAATAAAAGAGATGCAGAGTTGAAAAGAAACAACTCTTCAAGGAAAAAGCCTGGGAAATTACATTGGCTGTTTGTATTCTTACATCCTAGACACAAGGGCCACGATCCAGACCGGTTGGATGAAACCAAAACAGGCGGCGGCCTTGCCATGAAGGCAGAGGCATGCCATGTGACAGAACTCACCTGTCTCCGGGAGCCCGCAGCAGCAAAATGTCTACGCTTTCCAATTATAGTTGCCATGTTGATGAGCCCTCTTTTAAGACCCTTCAACAAAGGGAGTCTTGTCTGTCAAAGCCCACTTATCAAGCAGCCAGAATCAGCTGTTTTGTAAGTCTGAATTTTTTTTTATCGTGCACTTTTATGAGTCCAGTACGTCACGAATGCGCCGCGGTGATCGCACACAGTGAGCTCTTTGGAACAACATTGCTTTAGGTCCAATGCAAAACGGGCTCAGACTCAAGGATAGATCGCGAACATCTGCCGCCGGTAACCAGGTCCAGGTCTTCGGGCCAGAGACCCCCCCCCTCCCCCGGTGAGACTGCGCTGGCCGTATCGCTGCGCAAGGTTTGTGCGTGGGTCCAGCAGCATCATCAGCAGCAGGGTCACCGCGGGCTGCGGATGGTAGCCGGCGTTGATCGACGTCCACTGTAGCCGGCACTGCGCGCTGCTCGGCGAGACAAGACTGACCGGAATAGTGCCCACCCGTTTAGGCAAGGATGCGTGGATTGTAAATAACTCGATATTTCATCGGCAGCCAATGTAACTCACCTTGCATTGAGGTTATGATCGGATCAGATTTCCGCTTCCGAATCATCAGGTGAGCCACAGCTATACGCATCACGGGTAATTCCTTGCAGTGTCCCAAGTTTTCATAATTACCTGAAAAATATTAGTCATTGAAAAACACGATGTCGTGTTTCGATTTGAAATCCTCTGGATGGTATAAATGGGTACCACACAGTCGATCAACAGGTCGTGTGTGGTGGGGTAAAGTGTGGGGTTTGGCAAGTGGGAACGAAAGACAGAGAAGGCCCATCTCTAAAGCTCCCTCGAGGAGGCTGTTCCGCCAGCAGTGACGTGGGCCAGTAATCGGGCGCACGTGGAAATCTGTCGTGCTTCCGTAATTCACATCGATTCACAGTGCCAACAGCACAAATAGCATGTTATATCAATGATTTGATTAACGATGTCACAAATTGAATTATTGGTTACGGATAATTGTATTACGCATCACCAACTACTTTTTATTGAAGTCATCGCAGACATTGTCGATGCACTCAAGTGACACGGCAGTGTTACTGATTTTTAAAAAATCACTAATGAAGCTTGCCGAGTTTTCACAACCCTTCAGACCTGTCAAATTGACGAAAATGAAGTGTCCTTTATACAGAGATACGTTTACCTCCCAATACGCGCATGCAGCTTTATTATAATGCCAATGAAGGCCTCAATTGATAGGCTTTGCATTTGATCAGACGCCACAAATCCAGGCTTGTCATAACTGGCCGGCACCTGTAGTGTGGACTTCAGTTCAGTCCATGTCACCTGGGGAGACACATGCAAATTGCCACGTTCATCCAGTGAACTGGAGGTGGAAAAAAGTTCCTGGGTGGAATATATTTGTAGGTGGAATTGCTGTCTGTTAATACCATGACCTCGACCATTTAAATATTCTTGTTTTTTTAATTGTGTACTGCATGGAATTATATTTTCATCAGCACTTCCACTTCAGCTTAAGTCATTAATTCAATGAATTGCCACTGACATTTCATTGGTACAGTACATTTCTAGAAATATTGCTTCTGTCCTGGAAAAATGTCGCCAATAAGGTGCTTCTTTTTCACAAAATAAGCCCTCAGCACTGCTAATAATTCTCCCGTGGTTTTGTTCCATAAACGACCGCTCGCAGAGTGGTATTTAGTCAATACACTACGATGTTTTTCACACTGATGGAGGTTGCAGATTTGCGCTGATGGGCACCTGGATGATTGGGCAAAGTGGAGCACAGCTGTCCACGTACGGCCATTTCCATGCAATTAGACCTCAGGAATGCACTCAACGTAACGACGATGGCAGTCATTTTGTTGGAAATGACGTCAGTCGTTTTGTGTTGTGGTAATGATTTTGCTTTCTGTCGTGGTTGTCATGGCAGTGAGCCATGTCGGGCCAGTTTTATGCATCCCCCCTCACCTCCGTCAATCCGCAGTGTAAACGGGTTCACCACAGATAGCTGTAGTCTGCAGGGTCACGCGTGGCGGGGTGAAGCGTGGGTACTTCCACCTCGTCCTACACATCTGTCCAGCTCCCTGTACTAGAGGCTCTTCTGCCAGGCCCAGGCGTGGCAGAGACAGGTGGCTGCTGTACCTTCACCTTGCATTGAGATGACAGGCGAGGCGATACTGCTCCGAGATGCCCCAGCATGAAGGGCGCTATCTAAAACATAAATAATGATCATGGTAATTATGATCATTATTGCAAACAATTATATCGGCGGAAATATTTTGTCGTGTGTTTATGAGAAATTTGCTTTAAAAGGGACTGTTGTAATGCATATCCTTCGTGGGTGCTGTGGAAACGAAAATTTATGGGTACACTCTTGTCAAATGAAACTGTCTCCCAGTCCCGAGACAATGCTGCGCTACAGAGGGCGATGTGTGCGTGTGTTCATTATCCCACACGTCTGCACGCCACAACAATGCTCGATTTCCCAACACAAAAGAAACCCTTCTGAGCTCCGCAGTTCCACCGCAGCTCAGATTTAGCAGTCACTGAGACGGGCATCGCGAGCATATTCAGCATCTCTGCTTATGGAAATGAGTAACGCTGTTTGCTTTTCACGTCATTATTTTTGAATTCATGGTTTATTTGGCATTTTCATGCGTGATGTTTTTTTCCATAAACCATTCGTGCCCATGTGTTTGTCCTCAGCAATAACGCTTTTGAGCAGTTAATGTTTCAAAATTATTTTCTATGATGATTTACGAACAGTAAAAGAGCACAGCGGTGCTATTGTTCAGTATAATTCTGACAAAAGGGGACAATTGTCTGTCCGTGTCTCTATGTGTGATGACACTGTCTGGGCAATACACCAAAGCAACGAACATTGACGATTCCTTATTCCGCCTCGTGACGTCTCCACTACAGCACGGCGATGGCAGCGTCGCGTGCGACGCGTGGGACGCCGCGGGTGGCACCAGGGAGGGGCGATCGCACTAACTAGCGGGTCCACTAACTAGCAGGTCCACTAACTAGCAGATCCGCTAACTAGTGGGTCCACTAACGAGAAGGTCCACTAACAAGGGGGTCCACTAACTAGCGGGTCCACTAACTAGCGGGTCCACTAACTAGCGGGTCCACTAATTAGCGGGTCCACTAACTAGCAGATCCGCTAACTAGTCGGTCCACTAACGAGGAGGTCCACTAACAAGGGGGTCCACTAACTAGCGGGTCCACTAACGAGGGGGTCCGCTAACTATGGGATCCACTAACTAGCGGGTCCACTAACTAGCGGGTCCGCTAACGAGGGGGTCCGCTAATGAGTCCCCTAACGAGTGCGTCCCACTGCCCCAGGTGACAGAGGCCGCCAGGACCGCAGCTCCCAAACCCAAGGCGCGCTCGGTGACATCGTCCGTGTCCCCTGCCAAGACCACGACGGCGGCGGCGACGACGACGGCGGCGGCGACGACGGCGAGCAGGCCGACCAGGCCCGGCAGGCCTGCCAGGCCCTCCGCCGCTGCCAAGACCGCGTCGCCGGGCGGCGGCGGCGGCACCAGGACCCAGACGGCGAGGGCCGGCGCGGCCTCCTCCTACTCCTCGCCGCGGCCCTTCAGGGCGTCCATCCCCACGTCTGTGAGCGCGCCGCGGCTGTCCACGGTGGCGGCGAGCGCTCCGTCGCGTCCCACCAGTAAGCGCGCCCAGCACGCCTCGCAGCCCCTGCACCTTTGTTGTTGCTGTCCTTCCACACACCTCCCATTATCGCAGTTGGCTGCGTACCGTGCGAAAGAAGTTCAACATACATCCATGCGTACATACCTTTACCTCTTCCCTGCACCAAATTCGTTGGGATATGGCATGAGGTTTGATTCAGCTCCATTCTATTGCATATTAATTGGCCTATTTGCATTCTCAGAGCTCCAGGGCACAGCCCAAGATGCGGAGGGATCTTTTTGGTGCTAATGTGCACCATTAGATCTTCATTTGAGGGTCTCTGTGGTCATTGGGCCTGTGCAAGACCTAATGGAGCCTTCACTGAAAGGATTGCCTGAGGAGTTACCAGCCAAGGCCTGGATGTAGACGACACCCAAGCAAAAGCCACCCGGATCCGCATATCTTTCCAGGGACATTTTTAATGCATTGAATTTACGAGGAAAATGTTCTTTAAAAAAACACTACTACGTGTGCTTGTATTATTGATGTACCTTCATTCATTTGTGGATGTAAATTCCAGCCCTTTGTTACTCTACTCATGGATGAAGGCCTCCCTTTGTTTTTTGGCCATGGGAGTGGTTCGGACCCTACTTCACCACGCTGGTGAAGTAGGGTTGGTGACGTTGGGGACCATGACCACTTCAGATATCAATCACAAATGATAAAAGCCGTAGCTGGGACTCAAACTCAGGTCACCGGGTTCATAGTGGAGTGCGCTAACCACTGCCCCACGGCTTCATTGCCATTATGTTGTTTACAAGTGAACAAATATTGTTGAATTAATTGCAATCGATTTTTTTTACGTTGTTTTTGAAAAAAGAATCAGGTACTCATTCATGAATTATTTGTGGTGGAGCTGTGGCATGGCTGTTAGCATGCTGTGCTATTATGAACCTGGTGAGCTGAGTTCAATTCCTGACCACGGCTAATATCAGTGGCAAGCGATGTGTGAACCGGTTCTGTGGCATCAGAGTCACCAAGTCGACACTGTCCAAGTGGGCCAAAGACCGCTACAAACGCTTTGACTGCATTCATAGCTCGTAGTGGAAATTTTTAAAATCGCTGTAAACTATCTTCTCCGTGAATTGGGGCACCTAAGTGCATTCTTTGTCCATCCAACGAGCGTTGGAGCAGCACACAGCTCCGTCGACAATCCCTGGGCCATCGCGAGAAATTCTGCATTGCCATTGGGGGAGCTCGTTTCTCTCGTGGGGGGAGAAACTGTGAAAATGTTATTGCGTTTGTAGTTTAAAAAAGAAAAAACTTTTCTTCTTCGTTTCACAACTGCAGTCCTAATTTTCGCACTGACTTCTGGACACCCATGGGAAAATTTCGCCCGAACTCACCATGCATATTTATGACATCCTAGATGCATCAATTGACCTATAAATGTGCACCAGCAGTAGCAATTAACAACATTTCATACATTTGCAAACGGAACGTTTCCGCTTACTCCGTTGCTTTTTTATCGACAAGTGAATATTTTGCAAATACAGTCATTATCTGGCCAAGTAGCACTATGGTCGTGAGTTCAAACCCTGTACCGGGGTCAGCCCAATCCCATCGTCCTGCAGGAGTCGATGCGTTAAGATTTAGCGTGCTCGCGGTTTGATGCCCGACGGCCAGCCTGTTTAATCCTGCGGCTGCGTTGACTGTGGCTGTGCTCCGTCTACTTCACAGGGGGTGTTCAAGGATCCCGGTGGGATAGTGGGGCCACGTGCGTCATGATCCAAATTTCCTTAACTCGATAATTACTCGCAAATAACCAAATTTGTCAAAGCAACAGAAGCAAAATCGTTCCCTGCTGTGAATCTCCTGCAGACGATACTCGTCGTCTGAAACAAAGAACCTTCCTTCACTGTAGCCTTGCTCTATAAAAAAAAAAACGGAGAAGAATACCAAATGTTCTCATGGTTTGATTTGAATTTGTGGGGAGTCGATGTTGACCCTGCCGTGACTCCTTGGCCCCAGCGCTGAGAATGAAACATTTTCCAGCACTGGTTCAGGGCAGCCATCACAGAGAAACACCGTACACGATTTATGTCATTATTATTATGATGCTTGTTTGGCCAGGAGTGCCTCACTGAGTCTGAGGTCTCCTTTTTCAGCAGGGTCCTACTAAGTTTTCACAGCACTGGGTGACCGCTGCTATACATTTCGCAACTGAGTAATTTGTGGTAGTTTTTGGAAATTACTCAATTGGGAATAAACGCAGCAACATCGCAGCATGCTGCGAACGTTTGGCAGAACCCTAGTGAAAGTCTTGAGACTCAGTGACACGACACGCTTTTTTGTTTGTCCTCTCCGATTAGCACGGTTGGCTACGTCCGAGGCAGAAGAGATTCAACATACATGCATCAAATACCCATTTGAGCACAGAGATCCTTTGACTTTGATGTTGTAAAATGTTAACTGCGAGGTCAACGCAAGGTTGGTTGGCGTCCCCGTGCTGCCCAGTCCACGGCACATCCGGTGCCTGTCGCCCGAGGCCGCGTGCACGTTAGCATCCTTGCCAGTGGCTGCCATGGACTCGCCCTGCACAAACTTCTGCGGGAAACTGTCCCGGCACGTTTCGTAACTTAAAAAAAATGTTTGCTGCCAAATGTTAACTCGGGTCCCACGGGCCCGGCCGACCAATTAATTCTGTAGCGAGGCAACTTGGGCGCACGTCAGTGCCGTACCCGGTGGGGTCGGAAAGCCATCAACCGCGCCAGGGCATTGAAACCAAATAATAATGTCCACGGTGCAGATTATTGTAGAGCCGTCTAAAGAAGCCTCGTGTTATAAATTACTTTGCCTGGGTGTGTGTGTGTGTGTGCATTAGCAATAGTGCACTGCACTGTGAGCCTAAAAACGCAGCAAGTGGTATATTAAATTGGCTTGGCCTTCCTGAGGTTGACTCAGCCTACAAGGGGTGACTGGCTTGATGTGTTATCATCAGCACTGGGGAGACAAAGACAGCCGGCTGATTGTGTTTGTTATGGCCCACCGCTCCCCTGCTTGTCATGCTCACGATCGTGCAGCAGCGGTTGCTGCCTTGTGCAGAAATGGGCCCTTCAGTCTCCACAGCAGCATGTGGGACTCAGTAATTCCCTTGGTGTGCGTTAACTATCACCTGACTTTCATGAATACAAACAAAATTAATCATAAGTAGGTAATCCCCTTTATTTTATTTCCAACACATTGTTTACGTGTAAGAAAAGCTGCATTATTTTCCTAAATAAACACGAATATACAGGATTGTAATTTACGCACCTCCGATTAGCACGGTCGGCTACGTACGGTGCGAACGAAGTTCAACGTACAGGACATACATTGTAAATAGTTTCCGGTATCTTATACTCTTAGGTCTTTTCGGTAAAGTCACGTAGGTAAAAAATAAATAATAAATATAAATAATAGAAATAATATAAATAAATCTTAGCAACAGCTATTCTTCATAGCAGACAGACGACGAGGACGATGCTGACTGAGTTGGGTTTCTTGTTGTTTTCTGCCTGTGCTCCACAGCCACCAGTGGTGAAGTGGATTTGCCCGATTGTAATAACATCAATTCAGCCTCAGCAATAGTGAGAGATTTGCAAGCAATTTTGAAGGTTTCTGTGCGATCCCAGAGCCACTTTGTGGCTTGTTAATTGATCTCAAGAGAGCACGTGTCCCAGTGTGCTGGAGGAGGAGGAGGAGGAGAGAAGAGAGGCACACCGCCCGCTCATCGGAAGGAAAGCGCTCTTACATTTAGCGACTGTAGAGGTTGCGAGTGAGTGCAGCCAATCGGCGCTTTCCAGCTTGTGAAGTTTCTGTCAAGCATTGCAATAAGCAGACAGGCCCTTGTGATAGCAGGAGCAGCATCGACCTGCTATGAAGAAGGGACATTGCCTGGAACTTTGCGTAATTTCTACGTTGGTTTCCTCATATATAACACGTGTTATTGACGAACGTGTGGAGATAGTGAAATCTTGCGTGAAATCCACCGACCCCCGTCTCCAACAGTGCTGGCTAACACATCGATGGCCACCGCAGGGTGAAATCTGTGCGCTCCGCGCCGCATCTGAGTAATGGGACTTCCCCAGGGCGGACGTGGTTATGACACTCAATAGCATGAGTGTGGTAGACCTTCACAAGGGGATGGTGTATTTATTCAAATTCCACTTTAAAGGTCCGATTGTTGTCCCCTCTCCTCTGTGAAATATAAAATAGCCCGACTCCTTTTGACTCTTGGAACGCCTTTGATAATGGCATTTTGTGAGTTCAGCTGTTCTCGGGCCAACACATCCAACGAAAAATAAATGAAAGGGTTTTCGCTCTGTCGTGTGTGAAAATATATATATATATATACCTACATGCAACACTTGAACGGATCGACAAATACATTATAAGCTCGGAACCTGAATGAGTGATACTCACATGGTGTAGATAAGAAGAACTAGACTTAGATAGAGCTGGGCCATGTCCGATTATATATTTAAGTCATCGACCACTCTATCGATTATCAGTTCAATTACTCGACGAATTGGATAACACGAAAATAGTTTGGGGGAAGAAAAAGTGTCTCCTCTGTTCTCGCACGTGTCGCTGAACGGGAGGTTATGAGCGCGGCTTGGTGATGTCGTCGGCATAATCAGCAGCGTCGCGCTGGGCGTGGCTTGTGGGGGTTTCCTGCCTTCGGGAGGACGTCGGGTGGGCGCCCATTTGATTCGTATTATTCTTAATTTCCTCCTCCGACAACGTCGCTGCTGCTGCCGCCCCCTAGACGGCTCCCAGGGCAAGCCCGGAGGGGGCAGGAAGAGCGGCTGCACGACGCCCGGCACGGGCCCCCCGACGCCTCCCACTCCGCACGCCCAGCGCGGAGGCAGCACCACCCCCGGGGAGAGGAAGAAGGGGCCCCCCCGCTCGCCGCGCTCCCCCACGGGCCTCGTGGCCCCCTCCAACCTCAAGGCCCTGCGCTCCAAAGTGGGCTCCAGCGACAACCTCAAGATGTCCGCCGGGGCGAGCAAGGTGAGGAGGACCGCTTCGTGTGCCCCGCCCGGAGGTTGCTCCATCAGGTTGCTCCATCAGGGCTGCCGAGAGCGTTGATCCGCCTCGCTCGGTGCACAGCGTGATTTTGATTCGGACCTTGGTGCCTGCTGCTGTATAATTGGAGTTTGCGTCTCTCTCTCTCTCCCCGTGGTCGCGTGGATTTTTCTCCGGTTTTTCCGTCCACATTTAGAATCAACGTGCGTTTGGAGTATTTGGCCGCGATACATTTCCACGCGATAAGCCACTTCGTTGTGCGAACATTTGTGGCCAGGTTGCTTCTGAAAAAGAGCTACATAGCTCAGTGGGCCTTACCTGCTAAAATAAAATAGTTTAGTTTCTGGTTTAGTTCATACGTATCCTGCATTTGTCGAGCACAGGCCTGTAACGCAAAGGGTCCGGCAACCCCTCACGGCGTAACACCAACGCCGTCTCGTGAACTGAGCATGGCCGTCGGGACTTGGCAAAAGAGTCGACGGGTCGGGAAGAGTTCCGAAAGCGACGACGGTGGCACGGCGCGACGACAGCGAGCGTGGTTCTTGCACCGAGCGAGAAGCGACGGCCGCGGGTGGCTGTCGCTCCAAGCCAAAGCAGCAGGGACAAGGCGCTCGTTGATGTCCTGCGACAAGCTCGCCGGGCACTCTGCGGGCCGGAGGACACAGCCAGAGCATTGTTGTTAGTATATCGTCACGCTTGTTCGCCAAGGAAAGTCTGGGTCTCAAGACCGTTATTTCAGGAGGATTCCGCCAAGTATGGGGCGATGTTGCTGTCATTTGCAGGTATTCTTCCAGCATTGGGATGTTTGGCCACCACCTGTTACGGTGTGTTTTGTGAGCTCTGGGGAAAAAGCGTGGAACCCCGGGGAGCATACCCACGCAGAAAGGCACCCGAGTCGGGAATTGAACGCAGATGCTTCTTGCTGCGAAGGCACCGTGCTGCGTTAAGCATCCCCCAGCCCCCAAGCATCCCCATCAACCCTCAGTATGCTGTGTGATCGCAAATTGGGTTGACCTATTTCCCATTAAATTATCCATGCAGTAGTGTGTAACTTGAGCTAACACGCGTTCTATATAATCAATGGGCAACGGCTCTTGCCATTAAGCAAGGCCACCGAGGTGAGATTCTGCATGTCTAATGACTCCGCTTTATTGGCACAGGAAGCCATACATTTATTACATGTTTGGTCTTTGAAAAGATCTCGTTTTGAATTTCCCTCAAGAGTGATTGCGAGCAACACTCTGAGAGAGGCAGGGGCCCCAATCCGTCACTGCTCCGGCCTGGCACGACGCCCAGCCGTGGCTGCTCCAATCAATATCTTCTCCCCGCCATATATCTCAGCACTCGATAATCATAAACGTCAAAAGGGGGGGGGGGGAATATTTTTTTATTTAAAGGAAAATCTTTAATCGCCAATGCCTCTGGTGACGCCACTGTTGGCCAATGACTGCATTCAAAGACGAGTCGAGAGGCAGCAGCAGCACGGGCAGCGTTGCCATGGTGAGCCAATTAGTGAGCCATGCGCTCAGCAGCACTGCACTGGGCTTGCGAGACAAAAAAAACAAAGATCCCCCGTGAAGTCTGAACAGACTGTTGGGGCAAGTGCTGTTAGCGAGCACCTATGAAGGCCGGCACAGCACACGAGGGGGTGGGTGGCCAGCACCACGCCCGGCCGCCTTTGTCTCCCCAGTGGCGATGTTTACAAATCACACCAGGTACTCATTTGAGACTGAGTCGACCTTGGGGAGGCCCAGGACCGATTTAGATAATCGTCACCAGTGATGAGAAAGCACTATCCCACAAGCAAGTGCTGAAATACTATCCAAATTTGTAATCGATAGGTTGCCACTTCATATCTTGACTGGGGGTTGACTCAGCCCATCATGTCTCAGGGGTCGATAAAATCAATACCAGTTTTTTGTGGTTCAGTCAACAGTGGGTGTCCTGTGGATATACTCACCTCCACCATACGACTGTGCAATTTCCACCGCTGGCTCGGGGCTATTAACCGGTGATAAGCACTGCCCCGATGCTCGTTTGAGCGGGAAATCACTTTGGTGATTGCGCACGAGCAATTTAGGAACGCTGCCGTGCTGTGATGGCGAGCACACCGGACTTGCAATCCAGAGGCCATCGCTTCCATGATTCGGTGCGGCAGTTGGAAAAAAATGGGGCAAGTTTCTTAAATGCCCCCCCCCGCCTCTGTCCACCCAGCGGTGCTAATGGCTTCACCACGGCGGCAGAGTGCGAGTCCTCCAACCTCTTTCAAGATTCAAGGCGAGCATGGAAGAGTAGGCCAAAACCCCTCTGGTGGAGGCCTGTCCGCCAGCAGTGGCATGCGCAAAAAATTACAGGGCAGCCCCTGCACCTTTACAAACAGTTACAATCATTGTTGCTTCAATATTGGGGCTCCTCTAAGCCTGGTTTGAATGTAGGTCTGGTGTGGAATGACACAAACCCAACAATGGTCCGTAATCATCTCTACAGTATTCATTTTCCTCCTTGACTGAAATCGCTTGGCGGGGCGCAGCAACCCCCCTCCCATGGCTTATGAAACACCTCCTTAAATAGGCTCAGCAACAAAAGAGTCGCATTGCTTTCAGACATCGCCGGCATACGAACAGGCTGCTCTCGGCTGATGCGGGCAGCATGTCAAATGCCTCACAGTGTGAAGCCTGGGCATAGCACGGGGTTTTTTTTTCCATCTAATTCATCCAAGTCTCCGCTTTCTTCCACACGCACGTTTTCTCCGACTCTCCATGATCATCTCTCCCTCTGGCCCCTTCGCCGTTTGCCCAAAGTGGATTGTTGTTGTCGCTGTGGCATCGGCGGGGGGGGGGGGGTCACTTGGGGATGTGGGCGCTGCAGGATCCTCGAGTGTCGCGATCCTCCACGGTGCCCGGGCACACGACGCGAGTGCCACGCACGGTGCGCACGGAGCGGCAGAGGCAACATTGCGAAATGTGCAGCCCTTCCTGCTTTCTCTTGCCACCTTCTGGCCAAAGTTGGTGGAAGTACCCACACGTCACCCCACGGCGCGTGACCTGCACGTCTCAATTGGGGTGGGTCCGAATCGAGGCGCTCTATCCAGGGCTCCCAATGTGACAGCGCCGTCGCTCTGCGTGCGTGCGAGCACACGCTGTGAGCGAGGCCCGTTGCTTGACAGAGGCAGAGCAGGTGCAGCTTCACCAGTGCAGCTCCCCATGTGCAGTTCACCTGTGCAGTTCACCTGTGCAGCTTTGCTGTGCAGTTCACCTGTGCAGCTTCACTTATGCAGTCCACCTTTTGCCGTTCACGTGTGCAGTTCACCTGTGCAACTTCCCCTGTGCAGTTCACCTGTGGCGTTCACCGGTGCAGCTTCACCCGTCAGAGCCACCGCCCGCCCACTCCAGCTGACACTGCGATCGTGTGTGAACTGGACTGCATATCCCAAGTGCAAAACAAACATTGATAATACTATAATATGTGACGGGTGCAACTTTTAATGAGGTAGTCTAGATTGGGGCTTGTCCTATGTCGACTCTCGTGATGAATGTATGTGCTTCACTTGTATATCTCAGTGCGGGGGGTGACAATCCATGCCCCAATGGATCGATTTATTTGTATACAAAAAAAGCAAAAAAATTACATTGAGGTGAACGTAGCGGCCACTCGTGGTTGCAGAGGTAACGGAAGCCATTACGGGCAACATATATCGATTTTAAAAAATAATACATTCTCTGGTACCCTTCGTACTCAAATGCAACATGTATGAGATCTGGCAGAAGGAAGGAAGTGATGGCATGGTGTGGTGACATCGGCGGCCATGGCTGTAGTGACCACATGACCTTGTACTTTGTGCAAGGTGAATTGTTCTGACTCATCACGGAGTGACGAACTATGTCAGCAAAGCTGCAAATAGATAAATCGATTTAATTTTACAAGCCGCTCATAAACATCCCACTCTTAATCAGTGTTTGGCTTTTTGCCTCGATTTCATCATGAGATTAAGTGGCTCCACCTGGCAACCTTACAAGAGATAAATGGAAAAAATAAACAAAACCAGATACTAATAATACCGTGTCCTTTGCCTACCCAGGAAAGCCTCTCCCTCTCAAGACTTAGTTTTTTTTCAGGCGGGTCCTACATTGGAACGATTGAACAACTCCAGTAATGTGGTTCCAAACCTGGAGCACCTGGACAAAACGACACGAATGAGGGGATCATCCTCAAATGGTGGCTCCTGCCTCCTCGTGGCCCAGCAGGCCGAAAGTTTCATGAACTTGAAAGAACCACGGCGCTATAAGCCAAGCCACCGATTCCCATTACACAGCACTCTCCCTGAGTTGGTTTTAAGCAGCGCTCTTCATCGCAAGGCTCGGGGGCCACTGGGGGCCCCTGGGGGCCTTTAGTGCGACCCCTGACCTGCGGTACCCCGACAAGACACAACACCACGTGACAACATCTCTCCCCCCTCGTCATCATCGTGTTTCTGTCACCTCCCCCCCCCCCCAATGGTTTCAAATGGTGTGGCGGCCCTCACGCTGATGATGTCTTATCGGCGAAGTGCCCCACCTCCCTCCGAAAATGAGTGAAGGACGCTGGTATAAAGGTTTCTTGAGGGAAATGTGCCAATTACTGACGATGCTGGCGAAGAGTGGATGCCCCAACCGAGACGATTTTCTTTTCTGTTGTGTGAATGCTGAAATCTATTGGTAGTGCAACAGAGTTTGTCGAAAAGATGTAAACTTGATCTGCTGACACGTCTTTCACGTACGCTGCAGTGGCTTCCTTAATATGCCTTGGGAAATTTAGATTGTTGACACCGCAGCCCAAGGGCCAAACAAATAAATTGTTGCTGTCAAACTTCATATTTTGGATGCGTGATCCTAATTGGTTCGAGAGGCCTACCTTGGAGGCTACCCGAGCCCAACTACAATAAGTCCCAAACAGCACTGCTCCCTCAACGGATGTGTATTGATATTTACCAGAAAAACTAAAATTCACTGATGCTCTTAATGTATTTAATATATGCCTTTTAAAAAATATATATATTTAAATTTCATAGAACAAAAAAAACTGATTGGGCATAATTGCATATAGAAGCACGCAGCACGTGTCTCCTATGTTATCAGATAACAGTTTTAAGCTTCACGAATGAACGTCTGGATGGCAATAATCAGCGTTGACGCGTTCTGGGGTCGCCAGTGACGTGCGATTGATCCCCGCGACTCGCGCCGACGGGCGAGCGCCCAGCGAGTTGACACGGAGGATGTCGCGTTTGCAAGGTTTAGGTGTCAGCTGTTCTTGTACCTTAACAGCTGCACAGTTGTGGCCTCCTTGCAACTTGGAAACGTATCCACGGCCGGAGGGTAAAATCGCGAGAATGTCGGCCGGTGACCGTGCACAGGGCTCCCCCCTCCCTCCCTGACCTTCGCCCACAACGGCATGGCACTGTGAGCCTGGCTGCGCTGACGCTCAAATACAGCCGCTTCTTACAGGCCTAACCCCTCTCATTCGAGATTCAAATGATGAGACGTTAATTTTATGTATTGCAGTTAATCTGCTGTGTGGTTGAGAATCGATAGTTTTGTGACATCAAATAGAACCATGACACAAACGTATGCAATTAACTGCTGTGGACTGCCATGTTTAATTGTGATTAATTAATTGTTGTTTTTTATCTCAAACGGTTCCGTTTCATTGTTACCTCGTTGTTGGCAACTTTGCAACCGTGCATCATCCAAGACGCTTTTCCTATTCCATGTTTTCTTCCACGATGTCAAGTGGTTCACTTCTCTGAATATTCTCAATTCATCTGGTTCCCATTGTATTCTAATTGTATTCTTCCATTCTGCTCAAAGGAAGTGAGGGATTTCTTTATTGGCACTTTAGAAACATCGTGGCCATGATTTTCATTCGTCAGTTTCTGTGACTGTAATGGATTTACAACCAATCTGAAAGGTAATTTCGCATTTAGGTAAAATATGTAACGGGCTCAATTTACAAGGCATCACGGGATACTTTTTTCGGTCAATCTAATTTCGGGAAAGATTATTTCACATAGCATTTACTAAATAAAAGTGATAATTTTTAATAACTGTATGATATTCTTGGTTCTTTTGGTAAAGTCACGTAGAAGGAAAATAAGAATTGTTTTATAATTAAATATTTTTATTATTGTATTATTTCCCTTCTACGTGAATTTACCGAAAGAACCAAGAATATGAATCCCTCTCCACTCCAGTGCTGTGGGTTTAGAGCAGCAGGGGCCTGAATTATTATTATTGTTAAAACATAATAAAATAATTATTTTATTATGTTTTATTTTTATTATTTTTTTCATTTCCCTTCTATGTGACTTTACCGAAAGAACCAAGAAGATGAATCCCTGCAGTCACGAAAGCTTTAAATCGAAATAAAATTATGAATGTTGTTGTGTTGTTTTTCATCCTCTTTACCTGTTAGCATCAGAACCGTGCTTAAACATGACGCCACAACGGATCGCTTCGATAGTTTACATGCGAATACACGGCATGATTTTCATACATTGTCAGTCACATTCTTCGTCTGATTACATATCTTCATTATTGAACGTCACATGCCTTTGTTGGTTGTGATACAAGCGAGGACTCTACATGCATAGTCATGCCAGTATTCTCTTGAATTACATTCATCACAAATCACTCTTCTCCCACAACTCGTAATTGGACGCTGCACCAAGCACTGCACCACAGTGGCCGGCGCAGCATCAGAAGAGCCTCCACTAAGCCTGACGTGCGGTTTCGCCTCGTGCCGTGCGACGTGTGTAGGTCTTCAGCAAGAAGCTCGACTTTAGTCACGTGCAGTCCAAGTGTGGCTCCATGGCCAACATCAAACACGTGCCAGGAGGAGGGCGCGTGAGTATTCTGGCGCTCACGTCTCTGGTTTCCTTCCTGCTGTGATCTTGCGTCGCTTCACCTGAGCCCATGGCATTTCCCACAATGCTGTAGAACAATAGAGTGGTGTGTATTGGTATACAGATGTGCCATCATTCCTGTTGATCCCCTATCATGGTTCCTCCAACTTGGAATATGCTTTTTTTCTGACGAAGCATTCAATTTAAAAATCATAACAACACAGACCTCGGGCTGTGTTTTTTTTCAGTTTCGTACAACACATATGATAGGCAGTGTGATGTCAGCGCCCTAGTAACAACACTATCTATGTATTTTCTTCAAACTTGGCATCGCTTGAGCATACTTATTTTGTAAATTGAATGCAAGACAGGCAGCTGTCCTGGCCGAGTGTTGCACTGCTGCTCCGCTTTACGTTGCGTTATCACATCCCAGTCACGGCCTCGTGAGCACGTGTGTCCTTGTCGACCCGGGGAAATGGCATGGAGTACAGCTATACCCAGAACTGGAGCTGTGCGTGAACCTATAATTATATCTTTTTTTGCCATTCTACCGACGTCATCTGCCCAAATGTATCCCGCCTCCCGTCCTGGCCGAGGGAGACTGGCCACGTCATGTGTGCGAGTCATCTCTGGCATTGCTTTGTTCCACTGTTGTGTCCAATGGATATGGATTATTCACAACAACAAACGGGATGAACAAAAAATAACAATGTGCTGTGCCTCATATTATGGCAATTTAATTGTGGCTAGTTTACCTTTGATTTGTAATATTATAAATTATCTAATAGCAATGTCAAATTCATTACCAGTATTTTTTTTCCAGCTGATATTCTATATGGACGTATTGTTAATATGCTTATAACCTGTATTACCTTCTAATTTTTGTGAAAAGTCTTGATGTGGATACTATACAATATTGAAATGCTATTGCATGTTCACTTTGTTAAGGAGAGTAAACCATCACGCAAACGCCGGTCATTCTCGCAGCAGCAGCTGCTTTTGGCTAAGCCATCAAACAAAGGCGGTGGTCACCGCATCGCGCAGCGCTTTCAGATACACTTCTGCGGCCGTCTGGAATGCTCTTCCTTCCGATATTAGCAAGCCACTGGAGCTCTGAGCTTTTAAATCATCTACATTGAAAACTCATTTCTTTAGAACTGCTTTTTGTGTTTAGTTTGTAGTCCTTCCTTATGCACACATAAATACATGCGCCATCACGATAACCAACACCAACTGCAGAAGGCACGCACCCTTAAATTCCCACTTTCAACCACGTCCCCACCACTCCGAGCAGGTGCAGATCGTGACCAAGAAGATCGATCTGAGCCACGTGACGGCGAAGTGTGGCTCCAAGCACAACATCCACCACAAGCCAGGTGCGTGGGGGAGGGAGTACTCAGGGCTCACACCTAGAGCTCGTTTTGTCGAAGCAAGTGAGAAGTCACGAGACCAGGGGAGACGCTCCGTTGCAAAGCGGAACCTGGGTCACCAAAATGAAGCGGACAGAAATCAGATCAAAAACAGCTGTGTCACGTGACTTGTGCACCTGCGACAGCCAGCTTGGTACCCGTGAGGCCTGGCTGTACACTTGCACACCTGTGCACCTGTGCACGTGTGCACGTGCACACCTGTGCACCTGTGCACGTGCACACTTGTGAAAGTACAGCACTGACCGACCGTGCGCCCCACAGGAGGAGGGAACGTGACCATTCCCAGCCACAGGGACAAGAGCAAGGGAGCCTCTCTGGAGAACGTCCTGGGCGAGGTGGGGAGCAAGGTGAGGATAGCACGATCTGCCATGTCCTCGCCAGTTACTCGCGATGCTGACCCTGTGAGCCCTCCTCGCACGTGTGTGTGTGTGCCTGCAGAATGAACCACGTGCACCACGGCGCTTGTGACACGTAGCCTGGAATTAACCACGTATATGTATTTTAAACTTCTTTCGCACCGTACATAACCAACCGTGCTTATCACAAGTGCGAGAGAAGGACAACAAACTAAACACAAAATGCAATTCTCAAGGAATGAGTGCTCAATCTAGATTTAATATTGCATAGCTCCAGTGGCTTCCTAATGCCGAGGCGCACACTGGAACGGTGTGGCCACTGGACTGGAAATGCAGAGGGTGGCCGGTGAAGTTCGATCTCCCAGACATTTGTGGTGCATCGGTGAACTTGGCTCGATTTGCCTATCAGAGACACCACCACTGTTGATATTATCTCTGTTGTACATTTGTAGTAGGTGCTGGTGTTGATTCGTTTTAATGGTTACGTTGAAATTCGTAGAATAAAGTTTACATTTTACTAAGCACAAGTGGAATCAAAGGTTGTGCATGGGAGTCAAGCAATGAGGAATGTAAATTAAAAAAATGAATTATTTGTCTGACAGCCATGACAAATTGCCAAATGAATAGTTGGGCTTTGTTTAGCGATTGCTTTATTTTCGTGAGAGTGGTGGCAGTAATGAGGTAAACTTCGTTGTACGCTCCCCGAAGAATTGCTTTGGAAAGAGGCTTTTCATCTTCCCAGAGCAGGGAGACAGCGTGTGGCGTTCCATTTATTCTCAAGCAGATCCATACACGGGTGATGTCGATCCGTGGTGTGGCAGCTTGATTCATGCACAGAGAAAAACAGAGAATGCAATCAGCGTCTGCGTGAATTCAACAAATACGTGCATTCGACAGAACGCATTGTGGACGGTGTAATTTGATGCTCTTGACGAGTTGTGGCATTCCACCTAAAGAGCTATTGGAACACCGCGATGTTACACGTAACCTTAATGAATGGGATTGGTGAATGAAGAAGAGCTTCAAACGGTTAATGTGAAGCGTATTAAAACATCATTAGAACAGCTTTACAGTATTTATTTGAAGACATTAGGGCTTTAGAGTACACGTATCCCTCGATTTACCAAAGGGATGTGTTTTTTTTAAAACGCGCATAAAATGAAATTTCGTAAATCGGAATGGCTTTTCTCATTAATTTAATACAACACAATTCGGGATGTGTTTCAGACTCACTCCAACTCTACTCCGAACCTAAAATATAATAAACCTATATCACTTTTCACAATACAAAAAAATGATAAAGAACATACATATTGAAGCGATTGAATAGTAATTAATGTAAAACAAAAATAATTAACCTTTTCAGGGAACTCACCAAACAATCTGCATGTTGGAATGAGTGGCAAGGTGACGTGGAGACGTCACTGCTGCCCTGCAGGGACACGTGACGCTGCCCTGCAGGGACACGTGACGCTGCCCTGCAGGGACACGTGACGCTGCCCTGCAGGGACACGTGACGCTGCCCTGCAGGGACACGTGACGCTGCCCTGCAGGGACACGTGACGCTGCGGCCTCCCGGGTGGCACTTGTTTGATGACCTCGTGCCGCCTGCCGGAGTGAACTTTCTCTCGCGTGGAAATTCAATTTCGTTCATCAAAAAGCGACCATGATTTGTTCAGTTGCGTTGATGCGAAACTTCATAAACCGAGCGTTGGCAAATCGAGAGATACCTGAAGAGTATTAAGCAAGGCACAAGGATGTTATTCGCGTTCGTTAACAGTCGAAGACAGTGAATGATGAGGACGACGCATCTGTGCAAATTAGTTTGTTCTAGTAACCATCCCGTGCTGTGCACATGAGTCTCTGTAAATATAAACATTGTTTATGCACTGTAACTGCACTTAATTAGATTACCAACTTAAAGTTTGATTTAAAAACACAACCAGGATTTCATGATTTTAACAAAAAAACAGTAAAGAGATTAATGAAACAGAAAATTGGTGTAAAATTGATCCAATTTCCAGAAAATCACACCTGTCATGTATGCCCAACTATTATGTAATGCTTAGTGTGGTGGGACATTTTTCCAGAGCACTGGTTGGTTAACTCTTATTTAACTACATGAATTACATTTTATTTCAACCATGTAAGAACCCATTGAGACAACGTTGTTTAACAAGACACACTTGGGAAAACGATACGGGTTTAACAATAGAGCAGACTTGTAACGCGTGTTCATTTAACGCGTGGTTTTCTCCGGATGCCCCGGTTTCCACCCCATGCGTATAAACTCTCCTTGCTATAGAGAGAAGACGGCAGAACTTGGACAATTGTTCGCGCCGTCTTAGCGCCTGGTTGCCTTCCAGCTTGCCTATGCTTGCTCAGCGATTGTGAGATGCGATATGCGTACATGACGCTATGTAAAACTCATCATTATTTTAAAGCATTGTAAGTTTGGGGAGCAAAGGTTAAGTTGAAATAAACGTTCTAAAGCATTATAATTAAAACTAAAACTTCCATTACAAATATAGAAGTTGTGATAAGTAGTGTGGATTATTTTTCAAGTATAATTAGAATAATATTCTTATAGCAATTTATAGCTTTCGTGACTGCAAGGATTCATATTCTTGGTTCTTTCGATAAAGTCACGTAGAAGGGAAATAATAATAAAATAATAATAAAACATTATAAAATTGTATTGTTATTATTTCCCTTCTACGTGACTTTACCGAAAGAACCAAGAATATTCTTTGAGCATTTAAAAATTTATATTATGAAACGTTTCAGCTTATTCTAAGCTAGAACTCAACTCGATGAGCCACCTGACTGCCCAACTGCAAGCACAGCCAAGGCCCAAGCTGCCACTGGCTTACTGTGTATGAAATCTCTGCAGACTGACGACTGTTGCACAGTGCTAAAGCTACCTTGGGTTTCTGCACACTGAGGAAGACTCATTTATCAACACCCTGAGAGGGGGGGAGGATCTCTGCGAACAGGGCCGCCAAGCAGGGTTTGACTGGGCTACCAGCCAACAAGCCGGTCCTGGGCTTGGGCCATCACACACTCACCCATATTAAACCCTCAACTTCTGTCCATTAGCAAATTAAATTCATTTGGAAAAGTGTTCAGCAACCCAAGCTGCAAGGATTCGGCTTTGCCAGCAGATGCCAATCCTGGAGCTGGGCTACTGCACACAATCATGGGGTAAGGAGGAGGCCACAGCAGCAGAGTTAAATCCAGATAATCCTTCTATAGGCCTCTGTTGGAAGGAAACATCATAAGTATTTATTCTTGGACTAAAGGTTTCGGGTTTTTTCTATTATACATATGCATATCCAACCAATGACCACGTTGCTTAATGATTGATCTTTTTTTATTGTATCTCGTATGGAATAGCTTGGATGTATCTTGTGTCTGAGCCTCGTCTGTATGCCGAGGAAGCAACACGACAACAACTGTCGCTGCCCCACAGACCGACTCGCCGCCGAAGGACACGAGCGAGGCCCGGGCGGAGAGCCGCTCGCGCTCCCCCAGCGCGTCCGGAGGGCCCTCCCCGCTGCGCATCAGCAAAGTGTGCTCCATGGGCAGCCTCTCGCAACCGGACGGCCTCGCGCAGTCCGAGCCGCCGGCCAGCCAGCTCGCCGCAGTGCTGGTCCAGCAGGGCTTGTAAGGGGCCCAGCCCCTCGTGCCCCCCACCCCCCCCCTTCCCCCCACGTATCACGGGCCAGATTTTCTGCGATCGGCGTAATGGTGAACAGAAACGTTACAAAGTGCATTTTGCTGATGAAAGCATGTAGTCGCGTGGTACTCGTGTGGTGTGATCGTAGGCCTTAAGTAACCTCGCATTTCCTTTCTTTTGTGGCTTTTAAAGGAGTGCGATGCGGCGCCGGTCCTGTCGCAGGTTTGAGATGTACCCAGCCGCCGCTCATAGCTGTGCATTGACGCAGCTTTGATATTTGCTGACACAGAGCGCAAGTGTGCGAAAACGACGAGAGGCTGCCACACACCGCTTAATGCACGCACAGCATGCATTCAACGTAGCGCCGCAAATGTCGCGCGCCCCATGATGTAGACATACCGCATGAACTTAACACCGCAATCTCGCTACAAACGCAGAGCCACGCGGCATCTGTTCACCATTTTGTGATCGTTCACAATGGGGCTCCTCGTGCAGAAGATCGGATATTATATGAGCATGCAATTCATGAGGTCTATAAGACCGTGCATAGCATTGTGACCGACAAACGTTCTGACGGACTTTGTCGTCCGCAGAAAGCATTTCCTATGAAATGCATCCAACGTGATTTCCAATTTAGGCAAGTCATATTATTCTTATTAACGTATTATATAAGTATACCCCTCTGTAAATGGCTCTAGCTTAAAGTGGCTTGCCCCAACGTCTGCCACTGCGCAGATAAAATATGTTAGAACATTCTCATCCACGACTTTTAACCCTTCCACCAGCAGACGGATTTGCATTTTTTTCATCCATTTGCATCGTCCAATGCTACGTTTCAGGGAGCGCGCTTGCACTAGGGATGGGACAGGATTATGACGACACAGCCAATGTGCTTTGGCTCGGCAAGAGGCTGCCCTTGCTTACGCAATGGATATGCTTTTCTTTAATGTGACATTACTTTTGCCAAAAAAATATGAAGCTATATTTAACAGTGACTAAAACACAACAGACTCTCCTGGTTTTACTCAGCAAGTAACCACAGCAGGACAATGTTATATGCTACTAAACAGCTGGTCCTTAGCAGTTTGCAAAGCCAAGGTTGGTTTTCACTCGAGTCGATGTGGCTTCAGCTTTCTCAATTTCCCTTTACGGGCGAAACCCAAAAGCTATCCCGCACAGTGAAACTAAAGTTATGCATTTTGACCATCTCTGGTTTTAAGCAGACTGGAAAACCTTGTGTTGGTTCAGTCTACTAACCAATCATCAGTGATGCCAAATGCAAAATGGAATTGGTCACACTTGCACCAGCAAGTGTGACCAAGCAAGTAAAATTATGTTTTGTTCTGTTTGGAGTCTTCCGCTCTTTGTGCAAATGAAAGGACATGCGATTTGGATTGTTCCACCTTGTGCTGATGCTGGCGATTCCATCTAAAGTGTACGCATTTGACCACGTGACAAAAAGAGTGAGAAAGGATTCAAACAAGCCAAGCTAATGTGGGCTTTCTAAACAGTAGATGGAGTTTTGGTGATAAACAAAAACACTGCTCAGCTCAACCACAATGCCATCGTGTCAACAACAGGGTTGAAGGGTGACAAGATACACAGCGGAAACTCCAGTAATCCGAAATATGGGGGAGGGGTCATATCGCGGATCCTGTAAGCCGTGGCACACCGCAGCGGTAGGTTTTGTTATCCACGGAAACAAGTCGTGCCAGTACGACGTGCCACAGGTTACGGGAGCAATTGGCGACACGATTCAATCAATCTGCAAAAATATTTGTACTACAAGAAAACGGGTTTTCCGAGATCCATATGGCACAAATCTGCCATATGGGTCTGCGTTGGGGTAGATTTGTATTTTAAAGACTCGATATCCAAGTCTAATAAATTATAATTCTGTTATATGAAACAAATCACGTGAACAAAGCTAGTTTGTGGTGATGTAAAACAAACATTTTTAAATTAAAAATCTTACCTCCGCGTGTCCCAGCCGATTGGCTCCTGCAGCTCCACATTGGCACACAACAAAGAATCCGCGAGTTACAGGCCTTCGCAGAATATTGGATCGCGGATTATTAAAGTTGTGCTGTAGCATAAAGTGGTAAATGTTTTGGAGCAATCCTTAACCATTTATAAGCTGTGTTTATCGTTAGGGATGCAGACCATTTGGCCCTCTGATAAACTGTAATGCGTTTCAGATTCCACATCTTTTTTTGTTACTGCAATGAGCTAAACATGAATACAAACAAAAATACAATAAGTAATGTTAATAGATGTGAAACTAGTTTTCACATTAAAATATCTGTATGTGTATCGATGAAATCTCTATGAAAAGTCTAAAATGTAGACAATTTATTTAGTTGCCACGAAAATACCCAATGCTGAAGCATCAAGAAATAAGTATAGAATATGTAATGGCTTCTTGCAGTTGTGGAGAAGTTTTTGAACATAATATTGATTAGACAATGCACGATGCGATGCCAATGTTACCCTCAATGCCGTGCTCATTATCTTAATTGCCGGAGGAAGCCGCAAGGCTTGCTGCTGCACTACTGCGGCACATTGGCTTCTGTACTCGTGTGGAACTGGAAGGCTAGCTGCTGTTGGGTGTGCCGTGCTTTTTAAATGTAGCGAGTCCACAATCTGTCCACGAAGCGTGCCGAACACTTTGGCTGAAATAAGCGTGGGTAAATCATCTCCAAGTGACCACTGGTCTATAAAGTAGCATTACCAAAAAAGTTCACCATAAGCAATTACACGGTAAAAAATCCAACTTTGCGCCAACGTTACGCCAACGTTGGCTTGTGGTTAGAACCATTTGTCCAACGTTTGGCCGACGGTTCCACGTCTACTGGGCATGCCCTCTACCCAAGTGGATTCAACGCTGTACTGTTAAGTGACCAAAACTGACCGTTGGTACATTTCATAGAATGTTACGGACTCCTCATCGGCACGGCGTGGAAGCGCGTCCACTCAGTACCCTGGCGGGGTCACCGCACTCCGCGGCAGCAGCAGCAGCAGCATCTACGGCCTCCTTGGATTGATTGAAGAAGAACAAAAGTCGCATTCAATTATATAACACGTTTCAAAACCATTTCTCTCCCTCCCTCCCCCTCGCCATACGCAAGAAGACGCACAAACGTTTGAGGAAACTCCGCACGCTCGATCGTGGCACATGACTGGAGTGTGACATCGCAACATATTTGCTGCACGCCAGCAGCATGTGTCAATTAAGCATCGCCGATGAGCACGGTTGGCTGCGTACGGTGTGAAAGAAGTCCAACACACACACACGTCCACCACCATGCCGTTATATAGAGGACCTGTCCAGTCAGTCGCCTACTTTATTGTAAAAGTGGAACATTCACATATTTTTGTTGCGTTTATCAGGATTTAAATCAAGTAAAGCAAGCACCAGACTTTTTCAGGGTTTGAGGAATTGAGTTGTCCATGTGATATATTTATATATATACACATATATATATAAATATATATATAAATATGTATTTAAATATAACGCCTGCACGTGATTGGCTGCATGCCACCTCTAATCAGGCCGATGGAATTATCTTCTGCGACTGAAAAAGTTTGGATTCATTCCACGCGTTCAACCCCTGTTCCACGACACCTGGCTTAAGACAAGTCAATCCGTCATGCAAACGAGCGCTAACACTTTATGTTAAATGAAAAAAAAGCAAAGTGCCACCTACTATTGGAATTTATTGAATTATTTATTTAAAAACCCGGTGTCTGGAAATAACTTTGAATTTGCTATGCAAATGCATGTTTGGTTTCCAGTACTGTAATTATATCCTTATCCAAGTAGCTTCTAAAATAGTAACTGACTAACCTGATTACAAATATCATTTCTGGTTACTATGTAATTGCTTAATGTCTGCGATTTATTTTTCTAAATCCCTTATCCCTACAAAATTGTCTTGGTACCATTACACTTCTAGTTAGTGAGTATTGCAACACAAGCACGATTGTTTTATCGCAAACAAAAACGTCTCATGCGCGACAATTATGAGGCACACTCGGAAACGTTACCCATAAACACTTTTGTTGAGCGCACTGCCAAAGCAAAAGACAAATCCCATCAGCATTCGTTTTTATCTCTTTACGGAAATTGTAATATTTGCATTGCAGCAAAAAAAGCTGGTTAAAGGTCAGAGTGAGTGTTTGCCGACGACTTTCTGTGAGGCGTTTGCGAGGAAATGGGCACGATACAATGCCTCATTGCGGCAAGTCTTCTTGAGGCCATCAAGACGTGAGTGATTTGACATTGGCTGGCTCGGCTCACCGAGGGGTGTCTTTAAGTTACCAGGAACATTTGTTTTGAACAAAAATGATGACTCCCCCTGACAGGATCACAAGCTATGGGCTTTCCTGGTGCCACGTGATGGCTCTGTTGGATGCTGCAGTTGATCAACGATCGAGTGTACGCACTGCCAAGGCCTGTTTCCAGACTATTCTAAGGCACCGATATGTTACGACGACTTAATTTATACTTATATTTGCGTTAGGTTTCTTAGGCACGTACAGCATTCAAGGTGGAGAGGGCTGAAATGATCCAGTCCAGGTTGCAACCCACGAACTGGTGTGATCAGTGCAGGTGAATGTAGATTATAGTTTTTTAATGCGAGAGAAAAACACAACAACACTGTGACATATGCAAACGTGAGACCAGATCAAATCAATTCTCTGACCTAGTTTGCTTATTATGCTTAAGGTTGTTTGTAATCGGATACTACACGATTTAATACATGTTAATTTAACTTTAAATGAAGTGTTGCCCAGCAAGCTGTGGCGAGCAAATATAAAACATACTTCTGCCTGTTTTGCTCCTCAAGGATTATTCTGCTGTTGTTACCCAGCTCAACAATGCACCTGCACCACCGCGTGTTTTGTTAATACCCTAGGCTATTGTAAGATTTCTCTACGTTACTTGTAGTAGATGAACGGAATTACGATATTATATATTGTGTTATGATAACTGTATTCTTTAGCCGCTTAACAAACAAAAAAACTAAAACAAAAAAACAGCCTTTAACATTCTATTACTTTAGAAGCGTACTAACACTACTTCTCTATACTCCGATATGGTTAGACCAGTTAGATATTGAATGAATTTGCATGTCTGTTTTGAGATTTAAGTTTAATGCTTACTAAACTTAGCACTTTAATGGATATGCCTGGACGAGTATAGCAACAAGGGACATACAGAGACAATGAAATGTGTGGAGACAGCCGTGAGCACAAGTGGAGTTGTGAATCACGCACACAGCATTCGGCTTGGCTTATGATGTGCAGTCACGTACAGCTTTGGATAGGCCAAGTGTCTTGTAATTAAGGTCTGTTTGTTGCGGGTTTACTGAGTTGAACATTTATTGAAACAAAAAAGAGAGAGAGAGAATTTTAAAAAAACACAGGGTAAAGAACATTCTGCAAATGTCTCCGAACTGCTGTGCCAAAGTTTAGGTTATCAGCAGAGGATGATGGTGCAGTTTGTACTTTTCAGGGCAAAAATGCTAAAAGAGAAAGTGTGTGCAGCAGGCCTGGCCAAGGCACTGCGTGCTCGCTTCACGCGAGACGCAGGGAGGAGGACACCGGCTACGATTTGACCCCCAGCGTGAGTTGTGGTATTTGTCCGTCTGAATTTGGTCGACGTGACACTAACCAGATAATATGATATCAGTTAAACTGGTTTGGGGGAAAAATACAGTGAATAAGAATATGACGTTATTTTTAGACATCCATTGGCTGACTACAATGTATAAAGGGTCCAGTGACGATGGCTCGTGTTCTCCCGATAGAGTGCATAGCGTAGGGGTCGAACAGTGACGACGGATGCTTGTTATTAAGTGCGATGTGTCAGGGTCCAGCAGCAGGTCTGCTGGGGTAATTGGGTGGTGGGGGGGGGCGATTTTTCTGTTACAAGAAGATAACACAAAATAACACTGGTCGTTCTATGAGCGTGCGTGTGTCACAAGGTGAAATCACAGCACCATTTATCAAGGCCTTTTAGTTTGGATACGAAAACTCTCCGCCCCCCACCACCACCACCACAAAACAGACCCCAGGTGCGGGAACATTAAATTGACTTATTTCCAAGTCGTGAACAGATTGTCAACTGGGTTTAAGTAGATTGTTCGGATATGGATGGAAATTGGTTTACAATAACGGAGGAAGCCCGGTGGAGCAACGGTGTAAATAAGAATGCCGTGTGAGTTTCTGCACAACAAGCAAGCTTACATCGTCTCCATTGCGTTCCCGCGGTGCTCGGGCTCGTTGATAATTGTTGTTGCTTCATATTTTTGGTTCTTTTGGTAAAGTCACGTAGAAGGGAAATAATAAAATAATATAAATATAAAACAAAACAAATTCTCACGACGTTTCGACTGAAACACGAAACCGTCGTGAGCATTTTTATTGTTTTATATTTATATTATTTTATTATTTCCCTTCTACGTGACTTTACCGAAAGAACCAAGAATATGAATCCCTGCAGTTACGAAAGCTTTAAATAAAAAAAAATGTTGTTGCACCGTGATAATTATTGCACCACACAGCGCTCAGTGTATTCCCAGTTACACACAACGCCACATTCTTCAGCCGTGCAGGTGGAGTGCATCCAAGTGTAACAGGCTACGGTGCATACGACCTCAGGTGCAGCTGCGATGGCGTGATTTACCATTTGCAGTGACCCCAATGGTAGCGTAAAGGTGCACCACCACCACCACCATATGCTGTTCCGCTCTTTATCTCCGCTGGCATTCTCGCGGAGACGCTGCATTATTCAGAGTAACAATTCGGGTCAACCAATTTCACCATTTTTCATCGGTCGCACTGGACATGCCTAATGGCGCTGTTCTATTTAAAGCATGAGCTCTCGCAGTTGAAATGAGGCACCTTTGACACAATGCTGTTGTGCCCGTACCACAAGACTGGCCATGGCATTGACAATTTTGCGTCCACATCGCCGCCGCGGATTGGGAACAGGTTGAGAAGAGCGTAACATTATTTTTGAGAGGTTTATTTACCTCAGATCTCAACCCGATTCTCTCATGCAGGAATTTAATTGGTATAATTATTCAGCTGCTGCTGCACATTTATTACACCTCCCTTAGTCTGCTGCATTGCTACTTGTAGTACACTTATAGTCAAATATACTGATGTTTTCCATTTTAAATCTCTACGAAAAATGAATAAGGTCAACTATAAACTTCTACTTTTCTTTTTGTTGATTTATTTTTGCTTATTTCCCCCCCTGCACTGTTGGGTAAAAAATGTGAAATTTCCCCAGTGGATTGTGTCTTCACTCAGAATCAAGTTGCCCTGTTGCAGACTGTAAACATAACTCTGACGCAGGATGCATACTTATTGCAGACTAGGCACCAACAGACACAGCTCCCTGGGAGAAAACTCGTGAATTCACGATTGCAAACAAAAAACAACTTGCTCTGATAAAGAATGCTGGCAATCTGGTTGCATAACTGTGAGTGGCCATTCATCTCTCCCAGAGTTTCAAATAGATGCTATATTGAAACCCAGGCTTTATTGGCTGTAATAACAAAATAACTGCAGCATAACAGAAGTACAGAACGTGTTTGCACACAGAGGCGTCATATTGATTTTAACGATTCTAGGGATGATGCTTGTTCTGTTAACCCGTGCTGTCATAGCTACTCGTTTTAAAAAACAATTCTTTCCACCAACAATTTGGATGAAATGCTGAATCTCCACAATGAAGTCTTAACATTATTTGCAGCTTGCATCACAGGTAATAAATAGCGGGGAGAACGGGGAATTGATCCAGCTACGGTGTCAGGATTAACGCTCCTTTGATTTCCGTTTCTCACTTGATACTGTGGGCCAACACGTTGCTCCAAAAGCTCCTCCACCTGCGGGCAACCCTTCACAGCTCCCCAATGCAGCCATACGCGTCACTCAGCCCATGCAGGCGATTTTAGGAAACGCATCGCTGTGAGGAAAATCTGCTAATTCAGACTCAATCACTTAATATTTTCACACCGAAACGATGCTCACCGGAACATATAGCAACAGACAATGTTTCCTTGCTTGTTGTGCATCTGCAGCATTACTGTGACACCGGATAAAGGTCAACACACGTGAAATGTATGCCTTTGGTTGGATTGCAGAGAGCTCACACAACTTTGTTTGAATATGTGTTTGCCAGTGTGAGTGTAATTCACTGGCGTCACTGGGTTGGCTGAATGTTTTGTTTGATAATGGCAGAGTGCATTGTTTCACAAAACTGCCATATGGTGTACTTATCTCAAACGTGATCATAAACACGATTGCATACTGTTATAAATTGGTTGATGCTTTCTCTTATGGGAAGTTAAACGCCACGCTTGACGTGTTCTGTTTTTTAACACATGGCATCGCAGTCGACTTGTGAGTCAGTTCAACATTCGTGGGCAGCCTCGATGGGAGTTCTCGAAGACGAGCCCACGTGCTCTCTCCTCTGGTCGGCAGTGTAACAGATCTCGGGGGAGACAGGCGACAAAGCAGATGGACGATGTGGTTGCTGTGCTTTGCATTTGGGTTGTGGTTGTGCTGGCTCTTGCGCAACGTGATTCGACGTTTTGTTTCTGTCGTATGTAGTAGTGGCTCCGTGATTTCCAGTAACGTGTTTGCCGTTTCAGTTTTCGTGTATCTACTGTAGCTGCTCAATTTAGCCCAAGCATCAAATAAACAGGTTATTCTTATCTGTAGGGCTGCTTGATTTTGTCTTTTGTTATTTAAATGACGTCTGACGCATTTTGCAATGTGCACGTTTTAGTTTTCATCGGGAACACGAATAAATAATACAACAAAAACATTCAATTGTTTTTTTCTCGCAAACCTTAAAATAGTCGTCCCAAGCAATCACCACGACACAGGCTCACAGCCCTGATCAAGTAAAAACGATGAATTGTGATTTTGACCGTGTAGATTGGGGGCGACTCGAGTCATAGGCGTCTTGTGCTGAGATGTCGAGAGCCCACGTCATTATCCTGGGCGGATGCCACCGGCGGGAGCTCTCAACTCGCAATTGGCAAGTGTTGAGTTTAAATACCAGTCCAGAGTCAACACAGCCCATCGTCCATCCAGGATCAATACAATGAGTATAACTTTGTGATTCATTATCATCACAATCATTATTGATCAAGCATTACAATATGGAAAATGCGATTAAGTAATGAATTAGTCTTCTGATTATCGGTTCGTTTGACAATTCTGATAACAAACAATAGCCGTGAACATCTCACTTCGTCCCACGTGTGGTTCACGTTGGCCGTGACTTCAGAATCAGAATTCGTCCTGGAGAAATCCCATGAGCTATGACGCTCTTTTTCGCAGATGTCCAAACCGAGGGGGCTTCTTGCCTTCGGGAGGCAGGATGGCAGGGCGTCCGCCGTTTTGAAGGAGTCTGAGGAATCAACCACGTAAAAAGTAGTTGATTCATCAACTTCATCGACTAATCGTCCCACCTTTAAAATCATTAACTTGTCTCAGGGCCCTGAGGGGAGAATGTGGTATTGAACTCCCTGGCGCAGGGTTGTTGATGACGATGAGCATAGCCTCGTGCTGGCTTCATCAGCTTGAGCTCATGCAATGGAACTGGGAAGTGTGGAGTGGTCGTTTCCATGTGGCAGGGCCGAGGCCACCTCAGGGTGCTCACGTGGTGCAAAGCCGTGGCAACGATCGATCCCGTCCAGTAGAGGGCGCCCGTGAGACAATCTCAACCCACATCGCAATGACCACTGAAGCCTTCGTGGCACTGCACGATAAAAGATAACGCTACATAATGATTCGCTTCGTTGTGGAGAATATGACTAACAGAATAAACAAGCAGACAATCCGTTACCATCGTATGTCTATCACTCAACCTAAAAACAAGTATTGAATTAAAGCTTTCGTGACTGCAGGAATTCATATTCTATGGGTCTTTCGGTAAAGCCACGTAAATAGAAAAATAATAAAATTACCACGACGTTTCGATCGCAACACAAGCAATCGTCATCACGTGAAATAACATCGCGAGAGAGTTTCCTTTTTTTCCTGCCTCGGCAGCTCTCCCGCTATATTTTTTCATCTGATGACGATTGCCTGTGTTGCGGTCGAAACGTCCTGATAATTGTATTATTTTCCTATCTACGTGGCTTTACCGAAAGACCCAAAGAATAAACACAAGTATCACACCAGCACGTGGAGGAGTGCATCCTTTCAGCAGGACGGGTCTTGACATTCAGTCTCTCATCAGCAGTCAGATTGCTTTAATTAAACCAATCCTGGTGAACTGCCAAATTTGTAGAGGCATTGGACAATGGCCCTTATTGTTAGATATGGATCCTAGATCGACCCAAAACTAATGTCGTTATTCATACTCTTAGGTTTTTTTCGGTAAAGTCACGTAGGTAAAAATAAAAGTAAATAATAAAAATAATATAAATAATAATATAAATAATAAATCGCTGTGTTGTGATTACATAACACAATATTAAATGGGAGTTTCTCGCACGTGGGAAGTTAAATGGGAGTTGCTTGTCGTGCAGGCGGCAATGTGCCATGGGTCACAGGGCGTCCAGATTCAGCGCCTTTGCAGTGGAGCGTCTCATTCCGTGCGGTAGAGGGCGCCATCGAGACATTCCTCCAGACACGAGGTTCCTTGCTGTGCGGTGGGTAGAAGAATGGAGAGCGAGACTTCAATAAAGGCAACGCGTTTATTATAACAACAAGGGTAACCTTTACACGAAGGGGTAACGGCCCCTTCCTTCCACCCGATACTCTACGGATTTCTGTCCTCCGGGCTGACGCGCCTCGCACTGGGGAGGCAGAGGGCGACGCGACCCTGGCTGCGGTGCGGGTCTTGTCTTCAGGCTCCTCTTCAGGCTCCTCTTCAGGGTGACGGCTTCGGGTCTTCAAGTACACAACATACTCTTAGTTTTTTCGGTAAAGTCACGTAGGTAAAAAATGAAATTAAAATTAATAAAAATAAAATAATTTATATTATTATTTTATTAAAATTAATTAAAAAATTATAATAAAAATGAGATTTTTTTACCTACGTGACTTTACCGAAACAACTAAGAGTATGAATCCTTGCAGTCACGAAAGCTTCAAATCTAGAATTACACAACAACAGCTGGACCCGTTCAGGGGTCCGGCTTATATAGTCAGTCCCGGCTCTCTCCACCCCGAGTCACGCCCTCCTTCTCGAACCTTCGAGAAGGACCTGGGTCGTGGACACGTCATCCCCCAGCCCCCTTTTGGGGGTCCTGGGGTCCATACCTCCTGAGTGCCACGGCCCAGCTCGAGCCGGGCACTCTTCCACGCATCACCCAGGAATGCCACTCCACCTGTGGACGTCCGACAGGTCACCACCAGCCTTGGTTCAAGCGAGATGATGAGCCACTGAATGTCGAATCCGGTCCAGAGTTTGGTGTTTTTCGCTGTTGTTTTGCTGCATTTCTCAAGCTTGAGAATTTATGTACGGTACTTGTGCAATTTTAACTTATATACTTTGTAAATGTGTGTTTAGTTATTTTTGTTTAGTTATTTACTTATTTTGGTGACTTACCTTTCTTATACTTTGCACTTCTATGGTTTGTTTTGTATTGTTTGTTTTTGTTGTTATTACTTTATAACACGCTCATCGGGATTCCTCCAGCAGTCCAAATAAAGATTCTGATTGTGTTGAATCAATGCAAGACCTCACAGAGAAATGGCTTGACGACATTCGACATTGGTGCCATAAAGATGCGGCTCTACTTGAGCATATTGGCACTACAAGACAGATGAGGAAAGTGGAAATAAGTGACGAAATGTTCAGTGGACACCTACGAGCTATCTGCCCATGGCTCATGAAAAGGAGCTTTATAGCTAATCGGACTACTCCAGTATAAATACATACAGATACGCCTCTACTTACGAACATTCGACTCACGAACTTTGAGAAGTAGGAACAAACCTGTCCATATGTCCAGTTTCCTGTTCGGACCGAGAGTCGTAAGTTCAACTGCCACGCAATAGATGGCGGTGGTGGCATCTACATCTACAGAACATAGAGAATCAGTGGCATCTACCAGAGGTGGGACAAAGTCATTGTTATGCAAGTCCAAGTCGAGTCGCAAGTCATCAAATTCATGACTCGAGTCTGACTCGAGTCCAAGTCACATGACTCGAGTCCACATCTCATAGGTGGGACAAAGTCATTGTTATGCAAGTCCAAGTCGAGTCGCAAGTCATCAAATTCATGACTCGAGTCTGACTCGAGTCCAAGTCACATGACTCGAGTCCACACCTCTGGCATCTACATTGCAGAACGTGAAGAGCCAGTGGCATCTACATCTACAGGCGATTATACAACGTTTAAAGCCATTCCCCGTATTTAGTGTACACGCCTTATAACATGTTTGGAATCGACAGGAGTAAAGTTGGACTTGCGAACACATCGACTTACGAACAGACCTCTGGAGCCTCACTCGTTCGTAAGTAGAGGAGTCCCTGTATTCTGATTCTGTAATAATTATCCTGATTTGAAGCTTTCGTGACTGCAGGAATCCATGCTCTTTGGTTCTTTCGGTAAAGTCACGTAGGTAGAAAAATAAAACAAAATACAAATAATACATCACATTATTTAGTTTTATTTTTCTACCCACGTGACTTTACCGAAAGAACCGAAGAGAATTCTAGATTTGAAGCTTTCGTGACTGCAATGATTCATACTCTTAAGTTTTTTCGGTAAAGTCACGTAGACAAAAAAAAAGTAAATAATAAAATAATAGAAATAATAATAGTAATAAAAAATACATTATTTCTATGATTACCGCTATTATTTTATTATTTACTTATTTTTTCCCTACGTGACTTTACCGAAAAAACCTAAGAGAACCGAAGAGTATGTCTGAAATTATGTTGAATCAGATGCTGCTGAGGATGGGGGTGGGGCCAGTTAAGGGGGGCGGGGCCAGTGGAGGAGGGGGGCGGGGCCAGTAGAGGAGGCGGGTCCAGTGGAGGGGGCGGGGCCAGTGGAGGAGGGGGCGGGGCCAGTGGATGTGGGGGGCGGGGCTAACGACGAGGCGGGGCTTATAGGGGGGGAGGCGCGCGTGGGGAGGCCGCGACTCCACCATGGCCGCCTACTCGGCGCGCGTGGGCCCCTCCATCCTCAACAGCGACCTCGGCTGCCTGGCGGCCGAATGCCGGCGCATGCTGGAGTGCGGCGCCGACTACCTGCACCTGGACGTCATGGACGGGTGGGTTCGTGGCGATGGTGGTGAGGCGAGCGTGGGAAGAGGTGGCGGTGCCCTCGTTGTTGACGGTGGTCGTGGTTGGTGGTGGTGATGGAGTATGGTGATGATGTCATCTGTGATGGTGGAGTATGGTGATGATGGTGATTGTGGAGTATGGTGATGGTGGTTGATGATTTGAGTGAAGATGGTTGTGACGAGGAGGATGTAGTTGTGGTAGTCTTGAGTGGTTTATAACGGCCAGTTGTTTGAGGTATGTACTATAAGTTGTTTGAGGTATGTACTATAAGTTGAACTTCTTTCGCACCGTACGTAGCCAACTGTGCCAATCGGAGGTGCGGGGGAAGCACGAAACTGTGGTGATTGGCGGCGATGATGCTGATGATGGTGGTGGCGATGATGATGATGGTGGTGGCGATGATGATGGTGGTGGTGGTGACGATGATGGTGGTGGTGGTGGTGGGAGCTGTTCGCAGCCCGCGCGGCCTTCACTGACAATGACCGGAGCGCCATTTGCCCAGTCCGCCTTCGTTGGCCCACATCTGAGGATCACCACATCGCACTTGTTCAGTGCGTGGTGGGTTTAGAAGCGAGCTCTGTGTACAATGCGTTACTTAACAATGTTGCAAATGGCATCGGAGTTCATGCCAACATTGCTGAGCCTGTGCAGAACTCAAGCCAACGGCAGTCCGCTTGTTACTCCTCTCCAAGCTCTCCGCTTCGAGCCTGCGTGCTGTTTGGATGGGTGACCACAGGCTTGCCAGGTGCTGTAGGTCTGCCGGCCACGAGGCGGCAGTGTTGAGAACGACATGTGGCTGAGAATCCAGATTACAGTGAAAATTGTTCTGCTTTAGACCCATAACACAGTCAAACGTTTAGTTTTGCTTGCAATTACACGTTTTTTTTTATTTATAAGGCAGTTTGGTTGTAGAATGTCAGCTGTGTTGTTTGAGTAATTTTGCTGTGGCTGTTCCACCTAATTACGGAAGCTTGTGTTGCCTCCGAAACGTCGTGATTTAATTTAGTTATTTTCATTTTTTTTTCATGTACGTGACTTTACCGAAAGAACCAAAGAGTATTGAATTGGTGATCAACATTGGTTTCTCCTAAACACCTTTTTTAGAATTTATGGAGAATTCCTCGCTGTGTATATGATTGTTGTATTTGATTTGTAAATAATACGTGTTGTCATTGAAATGCAAATCTCGAAAACATTGTCCATATCTATCGCTGCAATGCCAGCAACCACAACATACTATATGGGTGTTTTGTGGACATTGGATAAATATTATCATTTTAAATGTCACAAATAATTTTACTTTGATTTTAATAACTGGGTTATTGACTGATTTAGCAAAGGGGTTCATATTGGATCAAGATGCATATTATTTGGTGTCAATATCCATCCTCATCGACGTTGACATGAACTGTACTTTGTTTATATTATAGTTGTACGAGACTTGGTATAACTCGTTTATATTCTGCTTGCTTAAGCCTGCTACATTATTGCACCCTGTGAATGGTGATCCTTTCATGCGCCCACAATGTGTCTTCATAATTAAAGGTGTGTGTGTGTGCTGGCACTCCTTATCTGCTCAAAGCAGGAGTGCTGTGGGCCAGCATGTGAGAGCTCTCGTGTCTTGTTTACCCCCTACCATCTCACTTGCAGGCATTTCGTGCCCAACCTGACGTTTGGCCACCCTGTGGTGGAGAGTCTACGCAAGTCGCTGGGAACAGAGCCCTTCTTTGGTAGGTGGCAGCAGCTTATGCCTTTTGATCCCCACATGGAGTCCCCCCTCGCCTGCCTGCACTCTCGTGACCTGAATCGGGCCCTCTCACCCGCTGACCTTAACTGGAACAAGGGCGGCGTTTAAACAATACGTGTCATTGATTTTTTTTGGCTCGCCACTGGAATACGAGGGAAGCGTACGACTGGAAATTATAACATCACGCGGTGATGTCAAAACCGAGTCTGCGAAGCATGCAATGGACAAAAGGCCTACAGAGGCCACCACGATCAATGGTTTTCTTCGTAATTCCACAGTCACTCAATCTATTTTGTACTATCTTTGAACGTTTCCATTGGTTTGTTCAACTGAGACTTTGTTTTTCCCATAGTTATTTTTCTCACATGCTGTAGATGTTTTGTTCGTATAGTTTATCCTCCCTGGGTAATACCATGTACCGCCTGTAACCGGGTGTTTTTGGGGAAACATGAAGATTAAAACCAGTTTAAAAATCCCATTTCTCAAAGCTCAAAAAACTGCTTACAGAGCCATGCCAACTCGTTGGCCGCATCTGCATGCTGCGTAGAAACATCACATGCCAGGCTGTTCCAATTTACTTGTTTGCTGTAGGGTAAATACTGTGGCATTGGATTGTGACTTGTAATGTAGCAAAAAGCAGTTCTGTGTAAATCATATTGCAAGCTGTGAATTGGCAAAATTTTATCTTTTTGGAAATAATGGGCTTTATTAAGAAAACTGATGCACCGGGTCAGCCCATCTCCGCATAAGCTTGGAAGGTAACACTGTGCTGGAATTAAAGTTATTCATTTAGGTAATGTAAATGTTTAATTTTTTGTATTTTTTTTGGAAAGATGCAATTGGAAAACACAGCAGAAAATATACAAATAGGGCAATTGTTGAAGGCAGGTTAGGATTGTTCTCGTGAAAAAAAGAGAACAAGAAGGGAATGGAGTGCTTTGCGAAAAACTGAATTGATTAATGAAAGTTACATACCAATGTGTGCTTTCGTTGCATGGTATCTACAATGATATGCACCAAAGGCATGGACTCTGACAAATAAAATCAAGCATACATGCTTCAAAGAATCGTAGAGAAGCGCATGCTTGGAATTACACTGAGAAAGAAAGTAGAACACACGGTGCAGGCAACGAACACAAATCCGGGACATCGTATTGACTGGTAAGACAAGTAAGTAGGCTTGGCTCAGGACAAGGGATGATGGCCACAAGCAAGGAGACTGGTGGAATATAATGGCAGCCAGAGCAGAGAAGAACACCAGATAGGACCGGCACCATGGAGAATGAGTGATGACATCAGCTCACAAGTGTTTGGTGAGATATACTGTGGCAATGCAGGCCTGTGAGTGATAGCGATAGTGTGGCTGTCTAGAATGTGTCCTTCTGGACTGCAGTCCAGGCATACTTCTGACGCAGGCACCACAAAAAAATGATTGGGCTACATCGGCCTGTGTAGGCTATGTAATGAGAGATCCTTGTCCTTGATTACACTCATGGCGGTGTGTGCATGTTTTTGGTGTCTGATTTGTGTGTGCGTTATGTTGAACTTCTTTCGCCCCGTACGTTGCCAACGGTGCTAATCGATTGGCTATGTATGGTGCAGGGAGACAAAGGTGGTCAGGCATGGTCCTGGCTACCCACCACCTCATGTGCTGTGCCGGCCTTCATAGGTGCTTGCTAACAGCATTTGCCCCAAAATTCTGTTGAGGCTATATTTGTTCTGTTGAGGCTATATTTGTCTTTGTGTTGTTTGTGTGTGTGTGGCATGTTTAGACATGCACATGATGGTGGCCCGGCCAGAGCAGTGGGTAAAGCCCATGGCCGCAGCAGGAGCAAACCAGTACACTTTCCACTTGGAGGCCATTCAGGGCCCTGGGCCACTCATCAAGGTCATCCGTGACAATGGCATGAAGGTACCCTGCTCATCCACACTTGTAGCTGGTCATGCTGACCCATGTTCACGCACTCAACTTTCAACAAAATGTCCCCTAACTACAGCCAAAAATCTTCACTTTGAACAATTTCAAAACGGATGAAAGGATTGTAAATAACCATTTCCACCTTGGTAGATGTCTGCTACGAGAGTTCGGTAATAAAGGGTTATTTACTTAAAAAGCGTAAGTTGTTATTTTGTACCGGGCAGACGCCCAGCGCATATGGCACAAACCAAATTAATGGGATGGAGCGTGATGAGTAAGGGGTTGTGCAGCTTTATCAGATCTGTGCTGTGTGCATTTCTGCGAGACTAAAGTTGGCATAATTATGATTCTGCTAAATGTGTCTGGTTTTTTTGGCAAAGTGTTTCATTTGTAAATGATTTACTGTTTAAACCAATACTTTAACCACGATGGTCCACACATGGGCAGTGTGTTCTTTTTTTGATGCGCAGCCCAGATGTTTTTGTTGTTGCAGAATCACGTACAAATCCTCTAACCAATTTTGCAAATTTCTAACGACTTTCAATGTGCATGGGCAGCAAAACAAACCCCAGTGAAAGTGGTACCCAAATTACCAGGGTGACTTGATGAGTCTAAATGTTCCTATAATCATCTCCGGAATCAATTGGTTGCACACTGGCTGCTGAGCCCTGTTCAGACAAAGGGCTTGCAGTAAACTGGCCTGCAACCAACCCGCCCCTATAGCCTTAACAGACTGTAGGGGCAAGTGCTGTTAGCGAGCACCTATAAAGGCCGGCACGACACACGAGGGGGTGGGTGGCCAACACCACGCCCGGCCGACTAGTGGCAATGTTTACACATTGCACCAGGTATTTATTTGAGGCTGAGTCGACCTAGGGGAGACCCAGGACCGGTTCAGATAATCGTCACCGGTGTTGGCCGTGAGCAGGATACGAACCCGGGTCGCCAGGTTCGTAGCGCAGTGCGCTAACCGCTACACTCCTGTTCCCCATACACACATACGCAGTCATGCCTATCAGCGTTGGTTGCTTTGCCTTGCAGGGAATTGGATGTTCACATTTTTCAGACCACTCCCAACATTTTTTTTTTCGTACCTAGGTCCAAAAGTACGACGTCACGAAGTGGCCTCGCAAATATTAAATCACTTCTGTGCTTTTCCTACCGAACGTGGTCTCACATGGCATCGGGTAATATCACTTTTGTGAGCATGAAGACTTAATGTATATCATCCGAAAATTGGAAAAAGAACCAAAATTGGCAATTAAAAAATCTACATTTTTATCTGAAAGTCTTTGCTAGGAGGTGCAATTTGCATGTAATGTCGAGGCTACCATACGAAATGTTGTATGGGCTACTTCACAGGCGGGTCTGGCCATCAAGCCAGGCACCACTGTGCAGCAGCTGGCACCCTGGGCTTCCCAGGTGGATATGGTGCTGGTGATGACTGTGGAGCCTGGCTTCGGAGGGCAGTCGTTCATGGAAGACATGATGCCCAAGGTGAGCAGCATCTGCACACCCTGCACCCTCCAGATAACAACATCACTTGTATGTTTGCATTTGGAAGTTCCCCAAAGTGTATTCATAAGTAGAATGTAATTTTAAGAACTTTAGATGTAACAATCTTGCGCGAAGTGCAGGCTTTCTTTATTCTTCCCGCGAGGAAGATAGGCTAAATGAACTGGTGATTGCCAGTTATCTTACAATGTTCCGATTATTATGCCATCTGACAACCTATTATTGCCTTGTTGACGTTTGTTTATGAATAATAATACCACTTGAGAGCAGTAATGCATGAATGCAAATACAACACATGGCCTGGGTGCAGTACGTTGTTTTCGTTTCAAAATGTAATACATGACGTTTGCTTTATGTAGCCTCCGGAGTTTGTAAAATATAGAGGTAGAGATTTGTATTATCATTCACACTTCTTTACCTAGGATAGCCTCACAGAGTGTGAAGACTTTTTTTAGGGGGTCCTGCCAAGTGTTCGCAGTACGGGGGGGGGGGGGGGGGGGCGGTGTTACGTTTGATGCAAGTTAATAATCGGCTGGTAACTTTCTGCATTGGCATGTTCCAGCTACATTGTCCGGTTTAGCACGGGGGAGGAATTCGAAGAACTCTGTGGTAACTCTTGCAGAACAGGGGGGTGACGTGCAAACTCCACACCGAATGGGGCCCAGAGTCGGGAATCAAAACCCAAGGGCTTGTTGCTGCGAGGCACGAGTGTGTTAACGCTGCGCCACCGCCCTGCCGCAGCGAGTAGATTGAGTTGGCAGGGGACTCGCGCTCTCTCTCATTTAGTGGGCGTGCTTCCCTTGGTCCGCAGGTGCAGTGGCTTCGCTCCCAGTTCCCGTCTCTTGACATCGAGGTGGATGGTGGCGTGGGGCCCGACACAATCCACAAGTGTGCAGAGGTACATGGTGGCGTGTGTGCGCCTGTGCGTGTGTTTGTGTGCGTGCACACGATTGCATGTTGCTTTGGTGCACTGTGCTACGAACCTGCTGACTTGTGTCTGAATATCTGAACTGTCCTGGGCCTCCTCTTGATTGACTTGGCCTTAAATGAGTACTTATTGCAGTGTATAAACGTCAATGTTGAGGAGGCAAAGGTGGCTGGGCTCGGCGCTTTCCACAAACAGCCTTTCTTGTGCTGTGGTGGCTTTCATAGGTGCTCGTTATAACAGCATTTGCTTCCAACAGTCCTTTACAGGCTGTGGGAGATTTTTGTATTTGTGCATGAATATGGCTAGAAGTGCCTTGTTTATTTGTACAATTTCAGGTGTGGTTATATATTGGCTACATATGATGCGAAAGCAGTTGTACGTACCTAGTAATTAGTACTTTGCACTACATTCTGTGCAACTCTAGTTCAATATTTTAAATCGATATCTGAACCTTACTTTGGCCTTGGCTTAACTCGGCCTACGAATGGGTACCAGGTACTGCACATGGTTAACAGTAATCATCGTGTACCTTACCAAGCATCATCAGGCCATGGAATTGTAACTTCACGGAATCCCGAGCGCTGCTGACAGGCTGCCGCAATTGTGACTTGAAGCTCAAGCGGCAGACTTGGTTTCGTCGTGCCACAATCAGCCGTCGCACCTCAAGTTGGTCCTCATGGTCATTTTGGGAACCCAATTTGCACACGTTGTATTCCTCCTGTACGGATGTCTTCTGTACCACATGGGTGCCAATTTGCAATTCGGTGTAAACTGCCCGGTTCAGCCTTTGTCACTTTCTTCACTCACTGTGTAATGATATTGGGATTACGACCATGTTTGGTCTGACCGTAGGTGATGTCCGTTTCTTCTTCCTTGAGATATCTTGATCCACTTCCTGACTTGGCATTCACTAGGCAGTCTAACAATTCGCCAATTATTTACAATCGATACATTTTAACTAATGGAGCCACAAGGCTGTACAAATTAAACCATGGCAGCATCCCTGAATATATTGTTCTTGGATATAAAGTATTAAAGACAAATGTGTGACGTTGGGCTGCGATGAGCACCTGCATGCGCTACGTGTGCACGTGTGCATCTTGCAGGCTGGAGCAAACATGATTGTGTCGGGCAGTGCGATCATGAAGAGCGACGACCCGCGCTCCGTCATCAGGAACCTGAGGGACGTGGTGAACGAGGCCATCGTGAAGCACATGCTCGACCGATGAGTGGCAAGTCGCGCGATGACCCGGGCCATGCGCCGGGCTTCCTCTTGGGCTGCCAAACGCGATTTATCGAGTCATTCCTAATTGATACGTGAAAATAAATTTACTTTAGTTCTTAAATTTAATCGAACTGAATTTGCAAATGTACATTCCCTTCGGCTTGGAGCAAAGTGGCAGATATTGTAGAAATATAAAAGTATTAAATATTGATTTTCGGGATTGATGTGACGCAAACTTGACTAAAGGAATTTGAAGCTATTTGAGTCTTTCAATGAGTGATTTTCTTTATTTAACTACATTCTTTGTTTTTTAGCCAATGTTCATTTAATTGTCCAATGGAATCTAAATTCAGCTTGTCTGAATGAATACACATACAGCCTCTGTCGTGTGCCAGTCTGCTACTTGCCTAATATTTGCTTGACCTGGAAAACACTTGTCATGGTCATCAGAATTAAAATCGGATACATTTTTACTCCTTCAGTAACAAATCGCCCGTGACAACTGCTAATTTCCAAAGTTGAAGGGATTTTTTTTAGTTCGATGATATCCTCTTCCGTGGGTTGTTCTCCAACGTGAAGAGTTGTGCTGCTGTTCGTTTCATAAAATATTGAAAAATTACAACCACACCAGGTGCCAGCAACCTGAATTCTGTAATTTTATTTTGGCTTCATATTCTTGGTTCTTTCGGTAAAGTCATGTAGAAGGGAAATAATAAAAAGAAAACAATAAAATTCTCACGTTTTGATTGCAACACAAGCAATCGTCATCAGGTGTGAAAACCACAGTACTTTTTTTTAATTTTCTTGCTGTGATTTTCACACCTGATGATGATTGCTTGAGTTGCAATCGAAACGTGAATTTTATAGTTTTATTTTTATTATTTTATTATTTCCATTCTACGTGACTTTACCGAAAGAACCAAGAATATGAATCCCTGCAGTCTAGAAAGGCAAAAATTTCGATTTAAAGCTATCAAGATGCAAATTTTTTTCCATCCCGATGGAATTAATACAACAGTGTGGGGAAAAATGAACCCATTATTCCAGATCCTGCCACTTGTTACTGCTCTAAAAACCAGCAATCTGCCAATGCCGTGGTGTAGATAGCTGTACCCCCAACACCTGTGATCACCTGTTTTGTATGAAGCCTCCAGCACAGTTGTCAGGTCTTTTCAGATGGGCAGTGAATTTTCCAAGCCAATTCGATGTTCATCTGCCGACACCAGGGAGAAATCTATGAACCTAATAAGTACAGCTGGTGTGACTAATCAATAAAAATGTTGATGAAAAAATTGGTTTTTCCAAAACTGCTTGCGTTAGGCCCAAAGAGATGCCATTCGTGGTGCTGCAAATACATTCCTGTGGAGGGAGCTGGTAGGAACGTTGGGTTGCTCGGTCAATGGCCAGGGTCAACGGCGGCGTGGTGTATCCCGCAAATATGCCTGACTGTGAGGGCGGGCACAAGCTGGCGTGATTAGGTTAAACATTGAGTTTTATAAGGGCACCACGGGGTGACCAGCCCCTCCCCACCCAGCCCCTCACCACCCATTTTGGGATGCACGACGGACTGACACAATAATCCCCTGTGGGCTGGTGGAACCAGGAGGTCCCTACCAGTATAATCAGGGATGCTATGGAGCAACCTGCTATGGATCATCCTTGAGTATTGCTATGGAGAGCTCTGAAAAATGACTGTTGGAGAATGGGTCTTAGAGCAAATATAACAATGCTCTCTTTAGGCTAACCGGATCATGTTCACTCATCAATGCATCTTGATCTAAAACGCTAGTTTCCTGAACAATAAGCTTAGGTTGAAGAATTTAAATTTCACTGGGTGACAGAAGTCTTGGTACAAGGTGGAGTTGTATTAAGCTGTGGATGGGAGAGGCTGACTGTTCTCAAGGCTTTAGAGATCTCTTATGGGCACACCCACAACACTTGTCTGCAGGCGTAAGCTCAATAACAGAGTAGTTTGAGACTCGTGCTCCTCTTGAGTGGGCTGCAGCCAAGTAGAATGGCAGGAGGGCCATGTGGTATTGGATGTCCTGTGTGCAGGCGTGTTCTAAATACTTCCATGTCAATGTCAGCATTTTGAGTCCACGTGTATAGTTTGTATATAAAACTGCACATCCCTACATTGGAATATCTACATTTTTTAAAACATTACCATGTAAGCACAAACATGGCAAAATGCTGATCAATGTAAGCCTGGGATACCTAAAGTCCTCGTGGGTAAACGACGGTGCTGTTTGCTGCTCCAATTGTGTTTCTGCAAAGCTTTGCATATTTACTTTACAGGAGTGTGTGTGCCCATTGCTAAGCGAATGCATGCAGAAAAACTGTAAGAACAACTCCAACAAGAGATGGCTTTAAGAGTCGTGGTGTTTTTAATTATTTTTGTAAGCACAGTACTGTATACTGAACATTCAGGTGGTGTAAAGTCACAGAAGTTACAATGCCAGGCTCCCTGAGAGAACAGGGAGGTTATAATATATACATAACAATTACATATCCTACATATCTAACGTGGGTACAAATGCAAACTCCATATGTACAAAGGCAATGATTTTTCTACAAGTGACAATTTTTAAAAAATATCTTCCAAAAGATTACCAATTCTTGCACCTATTGAGTAAAATAAGAAAGATTATTCTACGTATTATACAAAAGGGCAGATATCCCTGTTGTGATATATGCAGAGCAAGGCGGACAGACGCTGTGGTAAATAGATCATTAACACACTTAGTGCACATTTCAAACCCCCTTAACACCCATCATCCCACCAGTCCCAACAACGATGGAAGGAGACAGACAACACGTGAAATACTTGGTCTAAACAAAAGTTTGGCAAGTAAGAGCTATTCAAAAGTTCGTCCAAGCAATTCAAACTGGATGCGAAACGTTTATTTTTATACTTCTCGTTTTTATTTGCACAGTATTGACATTTATATTTTTTCAAATGTACATTTTTCTTTTCATACATGGAAACAATCCTAAAATTGTGCATCGCATCGGCTTCATTACAAACGTGATAGCCCCATCATTCCAGAGAAACAGCAGCAGCAGCATACGCCGACATCATTGTCATTGAACAGGAGAGCCATGCACAGGCCTGCTGTGTACAGGTGCTGCTCGGTCGCTCCCTTGCAGGCCGGTTACAACCCAACAAAGAGACGCAAGCACAAGCGAGGCCGGCGTCAGTGCGAGTTTGTTCGTCTCCCCGCCCTCAGCACAATGGAGTTCCGTGACTTCCCATCGCCCGCTCTCGTGCGGCCGCTTGGCGTGTGGTAATTATTATCGTCGCCGCTCGTCGAGCCCAAGGAGCCCGCCGCGCTGCGACTCCTCGGCTCCGTGGCTTTGCCGTCGTGCAGCGGCTCCGAGGGGTCGTGTGGTTGCCGCGCGGAGGCGGAGCGCAAGCTGCGCTTCGCCGGCCTCCGCTCCTCCCTGGGTGGTGGCGCAGCGCCGTCCCGCTCCGTGTCGCACGGAGGTGGCGCTGCAGCGGAGGGCTCCTCGGAGTTGCCGGTGGGCGGCGGTGGCGGATGGCGATCGAACTGCTGTGTGGGCGAGGCAGAGCGCCGCTCGTCTCTGTGGTTGCAATCGCTCTCTGCCAGGGCGATCTCTTCTTGTTCGCGCAACGGGAAGGCTCTCTTCTCCCAAGGCTGCACCACCTGCAAGCAGACGCAGACACGCCAGCCCATTAGTGCCGATGTACTGGGCTTGTTTACCTTACCAATGTATGTGCCTTAATACTAGTGGCAAGAAAATCGCTAAAGGAGGACAAATGACTTTCTCGCACCGCTGGTAACGGAAAGGCCTCCGCTAGATGGAAAATGAGATGGCTCGTGTGTCACTGGATGTTGTCCAAAGTCCTTATGGCGAGACAGAGCCAAACAGGAGTCAAATAGTCATCCCTCGCCTCTTCGCAGTCCAACACTGCAAAGTGCTGGGCGTGTCCCTGGCTAGGATTACCCAGTGGGGTGCAGCTACAGGACAACCAGTGGACACTTGCTGCAAATGAACCTAACTGAATGAGGTTCAATCAGGGAGAGCAAATTCAGTGATATTTCATCCAGGCAAGCCAACCAAGATACACCTGTTACACAGGCAAGGCACACGCCGCAGGCTAAATGCTAGTCACCGGCACGCCACGCTCTCGTGCTTGCGCACACGTACCAAGAAGACTTCTTCGGAGCACATATCCGGCGTGGAGGAGCGCGTGGACTCGCAGAAGGAATCGCGGAGGCTCCGATCGGCGGAGCGGTGCTGCTCTGCGTTGAGCCCAGTGTGGTGGTTGCTGCCGCCTCCCGACACGGACACATCGGGTGACGGGGGCTGGGGCGTGCAGCGCCCCTCCGACGTACTCTTGTTGAAAGATCTGTGGGTGTGGAGCGGCAGAGAGGCACGCATTGGCAAGGCGTCGGGCCGTGGCAGCGTGGGTGAGAGCATGTCACCCTCGCAGCAAGGCCAACGTTTAATACGCGATCGTGCAACCAGGTTTCTGGCAACTGGCTGATGACGCTAATTGTAACTATAAAAAGCCCCCCATGATGCACTGCTGTCAATGAGGATATGAAATGCACACCATTGTATTGTGACCAGACTCCAGTACAGTAGGTGAGATATAATCAATGACGGTTTAAACATTTTCACAAATGTACTTTTTTTTACTTGTATTATTTGTGCGGAGATAAAACACGATGGGGGTAGTGAGGTTACGTGACAGGGTGAGCATTAATTGTTTTTTTTACTTAACAAACCTTCTTTGGGATGACTTTCCCCACAAGTTTATACAAGTGCAATGCACGCACAATGTACGAAGAACTTCCTTTGCACCGTACGTAGCCAACCGCGCCAATGGGATGTGCACAGACGTGACTGTGAGTTAAGAATGTTATAGCTATTTATTAACAGAGATAACAAGTTGCCGGTCACAATGGCAGCGCTCGCGATCGAGTCTCTACCGAGTGCGGCGGTGGATGGCGGGCGACCAGAAGCACCATCGCGTCTTCTCCATCTGCTCAAACCGGGCATGGCGATCGGCAAACGACTCGTCCGAAACGTCCTCCACCTGGCAGGTGACAGCACGAAGCAGCGTGTTTCTCTCTGCACATGACGCCGAGCCGGGCACGGGCTGACCGGCGGTTCTTGTACGGCCATCCCGACGGCTCTTTACAAGAAAGGTGTTGCTGGCGTTGCGCAATGTCTACAAATGAAATAGTTTAAACCATCGTAATGATCGAAAAGAGGTTATTTGGGTTAAATATTGAGTGAGTGGGTGGCCGGAGTGTTTGAGGGAATATTGTAGCAAAAATGTATTTAAAAAATATAATCCCCAAAAATAATTGCCCTCTGCTCCAACCTTAGCACCTGAAATGGGAATGGCTTGGCAAGAGGTCCACAACAGCCGATAGATAGTTGCTGTCACCACAGCCGGGTGATCAAATTACATAAGATGCACAAGTACCTACGATTTTTACATGTGATTGCCTAAAATCAATGACATGTTCAAAATGTATCAATTTTTTCAAACATCATAACCAATCTGGGTACAACTCAGAGCAATGGGAATGGTCACTCGACTGCATTTTGGTTGGAATGACAGCACAATTGACTTGAATGAAAAACATTCTTATGAAATTAGCATTAGCTCCGGAAATTGGCCTCTTGAAAAACTTCAGAGTAAATACATAATTTATTATTATTAATAAATCAAAAAAGAAAGCTGAAATAATTTGAGAGCTTCAATGTGTGATACCTCTTCAACTTCCTCAATGTCTGGCCCCTCATTCTCAAATCCCAGCTCACGCCACCTGCAACACACGACAGAGTGCTCGGGATCCACGACCAACGACCGCAATCCGCTCCCAGAAGCACTCCGCCACGGAGAGATGTGCCACCGTTTCGTGCGCTGACAAGCCCATCGCACAGACCGCTTCAGGAGGAATACTTTTCATTCGGAGACACCGCTATTACTGGCCGTCTGCACTCTAACGACGTCACAACGTGTTCCTATAAACCTCGGACCCTGTTTTCCCATAGACAGTAGAAACGGGAGAAACATCACTTGCCGATGCGTTTTTCCTTTCATCGGCCGTATTTAACAGACTTTATTAGGTAAAAAAAAAATTCCACAAAAAACTCCTGAGAATAACAAAAGCTCCACGCCAAGTCACATCAAAAACCAGACTGACTCGGTTCAAATGCGTTCGGAATCATATCAGAAGATGCTTCGTAAATCAATTTTCTGCATCATAAATCGTTCTTGGTCGCATTGCATGAACGTCGTAAATGTGGACTGTTGTAAATCTGACCGTCGTGAATCCGGAGACCGCCTGTATATAACGTTACTTTTGAAAGCGGCCGCTTGCTGGAAATCAATAATTCTGCTCCCAGGATGTAAAAGAAAAGTCCTACTTTAAAGCGGACCCGTTAGGGGTGCTAATGATGGACACAGAAGGACTCACCCAGGAGTGAGAATCTCCTTGTACTGGATCTTCTCCACGTGGGCAAACGCAGCCATGGACAGCGGGATGACGATGTTGTTGATATCGAAGGAGTTCTCCACCCTCCGTCGCCGAGCAGAAGCCTGGCCACGCCAAAGTGAAACTTTAAGTACTTTCTCCCAGAGGGAGAGAGTCTCATAATATCAGTCACATTGAGAAACACGGCAAATGTTAACATCTCAATTCATGTTACTAACTGGCGACCTGTTGCACCTCCTGGAATAAATTAATCAGGCATAACAATCGTTTTATAAAATAACCAAAAAATTGTTAATATTTAAGTGACCTGATGGCTCAGGGGGCAAACGTTTGTTTCGGGGAATGAAACTGATTTAAAAAGTGTTTAATTATGTTGAGAACTCTTTAGCCGCTATTGCAAATACAATACCACCTCACACTTTGCTCACTATTCTCACGGTGTGCACAAGGCAAATAAGAGTTCAAACCTGGCGGATATATATTGTCATCTGGGGGTCACGATTCAATTCTTCAACTAATAATTGTGTAGCCTGTATTAGCATAACGGTGTATTCACATACAATTTGCATAGGTTGTAAATGCTTTATGAGATTCACAATTTGACACGCGTGCCACGAGCACAAGACTTGAATCGATAAATCGTTGCATACCTACTCGTCTATATACGATCAACAGCACAATATTGTGCTTTTATAAAAGCCACAGTGTGCCGCAAGCTTTCCCATGGTCAAGAAAAGCCACATTTGGGATCGTTGTTGACCGCGTCCGAGACTGCCAGATGAAGGCAGCCGAGCGAGCGCCAGAGGCCTGGTGAGCGATGGCCACTGGCACGAGCAGGGCGCGGCACGGCGCCACGGTGCCAGCGCCGCGGCACCGTGCTGGACGTGGTCCCGGTGAGAGGGCCACAGATCCTCCCCCTTTACATCGCCTCGCAACCTACCGCGGCCATCTTCGCCCCACACGTAATTATGCCCTATACTGCTGGCACACTCCAAATGATTAAAACAGCCTCAAGGAAATGAGCACCGAGTGGCTCAGGAGGGGTTTATAATTGACTAGTGATGCCGATACAGCGCACTGCATTCGTGTTGCCCAACAAGGCCGAACTCAAACTTTAAACGTTGCGGATTTACTCTCTAACACACCGGTGTGCTGGAGTAGTAATTCATTAGCAGGTTTTGTTTATGTGAAAAAATCCTTACGAATTGGCTGTGTCGGGTGGCGGTGATCCAACCCAAAAAATGTTTACGTACTCTCCGGAGCATCTTCTAAATCGAAGAGGCGGGGCGGGGATACGATACAAGTGGCGTGCACGCCAGGGCGCTACCTGCGTGGACGTGGGCGTGGCGGCGGACGTGTGGGCGTACGCGCTGGCCAAGGGCAGCGTGGGTGGCGCGGGCGACGCGTCGGCCGGCACGGGCGTGTAGGCCTGGCGCAGCGGCGGCGCCGTCACCACCGCCGCCGTGCACTCGGGCGACTCCCCCAGGGTGAGGCTCCGACTCCGCACCCCGCCACGCTGCCTCTTGCTGCCCGCTGCTGCGGAAAAAAACAGAATCATAGAAATGTTTATTTAGACTGCAGGAGGAATCCGATGAGCTGTAAAGCTCTTTCACAGATACCCAGTATGGGGCGGGTTAGCGAGTTACAACGGCACACGATACAAAAATACGATAAGAGTGCAGAATAGAGAAAATGGTAAGCAAGTCACTAAATAAAAGTAAATAAATTAATGCTAAATTTATTATACAAAAGTGCAGCGTCGCTCACCGGCTTGCCATCAACACCTCTACTACCCACTCTGTGTCCGCAAGGCAGTGACATTCTGGTGACCTGGACTCAGATGGAATTAATATTATTTAAAAGTAATTGCCTGATCCATATGATCCATATTTGTGTGTTGGGTTAGGCCATGTGGTAGTTTTGGGCAAAGTGGTAGTTTGATGCCATAATTGTCAATAACCCTCCACCACCCTACAAGATTTTTACGTTTACAAAGGTATTAGTCATGTGCCAATGCATTGATCAATCGTTTCTTAGGACTTTCCATGATCGAATTTATCATCGACATAGGGTATTGTCGGCTAAACATTTCATATGAAGCTGCGAAATATGTTGTCATTGGGTACGATCATTTTAAGTGAGCCACTATTTTAGCCATAATTTGTAATGACTGCACCCGCGGCAGCCAAGGATGGAAGACGTCGGAGAGTAGCACCACCGAGGAGATGGAGCGGTGAAATCAGCTTGTATGTCCGCGTGATAGGTGGACTGCTGCATGGGGATCGTGAGAGACGGCCGTAACTTGGGGAGGCCTTCATTCAGCAGTGGACCGACCAGGGATGATGATGATGGTGATGAATTATAATTTACTTACAGAGCTTAAGTATGCATAAAGGAAAAGGAGCCAATATTTGTTAGTCTAAATAACTGATGTGTAAATGTGTGTGAAACGTTGGAGCAAAGTTAGAGTGAACAGTATTGTTTAATGTGTCCACAACTAAAGGCAATAAGATGACAATCAAATAAACTTTTCCCAATGTAACCCTAACCATATGCAAAGATGCGTCAAGGACAACTCCATCTGTTCATATTTTGTCTCCTTGTTCTGTGCATCCAACACTCTTATCCGAGTTCATAACGGAGCCAGTTGGCAGATCACAGGAACACAATTATGGATGTTGATTCCCATAAAAAACGTAATACTGACATCGGTCCCACTCTGTGAGTCACTGGGTTTAAATGTCACTCCGATCCCCTAGCGCGCCAGGTGTGATGGCAAAAAAAAAAGCCACAGTGAACACAAACACAAAACCTACGCGGCCAGTGACATACCAGCGGCTGCAAGGGCTGGTTTAGGGGCAGCTACATGCCTCTTATAAAAGGGGGCTTCTGTACTCGGCCCTTTTTTGGGTGGTTTAGATTTACGACGGCGTGTGTGGGGCACGGCTCTACAAATCCCCACGCACCCCCCCCCCCTCAGTGGTGAGTCAAGGTTTTTATGACGTGCGAAAGCGTGGGCACACCTGGGGAGATTGTGCTCCGAGTGATGCCAACAATGTACAGTGTTTGCTGCATTGCAGCTTTCTGCAAAGAGGAGAGCGTTATACGATCAGGGTTTGAACCAGGATTGCGACATTCAATGTTTTGCATTGAACATAAATTCTGGGTCGAGAATTTTCAGCCGTCGCCCTGAAATTGTACCGAACAAAATGGGGTTTTAGACCGAGTATATTGCTACCGCTCTCGCACGTTCTGGTTGTACCCAGCGTCGTTGGGCACGATGTTCGACACTTCACTCGGCGCGCTGGGAGCTTCTACAGGACCTGAGCAGCTCGCGTTCCCCCCACGGTTACGTAACGCTGCCTCAATACTACGACGGAGGGCCACGCAGCGCAACCGCAGACACCTACGCGGCAGTCACCGATCCCCGTTATTTCAGAGGCACGCCGACATAAAGGCACCGCGGTGTCAATAGAAGATTTCCCCTGGGTGACCACACTGGTGATGTGTAGTTTTATCACGTGGAGAGGCAGACTAGCAGCGGATGTAAATGGATCGAGATGCAATACCCACCGAGGGGGCTGTGCCCAGAGCGCCTCCTTTTCTTGAAGTGGCCACCGTCCTCCCCGTCTGTATCCAAGGAGTCCAGCGGTGAAGGCCCTCGCTCCACACTGTCCAGGTATTGCCACAGCGATGGATCCACACATGCTTTACTCCAGTCGCACTCTGCAACGTGGGAAAGAGCAACGTTGGTAAACATAACTCTTTATCATTAAGTCAACACGTTTACTGAATAATTGTATTTAGTATGGTGTAAATCGTGCAAAATGCATCACCAAACAAGGTTGTATTTGACAACAAGATAAGCAGGAAGGCAGCCAGACTTGGTGCCAAGCAGTGCAAACTCTGTGGCCCTGTATTGGGACATTAAGACAACTCCAGAAAATGTGTGTGTATACGTGTAGGAGGAAATAAAGTGCCTGGAGAAGCCCCACAGAACAAGAGAGGGGGATAACACAATCCCTGTACAGGTGAAAATTAACCCACTTGCTGTACTGCCAAACCCTGTCAAGCCAGGAGATTGTGACCTTGACGCCCACGGCCAGGAAACGTCACACATGCGAGACAAAGCACTTGTTGTGCTTCTCATACCAAGACACAATTCTCCCGTGGTGGCTGTCAAGACATTCCCTGTGGCTTGTCTATCAGACTGGCTCTACGACTCTTGAGCTAAGACACTGAACACTACGAGACCGTGGGCAACACCCATCTCCACGGGCGAACTGCTGCAGCTGCAACGACCATGGCGCGACACAAGTTCAGCAAGTGCCGAAAATGTACATGGAGCCACGGGACAAGAGTGCACGCACGTGCGGACACCCTGCTGGCAAACACGGCGGGACTGGCGAGCAGCTGAGCAGGGGACCGTGGTTGTAGTCTCGCCACCGTCGTGTCCATAATAAAGGGGTTTTTTTGGTTAGATCGCGTGAGTAAAAATGCCTGTCACTAACCCACCACTATCTGACGCAGCCAATTGGTAAGTTTGTCATGTAAACAAAACGTGGCAGTTAGTTATTGCTTCAGCACACCGATGCATTGCAGAGTAAACCCACAACATTTACAATTGGAGTATGTGACATTTCGCTGGCGATTGCAACCAGCTTTATCAGGCGAATTTGCAACGACACCTATCGTGCCGAGCGATAACGACCCAACACTTTGCCCGCCCCCCCAGCTCACTGGTGGTCAGCAGGGAGGCGTCAGCCTTGTGGCGCTGCTTGCGCTCGGCAGGGCTGCCTGGCGAGGCTGTCCACGCTCGTGGGACGCCGGTTGGCCTCTTGTTGTTGCTACTGCTGCTGGCTGGAACTTTGGGTTTGGGGTTCATCCGCTCGTGCCACTCGGCACGCTTCATCAGACTCTGGAAGTGCAGGTGTAGAGGGATATCTGCAAAGGAGAAGTTAAGTTGCCTTCGGTCAATTATTTGCACTTCCGCCAAGTAGAACAGAACATAAAATAATAAATGTCAAGGGTTGAATTAAATGAAAAAGAACCAGGAATTGTCTTGGATGTCGTGCACAAGCAATAAAACATACATTTCACCACCATCATCACAATATGAAGCGCTGTATTGGCAGTGTGTTCAAACAGCATGCAATTGTAAAAACATTGCTCTTGAAGGCCGACTGGCTGATTGCCCTGAGATTATTATGTCATATTTTTGGGGATAAAACAGAACTTGTTTCATCATGGGACCTCCTTATATTTTGGTACTGGCAAAGGAGGTCCCATGATGTAGCTGCTCACCCCGAGCTCTCAATGTCCTGATAGTGCATTGTCTTTGTGCTGTTCACCGTTTGGCGTCCTCTGGTCTAACACCGTTTGAGACTAGGCTCTAAAGAAAGCTGCCTCTAGTGTGGACCAATCAGTTTCAAAGACAATGCATATACTGTCAGAGCATGTTTTTTGTTTGTATTTTCACCACAAGTATATGTGGTTAATGTGGATGTGATTCCTTGCAAAAGGTTTAAGTTGGGTGTTTTAACTTCTTACAGAACTTGTTTGTTTATAAAAGAAAAATACAGAGCAGGCGGAGAGGTGTTCCGTGGCTAAGAGATCGGAGCTGCACCGCTGAATCAACGCAATTCTGCGTTCAGATCCAGGCAGCCACCTCAAGCTGGGTTCGAGGGTTGCGAGTTGGTTGCTTTCAGCCCCATCACCAATAACAGCACGTAAAATAGATTTCGTGGAACGCTTGATTTGGCTAAATTCCAACTTGTGAGAAACTAAAATCTCGATTTGACTGCCACGTAACAAACACGTGTCTCTGGAGCAGGGTGGTGGCGGTGCTGCCTCCCACTGTGAAGGTCAATTGAAGAGATTTTGGCCAAGCGGTTTAGCGAGTGGAGCGACAGGCGGACAATCGAAATGTTGCAAACTCTTAAATCCTCGTTGGGGGTTCACTCAGCCCATCATCCCTATGGGGCACATATACAGCAGTTTGATAAAAAAAACCGAGGAACCCTTTTAAACAATGGTTATCATATTAAACTACTTACCCCCCCTGCTATAGAAATGTAGAATTTCCACCACTAACTCACGGCTTTTAACAGAAGATGTACACCGACTCAATGCCCATTTCAACATTCAAACATTGCCTTGTAAGATTTTAGAAGAATTCTGCATATCCCAGTCTGTTCTTGAACACGTGGTGGGTAGCACAATCGGTATATCATTGGGGGGGAAAAACAGAGATTTTAGAAAGTAAAATTACACAGCGGGTTTTAATATCTGCCAGAGTAAACTTTTTTTTCAAACCAAAAATCAGCTTCCACCACGTACGTCAGATCTGTGAAGCAGACGGCGTGTAGTATTATAACGGATGTTACACCTGCAGTAATAACCAGGGCGGCCGCTGGATTCGAACCGCGAACCTACGGAACAAGTGGTGAGCGCCCTACCGAAGCCCCTCACAGATACGTCCCACGTAAATCAAAACAGTACCAACCCAGAGCAATGCGGCAGCTGCAATCTCCTGTGATAATCGACCGCTAATATCCCAGTATACAGCTGGTAGACATTAAGCAGCCACCATTGATTTCAAGCCGTCCTCGTCGTTGTTAAGTTACGTGCACAGCTATGGAGTTCCCACGGTGTACGTGTTCCACAACAGATGAAGTTACGGGTCCCCTTTGTGGACAGGGGTGCGCGCATGTACTTCGGGCCTGGATCGGCGTTGCATAAACCCCCTCGTGCATTTCATGTGGATGACAGAAGCGTGTGAACGTAACGGAGAGCTCGTTGGTCGTGTCCGCTTCAAAGCTTCCCCAACTACGCACATCGGGGCAGTGCGATTCAGAATCGCGTCGTGATGGTGCCCTTGAATGTCACAAATTCAAAACTATATTCTCTGTTTTCTCATGAAAGACCATCCAAGCTTGCGCAAAACCCAAGACACGCCAAAGCAAACCTTCACAAGCCAGTAAATAATTGTAAAATGTTTCTGTAATAATGGAACCTCTGCTTCAAGCAAAATGAGAAATAACCTAGTAAATATTTTGCATGTACTCAATCTGTAAAACATAACTTAAAGTTGTCCAAGCCTGTACACAAGCACACGAATCACGACATTTGTAAAGAACAGTGCCTAAAACAGAAACATACATGAATGGCTGACATTTCCGGCAATGGGCACCCTTCAGAGCAGAAGGACTAGTTTTCAAAGCAGAAGGCTAGTGGCCAAAACGTCAGATTTCTGTGCTCTGTTACAAGGCAGCATTAATAATGCATGTGGCCAGTTGTTTTTAACTCTCCGTGTGCACCACTGTCGGAGTCCTTGCATATGAATCATTGCCCTGCCCAGCCTTTTCTCCAGCACGGCAGAGCAAGTATAAATGTTGTTGTTACTACTGCAATGGATAATAAATGAGGGGAGGCACGTTTGACAAGTGAGTAAATGGGGATGGAATAACAATTCTTGAAAGCGGCTTAATAATGTAAATGAGTTATTTTTTGTTACAGGAAATCAATGGCGAAAATTACAACGGCGGTAATTCATGTAGCGAATGGCAGTGGCAAAGCATCTGTTGCAAGGGACAATAAAGAAGCTGTGGTCTGCTTTCATGTTCAGCAAACGTGTTCTTTACCACATCAGAAGAGATGGAGTTAGGGTGCAGACACCAGGCAGAAGGGTGGGGAACAAGCACAATCGCCGATTGAAGGAACACATTTTGATATTATTGGTGACAATTGCCATCGAGTTCTACTGTATCACAGTGGATCCATTATAATCATCAACCATTAGTACTCAGGGTGTTGGTGTAACTCTTAGAGAGCGCAGGGCCATCACGAAGGTGCTATTTTCAGAGGCAGGAGTGACGAGGCGATGATTGCGCTGTTCTCCCAATTGAGTGATTTGCAGGTTGATTTTTAGCGAGTTGGCACATTTGGCCGATGGCGTCGGCACACACGTGGCCTAACTCTCTCTTTCTAACCGCGTCACGAAATCTCGTTTATAAAACCATGACATATTACTTTGTCTATTTAATGTACAACGGTGCTTACCAAGTGAAACATGCCGGCCAGATACGTAACATTTGCCCACCGCATTGCAAGGATCAAACCAACCGATGAAGCAGGGAGGCCACACTGCCCGGATTTTATTGACGTGAGCGGGAACCGTAAAGGACCACATCAATGCCAAGGTCGGAGTAAAAAATTGTCAATTTGCAGAATGACAACTGCAGACGAATTGCAGTCCGAGTAATGATGTATTGTTGCACTCTAACATCCGAAAAGCTGAAAACATCACTCAAGGGAGTGAATTGTGTTCTTTATCAATGGAAAGTACCCTGAAATGATGGTACTGGATAGTGGCCTCTATTTACAACAGCCAGACAAGATCACACTGAGATGAGCAGTCTTCGAGGGAGACCTGGGGTGACCACGAAGAGAAACTAAACGTAACGAGGAACAAACACGCGTGCAAATGACAGTGGAAGTTCGTAAGTGTGTAACGTACAAAACTACTTTCAATATTTGATTAATGATCTTTGTTTTAGAAAAAGAATAATTCAGTATGGAATGCCAAAAAAACATAGCATACTTTTCATAATCCAGCAAAAGTGGCATTTGGTTAATCAATTGAACACTTGGGAGTGACTTCTGCTTCCTCCATTTCAAATCACACGATGCTCCATGAAAGATGACGCAAGTGAAGCAAAATTTGATTGAGTGCAGAAAATACACAGCAAGAAGGGCAACAGGTGAAGAAAGGCTGGAATGTAAGCAAACTATTGCACACGCAAGATGCTTGGCCAAATTCTGTACGCACATTACAACATTAGAGACACACACCGGATCACATCTCAAGCGTCAAAGGATTTCCTTGTGAAACGGATCCGAGTTGGGTGTGACATTGTGCACACCCTGTAAATCACCAATGGACCCAGAGCACCAAGCCCGCTGACCTATTGACCCCGTGGCTCCTACTGCTGCGCGACCCCTAATGCAGCCCTGCACGGTGCGGACGCTGGGGCAAGACGGAGCGACGCACCGTTTGGGAGAGAGAGCACAGGGTGGGTGGATGGGCTGAGCACTGCTGCCCTCTCAGGCAGGGTCATGGTGTCCAGGTTCATGGGCTGCTGCTGCTGCGTGGTGTACGGTGACACGCACACCATGCAGCTGAGTGGCTGCTCACAGCTGCACCTCACAGTCACCGGCCGCTGCGCCTGCACACCCGTGGCATGGCACAACAGCAGCACAGCAATGTGTGACGAGTCAACTGGGACGCGCTACGTGTGTGTGTGTATTACATGTACAGCTTTCAAGAGAGTTGGCATCTCCTTACTCAATCGAGTGTAGACATCTGCTCATCGATGTTGGTAGCCCTGAGTGAGGGGTGTAAAGAACACATGGCAGCTTCCAGTCCCTCCATAGAACAACCACTTCTGCCTTCCAAAGTGGTGCTCATTTTATCAGCCCGAGGGTTGATAGGTTTAGTTGACCCCCCCCCCCGCCCGCCCCACTCCAACTCTCTGACTTGGATGTGAACTACCAACCATCTGCTTGTGAGTTGGGTGCACTGTGCCACCGGGCACTCATCATTGCTCAAGCAAGACGCGAGACCCAAGATGCACGTGCCAACTGAAGAATCGGCGTAGGTGCTGCCACAAGGGGAACACTGATGCACGATGATTCAGAAATTAGAATTCGAAGTTGCTTATCGACATGAACTTTGGCTTAACACGATGGTGGCAAGATAAATGTGCCGACTGCCTCACGATGTGATGAACCCACAGAGAGCATGCAAACTAGAAGTAATCAGTGCTTCAAATGGATTCTGCATACTTTGTCAAATATCAGCATTAATCTGGCCTTACTTCAGATGAGAAAGTTGTTTGTTTACGGGACATTGCTAGGGGTGCATGGGTCAGGTCGGATTGGACTTCATTCATATTCTTGTGTAATCAGGCCACATCTTCATCTCCTTGCACCTGGTCACATGACAGCAACATCCCAACACTACAGTACGACGACACAAAAAATGATGTTTTTTTTTACTATTATTTAGGTAACACAGTTATGATGAGAAATAAACTGCTTTCACAATATTTATTAATAAAATAAATGTGAATATAATGCCTTAAACTAACAGATGGCCAATTCCACTCTCAGATGCCCCTTGTTCTATTTAGCTTTTAAGTAATTAAACCGAATAATAAACACATTTAAACAGGTATTAATGAAAAAAATAAGGATTGTTTTTGTTAAACAAATTAAAATTAGCACACCCGCTTCGTTCTCTGCAATTGTAACCCACTTCACGATAATAACACTGGACATGCATTTGGCTCTTTTTTTAAGGTACTTAGCATCGCAATATCGATCCTTTTAGTGCATTATGGATTAACTTTTTAACACCACTACAAAGAATACTTGTAAGCCAAGAAGCTGATCAGCTATGGTCAGCCATAGTCTGATTAGCTGATTAGGATGTGACAATCTTGATTGCGTCATTCTGAGTTTCAGTTTATTTTATTCTGCTACACGGATGGTCCCGTTCGACTCGTTTCCGGGCTATTTTACGCGGGAGCTCCGTGGTGCTGTGAGCACAACAACAACAACAACGACGACAAAAATCTGTGAATATTGCACAACTGATTCTTTGTTCATCCGACCTGACCCCAGACAATACCATTTGAAATAGAATAGAACAATCAGATTATCACCCCATTGTTTTAGGAGCTTTGGTTAGGTTTGCTCACGATGGTTTTTTTTTCCAGACACACATTTGCCATTCGCACTTTTATCTACGAATTAGAAATGAACCTGCTTAGCCTCAGAGGGGCCTGTATTTGCAAGATCACAAGCTACAAGAGATGCAGGCACGTCCCGACACACAGAAAACGTTGACGATCGTCCAACCACACGGCAACCAAAGCTGACCACGGCAATACGGCTCGCTTTTAGAAGTGGCACAGTTCCGCTCACACAACTCGCAGCAGTTCATCACATCCGCACCAGCCCTGCATCCAGCTACACATACAAAGATCCCCCATATAGCCTTAACAGGCTGTTGGGGCAAGTGCTGTTAAGAGAGCACCTGTGAAGGCCGGAACGGCACACGAGGGGGTGGGTGGCCAGCACCATGCCCGGCGGACTTTGTCTACTTAGTGGCGATGTTTACACAGCACCAGGTAGTCATTTGAGGCTGAGTCGATCTAGGAGAGGCTCAGGCCCAGTTCAGATAATCGTTACTGGTTTTAGCCGTGAGCAGGAATGGAACTCAGGTCACCGGATTCGTAGCGCAGCGCGCTAACCGCTACTCTACCGCTCCCCACTAAGGCTTTACCACCACCACCACCACCTGTTTACAACTTTCCTCCACAAACTCCACAAGCTAGTTAATAACCGCGTAGGGTTTTGTTTCAGCGATGTTTGAGAACGCGCATCCCATCCCCGCCTCCTGCATCTGCACCACAAACCTTGCGGCTCAGGAAGTACGCGTCGCTGGCTCGCAGCACTCGCCGACGGCGCAGTTCCCGCAGGGGCCGTGTCCGTGCCGCCACGCACGAGGAGTTGCCGGGCGGGGACGGCGGCGCGGGGGCCCCACGGGACACCACGGCGGGGCGGCGCTTGGCGGCGTCGAAGCCGTCAGGCGGAGCATCTCCTCCTCGCGTGCAGCTCGACGAGCTACACGCGCACACACACGCGAGCACACACACACGCACACAGACGCACACACACACGCACACAGACACACGTACACATGTGCGTGCACACACACACGCACACAGACGCACACACACACGCACACAGACACACGCACACACGCGCGTGCACACACACACGCACACAGACGCACACACACACGCACACAGACACACGCACACACGCGCGTGCACACACACACGCACACAGACGCACAAATAAGCACACGCGCAGGTCCACCGGCCAGCGCAAGAGTGCAGATGTTAGCGGTTTGCATTCAAATCACAAACGAGCGAATTTAATCTCCTGCGTAATCACTGCAACAGGCATCTTCAGGTAAGAAGCGCCCTGACGGCCTCACGTTTTGATTCAAAACGATATACAACGCCCATGTAACGTCACCCACTCATTCTGTTTATCAGTCTACTCTCACATTAATTCCACCCGCTCGTGGCTAAATCCATTCTTATTTCTACACGGTACTTAATGGACGAACAAAATCGGAGCCAAATTGTGTCCAGAGATGTCTGCTTCCTCTGCTCACCGTCCTCACCAGTTTACCCAAACGTGTGAACACGCGTGCTGGCCAGATATTCAAAGGTTCTATTTGACGACTGCCCCGAACGTTTAAGCGCATCAACTCGGTCACCCTCGTTCAACCGCTGGAGGTGTGTTTAGCAGTGGGCATCCTCAGGGCCTCCCGACGTGTTCAGCATCCCTCCATAAAAACGGTGTGCAGAGCGGCCGAGGTGACGTGGAAATGCCAGGAGCCCCCCGTACGAGCAGAGCACGGGACGACAGGCCCTTCCATGCGGCGTCTCTACAACACCTGAGCTACAACAATGCCAGGCTAGTCCTTATGTTTTTACACACTTTTATTGAACTTGTCTGTTGCATAAAGAAAATGAAACATATTGAAAAGAAACCACCCACTGTCATTCCGCACATCAAATATGTTTAATTCTGGAGTCAAAATATTTGTTTTCTGCTTTTGAGTGCAAATAAAAGTGCGTGCTTGGAAAAACTATTTTTTTGCCAAGTTTGTCGTACTTAGTTTGTTGTCCTTCCCCCGCACCTCTGATTAGCATGGTTGGCTACGTACGGTGCAAAAGAAGATCAACATACAGTACGTACAAAAACTCAGGGGAGATTTGATAAAGTAATCAACGGACAGATATATCGTTTACTTGAGCCTGCCAATAAAGAAACTGTACGAAGACATTGGATCTTCAGCACACGTCACGTTGCGCGCGTGTCTTCTTGCGCAAACTGCCTCTGTAGTTTCACGTCCCAGTATTGCGTGGCCTAGAGACGCCGCGACACCGCGCACCATGCGCCTCGTACGTGTGCGTGAGTGCGTGGGGCTGCAGACAGCAGTGGGAGGCGTACCCGGCCAGAACACCGTTGAGCTGCGGTGGAGAAGGTTTGGGTTGTGGAGACGAGGCTGGGCTGAGAGGACAGGCCATGCCGCCCAGACTTTGCTTAAGGCGTGAGCTCTGTCAACACACAGCATTGGAGCACAAGTCAGAAGAAAAATTACTTTGTCACTTGAACAAATAGAGACAAAGGTCCCCGTATAGCCTTAAACAGACTGTTGGGGTAAGTGTTGTTAGCGAGCAGCCCGGCCACCTTTGTCTCCCCAGTGCTGATGTTTACACACACTGCACCAGGTACTGATTTTAGACTGAGACCACCTAAGGGAAGCAAGGTACCGGTTCAGATATTCACCACTCTTACTTGGTCACGAGTGGGTCGCTGTATTAGTAGTGCAGTGCACTAACCACTCACTACCGCTCCCCACACCCACACACGTGCGGTGACTGTGCCATGCAGGTGGGGCCAGTGTGACATGCACCGTTGCGAAACATGGCTTTTACCAGCTCGTAAAAAACTAATCCACAGAGCCACGCAACTACAGCTCCACAGAGAGATTGACAAAAAACAATGGGCGACGGAAGAGAAGCACGCCACATTCGACTGACTGCGGGGTGGAGCGCGGGAAGCCCTGCCTGGAGCGCATCGGCCCATGGGGACCACACAGGACCCTGCGGAGCGAGCAGCAAATGCCCTAAGGGCAAGCATCATTGGTGTCGACGGAGACAGAGATACATTCCAACGAGTGGGAAGCCTTTCGTCAACACATTTATAGTGATGCAAATATAGTTGGTCCCATAAGTCCATTCTTCCCTGTACCATCCATCAAACGCACAGCAGTGCCACGCGTTAGCAACAGAGGTACTGACACAATGAGCCGTGTTCATATTTAGGCTTTCTGTAATCTGCTCTGCAAAGACCACAGCCGAGCTTGTGTGTGACAAAAATGCGGTGCCATCTGCTACGTAATAAGCCGAGGAGATGAAATGAGCAGATGTGCAACTTCGCTGACGCATCCCAAACGCCTTTGATGCAGCAGTATTACTCCTACAGATCACAGACTATGATTCACTCATGAAACACATTTAAATAAGTTACACATTTTACGTACTAAAAGGTTGTAAATTAATAAAACGCTGTATATGTTAAGGTGTAACCATCCCGCTTATATGCACCAGTAGCCTGATGTGCAAATTTTTACAGAAACATCATAACAAATAGGAATACAGTGAACCCATGAAAAGCAATACTGAAATTATAGAGCATATGTACGTAATACTAAATAGTTGCTTTATTTAGATGCTTAGAACAATCACGTGCTAATTAAGGCCCAGCAATTAATTAATTAATGAATTATCTAGTTACAATTTTACTTTAAACTTTCGTGACTACAGAAATTCATATTCTTTGTTTTTTTTCGGTAAAGTCACAGAGTTAGAAAAAATTCTAAAAATAAAGTGAATAAAAATAATTTTTAAAACAAAAAACACTAATGTAGACTGCAAATATGCTCACCAACTTAAAAACCAGACTACAGTCTACATTATAGACTGCCAGTACACTCACCCAGCTTAATAACCATTGCTACAGTCTACATTAGATTGCCAGTACACTCACTCCGTTTAAGAACCAGGCTACAGTCTACATTAGTGGCTTTTCGTTTTCATTTATTAATATTTTTCTAACGAATATTCATCAAGATATTCATCTTTTTTTTGTCATTACCTGAGAAAGCATCGTTGAGGCTTCAACAGATTACGATTAAAGTGAGAATTGCCTGGAATTCTAAGGAAAATATATTTTAAATAAATGTTGAGGGTGAGAGGAAACATGTTTCCCAAGGGAATGCAACACAGGCTGGAACACCAACTCCCCACAAACCAGAATGCCTTGCACTCGCTTGCCCACGAGAACACCGCCGAGAGTCTCAACATTATATTTCAGGAGGGTCCTGCCAAGTTTTTTGTAGGGGGCATGGTGCCATGTGCAATCACTATTGAGTCATTTGCAGGTAATTTTTTTCAGCACTGGGATGCTTGACCGTTACACCAGTAATTTTGGTTTGTTTTGGCCATAGGAGGAAACCAAAGCATCCAGAGAAAAACCATGCAACACAGGGGACGGACAGAGAAACTCCACGCGAAAAGGCACCCGAGTCAGCAATCAAACCCAGGCACTTCTTGCTGCGAGGCACGAGTGTTACCACAGCGCGAGCAGCCTGCCACCCAAACTGGGCTACAATACCCCCACGACTCTCACACATGGGGTCTGAGTGCATGTTTGCTGTACATATTCCTCCAGAGGGTCTGTTTCCAGGGCGCACGCTAACAAGCCCTCAGGTGACTACCTGCTTGTGGAGGTTGCTAAGCAGCAGAGCGGGGCTGCCCCTCATTTCACCAGCGAGCGGCAAAGCGGGGGCGGCGCCAGTACCGGGCAGCCTCCGGTGCGGTCTCGTCACGTCCTCGGGGGCCTGGAGGTCTCCGAGCACCACGGGGCCCTGCAAGGAAAGCGTGCGCTGAGCGCCGAGCGGCCGCCCTGGCTCGACGAAGCCACCGGCCCGTCGCTGCGGGTCACCCGACGCACGTCCGTTCCGAACACAGCGGTGGCACCGTGCGCGGCGCGCCTCCGCGTTACGAAGGAAGGCGCCCGCGACCAAATCGCCCGGAATGCGCCCAATCTCGTCGGATGTCGGAAGCCGCGCGGCGTTGAGGCTGGAGAGAGCGTTAAGGGGGCGGCCACCATGCGCAAAAGGCCGTCGGCGGTGGTGTGGCAGGCGTTTGCCTTCGTAGGGCGCTGGCATAAAAGCCTCGGCAACTCTCGGCGCCTTACACGGCGTCTCATCTCGGGTGCGAATGCCGTCTCATTGTCGCGTTCTGACACCATGCTCCTACTGGACGTCTGTGAAAAAGAGCTTTAGAGCTCATCGGATTCCTCCAGGATAAATATTTGATATTAATCATTCCAATGCCCTGCTACAGTCATGCAAAGCGACCCCCCCCCCCCCAAGTGGCAACTGTCCCTACACAGCACCAGCATATCAAGGGGCATTAGTCTGCCGGTAGGGGACAGACATTGCCACATACACACGCACACACACACGCACACACACACACGCACATACCTTGCCGATGCGGATCTGGCGGTAGAGCTCGTTGTGCTGCCGGATGCGGTACTCCAGGTCGGACACCTGCGCCGTGAGCCACGTCCAACGGCTCGCCACCATCGCGCGCTCCCGCGCCCACAGCCACGCGGTGCTCCGCCGCCTGCGACAGAGGGAGCCGCTCAGTGGTCTAGCCCGCTCCGAGGTACCCCACCACGCCGTGGCGCCCCACCACGCCGCGCGTTGCGACCGCACTGCACTGGCCAGACCCCAGCGTTGCCGTCGTCATCAGCAAAACATTATAAAGCTCGCTAGTTGTTTTCAGAGGCTGTGGTGTGCAGTATTCGGTCACTTGCTTTTAATTAGGATTTTCTGAATGTGTTATGTTTATTATATCTTTTCTAGAAATTTGTTACGTGATTTTATTTTGCCTACAAGCTCAATTTTATTGTTCATGCCTGTAAAGCACTACGTATTGCATTTTTTTACACGAATAGTGCTATAGAAATAAAGTTTGATTGCTCATTCAATCAATGTTTTATTTGTTACGTAGAAAATCACAGTGTCGCCAGCCACCCAGCGAGTTCGCAAGGGACATCCGTGGTGCTGTCAGCACGGGAACACGGACCGTGACATCGGAGTGATCCGTACGGGAGAACAGGCAACGACGTAACAGAACGCGGTAGACGTTCAGACGAAAAGAGTGCTTAAAGGACAAAACATTACAATGTGAACAAACTAACCAGGCATATTGCACCAAAAACAAGGATGAGGTCATGATTGGGAGAGGAGTGGTGGTGGTATTTGGGGAGACTCAAAAGGTGCACATTTTGGGGAATGAGATGAGGAAATGAAAACCAAAGAGATTCACTTTTCTTGAGAACTCGTAACATAAACAATCGTTTTATTTTCAGATGGCCCTCTACAGCTACTGTGTGTTATATAAACAACGTCTCAGCGATGATGGTGGTGGTGACATCATATAGGGCAAACACTCCGACATACAGTCCACTTAGATGTTTGTGAACAAATAAAATAATTTAAATATTGGTATTGAAGCCTTGAATTTTTTTCACAATCCCATTATTTCCGAAAGATCTCTTGCACCACCATGCAATCAGCTGAAGTCATGTGCTTCCTTGTTATGAGTTTTTAATACACTAAGCAAATGCACAGCAAAAATAAAAAAAAGTTATATTTTGGAAAGTTGCCAACAGTGTAAGAAGACATATTGCTTGATCTGTGAAACAACATAACAATTATTTATATCAATTGTCTGTGAAACAACATAACAATTATTTATATCAATTGTCTGTGAAACAACATAACAATTATTTATATCAATTGTCTGTGAAACAACATAACAATTATTTATATCAATTGTCTGTGAAACAACATAACAATTATTTATATCAATTGGTTAATTGCGATGGAATCATACTGTTGCCAGTTTACAGTGCGAGTCGATTGTGCAGAACTCGCACATTCTGCCAGGGAACCGGTAATCTGCACCAACGCCGCTGGACATTTTACAGCACTGAAATCTAAGAAATACGTTCTGTAATTTGTAAAACAAAATTGCCGTAAAATAAATCATTAACCTATGCAACAACCTTATAATCAGCGCAAAGTTGAATAAAACAGCAAACTATCGCGATGAAGATGTTGCTTACATATGCGGTGAAAGCCGATCAACTTGAACAACGTCGGGAAAAAGCTAAATGTTTGTTAACTTTATTTTCAATAAAATGGTACAGATAACAAGAACATGATTCTGGGTGGGGGTGGCAGTCGATGTTGCGTCGCCAGCGGGGGACGCAACCACGTGGGGACAGCCCCCCCTCACCCCCCTGAGAAATCACATTATAGAGCCCTTCATTTATTTAATCCCAAAGCTTCAATTCACAGCCGTATAATTATCATGATTGTTCATCGGCCATCCTGTGCACGTGTCTAGGAAGTGCGCAGCACAAACCGTGTTGGTTGTGCGGCGTGACAGCCGAACACGCTGTGATGCCGTCAGAACGTCGCATCAGGCGGAGTCGCCCCCTGGTGGTGGCCCATCAGCCACAGCGGCCTCGCTCGCAGGCCCACGACGACGGCAAGAGGTGGTGACGAAAATATTTGTCGATGTTCATTTGATTTCGATTTAAAGCTTCTTTCGTGACTGCAGGGATTCATCTTCTTGGTTCTTTCGGTAAAGTCACGTAGAAGGGAAGTAATAAAATAATAAAAATAAAACATAATAAAATAATTCTCACGTTTCGGCCACAACGCAAGCAGCCGTCCTCAGGTCTGAATGGGAAAGACAGCGCCATTCAGAGGCTGTCTTTCCGACAGACCTGTTCTTCACCCGAGGACGGTGGCTTGCGTTGTGGCCGAAACGTCGTGAGAATAATTTTATTATGGTTTAGTTTATTATTTTATTACTTCCCTTCTACGTGACTTTACCGAAAGAACCAAGAAGATGTTGATTTGTTTTTATTTGCCTGTTGGTCAACGATGACTGCGAGTGGACGAAGTTCACCGAGAATTTGGAACGGCAGTGCACTTGGGAAGAACACAAATGCCAAATGGATATGAAAAGATTTAACGCGTTCAATAATTGGCTGACCTGATTGATACATTTTAATAACAAAAGCGTGTCTGACTAAACGCTTGACTGTTTTAGTCGACTGGACCAAGAGAGTGGGCTACGTGAAATCTCCCGGCGATGACTCGACTACATCTCCACAGGTTGCCGTCGACTCAACTGGAACGACGATGAAACATGCCGACCGAATTAACACAAGAAGAGTCCCGTTCGCCTCTGCTTTCAACAACGAATGTACTGTCGCGGGAAATGATAGCGTCGCTGGTATACACACACGACACTCACTTCCACAGAGGTTCAGCGACGGAGCTATATTCGGATCTGTTAACGACAGGAAGAGGCTTCAACATAAGGCACCAAGTCACAAACGGGTACACTCTTCCAGCGGCAAGTCAGACGTTTAAATATTCAATGTCGTTCATATAACGATAGCCACTTGAACATCTTAGACCTCTCGTCTCTCATGAAACGAACTCAATGATCCCCACAGGCATTGAGCACAGTCTCGGCAACACAGAACTGTACTACTGGGCAGTAAAAATAAAATAGTCCACTGCTGCTAAATATATCACTTCCACTAATCTGCAGCGCTGCCTTGGTTATTTCAAATAGCCAACTGTAGTTTGATTCCAAACAGACTTGAATATGCTGCTGCACAACTTACTGGAATCAAAACGAGTCCGTTTAACAGCAAACACTTATATTAGCCATTACATTTGGCAATAGGCAGGCTTGCACAATTATTCTCAAACATATATTTAGAAAGCCCTTTAAATTAAAGGCCAGGCATGAAGAACCGTGACATGTTTATGAACGCAAGTGCACATGCGGCTAACAAAGAGTCTTTAACGAATGAGAAAGGTTGTAAAAGTTACCAAACTACAGTAGTTTTACTGTTCGTTATAAATTAACTGCCGAAAAGAAAATAATAATAAAAGTTGGCCAGATAGTTACCGTTCTCAGTGGAAATAAATTAGAAGACGCTGCCCACATTTCCAGTGCGCTTTTTTATGAACAGTGTAGGGCACACGTGATGAGAAGTACTATTTTTAAATCCGAATTCTACCAAATACCTGGAGTGCTGTACCACATGCATCCCAATTAAATGGCGCTACCACCCGTGTAAGGCGACGTTTCCACGGCAATTTGACTTTATACCAATCCCATGCTGAGCCAGTCTGCATTAGTCTACGCTGTACTATCCCAAAGTTAGTTTATTTTTTTACAAGTACAACATTTTCCGCCGTGGCTTCCCACCCTCAACTCCCCCGTGCCCCCCCAAACACAGCTCTGAAGTTGATTGTCAGTACAAGAGGCTCCAATGGCCGTGTTACCATGTTTCTGCGTTGACCCTGTGACTTCATGACTGTCTGAGGGTGGTACAGAAAAAATGTTGTGGCTCCCCGAGGAAGGCAAGTCGAGCGGTCCCAGTTGAAGTGTGCCGCATGGCCCACTTGGAGCCGTTGGGGTCTAGTACGGACGGACGGCTGCTGATATTGACCTGCTGGACATCTGTGAAAAAAGCTTAATAGCTCAATGGATTCCTCCACTATAAATGCATATTATTACGTAAAGGTGTTTACGATTCTGTTTATGAATTCCCTGCTTGTCCATCTTATCAGAAACAGTTTTCTCAAGCGTCTGCCATCTGTCAAAATTATTCCTGGACACTTTAACTGTCTTACCTGTTCTAGCTATGTTCTTGGTTCTTTCGGTAAAGTCACGTAAAAAAATTTTTATGTAAAATTTTAAATAATAAAAATAAAATTATGAATTGAAAATAATAAAAGCAAAAACCCACGATCAAAATCGTAAAATAAACTGTACATTTAAAATGAAATAAAAATTGGAAATAATAAAAGCAAAAAACCCACGACGTTTCGATCGCAACACAAGCGGTCTTCATCAAGCGGAGAGAAGACTGCTTTGTGTTGCAATCGAAATGTCGTGGGTTTTTTGCTTTTATTATTTCCAATTTTTAATTTTATTTTTTTATTTTTATCGTGGGTTTTCTGCTTTTAGTATTTTCTATTTCATATTTTTTTTCTATTTACGTAACTTTACCGAAATAACCAAGAATATTAATTCCTGCAGTCACGAAAGTTTTAAATCAGAACCTGTTCTTGCTGTTATCAATCCACAATGACATTGAAGCATCTCCGACGTTACTCTGAGATTTTCACGACTTGATTTCTGCTCTTTCATTCCCATTTCAAAATGTCCCATTGCCCTGTTCAAACATTTCGACCACCTTCTGCAGCCCCCCTCTTTAATACTAACCATTAGCACCGTCATTGTCCAAAGTTCTCTTGTAGAATTCCACCTGCCACTCATTTCTTCAGTCTAAAAACGGACATCTTGCCTACGTCTGCCTCTTCCACAAGCTACATTCCAATCCATCACCGCAAAGTGTCCAATCTCTCTCCATTATCAGTTCCTCCAGATGACTGCACTTCATCCACCTCTTCCTGCCTGTAGTCTGAGATGGGCATGCGCACTTGAATGCTAATGACAGGAAGTGACGTGGCACTCAGTCAGTCGTATGATTTACGGATGCCCTGGGGGAGGGTTCCTGTGTGGCAGATGTCGGTTTCTCTGTGAAGGGGGAATGCGTGGCGTTGAAGAAGAGCACAGGCTGAGCTTGGCGGTGGATTTTGAATTGAAACGTTAACCTAACAATTACCAAGAATCCTTCCCCGAGCCATGGAGCAGCCTGCGCTCGGGAAGGTCTTCGTCTCAATGTTTGCGAGAGAGACGAAGTAAAAACCACACTGATGCACACACGGCCACACGCTTTCGGACGCAACTCCAGCTTCCTGTGAGCGGGGCCCGGAGGGACCACGGGACTCATGGGAACGCACTGTGGCACGGGATTCGGCTCAATGCCAGGATTGAGAGAATGTGTTTGCCCTCGTCTGTATTATGACGAGAAATTACTCAAGGATTAACGCTGATTTAATACAGAGATAATTTCAAGCACAGCACACTCTCATGACTTCTGCGAAAATCACAGGGAAAATCAAAAGGCGAGCTCAATGTTTTATGAATATCAATAAGAGAATAAAGCTTTCACAGTGCCTTTCATATAAAATCATCAATAAGTGCTTTATAACATCATCAAAACATACAACTATGACTAACAGTGTAAACAGGAAACGTCAATAAAACGTTGAACTGCTCAAACACAACCTGTACCAATCAAGAAAATGCAGAATTAACCAAGTAGGTTACTATACATTATTTAAAACACCAATGAATACAAAGTTCCTGACCGACTTGAATGAGTTCTATATTTTACAGCTACATTAACAGTCCACTCCTAGTGTTGCAAACCAAACACACACACACGAGCCTTTAAAACACTGCAGAGCTCTGCTTCTGCAAACTCACAATCCAATCCATTATCAGTACTTAACCTTGTATCTTGCACCAAGCACTTGATAAATATGACAGCTATAACGTTGGTATAAGGTACTACCTTGAGATTTTATCCTTGAGTGAATCCAAATGCACACCAGCATCAACATAGGAAACCCTTTTCAATGCCATCATCGTCTGAGATAGCAGATTGTTGAGATAAGGACATGCCTAGCCATTTCAAAAAGTTAAACCAACGTTTAAAACGTATAAACTGAACACATTCTTCAATAACGCTGTGTTGAGTTGGTTGTTGTTCTGTGCTTGTGCACCGTGGCTTGTGCAACACCACCACACAATTAGTTTGAACCTAGCCTTCCTGAATTTAAGAGAAAGTGATATGGTATGACAATATTAGAAAGGGCAAGTGCCCAATTACCACAGTATACTTTCAGCAATTTACAAGACACTGCATCAGAGTCGGTCTGCATGCTGGTGCATCTGCACCCGACTGCAGGCACCGTTTACCTGACAAACAAGTCGCGGCAAACCAATTGTAGATGGATTCTCGTGTTCTTAGGTCTCGGCTTGTTTTCTTTATCCAATTTGAACAAAGGTACAATATGGAATAAAAATCTAAAACCATTTCGCTTTTCCATCGTTCGGTCTTAACTTGCACTTTTATTTCAATCAACTTAAGAAAACACACAATAAGTGCCTAGTCATGCTTCACGATTTAGTAAATGGCTATATAGTATTGTACCCGATATGTACCGTCAATCCAGAGACTACCTCGAACTCTTTGCTTCGTTCCCTGTTGATGTGTATTCGGAGGACTGGGGCCAGAGTACATAACAGACGGCAATCACCCTTATGTCATAATTTTTGTTGAAAATAATACTTTTTGTAACTGAGTGAATATGACAGTTCCGATATTGAGCATCATAAAGTCGTGAGAAATCTTACCAGTCGTCAGTACCACTCGTAAGAGTATTGTGAAATTGTGCCCGAGAGGTTGTAGTTGCATGCCTCCAAACGTGCCATATACTTAGGCCACTCATTAAATTTTGTATGGCGGCTTGGAATTTGACCGCAGCAGTGTTAGCTCAGCACCCCTGGCATAACACTTGCTTCATAAGCCACAAGGCTACCTCCTCCACGTTGAACATGACTTGAAACCAATATATTCTGCCCATATACTCATGATCAGCCAAACTTGAGACTATTTCCCTCGGGCAAAAGAATTCCAGATTCCATTTGGCTACATTTCAACAACAAAAAACCTCCCACTGCACAACCAATTTCTGCACCGAGGATGCAAATAAACACTGTGTACAGCATTCGTGTTCTGCTCTCTATCAACCTATACCCGTTGCGCAAATTTTACATGAGACAAAACAGTCCATGTGCTTGCTTTGCTACCTCTTCGGCTCTTTTAGTCCAGTGTGGCATTTCGCTTTACAACTGCAAAATGTATTGGGATAATGCACAGATGTTGATGCTACACCAACTTAAACTGGCATGCACAGACTAATCTGATAACACACAGGGACAACGTGATTGCTTTGTGTGTGGCTATTGTGGGTATGGTTGTCTTTGTGAACATTTTTGGGAGCGGCAGTTGCGTTGGCGAGTGCACTGTGCTAGAAGATGTATTTTTTTTTATCAATATGTGAGGCTGACCTAAACCTCGTATGAAATGTAAACGAATGCTGAAAGAGAGATTTTCTGTTGGCCTGGTTCTCTCTCAGGACACCTCTAGAAGGCCGAGGCTTGATGGACATCTGGAGTAATTTGCACGTTTGTACACACACCTACACAAGAACCATTCCAGCTCAATGTATTGCAAAAGCAATCTCAAAAGCACCTTGCTAAATTACATCTTGTTTATGTGCGTGTCATGTAACTAGAGGAACCAATCTTGTAAAGTGTTTATAGTATGGGTTTATGTAATATTGTATTTCCCGGCAAATTCATTGTATTGCCTGTTTTAGTAAATAAGTCAATTCCTGAATGGAAGCAACACGTTCACTTTACGCAAGTGCACATATTATTTTCATATTTAGATATGAATGTGCAGATATAACATTTCCAACTGTTGAGTGTGGAATAAACAGACTGGAGCACACAGCAATCTGCCACTGAGTATCAGCATCTTTATTTAGACTGCAGTAGGAATCCGATGAGCTCGGAAGCTCTTTGTCAGATGCCCAGTAAATCAGCTGAGGCGCCCCCCGTCGTTCCTGCAGGTCTCTGCAGTCAGGCGATTATTCATTTGGTCTTTTCACAGCCATGATAAATTCACTGCCGGATGAAGACCTCCCCAAGTCGCCTCCATTTTTCATGGTCACCTGCTCTTGAGCTTCTCATTAGTCCATCTCTGCAGTCTCTTCTTGGGTACCTTTCCTCTTCTGACTGCCACTCATTAATCTGCGTATAAGTTTTCGAGTACACGTGTTCCCCTCCATCTCTTCCTGTAATCCCAAGTGTGCGTCAACCATCGGTCAGTCACAAATGTACGTATGCATGTTGAACTTCTTTCGCACCGTACGCAGCTAACCGTGCTAATCGGAGGTGCGAAAATGTATTAAACACAAAGGGCAAGTCAGGCAAGGAGATCCTCCCATCAAGAGCGTTCTCAGCAAAGTGAGAAGTTATTACAACAATAAATGGTAACAAAGCACAGGTAATTATTAAAGAACTAAACAAAGAAGGCTGCCAAGTGGAACTAAAGATAAATATAAGCCAAGTGATCGGTGCGCACTAAACCTGGACTCGACACAGAAACTGTTATCAATCTGGCAACTGATATGTCAAAACCTATCACAGCACTCAAGATTTTTCCCATAATGCAATTTATATTAACCGTTTGAAGCAATGTTTTATACAAATTACGCCAACTAAAATGAAATGGTAAAATAGTTTATAACACATTACCACGTTATTAAATAGTTTTATCAATTACTTGAATGTGGGGCCACGTGGGAAGCATTGGAATCCAACATTTTACTCACAACGGTCATGATGTTTTGATCCGGTTGTGAAATGTCATGGGATAAGTCTAGCGTTAAGGTCTAGCCAGTAGGTAGGTATATGATCGTTAATAAACTGCTTCATTTACCATCACAAATTATATTTTCCACATTTGGTAGTATTTGCTTATGATGCTTTCATCATAAGCAAACACTACCAAATGTGGAAAATATAAACAAGTTAGCAGACACATTAAGAAATTTGAACATGAAATCACTTTGGTATTGCCTCATACATACATAATTACGCATAATTATATTGAAAGTATAATGCAACTGCATGCCTAAAAAGTTACAAAGTGCAGGGTGATTGAAATTAGACTGTATTGCATTTATTCAAACCTATTGACCAAAATGATGTTATGTTAAAATAATCACTGTAAACGTGGCATGCACTGGTGACCCATATGTTCACCAAGAAGGGAATTTAATTTACACGTGGTTATAAAGTGATATCTTGTGAGCATTTCAAAAACAACTATCGTGACAATTTCTATTCATCGCGGTTGTATTTAACCATTCAAAAATGATGAACCCAAGTAGATGGACTTTATTGAATGGCAATACCAAACTAACAAACCGAGTTACTGATGTAATGACTCTGATTCAAACGGATTCTTCCCCTCAACATGCATACATGTAATAGTATGCCTAAAAATAGTTTATGACTCATAGGTACATATAATCTTGTACTTCGACAGTCCAAATATCCGTATCACGAGAGCATAAATGCAAAAAAAAGAAATGATTTAGGAATCAAAGTGTGACCCCGAATCGTGGCAATTCATAGTCTCTTGGGGGGGAAATGTCACATCCAAATTAGTTAACGCAGCGGCTCTCAGTGATCGTTCTGGGGAGCTGGGAGGGAACCGCACACGTAATTAGGGGGTTCGGAATGGTGAAAGCTCTGCAATGGGGGGGGAGGCAAACGACGGTAATGCAGGGTCTATAGAGTACCTACCACCCACGTTCACTGGTCAGCACATGCAGCCCTTGCTCATTGACAAGCATAAAGTGCCACTCGTTACGATGCCGTGAAAAAGGGAGGGTCCCTCCACTCAAGAAGGTCTTTTGTCCAAAACGGAGTTGACATTAATTGAAATGTATACACTGCAAACTCGATGTTGCAAATATTTCTCGAAACAGGAACATTATTAGGAGCGTTAATTTTATTCAAAAGTTGAACTGTCAGAGTTTTTTTTTTAAATGGAGCCATATCCCAACTCGGCACCCCAAGGCCCCACTGTCTCTATCGAGCAAACGCGCTTCAAATCGAAACTTGTTGCTACTCACGACCATGTGATACACATCATCCGAGATGTGACGTCAACGCTCACAGAATTGGACAACACGCCAGCCACAGCAGTGCTGGCTTATCCAACTAGCAAAAGTAGCATATGCTACGGGCCCCACACTTTCAAGGGCCCCACGCTAAACGCTTTCAAGCTATCAATTCCGGTTCAGTGATTCTGCATTTGCTCGATTACTATAGTATTATACTGCCTTTAACTTTTATGAACGACTGGGTGTTTAAGGTTAGCGATTTGTCGTATTATCTGGCTGTATAGTAAATGAAAAAATACAATTATTTTACTATGCAAGTAAAACATTAACGTGTTTTAATGTTTTTTTAGGGCCCTTTTATAACATATGCTACAGGCCCCACACTAGCTTAGTCCGGCACTGAGCCACAGTACCCTACAGTCTCTCCTCCTCCCCCTCCCCACTCCCCCCTCCCCCCTCGCCTTCTTGATTCCTCTTCCTTCCCCTCTCTCCCAATTTCCTTTGTCTCACTTCCTTAATGGCCACCGCCATACCTCTTCTTAAAAACTGCTTTTAGCACAGCATGTAAAATAACCGGCACTGCATAGCATTGTGACGAAATATTTACCCGGAATGCAACTGGATTTTTATAAAGCCCTCTCCTTGGTCAAATACAAACAAATTAATGTTGTATCGTCACATTACAAAACACGATACTTCAATAAATTCCCAACAACCCTTATGTTCTACATACAATCCTATGCAAGGTAGAGTGGTGGTGCAGCGATGAGCAGATTGAGATAGAAACCCAGCCATCTGAGTTGTATTCCTGACCACAGTTAACGTGAGTGATGACGGATACCAGCCAAATCCTCTAAACGCACGTTTATAAATGTGGAAAGAAGAACCGGAGGACCCGGAAAAAAATCCGCGCGACCACAGGGACAGAGTCATGCAATCCCTAAATATACAGCAGGCATCAAGGTCGAGATGGAACCCACGACCTCCTGTATACTAAGTGACGGAGTTAACATTTCGCCACCGTGGCGTCCTAAACCGGTCCTGGGCCCTCTTCGCCAGCATGGTGAATGATGGTAAATTCACCTCCATGACCAATCAAGTGTCGGGAAGCCATCATCCAGCAGTGGATGAAGAAAGGGCTGTGAATATTTGTTTTCTACCCAAGCAGTGTGACACCAGTTTGAGAAGGAGAAATAAAAAGTGTTGTCAATCTGTAATAGCGGCCTATAGTGCCTCGACTGTGACACGACTACCAGGCACGTACGTGATGGTTCACTTCCGAAGACATTTCCAAAAAAACAATTGCAAACTACTGATTGTATTCCACCTCTTTTGTATTGTTTCTCATTTTTATTGTGTGTACAATCTTGACACCATTAGAAAAAAGCACAACATGCGCATAGAAATTGTATTAAATGTAAATGCATTCTTACATGCACAATCCGAAACACGCATCAAGATAAAAAATTATCTATTGTATTGCATCATTACATGCCTAATAACTGCTCTAAGTGTATGTATATTGACTTCTTTCATACTGTACATAGCCAACCGTGCTTATCGATAGCAGTCGAGTAATAGCTACTCATCATCTATATGATCATACTAAATGGTCGTCGCTATGAGTGAATTCAGACTCAACATTGTAATCACCAACTTTTTTGTGGTCGATCACTCAGACCTTTTTGAAAATGGGCCCAAACAGTCTGCGTTTTGAAGGCAGGAAACCCCTGACAAGCCACACACACACACCCAGACATCCACACACACCCACACACCCACACACCATCGCGCGGCGCTTTCAGATGCGCTGCTGCGGCTGTCTGCAATGAACTTCCTTCCGATATTAGGAAGCCACTGGAGCCATCCACTTAAATCTAGATTGAAAACTTATTTCTATAAAACGGATTCTTGTGTTTAGTTTGCTGTCGTTCCCCCACTCCTCCGATTATCATGGTTGGCTACGTACGGTGGGAATTAAGTTCAACATACACACACGTACGTACATGATGCTGATGAAATCACGGAGCTCTACTTGCTACAACTGATGCACGAAGCCGCTGCCCGGGAGGTATTTATAGGAGCTCAATACCCACAGCCACAACACGAACTTAGGGCCTCAACACTGACCCACAGCCTCAAAACTGACCCACAGCCTCTACACTGCGACATAGCCTCAACACTGACACACAGCCTCAAAGCTGACACAGTCTCAATGCTGAACTACAGCCTCAACATGGACCCACAGCCACAACACCAAACCACAGCCTCAACACGAACGCAGGGCCTCAACATGGATCCACAGCCTCAACACGGACCCACAGCCACAACACCAAACCACAGCCTCAACACGAACGCAGGGTCTCAACACTGACCCACAGCCTCTACACGGACCCACAGTCTCAACACTGAACCACAGACTCAACACCGACCCAAAGCATCAATACTGAACCACAGCCTCTACACTGACCTATAGCCTCAACATGGACCCACAGCCTCAACACTGAACCACAGACTCAACATCGACCCAAAGCATCAATACTGAACCACAGCCTCTACACTGACCTATAGCCTCAACATGGACCCACAGCCTCAACACTGACCCATAGCCTCAACATGGCTGCACAGCCTCAACACTGAACCACAGACTCAACATCGACCCAAAGCATCAATACTGAACCACAGCCTCTACACTGACCTATAGCCTCAACATGGACCCACAGCCTCAACACTGACCCATAGCCTCAACATGGCCGCACAGCCTCAACACTGAACCACAGCCTCAACACTGACGGTGTTATTAGAAGCACCAGGCACTTTTTCAAATCAAGTTTCATCACTTTATTGTAAAAACACATCTTAAAACTCCCAAATCAAACGTCGCAAAAAAATAAATATCTGAAAAAATACCTAAAATGAAGCGCCATAAATGGTTGAAGCACCACAACATGGAAAAGAATATGTCAGGCAGCAATCGGAGCGGAATAGTGCGCACCCTGCCGTAGTGGCGACAGTGCTTCACGGGCCGTCCACATTCGGCTCCTTCAATCTTGGAAGCGAGCGATGAAACCGAAGAGTCACAATTTGATTTTGGCACAAAGTCTTTTTGACGTTTCCATTGAACCCCAAGAATCAGACAACCACTTCAGTTTGCCAATTCTCACTAATTCCAATGAACACAATACATTCCAGCCGACATTGTTCGGTTTAAATATTAGGGACGCAATGATGCATCGATTAAAATGTATTTATTACACTAACAATACATGAATCGTGCTGGTAAGAATGTAATAATTTCCATTGCTATATGTTTGTATATATTGTATCATGTGATCCACACAGCAACTATATACGAAAAGAGGTCCTCATTTTGTAGCTGCTCACCCCAAGCTATGAATGCCCTGATAGTGGCATTGTCTTGGTGCTGTTCGCCTTTTGGCGTTCTCTGGTCTCACACTGGTGAGACTAGGCCCTAAAGAAGGCCGTCTCTGGTGTAGAGCAATCAGTTTCAAAGACAATGCCATATATTATATTTATCAGGGCATGTTTTGTTTGCATGTTCACCACAAGTATGTGTGGTAATACAGACTTGATTCCTTGGACAAGGTTTATATTTGGTGTTTGAACATGTTAACACCTGTTTTATTGCCAGAAAGGATAAAATCTAGCCTTATTTTTTCACAGCTTCCATATGCACCACAGTGGAAACTAAGATCCCTCCGAGTGGTGTTTTATTCAAGTTTAAATATTTCACGAATTATTTATCCTTCATTTTACTGAAGCTCCCTCTCCTGTACATTCAGCCAAAGGCCCCATAGATTAGAGCATTCACAGATATGCCCTTCAGACTCGTGATGACGACAAGTAATTGGTATCGACAGAGCGAGTGAACGAGCAGTCACACGCCATGGCTCTCTGTAGGCGGTGGGGCGAGAGGAGCCGCCAAGGCCTGCTCCCATGAAGGCGACCGCACTCTGTAAGCGCCCCGGTCTCGTGAGAATCTGATAGCAATGCAGGAAGTATGCTGTCCGTGTCCGGTCACACAGAGACGCAGACGGTATATGAATGTTTACCATTTTTTTAAGTGCGTCATGAACGAATATTAGAGGAGAGGAGAGTCATCACATGGCCAGTCGCTCAGGTATGGGGGAAGAGACAGTCTCCGTTAAAGCACCTCAATAATACAAGATATTCGTGTACTGCTCTGTCAAACCATTGCTTAATGAAGGCCTTCCCACACTGTGTCCATACTTCACCATGCTGGTCAAGGGGGGTGAGGTGCGGAATCCAGGAAGGGTTCACAGATATCATCTGCCAATAGTTCAGTGTTCCGGCAAATTGAATTCAGGTCACCGGTGTTAAAGCGCTGCGATAACAATATACACCACCGACAGTCCACCCACGGCACACAAAGGATGGTCCGCAAATAGCGCCACAACACAGTATGGAGGAGAAATCATTGTTCCACCTTATCTCCAACACTGGAAGGATCAGGGCAGTGAACTGTCTTTAATCTATCTAAAGTAGGCAATGTCATCCATACCATTCTCTCATTGGAGACTAACCTGTTTTGGGGGTTTATACCTTATTTCCTCATATTATGCTGCCGAGCACCTATAGTAGCCATCAAACTGTTTATTTAGCATCTGTCTGTCACTCAATTGATCTTTGAATTTGTGAGCATGTGCAGACAGGTAGCAAAAAGTGAATTCAATGGATCCGCAAAAAATGGGATTCACTTATTAAAATATGACTACGACTGTAATCAGTTGAATATACTGTATTTTGTTTGGCTTAAAATCGAAAAAGAAAAATAAACTTTTAGGTGTTTAATTAGGCGATATAATGTAGCATAAATGTATAACTGTAACGGCTAACATTTGATCCTGCTCAGCCAATCAGAATGTATTTAGGGACCAGGCGAATTTAATATGATTAACATAGATCGGAGTCAGATGCCACTGGGATCTGATTTGAGTAGTCGTACTCGATACCATACAGCCACAGTGGTGAAATCGTTTCTGACGCAGACAAATGAAGAAACGCCAACTGAAACTGCAATTTCTAGAGACTCGTACGCCAACCACTAACAATGAGACACATTGTTCGGTGATACTGCATTGGCGATGGTGCACAACCACAAACAACACATTCATCAATACTCTTTGGTTTTTTCGATAAAGTCACGTAGGTAAAAAATCAAATCAAATAAATGAAAACTAAATTAAATCACGACGTTTCGGGCGCAACACAAGCGTCCTTCTTCAGGTGGGGACAACTTAGCGAAAGCACAACCGCTTAAGTGTGTGTCAAATCTAGAACATTCATCAATAGCATTGCCCGAACAGTAAAGTATACATTAGGTGACGTTTTGGGCAATGACCCTTCTTCATTGCATGTTCCTACTAAACGTCATAGCACACAACAAATGAATAATGCCATGAAATTTGAATGTCAGTCCATTATAGTCCTGAAAGCTAAATGCTTCACCTATTAACATCATCCGTCACGCACAAACGGTCCGATGAATATATTCGCGTATGCCCCATTTTTCACATTATTTTTTACATTTATTATACTTTGATAGAAGTTGTTGTAAGTGCCAACGAAGGGCATGGCTGATAAAGGTCAAACAATGTGGAAGCTACAATCCAGAGCTATTCGCTGGGGGCAGCCGCATGCCCAGCCCCTCCAGAAGCACAATCAGCTGACCGCCTGCCTGTCATCATTCTGGCTGCAATTCTACGTGTTACCCTACAACTACATCGCATATCGTGGGTGTTGTTTATACTTTTTCCCACGTATTTTAAAGCAAAAGTTGGGTGTACGTCCTATAACCCCGTAGAGGTGTGTGGCCAAATTGACACCAGGCGCAAGTTTGTGGAGCATCTTAATTTGCGGAGCGTCTTACAACCTAGAGAATAGGGTGATAAAAAGTAGCTTTAGGAATGCTCCCAAGCTTTTGTAAAATGGGTCAGTGACACACACTGCGATATATTTCGCAACCCCAATAGACAAACTGAAACATTTTCACATGCATGTCATTTTTGTTTTTATATTCAACTCGTTTTAAACGTATTCCTTTTGCAGCGACTACACTTAGCTAAATAAGGAGTTAACTTTAAGTCATTACGGATTAGGCTCTTCCTTCGAACACACCAGCTTAAACGCTGGCAGAAGTGTTTCGTAAATTAATTTCAGATCATTGTTTTGTAACTGTGCCACGGCCATCAATTAGTGAAGATAGGTCCACCAATGGGAATGCCCTACCAACACAAGTGACACCACCACAGGGACGAACTGCAGGGTATTATATTAACATATTTACTCCCCACCACCGCATCCCATATTAGGATGAGAGGCTTTCATCGTTTCCAGCTTGAACATACTCTCAAGAGACTGTACAGCTAAGCCAAGTACAAGTAACAAAGCTTAATAGTTCACTAGTTACAAAGTTTTGCCATTAAAAGAACATTCACTCACATTACACCATCTGTTATATATGGGACTTTTGATCTTGCGTATCACGTATTTTCTCGTGTTCACTGGTGTCGGCGATAATGGAATAACCTTGCTACACACTTGAGAACTCATTTATTCAAGGGTGCCGGCTCAATGACCAGGCATCATCTCAGTCTCTGAGCAACCCAGCCACCTCAGGACTATTAGGTTCTTGAAAGCCGAGCAGGCCCCAGTCTCTCCGTCCAAGGTAACTGGAACATGCACGAGGTTCGTACCCCTTTTAAGTACACGTTTACGATTTGTTATTCTATCCTGGTGTGTTATTGTATCTTCATCAGAGGTTACCAAGAATCGACCAAAAATAACCCATTGTTTAAAAAAACCTTACCAATGGCAAGGTGACACCAAAGTACGTTGTGAATATTTAGACGATAACCGCAAATGCAAATGCATTGCCGAGGTATGGAGTGAAGACGCAGCCAAGTCTCGCTGCACAGACATTGGTGCTGTGTGCTGCACCCAGTGCAAATAGTTCTCAGTGCAAAATGACATTCATTCACGTGGCTCCGAGGAATCCCATTGCCAGGAGTAAGAGGCTATGACTGTGTTGAAGCCATCCTTTGTACAGCATTATTATTTAATTGATTTATTAAGTGCAATAACAATCACTTGCATGTTTGTCAGAAATTTGCCAAATGAACCGAGCGACTTGTGATTTTTTTAAAGGAACGCTAAACATACAGCGGGAGAGTAACACCCACACACTCGCTCAGCAGGTGCGAACAGTGAGGGGCGGAAAAAGACTTACACAGAAACATGGTGGGAGGACTCACTATTATGTGGACGGAATTCAAATTCACACTTCACACACAAGACCATTTTACCAGCATCACCTATCCTCAGAAGCACAAACCAACGAAATTAAACAAGAACACTGGCAAAATATGAAACTCATCCACAGACGATCTATCCAATACAGAACTGGAACTCAAACTACGGCCACACGCCAGCATAATGAAAACACAGGAAAAAGCTGCACGGGCTGATTATCATGAGTGTTGTAACACATTTGGAACTGAGAATGAAAATCCGCATAGCAATGCGAATTACTGTATACTTTGAAGCGAGGTAAGGATACTCCATGGGGTAGTCTGATCAAGCAAAGATCACACAATGGACACGCGGCTCAACAGGAATGTATACCACAAAAACAAGCAAATAGTATTTATGGAACATCACCTCTTAAACGCACCATGACCATCATAGGGCAATAGCAATGAACTGCCAAAACACAGAATTTATGGCGCAGGATTTTATACAGAATTCGTATTGCTCCACGACAGGTCACGTGGACCCCCGGTACCTGTGTGGTGCACGAAGACTGGCAGCAGTGGCAATACACTTCTCAGTCAGCAGTCGTGCCAGTTATGGCAAACCGTCAGCAAACACTGCACCTACTATTTCTCAATTGCTCCTTGACCAAGAATGGTGAGGATTACATACATATCAAGTTGTATTGACACACCGAGCCAATCACGTGCAAAAACACCCTTCCACCCTCGCGGCCAAGTACAAAGTGCAGAGCACGAGAGGTGAAAGTACCAAAACGGTGCAATGCTCTTCTCTCACGGTAACACTCCCACTCGAGATGGGGAAATACTGTACACCAAAACTTTGAATTGACAGAGAATGGTTATTATCAAATAGATAAATACACACCACTTGACGTGGAAAATACGCGTCAGTTCATGTTCACTTCGACAATTAAAAGGACATTTTAACACTTCCTGCAGCTTGTCCAAACATCACTAAAGGTCTTTTTTATGCAAAGTGGTCTCCATTAATGCGGCGTGTATCAACAGGGTCATGAAACGGAGTACTGAAACAGCAGACTGTCCTTCACGGGACACGGCAGCCTCCATCACAGTCAGCTCGGAGCTCCACGAACTGCCCTGCCCATAGGCCCCGTTTACAACAAGCACTCGAAACATCAAACACTGCGGCCGGTACACATTTAAAAACACACAGCTCAAGAAATATTGCATTACAAAATACAAATAACGTCTAGAATTTCGTTTTGAACAGTTCTTTTTTAATTGGAGACTTTTTTCAACAGAGTAAAGACGACACCACACAATAACATGTGCTGCTTATGCAACCGCCGTGGTGTTGTGCAATCACAAATGTGGCAGTGGTCGCTCTCTCTCTCTCCTCAGAAGGTGCTGGAACAATTTCCCGTGAGATTCAGGGAAACACCCAGAACTCAAAGCTTGAGCGAGCCCAGGACCTCACGGGTGGGCTGCCACTATGCGGTCCAAACCAGCCACGACTATTAGTCCTATTGGCTGGACTATGAACTCAGAACCACTTTCGGGGAGTAAATACTTTATTTCAGAATCGTCTAAATATTTTTTTTTTATATTGGAGGAATCTGATGAGCTATCAAGCAGTTTTTTTCACATGTCCAGTAGGGGACGGGTTAAAACGTTACAACGATAGGGGTGAAAAGTATAGGAAAGATAAACAAATTACTTTAAAAAATATATACAAATTAAAATAAACGATGTTTATCTTACCAGGTAAAAGACCACTGAACCATTATGTACTTGACGAATACGAATTAATTAAGTTAGAACCCATTCATTTCAGATGATCACGCAATTAATTGGCACACCAAGAAAGTGAAACGAATTTGACGTCACCTCAGGTGGTAACGAAAAGTGGTACATCTGGTCTGGGCGCATGGACTACATGAACATGGGTGGCACTGTGCTCTTTGAAATGTTGCGCATTCCAACTCCAGTCAGCAGTAAACCAAGTCCATCATCAGTCTGGGGTCGATAAAATAGGTGTCATGTTGTGGTAATTCAACAGTGGCCATCCGATAAACCAACTCGCCCTCACACCATGGAATGTGGAATTTGCTCCACTGGCTTCGGGTGGTCACGCTCCTTCCATTGTGCCTTTGATCAGCGAGTCACTTCTGAGTTTGACACTCGACAACACAAGGACCTCTGTGGGTGCCCCCCCCCAAGCGCTCAGATGCAAGACCTCGGAGGTGCGGCGAGTCGAGTGCTCTAACATGGATGTTTGGAGACGTTTTAGAGGAACAACACAATCACCGCGTGTTTCTCTACAATCGTGAGCTACCTTGAACAAAACAAATATACTCGCAAACCTAATTTCCCCGTGAGCTTCCATGAACTGTGTAATTTGTACACATGTGGTGTGAATGTCCATTAAAGTGGCTATATTTATTACATATTCGTGACTTCAACCTCTAACATCAACAAGCGTGCCGAACGGAAAATACTCCTTTATGGGGAGTTTTCTGCAATAATACACAAACATCAAGGTCATCGGGTCATCATAGCCAACGTCACTCGTGTCACCAAAATGCACCATCACTTCCTCCCATTTGCTAAAATCTGCAACTATCGCACAGTCAACATCCGACCTCAAACGTCTTTTCTTTGAGCATCAAGCTTTCGTGTCAGGCTTTTAAGGTCTTCCCTTTGGTGGCACCCCAATGACCACCTCTCTGCCATGTGCCCTCCAGCCTGTACACGTGCCCCACCCATCCCAACCCTCCTCTTCCTCCTCATACATGCACAACTCCTCCCCCCCCTCTTGCCACAATATACTCTAAACTTATCCGATCCTGATATGAAATGCCTGGCATTCTCTGCGCGCATCTGCATTCGTAAGCCAGACGATTAGTTATTTTGTTAAAGTCCAACTTTCTCACGCGAATGGTATAACACGCATTTCCACTGCCTAAAACAACCAGTCCTAGTTCAACCATCGTTGACTTCTCTCCTCTTCTAAAGTGTTTTATATAGCACGTAAAAAAACACCCCAAGCCAACACAAAGATATTGATCTCATTCTCACAACCTCCCCTACTATACACATTACACTACCCACACGTACAAAGCCTTCTGCTTACTCCACACATCCTACCCCCTCTCTTGCATCCATCTTAAAGCCCCGGTGGTGTCCTGTCACAGCACCTAAATCTGTCCAAACCCACAATGACAACAGGGCCTGGCTAAAAAACCTGCAACATTGGGTATGCTCATTCAGCCTCTGGGGTGCGGATGACCAATTGTAAGCCCATGGGGGAGGCCTGCACTTTGTACTCCACCAAATGTTTTGGTAACAACAAAAACATAACTCCAGCAGCACAACAAACACAATGGGTGACACTCACCTGGTTAAACAGAATAAACATATACCGTGTTAACGTACACACACTGTCACAGACTGTCACAGACACACACACTTGGCACACAGCAATGTACAGTGACTGTCACTGAACACACCGACACAAATGATTAATGAACACAACTAACATCTGTACCGTGTAACATATGAAATAAACAGCTCATCGGCCCCTTCCTGCTGAAATGAATACACCCTAAATTTAAATCCAAACAGTAGTCATCACATCTGGTGTCTCTCCTCCCAAGCACACACAAAAGCTTGTGGTATGTGCATAAAATGTATTTTTTCAAAGACTTGACACCCAGGTTAAATCAGTGGGCAACAACTACACGTGTGTTTTTAAAAGCTAAATGGTTTTAATGAGTGGTGTATGGCCTCATGCGCACACACACCCACATCAGATAAACATGGGATTACAGTATCGCGTTGTGCATCGCACTGGGCCAGATCCCCACACCCACTGTGAGAACCATTCCCCCAACAAGGAGGCAACGAAGACAAACGAAATCAGTCGCAGTGTGTGTGGGGGTCTGACACTCCACACACTACTACTAGCATGCGATTAACATGCAAGTGGCTGTCAACTACTGCATATAAACCAGTGACAGCAGCGACAGATAGGGGGGGATACGCTTATGGAAAGCATGCCCCTGTCCAAAGAGTTCCAATACCAGCGTGTCATTTTGGGGGGTTTTATGGGTGGAATGTTTAAATTAAATCGTGCCACATTTGCGGCACGTCCGAAGAGTCCTCCTCTACAGAATGGGCTTCAAAGACCGAACTAGCCATGCCCATCGCTCGTCTCAAGGCTTTGGGAGTGATGCTTGCGATACAAACTCTGGCCCGATCCCATCCAGAGGCACGCTGGTCAACAGGTCCCATAGAGGTCCACCACTGCGAGGGTTGAAGCTCCTCCGAGCAACAATGGGATTCAATCACTGATATAACAATGCTCTGCAGTTAGTGTCCTGAGCAGACGGGCAACAATCAAGGCGATGCGGTGTCGCAGAGGCAGACATATAGAGTCATGGAGAGAGACAATGTCACACAGACACACACTGACACACAGGGACATGCACAGAGACACACACTGACACACAGGGACATGCACACAGACACAGTCACACACTGACACACAGGGGCATGCACAGAGACAATGTCACACAGACACACCGATACACATAGGGACATGCACAGAGACACCGTCACACAGACACACACATTGGCACAAAGAGAAAAGCTCCTGTGACAGCCACAGAGACACTCACACACAGAGACACATTCACTCCCTCTCTCACACACACACGCATGCACACACATGGTGACGCACAAGAGACACGGGTACTCACAAGGCCGAGCGAGGCTGTTCGGGCTGCTGCTGTTGTTGTTGTTCGTGTTGGTGGTGGTGGTGATGGGCCCGGCCCATCCACGCCCCCACGCCGAGGTCGCCAACCCAGGCGCCACCACCACCACCACCGCCGCTGCGGCTACCCTGATGGTGGTCGTCGCAACAGGCGTCGCTCTCGTCGTTGTCCACCTCCTCGGTGTCCGTGTCGCCACCCGAGCTGCTCTCCGTGGCGTCCGAGTCCAGCGCCCTCTCCACGTGCCGCAGCGCGGCCGCCAGGCTCCTGGGCACACGGCCCAGCTCCCCGGCCACACCACGCGGGGCCATCGCGGCCGCCGCGTCCACGGCTCGGGGCGGCCGCTGCTGCTGTAGCTGCTGCTGCTGCTGTACAGGAGGAGGAGGAGGTGGTGGTGATGGTGGTGACGGAGGCTGCTGCTGCTCGGCCAGGAGGTCGCGCAGCTGCTGCCGCGCGTGGCTCTCGGTCGCCTCCGCCTGGGCGAGGCGCAGGCGCTGGGCGAGGCGCCGGGCTCGCTGCTCCAGAGCCACGAGCCTCTGCACCGACGACTGCAGCACGGCGGCCCGGGGGGAGGAGGAGGAGGAGGAGGCGGCCATGGGACAACCCCCCGGCGGGGCCCGGCCACGGGGCGGCTCCCCGGCGGCCGTGGAGGCCGGCGCGGCGCGGCCACGGTGCGAGGCCACGGCGGGGAGGCCCCCCCCGCCCCCCGCGGGGCCCGGGGCCACTGCTGCTGCCGATGCCGCTCCTCTTGCTACCGTCGTCGATTCCGAAGGGCGCCCGGTCGCATCGTCAGCTCCCACACAGCCACACGAGCAGCCGACGCACAGCGCCGATGGACAATCGCGCGCTGCCCGCGGTCGTCAACCCAGCGACCCACCTCCCCGCGCGCAAGCGGGGACCTTACCCGGTCAGACGACGACACAAGCAGCCAACAACAACAACAACACCACCCACCCGCCCGGTCGCCCCAACACCCACGCAGCCACCTCCACCCCGGGGAGGCAGCAGCTGTAGCCCGGCACGCACGGGAGGGAGGGCACTGGGGGTGGGGGGTGTTTAGGCGGCGTGAGAACGCCGTGAGAACGGCCCCGCGCCGCCTGCCCGTGGGCCGCACGGCCGCCCCGCTCGCATTGTCGCACGGAGTAAAAAAAACCACCGTGCGGGCGGGTGGTTTTTTTTACTCCGTGAGCGCCGCCGCTGCCGCCGCTCACAGCCCGAGCCGCCGCCTCCTCCTCCTGCCGCTCCTCCTCCTCCTCCCGCTCGAGCGCCGCGAACAAAGATAGCGAGAGCCGCGCCGCCAACTCTCGCGAGAGCAGCGGCGGCGGCAGCAGCAGCGAGAGCGCCCCGCTCCCACGCAGCCCCCCCCCTCACAGCCTTTCACACACCCCCCTCCCCCCATCGCTACGCGTGACGTCACGAGCCCCACCCCATCCTCCAACACTCCCCTCCCTTCCCCCACGTGCTACGTCACGAGCCCCACCCCATCCTCCAACGCTCCCCTCCCTCCACACGTTACGTCACGGGCCACGCCCCTTTCGCACGCCACCTCCCCCAACGTCTCCCCCCTCCTCCCCCTCCTCCCCGCGCCCCGCCCCCCATCCCCCCCGCCCAGCACGTGCTGTCGGTGTCAAGGCGTTCGTTCTTGACGACGTTTCGGGCAATGGCCATTCGGTCTATAATGACGCAACCACTGCCCCCCCCCCCCACAACGTCGTTGACGAGTGTGTCGAGTCTTTGTTGAGTGTGCCACTGCACCACTCACCAACCCAGCAGCGGCACAGGTAAAGCTCTTTCAGTGCAGGATGCCCAGGCGTCTTCCGTGTGTTCACACGAGGGGCTTTTTTTTACGCACGGTGCGAAAGAAGTTCAACATACATATAGTACGTGGATTCCAACGGAGTACATTTGTATATTTTTTTCAATTTGGCAAATGTGTACCATGACGCCGGCACACACCACGATGGCGTGCTCTTGCCATTGACATCACGGGATCTTTAATGTCCACTGTGGTCCGTATTTGAATGGCAAATACCCACCGCAGTATTAACCAGGGCGGCGGCTGGAATCACACCACAGACTTCTGCAACGAGCGGCCCTGTCACCGCCCCAAGTCTCAAGGGATGGAAGGATGATTCGATTAATTGACAAATACCGTATCGACTTTTTCTGGCTCACAGCAAGTACTGGCATCGGTAATCCGGTGCGTAGCGCGCAGAATGTATCTTGATTCCTCGCCGAGGTGTAGTAACAATGCTGTCCCCTCGTTATAACCCTCAATAAATAAGCGTACAATACGTCGTCACATTGCTGTACCTCCACGTAAACAAATTGTATACGCGTCTAAAAACATTGGAGGAACCCAAATGTATGCATGTTGAACTTTTTTCGCATCGTACGTAGCCAACCGTGCTAATCGGAGGTGTTGGAGAAATTGGAACCGCAGCTGACTTGATTCTCAAGGGCAGAGCCCAGAATTCGAGGGATGTCGCCTCTGCATACTGAGCACGGCAGGGGGTGACAGGCTGCTGCTGCTGCTGTGCTGTCAGTTACACGTTGACATTGCCGGGAGAGCCCAAGGATAATGAATGTGCGAAACACCAGGGTCGTTAGCATCAACATTTGGAGCTCATAGGTCGAATAATGTCGACCGATTCTCAGCGATGGATGCAAACCGCACGCCGTGCCGAGCCCGAGGTCCACACCGCAGCCGCATTTGAATTGCTGACTCGGCAATACCGGCCAAACATCTCACACCTCATTGCTCCTCGAAGGCACTGGCCACGCAACCAAAGCTACGAACCATATAGCACAACCATAGAGTCACACAGATATATTAAGAGATACGTAGAAACCCACAGGGACACACAGATACCCATATAGACACACACACACAAGCTGCAGTGCGACAGCGCAACCCAAACATTTGACCTTATATATTAAACTAACCGTAGTCTGGGCTCCTTCAACAGATGAGTAATAACAGCCAGACTACCCAACTCTCTCCTGAAGCCCTCTCGTCGTGGCCGGCAGACCCTGACATTTGCATGTAGCTCATGGACGCATCGTCGCTGCCATACCCCGCAGATGAATCACAGAATTTAGTAATAGGTTTTTACCCTTTCAACTGGTACTAAAACTGACACCTTTATACAAGGGATCATGTTTGCAATAACCACAACACAAGCAGCCAAAATGCAAACAAAAAGAAACAACTCTGATAATCATATGCACAAGGACATTGCATATCATTATCATTATCAGAGTTGTTTCTTTTTGTTTGCATTTTGACTGCTTGTGTTGTGGTTATTGCAATCATGATCCCTTGTATAAAGGTGTCAGTTTTTGTACCAGTTGAAAGGGTAAAAACCTATTACTATATTTTGCCGCTGGTAAAAGAGATCTCAGTGTGAATCACAGAATTGCCATCACCTCGGCCGCGGGGGCACCGTGCGCCCTCGCCGCCAGGGGGCGACCGCGTGCACATCTCAGAATCGGAAATGTTTATTCATTTATACTGCAGGAGGAATCCGATGAGCTATAAAGCTCTCTTTCACACATGTTCAGTAGAGGCGGGTCAGAAGGTTACAACAAACAATACACACACGCGATAAGAGTGAAAAGTATAGGAAAGGTAAACAAGACGCTTTAAACATATACAAATAAAACCAAGCTATTTGTATCTTACCAGGTAAGGGTCACTGCGCTATTAACTTCTTTTTCAGAAGCGACTTGGCCACAAATTATAGCTCAACAAAGTGGCTTATCAAGTGTAAATTTAGAGCAGCAAAATAATCGAAATAATTTCAAAGCACGTTTCTAAATGTGGTGGGAAATCCCGGAGGACCCGGAGAAAAAATCCACGCTACTACGGGGAGAGAAACACGCAAACTCCAAATATACAGCAGCAGGCCTCAGGGTCGGGGTCGAACTCTCGGGCTCCTGCGTACCAGACGTTCGCCTCTTAAAGAAAATACCATGAGTGGTAGTGGTAATGCTTGCGAAGAGATGAAGAGGGCAGTGGTGACAATGATTTGTAAATGCAGTGCACTGTCGGCAAAATAAAGGCAGCACAGTGGCTCGTAGCCAGAAGTTCCTGGGTTCGATCCCTGACTCAGACGCCTTGGTGTGTGGAGTTTGTCCTTCCTCTGTTCTGCATGGGTTCCCTCTGGGTTCGATCAGGTTTCCTCCCGTAGCTAAATAAAAAAAACACATACAACGTAGCTATGTCAAATATCCCAACACTTAAACGAATACCTGCAAATTACTCAATTGCGATTAGAAACAGCAGCATCACTCCTGACTGTGAAAACTTGACAGGACCCTCCTGAAAAAATATAATTGAGACTCGGTGAGCCTTTCCTGGCTAAACAAATGCAATATTACTACGAATATTAACAATCATAGATACAATGCATGCATCGCTCTCCCGATGTGCGTTCACATCGTACCGGGTGTTGTTCAGCATAATGTCCGACGTTAAGACGATGAAGAGGGCAGTGATGACAATGACATGTAAATAACGCGTAGTTCCTTCCTATGATTTACTGTATGATTGGTTTTCATAACCAATTGTCATCAAATTGGTGTCATAGGAGAGCATGTCACTTGGCAGCCTCGCACCCGCACGAGGACTCGAATCGAACCGGCGACCAGTGGATTTCAAGACGTCACGGCGTGCGAACCATTAACACCACGAGAGCATTCTGACAATTGGCGCGAGAGTTGTTTTGACAGCGCTCACGGTGACCACTCACAGGCACAGAGGACAGCGCTGTCAACCCGCGCTCCTGGGCGGAGCTGTGAGCTGGCAGGATCGTTGGGACCGTGATGATCGTGGTCCGTGGAGAGAGAGAGAGATCTCACGGTCCCACGGGCCGCATGGTGGAGATTCGGGGGGAGTTCGGGTAATGGGAAGGCGATGTGAAGCATGTGTCTCACAATGCATCGTATGCATCCGTTTAACACGTGGTAGTTGTAGGCTTTCGCGACAAATATCCATAATAAAGGTCTTCTTTGGGTTAGATCGCGTAAATATAAATGTGTCGTTAAACCCGCCACGACCCGATACAGCCAATTAGTAAAGTTTGTCACGTAACCAAAACGTGTCAATTAGTTACGACTTCAGGACACCGGTGTTTCTGAGAGTAAACCCACAACATTTACCATTCGAGTACGAACTGTCGCTGGTCATTACAGCGAAACGTGGTGGCGGGTTTAACGACGCATTTATATTTTCGCGATCGAACCCAAAAAAAACCTTATGCATCGCATGTATGTTGAACGTCTTTCGTAGCCAATCGTGCTAATCTTACGTAGCCAATCGTGCTAATCTTACGTAGCCAATCGTGCTAATCTTACGTAGCCAATCGTGCTAATCGGATGTGCATCAGAGAGGGGGCACGACAAGCCTTTTTAGGTTCACGATCATCAATGCATCAATACACGCGGACATATGCGCACACATACATGGTGGACAGACAAAGAGGCAATCGCCGGTTTTCTAAAAGGGCCACGTAAGCAATAAGTAGCTTTCAAATGTTAAACTAAATACACAAACACAGGACTCAAAATCATCGTTCAAATGTTTCCAAGCAGGACTCTAGTGCCGATCAGGCTTTCCTGTGTAAACATGGAGGTCATTGATAATCCTTGATGCACAGGATGTTGTGATTGCTCAGCATTATTTTATTTACAAAAAAAAACTCGACACGTTTGCCAATAAAAAATATAATTGGTGACGTTTCGGGCAACGTCCCTTCTTCATAGCGCATAATGGAGGCCACCACTGCCAACGCAGCATCACCAAACATCGTGCATTATTTACCGTGCTGTGCACGGGGTAGAAGCATCTGCCAACCTGCCCTCTCGCGGTGGCCGCGACAGGCGACATGGCGCCCATCACCACGTGCGCGTGTGCACATCGTCACATTTGGGCAAACTGGTTGGTGACACGCTCATTTCTAGAACTGCGCGCAGCAACTTGCAGCAAACAAAGCAAACGTGACACAAGAATGCTCGTGACGCATTGTTCTCAGGAATGTTTTCTTGATTTATAATGTATTTTAATACTGCCGTTCGGAACTATCGATGCGTTGCGTGACTAATTGTTTCCCATACAAAAAAAGAATGCCCGCTAATGACCTTATGTGCGTGATAGAATCGGTTAGATCGGAAATAAGCCGGTTCATGACAACGAGCAGAATGACTGCGAGTTTCACATCGTGGCCGAGCAGCTGAAATCGAGGCATATTTGCGACGTGAATACTAAAGGAATGGCTCCAATCCTGAGGGGCACACAAGCTGCTAAAAATAAGAATGAGGATATCACTTCTCGTGAGCCGAATTACTATTTTCTGTGCGTCTCGAGTGAACGAAAGGCCACGCCCTGCCCCTTCTCGTATGAGTGCTCTTTTAAAAAAAACAAAATCGCAGAGAGAGCACATTTGCCAATCTATACATCTGAATATTCCGCCGGTGTCAGCCAAACGTGAGAAGACGCCAGGTTGTTATTTTAGTTCACACACACACACGCGAAAGGCGTAACACGAAATGCCCTGAACAGAAAAGGATGCCTATTGAAGGGACTCTCTATAGCTGCCTCTAGTGGCGGCCCTTCCGACAGCAGTGGCGAGAGCGAGCAATTGCGGGGCCGACTGAACCTTGCCATGTGTTTGTGTTTACCTTCTCTTTTATTGCACGGCCACTACACGAATCCCATTATACTGGTAGGAACCTCCTGGTTACACCAGCCCACAGGGGATTATTGTGTCCGTCGTGCAGGGAGGGGCTGGGTGGGGAGGGTGGGGAGGGTGGGAGGGGCTGGGTGGGGAGGGTGGGGCTGGGTGGGGGGTGGGAGGGGTGGGGCTGGGTGGGGAGGGGCTGGTCACCCCGTGGTGCCCTTATAAAACTCAACGTTTAACCTACTCACGCCGGCTTGTGCCCGCCCTCACAGTCGGGCATATTTGCGGAATACACCACGCCGCCGTTGACCCTGGCCATTGACCGAGCAACCCAACGTTCCAACCAGCTCCCTCCGCAGGAATGTGTTTACTGCAAATGGAAAGCGTCACCACGAAACCCACCGCACGCGCTTAGCGCGTTGCTGCTGCTGCTGCGTGCATCCTCGGGCTAAGGCCACGTCACTTGCGGCTCCGTTTTAATGCGAAATCGAAGCCGGTGCACGGATCCTGTGCGTAGTGCGACGTGAATGCGCACATCGCTCGTCGAGGCCATCAAAAGCACCAGATTGGCCTCAACGACAAAAGGATTCGTTACAAATGGTGCACGGGCTCAAGGAGAAGTGTAGCACATGTGAAACTATCCCGAACTTGAACACATACAAGAAACGCACTCGAAACGCAAACGGATATATGAGACGAGCAGAATCAGGCTCAATGGAAGATTGGCACAGTCTGATTCACAATCACTGAGTCCCAATAATCCTCAGAATTAAAGTATTACCAGTGTTATTCTGTCTGAGCTATGTCTGCTGTACCCTACACATCTCAACAGTGGCCGTGTCAAATGGCAGAGGACACGACACAGAACACCAAATGTGGAACCATCGATCAAGTAACAACTTGCCGGACTGCCTACGTCACAGGAGTGGTCAGCCCTGATGCCTCTTCCAGTGCAGTGTTGAGAGTGGCACGGGGATATGAATGTTCACATGAAAGTATTTCAGAAGCAGTTTCATGAAATCTCACTTCCGTAGTCCGTTCAGTAGCTCCCAAAGTTCTCCTGATTTGTGAGGAGGGTTTCCAAATCGCTACCTCGTCTCATGCCATCGTGCCGCGAGTACAAAACGAATGCAATTGTGGGGATTCATTTTGGTTTATTGAGGATTTGTGGAGCTCTAAATGGGCTTGTTAGACACCAGTCCTAACACGTTACCACAGATAATTATTTCAGGTTTACTCATGATAACATTCCTGCATTATTAGAACGCTTAACTCACATTTGAATATACACCGTAAATGCGTTTGAGAACACACGCTCCATACCTCCTAAAATAGATACACTTTTAATCTCGTAGAAGCTTACATAACCAGTGACACCTTCATCACAGCATGCAAATAAAAAACGGGTAATTTTATATGCCTTCACTAAAGGCTGATATGCATCATCTACTACTAATAAAAAAACAAAGTTAAATAGAGGACAGCATACTTTCAGATGCACACTCAAAGTGTATTGAGTGTGCATGTACTCACAACGTGACTTTGAGTGGTAGAGGTGGTTATGTGTCACTGTGATTTTATCACCAATTAGGTCCTTGGCTGTGTCCTTTCACAACTCTGTCACTCGGCAAACAAGCATCATCCTGGATCTCCCCCAGCCAGCGGAGCACGGCATAACGTGAGGACGTGGCCGCAGAAGCGGACACCACAGAGCTAGTTCTAGTCATTCTTAATCTCGTCAATACAATCGGCCTCTCTTACCCAACCATAGTGGAGCTCTTTAATGGCCGTTATTGAGTGGTTTGTGCCCATCTATCATCTGCAAAATATACAGTGTATTCCCTCAAGGTGGTTGAACGTGTTTCACACAAAACACCAAATGTATCGCCATGCGATGTTGGAGTGGGACTGCGTAATGTCCAACAACATGGGTACAACCCAAAACACATCCGATAGCGATACATTCACAACCGCAAACACGCACACAGTAACAACATTTATATTAGCCGTTGCTGGACCATCACTGACTGTGCTGGACCATCAACTTACTATACTGAAGCGCCTGTTTAAAATATGCATACGTTTTAGGATTTATTTTTCTCCGAATAAAATTGTGCCTTTGATATCATGAGACAATAACAATTCCATTTGTAACTCTCACTGTGAGCAGTGACAATCGCGTGATGGTGTCAGTGAATTGCCTCCAGTATAGATGCTGTAATCGAACTACTCTCGAATCAACTCCACGAGGTCTCCGATGTGCACGAGGTGACAACCTTGTCCGTGTGTGCCCTGCGAAGAGTGATTGTGGCATGGCAATAGAATCAGTGTCCAGCACTCTTATGTTGAGGATCTCGTGAGAAACGTATTTGAACATGATGCTTTGTATGCAGTCGTTAGTCAGCGTGCTGGCGAGACCTCCCACTCGCTACAGGCGGCAAGCCGGTTTAATTGTTGGGTGCGTGCCCAGCCTTGCACTCGGAATCTCAGCGGTGCCGGCTTCAAGCGCTGAGCGACAGTCCTTGGTCAACTCGGAGATCCCATTTGGTTACAAGACCCTTGTCCGGATTCAAACCGAGGATTTCGGCAGCACTGACGAGGAGGCAGTCTACATTTACATTGCATCTCGGTCAACACTACATTCTATCTCTCCAAGTGGCTTTTTAGTTGCGGCAACTGAAAAATTACGTAAACTTCATGTTCTCGTTATGTCCTCCACAGTGCACTTGAGACATGGGGATTACGATATGACCAGTTGCTGTAGATCACTGCTCGACTTGTCACTGCTGGATGACATTGGGGGGCAGCGCCGGCGTGGTTGCGTGCCCGTGCTAGAATGAACACCGTGTACAGTAGCGCAGACAGATAGTTATTATTAAAATAGTCAATTAGCGGCGCTCACATTTGTTTTGGCCGATTGCTTGAGCTTTTTAATGACAGCACTTAATACGTATAAATAATAATCCTCTCGGTGAAACGAACTGAAGAGTATAATTACACATTTTGGTGTGGTGCAGCTTATTAGTACTGAGCGGAGGTTTGTTTTCTCCAAGCTCAGCAGGTTACTGATAGAAACAATTATTAATATTGTGGTCTCACCGATTTACACTTTCCTACCCTTCACTTGTGTTTATAATTAGGCATTTCATGTAAACCTCAATGTTAATAATGATTATCTCATATACAAACATTGTTAATATATATCACGAATCAGGACAGGAGAGCATTGCCAGGAAATAGGTTGTAGGCAACGTGGAAAGTGGTAATAAATAGTCGAGCCATCGGGTATCAAATACCACAATGGTGCAGCCCATGGCTCAAGTGATGGCGGCAGCGAGGAAGTGGTCGTGTTCAGTTCGAGGTCACGGTGACCCTTACCATTCGCCCCACGGTCGTCCTCTAATGCTGCACTCACTCTCACCGGTCGTCTAGCGCAGTACAAGCTCCTCCACATCTCCAGGAGTGGCGCCAGACAAACCACGTTCACCATTAGGCAGATGGGGTGGGGGACCTCCGCAATCCAAACATCAACTCGAATCCACACCTTTAAAAACATCAACGACGCGAATTGACATGATAATTGCCAATTCATCTCTGTCGTCCCTCCCTTGTTTGTGTCTCTGTTATATAATCAAAACGTCTCACTCCATCTGCTCTCCTGTCGATATCTCGCCTGTCATCTCACTCGGAGTTTAGACATTTAAAGTGGAGGGGCAAAATTATTCCTGCCGAGGACCTCCAATTGGCTGGCACCATCACGGCCTGACCCTCACGCACATCCACCCACCCCTTCTCTCAATAACCACGTCCTCACAAACTCACTAAAACATCCTTCCCTTTTCACAAATCAGTTGCTATGAAGGCAATTCATACACATTTCAAAGGGCAATTCTCTAAGCACTCCCTGATAATATAATTTGATTTACTCAACTTTGGTTTTCCACGCCCTTAATTAAATTGGGTAATAGAGATTCACCTCCACATTGTACCCCGACTTCATCACTAATTGGCTTATTTAATGCGGCAGCGCCGACTCTGCCCACTGCACAAAAAACACCACCAAAGCACACGACGTCAGCTGCCTCAATAACTCTTCACGGTCACGTGATCTCGTGTGCCGACCCGGCCCACCGTGGTGACGCCAGCTGATGGAAGCAAAATACATGATCACAAACGATGGCGGAGTTGTGCTCAGAGTCCACTATGATCCACAGTGTTCCCTTCATCCAACCAACCCTGGCACCGTCACCCGGTTTAAAGGAGGCATACAACCACACAAGGGCGGGGTGGGGGAGGGGGCTTATCCTTCGGCAGGGGGGCCCTCAGCCAATGCCAAGGGGCAGCAATTTAAGCCTGGGTTGAGATGTTAACTATTACTCTCAGGTTTTTCGGTAAAGTCACGTAGGTAAAAAATAAATACAGTAAATTTAGCTGTGACGGTCCCACATGATGACGGAGGCTTGTGTTGCCTCCGAAACGTCGTGATTTATTATTTTATTTCTATTATTATTTCTATTATTTTTTCTTTTTTACCTACGTGACTTTACCGAAAAAACCTAAGAGTATGAATCCTTGCAGTCACAAAAGCTTCAAATCTAGAATGCAAACTATTGCATTAATGATGCGCACAACCAAGGTGGATCGAGCCATACCCAGCGAAGGATTGATCTGGACAACTCAATGCTCTGTGGTCTTGCCGGCTCACTTGGGGGGTTGCTTCAATCTCACAGCCCAGAAACGCATGCAAATTCCTGCACCGTTGAGGAAGTCCATGCCAGACTCAAAACCATTAATGATAACAGCCCCTTTGGCCACTGCACTACATACTTAGAGGATTCAGGCGAATTTGCACATGCAGTGTATGGGCCAACAAGCAGGCTCGTCTTAACACGGAGTTAAATAGTGCAACGATGTTTACGATGTGCGCAAGTACAATAGTCTGCGGCAATGTTAACAATCCATGCTGCGCTATTCCTCTTCTCTTGATCTTCTTATCCAGCCCCTTTACAGAGGCCGCTGCTTCCACACGCTTGTAGCGGCGGCAGCAGCGGCAGCAGCAGCAGCGGCAGCGGCAGACCTTCAATTGGCGACCACCGTCATCACCTCCTGCTGCTGTTCTTTCCGTGACTTTCCTCTCCGTCCATTGTTTTCTCCATTGTCCTCCACTCGTTTCCTTCCATGAGCCGTGCCCGTGCCATTCCTTTTGCTGTTTCAGTTTCATTTATTAGGTGTAGCCCTGTGAGCCATGAGGCTCTTGACTCGGGTGCAACCGCAACAAACTAAACATGAACAAAGAACATCTTAAAGTGACGACACGCAAAACAAAAATCCAGGAAAAAACAGTCAAATCTTCCAGAAAAAAGCATCGTACTTCAACGCTGTGTGCAAAAATCCAAATGGGATGCAAGTCGAACAATAACAACCATAAGACAATTTAGATAAAGTTATCAGGCTAACTCCATACTTCAACAAACATCGCTTAACCATACGTTTTCGAAATCACCAAAATAAAGCTATAAAACAATGTAACAGTGATCATAGGAACTGTGATTCAAATTTATCAATAAACGATATCCATACCATGGTCGACCAAACTTTGCAGCCAGAGCGGGCAGTTTGGTGGCATTCTTCCGACATGACCAATAGCATAGCAGTCTGTTTCACAATTCTTTATCGTTCATTCCATCTTAAAGTTATTTTTGTGTGTATTTATTATTCTATCGAACCTTGCCACTCCGAGTGTATTTGTAAACATGTCATTTGTATAACTAGCAGCATGTTTCACTCTTGTCTTCCTAACGATTTTGATCCATAAAGTGCTTCTGTTAGTACCAAGATGAGGTACAGTCAAATTTTATTTTGTATGTTTCCTTTCACGTCTTATTCAGCTGTCCCAGTTTATCCAGTTAAAGTCACGTGCAAACTAAAATATGTATGGCTTCCTATGCACAACTTTGAAATTAGCTCGAAGATGTGTATTGTGTTTGAAATCAAATCATCAACATTGTCAGGGATAATTAATTTATTTGCAGAAAAATATCAGTAAATGTTATTATTGCAAATGTGTATTAGGATTATGTAAGGGGATGCTGATGATGAAAATAAGATCCTTAATTATATTTACCTTGTGAGCGTGCACATTCGTATGTATCCATAATGCCTCATACTCTTTATTTAACTGAATAAAAGTAATTATTTACATCCCTCGGTTATCTCACTGCTGGATGAAAGCCTTCCTGCACCGAGTTCTTCACTGGTTGAGTACGGCAAGGTAATGGGGTGCCCAGGAGCGGCTGAAGCTGTCGTGGCCACTTACCACTGTGCTAACCACTGTGCCACCGCTCCCTCATGAGCTCAGCCTGAATAGTCAGGGCAGGTCAACCACCTGCTTGGCTCTCCTGCCCGGTTTCAGTGTCAGGGGGTGGTGGATCGGTCATCTCATTCAGCCGACATGTCAAGAACGCGTGCGTGACAACAGCGTAACACTCGGCTGTTGCAACACCGGCGGGGGGACACGCGTGGTGAAACGCCGCGATGGGTCAGAGAAAGTATCGCAGATCACGAGGCATCAGCAATAATGCATGCAACAACGCTGCACTGGTTAAGGTAAGCTTTATTGTTTAGTGTCGTCGTTTCACAACAGTGCTGTCTAAAACCAAACTTGGACCCATTAAAATAGAAATTAACGTATTTTAACTCGTATTAAATAAACAATTGAATGTTTCAATCAAGTTTGGTCGTCTGAAGAGAGTGAACGTTTCCAGCTGTTATTCATGTTAACTTTCTCTGCGATAAATAAATTAATGCGTAAAAATTACACTCGACGTGCAAACATGTGACTTGTACACGTGATCGCACGCGATAGGGGACACCGAGTCTTTCTAAGTGTAGATACACACACGCAAGTTAAAACTGGTTCTCAAACTTTTACTGGCTTAATACTGTGTTTTAGTTCTAACGTAACACCCGCTTCATGTCGCTGGTCACCGACACGCTCCGACTGAATACAGCTGAACTCCTGCACTACGATCTACCCGACGGAAACTTCGCCAGGACTTTCGTTTTGAGCCAGCTAACCACAGTCAGCCACACAGACCCCTGCCGTGACTGGCATGGACACAGCCACCAAGGGCGGCCTTTTTACACTCCCTCCACGAACGCTCCGTCTCGCTCACCGGGAGGAGCGGGGCCGGGCACTCCGCGACACGACACCAGCCCTCTCGTTACTGCCGCGTCCGCGAGGGCGGAGACCCACCGAGGCCTCTCCCTGGTGCTCTGTTCGGGCACACCGTCTAGCCACTGCCTTAGGCACCGTACAACCCTTCGTGGGGTTCTACCACTCGTGCCTCTAAGCAGGTGCAACGCAGTTTGGTCCACAGGTACCCAGGAAGCTCTAGACCCCACAGGTTTAGCAAACACGGCGGGGGGGGGGGCCTCCCTCTTTCTCAGTAATCTTCCCCTTCGCGAGATTCTGAAGCTATCATCATTCCAAGCCCATCTAGGAGGCTCCCCTTTACACGCTGAGGGTCTCCCAGGAGGCAATGCCCTACAAAGACCTCTTTCCCTCCGGGCCCAACTCCTCCGATGAGGAACACTCCTCCTCCCTGGGCTATTTAACCCCCTTCTGCAGGGGAGGCGGTCATCCTCCCGAGTCATCCCACTTGCCCGTGACCTTCCTTGTCTTGGCCTCCTGTGTGGCGGGAGGACCCGAGGTGCCCGGGGCCTTGCCCACACACTCAAGGGAGAGCCAGACGTACTCTGGCCTTGAGCCCTTTTAACAGGAGGTTCAAAATCTCAGCCGTTAGCCCCCGCCCCCTCCCCACTGGTCTGCCCAAACCACTAAACAGGGCCCACAGGGTCCCTCTGGTCAGAATCTCGCTCTCCATGGGACTCGAAATCCCATTGCAAGTGCTGCGCTGGGGAAGTGCTGCGTGAGCGTGTCTCTGCACGAGCCTCCCCACGTGCCGACTCCACCCTCCTGGCCGACAACTTTTGCGAGGCCTCCACCCAGCGCCACCATCCGGCCTCCGACAGGGGACCACACTTCCCCGCCCCACCACCTCCTGTTTGGGGGGCTGGCTAGGGCCGCTTGCGTTCCAGAGGTTCCCTCCCCCAGCCCCTGCTCGGCTCCCTGGCGCGCTTGACACCGCCGACGCCGCTGTCCGACGAGCGGAGGGGCTACCGGTTGTCGCGCCGCGGCGAATTCTGATTTTGATTGGTATAACCACGAAGACAATTACGATGAAAGCGTGGGCGGTTACGATCACATTAGAAATTTGATCATTTCCCGGGGAAAGGGTGCCCCGGTTGGCTTAATTCTGCTCGAATTAGGATACTTAATGCAGTTCCCACTATTCGTGCTCAGGCCCCAAAGATGAGATACAGGGTACCGATGTCATTGTGATTAGTGGGGAATAATCAACAAATCAGGGTCACTGGTAGGATGGCCGAACGTTTCGGGGCTGCCGCCTCACCTGGCTACTCAGCCATGAGCGGGGGGCTCAGCGCGGTTGCCCCTGTGGGGCAGCCACAACCTGTGGGGCAGCCACAACCTGTGGGGCAGCCACAACCTGTGGGGCAGCCACAACCTGTGGGGCAACCACAACCTGTGGGGCAACCACAACCTGTGGGGCAACCACAACCTGTGGGGCAACCACAACCTCGGGAGCCGCGTGCAGCACCGCTTCTCTGCTCGCTTTTGCCCCGCGGAGTTTTGGCAGCAAATTCTTCCCCACCCACGCGCATTCAGGGCGCTGAATTGAACACATTCTGTTGAAAGGAATGCTGCCAACGCTGCACAGCACTTTCACGCCAAATCAGCCTCAATATGCAGCGCTGTGCTGCTTATCAGCGGTCCTGGCGGCAAACGATTACCTGCAGGGCGTCTTGAACGTGTTGCCCATCATAAGACTTCTTTTGAAACGACTCGCAGATGCTATCTTTTGAGTTTTACTACAGAGCTAAAAGAACACACTTTGCCGAGCCCCCACTCGCAAACTCAAAACACGGAGCAGGAGGTGGTGGAGGGGTCACGTGGTGCGGAGGGGTTTCCCCTCCGGGCACTAGAAGTTACAATAATAACAAATTGATGAGTTACAATAATAACAAACTGATGAGTTCAAGTGTATCCAATTGGAGCGTGTCGGCGACCACCGCATAAAGCAAACCATGTCCACGGGTGGGTACGCAATGACTGTTAAAAGCACTGTAACAAGCCTGTACGCCCAGGACATTGCACTTAGGTTGTGAAGTTACAGTCTGTCCGTACGACAATGGCACAATGTGATGCGCTGCGACACGGTGACCTAGTCCCCGGCTTCCATCTTGATGTGTGGTGGTTCTCCAGCAAGCACGGCCGAGGGGACCACGCTGCTCCTCTGCTTCCTCAGCCCCTTGCTCTCATTCTGCAGCTTCTGCCGGATGTAGCTCTTGATCTGAGTGTCCGTCTCCATTGGGAAGAAGTGCAGCACCACCCCTGTGAATGCATGCATAAGCCAGGTCACTGCCTCCAGTCGGTCCGAACCAGGCACACTTCGTTCTCTAACTTTGTCACCCTTCCACCGCGCCTCCGAGTAGCACGGTGGGCTACGTAAGGTACGAAATAAGTTAATATTTAATTATGGCTGCATAAGCAAAGGAAAATAACAAGGCAACCGCACAGACCAGCAAAGAAGATTTATCCCACTTTTCTAAGAATCCTTCACAGATTACCATAAATAAGTTATTTGACACTTTTGAATGGATCAAATGGCCAAGTCTATAAGATATTTTATAATTTAATATTTAATGATCAGTTATGCATATCATTCTATTTGAGGATGTACAGTGCATGAACACTGCAAGTGCTGAGCAAAATCTAGTGTGTGTCAGGTTGCTTCCCCAATTTTTGAAAATAATTTTACGTGGGAAAACTGCAAAATGTAATTTCTCAAGTCTATAAATTTTGGAAATAAAATGTTAATGACATTTTCATGCAGTTATAAATACATGCTATTGGCAGTACTGGAAGACAGTTAAATACTTGACTGATCGCAAATTTATCTCTCAAAGGGAAGAACTAAAAAGTACAAAACACATTTTCAACGTATGCTTTGCCACGCAAGTGTTTCTAATTAAAACACAAATACATTTTTTTATTTCTTTGTCCCAGTTTTACTCTAATTGGGCTATCAGCATCACGTGACGAGTTGAAGACTCTTTAGAAGTGTCGGACAGCAGTGCATTACTTTGCGTTCAGTGACTACCTGTGGAAGAAGATGTCACAGAACTGATTCTGAAATCTTAAGTGTCCGCTTATGCATGGACAGCTCCCCAGATTTGAAATCAAGATCTCAGCTATGCCAGCTTAGCACTGAGACGTCTAAGCCCACTGGTCACCTCCAAATATAAACATTCTTAAAATCACTTAATGTTTTTTCCACTTTTAAATTTAGGCTCACAACAATAAATATAAATGTAGTGCAATCCTCGGCATTAACACACAAATAGGTAGAGTGTAATAAAATGAAATAATTGTGACTTTTAGTTTATCCCTGTCTTCAGATGAACGTCTAGTTGTAGCTCTAGTCAGATGCTGCCTTAAGTGTTACAAAAACAAATACCATCCTCATGCATGAACGCACATACATAAAAGAAAAACAGCTTGCATTTTTGCCAATTAACATCACCATAGTTTCAACGGTAAAAAAAAAGTTCCAAAGCGGTTGCAAAACATTTTCTCAATTAGGGAATGCCACCGGCATAACATTGCCTTGATTAAAGGCAGACACACCATATGGAAACTCATTTCCTGGCCAGATGGATAAGGTGCCACACCAATTAATATTGCGGCAGTGAGTCAAGTCGCCCATCATATGAAACTATTCTGTGTGATAAGGACCGGGCCTTTCACACAGCCCTTGATGACAGATTAGCTTCATTACAATTTAACATCCGTACAAAACGGGTGTTTAACCACAAACATAATTTTTTTTTAAACTTGTTTTTACAATGGGACGATCTCTTAGGACACAATACGAATGTGTCGCCAGGCTCAACTCAAACCTTTCATTCATAAAAAAAAACACTTGTCCAATATTTGCAATGTTTACAGCCAAAGTACATTCCATATGAACCGTCTGAGCTGCACCCTGTATTTATGTATTCAGGTGAGCGATGTGTGATGCTCATGCGCACTGCCTGGGCCGTCTTGTTCCTGCCCTCGCTCCTGTTCTGGACGCTGTATGTGTGCATTGCCATTGTACAACGTATTCTGTTTACGTTATAGACTTAAACGCGTGTGCTATGTACAAGTCACTTGATACCCTGGACACTCTTGCAAATGAGATTATCCATCAAGCAATTTTGCACGTAAAAAAAATTGGAATATAAGTCTAGTTAGTATTGCCTTTGTAGCTGGCATTTTTAATATCCTATTATATTTTTCTCCACATGCAAAATATGGAACTGTTGTGATGGAACTGCCTGCCCTGTGCATCCACTTCACTGGCCTATCTCGTGTACTGGGTAAGGCGGTATGCAAAATTACAATCAGGTTGAAAGAACCGAGTCACCACGTGCTAACAAAACTTAGTCATATAAAATGTTCTGCCAGGATACGAGTGAGATTCTGGAACAGTTGTGCGTATGTGAGCACACATACACAGGCCAATTGCACTGCCTGCTGTCACCATTCCACAGAGGTGCGGTTTATTTTGTTTCAACTTGTTAAGACTGTTATATCCCTTTATGGGAAAATCACGAGTGGTTGTCCATGGTGAGACTCGTCCTCACCATATGAATATGGATTGTCCACCACTAGCTTAGGGCCGTAAAACAGGAGATGAACACAAATACCTCAATGACCTTCTTTTACACAGACATCACTTTGACTTTCACTTTTTATTTAATTTATTCTGACAGCTTCCGAATGGATTCAACGTTGGCCTGACCATTCTTAAACAGGGACAAATCGCCCTCTGCTGTCTGAAGTCGTGCTGCGTACATTAGGAAGTAACCCACCACAAAGGGATGTCTCAAAGACGGTGCTCTTATCAATGTGAGAGCAATCTTGAGCTCGTGGTAGAAATTCGATCGTCTATGCAAAGGACAAACCAATGTTGACATCCCACAAAACAGTACTAGTTTTACTGACCCAGAACAGAAGATGGGCCAGGTCAAGCCCCTCGACCAGAATTTAAACAAACGACTCTGCCAGTGAAGTGCTCCGTCACTGCGCCCATCGGCTCGATATATTCCATTTCTGTACGGCATTCGCTGTTTATTGACCACGATTGCAGTTTTGGAAAGCAGTAAGAATGGCACCACATGTGAACACAATGAATAAGTCGTCATCAAGATTTATAATGCATCTCATTATCTCATTGAATAGCATGACAGCGTGAGCAATGGCTTGATTTAGGGGACTTAACGGTGGTAGAAACTCGTTTAAAGGGTACCTGGCCAGGCATGGTAGCGCATGCCTGTGATACAGCACTCTGGAGGGCGTAGGAGGGTTGGGGGGGATCACGTACATATTTGATCGGCTCCCAACATCGCGAGGCTAGGAGGTGACCATGAGGTGGCAGCAGAGCAAATGGGTTGGGGAACATCTGTGTAGACCTTTTGAGAGTTATTGCATCTCGTGCGTGGGGCTTCTCCACGCACTGTGCTCTGCTCTCGGGGTTCTTTTTGCTCTTAAAAAGAAATCGGCCAAAATAGGCCCCCAAAAAAAGATCCTGAACAAGTACTGAGACCCAGGGAGGCAATATTATCACGGGAGAGAAATCATGCACATGCATGGCTCCTGTAACACTTTACAACATGTGTTTGTTCTCAGTGGCATTTAATTGCCAATATCCTTACGTTTCACGCAGCACAATGAGATGACGGTACTTGACGTGTGAAATCACGACATTAGATCACCACGTAATGATGTCATCGGGAGCTGGAGACGCCAATGCGGCACAAATGCCAAGGGAAATGTTTTGGCAACCTTTTATCAAATCTGACAGTTTTACTTCGAATAAGGCTCGAATACCAACACAATTTATTGTAGAGTTTTGTTCATATTGGACCACATTCACGGGAATTATCACGCGCACCCCACTCTAGATGGACGGATGGAGCTTACGCATTAACACTTTCACCCTTAGTTGCATTAAAAACTATTTTAAAAAATATAAGGATGAATGTTATTTTGATGTTACATCGATGGGTTTTTCAACCCTGCGAGGGTGATGTGACCGGGTCAGAGCGGCGGGTGTTGCATCGGCGTGCGGCATCGCCGGGGACTCACGGATGATCTCCATGAGCTCGGCGGAGGGCAGGGCAGGCTTCACGAAGCTGGGCTCCTTGTTAGAGGCCGTGCCCGTGATGGAGTGCGACGCCATGAACTCGCGCGTGTACAGCGACGACAGGAGCTTGTTGGTGAACTTCTGGGCGCTCTCGCAGCCCTTAAACCTCCACAGCAGCTCCATCGTGATGAACTTCCGTGAGCGGGGCACAAGGTGACAAGCGAACACACACACACATGGTGGAAATCATGTTCTGTTCGAACGGAAAGAGGGGGGGGTGGTGAGGCTGCCAGTTGCAATTGCGTCCGTGTATGTATGTTGTGGGGAGCAGTAGTGCAAAGGTTCGCGCACTGCGCTACGAACCCGGTGACCCGATTTCAATTCCTGATCATGGCCAACACCGGTGACGATTATCTGAAACGGTCCTGGGCCTCAAATGAGTACCAAGTGCGATGTGTAAAAACATCGTCATGGGGAGACAAAGGCGATCGGGCATGGTGCTGGTCACCCACCCCCTCGTGTGCCGTGCGGGCCTTCATAGGTGCTCGCTAACAGCACTTGCCCCAACAGTCTGTTACAGGCTATACGTGGGGATCTTTGTCTTTGTATGAACGTTGAACTTCTTTTGCACCCATGTGTAGCCAACCGTGCTATTTGGAGCCCAGCGCACTCTTCACAACTGTACAGACAGCCAAGACAGCACCCACTGTGAGGCATCAGGAATATACAGGGAAAGCGATTAAATGTAAAGGGGTTCTGGAACGAATTTGAACAACAAATTACAAAGACCGTTTATCTAATAAATACGTGCCCAGGCTGCGTGCTCCAGACCGTCCGTGAAGCTTCCTAAAATGATGGTCAGGTCCTCGATCACAGCGCCCAAGGGTGTCTAACATCGCACCGTCTCCCTCTCTCCCGCGTCAGCTTCTCCTGTTCACCTGCTCCCCCTCCCACCCTCCAGTGTTTGTTCCCTACTCTAGTTCTGTGTCTTGAGATGCAGTTGCATTTTCATGCTTTTTAAATACAATGTGTTATAGTTGTCACACAGCAGACAATGAACGGGGAACGAATGAGTGGGTTTGACTCGCAACAATGTGAACGCCAAGGTATTTCAGGTCACTCATACTCAGACGCATTTTGAGCTCGTTTCTGTTGGTGGTTGTGCATCAACGGCTTTAATCTCCATGTCCCTATGTCCAAAACAAATCTATTGATTGAAATCTCACTAATGCGAATTTGCATCGTGTGGTACTGTCCCATCTAGCGGTCCTGACTTTACCAGCACTGGAACAGCTGATGGACCGAGTCGATCATAACCGTAATGACTCGGTTGGAAGCCAGAGGCTCTACCAACCGAGCTGCAGCTCAACAACATGTACAAAGTGATGTCTTTAATTACAAAGTGACATCAAGATATCTTACACTCCTGTCTCATCACTGCTTGTCGGCTACATCATTTACATTGTATCCGTTATCATCTGCTTAAAGCACATGGAAAGATGAAAACATGAATTGGCTCATTGGGTTTTATCATGTACAACTCTTTGAATGAAGCATCATTTGCAGCAGACCTATAGCTATTCCCATGATGAAAGTCTCGTAAAAAATATTTTAAATGATAATTATTTACAACAAAGAGTAAAATACTGTTGTGGATCTAATCAGCCTGATCAACACACACCAGAGTAGCATGAATACATATTTCAATCGGGTGGCAGGCTGGCGGAGTGGTCATAGATGTGCCTCACAGCAACAACGCCTGGATTAAATTCCAGACTTGGGCGCCTTTCTGTGTAATGTTTATATGTTTTTCTCCTGCTCTACATGGATTTCCTCTGGGTTCTTCAGTTTCCTCCCAGAGCTAAAATTACCGACAATGTAACCCACGTTGGCCAAACATCCCAATGTTGAAAAATAACCTGCAAATCACTCAAATGTTATTACACATTGAAACATCGCCCCCTACTGCGAAAACCTGGCAGGACCCTCCTAAAGAAGAGTTAAGACTCGGCGAGACTTTCCTGGGTGAAAACAGGCAGGTGGCATCCTGTGAAAGCCTTCGTTACAGCACCGACTGCAGAAGCAGGCAGGAGCAGGTAAACGAGAGAAAATGACACCGCAGCAAGACACACTGGCCAGGCTGCATCCGCTTTGTCTTGTATCTAGACACACGTTGTCATCGCGACGGGCACGCACCACCCTGTGCGGGAGCCACACCCCACTCGGAGGTGCACCAATTATATGATTTATTGTTAGTGGTTGCTGCTTGCTGAACAGAAATGTAGTATGAACAAGGAATGGAAGTTTACTGACATTGCCTTGAGCAACAAAGTCGATGCACAATTCAACTTAAGACAGAATAAAAAAAAATGTGTGCCTATGATCACGAGGGTGGGATCGTTTGTAGCAAGTAATAGACTGGCAAGAGCCTCGAGTTATTTTTTTATTGGTTTAGCAGAGACATTGAGAGCTTGAGTCTTAGAAGTATTAAAAGTGATAAGTCTATTGCGGCTGCACTGCAGAAGCAGAGGTAAACGTGACACTAGAATCGATTCTGGCTGCTGCAGAATTCTTTAGCATCAGCCAGAGTGTAAAATGTGGACCTGCAATGTAGCTTCATTCCACCAGCATGAGTAGGTGTGGTAGCTTGTTAGGGAAAGAAGACCATGAATGAACGAGAGCAAAGGGTGGGGGTAGGAGATCCGCGAGGCATACATGCACGCACGGAAAGTGGGTCAGGGCATACGCCATATTTACTTATGTTATACTTAGAAAAAGCAAAGCCATTGATCTTCTTGGCACAACAATCTCATCTGACCTGTTATGGAATGTCTATGTTACTAATTTAGCCAATGATGCATCCAGGAATGTTTTTTTTTATTTTCCATACCAAGCCTTCTACTTTAACACATTGTCACCAGATGAAGAATAATGTTGTCCTATCTGAGGTGAAGAAACCAGTTTCTACCTCACTAAACTGGATAAGATTCAACGTTGACTGACGATCCAGCACTCATTGATTCACTGCAGTCGCTCGCTCATCGGCGGCGAGTCACCTCCATATAACTCCTTGTAAGGTATAGCCCTGCAATTGCTGGCTTACAGCACTCCTGACAGTAGGGCCTCTACTATAGGGAATGCCCAAGGGTGTTTTGGCCTACTCTTCTACGCTGGCCAGACGTCTTAAAATAGGTGGGAGTACCCACACTTTACCACACCAAACACGTGACCTGCCGATTGACTAACTAGTAGCGCAGAGCACTAACCACTGTGCCACCGCCCCCTGTACACATACGCATCCACACAATTGTTAACATCATCATGCCCCTCACGCAGAAGAATACGAATGGACCTTACTTCTGTCTTTATCGGTTTGACATCGAGGGGTTGCAGTGGTTTCATCTCAGACTCTTCTTCCTGAAACTGCTGCTCTTCTCGGGAGAGGAACTGAATACGAGCACAATCCTCTTCCAGGGCCACCTCCTGGTCTTCAATGACCTGCAGCCTCTGCTGCTCGGCCGGGCTTCCATGGCCGTCCGCGCAAAACTGTTGTCTTGGGTACAAAAACTTTTCAGCTGCCGCCGTGCCAACGCTGTCCAATGCAAACATTCTGTTCGTCCTCGTGGACTCCTCCATCTGGTGGCCGTACGAAACGGCAGGCGAGTTTTGTTTACCCTCCACGTTCTCTGCGTGCAGAGGCAACGGTTGCCCCCAAGAGCACTCCGCTGCGGAGCTCGGGCACGGCCGCTTGTCCTTTGGCTCTTCGCACTTCACCGCCACCGAATGCTCAGGTTCGGTGTCCAACACCCACACTTCCGCGGGGCCGCAGTTCAGGTCCGTCCGAGTTTGGTCCGCGACGTCGTGAAGGGCGTCGCTCAAGCACGGCCCGTCCCACGACCGCTCGCCGTGCCCCGCCAGCTCCGTGCTCTGCGCCGAAGCCGTGGAGTGGCTCGGCGACACAGGAGGATCCCGGCAGGTCCCAGAATGCAGCAGTGCATCCGTCTGCCCGACCAGCCTCTCCACGCGGTCAGCCAGCATCCCCAGCCCTGCGGCGCACGCACACACACACGCGCGGGGAAGCAGGGCGATCGGATGTGTCAGGATTCGATTGGATGGCGAGACATCCCGATTCTCACGAAATGTCCAAGAGTTAATTTGCAGACATTGTATCTCAACGAATGATTGTGTTCCTGAAGGGCTTGTGTTTATGAATACTACATTAAATAAATGGATTTTGAATGGGCCATTAGAGGGTAATAAAGCAAGGCAAATAACGCCAGCTAAAGAGTCTGAAATGAGCACCACTCAACACTCATTTGTGCATGGGGACAGTCTAACAGACGTTTAAATACTGGTGAGAGATACACAGTTTCCTTTGCAAAGGATACTCATCTCAACAGGCCCGTCCCAAGGTTAGAAATAATATTCACGTACTACATATACATACCACTAACCCACGAAGAACTAACTGATGTCAGTAATTTGTTCATCAACTTAGTCACTAACAATCAGATAGATAGATTGTAAATGTTGTGGATTTGCTCTCCAACACAGCGGTGTGCTGTACTAGTAACGAATTGCATGTTCTGTTTACGTGACAAACCTGACTAATTGGCTGTGTCGGGTGGTGGTGGGTTGAACGACACATTTATATTTACGTGATCTAACCCAAGAAAGCCTTTCTTATGGAATCAAGATAGTTTGGCAGTTTCATAAAAAAACATGGAGCAATATCTAGTTGCTGGGTATTACACTCGACTAACATCTCACCTTTGAATCACAAATCAGTGAGTTAATCCAGTCACATGCACTCACCGTACCAAAACTCTGTCACATCAGAGAATGACTCGATAATAATGTTGCGAATACCATAGCGCGTATGTACATTTAACTTTTTTCGCACCGGACATATACAACTGTATTAATCAGAGGTGTTGTGTGACGAGAGAAATGGACGGATGACTAACTTCGTCAAAATATTCAAATGTTAGAATTTTTATATCAAAGCCAACACAGAGCCAAGCTGAAGTTACCCCACAAAGCACCCAGCCTCCCACATGCGGCTAAAGCGCATTACCAGTAAGGCAGCGGATCTGGTTCTTGAGATGCCTGTTTTCTGCCTGCAGAGCAATCACCATGTTCTTGAGTTCTTCCTTTGACTTTTCTTCAAGAAGCCAGTCCTGCTGGAGAAAAACAGCAAGCATTAGTGACAAAAAATGGACCAATCCAATTGCACACTAATTACAATTAGACAACGTTCCAAAAGGGTCAAAGAATCAACAAAGTTGATGAAGTGACTTAAAGTTGTCATGGACTACTTTTCACGCAGTCGATTACTCAAGCTCCTTTGTAAATGGCAGCCAGCCCCACATCACGTCCTCCGAAGGAAGGAAACATTCAAAGCCACATCCGGCGAGACATCTCTGATGAGGACATCAACAAGCCCCGCCCATGACCTCCCATCCAGCGGCACGAATGGAAACAAAGGTGAGACTGTTCTCCCCAAAAAATTATTGTTATTATCCGATAAGCAATCAATTACTTACTCATCAAATGTTTTACCGAATAAATACATTTAAATAAAGATACTCAACTTTTCACGTAACAAGGAGCAGAGCTGTTACTGTAACATTTTTTTTCCTATTAAACTAATTATTCCTCTTGGACCATTTTCCATGTGTTTTGCGCGTTATGCGTTTTTCAACTGCAGTGCGTTGTAACAGGCGAAAAACTTGTCCACAACCATACAAATATTGGCACCATTCCTGCAAGCGCACCGCATTTTTTTTTATTTGTCCTGTGGTATAGAAAAGGCTGTTTTCATATTCCTCAAAACAGCAAAAAAAATGTATGCATTGCACAATGCAGTATAGATTTCTTATCAAGTGTGGTGTTGGTGGTACACAGGCACGTGTTCTCAAAGTCATACATTATGTCTCAATGCCTACAGCCAGCACTAGATAAGCTGCCTACTGTGAGTTTTATGCACGCAGAATTAATGAATTACGCACTAAAATTAAAATGTAACAGATAATGCATGCAATACACGGAGACATTTTGCTATACGCACGGAGATCGCATGAGAGAAAGAGATGACTCATGAGTGGAGTCTTAAAATAGGGGCGCATTCAGATTCATGAAGGTCTTTCTCACAGATGTCCAATGATGTGGACCGCTAAACTACTGTATGTATGTAGTTTTTGTTTAATAGGAGGTACAGAAATGATTCAATAATCCGTATTCCAAATTTCGAACCACCATATTGGGGCGCCATGGTGGCGAGATGTTAACTTCCTCGCCTGGTATACAGGATGCCATGGGTTCGATCCTAACCCTGACACCTGCTGTATATTTGGAGTTTGCATGTTCTCCCCCTGGTGTGGAGTTTTCTCCGGGTCCTCTGCTCTTCCCTCCACATTTAGAATAACGCGACGCGTTTAGGTACTGAGCACAGCTAAATACCTAAACTCCACGAGTTTACTTTTTGTTTTGTTTTTAGCCAAACAGGTAAATACTAAGCCTGGTAAAAATGGCTAGAGATCAACTTCAGACGCAGTACACTTCATATTTAATGCTTCAGACACGGCAGTCACAACACATGTAAACATAATAGGTGCAGTTCATGCTTGCAGAAAACTGTACACACTCAACAAATGTTGAATCATGCATTTATCTATAAATAACCTGACTGCGGGTATATTGTGGGAAATGCAGTGAATATTTAATAAAAGAAAGTCTTGTAAGTGGTAATGCTGATATATGGATGTTGTTTTTTTTGGAAACATCCAATTTCAACAATGAAAAATTTGTATATCAGTTGGGAGCTCCATAACAGTTTTTTTTGGGTTAGATCGCGTAAATATATAAATGCGTCGTTAAACCCACCACCACCCGACACAGCCAACTAGTAAGATTTGTCACGTAAACAGAACGTGGCCAATTCGTCACTAGTACAGCACACCGGTGTGTTGGAGAGCCAAGCCACAACATTTACAAACGGAATACGATGTTTCGCCAGTAATTGCAACCAGCTTCATCAGGCGACAGCCAGATTTGTGGAGGAGTCCACCTGTTTCGTCCTTAAATAGAGGCGTTGGTGCGATGACGTCACTTGTGTGCTCTTCTTGCGCGAAGTGGGGGGAGGGGGGGATTAATGAATGCAGTATTAATGACTATGGGCATCCATTGCCGTTTGAGTTTTTAATATGGTAATCAACGCACATGATGCATGTGCATTATGCAAGCCCATGTTCGTGTACTTCCTGTCGATTGTGTGAACTAAAATAGTGGTACCAACAGTAATCCCCATTGAAGTATGGTGACCTGTATAGGCATCCATTTAAACAAAAGTATTATTTGATGATTCGCTTCCAAACACCAATACGTCTGCATCCGATCGGTTTAAAAAAAAATTTATTTCTCTCAATTTCTATAAATTCTCTCATTAGTCTTGTCCAGCAGTAACTAGTATTGCACAGAACTTCAACATTATCAAACTCAATTGAGTGTCCTTGTTGGCACGCATGACCTGCCGCTGCCGACAGTGTATTTGGGAGTATTGAATGTCTTTGGTGTTGATCATTTGTCCTGTTTGCCCAACATAACATTTGCCACACGTGTAATTAATCCGGTACACACTTTCTGTTGATAGCTTCGTTAATACATCTTTTGTAGCAAATATTAATTCTGTATTTCATGTATCGTGCCAAATGTGGCTCGGATGTTTTGTTTTCCAAACATCTGGCTAGTTTATCAGTTACTCCCGCAATGTACGGTATTTTAATAGTTTTAACTACTTGGTCAGTTTCAATTCTCGTGTTATTTGATTTGGTTTTGGAATTCAATTCCTTCCTGATCTGTGCATCATTGTAACCGTTCAATTTCAGCGCTTCTTTAACATGTTTAATTTCACTTCTCAGACTATCACCATCTGACACTTTCTTAGCCCAATGTATGAGCGTCTTGACGAGAGCAAATTTCTGTGTGGGGTGATGGTGCGACTCTGCATTCAGATAGGCGTCAGTGTGAATTTTCTTTCGGTAAACGCTGTGTTATTTTACCATTTCGACCACGTCCGAGCCCAATATCCAGAAATGGTAAAGTTCTGACAGCTTCCACTTCCATGGTGAACTGGATGGATGGTTTTTGCGAGTTAACATTTGAATAGTTGTGATGAGCAGCACACACATCCACACCAGCACATTCCCCAAAGTAGATTCTCGGTTATTTGGCGTTGCCGCAGAGTCTATTTAAAGCTTAACAAAAACTCTAGAGTGAGAAATAGGGCTCCTTGATCTTGTACATCGAATATAGCCTTGCAGTTAAGGTGCCACTCTCAGGTCCCATGGTTCCATCTTCTTGTGAAATGGTTCATTTTTATAGATATAATAAAACCCAAAGGAAGCATTAAATGGAACACAGTATTCCGTTCGAGTGGCATGCAGGTAGAACTCTCTTCGTAATTAAACAAACTGCTGAATTTACCCTCAACCCTGGCTTCACATAGAGCACAGAACATTTTTTGTTTCACAACGCTAAATTGGGAATTATGAAATACATTTCAACACCCCTTGCTCTCAAGCCAGTGACAGAAAAACACATGACTGGAGTTGCATGTTTTTTTCCTAAACATCACTGGGCACTGACTATCATTTCATGATAGCGATGAATTAAAAGTATTCCTTATCTGAGACAAACTAAAAATACCATAATGAGACCATAAGAAAAAGTGGTAAACAAAACGGATACTACAATAGCACAGTGAAACATCTCAAAGCCACACTCAAATAAGCCAGTGTTTGGGGTAATCCGGAAATAAATACAAATATATAAATTAATAAACGTCCCTTTTTTACACTCTTGAGTGGAAAACTGTTCGTGCACTAATTAAACTATTTTTTTTATTTTACCAGGCAAGGCCCAGCGAGCTATATTGCTCTTTTACAGAAGCAACCTGGCCACAAATGAGAGCTCAACAAAGTGGCTTATCATGCGAAAATTTATAGCAGCCAAATACCCTAAAAACGCACGTTTTTAAATGTGGAGGGAAAAACCGGAGGACCTGGAGAAAAATCGACACGACTACAGGGAGAACATTAAAACTCCAAATATACAGCAGCAGGCGTCAGGGTCGGGATCGAACCCACAGCCTCCTGTACACAAGGCGAGGTAGTTAACATCTCCTAGCCACCGTGGCGCCAATTAACCTTCCTGCAGTAGCACACGAATTGTGTGTGTTGTGCACGAGTAATGGTTAAGCGATGTGAAGATGTTGCTGTTTGGAAATTGGTTAACCAGTACCCTTGGACACACCCCTCTCTTCCACGTGCATTGACACGTCTCTCTCGTGCTTGTCATATTTGACAAATATATGCAATGAATTATTCAAGCCCCGTCAGAATATCTCTACAGCCTTCAACATCTAATAAACCTCAGCCTTCTACCACGACTTAATGGTGCCAGTGATGCGGATTGAACTGTACAGGAATGATTTCTTAAGTGTTATTCAATTGTACATTTTAAATACACATTGCTCAAATCAACACTGATAGGTAACCATCACTAAATATAAAATGCATCATGAACTCTCATGTATTTTTCTTCATGGACTATGTGTGTAAATAAATCTGAGAGGATCATAGATTTTATTAAGTAATACTGGTGATACCACAGTTGTGGCAAAAACAACTTACATGAGTTATCACTGGGCTGCCGATTAACTACCATTCTTATTTACAATATAAACACAGCATGACATTTATACGGACACAGACGCAAACAGCAAGACATAGACAACACATCGAACGCCTAATGAAATTAGGGTGAGACATTCTGGCGCAGCACACACAAAGAAAACAACACATTCCAACACAAATGCAGTAGAGACACGTGCTTAAACTCATTCTTAACAAACAACACAACACGGATGACAACAACATTCACTACTAAGCACAGTGCCTGTGCTCAAAAGGCCACGGATAACGTTTAAAAGCGTGCTGCTGACAGGACGTCACATGACACAGCAATTCATTATGGGTTGACAGGCTCCTGACTGAGACTTGTTGTACAAGGCCTCTTCAGCTCCCGTGTGCTGCTTGCACTGCCTGGCATCCTACTGGACAGTCGCCACTGCCAGTTGCTAGTAGACTTGTTCGTAAATCTCCTCTATGAACTTCAGTTAACATTGCTGGTATAATTCCAAAAAACACATTACTATAAAAAAAAACTCAGTAAAATTTGTATTCAACTTCATTTTTTAGCCAATGCTGTATGCATTTTTACAGTAATTTCCTAGACGAACAGAAGACACAAAGGCATGCAGCAACTGAGCATGTGAACTGCATCACAAGGCCAATGAAGCCATACGTATCGAGGAAGCCCAATTGCAGAGCATTTCTCAGAGATGGCTAATATCCTTCAAATACTCATCTAATCAAACTAAGACGAGACCAGCGCACAGTGTCGCTAGAACTAGTGTCTGAATGGCAAATAGCAGCTTTGTACGGAGGTACAAGTCTAGCAAAGACAGAGGAGGGCATGAACAAAGCTGAAAATACCTCATTTGACAATCTCGACAAAGCCATAAGAAGTACATTGTGATAAGTACATTGCCCACGAGCTGGTCACGTGGTTAACATAGCTAATACCAAGGGTGGAACGATTCTCTCCACATTTCAGATTACAACTGTCGTGATTCTGGGTCATGAGTCAATGCAAGAATTGATTATTTTCGTCATAGCCTCAAGTGGCTGGAGGGGTCACAGGAACCCATTACATACAACATATACAAATTGAAAAACATTGCTTTTTAAGTCATTTGATGCATGTATCAATAACTTAATGAATATTAATCCAAATTGATCGATGATTCAATACATAGTTAAAACCATGGCCAATACTATGCGAGACTACTACGCTGCCATCACAGATCTTGGAGTCAAATCCAGAAAACCACTAAAAATGAAACACGTTGCGTAACAAGTTGATGGTTTCATCCCGGCCACTCATGACTATCCTATACATTGCCCAGGTTTGAAAGCGATGATACCGCCCATGGGAAGTAAGAAAGTGAAATGGCGAAGCGCACGATTTGTGCGAATGTCCAGTCAATATTCCATCATTCAAATATTTATATGAATAAGCAGCAGTAACCAGATATCCGTGACACATAACAGCTGATCCATTTAAAAATACTGAAAAAAAAACAGTTGTGAGCCAGGGTTAATGATAGTGGGAAAGAATGTTCAGCCTCTGCACTTGAACAACAAACTGCCATCGCTGTCCCGTTAAATAAGCTGCGACCCATCAATTAGCTCCATTTAAATCATACTGTACCACAACATACAATAACACTAAAGTAGCGAGTGAGAGCGTTTGAGATAAAATAAAAGCAATCCTTTAGTGCAGTCAACAGAAAGTCTGAATCCCAAAAACACACGTACATGGCATCGCGACAAATACCATAACACAGGGCCACACGTATGAAATGAAAATAGTGACAATGATATTAAAATACATTGGCACAAAACGACCAGTTATGCAAACAAACTAGCAGTGGCCATGGAGTCCACAGTGACACGTGCATGCCACAATAGGCTGCTCGTGACAGCCAGTGGCACGCACACAACGAAGCAGTGGCACGCAGTGACACACAAAGGGGCCACGGAGTGACACATCGCCATCAGAGCGCCACAGGAAACGTCCACGGAGACACACGCAGCTGCAGTAATAAAACTGTCCTCGCGGTGTGAGGCCAGCTGCACCACAATGGCTCGATTGCCCTCAACGCAACAAACGCACAGCAAAACAAAACCACGTGTGCAGCAGCAGCGGCTCACACAAGACACACGCGGTAGTTCTGATTAGCACGGATGGCTACGTACGGTGCGAAAGAGAGTTCACCAAACAGCCCAACAATGGCACACAGAGTGACACACATTGTGACTGACCGTGGCGACGACAAGCCGCACTGGCACACAGTCACATGGCGAGGGTGGTGGCACGCCAGCATCACAGACGGTCACACAATTGGCACCTTGTGCAAGTGACGCGGCGCCTACACAATGGCAGATTTATACAACAGGCACACATAGGTCGGAACTTCGTGCTACATTCCCTGCCCCGTTTAAAGTCCAAGAAGAAGACCCTCCAAAGCCTCACCCCGAGTCAACACCGACAACATGAATATACACACTGTCACTATACAGCAGCGAGATGCCGTGACATTCAGATGCCATACAAATCCGAATTGTATCGTATACATGGTATTGTACACACAGCTACTGTACCACACGTGATATACAAATGGGGCCGTGGTTGAGACAGTTGTAAAGAGGAGATCACACGGCCGCACGATCGGGTGACAGTGCCACACAGAGCTCCGTGTGTGTCTCGGGGTCTAACAGTGTTCCACACGGCCAGCAGTAACAACAGCACGGGCGAACCACACGCACAGTGCCACACCAGTGCTACACTCGCAGTGACACACGGTGGCGGAAAATGTCCACCGGTGACATCATCCACAGTGGCACTGCCCCTCCAGTCGCTGATAGCAAACATCACGCGCCACATTGAGACGCCGTTCCACATGCACACATCAGGGACGGTGACACATCAGGAAAGGTGACACATCAGGGAAGGTGACACATCAGGGAAGGTGACACATCAGGGACGGTGACACATCAGGGAAGGTGACACATCAGGGAAGGTGACACATCAGGGACGGTGACACATCAGGGAAGGTGACACATCAGGGACGGTGACACATCAGGGAAGGTGACACATCAGGGACGGTGACACATCAGGGAAGGTGACACATCAGGGAAGGTGACACATCAGTGACGGTGACACATCAGGGACGGTGACACATCAGGGACGGTGACACATCAGGGAAGGTGACACATCAGGGACGGTGACACATCAGGGAAGGTGACACATCAGGGACGGTGACACATCAGGGACGGTGACACATCAGGGACGGTGACACATCAGGGAAGGTGACACACGGTGACACATGCGATGTCCCCTTGTGAGAAACGGTGGCGAACCGTCACAATCACACACAGACACACACTGGCATGGAACACCAAGACACAATCACACACAGACACACACTGGCATGGAACACCAAGACACAATCACACACAGACACACACTGGCATGGAACACCAAGTCACAATCACACACAGACACACACTGGCATGGAACACCAAGTCACAATCACACACAGACACACACTGGCATGGAACACCAAGACACAATCACACACAGACACACACTGGCATGGAACACCAAGACACAATCACACACAGACACACACTGGCATGGAACACCAAGTCACAATCACACACAGACACACACTGGCATGGAACACCAAGACACAATCACACACAGACACACACTGGCATGGAACACCAAGACACAATCACACACAGACACACACTGGCATGGAACACCAAGACACAATCACACACAGACACACACTGGCATGGAACACCAAGACACAATCACACACAGACACACACTGGCATGGAACACCAAGACACGTTCCACACAGACACCCAGTGCCACGCGCAGAGTGGCAAGGTTCGTGTCACCCTGTGGCTCCACAGTGACACGGTCACAACAACTTCCTCATCGCTCCACAGAAACGGTGGCACAGTGAAATGGTGACACAGTGAAATGGTGACACAGTGAAATGGTGACACAGTTAAATGGTGATACAGTGAAACGGTGACACGTGTACTACTCTGGGGTCAGACTACGCGATAAACTCATATTCCCACACGCTGGCTGACATGATACCCCAGTGTTACATAATGTCCCGGTGACAAGTGGCACAGAGCACCAAAGTGTTCACGGTGATTTGGGTATCCCATACAGTGCCACATACTGACAGTGGCATACAACACCGTTACAGTGACCCACACTCACTAACACAGTTCCACAGTGATGCGTGGCCACGCACACATTTATATTGTCAGTGATCCTTTGCTGCACACAATTACTGTTCCTCGCGCAATGGCACAGTGCCACACACCACACAGTGACACATTTCAAGTGACAAACTTCATACGGTGACACTCCCACACACACTGACGCAGGCCAACACATTGCCCCACAGCGATACACTGTGCCACCCACTCTCTTCAGGCACAGTGACACGGTACCACACAGCAGTGGCACTCAGCGAGACAGTAGTGACACACACAGTGACACACACACAGTGACCCACAGTAGTGACACACACACACTGTGACCCACAGTAGTGACACACACACACACTGTGACCCACAGTAGTGACACACACACACACTGTGACCCACAGTAGTGACACACACACTGTAACCCACAGTAGTGACACACACACTGTAACCCACAGTAGTGACACACACACACACTGTGACCCACAGTAGTGGCACACACACTGTGACACACACACACACTGTGACCCACACTAGTGACACACACACACTGTAACCCACAGTAGTGACACACACTGTAAACCACAGTAGTGACACACACACTGTGACCCACAGTAGTGACACACACACTGTGACACGCACACACACACTGTGACCCACACTAGTGACACACATACACTGTGACCCACAGTAGTGACACACACACACTGTGACCCACAGTAGTGACACACACACACACTGTGACCCATAGTAGTGACACACACACTGTGACCCACAGTAGTGACACACACACACTGTGACCCACAGTAGTGACACACACACAGTGTGACCCATAGTAGTGACACACACACTGTGACCCATAGTAGTGACACACACACAGTGTGACCCACAGTAGTGACACACACACAGTGTGACCCACAGAAGTGACACACACACTGTGACCCACAGTAGTGACACACACACAGTGTGACCCACAGTAGTGACACACACACTGTGACCCATAGTAGTGACACACACACACTGTGACCCACAGAAGTGACACACACACTGTGACCCACAGTAGTGACACACACACACTGTGACCCACAGAAGTGACACACACTGTGACCCACAGTAGTGACACACACACACTGTGACCCACAGAAGTGACACACACACTGTGACCCACAGTAGTGACACACACACAGTGTGACCCACAGTAGTGACACACACACTGTGACCCATAGTAGTGACACACACACACTGTGACCCACAGAAGTGACACACACTGTGACCCACAGTAGTGACACACACACACTGTGACCCACAGAAGTGACACACACACTGTGACCCACAGTAGTGACACACACACACTGTGACCCACAGTAGTGACACACACACTGTGACCCATAGTAGTGACACACACACTGTGACCCACAGTAATGACACACACACCATGCCACAGTGGCGTACAGTTATTCAACACAGTGAGCCATGCCCACTGAGTGACATCGTGCCAAACAATGACACTGTAAGCTACAAAAGTGCCACACGCTGCTGTAGTTACATACACAGTAGTGACACACACACAGTGGTGACACACACACAGTCGTGACACACACACAGTGGTGACACACACATACAGTGACACGGTGTCACACACCGGCTCTCTGTAGGCACCATCGGGCCCGATTCTCCGACTCGGGACGCGGCGCCGCTTCGCCTCCCCGTTCACCGCCCCGCGCCTCTGCTGTTGTTGTTGCTGCTGTTGTTGCTGATGGTACTGATGATGCTGTAGAGGGTGGTGGTGATTAAGATCCCCGTGCGTGACCAGGCGAGCAGGGCGATGGTGGCTTATTGGCAGCCCCGGGCCGGCCTCCTGCTGCCCGCGGTGCTCCCCCTCCCCCTCCTCCTCGTGGTGCTGCTGCTGCTGCTGATGATGATGTCGCCCCCCATCAGCAGCAAATCGCTGGCGGGACATGGCCCTTACTCAGCTCCAGCCTCGTCCTGTCGCTGCTGCTGCTGCCTCTCACCTCCCTCCCGGGCCCCGAGCTCAGCCCTCAGCCCGGTCCCCACTGCGCCTCCCTCGCCTCCTGCTCGTCCCAGAGGCCCCGGGCTGAGCGGGGGGTGCCGCCCGTGCCCGGATGCCTCCTCCCCTTCCTCCTCCTCCTCCCTCGTGTGCACCCAACCCCCCCAACCCCCCTCAAAGAAGACAAAGATGGGCCGTGTCGCCTGAGCGGGACTGCTGGTGCCAGGGCTGTGTCTTCGTCGCGAGTGGCAGGCACCTGTGAAGGCCGGAACGTGGCACGGGGCGGGTGGCCGCCCTTTGTCACCCCAGGGGCGATGTTTACTACGCACCGCGCCAGGTGCTCACTTTGAGGCTGAGTTGACCTAGGGGGAGGCCCAGGACCGGTTCAGATAATCTTCACCGGTGTTGGCCGTGAGCGGGAATCGAACTCGGATGGCCAGGTTCGTAAGTGAAGCGTAGCGCTAATAGCTCCACTGCCGCTCCCCATTCAACCCCATCAACTCCAACACCCCCCCCCCCGAGACGCTCACGAGTGGTATTGCCCACTTCAACCGTGGTGGCTCGCGCATTCCGATTGGTCGGTGCCTTCGCACGTGACGGACGGGGCCCGCTACATTACGGACCGTACCAAGGTGTGAGCCCATACAGGGGGATCGTGTGGGGAAAACCACGGTGAGTTTAAAGCAGGGGGGTGAGGAAGCTTTTTTTCTGCCAAGGGTCATTTGGATATTTATAACATTATTCGCGGGCCATACAAAATTATCAACTTAAAAATTAGCCCGTTATATTTGGTCAAACATTTTCTTAACTCACCCCTAATGTGATGGCTGGAACTGCTTCTCTTTGGCGAGGCGTGTGATGTGAGCTGGTATTGATGATGTTGCTGCTACTCGCAACTGATTTTCCAGGTTTGCTTCGAGATTGAGTGAATTTTTGAGTTGCCTTGGCAGGGCCACACCAAATGATTTGGGACGTTCCCCACCCCTGGTACTTTAAAGCATTGGGTTCATCATGCGTCGAGCATTCGGGCTCTGAAGCTTGGCTGGTGGGAGAAGGCCGCTCTCTGGTGTGTGTGCACCAGAGGTCACCTAGGTCGACTCAGCCTTAAATGAGGACCTGGTGAAGTGTGTAAACATCGCCACTTGGGAGACAAAAGGCTGCTACGTGTGGTACTGGCCACACACGCCCTCGTGTGCCGTGCCCACGGCCTTCATAGGCGCTCGTTGACAGCACTTGCCCCCGCAGTGTGTTCAGGCTATAGGGGGATCTTTGTCATTAGTTACTTGATGAATGGGTCTCGGAGGTAGCTCCGTCATATCAGCTTCCACGGGCCGTTCTCATAGTGACTGCACAAAGACTCCCACAAAGCCATGAGAATGTAACATTATCCGTTCGATTGACGTGTGATGGACGCTGTTGCATTACAGCCCCCACGCCAACTCGCGTCTCGCAATCACACACCCACACCACGCAAAATCGCATACAAATATTGTACAAATACTCAAGAAGACTCCATGCAGACGTCCAGAATAAACGCCTCAAAGACCTTGGTCTATTCTATTCTATACCCTGGTCTAACCATGAACCACATCAGAAAAATCAACAGGCCGATGCGCGCATCTCCTTCGGGAAAGTAGTGGGATCGTGTCCATGCAACCCAAACTATGGACCGCAGTAAACACAGAGACGCATAGAGCTACATAGAGTCTCGTAAAGACACACATACAGATACATAAAGACGAGCCACAGTAGTGCGATTGTGACCATGCGGATTAAAGTGCGGACCTCAACGTAAACAACTCTAGTCTGTGCTCCTTCAGCGGAAGAGGAATAGCAACACGACACGAACTCTCTCATGAAGCCCTCTCCTCGTGGCGAGCAGACCTCGACATATTTACTCCATACACAAGAATAGAATAGCTCCCCACCGCTAGTCTCTCGGACTGTGATCAAAGCGAGCAAGGGAAGGCTGCAGCGGCGTTAAAACATAATTTGATCATGAAAAGGAACGCACCAAAAATGCCAAATGAGAGAAGTCATTCAGCGCACATTGCCTGCCGCGAGCAGCCCCCTTTTGAACGCCTTTTCAGCGTGAAAAACACAAACGCTGGAAGGAAAATGTTGATAAATCATAATGAACAGGTCGATGTTATCGATGTTTTTTTAGCGATCCCTACGACCTAAAAGCTTTATCCCTCTCAACATGTTGGGATGGCCGCATTGTCGCACATGTTTGAGTTGGTGGTCGTAAATGCCTAAATGGCCACACAATTAGTTAGTTTGAGCTGGTGGTCTGGATAAGGCTTTTCAACACCTCTGTGCTGTAAATTATATTTGTTTTCTGGCCTGCACTAATCTTTCTGTCTTGATGGTTATTTTGATCGTGGCTTCGTCCCTGGGATGTGTTGCCTTCCGTGCAATGGAATGCCACGTTTTGTAAAATGTTTTGCTGTGTGCATAATTCGACAGTGTACAATTAATATGAATGCATATTTTACTCTTTTGAAATAGATTTTTAGAAATGCGTTTTTGTACTAAAGAATTTATCAATTAAAAACAATTACAATGCATAATTGGTAGCAGAGACATTTGGGGATCCTTATTGTGAACGCATGTAATTTCAGTACAGTATTATTGTAATTTTGAATTTTTAAAATAAATAACAGTGTGCATATGCCTACTGTATACGTTTTCACGGTTGTGCTGTATAGCTATTTGATGTTTTCGGTTTGCACTGCGTGTTGTTTGGCATAATGTCCGGCGTTTCACTCCACGTGTTGGAAGCCTCTTGAGGAATTGAATATTCAGCTCATGCAGAAAATGTAGTTGTTCCCTCAGAAGCTCCCACCACGTGGAGCTGCACGTCTGACATCATGCTGACGAATACTACACCAGGAGGCGCTAGACTCCCAGCAATGAATAAAGCGGTCACAATCCACACCCTGCCAATTCGTAAACTTACAACCTAGAAATCCCCATGACTCATTGACAGTGGCGTCGACACACGGTGTGCTGTTGTGCGATAAGGGGTTGATGTTTTAAAAGCAGTCATTGGACATGGCCGATTGCTGCCTTTAGCACGCAAAACAATCATGCCGCCCATGAGATTCAAAGCGGCAAAGGCGAGAAACTTACGGTCCGTGGCTTGGATTTGCCCAACGCCTTCATTTCATGTTTATCCATCACCACTAACAGCACCACCATTCATCACATTATTGGTGTAATTGGTATAACTATTAATTATCATCGAACAAGACACAATTTTTGAATTTTCTCATCGGATGATGGAAGAGATGTAGACAAGATTTTGATATGTATTTAGATAAGATAAATGTAAACAAGTTTATAGATGTAAAGCGATGAGATAAAAACATAGAAATGGATAGAAATGTCGCGAGATGAGAAGAGAGATAAAGACGACGAGACAGACGGCTTGATTTGAGAGAAGCTATATGCAGACAAGGTAGAGATCACAGGACAGAGGTGGCGGGATCAAAGACAACAATAGTATATGAATATAGATGTATTGAGACACTATATGACAAAACATGTATTTGGATAGGATTTGAAAAGCATGGTACACATGTATTCCTGTAGGAGATGCGAGAGAGACATGTATTTTTCAGAGATAGCCAGGAGACAGAAGGTCCCACCACACAAACCGGCCCACCAGACAATTACCCGGACTGCCCTGCAGCCAGTCGGGGCCTGGCTGTAACAGATGAATGCAATTGTTTTGATAGTATCGTTAGAACGGCTAGCGTTAGTGGTTGTTATGCTCCAAATGAGAGGTCATGTTTGAGTTGTCCCTATATCTTGACTTGAAGCTTTCCTGACTGCAGGAATTCATTTTCTTGGGTCTTTCGGTAAAGTCACGTAAATAGGTTCAAAGACCATAACCAAAAAAATACAAAAAACTACGACGTTTAAATCGCAACACAAGCGGTCGTCTTCTGAAGACGACCTTTGTGTTGCGATCGAAACTATATACATTTTTATGTTTTGTTATTTTCTTTGAACCTATCCACGTGACTTTACCGAAAGACTCGATAATCTCTATATTGTCCCAATATGTTTCTTGAACTTGTGGCCCCTTGAGCTAAGCACCACCGCTGGGAAGACATTAAAACCCCACATTGCTCTTTCTTTTCAGATGCCTACTTAGGGTGTGCGTCTCTGCTTGCCTGACAACAGTCTGAAGGTTTGTTTCATGAGACAAAAATGACTCCAAATGCATGGGAACTCAGCGTGGGACTGCAGGCGCTCGTGAAGCGGCAATACTAATCCAGCTGGGTCACGCATTGCGTGTGCCCCATGCAGCCGTGGTGCAGCAATGCTCTTCAGCTGAAGGGCATGCACACGAAGCTATCAGCATCATCATCATCATCTCTATGGGACCATTAAGAAGGCTGTCTCTAGTGTAGGCCAATCAGTTTCAAATATAATGCACATATAATTAGCAGGGTATGTTTGTTTGCGCGTTCACCACAAGTACGTGTGGTGAATGCAGACTTGACGCCTTGCAAAGGAATCTATGTTGTATTATAATATCTTAACACTTCCTGCATTATTACTAGAAAGGGTAAAACCTAGCATCATCATCATCATTGACCATTCCCCGGGTAGATGCCAGGGTCTGTGTGGGGCATGGGGGCTGCGATGTGTCTGGGGGTGGGTGCCAGGGTCTGTGAGGGGCATGGGGGGTGCGGTGTGTGTGGGGGTGGTGCCAGGGTTTGTGAGGGGCATGGAGTCTGCGGTGTGTGTGGGGGTGGTGCCAGGGTCTGTGAGAGGCATGGGGGGTGCGGTGTGTGTGGGGGTGGTGCCAGGGTTTGTGAGGGGCATGGAGTCTGCGGTGTGTGTGGGGGTGGGTGCCAGGGTCTGTGAGGGGCATGGAGGTTGCGATGTGTCTGGGGGTGGGTGCCAGGGTCTGTGAGGGGCATGGGGGGTGCGGTGTGTGTGGGGGTGGTGCCAGGGTTTGTGAGGGGCATGGAGTCTGCGGTGTGTGTGGGGGTGGTGCCAGGGTCTGTGAGAGGCATGGGGGGTGCGGTGTGTGTGGGGGTGGTGCCAGGGTTTGTGAGGGGCATGGAGTCTGCGGTGTGTGTGGGGGTGGGTGCCAGGGTCTGTGAGGGGCATGGAGGTTGCGATGTGTCTGGGGGTGGGTGCCAGGGTCTGTGAGGGGCATGGGGGGTGCGGTGTGTGTGGGGGTGGTGCCAGGGTTTGTGAGGGGCATGGAGTCTGCGGTGTGTGTGGGGGTGGGTGCCAGGGTCTGTGAGGGGCATGGAGGTTGCGATGTGTCTGGGGGTGGGTGCCAGGGTCTGTGAGGGGCATGGGAGCTGTCTGACACCGCCAGTGGAAGCACACCGGTCCCGCAGACGGCGGAGTTCACGGAATTGCTGTCGAGCGGGAGCCCCGTGTCCCGTGCCAGGATCTGTGGCTGCTGCTGCTGCATCAGCAGCAGCCACGGGCCAAGTAGCCATCCATCATCCTCTCGTCACGACTCAGCGGCCTGAGGCAATGAGATGCAACAGCTGTGTAGGCCAGCGCTGCGTTGTTGCCCCCACCACTGCCTGTTGGGCTAAAACCAAGTGAATCGATGTGCAGGAGAGCTCCCGCTTATCTGCGAGACTGTGACCCGCGACTGGTCGTGGTGTCTGTGCGAGCCGTGGGGTTTGCGGAAACTCTGTGGCCGTCTTCTTCCTGTTGGGATTCCAGATGTTCGTCGGCCACATCACCGCAGATAAGGAGACGTTTAATGTGCATAGTGATGACGATTGTGATTGTAATGATGATGGCAATGGAAATAACGGAACTTACATTGTTGATGATGCCGTACCCAGATCTCCCTTGAAAATGTATCATTATTTTACTTTATAAACGTCTACTACTAGATGATGATAATAACACATGGCAAGAATAATGGTGGCTCTGAGTATGGAGATGATCAAACTGCCCCACAATAGTAATCAAAAGAATACTAATAGTGCCATATTACCATGATTACAATTATGCAAATAACTATACAAGTGCATGATTACGACGTGGACATCGATGCGGTCTGGAAGGTTGGCAAAACCAGGCATCATTTTAAGCGGCGACCCTTTGTCCAATTATAACCCTAACCCTACACGTGAACCCGCCAGCCGCTGCAGTGACCGTGCTGCTCGTGTTGGACTCAGCCTGGCGCAAAGCCGAAGGGATATACCGGAGGCGTTATGGGCATTGCCCAGAGTTGAGATCCAACCTCTACAAAGTGTCCCAGGTGCAGTGGAGGTGCAAGTATGCACAACACCTGCAACAGCAACACCAGCCCTATTTCGCTACGAGGTTTATGATGTTTAGGTGACGTCCCCACAACGCTTGTGCCCGGATAGTTGCACTTTGACGCCACGTGAAGTGTGGAAGGCTGGCTGCTGGCAAGAGGCCACGGCATAGACCCAGGTGGTAAGGGTTGACCGACTGAGATGACTGGCTCCCCTCTGCGTCACTTTGCTGCACACACCAAATAAAAATACCTCTCGTGTAGCCTTTAACAGACTGATGGGGGGGGGGGGAACTGCTGTTAGAGAGCAGCCTGCACACGAGAAGGTGGGCGGCCAGCACCACGCCCGGCTGCCTTTGTCTCCCGTCTCCCGAGTGCTGATGTGTACACACCACACCAGGTACTCATTTGAGGCTGAGTCAACATACACACACCATGCACACACTGCACACATCAACCACATGCACAGATGCGCTCACACACACACACAAACATGCACACATTTCATCGCACGGCCCTCCTGCAGAACATTGGATAATCACCTGCGTAGTTGGAAGCGGCACAATACACAATTGACTCCTCGCTACTGGGGGAGATGCCGATCGGTTGGGTAATAGGCAGACGCGTTTAGAGCGCACGTGCAGCATGCAATGGGGATTCACAAACTACCTTAAAAAGAAACACGTTTGTTTTGTTTAAAAGTGGGGCGCGCTTGGACAATCGTGCGCTTCCCCGCACAGCTGCACGGATGACAACAACTCCACGGAACGCGTTCTGGAGCGCCTCCCACGAACCCACGAAGGATGATGTCGATTTACATTTAAAAATAAAAATTGGCGTCTTGTCATTTACGAAGCGTCAAAAGTTGTGTTGGAACAGCGTGTCGCGTAACCTAGGGGTGCATTTTACACAGGGCCGGCCCGAGGCATAAGCGAACTAAGCGGCTGCTTGGGGCCCCCTGGCCACCAGGGGGCCCCCGAATCGTTTTTTTTTAATAAAAGAGTGAAGTATTTTAAGTGTTGTTTTTATTTTTTATTAATACATAACCTCACTGTATTCGTTTATAATATTCGCTATAACATTATAGTGTGACATTTGTGTCAATAATCTTCTAGCACAGATGAGTCTGCGTGGTGGGAGGGGGGCCCCCAAATCAAATTCTGCTTAGGGCCCCCAAGAGGCTCGGGCCGGCACTGATTTTACACCATGAGAGCTCTTTATGTTTGGCGATTACAACTTTCTTCACCCGCCACATCGCACGTGTTCCTGTGGGGGGGGGAGGGGGTATGTCGGTGCATTGGGTCTCATGGAAGTTGGTTGCACCTGAGTAGGTTTGTACCTGCGCCGATAGGGACTACTTTGTTTTATACGTGCTTAGCCAAAGCTACAAATAACAATATCCATCTCGAACATAAACGCATCATCTGCTAAATCCGGTGGTCACAACATGCATCTCCCTCTTCCCCTATGCAAGTCCCAAATATTTTCCGCAGAACATATCACAGTCCAGTACACCTGCCACCTCCTTCACGCCTCGACCCGCCGCGTCTCGACCACTGGCGCGTTCTCCTGGGAACTTGGTCATCTTCCTGTTGAGCAAACTAACGTCACACCGTGTCCTCTGCATTCAATGACCCTGAACCATTGCAAGCCGATATGAGACTCTGTATCTCACTCTTACGACACTTTCGCACTTCTCGAATGTTTGTCAATATCTCTGCACAGGTTTCCCTCGCTGTATGCGGCAGTAGTTGCAGTAGTATTAGATATGCTCCAAAAAAATCCGCACAAAGCGAACCCGCACGAGATGGCTGCCTGCCGTATAGCGCACACAGTACACACGCGCAGTACACACACAGTACACACACAGTACACACACACACAGTACACACACAGTACACGCACAATGTTAGCCCACGTCCGACCGCATAGCCGCATATCGCGAATTTTCGGTAGAAATAGGTTAGCCGCATATAAGCGAATTCGCACACACTGAAAGCGCATGAAATGTGGGAAACTTGTACTCATTGTTATATTGATCATATTACACAGCTGTTGTCTTCCAATCATGTGCCGTGTCCTAATACGTTGCTGCATTTGGATATTGTCCAATTTAACCAGTATGTTTGTATCATCAACCCCATGTCTCAAGTGCTTTAAAGTCACACCAACATCCTTCCTCTGCCTTGGTCACAAGCACTCGGCAGGGGGCGGCGTTCACTTTCTCGTCCGGGGAATTCTCTCCGTGCGCTCTTTCATTCGTTCGCTCGGCGATGGAGTTCGCAGTGCCAAGTCGGAACGCGACGCCTACTCTCGCATTTGCTGCGTCGATACACAAACTATCGCGAATCGTACGCAGTAAAACGCGTCCCCTATGCAGTACTGCCGTTAATTAATGCCCAAGAGCACCGACATCCATCGATTCCTGTCAACCAACACTGAATGTCACAAGGGAGAGCGTGTGAACGTCATCCGCGGATCTCTTCTGTGCCGTCTCGTCCGATCGGGCTGAGTGCGTGCCTTCTTCCACCGTCTCCGACTTCAGATAATTCCAGCCTTCATTATCCCTCTGACCCGCCCCTCCTCCTGCTGTCCGCATGGTTGGGTGGGTCACCGCTTCTTCACGTAACCTACTTATTGCCTCTTCATATCGTCCATTATATCGCGAGTAAGAGGTTGGAGGTCACGAGTCACGCAAGAGTGGTTAAACATTCCCGATGCGGGGAATTTAATTCCGGCAAAAGCGTTTAGATTGTGGTCACGTGGGCTGATATTATTAATCGATTAAACTGATCAATATATTGTTATACATGTTCACATCCATTTCATCAAGATGTAAATCTGATTCGTAATTTATGCCACAGATATTAAGCGTAATTAGCCACTTTCCGTGATGCCTGTGTATTCCAAACATTAAGATCCAACTTAGGTTTAAATATACTTATATATACACACGTAAAAAATCCGTAAAATATTTACAGCAAAGTAGGAATCAACGAAAATGAGACAAGCAGCATAAGGGACATGTTTGCATCTCGAGACAAATCTTTTGGTCTTGGAATATAAATGCATCTATCGGAACCGTCGTGGTGGGATGGAGTAACGTGGAAGTTCGGGTTACACCACGGGGGCACGGGTTGATGATGGAATCAGAAAAAGGAGGCTGCCATGGGGTGGAGAATGGGTGCGTGACAGTGGAGGGCAGCTCACCGAGAGCGGCACTCAGAGGTCAGATTTCAAGTTGATGATTCAATCTAGACCAGGGCTCGGAAACCAAAATAATAATAAGAGCCATTTTTTTCGAATTTGGTAGAAACTCGAAATTTCAAGAGCCGCAATGCTGTGGAATACGAGACGGTGGATCCTTCATAAATAACGTCTCACGGAGAAGTCCTTGAAGAGCCGCATGTGCCTCGGAAGCCGCAGGTTGCCGACCCCAGATCTAGACAATAGCTACTGTCAGAGCACACTAGATCTAGACAATAGCTACTGTCAGAGCTCACTTGATCTAGACAATAGCTACTGTCAGAGCACACTAGATCTAGACAATAGCTACTGTCAGAGCACACTTGATCTAGACAATAGCTACTGTCAGAGCACACTAGAACTAGACAAAAGCTACTATCAGAGCACACTAGATCTAGACAATAGCTACTGTCACAGCACACTAGATCTAGACAATAGCTACTGTCAGAGCACACTAGATCTAGACAATAGCTACTGTCAGAGCACACTAGATCTAGACAATAGCTATTGTCACAGCACACTAGATCTAGACAATAGCTACTGTCAGAGCACACTAGATCTAGACAATAGCTATTGTCAGAGTACACTAGATCTAGACAATAGCTACTGTCAGAGCACACTAGATCTAGACAATAGCTACTGTCAGAGCACACTAGGTCTAGACAATAGCTACTGTCAGAGCACACTAGATCTAGACAATAGCTATTGTCAGAGTACACTAGATCTAGACAATAGCTACTGTCAGAGCACACTAGATCTAGACAATAGCTACTGTCAGAGCACACTAGGTCTAGACAATAGCTACTGTCAGAGCACTAGATCTAGACAATAGCTACTGTCAGAGCACGAGCACTGCCATTGGTCGAGATGTCGTCTCCTTGGCCGTCGCTAATTTGTAATTTTGCAGCAAGTTAATGAAACACAACACCTCGCTAATCTCGACAAGGAGCATACGCCTACCACGCGAACTCGGCTCATCCTCGCAGCGACTTTTGACTCGCCATCGAACAAAGGCGGTGGTCACTGCATCGCGCGCTTTCAAATGCGCTTCTGCGGCCGTCTGGAACGCTCTTGCTCCCGATATTAGGAAGCCACTGGAGCTATGCACTTTTAAATTATCTAAATTGAAAACTAATTTCTTCAGAACTGCTTTTTGTTGTTTCGTTCGTTGTCCTTCCCCCACACATCCGATGAGCGTGGTTGGCTACGGAGTTCAACATCCGTCGAGTAGCGACGTGAACCACCTCGCGCACTGACATAGGTGAGAGGGAACATGTGGCTCATGGCTCACACGCAAACGGGAGACATCACATTGACAACGAGGTGAAGCAAATGGGCGTGGGCGCACGGCTCAACGAGATGGAGTCTGGTGGACTAAGGATGGGGGGTGAGGCTTTGGTGGCCTACGGACCGTGGCAGGTCACGTGCAGCAGCGAGGTGGACGGCAGTTGGCACGCGGCCGTGAGGAATCTGACAACGGCGTGGGCCTTCATCCAGCGGTGGATAGACAACAGCTGCTCATCACGACGATGATGGTGAACGTTCTCTCAACAAAATGTCTCACTACTTTAGACTTTATTGTGTTGTGATGGGTTCCGTTTGTCCATTGCAGTCGCCGTTTCGTGGTGATGTGGTGGCGGTGTTTGGATATGTGCAAGTCGAAATGTGAGTCCGAGTCCGCTGGCGTAACTCTCATAACGAAAAAAATGTTCGGAGTGCGCGTTGATGCGGCGTGTCCGTGGTTCTGTCGGCACAACACTTACACTCTCCATTTAGATGAAACGCAGCTTCGGAGCATTCTTTCTTTGAACAACCTGATCCACGCCCTCTCAGCCTCCTCTCCCTGTGAAAGCTGCAGCGCTAAACCTGTCCCCGCACTCGGCTTGCTACCTCCGAGGTCTTCAACAACCCGGGCCTGCAAGAGCGTGGGAAGAACAATATCCCAAACATACCAGAAGAGAGGAGATCTGCATGCAGATGCGTTGTCCTGAGTCGAGTATTACAGGCAACCGGCAAAACGCAGGGATTTTTAATGTCCAGGGGAAGACTTAAGGATTGCCTAGGGCAGCTGTTTCAACATTGAGTGGACGAGCCTGGGACGCCAGGACAGGGGCGGTCCTCTCTCGCTCTCTCTCCCTCCCACAGAAGTCGTATTGCTGCTCTGGGCACCCTTGCTGTCTCGCGCAATTACACGCGTGTTGCGTGTTGAACTTCTTTCGCACCGTACGTAGCCCACCATGATAACCGTGCGTATTCATGGTGTCCGTGCACTAGTCTGTGTGTGTGTGTGCACAGTGTTTACAGGGCTTCACACTCGGGGTGATGACTGTGCCTTTTCCATTGCGGCATCTAAACTCTGAAACTCGTTGCCCTTCGAGGTCACGACTTCCGACACACTTACAAATCGTCAAATCTCGACTAGAATTTACCTATTTAAAACGGCTTTGTCTCTTTAGTTATTTTCAGCCATCTTTCTCGCGTCTTCTTTACTTCGCTGCTGTTTGCTATTTTCCGCCTTTCCATGCGTAGCGCCCTGAGACAGATTTAGGGCGCTTTATAATTTTAAATGCTTATATTGCATATGTTTGAATGTGCAATGCGGTATCGTGTGCGGTTACATACTCTTATTGCGCGCTGTGGTGGAGGATCGTGGGTAAAGAAGGTGAGTGGAGAGGGAGTCTGTCCGGGTACAACAGCCACGTCTTTATCGTACATCCATCGATTCACCTTTTTCGGACAAATATTTTCCATCAGCATTTTGTTGAAGCAAGATTTCGATAAAAAATGCTTCAACAGAACATTCGTGCTGAAGGCTCATAGTTTAATGTTCGTTTTGTTTAATGTGCAATGCAGTTTATATGTAGTTGTGAGTATGCGCGCATCTCTGGGCGTACATGAACACTACAATATTTGTGCATGAACATTTGTAGAGCTGCAACAAGGAGTTGATTAAGTTTATTCAACATGAACAAGTTGAACATCAACAAGTTGAATCAACTAAAATTGTAAAATAACTCTTTTTGTCGTGGACTATTACTGAGGCCCCTGTAAAATAGTGGCAGTCCCCACATCCTGCTTCCTGAAAGCGGGAAACCCCGACAAGCTACGCCCAGCGAATTACAGCTGCTGATGATGCAGATGCAGTGCCGGATTATCCTAGTAGCACAAGTAGCTACATATGCAGTAGCTACGGGCCCCGCACTTTCAAGGGCCCCGCACTAAATGCTTTCAAGCTATCAATTCCGGTTCAGCGATTCTGCACTTGCTCTATTACTATAGTACTATACTGCATTACACTTTTATGAGCGACTGGGTGTTTAAGGTTAGCGATTTGTCGTATTTTCTGCCTGTATAGCAAAAGAAAAAATACAATTATTTTACTATGCAAGTAAAAAAAATGTGTTTAAATATTTACGTATTTATTTATTTATTTAAGGCTCCTTTATAACATATGCTACAGGCCCCGCACTAGCTTCATCCGGCACGGTGCAGACGACATGACCAAGCCCCACCAATCACCACCCATCTAACATTACGAAGCAATCTACCGACTCTTGGCTGGCACGAGAGGGTTACTGAAGCGACGCCTGATATGGTCTTGTGGTGTCACGCTCACCGATTTCAGAGCAGAATTGGGATAATCACAGACAACAGCAGTCCTCTGGGTTGGCCTTCGTCTTGCAGTAAATTAATAGAGAGCTGTAAATTATTATCCTTGCATTATTAATCACACAATAATACTACTGTACTGTGTTTGACCAAATACAACTGCATTACAGGGTTAGCTTTATTTCGTGCATGTGCACCGACATTATCTCTGACAGCAGTGCTATTGTAAGCCCAACCCTAACCCTAAGCTTGATCCTGACCTGTAAACACAACCCTTAACCGTAACCCTAACACCAATCGATGTAATGAAAGCTAACTAAAGGTTGCCTCGGGCAAGCTCACCCTAAACACACCTTAAATGAAGGGGCCTTCCATCTCCACATTTACCTTGCTCCTCGTTTGGACACTTTATCCCACAGTCCTTTATAAAAAAAACAACAACTAAGAGATGTACAAGAAGCTGCAGGTGAATTCTAAATGAATTGAACAATCTTAAACCAACATCTCATTAGTCGTATCTTGGAATTCGTTCCACCGTGCAAGGAACGTGTCACTTATTCAAGAAGAAGGTTTCCATTTATTTAGCGAAAATGTCATGAAATAATTCGCGTCATTGTGGAGAATATAAATAGCAAAATAGATACGCATAACACACATCCGTCGTGTATCCATCTATCCACATTAAAATATAAGAATATGTGTATACTCATAAATATAAAACATATCGGAGCATTTCTTACACAGGGCATTAACACAATGCGCTGCTGGTAAGGCATAACCCCAGCAGCACTGACGCAGCACAGAACAAGCAGACGCGGGACCGGTTCTAACAGCCGATCATTCCACAGCACGCATTGCGAAATGACAATCAGCCCATGCACATTAGCAGTGCCTGGGGTTGGACTCGACACTGGGGTCGGATTCGATCCTGGGGTTGGATTTAAACCTGGAGTTGGGTTTGAACCTGAGATTTGATTCTAAACTGGAGTTGGATTCTAACCTCGGGTTGGATTTGAACCTGGAGTTGGATTCTAACCTCGGGTTGGATTCGAACTTGCGAAACTCTGCACCCATACACAAGCACACAAACAAATCCATGTATAAAACAACATGAGTATGTATACGCTATATATACACACAGTATATATACTTAAATTTCAGTTTTTTAGTAATATATAATATAAAGCATGAATGCAACTGGGTTGTACTGTATACTGAATCAAAGTACAAAGCAGATGTTATTATTAATTGATGGCATTTATAGATACAGTGATTGCTCCTTATATTCGCATAGAGCTCTATGTGTGGTGTTTTCATTCTGTATCACTGATAGCCCTGTATCCACTGCCGTGTGGGAGTCTCCCCATGCCGTGTGTGTCGTGAGCGTTGCTCAGCCATACTTCACCACGCTGGTCAGTGCAAGTTGGAGAAAGGTGGAGGGTGGGCAGCGGCGATCACACCTCGCTCGCCACTGATGTTGGCCAGGAATTAAACAAACACCGTTTGGCGGCGGGTTCATGGCCCCAGTGTGCTGACCCACCGTGCGTTTACACATGAACAATCTACGAATGTTTTTTATTTTTTAAATGATGACAATTTTAAAATGTACCTTAATGGGTCTAACTGGCTCTGTTGCTTTACTTGAACATTTAACCCCTGTGGTTGTTTCTCTCTTTCTCTCTCTCTCGTTCTGATGCCACATTAATTAAGTACACACCACACATTTCCCCATCCTCCTCGTTTTTCTGTCTAAACAGAGGAGAGAGCGATCCCGCGGGACGGTCGCTGCGATTAACGCGTGGCCAGGAGAAGGCCCGACTTGACACAGCTGTGACAACAGCCCCAAGGCAAGACGGGGCTTTAAAGGAGAGCGTTTAAGCAGCAACTCTTTAGCCATTTCTGAAGATGAGACAAGGTGGTTATTGTGTTGCGGCTCAGAATTTGTGAGTGGGTGGTGGTGGGGTCACGCCCGGGGTTTCTGGCCGATTGACGACAAATGGGCAAATGGGGCAACCCCCGATGCCAGCAGGGAGATGGCAGGCAAGCCGTGCGCTCCCAACGTCAGCATCAGCCCGGCTGGGCCACCAACTCCGTCTAATGGACGAGGACATTACACGTTGAGCCCACTCGTAATCCATTACGGTCTGTCCCCTAACCCTCGCCTAACCCCGAAAGCCACAGCTCTGGGTCTGGCGAGACGGCGGGGACTCGCACACGCGGCCCAGATGGAGCCAACGTCCCCCCTCCCCGTGCCTTGCAATTACACCGAGCAAACAGCGCTGAGCACACAAACCCTCATGCACCCTCCTCGCTCCTCCTCCTCCTGGCTCGCTTTCTCACACACGAGGAGGAGGGTTCACCTCGCCCGGCCGCCTCGCGCTCGCTCAACGGACGAGGCGACCACGGGAACCTTTGGATTGAGCTCGAACGGCGCTGCCCGCGAGGTATTTGAGGAATTTTCCTCGTGTCCGCCAGACGAGAGCAGCCACTTATTAACCCGTGGACAGGAGAGGGGGGGGTCGAAAAAACAGTGTTTGTCGCCAGAGCGCTGGAGCGACGAAGTTGTCACTTACAATTTGGTTGTCGTCCGCTGGCCCTGACCCATAGAGGGCTTCTCCACAGCAGTGGCAACACTCCTCGCCTGTCACTTCCAACATCTCACGCTCGCGGCGGCACATTCACGAGCCACCCCTGGGTCTTAACGCGCGGGCCACGACTACAATGGATGAATGCCCCCCCGTTGATCTCTCAGGTTTAACTACAAAGCGTAGCTCACTGTGACAACTTGCCCGGCATCCGTAAAGTGTCCGTAAGCCTTCGAGTCGTGCCCTTCTTTTGAAGCAGGTTAATGCTTTTCTTCTTTGGCTACGGCCAACCTAATTATAATAATAAGCTCTGGTATAGTTGAACTGTTTTCATTTCTGTAGCCTCTTCTTTAATAAACATTCCTTGAGTTCGCGGAGCTAATGAAGCAGAGCGTGAGTGGCAGAATGGTTGTTTAATTGCACAGCTAAACGCTGCGTGTTTATCGCAGGCAAACGGGATACGGGGCTTATGCCGGGTTAATTATATAGACTGCGCAAACATTCCGACGACGGCTAATGTACAAATATGTGTTCTCTGTAGTGGTGCTTCGATTTACAACGGAACAAACAAAAGTGTCAAGTATGAACATTAAAAAAAAACTAAGCAGTTTTACTTTGATGCAGTTTTACTTTATCCTCACTATGGGTGTCGAGGCGTTCCGGTGTTGGTCATAACCAGCCACCCGCCACACTACACAGGCGCAATCGCTGATATTGAAATAAAATTGCAAATTGCTACCCCAGTGGCAACAACATATACGGAAGAAATAACCTAGCCCATACTATGCAAATAAAACTGATTCTTGCATACAACTTAAATAGTGCAAATTAACTTGTTTTCAAACGTGATGTAAAGCTATGCAATGTAAACGATACACCGTCACCAGCAAATTGAGAACAATGTTTTGTTAAAATTCAAATTTTCACTTCAAAATGGACATTTTAGCGCCATGCATTGCAGTTTTGTAAGCAGCTACTAATCGGAAGCAACCAGTCACTCGTAGCTATGGCCATCTATGACCAACATAACATCACAAAGGATGTATCAGCGTTCTCTTTTCTTGCTGCAAGATCCATGCGCGATGTGATGAACGAAAGAAAATAATGCAGCACGCGTCTAGCCTGGTTCTTCTGCGTTACAATCCGGTGAAATAATCAACCCCTACAGGGGCGACTTGTGTCCACTGTGGGCACTGCACGAATGCGTCGTTGCCTCTGTGAAATGTCAACGCGATGCAGACGGAACATGCCAGGCCACGTGACTTCGAGTAACGCGAGACGTCATCAGCTGGGCTCCGTGAAGTTGATGACTTGAAGTCGTCGTTAACCGAGGCCATCAGACGCCCTGTGTGTGTCCGCACGAACTCGCCACCAGACACCTCGGCTGACCTGTGGCGGATTCCTGTCGCTGTGTGTAACAATTTGTAGCAGCCATGAAATTAAGGTCACCACCTTTGCATTGCTAAACACCGGGGTACCTATCACCACGTGCTTTGGCCCTGTAAAACTCTCTCCACCGACATTGCGAAAAAGAGCAGATCTTAACACCTTGACCCACGCAGATGCAGACACTGGATGTGTGTGGCATGCTCTGTGACTAATCCAGGTGGAAGACTTTCGCTCCCATGATCCTGCAAAGGTCGTAACGAAAAAATAATTGTGAGGCAGTGTTGTGGAGACGCATAGACTAACAAGAATAAACAAGCAGATTATATTGGCTACGTACGGTGCGAAAGAAGTTCAACATACATACATCTCCTGTATATATATCTTCTACAAGGCCTTCCACAATGCTTTTTGGGAGTGCACAATTTTAGCAGCATTGGTTCAATACGAGCAAACTCTGTACCGGGTTCGAGTATGTCATCAGCAGAGTCAGGTTTGCTTGTATCAATGCTGCTGAACAGGCAGATGCAAAGCCAATCCATTTCAAAGCGTCACCATGCTCTTCTGCTATCTGTATAACATTCCAGGAGCTTACTGTAAGAACAACATTAAACATCCACAAACACATGACGTGAAAATGACAAAGCCATCACGAACGATTTAACCGCTCGTGTTATGATTATGCTTTTGCAGCAAGCAACAGCTGGTATGTCGTGCTATCAACGTAAATATTATGCTACACCGCAAAACGCCTCTATGTAATAGGTCTCAGATGAACCACATGGGTCTGGAATGAAGGAGAACACGAGAGTGCAATGCTGTTCTGGTCAAATGCTCCTGGATTGGGGCTTGCACGTTCATGCATCAGCATGGAGATGAAGGGACTCCAACTTGAGCTGAACTTGGCTCTGAACATAAACTTAACTCCCTGAATATTTAATGTACGTTATGGATTATGTCAGGATACAGGGATTTTTTGACATTTCTGTTCATAGTATAACCACTCATGGCATATTATATTTAGATATTATGCAAAATGCGCACCGCACTGCATTTCTTAGCACATTGCACTGCAGTCCCCGACTCCTGAGCGTGACTCCCAGCCACGGCTATCATCAGCGGAGAGTGATACCTGAACAGGCTCTGGGCTCCTTCCCCCTTCACCACCCCCACTGCACAAGATGGTGAAGTATGGTCAGCAGCTCTCTGACCGTCATCCAGCAGCGTGTTGACAAAGTGCCGTGAATGACTATATTCAATTGTGACGTCACAGTATGTTGGCGGGCAACTGTGCACGCTGTGGCGCACGCGCTGGCTACACCGGAGACTCCTCTGGGTGATGTCCCGCGCCTGCCAGTGGGCGATGCAAGGCACAGACGTCCTCCCGAGGCCATCCTTTGGCTGGCATCGAGCGATTCAGATGCGTTTTTTGCGGCCATCTGGAACGCTCTTCCTTCCGGCACTTGAGATATACACTTTTAAATCTAGATTGAAAACTAATTTCTTACCATATTAATAAAAAGTGTGCTGTACTTGGCCCTTCCCTCCTCTCCAACCATTATATAAACGGAGTGGTAGCTCCTGCAATCTCTCATTTACTTGATACAGCTGTCGTGGCTGTGACGGTTCCACCTGAAGACGGACGCTTGTGTTGCCTCCGAAACGTCGTGATTTTTATTTAATTTTACTTTTATTAATTTTAATGTTTTACCTACGTGACTTTACCGAAAAAACCTAAGAATATGAATCCTTGCAGTCACGAAAGCTTCAAATCTAGAACTACTTTCTTTAGAACTGCTTATGGTATTTAGTTTGTTGTCCTTTCCCCGCACCGCCCATTAGCACGGTTGGCTACGTACGGTGCGAAAGAAGTTCACCATACATCGTACGTCGCGTGTGATGCTTCCACGCTGGGTCTGGCTGCATCTCGGCACGCACGCGGGTATTTTTTTTGTTATTTATTACGGCACAGTTATTTTCACGTGCCTTGAATTAGTGCCGTGTGTTCAATCAAGAAATATAATCGCGGAGTCATTATGAGTGCACCTGCTTTAAGCGATGTTTGTTTTGTTCGTGACGACCCAGGAAAGAAGCGGGCGGAGTGACTGCTAACGGTGCGCACGGCCAAGCCACAGCAGTGGACACAGAGAGGGGATGGCTTCCATCACCCATCAGCTCGCCAGCATCGCTAATGTTGCAAAAACAATGACTCCGCGCACGATGTCACAAATGTTAATTCGCTGTGGTTAGAGAAGCTGCCAATGCCATCACCCCATTCACATTCCATCCGACATTGTTTAAGCACTTCATTTATAACCGTTCACAATATGTTTGGATTGCAATTAGCGGTCGTGTGTTTGTCATAATTGAAGATTTCCATTCAATTTATTTTGGCCCAAATGTTTTTTGTGTTTTTTTACGCAAAATGAGAGGAGGCTCCGTCGGAAAGGGTTCATTTTGGGGTCCGGGTCCCAGATGTGACGAGGCATACGCCAATCCGCCGCCGTTTCAGTAAAGCAGAGCAAGCTAACAAATTTGCAAAACAACTGCCACTTTGGTCAACGTGGGCCCTGTGCATCACGCGGGGGGGGGGGGGGCTGCCTTCCCCTGCGCCGAGGTCTTGAGCGAATGTGGACACCGCCCTTGCAAACACCCCCCCCCCCCGCCGCTTTCACTCGCGCGAGCAAAGGCCGACGAGACGAGGCCATAACTCACAAGCGCGCGGACGACAACAGCCCTCGCTGGATGTAGCGTCACATTCGCCTCGATACATATTTGCCGCGGTGTCACAACCTGCAGCAGCAGCAGCAGGAGCAAGGGCTGAACGCCCACGCCCCTCCCTCCGTCCCCCAACCACCCCTCCCCCTGAGTGCATTAGCACACATTAGCATTGTTTACACGCGGCGGCAGCAGCGGCAGCACGTGTAGATAGGGGCGGCTGGAGCGCCAGAGGCTATGAGCTCCGAGAGTGATTGCGAGAGCGGCCCAAATCAGCAGCAATCAGGGGCGCTTCGCCCGGTAAGCGCCATCCCCGCCCCCAGCAGCAGCAGCGCCCAGCGTGGGGCATCTCCTAACCCTGTTGCTGTGTCTCATGCCCCCCCCACCCCCCCCCAGTAAGTACCGGTTCTGCGAGCCAAACCCACAATCCAGTGAGCCCAGGGCAGTGGCACAGCTCTTATTACGACTCATTACAGCATATTAAAGTCGAAATGGAGAGGTTCCAGCGGCGAGGAACTGTGCCCATTCTGATTGAGAATAGCCCGTAATTGCGCACTAGCGGCCCATATAAATCGCAGGCACCAGTTTGTCCTTGGAGATCCAGCAGTTTGCGTTTTGCTCCACAATTCACTAAATGTAGACCGCGCTGAAGGCGTGTGACTGCAGCTGTGAAAGCACGAGGCTCCCCGCAGTTAATAGATACGGCAGCGACAAATGTGTAAAACTTGTTAAACTTTACTGCAGGTAGCCGTCAACAGACCTGATGTGAATGCATTAATCAAGGGCGGTGAAAGTGACCGTAAAATGAAGGGACTGCAGATTGTAATCGAGTATACAAAAACTATGCCCCTGTCATATCTCCAAATAACCTCTGTGGATTTGTTGACGAATTCATGTCCACGGAAACTGTTTCCAGAAATTGACCTGGAACGCGTAAACGTTACAAGGTTCCGCGTGGCTGGAGTTGGCTCACACATTGCCCCAATGCATAGTACATCAGAGTGCAGCTGCGTGTCACCCTTGGGAGGTTGTGTGTACGCGTAAACAGCGCTCATGTGTAGGCTTGTACGTGACTTTATTTGTATGCCCTTATGGTTGAGTGCCATACTTGGTCATAATAGAAAAAGTAATTTGTTGTTGATATAGCTCCCTTTAAACCGGAGCATCTCAGATCACGTTTGCACGCGATAAGCAACTCGCATCGCATCGCATCGCAAACAATGGAAAGGGCACCCCCAGTAGCAGCTGACCCTGTGGAAACAAGGTGGCTCAGCACCTGGCCTGCAACCGGATACTAATCTGCCAGTAGGGGGCGATAGTTGCCATGCGTAATTCGAACTGAGTAGTGAATAAAATAACGCCTATTTCCCAATCCTCTTATCCGCGATTAATTTTATCCTAGGAGTCTGGCTGCTCTGTATTTGTTTTCCCTTATCCACCGATCAGTCCTTTTTCACTTCCAATATTTTCCAGACAATCGGAAAAGTGTGGACGGAGCCACAGATGGGTTCCAGACACTCCTACGATGTGCAGTATCCACGGATGAGACAGTACTGTGGACAGCCCCACGGACAAGGCGCATGCCTGACGAGACCTCGTGTGGACATTCAGAGGAGGCAATTTGGGGCACCCAACTTTCATCGCACTCACAGGCACGATTCAGTGATTCACCGCTACGCAGAGAGAACTTGGGTGGTTTCGAGGGGACATTTGGTGGTGCAGGGTCAACGCCAGTACCCTCCTCGCACAAGTCCTGCTGCAAGTCCATCCGATAATCTGTAATTATCACGAGTCATATTTTATGGATAAAGGGAGTGCATCATGTGTGTGTGTGTGTTTTTTTTACTTCCATTATCTGCAAATTTACTTATCCAGGACGGGCGCCCTGCACTCTGCCACGCATCAACACGGTTCCACTGTGACCACAGATTATATTTCTGCTCATCTCCAATATTTCATAAGAAGACGCCCGGCACATTACCCAGTCGCGATTAAAGAGTAAACGAGGAAGACGTGCATCACAGGATAGCCGCAAATCAAAGTCAATATTGACTATTCATACAAGTAAGTGGGCTTGAGGCTGCCACGTCTCCAGAAGAGATGATGGCGGTGTCAAGACCAAAGAGGGAGTGGCAGGACAATTCCGGAACACACCACAGCAGAGATGGAGCAATGAGATCAGTTCATGTGCAGGAGCTCAATGGATTGTTGAATTGCGAGAGCGAGAGAGACGGCGATGGCTTGGGGAGGCCTTCATCCAGCAGTGGATTTATCGTGGCTAACGGCGATGTAGAGTTGTGATATGAACGACAATGATGTCGTGGCAACAATGTATTTTAATAAATTACAAACACAACCTTCCGAGATGCCACTTGACAATGGACAAAACGTCTTGAGATTGGTCTGAATCCGATTGGCATTCGTGGAATGAAGTAGCGTCAGACCATTCCTTAGTTTAGGAGCAGAGACGGACTCATTGTGGTAGCTGAGTGTGCATCGATGGCTTTGCAGCGCTGTGTGTGCCAACTTGGACGAAGGAAAATGTCAGTACATCGCTGCTATGATGGACAACGGACACCCGAGGTACAACCCCACACCCAGAGAGCTATTGAGCACAACCACCGACAGCGATCGCGCCCATACTTTGTGAGAAATCTGAATCACTAAGCGCCAGAGAAGCTTTAACAAAGAGAGCGAACATTTTGCTATAGGTAGATTCGGAAATGCAGAACTGGAAAAGCAGGATCAATGGTACTGACTGCGTTTGCCTCCAAACAGTATAATCTAAACGTTATTCATTATAATTAGTCACAAAAGTCTCGTGTCAGTAGAGCATTTGGGCAACAAGTTTGAGGTTATGGGCTCTCTGTTTACTAAGCAGAGGCAGAAACTAAACAACAAAGGGGAACACGGCACCTGACAATAGGCACGATGTAGAGATAAAAAGGGTTAAGCCAATGAGGGCAGATGGTTTGCCCTGTCAGTGGCGTGGGATTAGCGAGGGCAACCCTCGACTCGGCAAACACAAGCCGGGTCGTGGGGGACATTGAGCTGGAGAGAAGGGGGGGAGCTGGTGGCTACCGTGCTAATGAGCTCGTGAAAGAGCCACGCATCTTATCGACCAAGACCATCAGGGAAATACGCGGGGCTCCAAAGGAGATCACTCTCTCTCTCTCTGCTTTCACCCCTTGCCCTTCTTCCTGCTCCCTCGTCCCGCAACAGCCATGCGGCAACCCCGGCAGCAGGAACAGCAGCACGCTGCTGCTGATGATTACCATCAGGATTAGCATCAGCAGCGTGCCTATCATGCACGGCAATCGGTCACAAGGCAGAGGGAGGTGAGATGCGCGCGTACAACTGACGCATGCACGTGCCATGCACGCACTTGCATGTGGAGTGTGCCTGTTGCAGTGGCAGCCAGTGGCTGTGCTGCGAGCCCGGCGTTCCGAGTTCGATTCCTGCTCACGCCCAACATTAGTGACAACTATTTGAACCGGTCTTGGGCCTCCTTTAGATTGACTCAGCCACGAATGAGCACCTGCTGTGGGGTTTAAAAAAACACACACAAACATCGGCTACGGGGAGACAAAGGCCGCCGCGCGTGGTTGCTGGGCCACACTACCCCATTGCGGGCGGCCTCCGTGGTGTGCCGCTCGCCAACAGCATTGGCCCCAGCGGTCTGTGCGGCTATGGGGGGATCTGTGATGGTGGTGGAGAGCACGGAATACATCTCCCCTTGCACCGCCACGTCGCCCACGGGGCTCTAAACACCCAGTGGCTGCGCTTTCCCAAAACAGGAAATTCCCCCCAAAAATGTTTTTACTTTTCAACGCAAAGGTCACTTTTACACCTAAACTGTCAAAATAGAGGTGCTTTTAGTTTTGTTTGCAACGCGTTGATTTCAGTTAAACACAATTCAAATGCAGTGGCATTTCCGGAAGGAGCGTGGTGATGCCCCTTTGTTGACAATGATGGCCTCGCGTGAGGAATGGAGACTCCGCTCTAGAGCAGCCGTGAAGATGGCCGTGCACTCCGCGTCGAGGCTTGTGATTGGGGTTATTAACGCTCTGCAGCTTTTGTTACCAAAATTAGAACTCTAATTGATTCCGTGGAAATGTGCCCGACAGTGAATAAACTATTTAGACAGGATAACAATTGTGGGTACATTTAGGGCTTTAAACGTGACCTTTTTGGCAAGGTAAAAGAAGAATAGGGCTCTGCACAATATACATCCAAATTAAAAAAACGCGCGTCTTGCAGGGAGTAAAGCTTATCATTCCACACCGGACAGATGACCGCACGAGATGCCATGTTTGAGATTGGCAACACAAAGGATGTTCACGGGACTCAAGAACAAACCCTTCAAGTGGCTGTTGTATGTTTACGAGATCACGGTGGCACTTTCCTTGCACGCGGCGCTGTGATTTTGGTGTTTGCAGCATGACACTCGAATCAATATTTACATTTTAGAGCTGTAATTTTGACAAAGTTGAGTGAAACACCAACATTTATTATGAAGAGATTTTGTGTCTGTGTGTGTATGTTTATTCTGGAAACATTCACTCGCGACACGTGTGAACTTCGTTTAATCATTGTCGGGAGCGGTGGCGTAGCGGTTAGCGCGCTGCGCAACAGAACCCGGCCACTCCGAGTTCGATTCCCGTTCACGGCCAACACCAGTGACGATTATCTGAACCGGTCCTGGGCCTCCCCTAGGTCGACTCAGCCTCAAATGAGTACCTGGTGCGATGTGTAAACATCGTCACTGGGGAGGCAAAGGCGGCCCGGCGTGGTGTTGGCCACCGACCCCCTCGTGTGCCATGACGATCTTCAGAGGTGCTCGCGAACAGCACTTGCCCCAACATTATGTTAAGGCTACACGGGGGATCTTTGTCTTTGTTTTGTGTGCAGTATAAAGTGCCCAGGCTGAGAACATCAACTCGCTACACGCGGTAACTTAGTTTGATCATGGGTGACTGCCTGGATTCAAACCCAGGACCTCAGCGGTGTTGACTCAGCCTTCTGACCCATGAGCCACGCGGCCACGTCAGGAATGGTCCCTTGAAGCCAAGCGGATATTTGAGCGTCGCCCTCTTGTTTGCGCTGGTTTTCTCCAGGTACTCCAATTTCATACCATTTGCCAAACGCTCGTTAATGGCATTGGCCAAACAATGCAGCGCAGGGCAATGTTTGACTAAAAGAGTCCTGAAACTCAGCGATGTTTTCCTGGATAAATAACGAGCAGAGGTTGCCGATTGCCACATTGAAAAAAAAACTTTACACCAAAAAAAAACATTCACTAATTCGTTTGGTTTTATAACACAACATATAAACACTTAGTGTCCCCGTGTTCACGTGAGTATTGGCCATTGTCATCTTCGTTTGGAGCGCTGAGCCACACTGGTGCATGTTACTGGTGCCTGTGGCACGCTCCTTTGGCAGGAGCCCACAACGCAGTCACTGGTGACTCCCCAAAAAGTGGCGGCTGCTTTATCGACCCTGTGGTGACGATGGGCTCAGTTGACCCTCATCAGAGATGTGAACTTATGACCCACTGACTGTGAGCCACGCACCTTGGCACAGTGCCACCCAGCAAACATAAGTACAGAGACATCCATTGTTGTATAATACGATGTCTATGCTCCCCTCCTTCACGAACCCGCACTGACCAGCGTGGTGGAGGATGGTTCAGTCACCCCTATGCACGTGTGTATGTTGAACTTCTTTCGCACTGTAAGTAGCCGACCGTGCTAATCAGAAGTGCGGGGGAAGGACAACAAACGAAGCACAAAAAGCAGGTCTAAGGAAATGAGTTTTCAATCGAGATGTAAAAGTGCATAGCTCCAGGGGCTTCCTAATATCGGAAGGAAGAGCGTTCCAGACGGCCGCAGAAGCGCATCTGAAAGCACCGCAATGCCAGACAAAAGTCGCTGCTGCTGCAAGAATGACCGGAGTTAGGGTGATGGTGGTGTATGCTCCTTGACCAGATCAGCAAGGCATTGTGGTTCATTTGTGGCAAGCACTTTGCGTGGAATGCGCGCGGCCTTATATTGGCACAGTGGCTCACATAGCATGGGGTAGGTGCTCATCCAGCAGTGGAGCGATTTAGTGAATTTCACGTCACAGCAGCTGAGTGTTCATCGCAGCAGCAGCAGCAGGAGGAGGAGGCGCAGAGTTTCCCCTTCAGGCTCCTCCTGCACCTGGGCCGCGAGTGCCCGAAGGGGCTTTCCTGTGGGCGATCGATCCTGCGTTTGGCGGAGAACAAGCTGGACAGAACAAAACAAACATTACATAGCCACTTCCCATACCGACATTTCCTCCCTCGGTTACAAAACAAAATAAATCGAATGTGCGCTTAATGCCAAAGTGACCGAAACACCCCCCCAGGTGCCCCGCCCCCCAGGTACCCCCCCCCCCCCAGGTGCCCCGCCCCCCAGGTGCCCCCCCCCCAGGTGCCCCGCCCCCCAGGTACCCTTCCAGGTGCCCCCCTCCCACGCCTGACGTGCTAGAGGAGAGAGCCCAGGCGCAGCAAGCGGCGCCTGGGCTCGCTTCCAGACTCGGGGCTGCCCCCCCCCTCTTTGTGCTGTTTGTGTGTTGCCCCCCCCCCCTCGGTGTGTGTTGTTTGTGTGTTGCCCCCCCCCTCTGTGTGTGTTGTTTGTGTGTTGCCCCCCCCTCTCTCTGTGCGCTGTTTGTGTGTTGCCCCCCCCCCCTCTCTCTGTGTTGTTTGTGTGTTGCCCCCCCCCCCTCGGTGTGTGTTGTTTGTGTGTTGCCCCCCCCTCTCTGTGCGCTGTTTGTGTGTTGCCCCCCCCCCTCTCTCTGTGTTGTTTGTGTGTTGCCCCCCCCCCCCCCTCTCTCTGTGCTGTTTGTGTGTTGCCTCCCCCCCCTCGGTGTGTGTTGTTTGTGTGTTGCCCCCCCCTCTCTGTGCGCTGTTTGTGTGTTGCCCCCCCACTCTCTCTGTGTTGTTTGTGTGTTGCCCCCCCCCCCCTCGGTGTGTGTTGTTTGTGTGTTGCCCCCCCCCTCTCTGTGCGCTGTTTGTGTGTTGCCCCCCCCCCCCCCCCTGCATGGGTTCCCTCCGAGTCCTCGGGCTCCCCAGCAAGAGCTAAATAAACCAAACAACGTCACCGGTTTTGGCCAAACATCCCAATGCTGAACAATTACCTGCAGATTACTCAGTCGGGATTACAAAGCAGAAGCAGCAGCGGCAGCAAGATCGCTGGGGACTGCTACATCTTGGCAGTGCGGCTTTCCTTTGGCAAACACTCGCAAATACATCCCGCTAAGACAGAGCCCGCCGGCATCGGTCAGCAGTCATCGTCGCCCCGAGGTGACAACGCCCGCATCCGCCTCTCTGCCTACTACACTGACTCTGCCTAGTACACTGACTCTGCCTACAACACTGACTCTGCCTACTACACTGACTCTGCCTACAACACTGGCTCTGCCTACAACACTGACTCTGCCTACAACACTGACTGCCTACAACACTGACTCTGCCTACTACACTGACTCTGCCTACAACACTGACTCTGCCTACTACACTGACTCTGCCTACAACACTGACTCTGCCTACAACACTGACTGCCTACTACACTGACTCTGCCTACAACACTGACTCTGCCTACTACACTGACTCTGCCTACAACACTGACTCTGCCTACAACACTGACTCTGCCTACTACACTGACTCTGCCTACAACACTGACTCTGCCTACAACACTGACTCTGCCTACTACACTGACTCTGCCTACAACACTGACTCTGCCTACTACACTGACTCTGCCTACAACACTGACTCTGCCTACAACACTGACTCTGCCTACAACACTGACTCTGCCTACTACACTGACTCTGCCTACAACACTGACTCTGCCTACTACACTGACTCTGCCTACAACACTGACTCTGCCTACAACACTGACTCTGCCTACTACACTGACTCTGCCTACAACACTGACTCTGCCTACTACACTGACTCTGCCTACAACACTGACTCTGCCTACTACACTGACTCTGCCTACAACACTGACTCTGCCTACTACACTGACTCTGCCTACAACACTGACTCTGCCTACAACACTGGCTCTGCCTACTACACTGACTCTGCCTACAACACTGACTCTGCCTACAACACTGACTCTGCCTACAACACTGACTCTGCCTACATCAGTGACTCTGCCTACTACACTGACTCTGCCTACAACACTGACTCTGTCTACTACACTGACTGCCTACAACACTGACTCTGCCTACAACACTGACTCTGCCTACTACACTGACTCTGCCTACAACACTGACTCTGCCTACTACACTGACTCTGCCTACTACACTGACTCTGCCTACAACACTGACTCTGCCTACAACACTGACTCTGCCTACAACACTGACTCTGCCTACATCAGTGACTCTGCCTACTACACTGACTCTGGCTAAAACAGTGACTCTGGCTACAACAGTGACTCTGGCTGCAACAAGCGATCAAAAGTCGTGGTTTATTATTATTATTTTTCCATCTACGTGACTTACCGAAAAAAACAAAGAATATGAATTCCTGCAGGCACGAAAGTTGTAAGTCAAGATGTGTAAATCTTGTATAATTATCCACGCACCCACGTGACTCGGAGCAGCCGACACGCCGCAGGTGCGTACATCATTTCAGAAACACGCCAGGAAAAATACCTAGGGGGAAAGGTGGCAAGGGCTACAACGCATGATGATGGGATGTAAGATGCGTAGTGTCATTTTGGATAAGCTATATTTAATAATGTCGAGAAGATAGTTTCATTGGCATCTGAAAAATCCCTCCACGGAATCATTCCCTGAATCAATGGCCAATCGTTTCGAGGCTGACAATTCCAGAATTCCGTTCGTCGCCACGACTGCATGAAGGCCCTTCCCACGCCTCCTTGGTCGTGGGGGGCACTTGACCATACTTCACCACGCCGATGAGTGAAAGTTGATCGAAGTATACCTAGGACCTGTTCAGATATCACTTGCCACTGATGGTAGCCGTGCACTAACCCCGCTCCACGTCTGCTCTTTGCATACAAATGTTTGTTTATTTGAAGTATTGCTTTGTCTTTGCATGCAATACTTCATGCTCATATTATTTTGACATGTTACTTTGTGTAAAGTTCCAGTGTTTATTGACGTGTCTTAAACATAATTAAGCTGTAATTGGGGTCTCGGTGCACAATCGTTTCATTATTGCTGCGTATCCCGTCAGCTGGCTCTCTGGTGCAGTGCTCGGCTGTACGAGTTTCAAACCCCGATCAGCGGTCAACTCGGCCCATCATTCCCCCCAGGACGGTCACTGCCTCACTCCTCTTCGCTCCCTGGGGAGTCACAAGGCCGCGCCACAAGCCGACGCCGTGCCGGGGGGTCTCCAGCAGCTTTCTCTGCGTCGCCCCCAAGACAGGCCCACGGTCTCTAGTTGGTCTTGAGGGCGGTTGAGTTGAGTACCACAGTGAGTTGTATCGTGAGAAGTTTGCCTGCCGCCGCAGGAATGTGGAATTTCCACCACTGGCTTCGGAAAGCCAATGCTTGTGTGAGCCTGGAGACAGGTTCTCACCTGCACTCTCTCTCTCTCTCAATGTTGCTGTCGTTGCGGCTGCACTGATGATTTGTGTTCAGTGCCGAATGCGTGCCCGGCTCCACAGCTCGTGCGTGTCTTCTTGTGTGGATGCCACCTCTGTCGAGTGAGAGGGACGCGGCTTGATGAGCTCTCACCTGCTCACCAGTAAACGTCACCGGCTCAAGAGTGAACATTCGTGTTTCGTATCTTGTCCTTCCCACGTTCCTCCGATTAGCACGGTTGGCTTCGTACGGTGCGAAAGAAATTCAACATACATACCAAAATTTCCGTTTTTTTAATGGATTCAATGGTAGGCATCCTAAAGCCCTGTACATCTCATGACAGGTCAACTGTGTACTCACAGAACCTGGATTGCCAAGGCTGGCAGTACAACGGGGAGAGAGACATGCAAACTCCAAACATTCAGGCGTCAGGATCGGGATCGAACTCACGACCTCCTTCGCACCAGGCGAGGGTGTCAACATTTCGCCACCGCAGCTAAGCAGACGAGCATCGGGCTGGCACGGCTATGGCCTGGCTCGGAGGGTCTCTGGTTCGGGGTCACAAGCACGTGCTCAGCTCCCGTGCACCCCTCGGGGTGAACCTGCACGAGACGACGTCGCGTACACAACCAGTCGATGTCAACTCAACAATCGCTCACCAGACCCCAAGAGGAGTGAGGAATGTTCTTATGGACAATGCAACTCAAAACATTAACGCGTCTACGTCTTCTCCCCCCCCCCCCTTCTTTAATTTCTTCGCAATCATTAACTCGACAATGAGCTCCCACGCTGCAATGACTCCGCTAATTAAAGGGCACACCAACAAGCGCAGCCCGCAGGTTGCAGGCGTGCGCATCGCGTGCTGTTATTAAGCGCGCGGGTCGCCTCGCCGTGGCGCGGCTAATGAAGGCGTCGCTCCGTGGCCGGGCACTGGGAGACAGCGGCCATCCTCAGCGGGAGGCTGTCACGCATTGACAAAGCCCAGATGTGTGGGAAGAGGAGGCGGAGGAGGCCACGGGGGGTGGGCTGTACCCCCCACGGGAGCTCTTGGGAGCAGCAGCATGCTCCGCGTGATTAGACGGCGGTGCGCTTGCAGTAATTAATGAGGTGCAAGTGCCAAGGGAGGGCGGAATTCCCTGCGGCCGGTGCCCGCGTGCACCGAGCGGCTCGGAGCGAGTGAGCATCTTCTCGTTCACAACAAGGCCGGCAGTGAACACGCGCTGTGGACCTGTCGCACTGCAAGTGACCTTTGTGCACTCAGGATCAACTTAACTTGACAGCATTGCCCCCCAGGCTATCCAGTTACTGCGAGCGTTGGTGGCTCTTTGGTGTGGCCATTGAGAAATCCAAGACAATCAGACGGAGGCGGGGCGTGTTCTCTGTGCGTGATGCTCGTGGGTAGATGTCACGCGTGAGACGTTTTGGGGTAAAAGGGCCGCATGAGCGACTGCGATGTTCCCTTGGTGCTCGCGGAGTTTTACATCGCCTGGCTGGGCACTGGGACAGTGGCCCGGGTCGTTTGATGACCATGAATGAGATTTGAAGGTGTTTTGTTTTGTTTAAATTTCTTATTTTGTATAGTATATATGTTGTTTGTCTCTTAATTGTGATTCTTAAATATACGATTGTCATTTGTAATGTCCGGTGAGTAACACTTAGTCCCAGTTTTCCTGGGTGAAAAGTGGGCACGGTTTGCCCAATCCTCGCCGGTGAGGACGAAACCGTAATAGATGACTGAATGAGTGATTCGTGTTGACAAACTTTATTTATTTTGAATGGCGAAAGCCCATTGAGGTCTCCTGATGCTGAGCCGGGTACCCTCTGTGCCCGCTGGGTGCCTCGCCTGGATGGTGGTGCACTGGTCGAGAGCACGCGTCACACGTGGAAGGTCGCGAGTCAGATTCCGGTCGGCAGTCCACGCAGTCCTTTACATCCCACTTTGGAGTCGGTCAAATAAGGACCACTTTGTAGCAAGCAAACAGTGATCGTCCTATAGATGATCTCACCCCAGCCATAGCAATGTGGAATTGCCACCACTGGCTTAGAGCTGGAACAAAAGAAAATCACGACGCTGTGCTCGGTTGAGCGAGAAAGCGATTAGACTTTGTCTTTACGATTTATTTGAAAGGAATAAAACATTGGCACACAATGGCTCACCCTTGCTAATGGGGATGTAACAGTCGAGCGTTCTCACCACTGCAGGTGACGCAAGCCCCGTGGCTGTAGGAATATCACTGCCGACTCCACGCTCACCAGCAAAGGAGGCAAACGCGCTCCCTGCTCGGGCTAAGCAGCTGCGCTACAGGCGCATTGTGCAGTATGTGACATTGTGCAGTATGTGACATTGTGCAGTATGTGACATTGTGCAGTATGTGACATTGTGCAGTATGTGACATTGTGCAGTATGTGACATTGTGCAGTATGTGACATTGTGCAGTATGTGACATTGTGCAGTATGTGACATTGTGCAGTATGTGACAGGACTGCCACGTATTCAACTCTCTTGAGTTTACGCATTCAGCTCTTTGGAGTTTGTGGTCTGGACAAGGCCGAGTGCATTGTACGTGCACTGTGGTGGTCACGTGGCACGCGTGTAAGGCACGATGGGAGCCGTGACCTCCTGCTGCCAGCGAGCAGCACCCGTTAGCGTGTCTCTGCGGTGTGTCACGTCGTATTTTGAGTGCTATATCACCGGCGTAATGTGCCTCTATGAATCCATGCTGAGGTGTCGGTCAGGCATGCCGGGCGTGCATTTATAAGACTTAGAAGCAGCGGGGAACCTCACTACTATTCTGTGGACGTTGCAATGGCCCACTAAACGACCCAGCTACCTCAGTTACAACATTCCTAGAATAGCCACACGCAACGCCATTGTGGAAACGTGCTCTGTGGCGATTTACGGTGGGAAAGCAGTGAAATCGGCAGGAAAGTCTACGAGGAAACGTGTTGAAAACTTTGAGCACTGTGTCTTCGAGCAGCTTACATCGGGGGCGGAAAGGGGCGATTGCTCGGCGGCTTTGTGCTTGGCAGGAAATGAATGAGTAAGGACATTAATTAATAAGGCTGAGCTACCGCGGAGCCAGGCTGGGGCATTAGCCGCATGCACAGTGAGCTTTGGAGTCGGTATCAGTCGTAGCACCTAAAACTATTCTTAACCTTTTTTTTTACCAGGTAAAGCCCACTGAGCTATTTAGCTCTTTTTTTCAGAAGTGACCTGGCCACAAATGATCGCTCAATGAAGTGGCTTATCACGTGGACATTTGCAGCAGCCAAATGCTCTAAACGAATGTATGGAAATGTGTAGGGGGAAAAAAACGGATGACCCGGAGAAGAATCCACACGACCAAGGGGAGAGAGAGACACGCAAACTCCAAAGATACAGCAAGATTTACGGTTAGGGATCGAACCCACGACCTCCTGCATACCAGGCGAGGTAGTTAACATTTCGCCACCGTGGCACCCCCGTCATGTCTGCTGTAGAGGCGCGTGTGCTCTGTGCACTGTAGAGGGTTGCCTCCACTCGAGGGAGCTCCTCTGGAAGACATTTCGTGGCCTACTTTTTCAGACTGGCCAGACGTCTTCAAAGAGGTCGGGGCTACCCACATTTGACCCCACCACACAAGACCTCCCGATCGACGACTGTTGCACCCATTCGTACTGCGGGGTGCAGGAGACGCTGGAAGGATTTAAGAAACCTGTTCATTGTTTCAAGTGCCCCACGCCAGGAGATCGAACGGGGCACCTCGGAATCCATGCACTGTACGCGTGTCGCGAGCATGTTGGTTGGATCCTGGTGGCGCATATTGCGAAAATAACGTAGCCCAATGGCAGTGCCATACCGCTAAGAAACAACATTGGCTTTGTGATAATAAAATAATGTATAATTACGACGATGATTATAATTATTGTGTCAATTCGCAGGTAAGGCGAGCTCCAGATATGATGTTACGCTCTGTGGCGGTGACCTCCCCGTGTGTAGCTGGTGACGTCTCCCAGCCGCTCAGGGGGCAGCTGCAACCTCCAGGGGCAGCTGACGATGGGTCGTCTCACTTTAACTGCCCACGGACAAAACCCGTCTTGGGAAAAAAAAAGAGGGATAGCTTCACAGCCACTGTCTGCCAGAGACACTTTACTGCAGACGCATAATGGGGTTTGTAAAGTTCGCCTTATCAATGGGCGCGCCAATAAAGCGTGTCCCGGTGGTGGTGCTGGTGGTTTTATGTTTGTACCCGTCTGTCGAGCTGACGGGTTTACAGCCGCTAATAAGATCGCCTTTCAGAGCGCCCATTGTGCTGCTCCTGGGGGCGACACAATGGCACACAGCGGCAGGCGAGCGCAGCGCACACGGCGCCCGGGCGGTAGATCACGTCCGGGAAATTAAGCGATCGAGTTTCGCCGCACTTAATGAAGTGCGGTGGAATTCCCGTCGGGCGGCTGCAGGCTTTGGCACCGCTCCACTTTTGCCATCCTGCCGCCTGCTGCTGCTGCCGCCTGCTGCTGCTGCCGCCTGCTGCTGCTGCCGCCTGCTGCTGCTGCCGCCTGCTGCTGCTGCCGCCTGCTGCTGCTGCCGCCTGCTGCTCAGCTCCCTCGCCCGCCCCCTCTCCTCTCCACCCGCAAGGGGCCGGGGACCGACGCAGCGCCCCGGACTCTGCCCAACATCGCACCCGGCCCCGTTGTTCACTCTACGCGCGCTCTCCTTGTCCCCGGCCCCCCCAACCCACACCCCCCACCAATGATTTGTTGGGATATTTACTCAACTGATGTACGAGCATTATTCATTGTCGTAGTGATGATGTCCATCACTAATCTATGTTTTTCCATCTTCCTCGCTCTTTCCGGCTCTCTTTACTCGTTTTTTTATGTCCACCACCTGAGTCGTTAAACACCGCGATATTTTACTTTTAGGACGTGCCAGTTGTTGGGATCGTTATCTTTATTGTCTTCTTGTACTTCGTCGGCACGGTTGTCGCCGTATATTTATTTTCTCCCTCTTAACGGATGCCAACACTGATAAGAAACGACCATCGTTTAATAATAATAATAGACCGTCTTCTTTTTTTATCAGCAGACTCTCTATTCCGGCCATTATCACCATCTCTTGAGAATTCCATCTCTTCCCTTTTCTCTCGTGGTTATCATTCATGTGTATCTGCCGCCTCCATCAGCCCTCCCCATGTGCTCACTCCCTCCCCTGCTGCTCGTGTAAGCAACGTGCGTTGAACTTCTTTCGCATCGTACGTAGCCAAGCGTGCTGCTCTAAACGCCACGCAGGGCCCAGCTCGAGGTGTCCGTGAGCAGCGCCTGCAGGACGCGGAGCAGCCCAGCCCAGCCCAGCCGGGCCGCCCGCCCGCCGTGAATGTTCCCGCAGCCCGGCGAGCGACTGCGGCTCGGGGTGGCTCCAGGCGAGTGCCGACGCCACGGGACCTTCCCCTCGTGAAGTCCACGGTCCCGCCAGGCACCTCCAGAAACGGGCGCGAGTTATTGGCGCCTTCAGCTACGGACAGCGCGACGAATTGCAAATGCTTAAAACTTAAGAAGAGGCTTTTACCCTTTCTGGCAATAAAACAGTTGGTGTTAAGATGTTCAAACGCCGAATAGAATGCGAGGCTGGATTTACCGCACGTACTTGCGGCAGTGGAGAAAGAGCGACCTCCCACTGAGTTGACGTTGAGCGGACAGCCGAGTGAGATGAGAGGGGAGAGGTAGGCAGGGGCAAGGCCATGGGGGATCTTGAAGACGGTGAGTGACATTTCTAAGTTGATCTGGGAGTGCATTGGGAACCAATGCAGGGGCTGGAGTATTGGTCGTGACGTGGTCTCATTTGTCGGGTAGAGACGAGGAGCCTTGCGGTGGCATCTGGGATCAGCTGTCCCGTAGCTGGGGCTACGGGACGGTGGATGCAGGAGATGTGACGCAGACGGAGAGGGGGGCGAAGTCCTGCGGGCGGAGAGAGGCGTGGGGGAGGAAGGAGATGTCAGGATCAAGGACAACACCGCGGTGCCAGCCACGCTTTGCGCGGCGACGCGAGAGCCTTCACTGATTATTATTGTTGACGTTTTGCTGACGAGGAGTATGCCGTGCTTGGTAACGTGTGCGTGTATGTATCTGGAGTTTGGATGTTCTCACCCCTTTCTGCTTGGGGTTCATCTGCGCTCTCTGATGTCGTCCGCTTGCTCAACACGAGCAACGTCAGCGGTGTAGTGCACGATCCTCCAGGAAGAGAGTCTCCCGACTGAGCGAGCCATTCCTGGGTTGTGCAGGCAACGAGTCGAGACCGCCGCGTCCAGGGAGGGAAGAGTTGAGAGCGGCCGGGGCAGTCGGCCTCACGGCAACGGGGCGATGCGAAACGCGTTCGTGATGGAAGCCATTGCTACGCGAAAGTGAACGTAATTTTTCAAATGAGTGTAAATACCATTGACAGGAGCTGCGTCTTTAATGTGAAATAAAAACATCAACGATTCAAAATTGCTTTGGGTTGCGATTTATTTTCACGCGGTTCACCGTCACCAATTGGACATCGCGGCATGTGGCCTTAATGAACGCGCACTTGATAAATGAATGTGTGGACCAGGGCGAGGTAACGTGAGCGTGTGGAAATTCAACATTAATTTCGAGCTGTTACGAGTTAATTATAGGTAATTACAATGTACTTAAAACCATAATTTAACAAAAAATGGGGTCTACCAAATGCATCAGAGTTTGTCCCGAAAATTAAATGTTTCACGATTGACCTTGGAAGTGGTTCAACGCGCGGATGTAGCCGTGGCTGCCCAGAATTATCCAGATGTCTGTGACACCCACAATGCCCTGCTCTGTGAAGGGAGGCGCGGCAGGGCTGGGGCACGGGGAGAGTCTCATCCCTGCACACACGCACGCACTGCCCTGCACACACGCACACTGCCCTGCACACACGCACTGCCCTGCACACACGCACACTGCCCTGCACACACGCACACTGCCCTACACACACGCACACTGCTCCACACGCACGCACACTGCCCTACACGCACGCACACTGCCCTGCACACACGCACACTGCCCTGCACACACGCACGCACTGCCCTGCACACACGCACGCACTGCCCTGCACACACGCGCACTGCTCTACATACGCACACTGCCCTACACACACGCACACTGCCCTGCATGCACACTGCTCCACACGCACGCACTGCCCTGCACACACGCACACTGCCCTACACACGCACACTGCCCTACACACACGCACACTACACACACGCACACTGCCCTACACACACGCACACTGCCCTACACACACGCACTGCCCTGCACACACGCACACTGCCCTGCACACACGCACTGCCCTGCACACACGCACACTGCCCTACACACACGCACACTGCCCTGCACACACGCACACTGCTCTGCACACACGCACACTGCCCTGCACACCCGAAGTGCCCTGCACACACGCACGCACTGCCCTGCACACTCGAAGTGCCCTCTCCGTGATGCCTCTGTCTGACACAGCTGCTTGCTTTCATTCCGTGGACATCATTGGCACTCCACGAGGATTGCTAGAAAGCGTGTGACAGAGAAGGTGGTATGTTTTAAGTGGCGACCCTTAATGCAGGGATTAACCCGAGCGCCACCCCGCTTATTTAACTGTGCCACTCAGCTTTTGCAGAATGCGCAAATGATAGGTGCGGTCGCCACCAGAGGAATGGCTCACTGAATGGAAAACTCATTTGCTGAATATCGTTATTTGTGGGTTCCGTATCTTCGGAGGTCGTTGGAGGTGTAATGTGACCGTGATTACACGTCGGGACACGGAATCACCACCCCTACACTGCTAAAGGACACCGATGCATTGGATACCACCCAGGACAGAATGGACAGAAGCTTAGAAGACAGGGCATTTTAAATATTTTGTTTATCTTTCAGCTAAACTGAGTGGTAGCGCAGTGATTAGTGAACTGCTACGAACCTGGCGAGCTGAGTTCGATTCCCGGCCACGGCTAACATTCGTGGTGATTGATATCTGAAGCGGTCTTGCTCCTCTCCCCCCCCCCCACCTCATCAAACCGCACTGACCAGTGTGGTGAAGTATGGTCAAACAACCGTCCATAACCGACACAGCATGGGGGGAGGGGAGTCCTCCATCCAGGATTGGATTGGCAATGCGCTGGGACAGATGGCAACGTGGCATCCGAGTGGCTTCGAGCGGACGTGTCACGAAAACGTTTAAACCGAAAATGATTTAATGACAGGGCAGAGGCGTTGGAGTTTATTATTTCACACGCGCGGTCATGAAAACCTCGGGCGGGAACAAAGCAGAGCCGTGGACATTTCAATGAATGCCTCACCTCGTGATTTAATTAGATTAGAGTACCGGCACAAGGCTTGGGTAGAGTAATTGCGACGCTTATTTTAAAATTAAACAATTATAATCGCCGTCGGGTGAATGTGGTGTGGCAGAGAGACAAGTCTGGGGGGAGGGGGGGGTTGCGAGTTGATCACCACCAAGGCACCGACTGTGCGGGTGCCCTCCGCGCCACGTGGTGCAGTGAATGCATCTTCTGCGCTTCCTGTGAGCTCCGTGTATCGTTGCGCGGCAGATCCTGGGAGAGAAATCGTGACGGGGTGGACCGCTCGAGCGGTGGTGCGTGTGTGCAGTCCACCTTGCCCAGGGAAGGATCGAGGATTCATAGCCCGAGCAGATTTGGTGATCCGGATGAAATATTGTAAACATTGCACACACGCATTGTTAATTTGCCGGGAGTGGCTTAGACCCAGAATTGTTGCAATGCGGTGCATTACCCCACCCGGAGCGGTGGTGCTGTGGTTTCTCAACCACAGCAAGCATCAGTGGCGAGCGATATCTGAACAGACAATGTTCCTCGTCCACTCCAACTGAAGCTTTCCACCAACGCATACTGATCAGGGTGCAGTATGGTAAAACAGCATGGGAAGGCCTTCATTAAGTGGTGGATTGACCTAAGGACTGTAAAATAATTAAATTTAATTCATCACTATCTAGGGGAGTGTGTATACAGTTGAAGCCAATTAACAGACTCTACTATTAGGCGTTACTGACTGCCCATTGTCACGCAGAACAAAGCGAAAAGCTCTTGGGACAATAAAACGCAGCAATTTGAAAGGCCACGGAACAAGCCACGGACTGAGAACGCAGGCACGTGACCACCTCAGGCGCGATCCGCCGGAGGATCATATATGTACGGTACAACATATACATTTACACATATATGGGTGCACTAAATGTCAGCTCAAACTCAAATGCTAATAAAACACGAACGGGTTTCACCCGAATCGGTATACGTTGATGAAAGCTTTGGTTTGGGTGAGCGAGGTGCCTTCTCGGGTGAGATATCACTCGCCATTGATGTTAGCCGTGGCTGGGAATAGAACTCGCATCACAAGATGCATAAGACAGTGCGCTAATCAAAACGCCACCGCTCCTAGTAAAGTAATTCACTGTAATGCAAAGCCAAGATTATGGTCTCAGCTACTCCAGCGGTGAGCAGTGAGTGGGTGCAATATTGAGCAATGCTCTCGCTGGACGCCAACGCATTTATCTCACCTCAGTCTGGGCTGCATCTCTCTTCTGTCATCTCGATGGGGCGGCGACACGGCCCAGCGGCAGCGCTATCGCCGGGTTGTCGCAGAGCTTCACGGTTCGAATCTGGCAGGCCGCGTTGGTTATCACTGCGGGCGTGCTGACCGTAACGAGACTGTGTTGTCTGCTTCACAGTGAACGTTGATGCCCTCGTGGCGTCATTCGAAGCATCGACTATCATGTGCCAGTATAATGGTCCACATTTGAACATGAATTACTCAATTAGGATTATACACAGAGCAATAATCGCCCCTCGACTGGCAGGCTAATGCCCCAGGTCACTCTTGCGAGCTCGACTCAGCTGGCCTCTTGAGTTCTCGCCTGGGTAAACAAGGACACTCAACTTGAGACTCACACGCACGGACGCAGTGTTCACGACTTAACCCGTATAAATCTTCGCTACTGTCGATTCCAAATAGACCCCACCAACGACGTTGAACAATGTACTGGACTTGTACAGCCAGGAGACACGACAAGGGCTACATAGCACCGAGAAACAATACAGGACATTAAACAACATTCACACAACGTCGCCGTAGACGTTAGGAACGAGTCGTTGATTATCCGCCGTGCCATCTTCCGCAGGGCGCATCAAAGCGGCAGTCGTCATCCGAGATTTTCGCGGGAGGTTAAAGGGCAAAGCTGCGAGAAGGGCAGGCCACGTGCGAAGATGCTGACACTGTAAAACATCTGCCAAAATAGCGCTGCGAGCGCTTGCACATCAACCGGATTGGGCGCACACGCGCTCACGCACCGGGGCGTTTAGCCAACATGTTACATGCCTGCGTGTCACTTTGCGGTGAAAACAACCAGAGGCGCGCATAAAAGCGACGGTGATGTAGTGCGGCCTGACAATGCTCACAATACGCGGCCCCACGCCAGCGTGCGGCGGGCGATGGGAGCTCGCTAATGTTGCCTTTCCCAACCTAAATTTTGTTTGTAGGCGACGATGACATTGAGCGCTCGAGAAGCGTCGTGGGGCTGTTAAGCAGAACACACGCCACGGCGCTGGAAATCAAGACGAATCGCCTCGCGCTGCGCAATGCTAACAAGTTTCGGCACCTATTTAGTGGGACTTGTATTAATGACCGCTGTAATGAGGCACACCGCGTGGTGCATTGTGCACTCCGCCCATGCACGAGTGCGATACTTCTCAGCCTGTCGTTCGTTCACGTAGCAGCAGCGGCTTGTTATTATGTCTGCGCGTGCGTGGGTGACGGTGGCCGAGCCTGGCGCGCGTGCGTGCCTCTCGCTGCCCGCCCGCCGGCGACGGGGCCACTTGGCCGAGTGGAGGCGTGCGGGCACCCGCATCGGCGCATTCGCGCACATCACGGTGGTGAGATGGACGAACGCAGTGGCTCTTCGCGACCGTCAGGGGCCGCACTAAAGGCCACCAGTGACCGCCAGTGGCTCGCGGGCCTAGCAATGGAGAACGACTGCTCCAATTCATCTCCACGGAGAGCATTCGCGTGCAAGCACGTGGGCAGCAAGGTGGCTGTGACGTCGTTAGGGATGGCCTCGTGATTGCCAGACGGAGTGGTGTCGCGGTGGTTACAGCAACGCACTCTCGAAATGAGTTCGACCCCCCAGCAGTGGATTGACACAGGTTGTAGATTGTAGCGGTCATGGGTGTATGTGTGTATGTATGTCGACCGGCTCCAGTTTAACAGCAGAGGTCTCACTCCGAATCAGTCGAGCGGCAATATCTTTTCATCGGTTGCGTAACGCTGTGTGGAAGCTACCTGGTCTGTCGCTCCGCACGAAGCTTCAGGCCTTCTCGGCCACAGTCATTCCCTCCCTTCTCTACGCTTGCGAAACGTGGGCCCCCCTAATGAAGCATCTTCGCCGGTTAGAAACATTTAGGCTGGCCTGCCTACGATCCATCATGGGTTTAACCAGGCTGGATTGTGTGAGGAACTCACAAATCCTTGAAAGATCTGGGCAAAGTCCCATCGGTGAGCTCCTCCAGCAGGCAAGGCTGCGTTGGTTGGGTCATGTAGCCCGCATGCTCAGCCACCGCATGCCTAAACAGCTTTTGTTCGGCCGGATCGAGGGGGCTAAACGGGCGCGGCACGGGCTAGAGAAGAGATGGAGTGATGTGGTACAGGAGGACGTGGAGCTGAGTGGACTTGCCGATGACTGGTACCAGCGGTGTCAAGATCAGCCTCTGTGGAGGAGGCTCGTGAAGGAAGCTACTGGGCAGTTGGATCAGTCGTCCTCCAACAACAACGGAGGGCGGAGGAGCGACGCTCACAACAACGAGCGGAGCGCCGGGTTGCTAAAGCTGGCACAGTAGAGGGGGCACAGGTGGTGCATCAGCCATTCATCTCGGTCATCTCGGTCAGTCGACCCGTGGCAACTGGGTCTGCCCCGTGACCTCCTGCCAGCGGGCGTTCGACACTTCACGTGGCCTCAAGGTGCACATGGCCTGGCATAAGCGTCATGGTGACGTCACCGCCACTTAGTGGCGAACGGCGGTTGTTGTTGTTGAACTTCTTTCGCACCGTACGTAACCACCCGTGCCTTTGAAACGGTAATTTCTGAATCACTGCACTCTCTTAGCTTCTTAAAATATCGACTGCTCATGGGATTTGTGTTATGGTTCAACTCTGCCTCGCTCCCATACCCGTCTCCTTTTATGTTGAATGTGATATCTCGTTCTCAGTGTCCGCATCCTCCAGGAATGGTGCATTAACCTGCCCACGTCTGTGTACGCGATCATGTTTCCGCTTCAGTCACTACAGCTTTCTTCTGCCTTGCACCCTTGCGTCTGTTCTTCCTCGGAACTTCTCTTTGCCTGCCTCTGTCTAAACAATGTATCTGCGTCATGAGCTTTAGAGCCACCGCGGCTCTCTGCTCATCCCGTCCCTGTGTGTTGTCAAACGCCAGTGGTCGATGCATCGCTGTCAACTCACTGCGAATTCTTGTACAGTACAGGGAAATTGAGTTTTCAGCCGCTTCAATACGGCAAAACATGTCTATGTATTTGTGTGTCTCCCTTGTGATGGGACTCATGGCCCGGGGTGACTAGTAATGTCTGAATGTGCCTGTAACAAGGTAGACACTGATAAGGGGTTGACAGGTTTCTCTGTGGCTGCGTCCTTCTCGAGTCTGTCCGTCTCATTACCGAGCCGAGTGAGTCCGGCGCAATGGCAGTGCAGTACAACGCGCAAAGGCTGCCGGGCGCTGCGACAACCGTGATGCGCTTCACCGTTCGTCTCCCAGGGTCACACAGGAGGGTGTCCGCCTTTGTTCGTTTGGAAGAGCCAACCATGTCCTGTTGAGTTGCGTCGACCAAATGTCCTTGCCACGCCGACGCAGCGTGACTCCGTCTCCCAGCTGCTTCCACGGGGCAGCAGTCGCGAACAGAACGCGGTTCGTGGCGAGGTCTTTCCATCAGGCCGACACGTCATCGGCGACCCCCTCTGCTCGCACGAAAACCAGAAGCGGCCTCCGGAGAATCCGCCCTCCCCCTGCCCGTCGTGGAGCACGAGGAGGACCGCCACGTCCGCGGGTCCCCACGAGCGACGCCGCGTTCCGCCAGAAGGAACCCCTCGAGCGCGCCCGCCGTGAGCCCCTGCGCCCCGGGGTGGGGAGCGGCGGGGGGTGTCCACAAGACGCAGAAGTTGCTCAAGCAGCTTCACTCTCTTGGCGGCGCGTTCGGAGTCACCGGCTCCAAATAGCACAAACACATTCACAGAGAGTGGCCTGGCCCATCAGAGCCTTGGCCTTGTCCACAAACCTCGCCGCCGGTCTCGTCAAGGAGCGTGAACCACCACGTGGACTCCGGCTCACCCTCGCTGCTGCGCCCTTTGACTCACCGTCGAACAAAGACGCTCACCGCATCGCGCGCTTTCAGATGCGCTTCTTCGGCCGTCTGGAACGCTCTCCCTTCCGATATTAAGAAGCCACTGGAGCTATGCACTTTTAAATCATCATCTCGATTGAAAACTCATTAATTTAGAACCGATTGTTGCGTTTAGTTTGTCGTCCTTCCCACGGACCTCCGATTATCATGGATAGCTGCGTACCATGCGAAAGAAGTTCAACACAAACGCATTATCCAAAGTGCTGGATGGCACGGCTTCCCTCGGCACGCCTTTCTATCCCGCAGAACGCAGCCACCTGAGGCACAGGCGAGCTTGAGGTTGTTTGCTGCTTGCTGCTTCCTTTGATTTTAGCTCCAATATTTTGCACGCCAATTGCAACTTCTGTCCGCATGTACAACCTTGTGCTTCCTAACGTACGGATACTAGGAAGAGCCACTGTGGATAACAGCATGAATCATAACGATTGCAGAGTAGAGTCACGGTTGGCTACATACGGTGCGAAAGAAGTTCAACACCCATACTGTACATACAAAACGAGTAGACTCTATTACATGGCGACTATTTATTTCCAGTATAACAGCCTGCAAAGAAATATGAACCTCAAATAAATGTCTTATGATTAATTAATGCTGCATATTTATTCATGCACGAGTTTGTTATTCATACATTCATATTGCCTTAGAGCAGAATAGCATTTTTGTCACGTACAACAAAGATCCCCCGTATAGCCTTAACAGGCTGTTAGGACAAGTGCTGTTAGCGAGCACACGAGGGGCTGGGTAGCCAGCACCACGCCCGGCCGCCTTTGTCTTCCTCGTGACGATGTCGAGCCGTCCAAATATACGCCACTGTTATTGGCCACGAGCAGTGCGCTAACCACTACACTACCACTCCCCACATGAACACATCCATACACACACCCGCACACACACCACGCGTTCCACTCCACGAGCACGGCTCAGCTTGTGAAGCGAGGCGCACAGAGGCCACGTGCGTCTTGCCAGGTGTCTTGCAGCTAGACCTCCTCCCCGCAGTGCGACTCTGCTGCGCGGGTCACCGTTGGGTTGTTCAGAGTCACGCGATGTCTTGCCGATGTTCAAACGGCGTGTTACATCACACGGCGAGCTGCCATGTGAATAAACACCGCTCTGCCCTTCGTGCTGCTGCTGCTGAGCAGGCTCGCACAGAACCACGACCAAGCTTGTGACGCGGCTATCTCTACAGCCTCTGCGCCTTGCCGGAGTTTACAACCTGTCCGACTTTAACCTCAGAATCGCCCTTTGTTGTCTCGGATGCAGAGACAAAGCAACATTGTCTAGTTTCGAGCTGCAGGCCAAAGGCATCGCCGTCTTCCCCTTGGCCTGGCGCTCCACCTTCGCCTCTCTTGGCCCAATACAACCTGGATATATAGAGGCTCTAGATATATAGATAGATATATCGATATATATCGATATATATCGATATATAGAGGCTCTAGATACGACCCCTTCCTATGTGTGTTTGTTGAACTTATTTCGCTCCGTAGGTAGCCAACCGGTATAATCGGAGGTGCGGGGAAGAACAACAAACTAAACACAAACACACATCAAAAAAACTGCACTCAAAAGGGGGCGATACACATCGAGGTCTTGGAAACTAAGAAGGGGGTTTCAACAAATGCAGTGGCGGGAGCGAGGCGGAGAGAGCCGCATGATGGAGCGGGAAGGGGCGAGGTTTTGGTGCTCAGAGTGGAGACGCTGCCCAAGCCGTGCCAACTGCCCACGTGGTGCAGCACCCCGCGTGGTGCAGCACCCCGCGTGGTGCAGCACCCCGCGTGGTGCAGCACCCCGCGTGGTGCAGCACCCCACGTGGTGCAGCACCACGCGTGTCGCTCTGCCCCGGCCCACGAGTGGCAGAGCCGAGGCACCGCTCCTAAAACATCGCCCATCACGCATTGGCACGCGCGGAGTCACTTCCACGGCGCTGTCGCGCACCTCGCCTCTCCTCGCGTGCTGTGCCCCAGGGCAAGTCCATGGCTCAGGCTCCCTCCCTCCCAGCAGAGCCGACTGCTCCCCGCGTTTGTGTCCGTGCGTCGTCTGCCGTTGTGCTTGTAAGTTACCTGTTCGCACACACATACAAAGGTCCCCCGTGTAGCCTTAACAGACTGTAGGGGCAAGTGCTGGTAGCGAGCACCTACGAAGGCCGGAACGATACACGAGGGGGTGGGTGGCCAGCACCACGCCCGACCGCCTTTGTCTCCCTAGTGGCAATGTTTACACACCGCACCAGGTACTCATTTGAGGCTGAGTCGACCTAGGGGAGGCCCGGGACCGGTTCAGATAATCGTCACTGGTGTTGGCCGTGAGCGGGAATCGAACTCGTATCGCCGGGTTCATAGCGCAGCGCGCTAACCGCTACACTATCACATACACACACACATACACACACTCGCATATACACTCCCCCCTCCCCCCGCGTGTGTTCGCGTCTGCTAATCTCTCGTATTTCAGCGAGCATCTTGCCTTTGTCTCAAGTGCGCTCCCGTCCTGTCTGCCCTCGTGTCTCCCCCCGCCCCACTGCGGCTGCTCTCAGCGTTACCTGCGTGGTGGTCTCCCCTCCTGCTGCCCTCTCCCGAGGGGCGCGATAGTCTCCCAGTGCACGGGAGGCGGGGATGGAGGCCCGTAGGTTGGTGCAGGTTAGAGGTGCCTGCCACTCAGCTGTCATGATCAAAAGCCTCGACTGGGGGTCGGAACTTGAAAGGGTGAGTCGGTGGGGGATTATTGGGTTTCTCTCTCTCACTGACCCAGCTCTGCTGAGACCAATGAGCTGACTCCTCCGTAAATGGAGACCCCCGGGAACAGCTTTGCTCAGAAACAGTGACGCTGCCACGCAAAGGGACGGCACCTGTTGGAGGTGGTGGTTGCCCACAAACGCGCATGCCTGCTGATGAGACACTGAACGTCAAAACCTGTCCAAGAGTTGTGCTTGTCTTGAGCCAACGCTGCTGAAACTATGCGCTGATGCGACGTGTAAATACACGATTGTTCTGATATGGAGGAACAGATATTTGAAGGCGGCAGATTGTCTGCGTGTTCATTCTGCTCCTGACGACTGCTTGCGCGTCCCCGGTATCCAGCAGCGAGGCAAGGCCCGCGCGTCCCGTCGAGGTCACACGGCCGCGTGACCTCTACGATCTCCGAGCCGTGCCCGCCAGCACGAGTGCATACCGGAAATCGAGTTCCTGAAGAAGATCCCAGCACGTGGAGCGAAACGTCGGACGCACGGCACGGCACGGCACGGCTCGATGCCGCACCCAAGAGCCGAGCGGGCCCAACTGGAAGGGCCGCAGACGTCCGCACTTGCCGTGCCTGGGCCATCTGGGAGCCGCGGCCGTGAAGTCACTCACGGCCGCTCGGTGTCACACCTGGCAATCAATCACCTGCGTCCATTTGGAAGCACGCGCGCCTTACATGACGACGGCAAAGAAGAGGCGCGCGGGTGGAGGGGGTGGTACGATTCACCCGCTGACAACTTTCTCTTTGTTTGACGGAAGAGAAAGGAACGTGGCGATGTGTTTACGACCGACGTCGCGGGAAGTCTTCCCCCCGTGATGCGCCAGGGCGCCGCTGTCATCATGTGGTGGGTTTTGGCTCAAGGGGAAATCTAGAGCGACCGTTTCAGGACGTTTCTTATAAAAAAAAAATACACGTTTTTTTTTTGTGCTCCTATCATTTAAAAACCGCCATCAACATTCTCAATCATAATGGTCACGCTATTGGGAATAATGCATGTTTATTAGGATGTCATTAAATGTAAGCCGATACCATCTCTTTTTGAGCACTTTCCAGCCAACTAACGTTGAGAGAATGATTGCCCGGCCTCTCTCTGCACGCGCTGTCCGTGCGCCTGCAATGCCGAGCCACAGCAACAACTCTCACGATGGTCATCCGATATGAATACAGCAACCAGGAGTTGTTACAAGTTGTGCTTCGATTCGGGACTTACCCAATAGAATCCAGACAATTTGATCAATTAATTTCCTAACAGCATATATTCATATCGTGGTATGATTCAGTGTAACGTGCAGCAAAGCAAAAATACCACGTTCATACTCGTGAACATAAACAAAATATGACTGTAAAATCGGGAGCGGTGGTGCAATGATTCACGAACCGCGCTATGCACTCGGCGACCTGAGTTCGATTCCAGGCCAATGCAAACATCAGTGGCAATGGGCTTTGTTATCCCCCCGGCAAACAATGATTAACTGCAGCAGCACTGCAACATGAGTGCTCGGTAAACAAAGGCGTTAAAATGTTGCATGGACCCACCGCGTGCGAGCATTGCGTTGAAATCGAACACTCGCCACAAGACGGGAGTTCGACTGCACGCTTCTAAGACCTTTGTCTTCACGAGGGCGCGGCCCTGAGAAACGAAGCCAAGGATCCAATCGGCTGCACAGAAATTGATGGATGGGCAGGAAAAGAGGAATAGAGATGTCTTATCTTGGACAAACAAGAGGCCATGAAATATGTTGGTTCATAAAGGGGACTTACCATACGGGCCTGCTGTTGTCTTTGGGTCCAGGTGTAAATGTGTATCCGATGCAATCACGCGGACAGTGCATGCAACACAGATAGAGAGCAGTGCAATCCGGAGCTCCATCTCAATGGAGACCGGCAGGTTCTAATGTTGAACACCGTGGAAACGTGGACTCGGAATGAATCACCTGCAAGCACTTACCCACGGACACGTTCATTTCTCTTTTCCTTGACGTGTCGCGGCTCATCTATGTAGCGGCAGCGATGATGATAGAAGCATTGTAGTGCCAATGAAACGTTTAGTTTTTCCACAAAATGTGAACAAAGACAACATTAATTATGCATTTGCTGACAGAAGCTGTCCCAGCGGCCTGCCACAGGGTGTATCGTGGGTGACTGTCTTTGTGTGCACAGGGAATGATCCTCCTCGGCTCTCGGAGGCTGTCCTCCACCCTCTCCAATTTCCTCCCAGAATGTAAAACCCCACACAGCCTCACCGGGATGGGCCAACACATCCCCAACGCTGCAAAATTACCTCAAAATCACTCGTTTGGGATCACACGCAGCAGCAGCAGCATCGCGTCCCTCCTCCTGAAAACGAGTCTTGAGACTCATTGTGTTGTAGTGTGTCGTCATTGTGTTGTAGTGTGTCGTCAGCTGCTCCACCTCCAAGCTGGGCTCGCGGAGTCTCGCGGCCGCCTTTTACCTGGAGCGGTGTGCGCAGATTTATTGTTCTATACGGGGCTTCGTGTTACCATCAATCGCTGTGTTTTGCATGGATATTGAACGATGCTCCCCGTGTTATTGCTCCTTGCAGAAGAGGCTTGTATTGGTCGACTTTCATCTCCTTATAAATTAAGGGAAATAAAGATTGCACCCTTAGGGGGTACCCATCCATTCGCTCCACCGGCTCTATAACGGCCATGCCCAGTTCGCAGCGACACGCTGCCTCCGCCACTTCTGACGCAATGCTCTGGCTCAACCAGCTCGATGGAAAATCACCGTCGTCGCTCTACAGCAGCAGCAGCATCCGCCATGCGGAGAAGTGTCTGTCCCCTTGGGTGTTGCCCAGCACCGGTCGTGAACAGCAAGAGAGACTTTGACTTTTAAACAACTTTTATTGCTGCCAGCAGCAACGCCACGGTGACGAGCGAGCGCTTCAGAAGGTGAACACGAGGGTGCCGTGCTCGCTGGTACAGAGGGCTTTTCCGGCTCCCTAGCGTTCGAAGAACAGCAAGAGAGAGAGAGAGAGAGGGGGGGCCTCTTGCTGTTCCCCAGACAGTCAGCTGCTGAAGCTGCGTTCCGCTTGCAAGGCACGAGTCTGGGCCCAGTTGGCACTCCCAGATGATGGCCCGACTCCGCACGCTCTCCTCGTGACCCGTTCCGGTATTCTGGGATTTCTCTCTTTCCTCTCTCTGTCTTTGTGGTTGCTGTAAGTGGCCGAGCAGCTAATCGTGATTTAGCTTCGATAGTCGCCGCACATTCCACGTCTGCTACCCACGGCGAGTGAGCGGAACATTAATCCACGTTTGTCGCCGCGATGGAAGCTCCGAGTGAGCACCGCACGCACGCGCGGCGCCCCCCCCCCCCACTCGGCCTCGTAACAGGAGTCGCACGCGCGGATCCGTCACCCGCCACTGATGCTGCTGCTGCTGCTCCGCTCGCCGTATGGGAGCGGCGGATCTGCTCGGGCGTTTGCGTGCCGCCCGCTGACAGGAGGGGGCCGCGCGCTAAATGGGCCGCGACCAGAGTCACGGCCGCGAGTCGAGACAGCCGCCGTAGAAAGAGCGAGAGGGGAGAGCAAACCGAGTGAAATCATCACCTTGTGTCTGACTCCTTTGAACTGGGATGCCGATCTGCATTGTCTCGAGCCTCGGGGAGGCGGAGACATCCGTGGGAGCCGTGTTTGGTGACGGGCGCGCGGGGCCACGGGAAGCGCACCGACACATTTGTCGAATTCTGCTGCGCTGGACGAGGTGGTCCACAGCTGTGACCCAGCGCTGGTTGGGCGCGAGGGTTGGTGGAACACGGAGACGTGTGAGACCCTCAAAGCCGCCGGGCTGCAACGAGGCCGCAGGGTGGCAGTGGAGCAAATAGGTTCACGGACGAGTCTGTGCAGAGCCCTGGAGTGCCGTCGCTTCACACGTGTTGGGGGGGGGGGGGGTGGGGGTTCTTCAGGGGGTGCGGTGCCCTTCCCACCGCAAAAAAACGCCGCTTCAAAATGAATCGGGGCCCCCACATCTCAACGCAGGTTCCTCCAGGATAGAAAAAAAGCCTCGGGTTAGAATGTGGATTCATACTTCAAATGGTGAACTGGATGAACTACACTGGGGGCCATCGCTTAGGATCCTTCAAATTGTAAATATCAAAATGCACTTGAGGCAAGCGAACAACACAGACCATTGAGTTCGCACGCACTCCAGGAGATGCTGCTGCTGCTGCCGGGCCGTGCTCACAGCACTTGGCGCTGTGCGGGAGGGCAAGGAACACCGCCGGCATATGAAGAAGCAGAATGCATTCCGACGCAGGGAAATGCGTGAGAAAGGCACCCCAAGCAGCACACACGGCGAGTAGTATTATTATTAGTGACTGTGACGAGCCGCTCATGCCCTTTACAATGCTTCAATCCGGTTGCTGCCCAAACGAATCTGTTTACCAAAAACTATTGGAGGTTGAAATTCGTGAAAGAGAGCTATCGAGTACGTGAATAATCCCCAGTGAGCGTTGTTTGTGGATACGGTAGGTCAGCGAGTCGGGTCCGGTTGTGATTTGTAAGACGGGCAAAGAGCCGACGTCTTGCTGGCGGGGAAGACGTCGGCTCGGCAGCTCCCCCCCTCGTCCCAGCACAGCCCCCCAGGAGGCATGTAGCCCCCCCCCCCCGTCCCAGCACAGCCCCCCAGGAGGCCTGTAGCCCCCCCCCCCCGTCCCAGCACAGCCCCCCAGGAGGCATGTAGCCCCCCCCCCGTCCCAGCACAGCCCCCCAGGAGGCCTGTAGCCCCCCCCCGTCCCAGCCCAGCCCCCCAGGAGGCCTGCAGCCCCCCCCCCACTCGCCACCTGCCAGGGGCACAGCCGCTGCGGGTGCCGTGGGGGGTCCGGAGAGCCCCCAGCGCGTTTGGACGATGGCTAAGAGGGAGAGCGGCCACAACATTGTGGACACAACTCGGGTCCAGGGGCATTCGAGGCTGCATCCTTCTCCGTTGGACGAGGCGACGCGAATGGACGATTGTGCCGAAGACGAACCCCTCACATGCAGAGTAGCACACACAGCCAGGCATGAGTGGTGGCCACGCACGTGGCCTGTGACCCAGCACCGTGGAGGCAGTGAGGGCTGGCGGATCACCGCACGCATCACAAATGTTGCGAAATTCCCTTCCCATGAGCATCGAGGGGCCGTACCCTGGCTTGTGAACAGCGTGCAGAACAGCAACAACGCGTGCTGCCCGTGCTGCCCGTGCTGCCCGTGCTGCTCGTGCTGCTCGTGCTGCCCGTGCTGCCCGTGCTGCCCGTGCTGCCCGTGCTGCTCGTGCTGCTCGTGCTGCCCGTGCTGCCCGTGCTGCTCGTGCTGCCCGTGCTGCCCGTGCTGCTCGTGCTGCCCGTGCTGCCCGTGCTGCCCGTGCTGCCCGTGCTGCCCGTGCTGCTCGTGCTGCTCGTGCTGCCCGTGCTGCCCGTGCTGCTCGTGCTGCCCGTGCTGCTCGTGCTGCCCGTGCTGCCCGTGCTGCCCGTGCTGCTCGTGCTGCCCGTGCTGCCCGTGCTGCCCGTGCTGCCCGTGCTGCTCGTGCTGCTCGTGCTGCCCGTGCTGCCCGTGCTGCCCGTGCTGCTCGTGCTGCCCGTGCTGCTCGTGCTGCCCGTGCTGCCCGTGCTGCTCGTGCTGCTCGTGCTGCCCGTGCTGCCCGTGCTGCTCGTGCTGCCCGTGCTGCCCGTGCTGCCCGTGCTGCCCGTGCTGCCCGTGCTGCTCGTGCTGCTCGTGCTGCCCGTGCTGCCCGTGCTGCTCGTGCTGCCCGTGCTGCTCGTGCTGCCCGTGCTGCCCGTGCTGCCCGTGCTGCTCGTGCTGCCCGTGCTGCCCGTGCTGCCCGTGCTGCCCGTGCTGCTCGTGCTGCTCGTGCTGCCCGTGCTGCTCGTGCTGCTCGTGCTGCTCGTGCTGCTCGTGCTGCCCGTGCTGCTCGTGCTGCTCGTGCTGCTCGTGCTGCCCGTGCTGCTCGTGCTGCCCGTGCTGCGCCAACATCAAGCACAAGGAAATGGGTTCTTGCGAGTCTCGTTTTATGCACCAAACTTCACCTGCTCGGAGGTAAAAGTGAGAGAAGTGGTTCTGCGATGTAAACCACATTCCTTCTTAAGTTTGAGCTTTGTAAAAACTAATATGTAATGCAGTATTTGCTTAAAGCCGTTCTTGATATTTTATGTATATATACTGTTAACACAGTTGCAGCATTTACCCGGATGCGTGATGTCAAATGTGAAACAGGCGAACGCGACATCACTCGCAACGCCTCGGGTTAAAGTGCAAGCCAGCAAATCGTCGTCCAAGGCAATGCCAACGAATACTTCTCATCGGGATTTTGACAAATTTATTTGCATACTAACCGGTTTGTTGACGCTGGCGAGGACATTTTGCTGATAAAAAAATATGTAAAATTCTCGAACATAAATTGATTGTTGAGCTTTTGTTTAAAAATGAGCACCTGAAATCGGCACCTCTTGGGGTCTCTTCCGCCGTCTTAAAATCCCAGGGCGATCGCTGTCATGGGGGGTGTGGGGGGTGTGGGGGGTGCGGGGGTGTGGGGGGTGTGGGGGGTGTGGGGGGTGCGGGGGTGTGGGGGGTGTGGGGGGTGCGGGGGTGCGGGGGGTGTGGGGGGTGTGGGGGGTGCGGGGGTGTGGGGGGTGTGGGGGGTGTGGGGGGTGCGGGGGTGTGGGGGGTGTGGGGGGTGCGGGGGTGCGGGGGGTGTGGGGGGTGTGGGGGGTGTGGGGGGTGCGGGGGGTGCGGGGGGTGCGGGGGGTGTGGGGGGTAGAGCCTCGTGCGTGCCACGTGGAGACGCAACTCGCACCGCGGCGTCGTCACGAACGAGACGCGACTGGAGGAGACGCGACGTCACGTGGCCCACCGCGCGGCTCTCGAGACGCGCACAAAGACATCAATGCTCTCCGCAAGTGGCTCCTCCGCGTCGGCTTTCATGGCGAGTTGAGTGTCAACAGGCCGTGGCACACACGCTGGCCGCGCGACCCGCAGCAGCGCTGGGCGGGGTGGAGGAGGATGGGGGGGGGGAGGTCGCCCAGCAGTGGCGATGCCTCCCTTTGACCCTTTGACGGGCGCTGACCCCGCGCCGCTGGAGCGAGCCTCGCATCCCGGGGCACCCCGAAGATGCCCAACGCCGAGTCCCCAATCCCCGATGATGTCCACCGATGATCCCCGGATCCCCGCGGGGAAACGTACGAGAGTCACGTGCAGCTGTCGCACTCCACATGTCCGCACTGTGAGCGGGTTTGTTTGACGGAATTCCGCAGCTCAGAGAGCGTCGTCACCCTGCGCCAGAGAACGCCACGGGAGAGATGAAGACGCAGAATCTCTTCCGAGGGCACTTCACTCGAGGCCTCTCTGTCCGCACTCGGGTCACGCCAGTTACAATGCCCTGCGCAGAGCGCTCGTCGCGTGTCAATGACACCTCGTTGTTTGAATCTCAGAACTGGAATTTGGCCAATTAAGTGAGCAACGTGGTGGTTGTCCAGGCATCGGTGACTGGGCGGGTACCGTCAACATTCGAGAACAAAGTTGAACCACGGGTGTCTGCCCCGAGTCACCTCCCACGGTGATCAGAGAGCCTCTCGGCTGCCCCCCCCACCCCCCCCCCCTGTCGTGGAGCGACCTCGGAGAGAGGGAAGCGCAAAACTCCTGCGCCGTCAGACCGCGCCAAGCCTCGTGTCCTCTCACTAGACGTCACCAAGTGTCTTGGATCTTTGTGCGAATCAACCTCACTGCTCTCAATTACCGTTGATACTTCTTGTGACAACGTAGAATATGCGTAAGGTACTCTTGAATCGACGATCACCGCAGTTGGCGGTGGTGGTGGTGATGATGATGATACGAAAAGCTAATGGAGTTACATCTGATAAAAAAGATAATACAGAAGGCCTCAAGATGTTCGAACACCGCATAGACAGCGATTGCAAGGCACCCAACTTTGCATTAACCGCACACACTTGTGGCAAACCATGCCAACAAACACGCTTTGATGATAATGTTGCCTTTCCCTTGAGACTCATGTGTGACCTCGTCTCAGCACTAGTGTTAGACCGGAGAAGAACGCCGGACGGCGAGCAGCACGAATGTGATGCAACAATCGAAGCATTAATACTAATTTGGGTTGAACAGCTTTACCGGGTAAGGTTAACGCCTATTAAATGTTTCATCATCTTATTGCCGACAAAGAGTGTCCCATAGAGTTACATTTGCACTGTTCTGGTGATGTCTTCGGGAGTGCTGCACGACACACAACCCCGCATGGTCTGTGTTGGTGGTAAAAGCTCCTACGATGTTGACATATGGCACAGAGACGTATGCATGATGAACTTCTTTAGCACCGTACGTAACCAACTGAGCTAATCGGAGGTGCGGACAGTGACATTGCTCCATGTGTCAGTCAAAATGCATTTTCATTTCAACAGACATTGGCTAAACCACGATAGTATTACAATCTTGCTGACGATTTAACAAAAAGGGACCAGACTGTCAAGTTCCCCTCAACGGACACCATAAAATATCCATAATACAGTTTGTTTTGGGGTGAGATCACGTAAATGTATGAATGTGTCGTTAACCCCGCCACCACCGTAAAAACAAATCTAGCAAAGCAAGGCTCCGTCCGAGACGTGGCGCGCCAATTCGGTTTGATCCCGAGGCGAGCATTTCAGACTCCTCTTGACGAGTGGCCACGAAACGCCGCCGCGAGCCTCACGGAAGCGCACGCGTAAAACCGGGGGCCCTTTAACGGCTT